>NC_140590.1:331198829-332652188 GCF_964204655.1 Triturus cristatus | reverse complement strand
TTTCTGTGTCCACTTTCTGCACTGCCTTCATTTATATTTCTTGGACCTTTTGTACCTATACTAGCACGAGGTATCGACCAGAGAGAGACCTTTACTGAATTCCCCAGTCACTGTCCCCCTACTGACATATAGTACTCGTGACACCTTTTATTTATTTTTGTCGTTCATTTCAAGACCTTTATTCCTTAAATTAGCAATATTATATACTCTTTTAAGTGCACCCATGTTTTTTAACCTGTAATTTCAACAGCTACAATCACCGGCCACATAGTAACTTTTCAGTGGCTTCCACACTCTTCCGTACGTCAGCATTCTCTATTTGGCTGACGTCATGCAACCTGAGTCAGATTACATCTGACAGCTCCTTTCACTAGTCGACTTTCCCGAGGACCGCAGAGACGTCTTTTCTACTCTCACAGGTGAGAGAGGCTTACAGCACTGTCACTTTCCATCTGTTAACTGTCTTTTGTTATCGACTTACTAAGCACGCAATTATCATACCGAAATTCCCGAAATTGCTTAATTATATCCTCGCGCCCTTTGTTACCTTTCTCAAACGCTCAGTTTGACCTCCCGCTAAGAGTGTCATTTTGCTTCTGCTGAACCGGGATTTCATTGTTTCACGTAGCCTCTTAACTACACGACCAATGTTTAATACAAATCCCACACTAATCCCTTTTCTTTGCATTTGTACCTCATCGCTTCATGCAGCTTTTAACCAGGCGTCTATCCTCCGATTATTTCACTGGCAACTCATGGGTATTATAACGCTTAGAATTCATTGCCAAGCGCGCCATTTTTCCCTATTTCAAACCGGCTTCTCAGCCTTTTCTTTCTTATTAAGCTCCCAAATATGCCCGTTTTTCCACCTACTATTTAGACTACAGTGATTTATTGCAAATCCTTTGTTTCCCTTATAGGAAGACTGTGTTGATTAATATTCACCGCTAAGCAGCCTTTTTGCTACGCTCAGTTCTTTTGAGGCTTTAATGTTATATTTCGACTACGTTTGCCTCACTGTGTTTTACCTTTGCTTTTCTATGAACTATGATGCATAATCTTTTTCTTTCTTTTTGACGACATCATTAGTCCGTGTTTTAAAGTATTACTACACTGGCTGCATAACCTCATGCTTAATGTTGTTCTGTGCTGTATATGATGGCGCGTCGAACATGTGTTTTGATAATCTTGCGCCCATTATGTGTTTTTGTTAATCCTGAGCCTAATATGTGTTTTCTTAATTCTCATGTGATCACGATATCACCTATGTCACAATTGCGTTGAACATAACACTTACATTTGTATTTGTTGCCCTCTACACTTTGTTTCAATGCATGACCTTTAACTATTAGACTTACCTTTTCCATATTCGTCGCTCATGTACTGTTGCAATTAATATTTGAATGCCGTTGCTTACAAGCTTTTATGATTTATATTTTTCCTCTTCCCTTTGGTTCACTATCTCTTCCCTACCGTCTTTTCCTTTCTCTTTTGCACTTTTCTTTTCTTTCTTGCCCTCTTTCTATCCCCTCTTTGGTTCCCCCTTCTCCTATCACCATCTTTTTCTTTCTGGCTAATATTTTGTTCTCCACTTTCCCACAATTCACTCTACTGACAACTCTGCACCCTTTAAACTTAACTTATTCTACCTTATTCTTTGTATTCATACCACTTTAGCCTTGAAAAAGCCCACGGCCAATGGGCCACTAGGGCGAAACACGTGTCGGCTTTTGTTTTTCTCTTCACAATTTGAAATTTTTGCGCTCCTTTGATAAAAAGATAAATAAAAACAACACAAATGATCTTCATTCGAGCAATGTCTCTGATATTGATTATCCACTGACGTGGACCAATTAAGAAGGCACTACCCTCCATCGTTTTCTTAACCTAAACTTTTCAATGGCTCTTGGGTGTAGCCATTTACAAGGACTGTGCCACATATAAAATTGGGCCCTAACAACTGCAGCGTCGCAAGTCCAGAACTTTCCACCCATACAGCAACCTATATTATAAGTTTCCTGACCTGGATCAAAACTCTATAGACATGAAGCTTTCATACTACCTGGTACTGATCCACCGTATACACCAAACTATGCCAAACAAAAAATAGAGTGCAGATAGAAATACACAAAGGTGTGTCCTTCACTGAGCACAATTTAAAATATGGTGAGGTGTGAACGTCACTGAGCACAATGATTACCGTGATACAGGCTGAAAGAAGAAGCAAAGAGGAAGCTTGTGTCAGGGGAGATAGTGTCCAAAAACAATTGGTGGGCACGTCACCAAGCACTGTGCACCAAAACAAATGCTCACTGAGTAGCATAACAACCAGTGAGCCTGTCACCGAGCTCCTCATACAGCCAGAACTACTTTGAAAACAAAACTGCAGGGCTCTAAAAATCATGAAAATGTTACTAGATTTGCTGGTCTAGTAACTTTAATAATCTACTCGACCTAACTGTAGTGTACTTGACCCGTGAACTGGTCTCAAATTGTGTGAATCTAGTCAAATTTTTTGTCTTATGGAGCCACCTTTTTCTTTATTATCACTTAAGAGAGCACCTTCATATGCAAGTTCACTATTTCTGCTGTACAAAAACTCTTTACTTACTAGACTAAATGTTTACTCCATGTATAACAAGAATCAAGCCCATATATAGGATATACATGATCCCTGGCTTGCCTCATAGTTCACTAATAGCATTATCATTTGGGCAGCAGCAGTGATAATTCCCAGTTCATGTGTAAAAACACACTTTTCATAAATATATTACCAAAGCATGATGTGGTAGTGCACAGATAGCATATTATCCTTTGAAATGGCCACAAAACATTCCCACTAACATGTCATTTTACTGATAATAGTGCATAAAAATGTTTGGAAATTGGGTTTCAGCAAAAATATTTAAAATTTGCACATCACCAACTAAAGTGTTCTAATTTGTCTTGATACTATAAAAATATTTTTTCACACAGAATTACAAAAATAGGTCTTCATAACTAGTGAAATATATTTGAAATGTTTGAACAGTTCACTTTGCTATTTCAGTGTTGTTAGAAAAAGCCTGACATGTTACAGCCTTTCATTTAACATGCTTTACACAGTTCAGTTGTCACACAGTTCACTTTACAAAATCCTTCAACTTTAGTCACAGAAAGAAAACTAAATGTAGGAAGACAAACTGACTTTTGGCCTCCATTTCTGACAGCCAGCAAATGTGACAAGTAACCAGATTTAAAGGCATTTGTATTGCTCTTTCACATTGTGAGCAATAAAGATGCCTTTAAATCTTATCTTGTCACATTTGCTCTACAGAGGTCAAAAGTCAGTTGTCTTCCTACAGTTACTTTTTATTCTGTGACTAAAGGTAAGAGGATTTTCAACTGTCCAGAAAGGGTGAGTAGTCCCTGAAAATAGCTCGTCCTTAATAAATCTTGCTCGACAATGCGAGTGGGTTTTTCGAGCCCTGAACTGGTGAGCCCGTCACCGAGCTCCTCGTACAGCCGAAGCTGCTGTGAACCTGAATGAAGAGCTTCCCAAATTTCCTAAAATGGCATCTGTAGGCATTGCTCTGTAAACATTCCGGCCAGTTTCTGACATAAATTGGGCTTGTTCTCCCATGACCTGAATGGCGTCTGTAGACATCGCCCGTAAACAGTCCGGTCAGTTTCTGTAGCAGAATGTGTTGAGCTCTTTCACTAGATTGTAGCTGCCCTCCCCCATTTAGTCATCAGCTATACGTTCTGGAATGTTGTCAGATGACAGCTGATGACCGGGCCAACCAGATGCTCCTCCCGTAATCTCTTCACTGACCTGAATTCGGTACATGTGTTGGAAGCTTCATTTAAATAAACTTTATTTATACTCGCTTCCTGTGTGAGTTTTCGTCTTTACAGAATGGACTTGTTCTCACACGTTGTGACGTCCAAGCCCAGAGAAAACGTATAGTCGCACAGAAAAACCACACAAAATGAAGTACTGACCGGGACTGGGCTCGTGACAGAATCTTGCCTGCTGTTATGCCTCAATGCCCGCTCGTGCCGCAACAAGAATGCTGCCACACCACGTGAAAACAGAGGTAAACAATGCCCGCTCGTGCTGCCACAAGAATGCAGAGTGACGGCATGAATCCACCAGGAAACGATAATCCGTTAAACATGTAATGCCACCCAAAACAGTGCTTTGGATCCACAGCAAAGCGTCCGCTAAATGGATAAAAGGTCACAGCTAGGTGCAGAGCCAAACAAACACTCAGTAACGTTTTGAGCAAACCTGATTGCTGATTATAAGAAGTTCTGGCTTACGATTCCAACAACCAAGGCAGAGATTTCCTGAAGAGTGAGAGTTGAGGTGCTCCTGGTCGGGTAAATCACTCCAAGTCGTCGCCAATTAAATAAAGTCACGGGCGCAGAAGGTGTAAATCCAACAGTATTTAGGTTCCAGAGATGCACCTCAGCCTCCATACTTGTCTCTGCTTAATGCCACTCTCTCCTCCATCGTTTCAAATCACAACATTCCAGCACCATGGAAACCTGTGCATCAGTTCCATGTTCCACAGGCAGACCGTCACATACTCATACCAGCACAGAGGCAAGTGAGATGCTAACCACTTTACACATTACCACATAGAGAGGTTACCACAACCTCCTTCTCACACATGGCAGCCAAAGCTTGGAACTACTTTCCTCAACACCACAGGACCACCCCATCTCTCTGGCAATTCAATAAAGGACTCAAGACCTGGCTGTTCAAATGAACAGATCACCACAAAGCAGCTAGCAACCAGCACTTTAAGACCATCGCGGGTGATATGCTGTGCGTCATAAATCCTTGATCCAGCGCCAATCCTGGATCGATAATTGATAACTTCACAAAAACAACATTCAAACGGGCCCATAACACAAAATATCTCACCCCAACATGAAAATCCGCTGAACTGGCGCTGAAATTATTTAGTCAACAAGTGACTAAACAATAAATCGGTATTTCATTATGCAGGCTCTTATCTTAACAATTCTAAATAACTTACCAAACCTGCATACCAACTTCTTTCCTTTGGTCGATGGACCTAACGTTGAGAAGTTGATGGTAATAATAATTATCTATCTTTCTTTTATCTAAATAACCACAAACTCTGTGTAAAGTTAATTCTTTTTATCGCCAAATAATGTAAGAATAAAAGCTCATACATATACAGAAATCACAATGCAAGCAATGTATTATTCACGAGGAGAGAGAGAGAGTAAAACATATATCAATGCAGAAAGTATCAAACTCATATCAGTTGTATAAGTGCACATGAAGGAGTGGATAGAGGAAGAGACAAAAGTTTCAGAGACAAAATACATTTGCAAATGATTATGCAAAGTACGATTTACCTATCTAATACCAAGCCAGAAATAAAGGAAATACCACCCCTTGGCCTTAGGGAAAGTGGAGGGTCCTTTGAGATAGGTTCAAGGAACAAAGATCATCAGGAAGCTTGGCTATAGGACAGGAACAGGAAACAGGTAGGCCTCAGCAAAACCGACGGACAGCGACGATCTCCCTCTATGCTACTCTCAACACCAAACTACTCAGCTAAGCTAAAACACACCCCTAAAGGTACCCCAGTTACACCCTAAAACTTACATGTCCAACCCACAGTAAATGAAATATTCACTAAACTTTAGTCTCTTATTAATTGATTCAGAGGGGGTTCTGTCACACCACCATAGTCACAAATACATTTTCAAATGCTCTCTTTGTTTTCTATTAATTCTTATTATGCTGTTCGTACATTTCCTAAAGACTGTAACATGTATTGGAAACTACCGCTTTTGACGGAAGAAGTTTAAACCTCTCTATCCTTTCCCAAGCCATCGCTTCTGCTCCGTTGGCAGGCACACGGCATTCCTTTACGGAGGTCAGCTACTGCCTTTCTCTCCACTCTCGGTCAGTGTTTGATTTCAGTATTTAAGTTTGTTCCTTTTTCCGAATTAACCCTCTAGTGTTCATGCAGGATTTTAGGCCCGTATGTTTTCTAAAGCAAATAAAACACAACCATTATTAATATCACACATATACTTTTTACTGTTAACCTCCCTCCATTGTACTAATCCCACTGTTATTTTCCCTAGCAAGAGCATTAGTGAGCAGAAGCAGCATTATTTTCGTTAATCTTTTAAAGCCAAGTGAAAACGCGGCCTTGTCTTTCATGCATTAGTCTTCGCATTAGTGCACCCATGCGCAAAGCATTTCCCCCTTGTGTTTGTGCACATTAGTCAAGCTTCACACTATTAATAAATGTTACTGTGGCGTTAATTTGAGCAGGTGTTTGTACTTAAAAACCCTGCTCCATCAATTCCCTCCTTCGATGGCATTTTTGAGCCATTACAAAATACCCATCATACTAATCACCACCTTTATTTTTATCTGAAGGTCTGTGTTCTTTTCTCTTTTAATCATTTTTCATCTCCTTTCATGTCTTCTAATTCTATTTCATCTTCTTCTTTTCACATCTACATTTGCAACATTCATATGTCATCATTATTGATAACACCACCGCAGCTATTGAAATGATTGGTATTAGTATTCTCCCTAATAAACTACTTCCAAATGTATTGAACCATTTACTTACAGAGGAAATCTCTTACCAAGCCTCTCCCAGACACCATCAACCTCTAGTTGGGTCAAATATTCATGTAATTTCGTAATATTTCTAATATATCCTTCTAGATTCTTACTCTTGTCCAGAATATAAGTACAAGAATGTTGGATTTTCAACATGCCACAGACTCCACCCTCTTATGCTAATAAGATATCATGGGCAAGTCTATTTAGCAAAACCATTGATCTAATTGCAACCATTTCAGTATCAATCATTAAGAATCCACCAGCAGTATCCGTTGATAAACGATCAACCACTGTAGACAATTGTCGAATTTTTGTCAAATTTAGAACAACCCCAACTGAAGGTATCAGTGCACCAAAAATATCACCTACTATTTCTGAAAAACTGCTCTCTTTTTACGTATTAGTCTATGTTTCATTTCATTAATCTTATTATTCTTATCTACATGGTATACCCTGGGGAAAACAATCCCAAAATAACAACTACCATACCAATGTGCAGGCAACCCATAGTAGGCACTTTTACCACACACATCATAAACTCCTGGAAAAACAGGATTAGTTCCTCCTTTCAATCCCATCGGCCAGTTATTGAGAAAGTATGTTCACGTTCACTACTGCCAATGAAATAATTGTTAAAGTCAGTTTTTAGTCTAAGCAAGCAAAGTTTCCCTTTATGATGCCAATCCAGAGACATGGCAGCATAAGTCTCACCCTTCTTGTAGTTTCCCTCTCTAAAAGCCCATGGTGGAACATGTGACCCCTGTTCAGCAGCTTTTCTTTGAAAATCCTGTCTTCTATCTACTACCAGTTTGATAAAATCTTTTTCTTCAGTTTGCAGGCTACAAGTTAGATTATTTCTATGAGCATATACTATATCTAGAGTCCGAGTAATATGAAAAAACTCACCCATATATTCTGCTCTTCTTTTACTAATTACCCTATTCATATCCTTTACTAATAGGAATTTCAGAAAATACTAAATCTAAATTTGAGTAGTAATACTCCAGCTTTCCTATTACATAGAATAAGCTGGTTAGTACACTACATAACACACGATATGTTAAAGGTAGATGATGGTAGGTCACACCCTCTGAGACAGACGAAGGTAATTGCATGCAGACATAACAATCACTCACATCCATCGTGTCCACATACTCTTACAATAGTTTTGTGAAAACATTTAACGAAAAATCACTAATCGATTTATCCTGATAAATACTTTCATCTTTTTGTTCTATATTAGTATTAGGTATTTTAGTCACAGCATTCACCCTTTCACTTATCATATTAATATGATTTTGATTATTAGTTACCATTAATACAGGAACAATGACAGTATCAACCACAATAATATTAATAGTAAGACACTACATAAGCAAGCTTTAATACACCTACGTTTTAGACTAGGTTTTGGATGTTCAGTCACTATAGTTTCTGCCATTTTCTATACTACAATTCTTTTTTTAAACTAGAAAAATATCTAAAAAACTCTAACTCTCTGAAAAAGAAAATAAAAAAATTACTTGAAAATTCAAAAACCTAAGGCTTTCTTCTTTACCCCTTCTATTCTCTTTAAAAAAAAAATATATATATAAGTCTTTGCAAGTCTCCTTCAAGTCCTCTTCAATTCTTCTTTAGTTTTCAGCTTATTTCGACTGGAATTTATTCACTTTAATCTTCTCACAGTTCTTTTAAAGAAGGTTTTAATTTACTTTCATCAACTTGCTCAGTATTATTACCAGCTTCTTTCTTTATTTGATCAACATTCTCAATCTCTTCCAAGTTCATGTATATCCATTCTGGGGCTGTATATCTCTTGCTCAGAATTTTTATTCTTTTTGTTCTTCTTACTAATCCTTTTTCTAAATCTTCTTGTTCAGTTTGACTTGAGACTTCATTTATTTGCTCTGGCCTTCTCTTTTCAAGAGTGTATTTCAGTCTTTTCACTCCACTTGTCCAATTGTCTCTTTTCCTTGCTCTTTTTGCTTGAACCTCTTCTTCACACTCCTTTTCATGTTCACATGTTATTTTATTCAGCCCTTCTCTTTGTTGAACTTACTTTTTGTTTTCTGTAACTTTCTCGCTTTCTTTCTCAACAGCAGTCTTTCGAGACCCTGTAGCTGGTGCCCACTTTGCTTGGCTTGTACTTGGCTGTTCATCTGTCACAGGCCCATCAGAATCTGTCACTATAGATTCTTTGGCTTCACAACTTCTGGCTTCTAGTTTCTTCTTTTCTTTTATCAGTCGCTGTTCACCGTTTTCAAGCGAACTTAGGACTCTCCTTGTATGGCTCGCATGAATGCTGTTTGGCAAGCCACCACACGTCACTGCTGTTGTTGTCACCAAAATGATTTGGTATGGTCCGTGCCACCTGGGTTCTAAACACGACTTCCTTGCATGTTTCTTGATGATAACCCACTCACCAGGACTCAAATCATGTGCTTGATCCAGCTATGTTGTGGTTGTAATTTCTCCAACCTAATGAGACACAGAATGCACCAGATCAGCCAATACTTTGCAATAATCAAGCACTAGATCATCAGAAATATTCATCAGTTTGTTTGCTGGTACAATCGGTTGTGTCATTGCTCTTCCCATTAGTACTTCATGTGGACTCAATCCAGTCTTTTATTTGGGAATGCTTTTAAGACTCCTCAATACCAGAGGTAAAGTGTTAGGCCATTTCAGTGTTGTGGATGCACATACCTTTGCCAATCTAGATTTTATAGTGCCCTTGATCTGCTCTACTATTCCAGAAGCCTCTGGTCGATAGGCACAATGCAGCTTTTGTTCAATTTGCAATGCTGCGCAAATCATCCGAATTATCTCATTGTTAAAATGTGTTCACCTATTTGTTTCTAAAGTGACTGGAAATCTGTACCTAGGGATAGGTTCTCTCAGAAGCAATTTAGCTACGGTAAGGCTGTCATTCCTTCTTGTAGGATAAGCCTCTACCCAACATGAAAACAAACAAATGGCAACCAACACATATTTTAGTCGGTTACATGGGGGCAACTCTATGAAGTCGAGTTGGAGTCTTGTAAATGGTCCTGCTGCTTTTCCAATTCCTCCCCAACTAGCAACTGTCTTTCTACCTGGATTCTGCTGCTGACAGACGGCACGTCTCTGACATAGGCTCTCTGCAATTACCCTAAATTTAGGGTTATACCATGACTGCTTGAAGAGCCTAATCATCGCATCTCTTCCAACATGTGCAATTCCATGGTATACGCTCGCTCATCTGGGAAAGTAAGCAGTCTGGCATTACTGGCCTATCATCTGTATACACCCACAGTTCATCTTGTGTTCTCTTTGTACAACCTGATTTTATCCAAAGTTTTTTTTCCTCGTCACTTGCCTCATCTTGCAACTGCCTAATTTCATCCCAAGATTCTAGAGAAGAATACATAAAGTGGCAATTAGTATTTTCTTTTTCCACCCTTCAGTTGATGGCAATTGAATTTAGTGCACAGAAATGCACTATTTGGAATGCATGTTAACATTCGTCACATAATCATTTCCTGATTTATGTGCAGAACATTTCGCCACTGCAATCGTTTTGGGCAATTGCTAGGCATCAAGTAAATCTTTTTTGCCATTTTTGATCGGAGCACTTGAAGAAGTCAGAAATCCCCTTTGCATCCATAGCTGCCCAAAATTGTGGACCACCCCAAAACCATATTGGCTATCAGTAAAAATGGTTATTCTAAGATATTTGCAAATTTCGCAATCTCTAATCAGAGCGATTAGTTCATCAATTTGTGCAGATTTTACCCAATTTAGGCAGGATGCTTCTAAAACTGTAGCCACTGTACATACTGCATAGTCAGAAATCAATGCACCACTTTCATTTTGCAGACAAGATCCATTAACAAACATCACACTATCTGATTCTTCAAGCGGACTATCCTTGATATCGGGCCTTGGTTTCGTACACATCTGTGTCACATCCAAACAATCATGATCTGCTTCATCCCTAACCTCTTCACAAAAAGGACTAGGCAACAGTGTTTCTGGATTAATCATTGTGCATCTCACCAATGTCACATTCTCAGCACCCAAAATCACTCTTTCATACCTGGTCAGCCGACTATAAGTCATGCTGAGTCCGTGTTCTTGTCAAAAGAATCTCAACTGAATGTGGAACATCTACTTTAACTGGATATCCCATCACAATCGATTCAGTCTGTTCCAGACTCTCACAAGTTGCAGCAACTGCTTTCAAACAACCTGGTAACGCTGCAGCCACTGAATCCAGAGTAACAGAAAAATATGCCACTGGACATTGTCTTGCCATTCCATGTTTCTGAGTCAAAACTGATAATGCACACATCTCTCTCACAACAGTACAATGCAAAATCCTTTGTATAATCTGGCATACCCAATGCAGGTGCTCGACAAAGACTGTCTTGTAACTCAATCAAGTATTGCAAAACCATTTGCACATTTTGATTCTTACCAACTTGTTCATCTGCGTGAAATCCAGTATTCACACTATATCTCTGTACTTGAACATTCACATTATTTGCCATAGGAGCTTGTGGCACCTGTAACTGTGGAGTAATTACCTGCTGCTGTTGTTGCTGAATCACAACCACCTCGTTCTGCGGATTTAAATTTTGATTTACCCCATTACTCTTCTGTACAGAACTACACTCATTCCTCCAATGTCCAAATTTTCCACACGCATGACAAGGATATTTCCTTTTCAAATCCTCTTTACTCATCTTACCTCTACCTCTGCCACCACCACCAGATACCTGACCATTCTGGTTTACACCTTGCATTTGGTAATCTGTTTGAGAGCCACTATTCGCTTCTTGCTGCTCCGCTACTTTTACTTGTGCCCACATCATTTTCTTTTTCAACTTTTTCTGTCACGACTCAATATCATCACTACAATATTAAGCATACCTTAGTATATCATCTATCATCTTGCTGTCCCAGCAAATTAAATGTTGCTGAATCCTATTACTAATCTCTGGTTTTACTCCAACCACACACCGATATACAAAATGTCCCATATCCTTATCTCCAATATTCTCGAACCCACTGTACTGTTTAAATACCCGTAACAACCTCTCATAGTATGCATGTACTGATTCTTTCGGCTCTTGGGTCATACTGTCAGTTTTGACCCAATCCATTTCTTTTGGGGAAATTCTACTCTTTAGGTAAGTTGTTACCTGATTGTACCTTTTCATCACCGCATCAGAAGGTGCTCCTGTCTTTGGATCTCTTGGATATTCATCTTTAGGCTAATCTACAGTAATCTTACACTTAGTCCACAAATCAGCTGGAACAACAATCTCAAACAAACCATCTAAATCTTTCAACAGAACCTTTGAAACTTTCACAAACCTCTCAACCTGTTTGTACCACTCGACTGGTTTCTCCCTCAATCTAGGAAAATCATTTGTAAAAGACAATATATCCTGTCTCGTCCAAGGAACAGGAACATATTCACCACCTGGAACTTCTCTCATCGGACACACCCTTTCAGCTTGCTCTGTCTCTCTCAGTGAAAACAATGACGCATTTTTATCCGTATTCGCTTCTTCTTTCTTTTTCACCCATCTATTTTTCCATTGTTCTACATCTCCCCATTTTTTCAAAGTAATCATCAACTCTTTTATCTGAACTCTTTTACCTGTGTATTCAAATTCTCTAAGTCCTTATCAGAGAAATCCATTCTATAAGTTTTCTGTAACACCTTCGGCTTCTCTATATCTATTCCATATTCACAAGCAGACTCTGCTAATTTCTAATGACGATTCCATGCTTTCCAAGTAATTTAAATCACAATTCTTCATCTCGATAAGTACCTAATTTGTCTGGAATAATTGTACCAATAATCATTTCTTCTAGATCCACTCTCAATTTACTCACATCTCTACTTTGTGAATGAGGTTTTTGATTTTCCAATCATCTAACTCATTTGACGAAAGACCCATTGAACTCCCTGATGCTGGAGTAACACTGCACTATTTTTCTTGGCTGTATTTGTGCACTTCTCTTTGCAGTTTCAGTTATCAACTCACAGACTGGAAGATCAATCAATGAGGTATTTGACTCAACCTGTTCAGCCACCATTACTACCTCATTCCTAACACCATTCATCGGAACTGTTCGATATGTTCTGTTTATCTCCCTATAATAGAACTATGGGACCAATTGTCACTGGTACTGTCAATGCTTCTGCATTCACACTCAATTGATTAATTTTCCGAGTCAACTCCTCTCTTGCTTTAGTAAACATATCCACTTCATTCTCCTGTACTATTCTAGTAACTACTGGAACTTGTGGAACCTGCGGAATTAGTGGTGTTCCCATTAAGGGTGCATTTGGAACGGTCTCTTTTGGACTTTCTTGATATGGTGGAGGTCTTTTTGTCAATATTTCATCTAACAATTCATCATCCGAATCCTCAAAATTCAAACTCGATGTATCTAAGTTTTTCTTTTTCTCTTTACATTTGCCTCCAGTCGATTCATCAGCAACTAGAACTGGATATAAACCCTCTGTTACTACAGCTCTTCTCCATCTTTTTAATCTTTCTTCTTGATTCTCAAAAGGATATCTTGGTATCATATTTCTGTATCTTCTTCCACTCTATACCTCTCTCGCTCAAATGCCTCAAACTCTCATTCCCCAAGCGCTTCATACTGAGTAGGTCTAGGTCTTGGTTCTAAAGAATTAATTCAATCTCTTAGATTCTGTAGAATCCTTACATTAAATGTACCATGCTCTGGGAAAGCCAAAATAACATCACCTTCTGTATATTTCATCCAATTCTCTAACCAGGTACATGTATGATAACCACATTCTAACATCATTAAAGAAGCGGGCGTATTTGGAGGTGGAATGAGAACTCCCTCTCTAGTCACAATTGGTTTATCCTTTTTAAAGAAACCCTTTATCTTATTAATCAACTTCATTTTCTCAACTCTTTACACACAAAAAAACTCAACAAACAAACAATTCTTTGTACTACTGTGATTTCTATTTGTTAACGATCTTCCAATACCAATACCAGCACCAACCAATCGGAGCACTCCTACGTAAGCAATATCTAAACCAATACCCACACAGCTTGCAAGAGTCAACCAATCACATCTTTCTAAACCCCGCTATCTGACCAATGCCAGCGCGGCTTTTTCTGACGTTAACATTATTCCTTCTACTGACCCTCCCACTACAAAATAATACGGCAATGTATTTTCTAGGTTTTCTTAACCAAACTCTTGTTGTTAACAACATAAAACAATGCTATCTTGTCTGTTCCACTAAATAAAGAGATAGTCTTAGCTTCAAACAAGAGATTCTTACATGTCGAGTAAAACAACGACCAGCACTATTCTACACCCAAACAAGCTACAGGCAGCCTTGGTACTCCTCTAGGGATAAGGTCAAAGTTTCACAAAAGGACTTTATTTAATGAGGTTTTGTTACTCCTTTGGGGATAAGTCCAGAGTTTTGGAAGTGGACCTTCCGCTATAACTCACAAAAATCTACAGCGATACAAATAGTACCTAATATAACACCTAAAGCCTCTCACTGTATTATGACACCAGACAAAGTACTTGCCCAGTGTGATAACTTATCCACACTATTCTTCTGCCTACTTCAGGCTAAATACATTGTCCCGGGATCTCGGGTAACTCCATACCCACAATTCTAGACAACATAGCACAAAACACTAACTCTTCATGTTAGGAAACAAATAATAATCAATAATTATTACTAAACTAATCAATAATAAACCATCTCTGCTACCAAAAACTGACCCAGCGCCAATCGGGGATCGATAATCGATAACTTCACAAAAACAACATTCAAACGGTCCCATAACTCAAAATATCTCACCCCAACATGAAAATCCGTTGAACTGGAGCTGAAATTTAGTCAGCAAGTGACTAAACAATAAATCAGTATTTCATTATGCAGGCTCGTATCTTAACAATTCTAAATAACTTACCAAGCCTGCATACCAACTTCTTTCCTTTGGTCGATGGACCTAACGTTGAGAAGTTGATGGTAATAATAATTATCTATCTTTCTATTATCTAAATAACCACAAACTCTGTGTAAAGTTAATTCTTTTTTATCACCAAATAATGTAAGAATAAAAGCTCATGCATATACAGAAATCACAATGCAAGCAATGTATTATTCACGAGGAGAGAGAGAGAGTAAAACATATATCAATGCAGAAAGTATCAAACTCATATCAATTGTATAAGTGCACATGAAGGAGTGGATAGATGGAGACAAAAGTTTCAGAGACAAAATACATTTGCAAATGATTATGCAAAGTACGATTTACCTATCTAATACCAACCCAGAAATAAAGGAAATACCACCCCTTGGCCTTAGGGAAAGTGGAGGGTCCTTTGACATGGGTTCAAGGAACAAAGATCATCAGGAAGCTTGGCTATAGGACAGGAACAGGAAACAGGTAGGCCTCCCTCTATGCTTCCCCCAATGCCAAATTTCTCAAGCTAAGCTAAAACACACCCCTAAAGGTACCCCAGTTACACCCTAAAACTTACATGTCCAACCCACAGTAAATTAAACATTCACTAAACTTTAGTCTCTTATTAATTGGTTCAGGGGGTGTTCTGTCACACCACCATAGTCACAAATACATTTTCAAATGCTCTCTTTGTTTTCTGTTCATTCTTAATATGCTGTTCGCACATTTCCTAAAGACTGTAACATGTATCGGAAACTGCCGCTTTCGACGGAAGAAGTTTAAACATCTCTTTTCTTTCCTGAGCCATCTAATCTGCTCCTTTGGATGGCACACGGCACTCCTTAACGAAGGTCAGCTACTGCCTTTCTCTCCACTCTCTGTCAGTGCTTGATTTCAGTATTTTAGTTTGTTCTTTTTTCCAAATTAACCCTCTAGTGTTCATGCAGAAATTTAGGCCCAAATGTTTTCTAAATCAAATAAAACACAACCATTATTAATATCACAAATATACTTTTCACTGTTAACCTCCCTCCATTGTACTAATCCCACTGTTATTTTCCCTAGCAAGAGCATTAGTGAGCAGAAGCAGCATTATTTTCGTTAATCTTTTAAAGCCAAGTGAAAATGCGGCCTTGTCTTTCATGCATTAGTCTTTGTATTAGTGCACGCATGCGCAAAGCATTTCTCCCCTTATGTTTGTGTTGGTGCACATTAGTCACGCTTCACACTATTAATAAATGTTACTGTGGCGTCCATTCGAGCAGGTTTTTGTATTTTAAAAACCCTGCTCCATCATCCTGATTGATTGATTGATAAGAGTTAAAGGAATAACCCATGCTGTTGCATGCAGGTCTAGGAGGAGTTAGTAGAACATTAGAGAGATTAGCATGTTCACTGAAAGTGGCACCTAATTGAAGGCCGGTTAAAGGCAATATAAAGGTAACAAAACAGAGAGTATCAACTTGGCCTGCGAAAAGGGCACAACAAGGTCTGGAAAAAAATGAGTGAGGTAGTGATAAGGCAAGGAAATTGAGGACTCAAAGTTAGAGTTAGAGGAAAATGGCCAGATTGTGATATACATGAGGGACACTGACCTTAGAATGAGCAGAAAAACCAGGAACAATGCAGGCGCAGGCTGCTCCAGACCACGCCTTTGGTGCACTTACTGCACGAATGAGCACAAACTGTCTTCCTTTGGTATGCCTTCTGTGGGCCCACTGAACAGACCTGCTGAGATAGGCTTCAAATAGGGTGGGCAGGGGAACGCATGACCTCACCACCGTGAGCAATAGAAACAATAGTCCTACCAGCATGGTGGCGGACAGAAACTGAGGAGCATGAGAATAGACTGAGGAGAGTGAAAAAAGACTGTGAGAGATGGTGAACACGAGGTTGGGCTTCTTACAAAGAACCGAAAGGAGCAAAAAGAAGAGAAAGAGTAATGGGAAACAGTAGGTATTGCAGTCAGTTTGCAGCTGTTGATATAAAGCAGAAGACTAAAATCGTGAACAAGCCACAGTCATATATATGTTTAAAATCCAAACGTATATTCTCATAAAATGAGGGCATTGGCATCAGTCAATTCTAACCAGCAAGCAGTGTTAACAGGTTTTGTTTACATTCATGAAAAGAATGTTGATTAAGCTATGAACAATGGTAAAGCTGCACCGAGTGGCTTAGTACTGTCATTAGGAATTTGGAAAGCCATATTTCACATGGACCTATGAAATATTTTCCATGTGTCAGAGACCCATCACATACTTTGTATATTTCACAGGTTTCGAGGAAATATGGGATTGCGTGCCATACAAGCATTTCAAACATGTAAAATATCTATCTATCTATCTATCTATCTATCTATCTATCTATCTATCTATCTATCTATCTTTGGAGAAAAAATAAAAAAATGAACAAAGCAAGTGGTGGGAATCAAAATCCCTCCAAGAATACATCAATGTTAATCGAATTCCAAGAGGACTCAGAATCTTAACTGCCCACAGTTACGAAAATCCTAACCCTGATTTAATGCGGGAGTGGGCAGGAAGCAATCTTGAATCATCGCGGCATTTGGTCTTAATATTAATTAAATACGCTGATATAGACAGAGCGCAGCTACTCAAAGAGATTGCGGAAATTTAAGAGGATTAGGAAAAAAATGATGAAACCGAAGAAAAAGTTAAACTAACCAATGAGATGACGGTTAGGCTTAAGAAGGAGGAGACCAAAATAATGGAACGTAAAGCTTTCAAATTCCAACGAGATCGTAATGACTATGAGTTAGGGCAAATTTTTACTTTTTCAAAAAAATATGATGTCTTCCGAGATCCGGTGTCGAAAACACAGAGCAAATCTAAAATACCTAATAGAAATAAAGATCAATTGGACACAACGACATCAGATTTGAGTTCAGCAATAAGTAGTGGGTCAGAATCAGAGCTTCGTGATGTAGAAGCTCTAAACCAGTCTGCCAAACCATCGCCAGGAGAATAGATAGGTTTTTTTATGTCACGAGCGGATGCAGTCTCTTTGACCCAGGATCCAAAGAAACTACAGCGAAAAACTCGCAAATTACAAACGGCGCCAGAGGCTCAGGGCGAGGAAGAGGCGCTCTTTATCAAAAAAAGAGGAGGGGCAGGGGCCAATGGGTACCCAAGAATCAACAATAAGCAGCAGCAACAGTTGTACTATTGTTAATCTAACTTGGTTAGAACTCACAGAAAATGAGGAAAAAATATTAAAATTAGGCCTTTCTTTTGCACCTCATAGAAAATTTGATTATGCTACCACCAGATTGGACATTTATAAAGCAGTGAGAAAGCTTAAACTGCGCAAGTATCATATGATGAAAACAAATAAGAGTTCTACATCCCACAACCCAGACCTAATGGAAGAAGCAGTATCGAGTGGTACATCGCTCTCCAGCGATATCTTTGAGTTATGGGTAACAGAAGGCGCAGGCTATGGGTCTCCTTCAGGATTTGAAAGCAATTCTAGGACGATGGATTTGTCCTCTAAACAAGAAGCGCCATATACTCCATTTAAGCCACCGTCAACTTTTAATCCACTCATGCCTCGGGATACGATTGACATCTCTCATGAAAACATAACGGCGTAACTAAAGAGATTACAGAAACAAACATGCAATCAGAAGAGCAAATATGACAGACAAACACAGCAATATGAGGCCCTTGTGGCCAAATTGAGTAAAGATAAAGATGTCATTATCAGGGTCAGTGACAAAGGGGGCAACATTGTTTAATGAACACCAGCTGATTATGACAAGGAGGCTTATCTTCAATTGAACGATAGACAAGGCTATGAACGCATCAACCAAGCAACAATGAAATGTTCACACAATGAATATCATCAAAAACTGACCAAATGGAAAAGCAAACGATTACTATCTGAAGAAGAATTAAAATTTCTCAAGACCAATAACCCTGTTGATTTATTTCATTCCTAAGGTCCATAAAAATATGGACAAACCGCCCGGCAGACCGATTATATCTCCAAGGGGGGGTCCACTGGAGAAATCTTCAATCTACATTGATTATTTCCTTCAATGTCATGTGAAAGCTTTGGATTCTTTCGTACAGGATATGGGAGACTTCCTACTAAAGATCCAGCAGATTACTTGGGTGGAGGGTTATTGGATGCTTGCCCTTGATGTCGTTTCGCTCTACACGAGCATTAAGCATACGGATGGGCTAGCAGCAATCAGTACTTTCTGTCACGTAGGTCGGAACAGTTCAATGATCACAATGATATGCTACTCCAAATGTTAAAACACTGTCTACACAACAACATATTCATGTATAACAACTTGCTTTATCGACAGTTACAGGGTGTAGCAATGGGGGCCAGTTTCTCTCCAAGCTATGCCTGTTTGCATATGGGCGCTTGGGAGGAACTGTTCCTCAAGGTGAAACACAAGAAGTTCTTTGATGAAAATGTGATAATTTGGTTACGTTTTATTGATGACTTATTCATTTTATGAAGGGGAACTAGAGAGCAGGCAGAGGCATTTGTCATTGAAATTAATACTAATGAGCTTAATCTACAATTCACTGCAACCATGAGTCAATCCTCAGTTACATTCCTGGATACAGAGATCTATATTAATGATAATAAAATTGAATCAAGATTGTTCAGGAAAAGTACTGCTGGTAACACGATTTTACATGCAGGCAGTGCTCATCCAGCACACCTGATATCAAGCATACCGTACGGGGAAATGCTTCGTCTCAGGAGGGTCTGCAGCAGTGAATTGGAATTAAAGATAGCGCAACAGGCCAGTAAGTGCAGGTTTTTGGAAAGAGGGTATTCACAACATGTCATTGATACAGCCATGGCGAAATCAGTGAGGATTAATAGAGAAGAACTTCTTGATGTCTATAAACCAGCAATTCTCCCTGAGAAACCTACAAATTTGACAATTCCTGACCACACTAGTTCCCTTTCCAACACATTTAGAATAATTACTGGATATAGCATACAGCATTCAGAGCTATACAAAATTATTAACTGCAATTGGCCCATTGTCTTAAGCGATCCAGTCATTGGCTCCACCTTACCCTGCAAGGCGTCTATAACTTTCAGTAAGGCTCCATCCATGAAAGACCGATTGGTCGATACCAGCCCGGAGACTATTGAGAAAACTTCATGGTTACAAACCAATAGGGGTTTCTTTAAATGCAAAACATGTAAGTCCTGTACACATGGCATCAACATGAGAATTTTTAAGGATGCCTTCAGTGAGAAAGAACATCAAATCAGTAAAGTACTCACTTGTAGGACTGAATTTGCAATTTAGGTACTGCAATGCCCCTGTGGGCTAAAATATGTGGGCAGTACAAAACATGCAGTACATAAACGTATATTACAGCATCTCCGGGCAATAGCAAATCAAGATAAAACCTACCCTGTGGCGAGACATTTTAAAGAGTATCACAACAGTGATAATCAATGCCTCAAGTACTTTGTCATTGATGCAGTAACTGCAAGCAGGCGAGGAGGTGACCGCGAGTCCAAGCTGCGTAAATTAGAAACTAAATATATCTTGCAGCGGGACTCTAAGCACCCAGGAGGCCTAAATGTCACGGAAGATTTGCACACGTTTATCCTAAATCCTGGCGGTAATAGTTTATCTTAGAGAGTGGATCCCCTATATATATTTATTCTTTTATTCGCCTATTTTTAGGTCTGGAGAAGTGTATTTATACTTCCCTCTTAGATACTTAATTACTGTACAATATCTGTTTTCAATCTAGTCAATCTTGGACTTTACTACCAGCTAGGTAAGCACGAGGACTTCAGTAATGGGAGTAGTAAGCCATCTTTACAACTCAACATGTGTGCATTGCCCCTTCTATTAGCATGTGCCAGTACCTTTTAGGGCTAGGTATGACCTATCCTGATTTTGCGTTTCTTCTTAATTTTATGAATCTTTATGCGGTCTCTATAACATTAATGAGTATTATAAGTTAAATTAATAGGCATTACTGGTTTCTTGGATTCCCTAATTCATCGGTAAACACCAATGATGTTATAGGCTTTTAATTTTTTAGTTGTCACTCAACACAAGGGTTTTTTTATAAAATAATTTTCAATTTTAATCAACTAGGAATTGGGAATACTGAGTTTAGTTGGACACATTTGGGGTAGGCCTGACATGGCATTAGTTAGGATATTGCATTATCAACATGGGAATTACTATACCATTTGAACTATTTAACGCTTAGATAATAGATTAAATAATTCTATTTTTATTGCAGACATCCAATTATTAGTATAATCATGTTATTATTGTCTTTTTGCATATTCTACACATATGGGATTCAACCCAGGATTTAAAAAATTTATTTCACGAAATCAAGACAAAGGTACTCATGAGTAGACTCTTTTGTTTACAATATGGTGTTTACATTTGCGCATTTTGCACATTATGAAATTTACCTTATGTCTGAGAAGTTCATTGTTGTTATGGCAATTTATACTATTAGCAGCAAAGTTGAAACTATTTTCAATAATATGTATAAATTCATTGCTGAGAGCTGCAGACCTCAGATACTAAATTGAAGTGTGGGAGTGCCTATTATAGGGAGACATTTCTGTGCTCTATAAACAACAACATGTACTGTTGCACAATATGCTTATTTGCATAATGTCATTGGATTGTAAGCTATTATATGACTATCTGTTGATATGCGTCAATAGTATTATGATGGTAGATATCCACAATGATTTTAGAATGCATTTTTGCACATGCTGTAAATCCAACACCGTAGTATGTCTTCCACCTCTATTCTAAGCTCAGTCACATGGTTAAGTTTTGAAAACCAGCACTGTCACTTTAAATATTGTGGTCTAACACATTCACATTGTCATGTGAACAAGGCTCGGACGAGCTGAAACGTTATGGCGACATACCGCACGAAATAAATAAAATTATTTGCACTTATTATTTGGTCCGTGTCCGTAAGTGCTCTGCTGCTGCTGCCGCTTGCCTACGGAACTGGATATATATACATGACAAGAGAATGGCCCATAGTAGGTGTAGCCCTATGGAATGAGTTTAGTGAGCTGTAACTTTCACTTCCCTCTTTCTCTCACAGCTTCTACTTCTCTTCCTGTTGAGCAACTGTTGCAAAAGATCCCGATGCAAATCACACAACTTATGCAGTAGGTCATTCTGGAGGCGTAAGCTATTTTTATAACACATGAATCCCATTACAACCAGTTATTCACTCTTAGTCAGATAGATGTATCCAGGTCTCAAGTGGGCCGATTCGCAGTATCTGGCCTTTTGCGACTGGGAAAATGCCTTTTTCTATGTACCAAACCTTTTTTGCGAGTCAGTATGGTATTACCGAAACGCAAAATGGGTTAGCGATCTGGTATTACCAAGGGGCGTGTTAGAGGCATCCCTTCCTAATAGCGACTCGCAGTGGTATGTGTGAATGTTTTGCGATCTAAATACGGTTTCAAAACATTCACATTTTATTGCCTACTTCAAGTAGGTGGTAACCCATTTGCAAACAGGAAGGGGTCCCCAAGAGACCCCTTTCCCTTTGTGAATGGGTCCCCAAGGGACCCCTTCCCTATTGGGAATGGTTGCTAAAATGTTTTTTAACAGCAGGCAGTGGTCACACGGACCACTGGCCACTCTCATAAAATTAAAAGCATTTCTTTATTTAAAAACAAACACAGACATGGTGGTCTGCTGTCCCAATCAGGCCACCATTCCTGTATTTTTTGCGATTCCCAATGGTTCGCAAATTGCAACCTACCTAATGAATATTAAAGAGGTAGGTCACAAATTGCGACCAACCGCATAAATATTAATGAGGTAGATCAATTATGACTCCCTAAGAATCGCAAACAGTGTAAAATACACCATTGTACGTAGGTGTTCGTGATTTCCTAATAGTGCGTTACAAAAATGTGCTATTAAGAACTCTCAAACGGAAGTCTATGTACATCTGGCCCTAAATGTATCATGCAAAGTAGTTGTGGGCTGCTGAGCTTTCCAATATATTGTGATCTTTTTTTTATTGTTTTGTGGTAAATAAAAATACCGGACTGAATTTCATACGGAATCTTAAATTAAAATAAATAGCTCAAAATAACAAGAGGCAGAATCCGTGGTATAAGAGGTTTTCTAATGGGCTTTATTCCATTCAAAATGGCCGACTCGAGTCGCGGCCTTCAGGTTCCGTCACCACGAGGGTTCAGGAAGTGAAGTACAATAATTTATTAACAGACATGTATTTTTATAATAAGTACATTACAATGAAACGAATGTAGAAGGCGTAACATTTGATAAGAAAAGTGACGTGACAGTGACATAATCGAAACTAGGCGTAATAAGGAATAAAAGAAACATGATTGGTTAGAATTATCAGACATAGGTGGATCTATAAGATAATACTTGGCATAGATGCGCGCGCGGCAGCATGACGTGTAATTGACGTGCAACTAGGGGGTGAAGGGGACTTGACATTTAGCTCTACATGTGGAGACGAGAAGTCTGGGGTCAAGTCAACCTAATCCCAAATCATATCTAACATCCTATGTTTAAAGAACTATGTTATCCACAAGGAAGAGACTCTCGGACAGAATCTATTCTATACTGACTGTGTACGTGTACAAGCGTCTAAGTGTCTATATGAGATGCGAGGGATAGAAAACTTTCCATGGCAACAGGGCTATGAATCACTTGCAGGAGGACGGAAAGGCTGAGTCCTTTGCTTGTGAGCTAAAGGAAATGTTTACCTAAATCACTGGACAGGAATGCATCGGCTGGAGAGCAAAATAGATAATTCGAAGGTGAAATACAACTTCTTGGCAGACAGGCGAAAACTGGCCGAGGCAGGCACCGTTAGCTGCACAGGGAGTAGGACAAAGTTCATGGATACAGATGCGAGCTCAAGCTGAAGCTGTCAGAGACAGAGAGCAGGGAAAGGCTTTGAGGACAGAATCGGGCCTACTCGCCTGAACCATAAAAATGGAGTAACTTAGCCATATAAAGTCGGTGGCCTTTCATACTCAGGAACCAAATATCCAGCCCATTGATGGCGGATCTGACAGAGAACATGTTGACGGTAGACACACATATGTTTGCGTCTTAGAAACTGGAACTGGAGGGAACATACATGTACTTGTAACATGCATATAGAACCGTTGGGGTCCAAGATAGGGGACATAACTGATCAGGAAAATCCACATTTCCACATTCCCTCCTTGTCCCCTTCTTGCCCTTCACGAGACATCAATCTTCATCATTCCATTGATTTGCTCATGGAGCATCATTTCTTCTTCCTTCCGGCATTCTGAACGGGACCTGTGATGTGGAATGCATGATGTGGCACACAGACCACAAATCGCTGGTCCACCTTGCAGGCATAAACAACAACTGAAGAGCATAAGAAGGCCAATACCTAGGAAGGATAGAACTCTCCATCCCCAGGCTGATATCACACTCCAAAACCACCCGGACCACGTCCAAGTGCCTGGATTTTCGTGTATCTGGCTTACAATCTTATGAAGGCGTGTTATAGCTTTATATACGGATGGCGAATTTTCTGGTATGAATATGCAGCAGCTGGATCCGATGACCCTGCAAGCTCCGCCCCTATCGGCCAGGATGACGTCAAGGACAAGACGATTCTGGAGAACAACAATTCTCATCACTGATTGTTCCTCTGTCAGATTGCCTAGGGCGGCTATAGTCTCGTTTACTACAGCTTCAAGAGTCTTGGTGAGTCTGCGTATCAACTTACTATTTGATATTGTACCTATATAGGGAAAGATACCTTTATTGAAATCTACATACTTGTCCCATGCTGTCTCAGTATAATCGACAACTGGGAGATCTCTTTGCTCTCTATTGTGTACTAAATGAACATTTCGATAATAATCAGGAGGAGCTAGGAAAACAGGTGGCAAAAGGAATGCTATGTAACAGGTACCATCCCAATCTAGAGGCAGACGCATATATGCCGTCTGACCACATATGAAGTAAGAATGGCGAGAAGCTCTAAATGAAGATTTACCTTGATCACTATATTCTACTGTAGTAACGCATTGGCTATGGCCCATATGTATGGAACCAACTTTTCTTACACATAATTCACCCTTAACTGGAAATACTGACATAGTGGGCAGAATTAGTTCAACTTCGGATTTGACATTCAGAATCATAAGATTAGGCGTAAAATTACCTAATTTATACACTTCATTTTCTAAATCAGTTCCTGTTCTACTGGGGTGACCCTCCTTATTAGGGTGACAGACTTTGAATAAAACTAGATTCAGATTTCCCCATATCCAATGTTGTTGATAAACTGCTGTGTCTGGGTCTATGGATTTTAATAAACTAAACCATGCTCCACAGGAGCCATTGTGTGTGAACGGATGTGGAAAGAAAGGCAGAACTCCTTTGTTATTCTGATAGGGAGGAAGTCGGCCACACACCCAACAATTGGTCGCATTACTAGTCTGATGGGAATGATGTAACATACTAATGAAGGTGTTATTGCGCAGCGCAAGTCTATAAGATAATTCATGTGGCGGTAGGTCACTAAAAGAATGTTCATCAGTTATATTGAAAACACGTTTAGAAACAGGATAATACATATGCAACAATATACTTGCAGTAACTATTAAAAAACTCAAAGAAAACAAAATTAATAAAGTCACAATACAGTGGTTACGCAGTAATTTACAATACGCCTGTCGTTTCAACATTTCTCGGGTATTTTCTCTACTCAGGTCCAAGGGATACATGTCGGAGACAATTCAACCGCTTCACCTTGGAGAGGACTTAAACAATCAAATTGCTCGACTGTTTGGGCCTAAGCTTTAATTTATAGCACTGAGAGTCATTCTTTTCAACAAAAGGAAGTTTTGAATCAGTCTGTGAGGGAGTGCAGGGCACAGTGTCTATATCTGAAGGTAGTCCATGAAATTTTTTGACGTGACTTGAATGAATCCACCCTTTACGTCCCTCGATCTTCACGGCTGTTCTTGTGGTCAACAGGACCAACTTGGGTGCTTTCCACCTGGGCTCCAATTGACTTTTCCTGTCGAAATTTCTCACAAAGACAAGATTACCCGGAACAACGTCATGGGGTTTCGCCTCAGTGTTGTCGGGAAAGGCGGCAGCTACCTGTGAACGAGAAGATTGTAGTGCAGACATCAAGGAAGCCAAGTAATCTGTCAGCATGTTACAGTCAATGTCAGTTATTTTGCGTGGTATAGGCGTCCCCCACATATTCGGTGGTCTACCAAAGATCACCTCATACGGGGATAGCCCTGTTCTAGAGTGTGCTACCATTCTCATGTAAAAGAGTGCAACTGGTAATGCTACTATCCAGTCGACACCTTTCTCTCTACATATTTTGGACAGTCTGATTTTCAGTGTCTGGTTATGTCTTTCTACGAGACCTGCTGCCTCGGGGTGTCGGACACAGTGGAATTTCCACTGATATCCCAACAAGAGTGAGACATGTTTCATTAATTCGGATGAGAAAGGCTGGCCGTTATCTGAATATACAACACGTGGTAAACCGTACCGTGGGAAGAATTCTCGAACTAGCTGCTTGGCAGTAGTCGGGGCAGTGTAATCTGATACGGGATACGCCTCTGTCCAACGGGAGAGAGCGCAGACAACTACGAGGACATATTTGAATCCTCGACAACGTTCCATCTGAATATAATCCATCTGGAGGACTTCAAAAGGATGGTCAGGAGGCTGAAATCCACCCTGCTCTACGGGAACACTCTTTCCTGGATTAAACTGACAACATATCATACAGGTACGAACTTTTTGTTTAGCTGCTGCTCGTAAATGTTTGTTGAACCAAATGTGCTGAATGCTGTCTAGCATAGCCTTCTCTCCTAAATGTGCTGGACTGTGAACTGTAGCTATAATGGCTTGAACCATGGAATCAGGGAGAAACCATACAGATTTCTCCTTCGTCATCCACCCTTGATCTGTCTGGATCCCTCCTAGTTCAGTCCACTTCTTTATTTCTTCTGCTGTGGCATGTGTCTGTATGTCAATTACGTCAAGTGCGGGATCCTTAATTGTCATACACTGTGTTGGTGTCTGAACTATTGGCTTTGTCATGTCTAATGTGCGATTCTGAGCAGTCTGTTTAGCTGTTCTGTCAGCTAAATCATTGCCTTGAGAAATGGTATCAGTAACCTTCGTGTGTGCTTTACATTTCATAATCGATATAGCAGTGGGTAGATGTATTGCGTCTAACAAAGCATGAATGAGGGGCCCGTGCTGAATGTGGGCACCATGGGACGTTAGATAACCTCTCTCTCGCCACAGCACGCCGAAGTCGTGTACAACTCCGAATGCATAACGTGAGTCAGTGTATACATTAACTTTCTTATTTGTGGCTTGAATACAGGCTTGCGTTAGAGCAATAAGTTCTGCTGCTTGGGCTGACAGAGTATCTATACAATGTGTCTCAATAACTTCAGTGTCTGTTGTGACTGCATACGCGGCCACTAAATCTCCTGTACTTGCTCTCATGCATGATCCGTCTACATACAACGTCAGGTCTGGATCTAACAATGGAACGTCTGTCAGGTCTTGTCTAGGTTTCGTCTTTATTTCAATGATTTCAACACAATCATGAGCTAGTGGGTCTGTTCCAATTACAGGTAATAGTGTAGCAGGATTCAATGTATTACACCGTCGGATCTCTATGTGTGGTTGAAACAATGTCAGTTCATAACCGGTAAGTCTTGCTATGGTCAAGTGTTGTGTTTGTGTTCGGTTCACAAGAACCTCTACTGCATGTGGTACTTGTACTGTCAATGGGTGTCCTAATACTATGGCATCGCTTTGTCTGATTGCTAAAGCTGTCGCTGCCACTGATTTCAGGCATGCAGGCAAAGCCTGAGCTACGGGATCTAATGTACTGGAAAAATAAGCACATGGCTTGCGTGATCCTGCTTGATCCTGAGTGAGTACTGACAAGGCAGTACCTTCGCGTTCTGTAACAAAGAGTGTAAAAGGTTTGCTATAACATGGTGTTGCTAAAACAGGTGCTTGACATAAAGCTTCCTTTAGGCTTTCAAAAGCTTGTGTATGTTCCTGAGTCCAAGGGAGAACAGTCGATGTGGCTGCCTCCTGTGTGGTTAACTGAATGAGTGGTTTTGCTAGAAATGCGTACTGAGGGATCCACTGCCTACAATATGAAGTGAGGCCTATGAAAGCCCGCACCTCCTTTTGTGTCTGGGGTATTGACATGTTAGCAATTAACTGGATGCGATCTGGTGTAAGCTGCCTTCCCTCCTTGGACAGCGAGTGACCAAGATAAATAACTCGCTGAACACAGAATTGCAGCTTAGAAGGGGACACCTTGTGCCCCTTGTCGGCTAGGAAATGTAAAACTGTCAGAGAAGCTTTTTCACATTCTGGCTCGCTTCTCGCGGTGATCAGCAGATCATCGACATATTGAAGCAGTGCAGTATTGACTGGCATGTGGATACTGTCAAGTTCTCGTTTCAGTGCTTGGCTGTAGATGCTGGGGCTTTCTGTAAATCCTTGGGGAGCGCGTGAGAATTTAAAGCTGCGCCCATTTAAACTGAATCCGAACAAGTATTGGCTTTCCGGATCTATTGGGACGCTGAAAAAGGCATTCTTGAGATCAATTACAGTAAAAAATGTTGCTTCGGAATCAATTGCTGTCAACAATGATGATATATCAGGGACCACAGGGAATTGTGGTACAATACACTTGTTTAGTTCACGCAAATCAATAACCAATCGGTACACTGGTGGAGCAGTAGGATCAGTTCGTTTAAGAATCGGAATTATCGGTGAATTACATACATTGGAGTCTGTTTCTACAACTACTCCCTGGGCAATTAGCTCATCAATGATTTTCAGCAAAGCCACTACAGCATCATGCGGTAACTTGTATTGTCGCATTCGTGGTAGTACCACTCCTGCTTTCAATGTAACTCGATAGGGTGTAATGTTCATGCAGCCAACATCCGTAGGGCCTTGTGCCCATAGATGTACTGGTAAAGTCTGTAGTCGGGGATCCATGTCTCTAGACACATAGTGACCTTTAAAATCACGTAAAAACAACCTTACTCCTTCCGGAGAACAACATATTATGGCTCCTAGTGCTTTCAGAGTTTTAATTCCTAACAGATTTTCTGGGCATGATTTAGTAAGCAATAAGTCTGTAGTTCGTGTCAAAGGTCCTATCGTAAGTGGTAGAGGCTGCGATACTTCATTAACAATAGGTTTTCCTGAAAAACCAAGGGAAACATTTTGAGAGCCTGAGAGGGGTGCCCCTGGAACTTCACTACGTTTTATGGTTGTTCGACTTGCCCCTGTATCAAGTAAGAATTTTCTATCTTGACCTAATAATTCACTATGTACATAAGGTCCTTCTTGATCTACCGGAATCTCGATAAGCGGTAAGTCAACTTCCCTCTCTAGGCTTGTTCATGCGTAACGCTGATACTCAGGGTATTCATACTGTGCAGTCTGATACATTTGTCGTGTTGTGGTTTGTGTGGCAGTAGCAGGCAACGGTGGTGCAGCTGGCACAAACTGTATGGGTTGCTGTGAGGCTGGCATAGACTGTTGCTGAGCTGGCATGGACTGTCCATGCTGCATAGCTCCTTGTTCATTCTGATCTTGTCTAACTAATCGTGGTCTCTCTTTTGCAATACCTGTAGCTATATTACGTTTCAGGACTTGACAATCATGTACATAATGGCCTAGTTGTTTACAGTAATTGCAGGTTCCTTTTACAGGAACTGCAGAATCACCAGAATGTGTCACACCCTTTTTGTGACCATCTGCTGGTACTGTCTGAGAAACTAGCATTTTCATTTTTGTATCCTTCATGCGTCTATGCTCGTGTTCTTGTTCATCCCTAATTCTATTGTGATGATACTGTAACATTTGTAGCATTTGCGACGGAGTGTTACTTTGCCAGGTACTCTCGAATTTCAATATTCTATTCTTTACTGGAGGTAATGCATTTTCCACTAATTTTGTCACAAATAAATGTGGATATGAATCACTACTTGCTTTTATACCACTATTTATACCAAAACATTTTTCAAATCGAGCATAATAATCGCTTGTGTCTTCATCTTGCTTTTGTTTACAGGCTGTGATTGCACCCCAATCTTCCTTTTTTGTAGTTAATAAACGTGGCAGTACCTGTACTAGTAAACCTGGTAATAGTTTAACTTTATCCCCGAGCCCTGAACCTGCAGCTCGGCCCCTTTCTTCCTCTGCTAATGCTGTCCAGTCTATCTTTTGGTCTCCCACTTCCCACTCTTTTTCTTTCAGTTTTTCATATATGCCAGCAGGCAAAAGCACCTTTAATATCGTCATAATATCAGGAAAGGTGTACTCTCCCATCAGTAACATGTCTTTAATTTCTCGGTGGAAACCCGCTGGGTCTTTGTCATGACTAGGTACTACTTTTTTCATTTCTAATAATTCCATTTTTGATATGGGTGTGTAAACAAATACACGGTGAAACTCATTGTCTTCGCCTTTTATTGGGTGCACTTCCCGTAAAGGATTTTGTCTATCCATATAGTACGGCACTCTTTCTCTGTGGGGCAGCGAGAGAGAATCCGGACTTACAAAAAGGACGTACTGCTTACGTGACACTAATATCTCTTTAATTAGCTTGTTACTAGAACCTCTCCATCTGTTCGTGAGTAGTTCCGTTAATATATCAGGTAAAGGACCAGGGTCAGTATGTTGGCTCTTATATAATATGAGGAGTTGCTGAATCATATAGATTCCAGCTAAACGTTGTTCATCTGTACTGAGGTTAAAAAACGTGTGTGCTACGGTCTCATCACCGTATTTTTCAGGACTGTCAATCCAGTGAACGGCTGATCTGGCTAATTCTTGCTCATCCATGGAATCGAGGAGGTGGTAACCTCTTCGTTCTCGTAGTATTTTATCTGCGGCTTGAAACGAATGTTCAGGAGACTTCAGATTCATTACAGGCGTCGGGTACGTTCTGCTATTATTTGGACATACAGAGTGTATGGGATCAGAAAAACATCTAGTATTTTCATAGTATCTTCCTTTGCCTACATAGGCTATGGTCTCTGACTGTCTTGCGGAATTCCCTGATTCGGACACTTCATCTTGCTCAAACTCGTCTGTTCCCAATCTCTCTTCATGAATACGCTCTATTTCTTTACGTATTTTTCGGCACATGGCTATTATACAATTTTGCTTATCGTGTCTCCCTTCTGATATATTCTGACTCCATCTTGTAAGAATAAGCATTGCATTCGGGTCTACCCCCGGACGATCTTGATTTCTGATTACACAGTTTATGAGGAAACGTAACAGTTCCCCCTGTATCTCTACTTTCTGGAATTCCATAGCTCTGTTAATACATCCTGGATCTCGTCCTGTTTGAACAAAATGATATATGTTATCTAGATGCGTAGTCATTCCTGGTAACCTTGCTAAATACTCTGCGGCTCGTCTGATACGTAATGATGCCAGGACCATTTCGTCCTCTTTACCAACCACTGGGTCATATCTACAATTTACAAGGAGTTCCTTAAGCGTACGTTCATTTACGAATTTAGGTGTACGTGAATGTGTTGACTCTTGAAAGACAAGTTTATTTATTCTAGGTGGTGTAAAAGTACTGCTAGCACCTCCCGTGGCCCCATCTGGGGCGTCGGGTGTGAATGGATTCGTTGAACGTGACACAGCAACTATGGGTGTTGATACCTCTGTAGAGTCGACTGCGGAGACAGATGCGGAAACAGATGTGCTTGCCGAAGCTTGTATCGGGACTTGCTGTTGCACGGGGACAGATACCTGATCCTGACGTTGAACCCCTCCGCCAGACGGTCTATGTGGTGTGGCGTTAGCATACTCGGGAGCTGCATCGTCTAAATATGAGGAAAGGAAAACATCTTCTGCGGTTCTGGGATGCCCCTTTGGATGTACCTTAATTGGAAATAATGGGGGTGGCAAGTCTTTTGGCATCTCTGTAACAGCCTTAGGTAGTCCTTCGGCTAGAAGGGGATACATACCATTCATAAGAGCATTTCTTTGTCTATTCACTTGTTCTGATTTCACTCGGATACCTTCCTCAATTAATAGATTTTCTTGAACTTTGTACATGAAATGTCCTGGAGTGTCTCTAGGAGGAATAGGAACTGCTTCTTCAAGCACCCCTTTTCTGGTAGTAATCTGTCTTAACTTCGAGAAGAGCGGCATATTGACAACTGATCTGATACTTACTCTTGAATTTTCTTAATACGAAAAACACCATAAATGAACAGTGAACAATGAACAGTCATTCATACCACAATATGCAAGACATTTCCGAATACTTTAAACATTAAACATTAAACATTATAACAATGATCGACAATGATGACAGTCTGCCTAACTAATCACCACGCTGAATTCTTGACAATAACGGAATACTTCGGAATACTTGATATACTGCTAAACAGTACATATACACTGCTAAACAGTGCAGACCGGATTTGTGTACCCAAATCCGTCTTGACCGGCACAACCTATGTGCGCGTCAACACGCCTCCCCGGCGACGGTACTCACCGAGTAGCTCCTTGAAACGGAAGGCCTCAGAGAATGGACAGGACTCGATAACTGCGGACATCGGACCCTCTGGACGTCGGGATTTCGGAAAACCTGGTGGGCCTCTGTATACCTCGGATCTTGCTCTCTCAGCTAGGCTCTGGTCGGGATACTTCGCACTTCTCACCGCCTCGTCTGGGTTGATCGCAGCCTCAGTCGCCCCCGCTTGACCGGAGGGAGCTTACAGGAAATCCTGCTGGTACGCGTTTATGGTCCGTCCAGCTGTGGCAGGAGACCGGGCCTGCAACGCACCGCCGGCGCGTGAGATGAGAAAGTGTCCCTATTCGGGCGCCATTATGTGGTAAATAAAAATACCGGACTGAATTTCATACGGAATCTTAAATTAAAATAAATAGCTCAAAATAACAAGAGGCAGAATCCGTGGTATAAGAGGTTTTCTAATGGGCTTTATTCCATTCAAAATGGCCGACTCGAGTCGCGGCCTTCAGGTTCCGTCACCACGAGGGTTCAGGAAGTGAAGTACAATAATTTATTAACAGACATGTATTTTTATAATAAGTACATTACAATGAAACGAATGTAGAAGGCGTAACATTTGATAAGAAAAGTGACGTGACAGTGACATAATCGAAACTAGGCGTAATAAGGAATAAAAGAAACATGATTGGTTAGAATTATCAGACATAGGTGGATCTATAAGATAATACTTGGCATAGATGCGCGCGCGGCAGCATGACGTGTAATTGACGTGCAACTAGGGGGTGAAGGGGACTTGACATTTAGCTCTACATGTGGAGACGAGAAGTCTGGGGTCAAGTCAACCTAATCCCAAATCATATCTAACATCCTATGTTTAAAGAACTATGTTATCCACAAGGAAGAGACTCTCGGACAGAATCTATTCTATACTGACTGTGTACGTGTACAAGCGTCTAAGTGTCTATATGAGATGCGAGGGATAGAAAACTTTCCATGGCAACAGGGCTATGAATCACTTGCAGGAGGACGGAAAGGCTGAGTCCTTTGCTTGTGAGCTAAAGGAAATGTTTACCTAAATCACTGGACAGGAATGCATCGGCTGGAGAGCAAAATAGATAATTCGAAGGTGAAATACAACTTCTTGGCAGACAGGCGAAAACTGGCCGAGGCAGGCACCGTTAGCTGCACAGGGAGTAGGACAAAGTTCATGGATACAGATGCGAGCTCAAGCTGAAGCTGTCAGAGACAGAGAGCAGGGAAAGGCTTTGAGGACAGAATCGGGCCTACTCGCCTGAACCATAAAAATGGAGTAACTTAGCCATATAAAGTCGGTGGCCTTTCATACTCAGGAACCAAATATCCAGCCCATTGATGGCGGATCTGACAGAGAACATGTTGACGGTAGACACACATATGTTTGCGTCTTAGAAACTGGAACTGGAGGGAACATACATGTACTTGTAACATGCATATAGAACCGTTGGGGTCCAAGATAGGGGACATAACTGATCAGGAAAATCCACATTTCCACAGTTTCTTGATATGTCTGCTTTCATAACATTGTTTGTGAATCTTCTCCTTGCCGAACGGAGACAAGTTAATAGTGAAATGAAATGTCCTCCTTTAACAATTTAGTTGTTGGCAGTACTCCTTCCCTGAGAATTCCCCCAAAACTCATTCGGGGACAGTCGAGACAGTGTCTGCCAGGTGTGTCGTACACATTGCTGTAAGTGGGCCTGGACCAGGCACTGGTATAGGCAAAAAATGAAAGGATACAAAAAAGTGATGAATGGATTAAATTAATCTCAGCCACCAGTACTTATTCAGTGCAGCATGCCATTCCATCGTTTTTCTTTTTTCACACCATGCCACCTCAGTTTGGACTTAGCTATATGCATGTAAGTCTTGACCCTGTTCCAATGGGAACAGTCCAGCCAGAATGCCAAACCATGTATTCTCTGAACCGGATCACAAGCAACCCAAGGCTGGTTTCGCCCTGGGCAAGGGCTCATCAGCTGGGTATAGATATGTTCCAGTGATACGGTGTGCCCAATACCCATGTCTAGGCTTACGACCACACTTTAGGCGACACATCAAAGTATACAACAAGCATTGGTAAATGCATTAGGTTTCGCCTATGTGATTAATAGGAAGCTATTTTTTGTTGTATGTTGTAGCTTGTTGAATACTTGTACAATATGTTATAGAAAGTCTGTTAAAGTGTTATGACTTGTTATGTACAAAAAGGCAATATATTGTGCTGTTACTACTGGTATGGTAATAGCAAATATTTGAAAACTGAAAACAGGGAATAATATAATTAGTTGCTGTAATAGCAATACTATGGGGCCTATTAGCATGGCGGGCGGATCGTCACCGCCCAACCGGTGGTGGTGATCCGCCCACCAAAACACCCCGCCGGACGGCCTTTTACCTCCCACCACATTAGCATGGCAGGGGGTACCTCAGCGGACAGAAAGACCGTCCGCCGCTTTTCCGCAGGTAGGCAATCGTCACGATTGCCTACCGGGTGGAAAAGGCCTATAATAGGGTGGCTGTGCCTTGCAGGCACCGCCATCCATATTATGATGTGGGCGGTGTCATGCCTTTCCATGGCGGAGACTCCGCTATGGAAAGGCATGCAGGAATCGCTTTGGGGGGCCCGTTGTGGGCCCCCAGGGGTGTGTGGGGTGGAGGGCTGCACTTGGGAGGTACCCCCCTACATTGGCAAACAAGGTGGCAGGCACCTCGCGGTGCCTGTCACGTTGTGCATGCACAACATGCATTTTCTACATTGTGGCAGGTGCTGCTCACAGCACCTCCCGCAACAATGTTGAATATGCGGTATGCGACCACCACGGTGGCGGTCGCATCCTAATTGACGATGTGCGACCGCCGCACCACTGGCGGCTGGTCCCAGCACCACTAAGGTGGCGGGCATACTGAAGTCCGGCCGCCATCCTAATGGACCCCTATGTGTTTAGAGGAGTTATGACAAATTGTGGCCTCGATGCCACTGCACCTTTAAATTATTATTATTATTTTTGTACACCATTGGTGTACAAGTACATTTATACAAAAGCATCCATAGATAAGTAAATACACAAAGAAGCATTCTTAATCAGAGACAATATAAAAAAACAAAGAGCAATACAGTACAGCACCATATGGATAGCCTACAAAGTATAACAGCGCCACCAAAAAAAATGCACACAACCAAAATATTGCTCCAAAGGATTTAAATCATTGCGTTGTGCTAGAGTGAGTTCAGCTCTAGTTTTCCAATATATTACAGGGGGCCCAGATAAGTTTTCCTAATTTCCTAGCCTTCTACCCTTTCTTCACATATAAACCCCATGAACCATATCTGCATCGTGACCCTGACAGCGGGGACAAAGGATACCATCCGTCCCACTCCATTGAGAAATCTTAGCTGGGGTATAGTAGAGTGAGAAGACTGTTTTAAAATGTTGTGCTTGAAGGCTAGCTACTCTCAAAACAGTGTAACCGAGCTTGAGTGATGCCATAAACTCATCCCCTTCGATATTCAATTTCCGCTGCCCTTTCTCACAATGCTTATCCAAATCATCAACCTGTAGTTGCCTCAGCTCTCCAAAAATCTGGGTGATAGTGCACCTCTCTGGGTCTCGGACTGCTTCCATAACTGGATCTCTAGAGAAAGCTTTCCCTCCCCCTTCTTCCTTGAGATGGAGGAGCGAATCTGGAGGTATTAAAAAATTTCCCTGCCATCGAGGTTAAAAAGGATTTGGGCTTTCTCAAATGAAATTATGCCATCTGAGTCAAAGAGATCCCCCATCTTCTTCACCCCCAAGGCATCCCAGCGCAGCATAACCCCATCGTGGAAAATATCAGGGAGCGACTGGTTCCCCAAATAAAGTGGTATAATAATTCATTCTTCCTAACCCCAGCTTATTTCTGACACCGGTCCAAACCACTACTGCTTCACCACGGGTCTTTAATTTTACTTTTTTGTAGTAGCTGGCTTCAATGAATCTCAAAAGCCAGTTGGGGGCCTCTCTTTCTAGCAGCAGTTCGTATACATCCGGAAGAGCATCGTCCCTCCACCGATCAGTGACCTTCCCATCCAGTAATCCTCAAAAATATTGGATTGAAGTGGCCCAGTAATACCGTTCAGCCCCCCCCTTTCCCTGGATAGGGACATGTACCTAAGTGCTCTTCTGGTCTTTCCTTGTGCCCAAATAAATCGATTAATCAACCTCTCCATTTCCTTAAACCAATGGTTCTCAAATTTCAAAGGTATCGTCCTGAATAGATACAACATTTTTGGAAGGAATGTCATCTTAATTATATTTCATCGTCCCACGATTAAAAGATGCAAATTATTGAGCCTACCAAAATCTTTCTTAGACTTTTGAATCACAGGGACAAGATTCTTTTCGACAACTTTACCTAATTTTGATGTTATAATAACCCCAGCATAGGTGGCGGATTCAGTCACCTGTGAGTCCGACATAGACAACCTACTGTTAGCTACAATTTGCGTCTTTTTCTGATTGAGTCGATAGCCTGAGATCACTCCAAAGCGTTCAGCCTCATGCTCTATTTCCGTTAAAGCCACAGATGGGTTTGCAGTAGTTATTGCCAGGTTGTCTGCGTATCCCAAAATCTTAGTTTCAAATCCATTTAATCGTATAAGAAGGATTCCCTTATTCGCCTCAATTTTCCTAATCAAAGGGTCGATATAAAAAGCAAATAGGACTAGAGAATAAGGGCACCCCTGCCTTGTCCCAGGTGTGATAGAAATCGGGTCGCTTTGCCCACCCATTACCCTGAGTCGAATTTTAGGACTTTCCTACCCCCGCATTCTAAAGTATGGCCCAGAGATAAACCCACGAAACCCTATTGAACGCTTTTTCTGCATCAAGCAGGATAAGCGCCATAGGGTCTCGTGTGACAGAGGTACCATCAACCATAGTAATAACTCTACGAATATGTTTGGCTGTGCCGCTGCCTGGGATGAACCCGTGCTGGCGGGGCGAAATCACCTTCCCTGTCATGGTGCTAAAGCGATTAGCTATGATTTTTTAAAAGATTTTTATTTCGCTATTCATCAAGCTAATAGGTCTATGAGATCCGGGTTCATTAGGGGTTTTTCCTTTCTTTAGGAAGATAATCATGCTAGCTTCTGCCCATGTCTCTGGAGGTGCTTCCCCTTTCTGTGCCTGGCGTATTACAAAACCTTGAATCATACCCCAAAATTGAAAAAAATACTTTATAAAATTCGAATGGAATTTGGTCAGGACCTACAGCCTTTCCAGATGGAAGTTTCCTAGAGGCTTTATGAATTTCCTCATCTGAAAATATGTCCTCCAAAGCCTTTGAGTCTTCTTGTGAGAGTGTCTCAGCAGTGAGCGATGCTAGGTATTCTTTACTGTTCTTGGCCTCCCTGTGCCCATTTTCCCTGTATAGATTTTCGTAATAACTTTGAAATACCATGTGTATTTCACTAGGTGTTGTGACTGCTTCCCTCTTTTGATTTGTCATCTCCAAGCTGTATCCCCCAGTGGTTTTCTGTCTAGTCCTAGTAGCAAACATGTGCCCAACTTGTTCTCTATATTCATAGCAAGATTGTCTCCAGACAAAAAAAACTCCGCTGCTCTTGTTGCCATGATTTCTCCTGTTGCAGCGTTTGCTAATGCCAACTTCGGAAGGATCTCGTCTTTGTTTAAGCCATTGGCAATAGCCCTAACCAGTTCTTCTTCTATGTCTAACATTGAACTATGCATGATCTTTACATCTTGCTTAGTTTTTTTGTTCCGGTACAGCAAGTAGCTCAGGGTTTCCCCTATAATCCCGGCCTTACGAGCATCCCATACCATCCCATACCTAGCACTACCCCTGTTAGCATCCAAGAATTCCCCAAGCCACTCGTTCATATGTCGGACATAGTTCGGATCTTGTTACAGGGCACGTTCAAATGTCCAGATGCGTTCCGGCACTCCCTTTCTCCCCCACAATGTTTTGTACCTCCAGAACCAAAGGATTGTGGTCGGACGTGACCCGGGGGAATTTCTTAATGATGCAAGTGGGAAGGAGAGAAGATGAGACCAGAAAATAATCAAGCCGTGCTACGGCTCTATGCGGTGCCGAGTAATATGTGCTACCCCCTCCTGTGGTTTTGGTTGTGCCCAGGCATATGTAAGCCTATTATCTTCCATCATTTGAATAAGGGCCATGTGGACTTTTTTTTTCTGACCTGTATATTTACTTGGGTTCTCCTTCCATAACCCCCTCATGTCATTTATATTCAGATACAATGATCGGTAGAGGCCACTTAGCCAATTCAGAGTTGAGATACTCAAATATTTCGGGGTCATCCCCTGTCGACCCATAAATTGTGCATAACATAAAATTAAATCCCTGCTCTTAGCCTTCAACAATTGCCCATCAGCTTAGCCTATCAGTTAAACAAGTTTGGAACACAATCCCACCCTTCTGCGCCAATATCGCTACCCCTTGTGTCCTGGTCCCCTGTGTGGTGTGTGCTATCAATTGAAATCCTAGCTGCTCTAAGAGGATTTTCCGTGACCCCTCGATATGTGTTTCCTGTATACAGACTATGTCAGCATGTAGCATCTTGAGCTGTTCCTTAACTGTCATTTGTTTGGCAGCGTCATTCAACCCTCATATATATTTATCGTTGCTACCCGCATGTAAAATATGTATTGCCACCCTGTTCCCACATTTCTTTTTTTTCTTTTCTTTCCACCCCTCGCTAGCTTCCTCACACGATGGGGTTTTTAGCCCATCTGTAAGTTTCCGCCTATCACCTCCCTGCCCTCGTAGCTCACCTCCTCCCACACCTACATTGTGAGACAAGCAGACCTAAGGTCTCTGTGATGGAGCCTGAGAGTCAGCCCCCCTTGCTGCCAGCCTGCTAGGCTTCACTTTTGTCTTTCCACCCCCTCTTTTTAAATGCAGTTTTCCCCCTTTTAAAGTGCTGCCCCCCTGTGATCTTCCCCAAAATAATTCTTGCGTCTCGGTGTTTTCTTCCATAAAATCAGCCCACCAAACGTAACTAGATAAATAAGAAAAAGTCAAAAAAGAGTAAAAGAAAGAAATACACCTCTTCGCTACTTCAAACTGATTGGCCAAAAGAGATTAATATTGGCCCCTGCTGTTAAGTTTTTAGTTTTTCAATGTAATCTTTAGCTTGAATCTCTGAGGTGCAGACTCTTGTAGTATTCTTGTGAATAATCTTTAGTCGAGCTGGGTTCATCAAAAAAGCTTGCCCCTAAGGCTTGACAGAGCTGAATCAGTTCTCTTAACTTTCATCTCCGCTCTACGGTGACATGGCAAAAATCTGGTTTTGCAAAGAAGGTCTGATTCTCATAAGTTCATCTGGCATTCAGGCGGGCCTTTGCATACACTTCATCTCGAAGCAAAAAGTTCCCAAAATAAATCAATATTGCCCTTGGAATTGCCGTTCCATCTCTACCAGGTTGCATTGGTCTTTTCAAGGTCATAGGGAAGCGGTGATCCCGCTGTACCTCTATCTCCCAATTCCAGGGTTGGAGTTCAGGAAAGGCTCCCTTCATTATCCTCGGAGATAGGCCTGTATGTCATTCCCTTCTATTCCTTCTTCTATGCCAAGTATCCGTAAATTATTCTGCCTTTGCCTGTTCTCGAAGTCTTCCATCTTCCATTGAAGATCGGTGAACTGAGTTGCATAGGTTTCAATCTGTGCCTGGGTTCTGATCAAGCCATCTTCTAATGTGCAAGTTCGCTCTTCAACCAGCGTCAGTTTCGAGGTTATATCCATGCAGGCTTTGGCCATTTTCATCACAGCACCCTGGAGTTACTTTGTTGCAAGTCGATTTTTCTTTCCATCCATACAAGTCTCTTCTTGTAGTTGTTTGATAGATTCATAGATTATTTTCAAGGAGGGCTCTTCAGCTTGTGTCGATCTCGAGTTGGCAGCATCCTCCTGTCCCGAAAGATCTGGGTAGACTCTCTGGGTAACAGGGCAATCCCATTTTATGGTAGGGTCTGCAGTAGGCCTGGTGCTCTCTTCTGCTTCCCAATCCGATGGGTGAGAGTCTCTATGCTTCTTCAAAAGTCTCTTCTTCCTTACCACCGTGCCCTTCTGTTGGGTACTGAGGCTTGAGCTGGAGAGCTGCGCATTGCTGCTCTCCTACGTCAGAGGAGCGGACTTCAGAGCCATCAGTCACAGAGAAAGATTTATCCCCGAGATCCAATGTATCTTCCAACCGCTTGAGACCTGTTATCTCCTTGACTAGCACACTAGTGTCTAGGAGGGATGCAGTGCCCGTGGCTTGCTCCTGTACCAGGGAGGGATGGGTTGCATCGAAAAAATTGTCCACCTAAGTTGAGACCGACTGCTCAGATACAAGTGGCAAAACAGGGCTATGACTGTTGGTACCCTCAAGTCTTTCAGTAGTGATCTCGCCATGGATATCATTGGCTTGGGCTATCACCTCATCGGTTAGCTGTTTAATGTTTGAAGCATCACCTGTGCATGGTGCAATCTCCTGCCCCCCAACACTGTCAATATTAATTTATTTAGTTAGTTGTTCCTTGTGGCTGATCATTGCACCATTAACATCAGCTAGGGGGATCGTGGTAAAGTCTGTAATGCTGTGCTGCAGCACCTGTCCTTGAATTGCCGACTGTGGATGTACCATAGGTTCTATTAGGCAGTCTTTCTTCCACTTGGTCCCCATATTACTGTCAGTGATTTCAGATTGCTTTTGAGCCTCATTCATCTCACCTTTCTTTGAGCTGTCCTGAATGTGTCTCCCCTTCAGGGACGTCCTAGTGTTGGAGTTCCGGCAGCCCACCGGCCTCCCTCCCTTAGGGCGCTGTGTCAGGATACTGGTGTTTGGTTCTACACCTGCCTGCCCCTCGAGAGCCTTCAAGCGTGCTGCACGGCTGGGCTTGGAAAGGCATCCTCACTACCACCGGTCTCTTGGTGTGGCTCAGCGCCGTGAGCCATCCGGACCTTACAGGCGCTCAAGTCACTCTGGCCCCTACTCTCCGCCAGTCCAAGGTAGCAGCCGATCAGAGCGCTCTCCGCATCTCTCGGACGGCGGCTAGAATCAGCGTAAAGAATGCTTCGAGGGTTCGCAGAATGTCGGGGTTGTTAGCCTCTTGCTGGTAAGTTGTGGGAAGCATGAGTTTGCTCAATTGGGGGGCGGGGGGGGTTTGAAGTCTTTTGTTAATGTCCTGAAGCAATTCAGCAGCAAAGGACGACCAACGCGGCTGTCTCAGTCAGGCGCCATCTTGTCTCTCACTGCCGCCACTGCACCTTTCAAATGATGACCGTATTGCCTATACGGTCACTGCACTTGTGACTACCTGTTTAGTAGTATAAGATTTGATTTGAAAATTTATAGAGCGTGTGAATGCCCGGGGGCGTCTTGGCACTAGGTCAATGTAGAAAGGACTGCCGAAGATGTAATGCTCTGACTAGGGTAAAAAGTCTAGTTACGGCTTTTGTGAATGACAGGAGCGAGAGGCTGTTTTTTATTGTAATTGGGAAAAGGTTCTGGGTCTTGGCTGTGTGCAGCAGGAAGCGTCTCTCCCCCCACCTAACCTGCTTGAATTTAGGGACCTGTATCAATTTTGCCTGACCACACCTCACACTTTAGCAATATTGCAATATTTGGTGTTTAGAGGGGTTCTTAGAGCTTTGGGATCGGTTTCGCTGCTCCTGTTGCACCATTGAAATAAATGACCCTAGTGCCTGCAAGATCACTGCACTTGTGATTGTTTATTTAGTAGTTAAATATAGCAATATTTGGTGTTTAGTGCGGTCCCGAGAGCTTCTCGGCCTGGTGCCAATGCACCTGCTGCACCATTCAAATAACGACCCTATTGCCTGCTAGATAAATGCACTTGTGAGTGTCTTGTTTAGTAGTAAAATGTATCAATATCTGGGTTTAGTGTGGTCCCAGGAACTTATGGTCCCCAAACTCACTGCACCTGCAGCACCATTCAAATCAAGTCCTTTTTAACTACAAGGTAACTGCAATTGTGACCGACTGTTTAGTTGTAAAATATAGCAGTATTAGGTATTTAGAGGAGTTATGACAACTTTTGGCTCTAGTGCCACTGCACCTGCTGTACCATTCAAATCAAGCCCCTTTCAACTGCAAGGTAACTGCAATTGTGACTGCCTGTTTAGTAGTAAAATAAAGCAATATTCGGTGTTTAGAGGAGTTCTACCAACTTTTTGGCTTGGTGCCACTGCACCTGGTGTACCATTCAAATCATGTTCCTAGTGCCTCAAAGGCAACTGCACTAGTGAATGCCTGGTTAGTTGTAAAATATAGCAATAATCAGTGTTTAGTGGGGTGCCTGGAGCTTTTGGTCCCAGTGCCACTGCATCTGCTGCCCTATTGAAATCATGAGCCTAGCACTTGCTAGATAACTGCACTTGGGGCTGCCTGTTTAGTAGTAAAATATAGCAATTTTAGGTGTTTAATGGAGTGCCTAAAGCTTTCGGGTCCTGGTGTAGCTGCACCTGCAGTACCATTGAAATCATGACTCTGTTCACTTGTGACTGCCTTTTTAGTTTTAAATTTTAGCAATAATCTGGGTCTAGTCAGGTTCCAAGATCTTTTGGCCCCGGTGCCACTGCACCTGCTGCACCATTCAAATCCAGCCCCTTTTAACTGCAAGGTAACTGCCTGTTTAGTAGTTAAATATAGCAATATTATGCCTGTAGAGGAGTTCTGACAACTTGTGGGCCTGGTGCTGCTGCACCTTTCAAATCACGACCCTGTTGTCTACGAGGTAACTGCAAGGTGGCTGCCGTTTTAGTAGTAAAATATAACGTAGCTCTTGTATATTCACTTTATTTTTAACGAGCAATGTTTATTACAACATCATAATGACCAAATAAATTAAGTTGACAAAATCAATCCAATAATGCCTACAAAGTACAAAAAAAGGTACTGAGCCATGAATAGGAAATGCCACAAACGTTCTAAGGTTACGGCATCTACTTTACACAACTAAGTGATAAAAAACAAGCCTTCTGGTAGAAGCTGTCTGCCGGGATTCTTATCTTGACAGTTAATTGGGGAACGTCCTTTAGCACGAAGCCAGAATCACGCTGTTCCTTCACAGTGCCGGCAACAGAACAAATGAGTCTCTAGAAGTCATTCATTCTGCAAGCAAGTTGTTACAACGACTTGCTTTACGGGGGCGCAATGGTGGAGTGGTGTTGAAATTAAAGTCCAACACCTTCCCTACTGTTGCACAGACTGGAGTTGGAATAGGAAATTAAACTATGCTAATATGCAGTGCCCCCCTAAGGCAAGTCATTAAAATGACTTGCGTGCAGAACATATGTGCGCTAAAGACGCATTCGTTCAAATGACGGAGTTCCGAAGGCATGGGTGAAAAACGCATTTGGAATTCCGTCATACTGCTTAGTGGGAATTAGGGGCTCTCGTACTTCCTAGCAGCGCCATTTTGGGTTAGCGCTCTAGTGGTTGGCTGTTTAGCCTACGCCTTCCTATTTAGGAAGGGCAAGCACGCGCGCGTGCAGCGGGCACACCTGAGGCAAGCCTGTCTGCGCCCGTCCACTCTCCGATCGCGCTCAGCGCCAGCCATGCTGTCCGTCCCAGTCAAGGTTATGACAGGATAAGATGCTCCAGGGAACAACTGCTTAACATCGGTGAGAGGGATGTTAGGGGGAAACAACAAGTAGCCCTTATACATGACACTAATACATTTAATTGCGGCCTGATTAATAGCAGGTCTTTGATAAAGCACCACCTGGAGGTGTCTAATATGTTAGAGGACATGGACTTGGATGCCCTTTTTCTTACAGAGACCTGGACTAGCAGTGACTCTTCCATAGAAATGGGCTTTGCCTGTCCAGGAGGATATAAAATGTTCCATAAACCAAGGGCTGCTGGGAGAGGAGGGGGTGTCGGGTGATTTTTAAAGAAAAATGGGACTTTGCACCACTACAGGTTGATGATGTCGTGGGGATTGAATTATTGGGTTTCTCATTGCAAGAGGATTAAGGAAGTGTGACGGAGTGTCAGGGACAGGCGGGACACAACGTTGTTTTAAACGGGGTTTTATTGCCAAGTAATGCTTTCTAGATACACGGTCAGCCAGTGTCCGAGATGATTTTTCAGTTCCTTGGGCTCTCGATGTTGTTACTCTCTCTTCTCTCCTCTTCTTTCCTATTCCGTCCAGACAGCAGGCGGTACGTGCGCAGTATCTCCCCGGAGCAAGGCGATCTCCCAGCCGGAAGGAAACAAAGAGACAAAAGGCTATGTCAGGGGACCGTGTTACTAGGTTCGTTCCCTAACTCCGGGACCGGGTGTGAGGAAAGACTACCACCAGTGCTTTGACCCCTTTTCCCCTCACGCTGTGCCTATTCCAGTGCTGACTAAGGGAAGGGAACACGGGAAACACCTCTCCTACACCGGCGGTCTGCCTTCTTTACCTAACCAGCCCGCTACTCGGTCACGTACCTGACCGAGCCACGCTCCTCCCCTGGGAACGCGGCTGGGCGAAGCGCGGTGTCCTGGGCCTCCTGGCCGTCCGAAGTTCGTCTCGCTTCCTCTTTCTTCGCTCCGCTCCTCCCCTGGTCCTTGTTCGTTCCGCTCCTCTCCTCGTCCTCGTTCACTCCGCTCCGCTCCAACACTCCTCCTGGAAACGCCGTCCGCCTCACTGTGCGGTTCTTCCTGTTTTGGCTGCTCCCACTCGGTGACGTCATAGGAGGGCGGGTACAGCGTCTCGTAGCCTTCGCTCCACTTAAAGGGACCTGCACCTTCTGGTCTCGATCCTTGCTGTTGGTCCATGAAGGGGAACCAGTCCTCCTGCTGAGGGGTTACAAGAGGAGATGAGACCGGTCTGGGAGTCCACCACTCCTTATCGTTATAGTCCTCTTCATGTCCCGCACTGTCACATACCTCCCCCCCTGGATTCTCCCGTTCGGGGAGATACACAGAGCGCGACAGAAAGTCCGCATTCCCATTGTCTCTGCCCTTCCGGTGGCACACCGTAAAAGAGAATGGTTGGAGGGACAGAAACCAACGTAGAATCCTGGGATACTGGCTCTTATTCCTGTACATCCACCGGAGGGGGGCGTGGTCCGTGTACAGGAGGAAGGGTTTGCCTTCCAGGTAATAATGTAGCTTCTCAATCGCCCACTTAATAGCCAAACATTCACGCTCTATTGTGGGGTATTTACGCTCCCTGGGGAACAATTTCCTACTCACATACAATAAGGGATGTTCCGCCCCGTCCTCCCCTAGCTGAGACAAAACCGCCCCAATCCCTGTGTCTGAGGCGTCTGTGGCTACAATAAATGGTTTGGTGAAATCAGGGGAAACCAATACCGGGGAGGTGGTTATGGAGGTTTTTAGCTGCTGAAAGGCCCGTAACGCCTCTTCACTGGGGTGATTTAACCATTTGCCGGGGCTCTCCTTTTTTAGGAGGTCCGTTAAGGGGGAGGCCGTTTCGGCGAATCGGGGTAGGAACCTTCTGTAATACCCTATTAGGCCCAAGAAGCCTCTTAGTTGTTTCTTTGTAGAGGGAAACGGGGTTCCAGTTATAGCCTTGATTTTCTCGACCTGGGGGGCTATGACTCCGTCGCCGAGGACATACCCCAGATACCTGACCCGTTGGAAACCTACCCGGGACTTTTTGGCGTTCACATGGAGGCCGGCCTGTTGTAAGGTTTTCAGGATGATGGACACGTGGTGTAAATGCTCGGTCCAGGAAGAGCTGAAAACGACAATGTCATCCAGATAAGCCGAACTAAAGGTGGGATACGGCTTAAGGAGGGTGTTCATCAATCGCTGAAAAGTCGCGGGAGCCCCATGTAAACCGAAGGGTAAGACCGTGAATTCAAACAAACCTTGCTCCGTAGAGAAAGCGGTCTTCTTCCGGTCAGCTTCTCTCAAAGGTACCTGCCAGTAGCCTTTGGTTAAGTCAAAGGTCGTGATATATCGGGCATCTCCTATCCTCTCTATGAGTTCGTCCACCCTCGGAATGGGATATGCATCGAAGGTAGATATCTCGTTCAAGGCGCGGAAATCCATACAAAATCGTGTGGATCCATCGGGTTTGGGAATCATCACGATAGGTGACATCCAGTCGCTGGAGGAGGGACTTATCACCCCTAGCCGTAACATCTCGTGGACTTCTTTTTGGATGGCCTGTCTTCTAGCCGCCGGAATCCGATATGGTTTCTGTCGGATGATTCGGCCGGGTAGGGTCTCGATCCCATGCTCTATCACGTCAGTCCGTCCCGGGGCATTGGAGAACATGGCCGCAAACGGCGCCAAGGTATCCGTCAAGTCTTTCTTCTGCTCTTGGGTGAGTTCGGGATTTACCACTAATTCGTCTAGGGTTGTTTGAGACTTGTTGTTGGTGGGTACTAAAAAATGGGCAGCCCGGGGAGGCGGGCCGATCCACTTTTTTAACAGGTTTATATGGTAGCTTTGAATTTTCTTTGGAGAAACTTGTATGCCGTAAGTGGTGTCCCCGATCTTATGTCTTACCGGAAAGGGACCCTGCCACTCCTTTCTGAATTTACTGCTAGAGGTGGGTAGGAGGATTAACGCCCAGTCTCCCGGCTGTAGCCTCCGTAGTTTTGTCCCCTTGTCATAATACTTCTTCTGTTTTTCTTGGCTTCTTTCCAAGTTCAGGAAAGCCAGATCCCGTAACTTGCCTATTTTGGACTTTAACTGACTGGTATATTCCAACAGGGTTTGATGATCTTGTTTATCTTCGGTCTCCCATGCGTCTTTGGTCATTTCCAAGAGGGATCTTGGTTGACGGCCGTACAGTAGTTCGAACGCCGAACAACCGAGGCTGCTTTGCACTTGGGACCGGATGACGTACAACGCCAATGGAAGCATTTTGTCCCACTCCTTCCCCTCCACGGTTAACATTTTCTTCAGTGTGTTTTTCAATGTTCGGTTATATCGCTCCACGAGTCCGTCGGTCTGTGGGTGATAGACTGAGGTGCGCAGTTGACCGATCTCGAGGGTGCGACAGACTTCCTTCATTAATCTTGACGTAAAGGGCGTTCCCTGATCTGTAACCACCTCTTTTGGGAATCCAACTCTGGCGAACAGTTCCACCAGTTTGTCCGCAATGGCTTTCGTATTCGGTGTTTGCAGCGGGAAGGCCTCCACGAATCTCGTGGCATAGTCCACTATTACGAGGGCGTGGATGTGTCCCTTACGGGTACGCGGAAGGGGGCCTATCAGGTCCATACCAACTCTTTCGAACGGAGTCCCTATTATGGGCATGGGCTTCAGGGGTGCCGGGGGGGGGTGGTAGTCGCTTCTCTTCTGGCAGGTTTCGCAGGTGTTGCAATATTTCTCTACATCTCTATAAATCCCTGGCCAATAGAAGTGCCGTAGAACAGTAGAGGTGGCCTTTTCCTTTCCTACGTGGCCGGCGGTCAGGTGGCTATGTGAAAAGAACAGGACTTGGTCCCTGAAGGGCTGGGGCACCAATATCTGGGGCGGTTCCCCTTCTTTTCCTTCCCTATATAATAAGTCATTGCGGATGATAAACCGGGGAAACCGGTCCTCTTCCTGGGTTTGGTTCTGGTGGGCCTGTTCCCATGCATTAAAAAGGGTTCGATCGTTGGACTGCGCAAACCGAAAACTCCGGTCCGTAATCCATGGATCGGGACTAATCATAGCCGAAGCTGGGGGGTTGACCTCTTTCTTTCCCCGGATTTCTTCTCTAAAGAGGGCCAAGAACCCCGGGTTGTCTACCCCTAGTATAACCTCCTCGGGTAATGTTTCTACTACCCCCACCTTTACCTTTTGAGTGGGATGCCTCAGGGGCGTTATCGGGACCAAAGCCAGGGGGTATGGTTTCACGTCCCCATGGATACATCGGATGTGGACGGTCTTATGTGCTAGATATTGGTGGGGACGTACTAGAGTTTTCCTTACCACTGACTGTCTACAGCCTGAATCTAACAGGGCTCGTACCCAGGTCCCATTTATTGTTACCCGTACATGAAAGGAGGTCCCCAACTCCGCCGAGTACATCACGGCCTTAGGCAAGTACCCAACTTCCATGGGTTCCTCTGTGCGTCTCTTGGGGCATAGACGTGCTATGTGGCCCCATTCTCCACAGTCATAACATTGCGGTCCTTGGAACACAGGCGGGTCCAGGCGAGCGGGTTTGGGTCGCCCCCCCTCAATTGCACGTTGGTTTTTTCGCTCTGCCCGAGGCAGAGGACCTCCTTTGGGTGGTTTTTCAGTGTCCCCAGGAAAGTATCGGGGTTGGGCTCGCCCGAACTGTGTGGCCATCTCGATGGTCTGGGCCACGGACAGGTTCGAATGTTGTCTGAGCCACCTCTGTGTCCCGTAAGGCAAAGTGTCCAAGAACTGTTCTAAGTAGATTCGGTTCATAATATCTTCCTTGGAACTGGATTCGGGTTTTAGCCACTTATCCGCAGCCATCTTTAATCTAAAGTATAGTGTCTTTGGGTTTTCTCCTACTCGGCCCTTTTCTCTTCTGAACCGCAGACGATAGGCCTCGGCGTCAAGCCCTAGATGCTCCAGAATGATGTCTTTGATAACCGCATAGGGAGTCGCTCCTGTGGGATTGGCGACTTGATATGCCGCTTGTGCTTCTGCGGATAACAGGGGAGCGAGAAAGAACGGCCATTTGTCTTCGGTCCAGCCACAGGCCCTGGCTACTCTTTCGAAATTTGTTAAGAAGGCATCCGGATCTTCCCCTGGCACGTACTTTTGTAAGGAGATACCGGTTGGATGGGGCCCATGTGGTCGTAGTTCCGAGGTCATTGCTCTCCCGGGCTCGGGAGAGGGTTTCTTTAAGACTTCTAGCTGTGCCGCCACGGTGTTCTGAAACACTTCCCTGTCCGCCTGGGCCGACGTCATCTGGCGCTCCACGGCCCATCCTAGCTTTTCTTGTCCCTGCACCAAGTGCTGTATGAGGGCCTCCATCGTGTTGCTGACGGAGTATGATGGAAAATCCCACTTCTGACACCAGTGTGACGGAGTGTCAGGGACAGGCGGGACACAACGTTGTTTTAAACGGGGTTTTATTGCCAAGTAATGCTTTCTAGATACACGGTCAGCCAGTGTCCGAGATGATTTTTCAGTTCCTTGGGCTCTCGATGTTGTTACTCTCTCTTCTCTCCTTTCCTATTCCGTCCAGACAGCAGGCGGTACGTGCGCAGTATCTCCCCGGAGCAAGGCGATCTCCCAGCCGGAAGGAAACAAAGAGACAAAAGGCTATGTCAGGGGACCGTGTTACTAGGTTCGTTCCCTAACTCCGGGACCGGGTGTGAGGAAAGACTACCACCAGTGCTTTGACCCCTTTTCCCCTCACGCTGTGCCTATTCCAGTGCTGACTAAGGGAAGGGAACACGGGAAACACCTCTCCTACACCGGCGGTCTGCCTTCTTTACCTAACCAGCCCGCTACTCGGTCACGTACCTGACCGAGCCACGCTCCTCCCCTGGGAACGCGGCTGGGCGAAGCGCGGTGTCCTGGGCCTCCTGGCCGTCCGAAGTTCGTCTCGCTTCCTCTTTCTTCGCTCCGCTCCTCCCCTGGTCCTTGTTCGTTCCGCTCCTCTCCTCGTCCTCGTTCACTCCGCTCCGCTCCAACACTCCTCCTGGAAACGCCGTCCGCCTCACTGTGCGGTTCTTCCTGTTTTGGCTGCTCCCACTCGGTGACGTCATAGGAGGGCGGGTACAGCGTCTCGTAGCCTTCGCTCCACTTAAAGGGACCTGCACCTTCTGGTCTCGATCCTTGCTGTTGGTCCATGAAGGGGAACCAGTCCTCCTGCTGAGGGGTTACAAGAGTAGATGAGACCGGTCTGGGAGTCCACCACTCCTTATCGTTATAGTCCTCTTCATGTCCCGCACTGTCACAGGAAGGCTATTAACAGGAATAGTCTGTTATAGACCTCCAGGTCTAGATACCCAATATCAAGCACTATTTGACACCATTGCCGTCCTGACCCTAACACAACCAAGAATGATTGTACTAGGGGATTTTAACTAATGGGATAATGGGATCCTAGGAAACCCTTTGAGAGATCCAAGGCAAACATGCAAGAGTCTCAGCCCATATCAACTGGTACCACAGCCAACCCATCAAGGGGGGCATGACCTCTTGTTTGCTAATCAGACTGAGACATAGATGGTTGATATCCTGCCCCAAAGCTGGACTGACCATTTTTTTATTCACTTTAGGATTACACTGTCCAGCTCAGTGGTTAATAGCAATCGGCCGGTGACCTATTGTAAGGGAAGAGAATGGGCTAAGTTAATAAGAAACAGGACATACATAACATTCCCCAATCAGAATCTCTTTGCCTACAATGATTCAGTAGGAAAAAACTATCAAACATACTGTAATCATATAATTGGAATCCTGGACTTACATGCTCCAGTAAAAAGACTGAAGAATAGGAGGAAACCCTCAGCCCCCTGGTATAGCGAGGAGCTGAAATCAATGCGGGCTACATGCAAGCAGGCTGAGAGGAATTGGAGAAGGTCATACTCCGAGTTAGATAGGAAAGAGCTGAAACTAGTGCAGGCTCGATATAAGGAGACCATTTCTTGTCAGGGTTTGAGAGCCAGGGCGCCTACGTAGTTGCGCGGAGGAACCCAGCGGAACTACACGCCCCAGCTGCCCCGGACCCAGGGGGCGGGGCGAAAGACTTTATTAACACGAACAACGCGTTAGGACGTTGTTCGTGATTCTGGATTCTGAGCGAAGCCGTCAGCGTCCGACGGCAGTGTTGGTGAGCAGCTCTTCTGGGACTGGGAGAGTGCTCCGAGAGCTGGAAACCGGTCTGAGACGGCCGGAGTGGAGTCGTAGGAGGGTAGAGCTGGCGAGGTGATTTCGGGTGCGTCCTTCTGTGCACCTTCAACCCCGCCGCGCGCGTTTTCCCTTAGCGGACTTCAGGCGAGGAGCTCCGGGTGCTTCTTGACTGCGCACCTTAACCTCGTCGCGAGCCAAGCAGACATCTGCTACTGGCAGCAGGTAAGCCGTGTGTGTTAACACGGCAGCCCGAACAGTGGCAGGGGCTTGTGTTTTTCTTAAAGACTGTTCACGGCCATCTGGCAGCCATGTGGGTGGAGCCGGCCAAGTACGTTCTGTTTGTTTAGTTTATTTTCCTTGATGCAGCGGCCCTCTGGCAGCCAATGAGGTGGAGCCGGGCCCCCTGTTAGAGGAGTTCGAGACTTTCCCAAGAGGGAGGAGTACCGTGTTGACTTTCCTGCTTTTCTGGTGATACGGGTCCTCCATGGACTAGTAGAAGAACCTTGACTAAAAGGGTTCTCTCGTTTTCTTTCCTTCTTTCTTCAGTTGTGGATTACATGCGAGTAGGGGATAGGAGTGGGTACGTATGTGGACACGGGAGAGTGGAGGGCTTTGACCTGGAGGGTGTGATTGGACCGAATTAACCTTCTGATATTTGTTGGTTTTGGCACAGGTCCGGGTGCCGCTGTCTGCGAGATACGCCTGGGTATACTAGAGGAACGATTGGCAGGGACACGTCTTACCAGGTAGGAGGCGGAACTAGTGAGACCACCTGAGAGTAGTCAGGGTCTGAGAGGTTATTAATTACCTGTTTTTGTTTTCCAGGTGTCCCTTCCCACGCTGACCCTACCCTATCCTTCCCTCGCCTGATCGCCGCAACACTCTGTGACATTAGAATCAGAGTGTGGGGAGGTCGGGAGGGGGACCCCATTGAGCATCGCCCCGATCCTGAGGAGAACCGGAAGATCGTGACAGAATCACGAACCCACGTTATATTTCTCCTCCCGGTCGGGGCGATTCACCCAGATGGCGACCCTCGAGGAAGTGCTACAGGCCTTAGCCGCGATACAGCAAGAGTTGGTGGCATCTCGAGCTGAGACAGCAGCATTGCGGGATAGGGTGGATAGACAAGCTAGGAATCCTTTCGACGCTATGGCGGGCTCATCCCAAATTCAGGTCACCGTACCTCCGCCCATTCCCTTGGCTAGCCCTGAACGGTATGCGGGTGACCCCTTTAAGATCCAGACGTTCCTAACCCAGATTACGCTTCACTTCTCGTGTCGTCCGTCATCATTTCCCAATAACCTATCGAGGGTGGCTTTTGCCATCTCCTACCTGACCGGAGATGCCGCCGACTGGGCGGTTCCACTGGTCAGGAACGATGATCCGCTACTGTCGGACTGGAACGCCTTCCGAACGGAATTCGAGAGGGTGTTCGACCGCCGGGCTACCACGCTAAGTGCAGATCGTGAACTACTGGAATTACGACAGGGCAAGAACGACCTGGTCACGTATATGACTACGTTCAACCGGCTGGTGGTCGAAACAGCCTGGCCCGAAGAGAAAAGAATGGCCCTGTATTATCAAGGGCTGAAAGATGATCTTAAGGATGTGCTGGCGAGGATAGACCCCCAGCCCACAACCTGCACAGATTTAATTAATCTCACGCTACGCCTGGATCACCGGTTGTCGGTGAGGGGGAGTGATCGGAGAAAAGGCGAGAGATCCGGAGTAGGAGGGGAGCCGGACAGCCGCCCCCCGCAGGTAGCCCGGGAGACAGGACCTGAACCAATGGAAGTAGGGGCAGTACGACCTCCGTTGTCTAAAACCGAGAGAGAAACCCGCAGAGTCCAGGGGCTCTGCATGTATTGCGGGAAAAAGGGGCACTACGTGAGGGAGTGTCCCCTAAAGCCCAAGAAACGAGCGACGGGATTCATGGGGAAGAGGGTGGCCGTCACCGCCGCGGAAACCCCCCCTGTGAGAGGCGCATCGCAGCCAGACGCGGTAGGAAACGAGGTACGCGAGACGGAATGGAGATTACCGTCACTGGCGGGAGGCGATACGTCCGCGACAGAATCCCATATAGTGCTTCCCATGTTCCTTAAGACCGGTTCAGACACACATCAGGTGCTCGTAATGGTTGATTCGGGAGCCACTGGCAACTTTATGGATGTGGGGCTGGTGCGCAGGTTGCGGTTGGTTAGGGTCCCGGTGACAAGGCCGGAGTCCGTGTTGGCTGTGGATGGGAAACCACTGACCTCCGGTCCGATCACGGAGCAGACAGAGGTGGTGGTATTGGGGCTCCGAGGCGAGAACCAGGACCACGTGGAAAATATCTCCCTGAAAATAATCGAAGCCCCCCAGTACGAGATAATCCTGGGAATGCCATGGTTGCGTTGGCATAACCCTGCCATAGATTGGAGGCAGAAAACCATATGTTTCACCTCCAAAGAATGTATGGAGCGATGTATGACTGACAGGAGATCCGTAGCCCTCACGCTCGCCCAAGTTCCGATGTGGCAGGTGGCCACGGCGGCCGAAAAAGAAGTAGAGCTACCACCTGAATATGTTAGGTATCGGGGAGTTTTTTGCGAAAAGGAAGCGGAGACTCTGCCGCCCCATCGCGAGTATGATTGTCGAATCGACTTAGTGGATGGGGCGGCTATGCCCACCTGCCGGGTGTATGCCTTATCCGAGCCGGAGACCAGACACCTGCGGAACTACTTAGATACTTTCTGCGCTCTAGGGTTCATACGCCCCTCTCGCTCACCGGCGGCTTCTCCTCTTTTCTTTATCGCAAAGGCGAACGGCGATCTTCGAACATGCATAGACTATCGCATGTTAAATAAAAACACCATCAGGAATAGATACCCTCTGCCGCTCATCCCCGTGTTGCTGGACCAGGTGAAGGAGGCCACCATTTACACTCGACTCGACTTACGAGGGGCCTATCATCTGGTCCGAGTACGCGAGGGGGATGAATGGAAAACGGCGTTCAAAACCCGATTCGGCCTGTTTGAATATCTTGTGATGCCGTTCGGGCTTTGTAACGCCCCGGCAGCGTTTCAATATTTTTTGAACGACGTGCTGAAGGATTACATCGACAGGTTTGTCATCGTCTACATCGATGACATCCTGGTCTTCTCTGTCTCCCCGGAACAACATGTGAGCCACGTCCTTCTGATTCTGAAAAGACTGCAAGAACAGCACTTATACTGCAAGCTTAGCAAGTGCGAGTTTGGGGTCACAGAGGTGGAGTTCCTGGGAGTGATCCTGAGTCCCTGGGGGTTTAGGATGGCTGAGAGAAAGGTGAAAGCGGTACAGGAATGGCCGGTGCCACGCTGTGTGAGAGATGTACAGTGTTTTCTGGGCTTCTCCAACTATTATCGGAGGTTCATCTCTCACTTTTCTCAACTAGCTTCTCCCATTACCAGGTTGTTGAGAAAGGGGGCCGTCTTCCTATGGACCCCCGAAGCCATGGACGCTTTCCTCCATCTAAAGAAGGCATTCTGTTCCGCCCCCATCTTACGCCACCCGCAGCCCGATATCCCTTTCATCGTCGAGGCTGATGCTTCCAATATCGCGGTGGGGGCGGTGTTGTCTCAACGCGACAGACAGACCGGTCAACTACACCCGGTGGCTTTTCTGTCGAAAAAACTGAGCCCGGCTGAGCTTAACTACTCAGTCCCCGAAAAAGAGCTGTTGGCAATCAAGAAAGCCTTCCAGGAGTGGAGACACTATTTATGGGGGGCCCTTCATCCGGTCACCGTGTTCACCGATCATAAAAACCTTCAATACATGAAGACCGCAAGACTCCTCTCGCAGAGACAGATGAGATGGATGTTATTCTTCGCGGAATACGAGTTTGTTGTCACGTTCCGCCCAGGTTCGGAGAACCAGAAAGCCGACTCGTTGTCAAGACTGGGAGAAAGCGAAGGCACCCAACATCCTCATCTGGAAGCTATCGTCCATCCTGAGCAGGTCCTGTGCGTGATCACCGCGGACAAGTTCGTGGACCAGGTCAAGGATAGCCGCTCGATGATGCGGTGGCAGCAGTGGGCGAAGCAAGACCCATGTCGGGTCTTGAAACACGGCATACCTCTCCACAATAACAAGTTGTTTCTGCCCACGCAAGAGCTCCGAGTACAGGCGTTCAACTGGTGTCACAACACCGTACTAGCAGGGCACCCAGGAAACCAGAAGACCCTCCATCTCGTGCAACGACATTTCTGGTGGGAAGGCATGGTCGCAGATGTAAAGAGATGGGTATCGCACTGTGAGACCTGTGCTCGGGCAAAAGGAGAACACGGCAAGGCTAGAGGACAACTACTGCCATTGCCAACACCGCCTCAACCTTGGCACACGATAAGCTTGGACTTCGTTCTCGGCCTGCCCCTGGACCAAGGGTTCAACGCCATTTTAGTAGTGGTGGATAGCCTGACGAAGATGGGGCATTTTGTACCCTGCAAAAACCTCCCCACGGCAGGGCAGACAGCACAGATGCTCTTGACGCAGGTGGTGCGTTTACATGGTCTCCCCAGGGTTATTGTTTCCGACAGAGGCCCGCAATTTGTGGCCCGCTTCTGGCGCATGTGGTGCAAGGCTCTTCAGGTGACTGCCGCTCTGTCCACCAGCTTCCACCCACAGACCGATGGGCAGACCGAGCGTGTAAATCAGACACTGAAAAAATATCTGCGCTGCTTTTCGGAGGAGGCCAAGGACTCTTGGGTTTCGTTGTTATGGTTAGCAGAACTGTCGTACAATAACACCTGGCATAGCTCCATTAACGAAACGCCATTCCGAGCCAACTACGGCTTTCATGCTTCTACCTTGCCAGTGGTCGTTCCTAGAGAAATTCAAAACCAACCCACCGTGATGGAACAAGTCAACCGTCTCTTGCAACTCCATTCGAAACTACAGGCCAATCTGCAGCGGGCTAAGCAGCAGTACAAGAAATGGGCCGATCGCCACAGGCAAGAAGGGCCGAGTTACCAGGTGGGAGATCGTGTATGGCTCTCCACCAAGAACATCCGCTTTCGATGGCGTAGCATATTCCATCCCAGATTCATTGGGCCCTATACAGTGGTGCGGAAGATCAACCCAGTGGTCTATCAGTTGAAACTGCCGGCATCCTTGAGAATACATCCCATGTTCCACTGCAGCCTTCTGAAACCAGCCAGGAACGTCAGAAGCCGAGCCACGCCGCCCGTAGAGCGGGACGGCCAGTTGGAATACGAAGTGAGACGAATCGTGGATTCCAAATGGAGAAACGGAAAGCTATGGTACCTGATTTCCTGGAAGGGGTACCCGACCGAAGACGACTCCTGGGAACCCTGCACCAATGTCCACGCCCCACGGGCTACTCGTCTGTTCCATGCCCGCCACCCGGGGAAGCCAGGGCCAAGGAGGCGCTGGGGAGGGGGGCGTACTGTCAGGGTTTGAGAGCCAGGGCGCCTACGTAGTTGCGCGGAGGAACCCAGCGGAACTACACGCCCCAGCTGCCCCGGACCCAGGGGGCGGGGCGAAAGACTTTATTAACACGAACAACGCGTTAGGACGTTGTTCGTGATTCTGGATTCTGAGCGAAGCCGTCAGCGTCCGACGGCAGTGTTGGTGAGCAGCTCTTCTGGGACTGGGAGAGTGCTCCGAGAGCTGGAAACCGGTCTGAGACGGCCGGAGTGGAGTCGTAGGAGGGTAGAGCTGGCGAGGTGATTTCGGGTGCGTCCTTCTGTGCACCTTCAACCCCGCCGCGCGCGTTTTCCCTTAGCGGACTTCAGGCGAGGAGCTCCGGGTGCTTCTTGACTGCGCACCTTAACCTCGTCGCGAGCCAAGCAGACATCTGCTACTGGCAGCAGGTAAGCCGTGTGTGTTAACACGGCAGCCCGAACAGTGGCAGGGGCTTGTGTTTTTCTTAAAGACTGTTCACGGCCATCTGGCAGCCATGTGGGTGGAGCCGGCCAAGTACGTTCTGTTTGTTTAGTTTATTTTCCTTGATGCAGCGGCCCTCTGGCAGCCAATGAGGTGGAGCCGGGCCCCCTGTTAGAGGAGTTCGAGACTTTCCCAAGAGGGAGGAGTACCGTGTTGACTTTCCTGCTTTTCTGGTGATACGGGTCCTCCATGGACTAGTAGAAGAACCTTGACTAAAAGGGTTCTCTCGTTTTCTTTCCTTCTTTCTTCAGTTGTGGATTACATGCGAGTAGGGGATAGGAGTGGGTACGTATGTGGACACGGGAGAGTGGAGGGCTTTGACCTGGAGGGTGTGATTGGACCGAATTAACCTTCTGATATTTGTTGGTTTTGGCACAGGTCCGGGTGCCGCTGTCTGCGAGATACGCCTGGGTATACTAGAGGAACGATTGGCAGGGACACGTCTTACCAGGTAGATGGCGGAACTAGTGAGACCCCCTGAGAGTAGTCAGGGTCTGAGAGGTTATTAATTACCTGTTTTTGTTTTCCAGGTGTCCCTTCCCACGCTGACCCTACCCTATCCTTCCCTCGCCTGATCGCCGCAACACTCTGTGACATTAGAATCAGAGTGTGGGGAGGTCGGGAGGGGGACCCCATTGAGCATCGCCCCGATCCTGAGGAGAACCGGAAGATCGTGACATTTCTAGGTCAAAAGCACATTTTTATGCTAAATCTATTCTGCAAGCACCGAACAGCACAAAAGCACTTTTCAATATTATAAGGGATCTCTCTGTCCAGCCTGTACAGGCAATAAGGTGGTTGCATCGCAAAAACTCTGCGATGAGATTGCTGCCCATTTTAATGTAAAGGTAACAAAAATTGTCGGAGGCTTTTATCTAAGTAATACCAGCTACCAGGATGAATCACCTCAGACGCTACTTGAAGAACCCTGGGCAGAAACCTCTCTGGAGCACTTTCAACCCCTCACTGAGGATCTCTTTAGCAGCCTGGCCCAAAGTGTTTCCTCGGGCTCTCCCCTAGACCCTCTTCCACATGGGATCTGGAAGGAATTCAGGCAAGAAATCTTTCCTTGGCTGTGGCAGATTTGCTGCCAGTCCTTGGAAGAAGGAGTGGTCCCAGATGTATGGAAGCAGGCAGTGGTGACCCCCATGCTTAAGAAACCCTCTCTGGACCCAACAAACCCAGCAAATTTTAGACCCATCTCCCTCCTGCCATACCCGGTTAAAATCATGGAAAAGGCAGTTAGCAAAGCTCTGTCTTGCTATCATGAGGATAACCACCTGCTGGATAGGGACCAGTTTGGTTTTCGTCCAGGCCACGGTACTGAAACAGCTTTGGCAACCGTAATGGACAATCTTCGAATGCGTGCCGACAATGGTAATCCATCTGTACTAGTGCTACTGGATATGTCGGCCGCATTCGATATGGTGAGCCATGCAGTACCGGTAGAGAGACTGGAGAATATAGGGGTGAAAGGACGGGCTCTGAAGTGGCTGCAATCATATCTATCAGGGAGACAACAGGTTGTGACCATGACACCGTTCGTCTCCGGTGCGCCACGGGGTGCCGCAGGGCTCTGCAATCAGCCCTATTCTTTTTAATATCTACCTGCGTCCTCTGATCCCTATTATTAAGAACTTTGGAATTGACCTGGTCAACTACGCTGATGACACCCAATTGGTGTTCTCCCTGGAAGGGAAACCAGCAGTGTCCATGGATACATTCCAGGAATGTATGCGCCAGACTTCTAGCTGGCTCAGAAAAAACTCCCTGCAATTTAATGGGGGTAAAACAGAGGTGGTATACTGCTCCGCTACTAAAATGCCTCAACATCTACCACTGGAGTTTAAACTCACCCCCGGAGATGAACCCTTGGCTCCAGTTAAAACTGTGCGGAATTTGGGGGTCTTTGTAGATGACAACCTCCAAATGGAGTCACAGGCCAACAAAACAGTCAGTGTCTGTTTTTCCCTGTTGAGAGTGCTTCGGCAGATTCTCCTGTTACTACCCAATGATACTAGACCTCTTGTGGTAAGGAGCATAATTCTGAGCAGACTGGATTACTGCAACTCCCTGTATCTGGGAGCACCACAATTCATCTTACAGGGGTTGCAGAGAGTCCAGTCTATAGCAGCAAAACTGGTGTTAAACAGGCAGCGTAGGTCCTCTACGGCATTGGCCTTGAGGGATCTTCACTGGCTACCTATTAAGGAAAGAGTCAGCTTTAAGTTTCTCTGTATTGTGTTTAGAGCAGTACATGGCCTGGGTCCAGTACCCCTGCAGGAGAAATTTACCTGGTATAAGCCCAAGAGGCAGCTTCGTTCCTCCAGTGCAAATCTGGTAATGACCACCAGATTCAAGAAATCTAGGATGGGAGGCAGAGCATTCGGGGTTGCGGCCTCACGCCTATAGCTGCCCCAGAGCATTAGACAAGCCAACTCCCTGCTATGTTTTAGAAAAAGTCTGAAAACCTGGCTATTCCCAAGGAATTAGCACAATGCTTCCCTCTGATAATCAGGTCAATGTTTGCGGTTGTCATCTTTTAAGACCCAGCGCCAGGATACCCGCAGGGTGACAGTTTGCGCTATATAAGTTTTCTATACAATACAATACATTCCAGTTAATGGGGCTTAAGCAGGGTGAACAGCTTTAGTAGAAGTATCGCAAATGGGTGCAGCCAGGGTACGTTAACAAAAAAAAGTTCCCCCCAAATCGAATGAACACAGTAATTCAGAATTTGAATGAACACAGTAATTCAGAATTTGGTAACTGATAAGAGCCCCATTTTAAGATATATTAAATAAAAGAGATTTTACAAGCACAGTACAAGCGCTGTGTAGGTGAAAGCTAATAAGTGATGGATGGATTGCTTGAGTTAATCTCAGTTACTTGTAATCACTTGGGCCGCAACCCAATCCACTGTTATTTTGCGCACCATACCACCTCAATTTGGACCCAGCTATATGCAAATCAGTCTTGACCCTGTACCAATGGGAACTTTCCAGCCCGAACTGCCAAGCCAGATCCTCTCTGAACCGAAACACCAGTAACCCAGGACTTGCCTTATTGAATTTCTTCTTGGATGTCAAATCTGTCAAAAGAGCCACTCATAGCTTGTAGCTAACATTGTCCCATAGTTAGCTACAAAGATAATGTGGTAACCAGTGAGTCCCTAAAATGTTCTCACTAGTGACTGGGTAATGGGCACCTCCCACTCCAACACTGACTGTTTCATGGCATCCCACGGGCAAATACATGTGCAAGATTTCCTACAGTGGACTGCCCCAACTATTCTGGGTAGCCTTGTTAGTCAGTTTTGTCCTTAGAATAGGTGATGACCAGTATACATGAGCCTCAGGTGGTCCTCCCATGAATTGCTAGACACTGCATTATCACCCAGATAGACAACACAGAACTCTTTTAGCCTGATAGATCACAGTTAACCAGTTTCTGAAAAGTGTTAGGAGCGTTTTTCAATCCAACCCATCACCTTAAACTGGAATTATCTGTCTGATATAGAAAACACGGTTTTCTCCTTGACACTAGGCACTAAAGCAATCTGCCAGTAGCTACTGGTCTGATCAAAGGTGCTCAAGTACTTTGCAGCACCCAGCCAGTCTACTTATCAGCCATGGATATCAGACCTGCATCTGTCTTAGTGATTTCTTTAGGGCCCATCAGTTCAAAGACGAGTCTTTGGAAACCTGCCTGATCACCACCACAAACACAGATATATGAGATCTCTCACTCACTCTCAAGTCCACAATCTTGGCCACGTCCATCCAAATGCATTCCTGGATCAGTGAGACCTGTGATGTCTTGCTTTTGTGTCATTCTCCTGAACTCTGACAGGCGTCAACCCTGCAGTCAGTGAGAAAAGGTGTGAAAATCATACAGGAATTTCCTGCACACTAGTGAAACCATTAGCCTCTTTCTAGCACCTGGACTAGGATCACAGGACCACTAGGCACCAACTCATTTTTCAGACAACATAATGTGTTCCTGCCACTGCTTTGCTGACCTGTTTCTGCGCATCCTTCCAAAGTTCCACTCAACTTGTGCATTGCAGAATTCCTTCTGAGCTAGTCCTGGTCGCAACTCCTGCAGCTCTGTCTGTGACCCGGTCTACTTTAGGTATCTCATTCTACTCTGTCTGGAGCAGGGGCAATGAATGTCAGAGCCTTCTCATTCTGCCCTGATCTGCTTCCTACCTTGCTCTGGTCCCTGAAATCTGGGATGGTTCCAGTCTGTCTCTAACACTGACATGCAGCCTGTGCTTTGGTAAACCCAGCTGATGTTGTCTACGCAATGTAAGCTTCACGTCCTGGTACTAAACTATGGGCAATCAAATCATTGCCCAATCGACATATGGCTTCTTTATTCTCTCACCCTTCATCAACCATGGCTGGCTTGCCATTGATTTCCACCTTCGCTCGGGCAATCGGACACTCCATGTCCTCTCCACTGGCTGCTATGCTTGTACCAATGGCACCAGGAAGAATCCCCTCGGGTTCGAGATTCTACCTCTCAGCCATAGTTCTAGAACCCCTGTTTAGATTCAGGCAGGAACCCATTGTGTGTGAATAGGTACTACTTAAGGTGCAACAATTCCCTCTCGGATCCCTTCACTTACAGTCAAAGCACTGGCTGGTACAGGGTCTATCACCTGACAGTGTCTTTTGTAATGGCCCCTCCTTGTGACACTGAAAACAAGATATCATTTTGGGCTTTGAAGAATCTTCATGTCCTCCCTTTTCCTTGTTCTGTTCCTAACTTAAAACCCAATTCCCTTTCTGGTTTTTCCCCTTTTAGAACCTTGGGAATGTTCCTTGTTCTCAGCCTCCAAATTTGAGCCATTCTGTTAAGAGTTGCTCTGTCCAATTGGCTTAGAGCCATCCTGTCCCAGCCTTTTGTTAACTTTTAGCTTACAATTGACATTTTCAGATCTGACTGGTATTGCCTACGTGAGGTAACGCAATTCTTGAGTCTCTGTTACGATTAAACGGTAAATGGAATGAAAATCCTTGGCAACTATCCCTTTTACCCACTCCTTCCAGTCACTTAACATATCATGACTCCAGGTTTGCTCTCTTCCTGTCATTACACCTTTGCAGGTACGGAGTTGGCTTCAGCCCAAATCATCTAATTCATCTGCTCACAATTCATTTGCTCAGCCACAGGCATCCTTCCAATGACTGCTGTACCTTCAGTGGGCAAGCAACTTATCAGAGTAACAGTCTCAGACCCATTATTTACAGCCAAAGCTCCACAGGCAATCTCAAAAGTCATAAACTGATCCAAAATATCTTGCCACTCCAAGTCCATGTGCACAAGCTCCTCACAAACCATTCCAAAATATCTGCTCTTTTGGAACATTGGCAGAAACTTTGCTTTTTCCAGATGTAGCCGTCTGCATTGTCATCATGAGCTTCTCTTTTTCTAAAGCTATGCTCTTTCTCTCCAATCCTTTCTCTTTTTATTGTTCTCCCTCTCCCTTTCATGTTTATACCTCTATCTATAAATTTTCCTAGGGCCATTTTTCTTGTCTCCTTCTCCTCCTTTCCTGGTGAGCACATTTCAGACCTTCCCTCTCAGAATCCCTGGCATTCTGCTCTTTCTCAGGCTTAGCTTTCTGGAGAGCCAGTTTCAAGTTCAGCTAGTCTTAACTCTCCCAACTGAATTACTCATGAAGTCGGTAAAAATGGTACCTTGGAAATCTGTGCTATTATTCATCTTAGGGAAATACTGGAAAGCAAGTGTGGGAATACACACGTGTGTTTGAGATAAACCTGTGCTAAGGGCAAGACAGCCTGGCACCAGAGCAGTTCATCCCTGGGTTCCTATTAATGTACTGTCCACGGAGTCCATCACAGTTTCTACCCCCTTACCCCCCCCATTAATTTTTTTCTAACTGGTCTCTGTCATGCTACTCTCTAAGATATATAATGTACAAGTTGAATTTATTATTCTGTTGTTGAAAGTTAGACCTGGCCTTCAAAAGATCTCCCACCACTTGGCACCAGTTGTCAGACCCTTTTCGAGTGGTCATAGTGCAAGCAGGGGCCTCCCAAAGCAAGTATCAAGGCTTAGGTGCATACTACCCTTCAGTTCAGTTCTTAGTGTTCAGTGCCTTTACCAAGTCTCTGGTTTTACAATCTCACCAGAGTGCAGGTCCCCCAATCTGATTCGCCCCTGCTGAAGGCTCAACCTGCAATCCAGGGAAGATCACATCACAACAATAGCTGGAGCCGACAACACCTGACTTGCTCGCAGATGAGGTATCATCTATGGTGAGTAAAGGACCCTCTTAATGGTCACTAGTAACTTGGTGTCAGTGGGCTGCAAAGGTCCGAGGTCACAGCAGCGCAAGGGGACAGTAGTTGAATGTCAGTGGCACTATCCCTCTTGGCACAAACATCCAAATGGCTGCACTCTCCTCCTTGGACACACAACCTCTTGGTACATTGGACCTGCTACACATGCTTTGGGGCTGCACTCATCTTCACACATACTGGAGGGAGGTGGCAGATGCACTGTTCTCCTGTAATGAGCACGTGATACCCTTTGAGTGGCCGACATACATCCTACACCAATACCGCAGATCTCGCAGTAACAAAGTATCTTCCAGATTCCTAGATTTAGGGATAGTGGTAGCCAAAAGGTTAATTACCAGTAGATGGAAGGAACAAGACCCTCCGCATGCACAGGCATGGCCCCACTCTATGATCGCATGGGCCTAAGCCGAGAGTATAGCAGTCAGGCGCGAAGACATTATGGGCATACGAAAGGTCCCTATAGCTACGAGTTGGAATGTAATGTTGACTGAATTGCAGCAGATCACGGGAGATGTAGGGGGGAGTCTCCCAGGGACCGACTCAGCAGACTGAAAGCACATGTATGCACTGAAGCACTAGACTAACTGAGACCCTAGTCAACTGCTGTAGGTGGCACATATACACACATGCCTACATGACACCGAGTGATGGGAGAGCGCGCAGGTAGCGGTCATAGAAAAAGCATGTAAGAATCTGAATAGGGGCACTGATGGGGTGCTCTGAGATTGTTTCGTTTTTTATAGACCCCGTTATGTTTTTATTTGTCCCCACACGGTTGCTGCCAGTCATCACACGCCACGAGACCAGTAATAGCAGTACACTATAGCACTAAACCTGAGTATGCAGCATCCTGCTCCTCTCTCAACAGGCTACAAATTTACCACCATACTTTATTTTAACAAATATAACATGAGACTGGGCACTGTCCCCAACCACCCAGGTAATGTCCATTTTTATTATTCACGCACTTGCTAACAGCTTTTGCATTGATTCTAAAAGCATCTACTCTTTCCAAAAAGTGAGCAGAGGGATGCGTTCAAAAGGTGATTGCCCAAGAGCACACAATTTGGCTAATTGCGGCGGATGGGGTTAAAAACCATGTCTTCTGGTTCCTCGGTCGCCAGTAGGTAGTTATAGTTAAGACCTTGTTTCTCTTCAAAAAGCGTTTTTTCTTTTGCCAATATCTTTGGCGCCGTTTGATGAATCTTCATGAACATTTCAAAACTAATGGGGCGCTCCGGTCAGCTCCTGCCTTGAAAGTTTGGGTGTGATTCGTCAAGTAGAGGCCGTGTAAAAAGGGGGGGTCCCAAAACACATTTTCCCCATGTTCATTTCTATAGGAAAAATTGGAACAGGCTACAGCCCGAACTGCTGAACGTAATTGCACCAAATTTGGCAAAAAAAGGAGCTAGATTGCAGATAGGTGGTCTTAGCCATGCCCCTTTTTACACCACTCTGCAAACGGGGCTCCTGGACCTCAGGACACACGTGGACTTCATCCTCCGAGCAGCAGTGCGCCAGGAGCTGTGTTTGCAGAGTGGTGTAAAAAGAGGGTGTGGCCTCTCTGCAATCCAGCTGTGGCGCTTACTGGAGGTACCTGGTGCGCAAGTTGGCCTTCAGGGACCCTCAGTATTCAAGGGGACTTAATCCCCCAATTTAGAACGCGCCAGGGGTTGCATTTGCAGAGTGGTGGACAAAGGAGGCATGGCCTGTGTCCACCTCTCAGCAATCCCACTGCGTGGGGCTTACTGGAGGTAAGAGGTAGGCTAGTTGGCCCCTAAAGGACCCCCAGCAGCGAAGGGGGCTTCAATCCCCATCCAAGAGTGCGCCAGGGAGTGCGTTTGCAGAGTGGTGGGCAAAGGGGGCGTGGCCTGTTATGAGAACTTAGCAATCCTGTTGTGTGGTACTTACTGAAGGTAATGAGAGGGGTATTTGGCCCCCAAGGATGTCCTTGGGGGCCAAGTACCCCTCTTGTTACCTCCAGTAAGTCCCACACAGTAGGATTGCTAAGTCTTCTTCAGAGGCCATGCCCCTTTTCTCCACCACTCTGAAGACTCACCTCCTGGCAGACTACGGGAAGGGGATGAAGTCCACTTTACTCCTGAGGGGCTTTGGGGGCCTATGTAGCAGAATTCTTGAGCTCTGGTCAGAGGCCCGCACCCTTTCTCCACTACTCTGCAAACGTGACTACTAGTTAAAGAAGTGTTTGCAATGTAATAGGTTTTGCATTTTTAGAGTTTGAGCTATTGGCGTTGTAAATGTAAACGTTTTTACTAATGTTTTTTGGAGTGGAGTGGATGTTTGTTGTGTGTAGTGGAATTATGTGGTATGTTGTGCAGTGAAATTATGTGGATAGAAAGAATGTGGTATTTAGTGAATAGGAATTATGTAGAGTGGGATTATGTGTTATGGAGAGTAATTATGTGGTATGGTAGTCTGTGTTGTGGAGTGGTAACCTCAGGTTTAGTCTTCCTTGTTTCTATAGAAGCTCAACTATGAACTCAGTGAGCAAAAAAAGAAGGAATCACTGAGGAGCACTTGTGGACCTAGTCAGAGGTATGAGCAGAGTCACTGGAATTATGCGACTGTTTGGCTGCATCGAGTTTCGCACAATTATACAATTTCCGCATTAGCCACATAATCCATCATTCGCTCCCTAATCTGCAGATTTGAACCAAAAAAGCCTTGTTTCTAGCTCAAAGGGCTCAAAAATGCAGCGACAAGTGTTACAGCGTGGTAGAAGGCCCTTTGCAAATCTAGAATGGTCACCTGTTACTTATTGCTAAATGTGGGTGTTAAATTGGTACTAATGGTGTGCAAGCCACTCTTGCTTCTTTCTCCACCTCTCTTGCATCTTTCTGCATTTCTGTTCCTTCTTTCTGCACATTTCTTTCTTTTGGTGCACATCTTTTGCCTCTTTATGCATATCTCTTCTACTTTCTGCACCTTTCTTCCCTCTTTATGCACATCTGTTGCCTCTTTCTGCACCTCATTTGCTTCTTTCTGTACCCCTCTTGCCTCTTTCTGCAGCCTTCTTCCCTATTTCTGCACCTCACTTGCCTTTTTCTGCACCTCTTTTGCGTCTTTCTGCACCCCTGTTGCCTCTTTCTGCACTTCACTTGCTTCTTTCTGCACCTCTCTTGCCTCTTATGGCACCTCTGTTAATTCTTTCTGCACCCCTCCTGCCTCGTTCTGCACTCCTCTTCCCTATTTGTGCAACTCTCTACACCTCTCTTCTGTCTCTTGCCTCTTTCTGTACCTCTGTTGCTTCTTTCTGGACTTCTCTTCTCTCTTTCTGCACCCCTCGTGCCTCTTTCAGCACCTTCACCTGCTTCTTTCTGCACCTCTCTTGCCTCTTTCGGAATCTCTGTTCCTTCTTTTTGCACCCCTCCTACCTCTTTCTGTACCTCTCTTGCCTCTTTGTGCAACTCTCCTACCTCTTTCAGCACACCTCTTGCCTCTTTTTTGCACCTCTGTTGGTTCTTTCTGCACTGCTCCTCCTTCTTTCTGTACCTTACTTGCCTATTTCTGCACTTCTCTTGCTTGTTGCTGCACCTCTCTTGCGTCTTTCTGCACCTGTTGCCTCTTTCTGTACCTCATTTGCTTCTTTCTGTACCCTCTTGCCTCTTTCTTCAGCCTTCTTCCCTATTTCTGCACCTCTCTTGCCTTTTCTGTATCCCTCCTATGTCTTTCTGCACCCTTTGCGCCTCTTTTTGCACCTCTGTTGGTTCTTTCTACACTGCTCTTGCTTTTTCTGCACCTCACTTGCCTCTTTCTGCACTTCTCTTGCTTCTTCTACACCTCTGTTGCTTCTTTTTACACCCCTCTGGCTTCTCTCTGTACCTCACTTGCCTCTTTGTGCACCCCTCCTACCTTTTCTGCACCTCTCTTGCATCTTTCTGCACCTGTTGCCTCTTTCTGCACTTCACTTGCTTCTTTCTGCACCTCTCTTGCCTCTTTCGGAACCTCTGTTGCTTCTTTCTGCACCTCTCCCCCCTCTTTCTGCACCACTCTTGCCTCTTTCTGTATCTCTGTTGCTTCTTTCTGCACTTCTCTTGCCTCCTTCTGTACCCTTTGTGCCTCTTTCAGCAACTCTGTTATTTCTTTCTGCACTTATCTTCCTTTTTCTGTACCCCTCATGCCTCCTTCTGCACCTCTGTTGCCTCTCTCAGCACCTCTGTTGGTTCTTTCTGCATTTGTTTTGCTTCTTTCTAAACCTCTGTTGCTTCTTTTAGCAATTCTCTTGCCTCTTTCTGCGCTTCTCTTGCTTTTTTCTGTACCCCTCTTGCATCTTTCTGCACCTCTTTTGCCTCCTTTTGCACTTCACTTGCTTCTTTCTGCACCACTCTTGCCTCTTTCGGCACCTCTGTTGCTTCTTTCTACACCCCTTCTGTCTCTTTCTTTCCCCTCTGCCTCTTTCTGCACTTCTCTTGCTTGTTTCTGTACCTCTCTTCACTCTTTCTGAACCCTTGTGCCTCCTTTTGCAACTCTGCTGGTTCTTTCTGCACTGCTCTTGCTTCTTTCTGCACCTTACTTACCTCTTTCTGCACCTCTCTTGCTTTTTTCTAAACCTCTGTTGCTACTTTCAGCAATTGGCTTGCCTCTTTTTGCACTTCTCTTGCTTGTTTCTGTACCTCTCTTGCATCTTTCTGCACCTCTGTTGCTTCTTTCTGCACCCCTCCTGCCTCTTTCTGCACCCGTTTTCCCTATTTGTCTAACTCTTTCTACACCTCTCTTCCCTCTTTCTGCACCCTTTGTGCCTCTTTCAGCACCTCTGTTGCTTCTTTCAGCACCTTTGTTGGTTCTTTCTGCACTGCTCTTGCTTCTTTCTGCACCTCACTTGCCTGTTTCTGCACTTCTCTTGCTTCTTTCTAAACCTCTGTTGCTTCTTTCAGCAATTCTCTTGCCTCTTTCTGCACTCCTCTTGCTTGTTTCTGTACCTCTCTTGCGTCTTTCTGCACCTCTTTTGCCTCTTTCTTCACTTGCTTCTTTCTGCACCTCTCTTGCCTCTTTCGGCACCTTTGTTGCTGCTTTCTACACCCCTTTTGCCTCTTTCTGCACCCCTCTGCCTCTTTCTGCACTTCTCTTGCTTGTTTCTGTACCTCTCTTCATTCTTTCTGCACCTCTGTACCTCTGTTGCTTCTTTCTACACTTCTCTTGCCTCTTTCTGCACCCTTCATGCCTCTTTCAGCACTTCTTGCTTCTTTCTACACCCCTTCTGTCTTTCTGCGCCCCTCTGTCTCTTCCTGCACTTCTGCTGCTCGTTTCTGTACCTCTCTCCCCTCTTTCTGCACCACTCTTGCCTCTTTCTGTACCTCTGTTGCTTCTTTCTGCACTTCTCTTGCCTCTTTCTGCACCCTTTGTGCCTCTTTCAGCACCTGTGTTGCTTCTTTCTGTACTTCTCTTCCTTCTTTCTGCACCCCTCATGCCTCTTTCAGCACCTCTGTTGCTTCTTTCAGCAATTCTCTTGCTTCTTTCTGCACTCCTCTTCCTACTTTCTGCACTCCTCTTCCTACTTTCTGCACCCCTCCTCTCCTCTTTCTGTACCTTTCCTGCCTCTTTGTGCACCCCTCCCACTTTTTCTGCACTCCTATTGCCTCTTTTTGCACCTTTGTTGGTTCTTTCTGCACTGCTCTTACTTCTTTCTGCACCCCAGTTGCCTCTTTCTGCACCCCTGTTTCTGTGCCTTTCCTGCCTGTTTATGCACCTCTTTGCCTCTTTCTGCACCTCTGAGTTAGAGGTAGTTTTAATCCCTCTGCCCTATTATGTACTAGGGCCTTACAGGGGAGTTCATGCCAATTACAGGGGTACCCCAACCCATAGTGTACCCTAGTGTATGTAGGTTTTTTCACTGTATTCTAAGTGTCTTTCAGCATAGCATTGGCTCCGGGCCTTATTAGTCAGTCAGTTACCATCAGTACTAGTTATTAAAAAGTTGGGGACACGGGATGACTTTGCAACAAGGCCTTTTTCTGCACCTCTGTTGGTTCTTTCTGCATAACTCTTGCTTCTTTCTGTACTTTTCTTTGTCTTTCTGGACTTCTGTTGCCTCTTTCTGCATTTCTCTTGCTTCTTTCTGTGCATTTCTTCCTCTTTCTTCACATGTCCTACCTCTGTAGCCATAGTTAGAAATTATCATTTAAAAAACCTTAGAAATGCACTGAAAACCCATAGGTTTCAGGGAAGTTATAGTTAGAAATTATCATTTAAAAAACCTTAGAAATGCACTGAAAACCCATAGGTTTCAGGGAAGTTATAGTTAGAAATTATCATTTAAAAAACCTTTGACATTCACTGAAAAAAACATAGGTTTCAGGTACGTTATATTAAGTTGGACATTTCACTCTTTCAAAACCAGAGAAATTCGGCCGTTATAGTTAGTTGAGCTAACTATAACTCGTGCCCCCGCAATGCACTGCTGCTGATGTCACATATTACATCATTCTTGTCCTGGTCAGTGACCTCACTGATGACATCACTGATGACATCATGCAGTGGCTGTGTGTTTCTGTAAAGTTTAAATATGTTATAATATATGCACCAAAGTGTATTGAAGTATGAGTGAGTGTATGGGTGGGTGGGGGTTGTTTGACTCTGTGCATATATGTGTGAGTGGGTAATTCACTGGGTGTATGGGTTCAAGAGTACATCTGCGAAGGGCTGTATGGGTGGGTGGGTGAGTGTGTGTATGGGTATGTTGGTGAGTGAATGGATGTCTCAGTGGTGCATCTGTGAGTAACTACATATGTGAAAGGCAGTATATGTGAGTGTTGGAGTATATAAATCACTATATGTGAGAGTGAGTGATTGTGAGAGTGGCTGTATGGATGAGTGTGTGCTTGTATCAGTGATTGTAAAAGAGAGTAAGTATGTGTTAGTATCTGTATGAATAAGTGAGGTGGTATGTGTATAACTGTATAGGTGAGTAAATGGGAGTGTGAATGATTCTTTGCATGATTGACTAGGTGTGTGAGTAACTCTATGGACGAGTGGCGATGTGCGAGTGTCTGTATAGGTGTATGAGTGCAAATGATATTGCTGTATTGATAAGTGACTGCATAAATGAATGACTGTATGGGTGAATGAGTGGACATGTGTGTAGACCTAGGAATCAGTGAGTGAGTATGTAGTAACCAGTACTGGTGTGTCTGTGGTTGTATCAAAGGTTATATTGGGGTGTGTGGAAGTGCATCAGATTATCACGTGGATGATGCCATCAGTGATGTCACTGACCATTTCATGAATGATGTAATATGTGACGTCATTAGCACTGCATAGCGGGGCACGAGTTATAGTTAGCTTAACTAACTATAACGGCCGAATTTGTCTGGTTTTGTACAAGTGAAATGTCCAACTAAATATAATGTCCCTGAAACCTATGTTTTTTTCAGTGAATATATATATATATATATATATATATATATATATATATTACCTACTGGCGGTCGCCAGTAGGTAGTTATAGTTAGGACCCTGTTTCCATAGGAAAACCGCAACATTCTATTTTGAATAACTTTGGCGCCGGTCGATGAATCCTCGCGAAATTTTCAAAACTAATGGGGCGCTACGCTACGCTCCTACCCTGAAAGTCTCGGGGGGATTCGTCAAGCGGCACTAACTGCGTAAAGTGGGCGCGCGGTGCGCTTCGCGCACTGCGTGCTCACTGTGCGCGCACGGTGCGCTTTGCGCACCGTGCGCGCACAGTGAGCACGCGGTGCGCTTCGCGCACCGCGCGCCCACTTTACGCAGTTAATGCCGCTTGACGAATCCCCCCGAGACTTTCGCGCACGGAACGAACTGCATAAAGTGGGCGCGCACGCCACGAACGGCGTAAAGTAACTTAGCATTTAAAAAAACGTACAAATTCACTGAAAAAACCATAGGTTTCACACACGTTATAGTTAGGAATTAGCATTTAAAAAACCTTGCAAATTCACTGAAAAAACCATAGGTTTCACACAAGTTATAGTTAGCGGACATTTTACTGATAAAAAACCATTGAAATTCCCCCGTTATAGTTAGTGCAGGCAACTATAACTCACGCGACCGCAATCCTCTGCTGATGACATATGTGTCTTTATGAAAAAAAAATATTTGTAATATATGTATAGCTAAAAATTTATGGAAGAAGACATGGGTAAATAAGTGTCTAAATACAGTATTAGCATCAGCAGAGGATTGCGGTCGCGTGAGTTATAGTTGCCTGCACTAACTATAACGGGGGAATTTCAATGGTTTTTTATCAGTGAAATGTCCGCTAACTATAACTTGTGTGAAACCTATGGTTTTTTCAGTGAATATATATATATATATATATATATATATATATATATATATATATATATAATGTTTTTTTTCACACTCTTTCCCGCAGAGAAAGAGATGGGTCGCACTCTGGTCTCGTTTTCCACTTTTCTCGATTTATTATTATGCAATTGTACTCCTGAACAAACACAAACCAACGCGTTTCGGTCTCTACCGAGACCTTGCTCACGGTCATATATATATATTCACTGAAAAAAACATAGGTTTCAGGGACATTATAAATATATATATATATTTATATATATATATATTCCGTCAAACGGCGCCAAAGTGATTAGCAAGTCTAAAACTCTTGTTTCCACAGGAAGAGTTTTTTGACTTGCTAATAACTTTGGCGCTGTTTGACGATCTTCAAAAAGTTTCCAAACAAAATGCCCCATTTTGTCTGGTTATGCGTGGGAAGTTTCGGGGTGATCCATCAAGCGGGGGCCGAGAGACAGGGAGGTAAAAAAAAGCGTTTCCTATGTTAATTCCGATTGAGATTTTAGACATGACTACAGCCCGAACTGCTGAATGAAATTTCACCAAATTTGGCAGAAAGCTAGACCTTGGTCAAGAAAGTGTGCTTTTGGTGATTTTGTGTAAATCTGTTAGGCAGTTTTTGAGATATTAAAGAAATATAGACATCTAGGGATGCGGACCCTTCGCGGTTTCCTCACGGGGGATCTGGAAGCCATGCTTCACCAGCAAAGCCGTTATTGGCTTATCACAACCTGAGCTGAAAGTTGCAGCCACCATTTTAGATATCGGGGAACAGTTCCTGATTGGAAAAATTTATATGTAATGAAGTTCAAGGGGACAGGTTAGATGTTCCCTGATCCCATGGGTGCAATATAGGGGTCTGTGAGAGACTCCCTGATGGGTTAGAAATTACCCCAAAATGTTTTTGTACCACGCCCAAGTATTCGCAAGTCCGCCATGACCCTCAGCATGGCTCCCGGTATAAACTCATGGAGGATTCACAAATTCTGCCTTGGAAAAAAACCACACGCTCTCTTACACTCTGATATAGCCACTCACAGACCCGCTGAGATACTCTTATACCCATTCACAGACTCCCTCAGGCACCCATTAACACAACCACTCAGGCACTCATGCACCCACTCACAAACCCACTCAGACACTCACACCCCCTCTTTTAGACTCACTTAGACCCTTTCACACCCACTCACAGACCCACCGGGACACTTTTACTCACTCACGGACCCACTCATACCCTTATACTCCTACACACAGATCCACTCAGACAATCTCACACCCACTTACTGACCCACTCAGACATTAACACCCACTCAGAGACCCACTCACTGACACACCCACTCAGATATGCACATCCACTCATAGACCCACTCAAACTCTTACACCCACTCACAGAGCAACTCAGACACTCCCACTGTTAGATTCACTCAGACTGTCTTACTCCCACTCATACACTTATACACCCAGTCATACATCCACTTGGACACTCAAGCATCCACTCTCATACCCAGTCAGACACACTCACATCCACTCACCGACACACTCAAACACTCGCGCTGTAATGATTGCCAATTCCGTTCCACAGGAGCGTCAGGAACCTGAAGAATAGTCCTCAGTCTTCCCCTACGGCCTTCCCACTCTATCAGACTCTAGAGTAGCAGATGACTCGTCAGGGGAAAACAGGGAAAACAAAACCAGGATAGGCGGGGAGAAAAGCAGGATGTGTTGATGAACCACGACAGGGAAAGTTGTAGGAGTACCCAGCTGTAAAACAAAAGAAGGTATTATACTCTGTCTTCACCCTACAACCCCAGTGTAGGAACTACACCCCTCTATGGCACCTACCACGTCTATTGGTCACGACTAGTAGTTTAGGAGGGTGGCGGATATGTATCGGAGTACCCAGCACGTCTATTGGTCACGACTAGTAGTCTAGGAGGGTGGCAAATATTTATCTCAGTCTCTCTAATCCCCTACAACATAAGAACAGAGAGGTTAGGTAAGTAACTCAACCATTAGTACAACATGCGCTAAGAATACACAAGGCTCACCCCGTAGTCTTCCAATAGGACTATGAGTTATACCGGATCGTAAGCCTCCCTATGTTTCTTTAAAAAGAGAGGAGCGTGCTTGTTCTTCTAGAGGGTATGGTGCTCATCTGCCAAGGAAGTCAATCAGATTACTTATCTCCAAATTAAATTTAAACAACAATATGTAAAATAAGGCAGCGCTATGCGCTGTTACCGTGATTCTGGTGAGATGCCCCGTCACATGAACGCTGCACAGTGGTCCACGCTAGTACCCCAAATGAAAGAAGGGAACAGGGTCTTTACAGGGAAGACGAGAGAACCTCTTCCGTCTGAAGGCAAGGAATAATTAGCATTGTCCGGAATGAGCAACGGGTTCGAGACTTGCCGCGAAACTGAGTAACCGGTCAGGGAGTACAGCAGGGGAATTCAGCGCCCGGCCAAACAACGGGAACTAGACTGGCCACAGGGCGGAGCACCCGGTCAGGGAATACTGCAGGGAAACTCAAATCAGATCTCAACTTGCTCTAGGAACAGTACACTACGGGATAAAGTATACAGGGAAAAAAGGTAACCACTTTAACCAACTGTTTTAACCGAGACGCCGATGTGTCAAACAGGGAAAATCACAGCTAACTGCACCCGTCAACCACGGAACAGACATCAGCGGAAACAGGAACTTCTGAAGCGGAAGTCAGGCAATAGCAACAAGGACGGAAATGGGGCTAGGTGCAAGAACGCTAAGCGGCGTTCGAGTGCACCTATGTTCCTTAAATACTAGAACCGTCTTGGGGCAGGACCGCGGGGCATGACACGTGCACCCACTCAGACACTGTCACACCCACTCACAGATCCACTCACTCACCCAACTGGTAGACTCCCTTAGACCCTCTCGCACTCACTAACAGACACACTGGGACACTCATACCCATTCACAGACACACTCACACTCACTCACAGACCTCCTCAGACAAAAAAAAAATAAATATATATATATATATATATATATATATATATATATATATATATATATATACATATACACACACACACATATACACACACACACACACACACACACACACACACACTGGCGACCTAGTACAGTGGCAACCTAGTTGCCCTCGGAAATATATTTTATGGTGTGCTAATAACTTTGGCGCCACATGATGCAACTTCATGAAATGTTCCAGTAAAACAGTTCATGCCCTGCAACTCTTTCCTGGTTTGGGATAATCCATCAAGCAGAGGCAGAGAAAAATGGAGGATCCCAAAATGCAAATTCCCCTTGCAATTTTCATAGGGAACTTTAGATTCTGCAAAAGCCAAAACCGCTAAACAGAAAGACACAAGATTACCCAGAAAACATAATTTTTGTGATTTAGTATAATTCCGTTTGGTATGTTTTGAGGAATTAAGGGTTGAATATGTAGATATCTGAACCTGAAATTCAAAAATTCAAGCCTTCTGATTGGTTGTGAGATTTTTCACAGCTAGCCCTTTGATTGGCTGGTTGCAACATGGAAAGAAAAGTTGTGGCGGACATTACAAGACTCGGGCACTTAGTTTTTCAAAAAGGAGGTAAATGGGCAGAGTAGGGATACCCTGACCCCACCTTCTGGGGGTTTGGTACCTGGACCAGTAGGAGATCCACATAACCATCTGAATTTTTTTTTTTAAAGTATGCAAGAAGTTGTGTTTTGATTTTAAGAACCCCACAGGGTTTATTTAAATGATGGGGAAGGGTGTGTGCATGGAGCTCCCCTCCCTGAGCTGACTTTGAGCCCCAGGATCCGACGCATTGCTATCCTGAGGACCCCACCCTATGGGACAAAGTCTGTTTTAACTTGGAAGCAGGGGTGTGCTGCTGCTGGCAAGAGGTACATAAAAGGGTTCTCCCACCCCGCTGGAGCTCACAGAGAATGGGGCCAGCTCCAGCACGGCTCCATAACCTAGGAGCTTTATGCGGGAAGCCAGTGGGGCTGCGGGGACCTTGTTGTTCCCCCTGCAGCACCCAACATTTATTAGAGATAGTGGGTGTCCCGGGTAAGAGCACCCCAAAATGCCCTTCATGGGTTAACTTCTGCTTTGTATTGCCCCAATCTGGCAAGGGGCACCACCAACATGCTAGAAAAGTTTAGCCATCAGAAAACATTTATTAAAAGTAACTGTATTTTTTCTGGTTTTTTTAGAATTTTGACCCCAGGAAAGGTTGCTCATCTTTTTAAGCTTTTCTCGAGCTTTGGTCTTCTGATTAAAATTACAGGGACCCTTTGAGGTTGTTCAGGAATGCATTCTGTGAACCGAGGGAGTATAAAAGAAAGATTTTGAGGCTGTATATTGTTGTTGAACAAGCCAGTAGTCTTGTCTTCATACAGTGTTGTGATTATCCCTTGACAATATCAGTAGGCTTGCCCTGTATATTTATGTAGTGACCCTTTAACAAAGCCAATAGGCTTGTTTTGTATAATTATGTGATGACCCCTTTACAAAGCTAATAGTCTTGTCTTCATATAATGATCTTGTTACCCCTTAACAAAGCTAATAGGCTTGCCATGTATATTGATGTGGTGACCATTTGACAATGCCTAGAGACTTGATATATATATGACCCCATTGTAGTGTAGTTCCTATATCCCTGATGGGCTCTGCGCATTGGAATACTATACACTATAGTTTTGACATAGGACTGAGGTCAGTATGTCTCTATCGAGTACATTAAACTTAATTACTTGTGTGTGCCAACTAACTCAGAGGTCACTAGAAACTTCTCGAATATACAGGAAGGGATTAGTTTCTGACAACCGCATAAACATGACAACTTTGTTTCCCTTAGAGTCAGAACAATCTCAGAACCGTGGAAGCAATAGATAACAGTTTCACTCAGTCAATCGTGCATGCTTTGTTTCTACAGAGTTACACAGAAATAGATAGACGGGCGTTTCAATAAAAAAGGGGTTTATTGAACAGTCTTATTTCTCATGCAAGAGATATGAATTGCTACACTCGTAAGACAGGATACGAAGTACAATACGTACAGGGTTAGCAGTAAGATAAAATAATACTGCAATAGCATGATTTGTAGCTATGACATATATTCATAAAATATATACATAAATAACACAGACTAAAATGTGAATACTCATCTGATGTTTCTAAAATAGTTCTACCCCAGTGTACCTAACCCAATTGTAGTACGAGGTAAGTAGGAGGTGCTGTTTTCTAAAGTATAGCTAGCTATAGTTTTAGTTTTACCAAGAGTTGCCAAAAGTTTCTCTAAGTTCTAGTCTGCTCCATACCTTAGAATGTGTGAGGTTGGAATCTCTTTCCGGGACTCAATATCTAACACCCCGCAAGGGGAGTCAGAAACACTGGAGCTGGATTCTCTGCGAGGAGGATGACACCGTCTGGTCAGTGCATCAGGCGGGAATTCGATCTCCTTCCGAACTTGTGTCGAACCGCAAGTAGGCAGTCGAACTGGACCGTACCGGAACAGTGGTTTGCCAGGGCAAGTGCAGGTATATTTATACCTTGAAGGTGTTGAGGAATGCCTGTATTGATGTAAAAGTCGGGCATCGGAACGTCATGAATGAACCCCTAAGGAATAGATGTTCATGCATAATAAATGAGTTCTTGGAGAAATCAATATCCAAGCAAGGGAAATTCCTAAAGGCTTAAGAGTCTGGTTTTCCAAGAACTCGTTGTGATGTGGATTGACGGATGTAGGAGACCATGCCTGTATTTGGTTAGCATGGACAATGCCTAAATAAGGGCTGGATTTTCTATGCCTAAATAAGGGCAATATGAATTGTACCTATATAAGGGCATAAATAGGTAAACCTATATACGGAATCTAAATCTACACACAACACCCACTCCAGTTTCGTATGAACGACATTACTAAATCCCAAACATACTAAACATATCTAAAAGAGAGTATCACATGATTAACTAAAACATGCTAAAACATATCTAAAAACATATGTCTTAAAAATGCATCACAAAACCATTGCTATGCATAAGGTGCTTTACATATTAAAAGCAATATTTCATTCTAAGCATATGTGTGCATTGGAAATGCTAAAAAGAATGAACCAGAAATATATACACATGATGAAATGGCTCGTTAATACAGAAGAAAAAGGGCCGAAACCATTTCATATCAGGTTAACACAAATCAATTGTTGATGTGACAAGGTGGCATAATGTCCCGGAAGATTTTCAAAGAATTCTGTTCTCTATGAATAGTTCTACTATAAGCAGGTTGCTGTGCCCAAAAAATGAAAAAATACAAATGTTTAATTTTTTTTTAATCATAGGATAAAGTTCCAAAGTTAGTCCCTTGTCTGAAAAGAATGAAGGCCAAATTCAGAGTCTCATTGGAGCACTGAGTGCCTAAATCAAAAGTCAGTGTGTGGGTCTGGAGAAAACATGAAATCTTCTAATCCTGTAGACAAAAAGTCGTCTACAGTTGTAAGTGAAAGTTGGAATACCTCGTTTAGAAGATTAACTGCACATAGATGTGAACTATCGCCTTCAGCATTGGTTGCATCAGCAATGTTCGAATCGAATGTTACCTGCGTGCCTGATGTTTCTTCTCTTACCTCAGCAGTAGCAATTTGCGTCTGTGAGATCTCAATCATCTCGTCATCAGGATTGGTAGCCACTGGGGACAACACAGAGCATGGGCTGTTACCGGGTCCAGCAGAGTATCGATATCTGTAGGCATGACTGATGGGAGCGTTAGACAGATGTCTAGCACGCATTCATCACCGCAGAGCAGGCAGCGTAGAACAGGTAACATGCAATCTTGCCAGATTGGTCTGAATGACAGAAACCATGTGGTGTTTAATACTTGTAGACAAGGTAAACCCAAAATTTGGACGATGCGCTCACAACACTTCATCTCCAATAGAGCTCTCTCTATGACGAATTGGGTGTCGCTGGTGATTTGGCTTGCCATATCGTAGCAGTAGGAGCAAAAATAGGATCCCTGCAACGAGTGCTAAAAGGAGCGGCAGTCCACCATACACAGAGTGCACAAAGTTTGGAAATATGCCGAGGACTGCTTGAAAAGGCGCTAACAGTCCTGCACAAATACATGTATAATACCGCTAGTATCAGACATGTTTAAGATACGACCTAACATTTCTGAGAAATGTACAGGGCAGTTTGTATGCAAAAGGGTATGTATCTCGGCAGAAGTCCTTGCGACTTGTAGATCATAGGTTTCTCTGGCCTAGGTCAGTGGCACTGTTTTTTGTAAAAGAATGGCTTTCATTCTGCTTAGAGTATCAATTCATATAGAAGAGATGTTCAGCGAAGGCCATAAAGGTGACTCCCTGACTGTGTCTATTTGCGGAAACAAGACTTGCATACAGCAAGTGACCCTGGATGTAACCGTTACTAGATGTGGGATACCTGGCAACATGCCACAGCAGCTGTGATCATTCAACATAATGTAACTCCCATTAGTAAGTTGGCCAAAAATTGGATTAATTACTGCAGCCGGTGACTCTTGCAGGTGACAGGATAAGTTTGTAGTGGAACCATCACAGGCCCCTGTAAGCTAATACCCTGACAAAGGAGAGAACCGCTTGGTGCGTGTTCACAGTTTTCACCACTAAGAAACACTTCACGTTCCCCACTCCAACATCGATGTGTGTAAGGTAAATCCCAGGATATCTTGATGTATCCTTTACCCAACGTTTCATATTTGCCTACTGGTATATGTTTTAGGCAATACAGAAAATGGGAAGTTGTAACAGGCAGAGTAATTTTACCACGTATGAGCCATTCAGTAGCTGTTTTTGTTGCCGCTGTGAATGGTAATTTTTCCAGTTTTTCAATGCTCAGCACAGTGACTTCTGCTCCCCTTTGTGCCAGTTTGATCTGTTTATCAGTGAGATTGAATTCTGAAAACAGTGACGTAGTGTTGAATAAACGCCAAGGCACATATCCTGCATGCAAGTTTTGTAGCGTCCAGCCCAATAGCATGATATAACGTAGCTGAGACTGACCATGTTGCAACATGACCAAGTCTTGTTCCATGATGTCTATGAGAGAAGACACAATGCTGTCCAATGAATATATTCTGGACGACAGTCGTTAACCCATTGTCTACTACAGAGAGAGTTTTCTCTAAATTAATACGATCAATTTCGCGTATTTGTTCTGCAGTTTCTGCTTGGGTAACCTTCCATGCTTCATTATAAGCAGCGTAGATACCGGCATATATGAAACATTTTTGACGCGGTTTTCTTGGTCCTAGCAAAAATTCCCTAAGGTCTGCGCCTTCTTGAAGTAAAGTTAAGTGTTGTTTTACATCCCTCAGTGTAGCTTTATGTAGCCAATCAAGGCTAAGTTTCCCTACACTGTATGTTGTTACTACCCCTGGATGCTGGATGCTGTCTTTGAACATAGCGTGGGTCTGGCCTATTGATGGTGAAACCCTGTGTTTTGTTCAGGAATCGATCTTGACGTGTCTGTGGGCCAGAGCAACCATTTTTTCCATTCTGGATCTGATCTGTTGTGATGCAAAATATTATGTATGTCGACCTCCCCCCGTGTAGTGCTATTACTTGCAGGTATAGGTATGGTCGGTGTGTTCATGTCTTTGATCTTGGCTAACCCAAGGCAAGACGTTTGCTGAACAGTGTCATTCAAAAACATAATTTGCTCAGGGATGATACAGGCTCTAAACAAAGCTTCTACCCCCTGTACTTGCCAATCTTTTGTACCCCGGACAGATTTTGTCTCAATGTTTTCTTTCCAAAAGTCGAAACCTTGTCTAGACAGTTGGGCAATAAAGGCTGCAGAATAAATCTGTTTCGTATTGGTTAACATATTTTTCGTTCCTGTCTTGTCGAAACGTTTCTGGATTAGACAAATTGTAGCCTGACAAATATGGAAATTTCATTGCAAAAGTTTTCGAACTACCCTTTGGAGGTGTAAGACAATGTTCCCATTGGTTATACATAAATACATTTCTAGGTGTTGCAGATTTATGCAAGAAATGATGACCATAGTGGTTATAACAATACATTTGTTCATAGTCTGATGAACCCTCTAAATATTCATGATTTGTGAATACTGTAGACATCTCTAGATAAGACATCATGTTATTAACAGTCTCAAAGTCCCAATCATCAGAAAAGGTACTAGAGGTAATAAAGTCACTCAATGAAATCTTAAATAAATGTGGAATCTTCAAAAGCTCCAACGGGCCAGAAATGTCATATTTAGTTTGGTCCCAAACTATACCATCATGTATAGGAACGGCTGTGATGTTCACTGCTGACAAGTCTCTTGATTCACGATGGGATGATTTGTGTGGCTGGAGAAGTAAGCTCACTCTTTTACTTGCTGTGTCCATTTGAATACATCTTCCACTTATCAGCATACCCAGAGTTATTACCAGAGCTAACCAAAGTAGAAAGAAGAATATTCCCAAAACAATCCATAGTTCAATCCATGGTGAAACCAGATAAGTCTTTTTCAGGAGATGAAAAAAGTCTGTTGCTTGTTCTTTGAAAGTTCTTTGTGCTGGCGTCGTTTCAGGTTCGCGGGGATCCTTCAGAAAACGTATCAAAGTTCATGAAATAACCAGAGGCAGTTCTATCAATGGTTTGAATTGCATCAGGATTCGTTGAATTCGCTGGAACCAGTTGATCACTTGTTACTTCGTTGTAGACAGGTGTATCAGGACGAACTGTTATTTGGGTTTCAAGAGGGACAAGTTCCATAGCTCTGTTGCTTAGTCCTTCATTTCTCACTGCAGAATCTTCAAAGGTGATGAGTCTCTCAGTTTGAACCTCTTGGATAGTAGCTAGTGGAGTGTGCCTGCTACATTGTCGGAGTCCACTTGGCCTACTGTTTAGTATTGGCCACATAGTGTGGTTTGATCAGGTCGATGGACACAAATCTTTTCTCTTTTTTACCAGCAAGGGGCGGCAGTCGTACTGTTCTTGATCCGTGGATTGCTAGGACAGGTACTGGTTGTCTGTAAGAAGGCCCAAATTCCTTCTTGTCCGCTATCTTTTCTCTGACTAAATCACCAAGCTTTGGGATCCAGACAGGCCTTGCTGGGATGGCCGGGTTTTCCCCAGTGATGGTTGGCTTCAGGGGAACGTTGCTTTGTTTCGTTCTTAGTTCATTTAAGTTCTGTAAAACAGCCAGACGATCTTTGATATCAAATTTCTTATTTTCCATCACTGTGCCTCGCATATCCAGGTCCGGTACCAACATTCTAGTTCCAAATAGAACTTCATATGGAGTGACACCCCCTAGAGAACTTCTTGGCAAGTTATTAAGTGCGTGCTGGACCCCATAAAGGTGTTTGACCCACCCATCACCCAAACCTAATACCCTAGCTGTTACAGACTGCTTTATGTCCCGGTATTTTCTTTCCACAACAGAATTTCCCTCAGGATGGAATGGAGAAGAATACCGTAATGCTATGCCCAAACTGGCCATGGCTTGTAAGCTTGAGAGCTAAACGCAGGACCCTGGTCAGAATGTAATTGCGTATGTGCCGATTAAGACTCACCAATCTTTTATCACAGTTCGAGCGTAAGCCGAGCGCCGAGGCCACATCCATAAGAACCTAGAAAACAAATCCACTGCGACCATGATATATTTATAGTTACCATCCCTTTGTAAGGGACCGCAGTGGTCCAGGTAAACACATGCTAATGGTTTATCTGAAATTAACAGGGGCGTCTGCGCAGGACGTTTCACAGTAGGGACTTTCATCTTCTGGCATATTTTACATTCCAAAACATTCCTGGTCTGTTTCCTAATTCCTGGCCACCAGTATCTCTGTTTTAATAACAATACTGTGGTGGAAATGCCTGCGTGGGCAGAGGCGATCCCTTCATGTGCTGCTAGGATTAGTCCTAATCTATGTTCCATGTTTGGTATTACCCTATCCCCCACTCCAGGGATTCGAGCAAACGGAATATTGTTCGCATCAATTATATATGAGTGTTTGACTGGAAATTTTTTAGGTGACGCTGCACCGCTGCCTTTGCTTGAAGCATTGACTGCCAGCATTATTTTACTGTCTATTTTCGTTTTTGAACGAGTGATTGCAGCTACGGAAGCCATTTGCACAGCTCCTTTCGCGGCTTCATCAGCCAATGAATTCCCTTCAACATGAACGCCATCATGTTGATGAGTCCGCGTGTGTATCACATGAGTGTTTTGTAGTCCGTTTTGCAACTGAACTACTTGTTCCCAAATAATTTTATGCTTGATTGTGCCACCTTTTGCATTTGAAACCATTTTGAAGCCAATTCTGTAAATATTCATTGTGAGATTGAACACAGTAAAAAGGATCGCACACTATGAGTGTGGGGAATTCACGATCCGTGTTTTCAAGTGCCATCTTGAAAACTTGTAGTTCAGCTCGCTGAGCTGTACAATCTCCTAGAGATTGCGTTTTTGTGACCATTGGTCTGAATTTGCCATCGCTCATAGGACCATTAACGAGCGTGCATGCTGCACTGTAAGCTTGTTTACTCTCCGTAGTGGGTTGTGCGGATCCATCAGTATAAATTATAAATTAGTACTGATCAAGAGGGAGAATTTCAGTAGGCAGAGGACATTCGTGTTCGTATTGCAGGAATGCTTGTGTTTTTTATATAAGGATCAAAAACATATTCAACATCAGTTGCAGCAAGAGAATTATCCCATTTTATCCATCTTGGATGTAGAGCTTTTGCATTCGGAATGCTAGCTTTAGGAACTGCCTCTAAGGCAGGTACAGGAGTTACGACCATAATGCGTTTCCCCTGTGCTAGGGCTCTTTCTTTTGCTACATCGGTTTGAACTGCTGTCAGAATCTTTTCTGTAGAAGTGAATTTCATTTCTGCTTGTGTATACAACTGTGATTTGGATGCAATTGGTACTTTTTCACCTTCGTTAAAAGTTAAGTAGGTGAATCCGTATTGACCCGGAATGATTCGGATCACTAAGTTGCGTATATTTACACGTGTTTGCAAGTGTTTAGTTGCTAACATGTCTTTTTGAAGTGAATGCAGAATTTCTGTGTGTTCTTGTGTTCAAGTTGTGGCTTTGAAATCAGGTTTGATTCTTCCAAAATTCAGGAAACCTAGAATCGACTAAGATTTTCAGCGTTTTTGGAGGTTGGAGCGGCGCACACTTTTCTAAAAAGTTGGCTGCCAGGCTTTTGCCTTCACTTGGATGTTCATATCCTAGGAAAAGGACGTTGAGATGTGCAATTCTGGACTTTTTAAAGTTGAATTTGTAACCCTCGGAGGCGAAGCCCAATATAATGGTGTTTAACCTGTTCAAGTGTCTGTCCAGGTCATCGTCTGTCAGATATAGATCGACATATGACAATGCCTCATCATCATAAATTTGTAGTAACTCTGTTACTCTTGCTGAGAATAACCCCGGGCTGTTTTCGAACCCCTGTGGGAGTCGACAAAATTGACCGTGCGTCCCCATTATTGAGAAAGCAGTCAAATATCTACTTTCAGGCGCAATATTTTGACAAAAGAAACCATTTGCAATGTCTAATGTGGTTTTGTACTTTTTATGCACAATGTTATTCATTAATGCTGTACTGTGTGCTTTTTGCACTGCAAATGTTTTACAACAAGAGTTTAGGTGTCTGTAATCCAAAACTAGACTATATGTATTGTCTGGTTTGGAGAAAGGAAACAAAGGATTGTTCATTGATGAGGTGTATGTTTCAATCACCCCCTGGTATTCAAGTTGGTCTAAGATCTCCCTGACTTGTTTTTTAACTTCTTACTTAACCGGGTGCTGCCTTTGTGCAGTTGGTTGATTTTTTTAACTGTGTTTTGTGGTGAGGTGAGACCTCATCCCATCCTACATGATTCTTATATAATGCTGGGGCCTGGGCCACTTCCCATTTCCTGGCATAAGTATATTTTAAGTGTACTGGAACATCGTTGAGGAAGGCTGGCATAATGATGTCCTCGCCATGTGGGCACTCCCCAACACATTCTGGTGGCCAGCATTGTTCTGCTAGAAGTATATCATAACCCTTTGAAAGTCGCTCCCAAAAGAGTTGTTTCACTTTTCTTGGTATGTCTCCTTCCATCCGGAGTGTTATTTCATATAACCTATGCGGAGAACTAACCGTGGTATCTGCAGTTCCAACTTGAATGTCCTCATTCAAGTCCACTGTCTCCAGAAGCCCCTTCAGGTTCTGACGAGCTACTGTAACTTCTGCTGTGCTGTCCAACATTGTCTGAGCCCATTCTCCGTTCTTGAGTTGTGTTCTCAGAATCCTCGGCATGTCTGATCTTCCAACCTGCTACCTTCTTTTTGGAGAATTGAGGTTTTAGATTGTTTTTCTGAATGTGTTGATCGTCTTTGGACTTTACGCATTCTTCTTTGTTCTTTGACCGTCCTCTTCTTTCGGATGTCTGTGATGATATCGGAAAGGTACGAGAGGAACGTGTATCAGTATCTTGATGCCTGTCAGGCTTTCTCAAATTATCCCTATTCCTGAGGTTATACCTCCCTTCAGAGGGCTCCTTTTGAGGAGACCTACCTCTGGATTGAGAATCTTTTTCTTTTGAATTTTGTTTGTTATTTTCCCACTTCTTTTTAGAAAAAGTAGGAGTGTTTTTAGTAAAGGCCTTTTCAGGACCTTCAGACAGTTGTGGTTTATCTGTGTAATTCTATTAAATTTGGAATCTGATTAAGTAATTCTATGTCTGTCATTGCTTCAATATCCGGATGTGGTGTATAGCCGGCTAAAATCGGCCATGTTGCTCCTGGTCTACCTAGTGGACCGAGCCTGGTAATGTGATTGTAATGTTTTAGGGCACCTTTAAACCAGAGATTATGCTCCTGGTATGTGAGTGGAATTTCAATATCATCCAAATGAATATATTCCTCAGGTGGTTCATCTTCTTTGTAGAGGTGAAACATTTTAGTTACTGGATTTGATTCTGGAAATACTATCCATGAATAAAATACCTCTGTCTGGTGAGATTCATGTGCCTCTATCACAAAAACTGCTCTACCACCTCTTGGTGTTAGGCCATGTTTTATAAGTTTTAGAGTGATGGCTCTCCTTAAATTTGGATGGATGTTTATAACACCCTCATCGGTTTCATTTAAACCTATAGTATTAAAGCCTGCTACGACTTGGTCAGCCGCAGCCTCTACAAGAGACATCTTGTTTAATGAAAAATGTAGAACAAGTTTCAAGGAAACGAAGATAAGGTGCACAATATTTTGGAACACTGTATCCTTCAATGTTGAATAAACCATACAGCCAATACATAGGATTTTTGTCCTACTCCGCTATGGCGGATATTATCCCTACCCACTCAGACGTCTTATGGAGTATTATCAATAGGGGTCTCTGAGAAAAGCATGACTGAGTTACTTCAGTATCTAGCATTAAATTAGTGCCTTTCCAAACCGTTGGGCGCCATGTAGTGTAGTTCCTATATCGCTGATAGGCTCTGCGCATTGGAATAATATACACTATAGTTTTGACATAGGACTGAGGTTAGTATGTCTCTATCGAGTTCATTAAACTTAATTACTTGTGTGTGCCAGCTAACTCAGAGGTCACTAGAAACTTCTCGAGTACACAAGAAGGGATTCATTTCTGACAACCGCATAAACATGACAACTTTGTTTCCCTTAGAGTCAGAACAATCTCAGAACCGTGGAAACAATAGATAACAGTTTCACTCAGTCAATCGTGCATGCTTCGTTTCTACAGAGTTACACAGAAATAGATAGACGGGCGTTTCAATAAAAAAGGGGTTTATTGAACAGTCTTATTTCTCATGCAAGAGATATGAACTGCTACAATCGTAAGACAGGATGCGAAGTACAATATGTACAGGGTTAGCAGTAAGATAAAATAACACTGCAATAGCATGATTTGTAGCTATGACATATATTCATAAAATATATTCATAAATAACACAGGCTAAAATGTGAATACTCATCTGATGTTTCTAAAATAGTTCTACCCCAGTGTACCTAACCGAAGTGTAGTACGAGGTAAGAAGTAGGTGCTGTTTTCTAAAGTATAGCTAGCTATAGTTTTTTTATTTTGCCAAGAGTTGCCCAAAGTTTCTCTAAGTTCTAGCCTGCTCCATACCTTAGAATGTGTGAGGTTGGAATCTCTTTCCGGGACTCGATATCTAACACCCCGCAAGGGGAGTCAGAAACACTGGAGCTGGATTCTCTGCGAGGAGGATGACAGCGTCTGGTCAGCGCATCAGGCGGGAACTCTATCTCCTTCCGAACTTGTCGTGGCGAACCGCAAGTAGGCAGTCGAACTCGACCGTATCGGAACCCTGGTTTGCCAGGGCAAGTGCAGGTATATTTATACCTTGAAGGTGTTGAGGAATGCCTGTATTAACGTAAATGTCTGGCATCGGAACGTCATGAATGAACCCTTAAGGAATAGATGTTCATGCATAATAAATGAGTTCTTGGAGAAATCAATATCCAAGCAAGGGAAATTCCTAAAGGCTTGGAGTCTGGTTTTCCAAGAACTCGTTGTGACGTGGCTTCACGGATGTAGGAGACCATGCCTGTATTTGGTTAGCATGGACAATGCCTAAATAAGGGCTTGATTTTCTATGCCTAAATAAGGGCAATATGAATTGTACCTATATAAGGGCATAAATCGGGAAACCAATATACGGAATCTAAAACTACACACAACACCATGTCAAAGCTAATAGACTTGACATGTATATTGATGTAGTCAACTCTTGACAAATCCAATAGGACCGCCATTTAATGTACTGGTGTGGTGACCACTTGAGAAACTCAGTAGACGAGCATTATTTAAAATGACACCCCTTTATATTGTGATGAGTTCTCTCATTGTCTGGTCATGCGGGGGGCATTAACCTCCCGCTCGGTGGGTGAGCACATGTGCTGGCTGCTTTTGGTTGGGAGTGGGTGCAGGGCTGGCATAGGCCATGAGTGTCGTGCGGTTGGCATACTTGAGAATGGTAATAAAATCTAACTTTATGTGAAATGGCTCGAGGAGGGGGTCGCACCCTCCCCCTCCCCCCAATCAAAAATAGATGAATGTGAAATGAGTGGAGAAGCTGCTCATTTCACATTCACTGCTCCTGCAAGGAATGTCTCATGCCCTGCAAGGGCTTTTAAAAAAAAGATTAGGGGGATCCTATTGGTTCCCCTAGAAAGCACAGGGGCACCACCAAGCACTTTTGTTAATGCAGTTTAGAGCTGCAGGCAGTGCAGCAGACCCCCAGCAATATTAAAAGGAAAAAACACTGTAAGTCTCCTGGGTAATTGAATCCATGACCCCAGTAGGGCTTACCATATTTTTTAAAAGCAATCTGAGCTGGAGCTGTGTGCTTTTCAGTTAAAGTGTTGGGACATCCCGTGGTTGGTTCTAATGCTGCATTTTGTGGCCTGAAAAATGTTTTAAAAAGATTCAAAGACATGTTAATGTTTTTTGATAACTTTATTGAAAATATTTTATGATAATCACTTGTATTAAACATTGCTATGTGTAATTTATAAAATATACCTTTGATTATTGTTATTGGTGGCTATTTGACAGACAAAAGGTCTGCTTTATATAGGTTGATGTCTGACTTCTTGATAAAGCCAATAGGCCCACTTTTTATATTTTTAGTGCTCCGACCCATACTTAAAATAACACCCATTATATTTTTACATCATTTAGTTAGCTGTGCGCGTTCAACCACATGGCGCTCATGGCAGAAGGATGCTCAACACAGGGAAAGATCAAAGATTACAGGGAAACTATAGCTGGATGAACATGTCGTGAGTCCCTTGCTCACTTTGCTACTGGATTCAAGCAAGCCAGGCTGAAGACGGCTGAAATGCCAGAAACTGGTCCTAGGAAGCTTGTTTCCGGTCCAGGGAGGGCATGGCTTGGCAGTTCGGGCTGGACTGTTCCCATGAGGCACAGGGTCAGACTGATTTGCATATGGCCATGTCTGAACTGGGGTGGCAGAGTGGGCTAAAGAACGGTGATGGATTAAACCCAGATCAGTTGACTGGGGGTGAGTGCTTGCAATGTTCAACACTCCGTCCATCATTTCCTTTGGTTTTCTTTGTTCGCCATAAGTTGGCAGGGTATGCTCAGACGTGAGTCCCTTGCTCACTTTGCCACTGGATTGAAGCAAGCCTGGCTGAAGACGGCTGAAATGCCAGAAACCGGTCCTAGGAAGCTTGTTTCCGGTCCAGGGAAGACATGGCTTGGCAGTTCGGGCTGGACTGTTCCCTTGAGGCACAGGGTCAGACTGATTTGCATATGGCCATGTCTGAACTGGGGTGGCAGAGTGGGCTAAAGAACGGTGATGGGTTAAACCCAGATCAGTTGACTGGGGGTGAGTGCTTGCAATGTTCAACACTCCGTCCATCATTTCCTTTGGTTTTTCCATGTCATCTAACACACAACGTTTTAAACTAACAAAACCACTGAAATTCACCAGTTATGATTATCTCAAGTAAATATAACTTGTGTCTTCACCATGCACTGCTAATTACTTCCCATATTACATCAATCATATCATGTTCTATGACATCATTGATAACATCACTACAACATCTGCAATGACATCATCAATGACAATGTTCTCGGTGGTGGCCTGAATTATAACTACATTAGGGCACAAGTGATAATTACTTGAGATAACTATTGTGAATTTTAGTGGTTTTGTTAATTTGAAATGGAATGTTTTAACTGACATTTTCACCTAACTATAATATCCCTTTAATCTTTAGCTTTTTTAGTGAATATTCACTGTTGTAGTTTCCAGGAAGAGCTGCACTGCTGGTTTCTTTTTTAAACAGTTTAGGCCAACTCAGCTGCTCTCCACCCTCCAATGCACTTTTACATTCTCAGACCTCTGAAAGCGTCCTTCTAGATAAAAATGAGAATGTCAAAAAATAACAATTAACCTCATGAAAAAGTCCTAATCTAATGCATCTAATAAATGCTAAAGCTATAGTACTGTGACAAAATTCCAGAGTTAATATTTTACTTACTGCATCCTATCGAATCTGTTTGTTAATAAACAGTGTAGATTCCCTCAAAATAGGATCAAATGCACATCTATCTAAAAGAATCCAAAAGTTTTATCTCTGATTTATTTCACAGGGTTTCGGTTGCAGAACCTAACATGCAATGAATCTTCAAGAACTTCGACCCATTCAACACAACACATGAAGATAAACCAATATTTATGATGCAGACGCCACATCCAAAAATCACTCTCCTGCTTTCTTGGGCACTTTCGGTCACTGTACAGGCTCTGCTGCTTGAAGCATATGGGTACTCCAAGTGCATATTCATCAACACGGACACTACAGGTGCTAACTGCACAAGATATGGCATTGTTAACTTAACAGCTGCTATTGACCAGCTCCCAAACAGGACCAGTTGGTTGGATGCTTCCCACAATTCGATTAGAATGTTGGAAGTAGAAACATTTTCCCACTTGAGCAGTCTCCAGAGATTATCACTGGCCAGTAACCTAATTGGTGAAATTCAGGAAGGAGCATTTCGACATCTTGAAGGACTCAATTTCCTTGATCTGAGCAACAATCGTATTCGCTCACTGGATCCCTTGTACTTTTCAGAACTTCAAAGTCTCCAGGTATTACAAATAAGTTACAACCATATTTACAGTTTACAAACAAATTCCCTGAAGCCATTTGTTAGTTTACAAGAGCTTGATCTGTCTTTTAACCCAATCTCTAACTTTTGGCTTGTGGCAGAAGCTATCCAAGGCTTGACTGAACTATCCACACTGCATCTGACATGTATTGGCATTTTTGACTTAAAATCTGGCCAGAACCTCACTCTTTTGCCAAATATCCAGCACCTGTCCTTGGCTAAAAACAACATTACCATTCTAGACTTCACAAGTTATGTGATGCCCAGCCTGCAATATCTAGATGTAACACGGAACAACATGACTGCAGTGAACGTTAGTTCATTCCATAATGTACCCAATCTGGTAGAGGTGGTTTTTGATCAGAACCCACTTAACATATCGCAGATCTATGGATTCCCCCTAACCAACCTCACTGCCCTACACTGGTCTAGCATGCGGCCTTCTTTCGGAGAAGACATAAGTGCTGCTTGTCAACTGCTCCAGACTTTGCCTAACCTGAACCTCTTGGATATTCAACACTCCAAAATTAGATCTCGTGATCTTAACTTCATTGGCAAATGTACTAATTCCACCACTATCAATTTGTCTACTAGCTCACTCGGAAAGTTAGAAAAGAATGCTTTCCAGTCGTTTAGATCCCTTGAGACCCTTTACCTAAATAAGTGCAAATTGACTCATATAGCCCCCGGAGCATTTGATAATCTGAAATACCTGCACACTCTTGTCGTGGAACGTAATCGGCTTAAAGAACTTGAAAAGTTGGTCTTCAGACCACTAAAGAGGCTCCAAAATCTGGACCTCTCAAAAAACTTTTTAACCCTTATCGACCCAAAGGGATTCCTTGGCTTGTCAGGACTCAAGAATTTGACCCTGCGGAACTGTAAAATAGTGATCGTAACTCGGGACACCTTTACGTATGTGAGGAAACTTGTTTTCTTAGATCTTAGCAGCAATAGCATGACTCTGATTAAGCACAGAACTTTTGAGAAACTAAATAAACTTGAAATATTAATACTGACAGGAAATAGGATCTCAGCAGTACAAACCTTAGGCTTTAGAGGCCTTCATTCCCTCCGCTACCTCTCCCTCTCGAGAAACCACATTTATAAGCTAGACCCCGACAGGTTCCGATTTCTTAGGGGCCTTTCTGGTTTAGACCTTAGTATGAACAAACTAAACTCATGGGACAAGTTTCAGAACCCCAGTCCTTTTCAGGAACTTATATCTCTGAAACAACTAGATCTAAGTTTTCAGGAAAAAACTGACCAGTTTAGTATTTCAAACCAGCTGTTTAAAGGGCTGCAGAGTCTTGAAAATCTAAACCTGCGTGGTAACCCAAGCATGCTTTTCCAAAACCTTTCACTGCTCCCTCTTGATAACCTCACTGAACTGGATCTGTCTGACATGTACCCAAGTGGCCTATTCAGGTTTAGCTCAGATCTACTTTGGAGCACCAGGAAACTCAAGTATCTTAAGCTGGATAGCAACTCTTTTAAAAACCTACCCGAGGATGCTTTTGACAATTTGGATTCTTTGGAGATCCTGTCTCTGAGAGACAACACTCTGACAAATATCAGTGAGAAGTTGGTGGGAAAACTGGCTGCACTCACATACCTGGATGTTTACATGAACCCACTCTTGTGCTCTTGTGAGAACGTTTGGTTCCAGAATTGGTCCACCAGTAACCCCCGTGTGCAAGTGCCTTTAATTCAATCTTTCAGTTGCTTTGGAAAATTCGAGGACACCATTAGCTTCACAGAACAGGATCTGTCCTTCTGCAACAATAACATCCCAATGATCTTATTCCTTTGTACTTTTACAACCACTCTCTTGACCATGATTGCCTCAATTCTAACTGTAAAGTTGAGATGGGTTTTAATTTATTCCTACTGCATGCTTAGAGCCTGGTGTGAGAAGAAATTCCATAAGGAAGTCAGGGCTCATCAGTTTGACGCCTTTGTGTCATGCTGCGCGGAAGACGAACCCTGGGTGATGGAGAACCTTCTGCTCAATCTCGAGACACTAGGCCCGCGGAACTACCGCCTCTGCTTCAAGCCCAGAGATTTTTTGCCTGGGGAATTCTACATTGACAGTCTCCAGAATGCCATTAACAACAGCAGGAAGACCCTCTGTGTAGTCAGCAGTGAGTATCTCAACAGTGACTGGTGCAGGCTGGAGATTGAGATGGCGTGCTCAAGGATGTTCTACCAGCATGAAGATGTTCTCATCGTAGTGTTTTTAGAAGACATTCCCAACTACAGGTAAGAACAGAAATGTGCATCTTTATTAGTTGGCAAAATTGCATGTGGTTTTACACTCCAAATTTTGTGAAATTGCAGACTTTAAAAAATGTTTTTTTTATTCAATCTAAAGTTGGCGGAAAAGTCTCCATCCAGCATTGAATACCCATGTTTGTTTCCAGCAGATGAAATACACTGTAAACAAATGAGTATTTGTAAAACAATCTTAACGATAACATAGTCTACATTTATTTAAGATTCAAATCTACTTGTCATATTAAAGAATCATCTTTCAAAAACAAATAGCCAACTGATAAAAATCATGAAAGTACTGATTGTGGAGAAAAAAACCTCCAACATTATAAAGATTTTTTATCGATCTTTACTTGTCTGTTTTTTCAGTTACTCCAGGGCACTACATGAAATAGAGACTGAGGCAGACCAAGTGACAACAGTGAATAGAGGGTCCCGGGTCTTATAGATGTGGGAATTAGTAGGCGCCATTGAACATGTTTTTATGCCTTTCCTGAAATAGTGGAAGTTTGTTTTTACCCTGAGGCTTTGAGTCAATAATTTCTCCAGTCTGGGTACCTGGACTCAAAGAGAACAAAACCCTTTTTATTACAGATCTTTGCCACACCCTCGCTCCCAATTCAAACTAAGTGGGATGCGGTGTTGGAAGAACCTCTAACGGAATTGGGGTGCATGAAGGGGTTAAGAAAATTAGTTCTAATTTCAGATTTAAACTAACCCAATTCAATATTGTCCATCAAACTTATTTGACTCCAAATGTACTCCACAAAATATATCCGGATGGCCCAGCTAATTGTCCCATATGTGGATATAACGAATCCCAGTTCTTGCACATGATATGGGATTGTCCACAGTTAAATCACTTCTGGGGATTTAGATTGGAACATTTACGACGAGTGACGGCGTGGACGCTACCCCAATCCATTAAGAAATTGTTGGGTCTTCTCCCTAGGTCCAAATGGAAAAAGCTTACGCGTAGGTTCCTCCAGTTGGGACTAGTGCCGGCTAAAAGGAGAATTGTAATTAGCTGGAGGGGTTTGATGCCCCCCACGGTGGAAAATTGGGCCAGGGATTTACCGGGAATGGGCGACAGCAGAGCTCATCTGAATGAGGCGTGTTTGTAGAAATTAAAGAAGAAGATGCAAGGGCCTGGTATACTATGCTCCTGGAGATTCCCCATGGTAGAGGGCCTCACTTCCCAAATGTACGGAGAACTACACATTAACAGTGACTGATCAGATGGGGAGACGCGGTCGCAAAGCACTCTAGTCTAAGAACAGTGTAGAAACGTCTGTTCAGACACGTAAGATGACCTGTGTTACATGATTCAAAGAGTAGGTTTTCTTTGTGTGATTCGTGGGAGTGGGGGAGGGAGGTGGGGAAAGTTGGAAGTTACCATGTTATGATTTCCTTTCCTAATACTTGCATGGTGTGTCCGAAAACAGTACTATCAGGCACATGCATCAAGCAAAATACCGGTCGCAAACGGGCAGATTCTCAGAATCTGACCCTTTGCTCCCGGTATTTTTGCATTTGGGATGCATCATCCCAAATGCAAAAATCGCTATTTAAGGAATCTCAAAATTGGGATTCCTTAAATAGCGATTGCATTTAAGGAATCCCTAATTGAGATTCCTTAAATGCAATGCATTACAGTTTAAAAAATAGCGATTTCGCTATTAGCGTGAGCAAATTACCATGAGGCTGGACCTCATGGTAATTTGCGAAAACTTAGAAAAATGCACTTATTTGCATTTTTCTAAGTTTCATGTTGCCCACACACATGCCCTTAGAGCATGTGTGTATGCAACATTTGTGCAGAGTGAACATACATGGGTGCAATAGGGTGTCATTTTGACACCCTTGCACCATCGAAATTGCGGGAGCAATTTGCGAGTACCTACTGGTACTCGCAAATTGCTCCCGCAATCTCTAATTCATTCCTATGGGCCTGGAGGCCCATAGGAATGAATGGGAATACATTCCTTAATTGCGACTCGCAATTTGCTAGTCGCAATTAAGGAATTTGTGGGAATCGCTATTTCTTTAGCGATTCCTACATGCATAGGGTTTTGCTATTCCTTAATTGCGATTCCTTAATAATCGCTATTAAGGAATCGCAAAACACTATGATGATGCATGTGCCTGTATACGTATTAACACAAAGAACTCAGTTGAGAACAATGTATGCCTTTACAGGATTGTGTTATTTCCTTGAATGTACATCACTTACCCATGATTATTTGAAATATGTAAATACTGCTACAAATGCAATGTACTGTGTTTTTCTGAACGTGTATAAATCATAATGAAAAAACTATTAAAAAACAAAACAAAAATGCCTCGATGCCCTTCGTGCAATAATAACATCAATCTATTCTTCAAACACCACTAACTTATCGCTTCTCCTCACAATCCCATTCACAACTGATAACTCCTCCCAAACATCCTTGTAAGATACTATATCATCATCAAATCTCCAACTTCTCTGCTGAGGCAACTTTTCCCAACTTTAACTAACATAGGTTCAGCCGAAATAGCTTCCTTCCACTCCTTCTCATCAATGCATCACTGTCAGGACCCCTAATGTGAGTCCCAAAGCGAAGTGCAAGGAACTTGGTTCAATAGGCGTTTCAGTTTCAAATGGGCTTCAATGGTCGAGTTTGTGGCATGCCCGCAATTCTAAGATGGCCGCTCAGGTGCTGGGGTCTGCGGTCTAGTTGTTTACAAATCCAGAGAGACGATGTGACGCGCGCACGCCTGAAGTAATGCGCACTTCACCCAGACATTTCCTCAGAGAAGACGTGTTCGAGTGTGTTCCCAGTTCTGAAGTAAATATCTTGAGTAAGAAGCTTTCCAGAGTAACGCTTGAGAGTAGTTCCGAGTCAAGAAACCGAAACTTACCGAAGAGGTCAGAAAAGCCGCTAGAGTCCGTAGTGGCTATTTACCGGGAGTCGAGTACGGAGACACCTCGTCTCTACAGGGAAAAAACGAGTGAAGACTTCAGCCGCACCTGAAAAGAAAACCGAAGAAAGCTAAGTGAATTACTGATAGATTATTCGTTCACATTAAAATGTAACCAGTGTTTGGTGACGCAATAAGTATAACACTTACCAAGGTCAGCAGAGATCAGCATACAGAGTCCTGTAACAGAAAATGAAGAACATTATAGGATTTACTGAGAAAAGGTTCCTAAGGAAAAATTAATTGACAATACCAACTGTTAACTAGGAAAGTAAGGAGAAAGACTTGCCAGAGTTATAGCAGCTCCGCAGTAACCTAAGGAGAGGAAGCAAACAGGAAAAGTTAAAAGCACAAAAGGCTTAATTTAGAAGACGACAGTTTTTAGAATAGCAAGAGGCAAGAAAAGAAAGAAGAGAAATCACGAGAAGAAAGAGAAGGCCACACACAGAAACATTAATGGTAGGTTTAAAAGAGAAAGAGTTAGAAGATGTTTAAAAACAGAGAAAAAATAGGTATAATAAAAAGATATATGTTTTACAGATAATTAGTGACATCAATAACAAGAAAGAAGAAAAGACAGTGTTGAACAGGAAGAGAGGCACAGAGTTCAGGATTCTGGGTAGGTAGAAAAATCATAAGAGAAGAGAAGAAAAGAGACAGAATAGAGTAGAGAAAGAATAATAATTTGTTGTGTGCTTAGGTACCCTTAGGAGTCTTCAGAAGGCAGAGTGATAGCTGAAGAAGAATTCCAGATAGGAAAACCAGAAGGTCCAGAACCAGTCTCTTCTATCGTTTATTATTTTATCCAATTTCCCCCTTCCCCCTTGCTGATCAGTTAGAGCCAGAGACATTTCTTGGGGCTGAGTGATTAGTAGTGGGAGTCGGGAAGCTAGCGACTTCTGTTCCTGTGCAAGACAACAGTAACCAGCTAGAAGCTGAAGGTGAGCTCTGACAATCACACACAGCCACTTTGTTAGCTACTACGCAATCCTCCGTTGCAACACAATCTTCACTTTTTCTCTCAACAGGTAAACATGATGAGCAATCCGCATTCATGTTCCTGATGCCAGGAACGTAGTCCAAATCGAAAGAAAATTATTGTAAGCGGTACAAAGCTTAGCTATGCGAGGAGTTGCTCTTGTTGCACCCGCCTGTGGTCTGTACGGTGCTCAAACTTCGTGCCCCGCACAAAAACCCGAAAATGTGGAACTCCCCACCAACAGGCTGAAGCCTCTTTTTCCATAGTGGAATATGTACTTTCTGCACCTCTGAGGGTGCGTGATGCAAAGGCTATGGCCCTTTCCTTCTCCTTACGTTCCTGCATCAATAGAGCTCCTGGTCCATATCCACTGGCATCTGTCACAATTATGGTTTTATCATTGGGATCAAACTGTCTCAAGGCAGTGGCATTTACAATCGTTGTCTTAATAGCATCGAATGCTAGCTGACATTCATCAGACCACTTAAACACCACCCCTTTTTTCATCAACTCACCCAAAATTATGTACCTTTTCTGAGAAATGATGCACAAACTTAGCATAATTTCAGCTAGACTGAGAAATGATCTCAGTTGATCCTTGTCACAAGGGGCAGGAGCCTTTTCCAAATCTCCCATTAAATTCAACTTAGGTTTAATTCCACCTTTTGACAAAGTGTGTTCCAAATACTCGACGTCCTCCTTGCAAAATTTACATTTATAGTCAAACCCGCTTCCTCCAGTTTGGTTAATACATACAACAAGATTTTATCGTGTTGCGATTTGTCTTCACCCCAAATCAAAACATCATCTTGGAATACCAAGTCATTGTTCATTCCCTTTATTATGCCTTGCATTACTCTTTGAAAAACAGCCGATGCCAAAGCAAGACAGAAAGGCATTCGAATGAACTGGAACGTGCCCTCGGGCGTAATGAAAGATGTCAAGTGTTTAGATTCTGATTGTAAAAGCACTTGGTGGTGAGCACTGGATAAATCCAAAGTGGTAAAATACTTCCCACCAGCCACGCAGGACAACATTTCATTTATACGAGGAAAAGGGTGGCTGTCTGCCCAAATACAATCATTTAAATCCCTCAAGTCCACACACATGCAAATATTTTCGTTGGGCTTGTGTGCGATCACGATGGGACTTAACCACTCTGATGCCTCTATTGGTTCTATAATTTTTTCTTTGCACAACCTTTGTAACTTACTCTTAAGTTTCTCTCTCAGAGCCATCGGTACATTGCGCACCTTGTGCACTTTGGGTATCGCATCCTTCTTTAGAATAATTCGATGCTCAAATTTCTTGAGACAACCAAGCTCCTCCTTGAACAAAATAGGAAACTTATTTACCTATTCATCCCCTTCATGAGGTACAGTTAACAACACTGGTAAAGGATTATTGGGATCTAAAATTATGCCCAACGCCTTCTGCTCCCTCCAACCTTAAAGAGCCATACCTGCCTCCACCACATATTTTTGCAAGAGTTTTTCTCTTTTGATTACGTAGCACTTTTCACCCTAAGTGGGATGGGTATGCCCGGACATGGGTCCCTTGCTCACTGTGCTACTGAATTGAAGCTAGCCTGGCTGATGAAGAGTAATACCCAGAAACCGGTCCCAGGATGCTTGTTTCCGGTCTAGGGAGGCCCTGGCTTGGCAGTTTGGTCTGGACTGTTCCCATGAGGCACAGGGTCAAGACTGATTTGCATATGGCTGGGTCTAAACTCGGGTGGCATGGTGAGCAAAAGAACAATGGATTTAACCCAGATCTCTTGACTGGGGGTGAATGTATGATTTAGTCAGCATTCCGTCTATTTGTTTGCGTAGCACTTTTTACCCTAAGTGGGATGGGTATGCCCAGATGTGGGTCCCTTTCTCACTGTCCCACTGGATTCAATCTAGCCTGGCTGATGAAGGGTAATACCCAGAAACTGGTCCCAGGATTCTTGTTTCCGGTCCATGGAGGATCTGGCTTGGCAGTTCGTTCAGGACCATTCCCATGAGGCACAGGATCAAGACTGATTTGCATATGGCTGGTTCTAAACAGGGGTGGCATGGTGAGCAAAAGAACAATAGATTTAACCCAGATCTGTTGACTGAGGGTGAATGTATGATTTATTTAGCATTCCGTCCATCCATCATTTGTTTGTGTCGCACATTTCTCTTTTGGAAATCCATTTCTATTTCAAAATAACCCATCACAGGTAATTTCTTACCACAATACCGTTGCGGCTCGACATCAGCAGGACTTAATTTCTTGGCTTCCAAACTTTCCAAAGTTTGCTTATCAATTAACATGAAAGGGGTACAAGAATCCACCCACATATATATATTTATATAGTTAATGGTCACAGTACACTTTGGAGGGGTGTACTCAACAACAGATTCTTTGTTTTTTAGGAGGAACCGTATTCTCTTCTAGTGTGGTTCCCCCAAATTTCTTTTCTTTCTTTTTTTTTTTTTGGGAAAAACTTTATTGTGCAAATTAGCATTATTACAAATATGGGCCTACAACCACCAGGGCCGGCCGCTAATATATGCATGTCAATTACTCACGTCACGAAGCAGGGACTGATCCCCAGAGGCTCAGCAGGGTTACAGAAGACATTATCTGCAACTCAGAAGCTAGGCAGGATACAAATATTTTAAATTTTAAGGGAAAAGAACAAACAAAGAAACAAGGAAACAAAACTCAAGGCGAGAAACAGTCTAGACGGTGTTGAGCGCCGATGGGGGGGGTCCCACCATACCAGGTAAAGAATCAGGAGGACAACAGAGATGACCAGGGGAGGGGGGAGGCAGCGGGGAAGTCAGAACAATCAGACAAAAGGGTACAGTATTCCTGGAACCTCAGGATCAGGGGGACAGAGAAATGTCCGGAGTATCTACAAAAGGGGGCGTACAGATGTTACCTCGGGAGGGTGTTCCACTGACCCCAAATTCTACCCCACGCCCCAGGCTTACCCTGAACCAGATACACCGTCTTGTCTCTGAACATGCACCAGTCCATGTTCTCCTTCCACACTGACACCGTGGGAGGCCGTCGGGAACCCCAAAGCTGCGCAATATCCCTCTTTGCGATCATGTTCCCAAGTGCCGCCCACCGGGCCTGGGTGACGTTGTAGTCATTCGGCTCCCATACATTCAACAAACATCGACGAGCCTCAGGCAACAGATCGACCCCAGTGACACACTCCATTACAGCATGCACACAGTGCCAATATGCCGCAAGCTCGCGGCACTCCCAAAGTATATGAAGGAAGGTGGCGCTCATTCCACAGCCACGCTTACACAACCCATCCGAAGAAAAACCCATCACAACCAGACGAGGACCCGTCACATAAACACGGTGAAGAATTTTGAGCTGGACGAGACGGAGACGGGCAGGGATGGCCACCTCTTTCGGGGAGGACAGTGCGGACTGCCAGTCTTCGTCATCCAACTCCAACCCGTCTCCGGTCCAGGCCTCCCTAAGACGCACCAGGAGGTCCGCCCGATTGTTGATTAATTTCTTATAAATCAAGGAAATCGTACTATCGGGCAGATGACCATCAAGTATACGGTCCTCGAGTGGTGAAGATGAAGGGACTGTGGAAGGCCTCGAAGACCGACAGCAAAGCGTGGCGAACCTGTGCATATCTGAAGAACTCCCTCTCACTCAACTCATACTCACTCTGAAGCACCGCAAAGGATTTGACCGCGCCTTTCACCCAGAGATCACCCACTCTGCTAATGCCAATCGTATCCCAGTTCTCAAAACCTTTCGTTGTCCAGAGGCATCCCAATCTGTCCGATGCGAACAAGGGGGTCGCTCGTGTCAGGCGATCATTCCATCCCACAGCCACATTGGCATCCTTCCACACACGTACTGCAATCTTAGTGGGTCCCGTTAGGTTCCTCCCAGCCGTCCGAGAGTAGAGCGCTCTGTTGAAGTTGCCACCAGGCAACTGATATTTGTCCATCTCGAAAGCCGGATTTGGCCCGGGAGCATACGTAGCATGGTTGATGGCGGACAACTGGGAGGCCCAATAATACCTCCTGACGTCCGGGATCGCAATGCCCTCGTCATACCAGGGGAGAGTCAGTTTTGCAAGAGCGATGCGTGCGCGACCGTCCCAAACAAGTCTCCTCTGTAAACCCTCCACCTCCAGGAAGTAGGCCGCTGGAATAATATCAAATGAGTTCTGGAGTGCATAGAGAAATCGGGGCAGGGACATCATTTTAAAAAGGGCCGCTCGACCGAGTGGCGACAACGGCAATCTACGTCACCGAGCCACGACCAACTTCAATCGCCGGAGAGGAGGAAGGAGATTATGCTCGTGGCGGACCGCCGGGTCCAACGATACGTAGACCCCCAAGTACTTGAAACCGGATTTCGAAATGTGAATGGGAAACCTAGTCGGTAAGGGGGGAAGGCCACCAGAGATAACATACACACACGATTTAGACCAATTAATGATCAAACCGGAGTTTTTACCGAAAGAAGTGAGGACGTCGAATAGGACGTTAAGGGATTCACGCGGGGAGGTGAGGTACAAAAGAATATCGCCGGCATACAATGAAACCCGATCCTCAAAGTCAGGGGCCCACTGAATGCCCTTTATCGATGGTTCCCAACGGAGCCAGGCTGCAAGTGGTTCTAAAGCAAGAGCAAAGAGCAAGGGGGACAACGGACACCCCTGCCTAGTACCCCTCCCGAGAGCGAAGTGCTGGGACACCCTACCATTGACAACAACCTGAGCCAGCGGATCCGTATATAGAAGTCTCACCCAACTAATAAATCCCGCACCGAAACCGAACTTCGCCAGAGTGGCCCAAAGATATGGCCATTCTATCGTATCAAAGGCCATCGTGGCGTCCAAGGAAGCCAGCTCGGAGAGAAACTCCGCCCTGGCGAGAACGCCATGTAAGCGCCGCAAGTTAAGAGCAGTGTTCCGGTGCGGAATGAAACCCGACTGATCCGGATGGATCAGGTCACAGATAACTGCGAGTAAGCGATTAGCAAGGACCTTGGCAAGAATCTTCGGTTCAGCATTCAATAGGGAAATAGGCCTGTAAGAGGCACAACGATCACGAGGATTGCCCTCCTTAGGAATCACAACTATAGTGGCCAGACGCTGATCACAAGTGAGGGAACCAAGCTCACGCGACTCCAGAAACATATCACGGAGAAACGGTGCGACTTTATCCGGGCGCAACTTGTACAATTCAATAGGCAATCCATTGGGGCCCATAGCTTTGCCAGAACGAAGGGAACGAATCGCGGCAGCAATCTCGTCGGCCGACAACGATGCCTCCATGCGCCCTCGATCCTCTTCGGACAGGCAGGGCAGCGCAATGTCCCTCAACAAGAAACGAGATTCGTCCTCATCTCTATCAGACACCGGGGAGTAGACCAAACGAAAATAGTCAGCGAAACACTCCACAATCTCGCCAGGGTCAGTCACATGCACACCATCAGAATTCTGAAGCACGGGGACCACACGGTTCGCTCTCTCCTTCTTATCAAGCCATGCAATCAATTTACCCGCCTTATCCCCGACATCATACAGTCTACCTTGCTGTTCCCTGTACATTGTCTTGGCAGAATCCGTAACAAGGGATTTATATTCAAACTGTTTCAAGCTAAGGGCGTGGAGCCTATCCTGGGTAACACCTAAGTCTAGATCAGCCTCCAACTCCAGTATTTCGGCCTCCAGCTTCACGACCTCTCCATTCCTAGCTTTCTTGGTCTCGACTATTAACGATAGGGACTGTCCACGAATAACAGTTTTGAAGGCTTCCCAAAGGGACACTGAGGACAAAACAGACCCCTCGTTCTCCAGGAAGTAGTGGTCGAGCGACTTAATGAGGCTGTTGCGAGTCTTGGGGTTGCGCAGACGCCAGGGGTTAATAGGGGCGATCCGTCCCGCGGCTTGCGTCCCAGTGTCAAAAAGAAGCCACACAGGGGAGTGATCTGAAATGCCCCGGGCCAGGTGTCTCACCTCCCCAACGTGGGGGGGACTGGGCCGCGGGCATGAGGAAGTAATCAAGCCTGGAGAGACTCCCATGAGCCCCGGAGTGGAAGGTGTATTGACATTGCGTCGGGTGCATTAACCTCCAGCAATCCACCAAACCAAAGGTGTCCAAAAGCCCACATAGCCATGATTGGGAAACGGGAAGGGCCCTGGGGGGGTGGCGATCCAGATCGCCGGATAGCACGGAGTTGAAGTCCCCACCCACGAGGAGAAGACTATCGGGGAGTTCCAGCAACATCCGACCCACATCAGAGAAAGTGGAGGTCTGGAGGCCTGGGGGAACATATATAGTGACTAAGGAGAGAGTCTTACCCTCCCACCTACCGGTTAGGGCGGCATAACGCCCTCTGTCGTCAAGGATGACATTATCAATCTCTAGTGGGAGGGAAGACCGGACCAGAATACCAACCCCTCTGGAACCAGTGGTGAACCCAGAGTGTGCCACCAATCGGTACCCCCACCTATTCATAGCATGACACACGTTGCCAACCAAATGCGTCTCCTCCAGGAGTACCACATCCGGAGTCAAACGACGTAAATATTGCAGTACAACACCCTGTTTAATACGATCCCCCAATCCATTGACGTTCCAAGATATCAACCTCAACCCACTACCCCCCATCCCCACAAGAGTGGCATGAGTCCCCCCACAAAGAGCAGGACACCTGAAACAGAGAAAGAACCAATATGCCACCTTGAGAAAAGAAAACACGAACACAAACACCCCCTCCTACCCCCCCAACCAAAACCCGTTACAACTCCCCCCTCCCTGCACCCTTGCAGACTAAAAAGCCACCCCAAAATGCAGTGTGCCTGTCGCCCTAACAATCCCATTCTACAAAAAGACCCCGGAGGAGGAGAGAGGCCCGTCTCCACCCACCACCCGGACGCGAACTACTATAAGACAAAATATACAAAAGAAGTAGAACCCAACTGAGCAATGTCTGATTGTCAAGGTTAGGGACCAAAGGGTCACTTCTGTGTAGGCTCACCACCCTTGGCACCGCCAGGGTGCCTTGTGCGATCGCCCCGACCAGGTAGGGAATCCAACCAGTCACTCACACTGTCCGGTCGCTCGACAAAGAAGGTCCGTTCCTCGTATTCCACTCGAAGCCTGGTAGGGAAAAGCATAGCATACTTCAATCCCAGGTCCCGGAGACATCGCTTAACCCCTTGAAAGCCCATCCTCTGTCTCTGGACAAGTTGAGTGAAGTCCGGGAAAAAATTGACAGAGGAGTTTTCAAATTTCACCGGGCCGTGCACTCTCGAAGCTTGCAAAATCGCATCACGGTCTCTGAAATGAAAAAGTTTTGCGATGATAGGCCTCGGAGGAGTGCCAGGCTTGGGCTTACCGCCCGGGACACGATGCGCACGCTCCACCGCGAAAAACTTGCTCAGTCCAGAAGGGGCAAGATGGGTGAGGATTAGATCTTCGACCAGGAGGTCAACCGAACGAGTCTCGGGATTCTCTGGAACACCTATGACGCGAATGTTGTTGCGTCTTGCCCTGTTCTCAAAATCCTCCAGCCGATGGGACATCAAGTCGTTGGCCGATTTCAGATTTCCAAGGTCGGTTTGAAGTTCCGACACATCGGCCGTGAGGCTGGAAGTCTTCAAATCCAATGACTTCACCTTCTCATTAGTCTTAGACAGGTCGGCCCTGATTAGAGTGACATCAATGGCGACCGTGTCAATTTTACAAGCCAGAGCCTCATACTGCTGGCCAATGGTCTCCTTCATGCCGGTGATGGCGCCCATAATGTCCTGCAGGGACAAGTCAACAGGGGCAGAAGGGTCGCCTCTGGCGTCCTCCGGGGTACTGCTGGAGAGCCCGGGGGAGCCTTTGGCTTGAGAGTAACGGTCCATAACATTTGTCTGGAACGGTCCCCCACGAAGAGGCGTCTTGGTCTTCCGCTTCTCGGGTTCACCCCTGCCTGTCATGTTGGAAGGTGCACCCCGGAGGGGCACGCGAGACCTGGTGAAAATGGCCGCCGGCAGGTCGGGCACCAACAGGTCAAGAAGCTGGCTCGTACGATCCGAAGAAAGTCACGACTTGACCCAAGAGGCTATAATAAGGAGGCAGCGATGACACTGAATGGAGGCTGGATTGGTCCCCGGCCGAGCGAAACAGTCTCTCAATCAGACCATGTCAGGATCCGGAAACGAAACCGAAAGTGGGGGTACGGCCACAGATGAGGTCCCACTGCCGTTGTTGTTCAACTACGTCCCGGCTCCACAAATCACCAAGTCCCCGGCACGGCCTCCAGGTGGGCCTCAAAAGTTCAAAGTGCTGTAATTCTGGTTGCCCAAGTCCGATTCAAATTCTGGAAAGAGTTATGGACTCAGTCGAGGTTCACCTTCGAGGGTCCGTCCGAGAAATCAGGATATCATCAGGATAAATTGCGAGGAGTGGCGAGGGTCCGGGGAGCCCTGTGCTCACGCGACCATCTTGGATGCGCGCTAGGCTCCTCCTCTCCCCCAAATTTCTTATTGAAATTTGGTACACACACCTTATGTTGTTCTGAATCAAGCTCGGAAATAGAACTAGACAATTCCTTAACATATAGAGATGTATTCACTATGCGTCTGGCTATTTCTATTGCTTTATCTAAGGTAGGCTCGTTCAGGTCGAGTAATTTCTCCTGTATTTTAAAGTTATTAGTCCTGTTAATCAATTGGTCTCTTATAATCTCGTCTCTGAGATCTTTGAATCTACATGTCACTGATAATCTCCTCAAAGCTGCCACATATTGCTCAATCTTTTCGTCCTGAACTTGAGCACAAGAAAAGAATTTGTGTCTCTCTACCACAATGCTTAATTTGTTTCCGTAATTTTCCGTCAACGCTGACATGGCATTCTTGTAAACATCTTCCTCCTCCTCATCTGAGCCAGCATCCACATTTCTTATCCCAACGTGTGTGTTAGGTAAAGTATTCAAAACTCTCCTACCCTCGACCCCTAAACTGTGTTAAAGAATAGCCAACTTTCTTTTTGCAATGAAACATCCCCACCTATGGCCTCAAGGTAAGTTATAAATTACTCTCTCCAATCCTCCCACTCCATACAAGTAGGACCAGGTTCTTTAAGAACGTTGGAGGAGGAGGTATGGACTGAGAGGTCATGGTTGGGAAGGTACTAACAAGCGTTTAACAATGTCTTAATCACACTAAATTTATACAACGTATCTTGCTTACAACCCAAAATTATATCTGCTTTTACAAAGTCAGTAGAATTGTTCAAGATAAATAATCCCAGTCACTGATGTTTATATAATACTGTTGCGAAATCCACCTCACCACATTCAAAATGAAGACACTGGTGTAAATAGCACACAACAAAGTATCTTGAATACACTGACTTTCACCACGAATACTGTTGTGGGATCCACGACCAAATGCCAGAAACCGTACCACAACAAAGTAAATTGAACACTGCCCAAATGTAAAAACTGCTGGAAACAGTACACTCTGACTCACACCACTTGCAACGCTCACTGCCTCACCCTCGCGTAGAATTGCAAGGTGCTTGTCTCAGTCAGGCACGTCCAGTAACTGCTCGGGTAGCTGTACACTCTCTGTGTACTCGGGACAATTCCCAATTCAAAATGGCGGCACGCACGACGTGGCCGTGTCGCGTCGTCACGCCAACTGCATCAATGAGCTTGCATGGGCCACGCAACGTCTCTTCACGTGACCCACGTCTCCAGGTTCATCAAATCCGGAACTCCAGCAGCATCACAGCAGTCCTTCCTCGTTCGACCACTTCATCACGGATGGCTTCAGTGATGGTTGCCAAGTCCAGGATCAGAACTGAGGCATTGCCAAGCACTTGCACGCCGTCTGTGAGTTGTGTACATTCAAATATGAATGCTAACGACGCCCGCAGTCCGGCATAGCACTTCTCATATAAGAATTGCAAATTCAATTCGCCATGCTGTCATTGTTGAGTATAAATGAATCCAGGAGTCATGGAAGTTCGTGCAGGTCCTTTATTCAAGTATCCAGGTAAGGAGGCCAACACAACCACACCGGAGAAGACCGCTGCCCCAACTGACCATTGATGACACCAACATGCCAGGTGTCTTCAATGAGGTAACAAACTAAGTAGAAAGGGGTATGCACAAGAGAACATAGAATAAAGAATTCAGTGACCTAAGCAAACATACCTTGCATAGTGTAACATAGTAATGGAGCAAGATGTAAATAGAACACACCTTCCCCCTTATACAACAAAACAACGAAAGCGCACAAAAAACCCCCAAAAAACTAATGTTCAATAGCATAATCTTTAAGGTAAACTGGCGGCTTTAGCAAACTATCAAAATTCTTGAATGAGGAGTCCTTACATTCAGGTACAGAGGATGTAGAAGAATCTGCTACTTATTGTGTGACAAGGTCTGGTGAAGCAACACCTGAAGGAACCTCAATTTGATCACATTCAGAATCCAACTAATGAAAACTCCTTTCTCCTTGAACTTCTGCCCAACTTCTCATTAAATTTAACAACTCTACTCAGATGCCAAACTTTCCCATCAGACAATCTGACTGAATTGGTGAAAATTTCAGTCACATTAAGTGGCTTAGAAAACTTACTCTGACATTTTCTTACTTTGAAAGGCAGCTTCACATGTTCAAAGTCACCTATTTTTAATACAACCTTTTTAGCCTTTCGTTTTAAATCAGAGTATTCCTTGTACTTCTCCTGATGCAACATAATGTTATTTTTAACTTGGTCAGGGGACCATTCTGACAATCTGGAATGTTTCAACCAGCATTGGTTATCTTTAGAAAACACATTCCTTCATAATGGTAAGTGGACTGTAACCAGTGTAGGTGGGAGTCACACGATCAATGTTCCCTCTAATTTGTTTCCTCTGTGCGCTGCAGCCAAGGTTATGTGCACAGGAACCAGACCATCTGGCCATCTTAATTTTTTAATATCAGTAACCTTCTGAGTATCTGACAGAAAGGTAGACCCTTTAGGAATATCAAGTATATCTTCAATTCTGAACCATAAATCCAACACCATGCAGCCGTTCCTATATCATGTTCCGATTTTCAGCAGAGGCTGCAAATGTTTTGTATATAAAGCTTATCCATCCTTATTATATGTTATTATCAGACTGTACATGGTAGACATTCATAAAAGCCAGGCATCTAATGGGTAAGACCGACGAGCAACAGCGCACCATAAGGGACTTTTTGAAAGGTGGAAGGTGGAAAGGAACTGCCTAGACCATTTCAGCCACTTTACTAACACCACGTCAAACTACAGTGTCTCTAGTAATCACTGAAATTATTAAAAATCACACATAGCAGTCTGAAACCATAGCAGCTGTGCAAGTCGTGCTTTTGGACTTGATGCATATTTTTAGGTCTTGCCTAGCATTGCAGTGCAAAGCGGTGCTCGCTTTGCGAGGCATGCTCGAGCAGGATATTTTTTAGAAGTGGTGTGGAAGCCCCGCCCATATTTTTCATTGGCTGGCATAATCGTCCATGGTAAATGCTGGCTTCAGATTGAAAATGAGGCTTCTTAGTCCCTTGTTACCGCCCTGTCTCCTTTTGGGACCGGCCATCAGGACTGGATCGTTAACTTGCGGCGTTATACTGTCTTCTTCAATTAGTCTGTAAGCACTTTTTTTTTATTCGCGCAATGGCGACAGCTTGTTTAGGTCGCGCCTGAGCCAGCGCTTCTCTTTTTAGTGTACTGTTCCCGCCCCCCCTCCCACTGTCCGTGTTCCTTTTGTTCCCACCCCCTCCCGCTGTCGCTTGTCTCGCAGCTCGTGGGCCATGGACATGATTTTGGTGACCGCTGGTGACCGCTGGTCACAGCCCTCCCTGCTCTGCATCAGATTGCAGTGCCTCCTGCAGCACCGCGATGTCAAGATCCCGTGCCTCCAGGTGCACTCACCCATTCCCTCCAGCACACCCCCACCAGCTCACCTTGCCCTGACGAGGTCGCCATGTCCTGCCCCGGTGGGCTCCTGGCCCCTCGCCTGCCCTACTCCGGTATCCCGCCCCCCGCAGCTCACATCCGTGCAGATCTCACAGCGCAGGCGGCTGCATGGCTATGGGGCACTTCCCTCGGCTGCCTCTGGTGCTCCAGTGGGAGGGAGGCCTCCGCTGGGCTGGTGTCCTGTTCTTGTGTTTATCCAGGGCGCCACGCTTTGCTTAAGCATGGCACCCGCATTTGTAGGTATAACATACTTCAGCACAAAAGCTCCGTCCTTTCTTTCCCGTAAATCAAATGTGGTTAGTGAGCACACAGCTGGTGCAAAAACGGTTCATATAACACGTTTAATAGATGTCTCATAGACCATTCAAGATTGACACAAACTCAAACATGACAACAGAAAAAAATAACCATTTTGTTTTTACAGATAATGCTGCTCATTCATTCCATGTGTATATGGGGAGTGGAGAATCGGTCCAGTCACAAAGTAACAAAAGCATTCATATATTTTCAATCACATGCAGACATGAGATGGTCCGTTTTCAGTCACTGCGTGTGAAAAATGCCCTTTAGTCCCATGAAATCACAGACTAATAAGCAGAAATGCACTGAAAAGTGTATTCCGTGTAACGTAAATCAAGACAAATTACATTATGTCAAAGCCATTTTAATTGCACATGTATGCGGAATGTTCTGCAATGAAAGTGGCAGAACACAATGTAGCCTGTCATCGCAGATATCGAATGTTCATGTTCTTTTCATTGAGAAAATACAACAGTGCCTTGTAACATGAAAAATAGCCTTGCTAAAGTTCGCAAAGTACTTAAATCCCACAAAAAATAACACATAAACCACTAATTATTAATTGAAAGGACACATCAGGCATATTCACATGCACAAAATGGTGTATGAATAATGGGATTGGTTTGCACATGCCTAGCCAGAAATCTACTTTATTTTATTTTTATTTTTAAAAAGGCCATCGTGCATTATCAGACCCATTGTTAAAGCTCAGATCTGAGTTGTGAACTCGAGCTAAAAACTTATTTAATAAGACTGCTAGTTTATTAGGTAGTGACTGGTTATTTCAGACTCTGACGATTTAAAGCCTGCAAGTGGTTACTTCGTACGAGATCCTTTCCAAATTATTTGCAGCAGACCAAGACACCGGAGAAAGGACCCTGGTTCTAGATGGCCCACAGTCCATGCGCCATTTGAAAGGGGGTACCTTGGGCACCTTTATGCTTCTCCATGCCAGTGAGTGCAGTCACTCACTGCGTTCACCTGTATGGGAGTCTTTGCCCCCCTGAAAGTGCCGGCTGGTTTCACCCACACTTTGAAAGGCTGCTTCAGTTTGGTGGTCCGTCTTTCACTAACGGGCAGCAAGAGTGAGCGGCTAACCTGGGGGCAGAGCATTATAGCGATGCCTTTTATTTTATTTTTTAAACATAAATAAAAGGCATTGTCATTTACAATGCCAATAGCTTAAACTCGCATAAATGCGAGACCTATTGCATTGCAAATGCTTGTTTTATTTGCTGCTCCAAATGCTCATCTGCTGTCTTGGGATGATTAATTTAAAAGAAATGCTGAAATTCTATGACAGCTTCATGATCTTTGCCTGCGCATGTGTATTGATCAATGCACATACATCAGCGTGCCAATGTAGACATTTTGGCTGTTCAGCACCAGAAACCAGCATTATTTTGTCTTTTGTTATTTTGACTATTTTGCTGATGCAAATCTGCTTTGAAAGGAGACTTATTGGTTTTTGCCAGTGCTTGTTTACGTTACGAGGTCAATACATTAGTTATCAGTTACTCGTTTTTCAGTTTCATAGTTGAACTATATATATGGCATCAAACTCCCAAAACAAATTCATTAACTGTGCAAGTGTTGTGTGCATTAGGTGGACGACCGAATGAACGAGTGAATCAGTTAGCTGTTAATGAACCATATTGTTGCCCACTGGGGTCTAATTGCTAAGTGAAACAAGCTAAAAACGGAAGTGGTGTATTTGGAGCACCGGACAAGAAATAGGAGTGAAGCAGAGGTGAACTAATTGAAAGCAGCAGGGAGGATTTTAAGCCGTATAGCGTTTACACCAGGTCTTGCATGCGCGCTGACGCTCGACTTAAAAACAGATGCAGCAGTTTGCAGGATTCTAAATAGTGGTGTGTAAGAACAGTGACTTTAGCAATCTGCCAAAAATAAAATGTTTTTGTGTCAAACAAACGGAGATCAGCATTTGCGGAGAATTACAGAATTTGGCAGAGACAAATGAAAAGGACCTCCCACCACTCTAGGCATCATGACATTTGGGATTTGTCAAGAGATCCCTCAATGAGGGTTAAGGCATCTGCTGAGGGACTGTAGAAGCAGAAACCCCAGCACAAGGACATGGGACCACTGTCCTTAAGTGCACAACACCACTGCATACTGGTTGACGATGTGATTTTCTATGGATACATGTACAGATCAATAAATGGATGAGTTAATGGATTGCAGTGTTATTTATTATATGTACCTCAACATCAAGCACAATTATTTAATTTTCGTACCCAGTGTCATTAAGAGCATCTTTTTTTTCTTCTTTTTTTTTCTTTCAGTACTTCTTGGGGTGCGGCTAAGGGCTGAATGAAGGCCTTTGTGAACGTATTTCTGTTAATTGCAGCACCATCATGCGCTGCAATTAACAGGAATATTTTCACAAAAGCTCACAATCAGCCCGCAGCCGCGCTCCACTAACAAAAAACATGCATCAAGTCCAAAAGCATGAGGTGTAAAGCACACGTCGTGGTTTTGGACTCGCTACATTTCATTTCTTAATGGAGTGCGGCTGCCAGCTGACTGTGGTCCTTTGTGAAAGTATTCCTGTTAATCGCAGCACCGTCATGCGCATTTAACAGAAATATTTTCACAATGGCCCACAATCAGCCCCCAGCCGAGCCCCATTAGGAAATGAAATGCAGCAAGTGCACGAGCTTCTTACTGCTAAATGCGTGCCCAGGCTGCCATAAAAAAGCAAACATACCTCCTTCCACTCCCGGCGATCCGAAAGCTTCGAGGATTCTGCTGTGTGCGCACTTCAAATAGGACACTGCGCGCTCTGAGTGAGAGATGTGCGCACATGCGCGCAGCTTCCTGGGAACACTGCACACGATACATTCACACCATTTTCTTAACCCCAACAACCCAGTCCTGACCACTGAGATTGGCTAACTGAAAGGCGTCTTTGATCACTCGAATAAATCTCTCAACTTCACCATTCCCACTGGGATGATAAATTGAAGTGAATCTGTGTTCAATGCCACTACGCTTTAAAAAATCTTCAACAAGATGACACTTGAATTGAGCTCCATTGTCGCTTATGACAACTTTTTGAAGGCCTTCTCTTTGAAACAACTCATCCAAAAATTCTAGTACATTAATTGAATCAGCACGTTCTACAACTTTAATTTCTGGCCATTTAGAGAAATAGTCTACAGCCACCAGAATGTACAAACTACGCTCATTCCTAACGCTAGGTCCAGTAATGTCTAAACTCAAAGTTTCCCAAGGCATATCTGGGCAGGGAACAGAACTCATAGGTGGAGTGACCAATTTTTGGGATTTGTCCGAATTAAAGCATGAGGAACATTCTCTCACTACTCTCTCCTCTTCAGTGTCAACTCCCGGCCACCAATACATTTCTCTATCACGTTTTTTTGTTTTAACAATACCTAAATGTCCTTCGTGACATAATAGAATAACCTTCACTCTCAGATCCTTAGGTGGAATTAATTTCCTACCACGTAAAATATTGTTCTCTACTAGAGATAACTCGTCACATACTTCCCAAAACTGTTTCAATTCATCTCACAAATATTTTTTTACTAGGCCAAACTTGAGTGAAACACACTTTAACTTTAGTGAGAATTTCATCCTTGGCTACAGACTCATTCCATTCCTGAAAACCCAAAGTGAGATTTTCATCACCTATATCTATCCCTGCTACTTGAATGTCATCCCACATTTTAGTGGAGTTTTCTAATGGTAAAGGTAGTCTACTCAAACAACCCGCTACTTGATTCTTTGCTCCTGGAATATAACACAAGGTGTATCGATACTCAAGTAAACAAACAGACATCCTGTCAATCCTGGGAGTAGCCTTAAGTAGTCCATCAGAAGAAAGAACTTAGATTAAAGGTGTATGATCACATCTTATTTCAACATGAAAACCCCCCAAAAATTCCTAAAGTGTTCAGGGCCCCAAACCACAGCTAGAGTCTCTCTTTCGATTACAGAGCATCTTTCCCCGTCTGAGATAGAACTCTAGAGGCATACACTACAGCGCTCTCTTTCCCACTTTTTTCTTTTTGTGAAAATACGGCACCTAAACCCATATTACTCGCATCAGTAGTAATACTACAAGGTAAACGGGGATCAAAGCCAACCAATTCTTTTGCATTATATAGTTCATTTTTCAATTGACAAAAATCAGTTGGAAGGGTATCGGACCATACAAAAGAAGATTTGTTCTTTAACAATTGAAGCATATTGAAAGTTTTTTCAGAAAAATTCGGAATAAATTTACTATAAAATTCAATGAGGCCTAGAAATTACCTCAATCCTTCCTTGTTGGAAGGAGAGGGAGCATTTCTAATTGCATTCATCAAATTCATTTTTGGATTAATACCATTAGCAGAAATGTCATGCCCAAAATAGTCTAAGGAATTAACACCAAATTTGCACTTTGAGAGTTCAGCAGTCAACCCTCTCTCTCGTAATTTCTTAAAAACTGAACAAACTGTGTCATCATGTACACATTTAGTCTCACCCATAATAAGAATATCATCCTGGAAAAATAAGAAACCATGTAGGTCTTGAAATATTTTGAACATGAGTTTTTGAAAGACAGCAACCGCTGACACTAGGCCGAACAGCATTCGCAAAAAGCGATAACATCCTTGACGAGTCTTAAAAGTAGTGAGACTTTTACTATCATCATGTAGCATTACTTGATGATAAGCCGAAGTCATGGGTAAGGGGAATCTCTCAACAATGATTTTGTCATTGAGAGACCTCAAGTCAATGCAAAGGCGAATCTTACCATTGGCCTTGCGAGCCACGACTAAAGGTGCAACCCAATTAGAAGCTTGAACTTCTTCAATAATGCCATCATCCAGAAGACGTTTTAATTATTTTGTGACTTCTTCTCTGACTACCCAAGGAATATGTCTGGATTTAGGGACTATAGGTTTAGCATCGTCTTTAAGGATAATCTTATGTGCATAACCATTCAATCGACCAATCTTATTTGAAAAGACTTCAGGAAATTCTTCTTTGAATTTATGACAGAAATCTTCACTCTGGTCTATCACAGTGACTTGCTCAACTGCATTCGGGTTTAAAATGATGTTCAAATTGCTTTGATCTATCAACCCAAATATAGGGGGGCCATTAAGGGCAACATACAATTTCCCAACAGATGATCTTCCTTTAAACTCAAATTTAAGTTCTTTGTAACCAATCAAAGAGATTTTTTTCTCCAGTAAAACTTTCTAGAAATGCATCAGGGGGTAATAAATCAGGGGGTTGTAATGTTGGACCAAGAACATGAACAAAGTCTTTTTCTCATTGATCCTTTTCAATAATGGTGTATGTAGAGCCTGAGTCGGCTTCTATGAAAATCTTGACTCCACCTAGACGTATGGAACAAACAGGTTTTGACTTACACTGTAAGCTTAGAAGATTAACACTGTCGGACACAAATAAAACACAATCAACATTCTTGATTGGATCTTCATCATACGATGAGTTTGAAGAAGAACCATCGTTATCTTCTCTAATGAAAGTAACCTTTTTCTTCTTACCTTTGTTACACCAACAAGCTTTGGTAAAATGACCAATTAAACCACATTGAAGACTTTTTTGATTTCTGGCAGGACACTTTTTAAAGTTAGCTAAATGATTCTTGCTTCCACATCTATAACATTTTAAATCTCTACTAGTGTTATCCCTGTTGGTAGCAGCAGGAGAATTGACAAACTTATTCTTAGATTTATAGTTGACTTTGCTCACAATAGGTTTGTCAATATCCTTAGGTGCTTCAGTTATTAGCACATTTATTAGTAATCTCAGCTTTTTTAACCAGAGCTACAACATCGGATAAAGGGGCTTCTCCATGTACCCATAAGCGTTCTTGAACATGTTCATTGTTGACATACTTAATAATCTGTTCACGGATTAATTCTTCTTCCAGTGAACCAAATCTGCAAGTTAAAGCAAGTTTCTTTAAATCAGAAACAAAGTCTTCAATAGGTTCTTGTTTGCTTTGTTTCCTTCCCAAACCTTGTGACGGTCAATAGCTATGCAAACAGAAGTAGAATAGTATATATCCAAATTGTCTAGTGTATGAAGAAAAACATTTGTGTCATCGACTAAGCAAATTTTTTAAAGAGAATTATAAACTTTTAATCCTTGAGGACCAAGAGAATGAAGTAGAATTTTCTTTTTTTTAACTTGAGATAATTCGTGTTCACCATCTTCCAAGTATCAATGTAATTTAGAAAATTCTCCATTCTAACCATTTAATGGGAAGATCCCCAGTAGTGGACAGAAATGGCTGTGGAGGAGTTAATGAAAATGTTTGAGCAGCACACATGGTGAAGAAGTAGTAATAAAAACGTAGTAGTTTATAATTAGTGTGCAAGCAACGTGGATGACAGACAGAAATTGAAACAAAAAGAAATGGTGTGCTTGTCACCGAAGGTAATACAAGATTAGGTATGGTGTGCCTGTCACTGTAGGTAGTACGTAAGTAAGTATGGTAATAAGAAATGGTGTGCCTGTCACCGTGGGAGAACAGGCAATAAGTAAATATTGAGGAAGTGTGCGTGTCACTGAAATTGACACGCAAGGACGATAGCAAAAAAATAGGCAAAGCAGTAACTTTAAATTGGTGAACGAACTGTTGCAAATTCCGTTGGATTTGTAGAATATTTTAATGGAGTGGTGTGCATATCACCGTTGAAGATAGGCGAGATAACATTCCTCTGATCGCCGCTCCGTAAGGCAGCACTCAAAATGTCTTCCACGTTGTGCGTGTGATGAGAGAGGTTAACGTGATGAGTCACACGCTGTTGCGTGAGACGCCAATGCATGGAGATGCAGCGCAGGCAAGTGCAAAGGTGGAACGTGAAATGCCGAGCTGAAGATAGCTGTGACAAGGGAATACAGCACAGGCAGGCACGCAGTGGAATGTCGGGCCGATTCAAAAGAGAACAGCAGCCTTATCCAACAGATGAGTTGAGAAAATAACGGAGCTGGGGTGAGTAAGTATAATAAAAGTTTTAAAAAACTGTCTTAAGTGCATGTTGGCCTCCAGAAGTATAAGAAACTTAGAAGCAGTACTAACAGAAATCCGTAAGAGTTGCTTGTCATGTTAGAAGAACACAACACTGGAACGGTGTTCTCTGTAGATCCAAACGAGGTATGCACGCAAGGTTCTCCAAGACATCGCCAAAATTGTTGAGTATAAAAGAATCCAGGAGTCATGGAAGTTCATGCAGGTCCTTTATTCAGGTATCCAGGTAAGGAGGCCAACACAACCACACCGGAGAAGACCGCTGCCCCAACTGACCATTGATGACACCAACATTCCAGGTGTCATCAATGACATAACAAACTAAGTGGAAAGGGGCACGCACACGAGAACATAGAATAAAGAATTCAATGACCTACGCAAACATACCTTGCATAGGGTAACATAGTAACGGAGCAAGATGTAAACGCAACAGTCATCTCCCCATCGGTGTAGGCTAGTATTAAAACAATAAGCATCCGGGAGTCGGTAAATCCAACACAACCATAAGATTTTCCAGACTTTTCAATACTTGCAGAAAAAACGCTCAGTTTCATGAAAATCAGATGTGTTTCTCATTGAGACTTGTCCTCTTCAGGTTATCCCACTCTCGTCACCAGTTTTGGGATGACAGGACACAGTTTCCAGAAGAAAAGGTTTATTGTAATGTCGTAACGACCCCCAGCAGTCAACTTCTCAGCTGCCCAGCCAAGCTTCTCTGTTGGCTTCCACAGCAGGATTCCAACAGCAGAACTGGTTGCTAGGATGCAGCTGACAACCAAGAAATGCAGTTTTTAAAGAAGACATAACAAGAACAATATTAGCTATTTTCATTACCGAGTTAGAAAACAGTTTTGCCTGCAAGAGGGGCTTTTCGTGAAATCTTTTTCTTCTGAAAGTAACAACGAATCTTAAATCGTTTTTATAATAATTTATTTATGAACGTGTAAATGGCTTTCATAGCATTGTAATGAACATTCTGAAATACATTCTGAAATACATTCTAATGAGCAGTTCTAACATTTATATATATATGTATAACTTATGCAACGTTTTAAAAAGTTTGCATTATATGCTAGACATTTGTAATGATGAAACAGGTTTTACATATTTGCGGCTAAGTTATAGAAATATTCATAAACTTTTTCAAGGCATTCCCAGCTGTGCAAATGATTTTGTGATGGGTTCATGATTTCATGTAACGTCTATGAACATATTACTTGGGCCGTGAGGTCTCTTTTCTGGCTAACCAGTGGTCCCTTTGCAGTCGGTGTGGTGAACCCTGTCATTTACCACTGCAGTCTCAGAGCTCCAGGAACTAATGGACTCCATTTGGATTGCCAGGGTCATTTAGAGCTGAGCAAAGCAGGTGAACCATCATGGATTGGTGGTTTACTCATACTGCCAAATGTACATTCCCCTACCCTCTTTTAGAGAGGGAAACCCTAGCTGCCTTGTTTTGGATCTGCATGCGTGATGTGTTCATCAGTCCACGTTTTTTACTTTGAATTCTGGAGCTTTTAGTCTTGTTGATTGCATTTTAATACAGGACTACAAGGTCCAGAATATATTTTTTTAATCTGGATTGGAGCATGATGTAATAAATTGGAACTGGGTAACTTGGCAGGGCTGTGAAACTACTAGTTTTTCAGTAGTGAAATCTCAGTGGGCTCTGCCGAAAGAAATCCTTAACCTTGCTGCCCATCTGCCACTTTACCGCTGTGTCACAGTGACTGTTGCCCCATCCTAATTAGGACGTGGTGGCTGTTACTAGACTTGCATGCCAATGACCATCTTGCAAGTAATGGTAGTCCCGGGCAGAGCAATCGCTCAATAGCCCCACACTTTACTTTTGTAGTTTACTCTCTCTAAAAAGAAAAAGGTTAGCGGACTACACATGGCACCCTCCTGGCGTGGGTGTCATGAGCCTTTCGAGCAACTGCTGCAGTGGCGGTTGTTGTGAAGGTCAACTGATCTTTGGCCGCAGGCGATGATCTCTAAATCTGATGGACGGTCATCCAGCCTATCCTCTACCTAACAATTTAGTTTCCATTTTGTTCTTACACAACACAAAAAACAATTTTTGTTAGAATTGGATTTGTAGAGGGTCACTATGTTTCCGCTCTTGCCGCATGATGCCCATAGGTTTAATATTTACATAAAGATATCACGTGAGTCAATATTTTTTAAGTATAGGAAAGAGAACCTTATCGTTTAGACAACTTTAATTTGTGACTCTGTTTGGACACCATATTAGAATTGAGGTTGACATCCAATCTGTAGCCACCATTTTGCTATGTTCAGTGGTCTATTCTTTCTAATTATGAAGATTTCGCCAGTCAATCTAGCTTGTGTTTTTCAGTTCAGGTGTACCACATTTATACATCGGAATTTTGCAGAAGGTACGCCACTGGCATGCTTAAGGCACACCAAAGGAAAGCCTGTCTGCACCCATCCATGCACGGATAGAACCAGCCTTAATGTCCACCAATCTAGAGTTATTAGGCGTCCGCCTCCTAAAATCCTAGGTATTGCCTCAAACGTCAATACCGCAATGAAGCCTGTTTGTCTTACCACCTCAATAGCCTCTTTGAGGAGACACTGTTGAGACTGAGGGTGGAGAACCTCTACCATACAATACTTTTAAGAAAAGTAACATCTTGCTTGGCCCATTCCAATATCCTAATGACACTATAGAACCTTTCCTTTGAAATGGAAGATGGACAGTTGCACATTGTTTCAAGCTTGAAGACCTATGCAGCTGCCATGATTCAGACTTATGTTTCACAAATGTGGTTAAACAACTACTGCCCTCCAGTGAACCAATTCCAAAAGGCTACTGTATTCTCCAATCCGATTGTATCAGAATAGTTTGTGGTGACGTTGCTGTGATAATAAAAGCCTATATATCCATATCTGAAACAAAGTCCTTGGAAATTAGATGTGGAGCTGTTAGAAATGAGATCTAAGTTGGCAGTGGTTTGCACCCTGTCCAAGTAGGGATCCTAGATCTAGTCAGGTAAATTACACCCTCTGAATAACCCATGCTAACCCCCTGGGTAGCTTGGCAAGAGCAGTCAGGCTTATCCCCAGAGGAAATGTGCAAAGTATTTGTACACACACAAAAGTACTCCACGCCAGTTTAGAAAAATAGCCAATAGTTATCTGATTATAGCAAGACAAACAGGACACATATCCAACATACACAAGTCAAGATATGAATTATTAAAGCTGAATAAAGTTATAGTTCTTAGAAACCCATGGTTGCGCTTGACCAGAACAAAGTACCTTAGATACGTTAAAAATCAAAGCTGATGTGTGGCGCAGGGGACGTGAGGCGTCGAAAAAGCTGGTGATGCATCGGTTCCTTACTACTATGCAGGTCCTTGGCATGGTGACGCTCAGGGACAGTGAGCCAAAATATTGAGGAAGTAAATATACATATACTTAATTGCTCATCTATACCATCAAGGTACATAGGTGTGGAGTTAAGGATAGTAACTATATATGTACCATCATATACTTACCTCCATGATATTTTGGTTGTTGATATTTGTGCTACAGTGTTCTTGTATCACAATATTTCTGCTGGTAGTCTGACATAGAACCATGATAGACCTTAACTTTACAACATCTTGCAATCTATCAATTGGCGGTCCAATGCCAGGTCTGATCACCTAGGTATACTTTCTACCAAGCCATACACACAGTGGCAAAGTCCTAATTGATCAGAAAAGCCCATCATCTGGAGAAGATGGAAGTAATTAATTTTAGGTATATTAATGCTGGTCATTCCACAAATATTCAACGAGTCTTACCCTATTCACGTGATCAGTAATATTGATCCCCTGTGTTTTACTTGAGGCTTTGTGTATCAATCTAAACATTTTAACTAATCTTTGCCAGCAGTGAACAGCAAATGAACCACCGACCCCAGTGTAGGAGAATACAGATGTTGCATCGTCAAACTGCCTAAATCTAAACTTCAGATCAGGCAATGCAAGAAAAAATGGCAGCTATCTTATGCCCCAAATCTAAAAACGCAATATAAGTTGCAGCCTAGAGAATCCTAAGGAAAAAACAAGATGTTTCTCAGCAATGATTAGTGAACTACCCAATATTTCTAAAGAATGATGTGCAGGGTTTTATGAACTTAGGTTGGCCTTTGCACCTCAAATTCCCTTTTGTCATTCAGTAAAAGTATGTCATAACTTGTCAATCTTCTGTGAAGAAAAGATACACTATATTAATTTTCAGATAAGCTGAAAAATAATTATTTTACCTCCCAACCTACCCATTAATCCATTCAAGCAGAACATCTAAGGCCAATTACTCCAAATTCAGCTGATTTGAAAAAAATAAAAATGCCATCATCCACTGTGCATAATAGTCATCAGTTGGGTTCTCCATCTGACCTATGCCCAGATAAGATTATTACACTGCTCGAGACATGACTTTTAGGCCAGTTTATTTGCTTTCTGAACAGTGACCTTATTGCCTAGAGATCAGCAATCGATAAACCATTTCTGAAACAAAAAGCTTGTGGAAAATCTCTGTTACATTCCTGGATGTAAAAAGAACAACTGATGGATAGAATGCAGAACAATATCGTACATTCACCACAGTACAGAGATCTCGGCCTAAATCCATCATTTTTTGCTCACCATGCCATTCCAGTTTGAACCCAGCCATATGCAAATCAGTCTTGACCCTATGTCCAATGGGAACAGTCAAGCCCGAACTGCCAGACCAGGTCCTCCCTGGACTGGAAACCAGCATCCTAGGACCGGTTTCGAGGTTTCAGCCCTCATCGACCAGGATAACTTGATTCCAGTGGCATGTGGAGCATGGGACCCACGTCTGGGCATACCTGTCCCACTCGGGGGGACAAATTCAAAAAGAACTGATGGACAGAATGCAGAACAATGTCATACATTCACTCCTGTACAGAGATCTGGGCATAAATCCATCGTTTTTTTGCTTACCATGCCATTCCAGTTTGAACCCAGCCATATGCAAATCAGTCTTGACCCTGATGCTTGTTTCCCGTCCAGCGAGGACCTGGCTTGGCAGCTCCGGCTGGACTGTTTCCTCAAAGAGCCGGGCCAAGGCTGATTTGCATATGGCTGTGTCCAAACTGGGGTGGTGTGGTGAGCAAATTAATGTTGGATTTAACCCAGATCCCTTGACTGGGGGTGAATGTTTGCATTGTCCAGCATTCCGTCCATCAATTGTTTCTTTTGCATATACCTCTGGATATGCCATCTTTCATGTCCTTTGTTCTGTGCCCCACCTCTAAATTTCGGAATTGGGCTGATGGAATCCCTATGTTATTTAATGTTGTGTGTTTATTTATAATGTCCCAGATACACCAGATACACCAAACGTTCTTTGAGACATAGAGAAAAAATATGACTGCTAAAATGACTGCTAAAATTATCCAGTCTACCTTAGATCAGGACCTAAAGACTCACTTTGTAAGACCTAAAGAAAGGAGTCCACTGAGGCCTCGACGACCATTAATTGAAAACCTAGTTCTTATGTTTCTTCTGGAACCTTAACAGAGACGATTACCGGCACAAGAATGAAGGAACAGCATTCCAGACTTGGTTGGTTGAAAACATATCAATATGCAATATTACTACACGTTAAAAAAAGCATAGAAATTCACTGAAATAAACAAAGCTTATAGTAGAGTTATTTAAAAAAAAAAAAGATTTGGGAGGTTTTATTACTTTTTGTAAACTATGGAAATAACAAACAGTTGCCTTATAGCATTAAGAGATAGGAGGGGGATATACAGGTATGGTAAGGGGTTCAAACAATTATAGAGATGTTCATAGAGACATGAAGTTCAGGTTGTACGCTACCACAGTTTGAGCTATTAAATAGAGAAATTACAACTGCATAATGTTTACCGTGCAAGGGTTGTAGCGTTTTGATCCCAGTTAACCCAGTGTAATGGACATGGTGTGGAAACCTCTATTGTCAACAAGGGGTATGTGGAAAACTAGGGGGTTGCATGGAGAAGGGTATAACGAAAGGAGAGTCCCAAGCGAGGTTGCCAAGAGGAAATTCAGGAGAAAATGTCATGGGTTTGGGAGGGGGGTTGTAAGGAGCAGGGGCGACGGAGGCTGTAACCCTTGGACGACTCGGGGAGAGAAAGGGGAAAAAAAAGGAGTTGGCTTTGAAGCGGACGAGGTTGGTGGATGGCGACAGCAGCAAAGCATTGCCGAAGGGGACTCACTGGGAGGGAGGGGAATCTTCCCAAATCCGTTCTCGAAATTGGGTAAGCACAGTATCCCAGGCTGCTGTAATAGGGCGCTTCCGGAGGCCCCGGGTTTCCTTCCAATGTAAAGCAGTCATTTCTGCTTCTCCCCAACGGAGGAGTGCCCTTTTGTCATATGGAAATCACTGGGTGTTGTTGAGCTCTCTAGTGCAAAGTGAGGAGACGCTTAGCGAATAATAAAGCGAGATTAGCCAAGTGTGTCCGTACTTTGATTTTTTCTCCTTTGAAATATTCTTAACCCCTTCGGTGCTCATGACGGAACGGTTCCGTCATGAGCCACGGTTGAGCTGTGCTCATGACGGAACCGTTCCGTCATGACCACGCCCGCGCAAGATTCCGTCAGCACAGCGGCGGAATCTGCGCAGCATGGAAGGGGTTAAGGCTGTTGCTTCCCAGGAATTCATGTCATGAGCTCTGTAGTGGTGGCTGGGGTGTCATGTATCGTGTGCCAATAGCTGGTGCTGTTACGGCATGAGCAAAGCATGTGCTGGAGGTCGGCAGGTTGAGTCTGACATCTGGGGCACGAGAGACTCGCTGTTGGGACAATACGGGTCAACCGTGAGGGTGTGAGATAAGTCTTATGTAGCACCATATACTGGATGTTTTTGAATCGTGCATTATGAGATATATTCTGGGGGGACTCCAGGACCATGGTCCATTCAGTGTAGTGGATGGGATGCACCAGATCTTCCTCCCAAATGTGACAGAGATGTGTCTGGGAAGTCCCCACATGGTCTCTAATAGCTTTATACAGCCATGTTAATTGGTGACGCCCTGCCCCTATGGTGTGCAGTGCATGTATGATGGTGTGAGTGGGGGGCTCCTCGTACTCTGTGCGCCAAAGAGCCCGATTCGTCACCAGTAGTTGCCCATGTAGGAGAAACTGACCCGGGGAGGCGGATGTTATAATCTTGACAAAGTTGGTCAAGTGTAAGAAGGTGGTTGTTCTGGAAGAGGCTGCCCACTGTCTCCAGGGAGCATTCATGTCAAGCGGCCATCTGGTTGGCTGTGAAGGATCCAAGAAGTCCCGGTAGCTCTTGAAGGGGAACAGTAGGGGAATAAGGTTGCCCCTGTCTTGTTAGTTGAGATATCCTGGGAAGACACTTCCGGGCCACCCAAACCTGTAGGGACCAGGAGTGATGTACTTTAGTTGGTGAGTGTAATAGTTAGAGAAGAACATCCAGGGGAAGAGAGGCCCTTCCCAGTACTAGTTTGGTATAACTTCTTTCCTGCTAACAATCTGGATACTCACTGGCAGCTGGAGCTTATTGAGAGCCATCTTTGCCATTTACTGTCCCAGAGTAGATCTCCCCGCATCAGATCCAGGTCCCAGAAAAACTGTCATGGGAGTATACCGGCACATTGACAAAATATTATGAGGTGTGGAAGGACTATCACTTTTGAGAGAGCAATTTTGCCAGTGAGGGCAAGCAATACACACTGCCAGAATCACATTTGATTTGAGGGCTGTAAACGTCAGTGGCTCACCACCCAGGTGTAAAGCCTGGGGGGCGTTTCCCGCTGTAATGGGAAGACGCATGACTTCCCCCGATTCACTTACAGGCCCGCTGCCTCCTCGAATTCCCAGAAAGTTACGGTTATCGACATGATGTTTGCTGCTGCATCCAGGAGATACAACAGCAAATCATCAGCATACGACACTGCGTGGGTAATGCTGTCTAGGGGAATGCCCCGGGGCAGTTCCTCCGACTGAAGCTGGTGTACCAAAGGCTCCATGGTAATAGCAAAATGGATTGAGGATAAGGGGCAGCCCTTGCATGTGCCATGACTGATTGGGATGGGAGTTGAGATCAGGCATCCGCTGCGTGCCCGGGAGACTGGGTTGGTGTATAGCAACTTCATGTAAGCCGAGGCCAAGAACTAGAAAAGGTAGTCCCACGATAGAGAATCGAAGGCCTTTTCAATGTCTGCTATTAGGCACACTGCCTGGGGGGGGGGGGAGGTAATGTAGTGATGCCTGGTCCCAGTGGTGGCCGCTGCTAATAAAAACTGGTGAGGCCAGGGGGATGTGGGGATAAAAATTAAAAAATCACTTACTTGCTGGCCACAGCCTCTACTCTGTCCTCTTCCGTGCCTGGCTCCACAGGCTCCCAGACACCCCTATGGCAATTACAATGTTGTTGTCATGCTGGTTGTCATTACAAGCATGACAAGAGCGTCGTGATTGGTCTGAGTGGCCTGGTTTGCAGCTCACAGTCCTCGGACTGTTCTACACCCAGCTGTGCTACACAGCCACATGGAGAAATGCTAAGTGCGCATGACGGTTTGGCTGTCCTAAGATGGCCGGCTAAACCGTCATGCGCACTTATGGTGCCTACCACTCTGCCCTGCTGATGACCGCTCAGCCCCGCCCCAAACTGTCACAGTAATGAAAAATAAAATTGTAATAACATTGTTATTATCATTTTGTTTTTCCTTTTTGCACTGCTCAGAGAGCAGTGAGGTGATGCTCCTCTGCCTTAACGGGGGAGCCACCTCTGCCTGGTCCATTATGTGGAAAAGCCTTCTGATGTTATTGGACGTGCTGCGTCCCAGGACAAACCCATTTTTGTCAAAGTGTACAATGGCAGGCAATATCTTCAGGTATTCTTTGGCAAATATTTTGCAAAGTATCTTGTAGTCTGTGCCCAGAATGGCTATCGGGCGATATGAGTATAGGTGAGCGTGGTCCCTGTCCAGTTTCAGGAGGGAGATGAGAAGGGACTCCTGGAGGAAGGTTGCGAGTGCTACAATGGTGAGTGCTTCGTTCTATACCTCAACCAGTTTGGGGGCAAGGTGGGTTGAGAAGTGATCATACTATTCTATTGGGAGGCCATCCATCCCTGGTGTCTTATTTTGGCCCAGGTCATGATTCGCCTTCTTCACCTCGGCCACCGTGATCAGTTCATCTAGTTCTTCGCATTCAATGACATTAATGGATGGGCGAGGAATCGCTCAACCATTCCAGGGAGTGGCGCGGGAGGCGCGCTATAATGCTCTAAGTAGTGGTGATAGAATGCCTGCATAATTGCAGATTGAGAGCGTAAATTGGTCCGTTGCCCCAGGCTATTTACGTAATTGGTGTGTGAGTCTCCTGACGGGCGAGCCGTGTGGTAAGAAGCAGGGTTGTGTATTCAGCAAATGTTTATTAGCGAAAATACTCTATCAGAGTGTCGTGCTTTGCTCTGTTGTCTATCAGCGCCCGGCGTGTGGCATTGTCTGGGGGCGTGACTGTTGAGGCCTGCTAGCACCTCCTCAGCGTCTTTAAGAGTTACAGTGGAGTTATATGTGAGGAAGTTAATAAGATTTTAAATGAAGTTAAAAATAAAAAAAAATAGCCCTTCACCAAAAAAGCATTACAGATTAAAAACACACAAAAAACAGGTAAATTCGCCTGTTATACGTAACTGACATAAGTATAACCTGGACTGCTCTGCTTATGACCTTACATATTACAACACTCATCAGATCTGAACTCTATGGCAGTGCAAATTGATCTTGATGTTTCTAGACGAGTAGCTTTGTTCTGCAAATCTTGAAGGAAGCCAATTTGTTAGAGAGGAGACCTTCCAATAAAGGGTTCGAATGGTCTAATTTAGAGTAGGGTTTGAGTGAATCATCAGTAATGTGATGGTGTTTTGAGTCGGTGTACGGGATAGTTTGTTTGAACTATCAATGACATAAATGCTGAATTTAACAACATAGCCAATGTGAGCATTCAAATACATTTCTGCTTACAAATGGCACCCAAAAGTATTTTCATGTTTTGCAAATGATGCATTAATCCTAATCAGATCGGACACGTATGGATGATAATTGGATTACAGGAGTTCTTTACCACACACCTCCTGAAGAGACTGCAGATCATCCAGAACTCAGTGGCCAGACTCATCCTCCACCTCCCCAGATGGACACACATCACCCCTCACCTGAAGAAACTCCATTGGCACCCCGTCCACAAAAGATGCTGATTCTGACTCTCACCTACCAACCACTGCACAACCAAGGACCAGCATACATCAACCACTGCCTAAGCCTCAACCAACCCTCCAGACTCCTGCAATCCGCCTTCCTCGCCCACACCCTCCGCCAAAACAAGATTAGAGAAGATTTCTTCTCCTACCTCGCCACAAAGTCCTGATACAACCTCCCCCTCCATCTCCGGGCTTCACCCTCTCTTCAGGAGTTCAGAAGGGGACTCCAGACCTGGCTATTGAACTGGGGTCACCCTGTGCAGCTTGGATGGCAGTGCCTGGATACCCTTGTGGGTGATTAGCTGCGCTTTATAAATCTTGTTTGATTGATTGGCTCCATTGAGCTTCACACCATTGTGACTCATCCATGTGGCTGCTTTCTCCAGAGCTTATTTTTAGAACACCCGAAATTGTCATGTGGTCATTTGACGTGTATACATTTTCATGTGTGAAATAGAGATAGACATGACCCCTTTCCCATTGGATTCAAAACCTAGAGGTCCTGATTCACAAAGGTAAATATAGATGTATGTATTTACTCACTTTTAGATCTACTCCTACACCAAGGTGTAACTCTCCAGTGCTTTGCTATTCACTATTCCTGAGTGCAGATTTACATCTAGGTGTAAACTTATGTCTCCACCCACTCAATTAAAAAACAATTGAATTTCCGAATGTAAAGTTACTACTTGTAACTTTCCAGCTGTGGGTGTGGATCGCCATCACAGGATTAAGTATCTCCCTATGGGGAAGAATAGGGAGACTTAATTAAGTTTATTAGTGTTTAAATTAAAAGTATTTTAATGTGTGATATAAATGTAAAACAATCTTTTAAGTTTTAAAGAAGATTTTATTGAAGTTCATTTACAACATACTATCAACAGAGCATAGTATTAAAACTCATCTCAAGTAGAAAAATAGAACGTCATAATTAAGAGAGAGCAATAAAAGACAGGGGAAAGAGGTAGAAAAGAGAAAGGTAGAAGGCATCATCAAATAGAGCAAAAGCAATTGCAGTAGAAATGTAATCATTGCCATACAAAATTATACACAAGTGTAAAGAAGTGCATCAGACGTACAAAAACTCTTCCAATAAAGATATACACAATAGCTATAAGTTAAACAATAAAAATATGTACATGAAACCATTAGGAATGCTATCATGGGGGTTTGGGAACTTCTTCTGTACACGCATTATGTAGGGGTAGGAGTCGAGCAGACACATCTAAGAAATCTGTGATGGGGAGCCATAGTAAATCACGTTTAATGGCAAGTGTAATGGGGTAAACATAGGCTCTATCAAGTCTGTGATGATAACAAACTCCATACCACCAAGCCTGAAAGGAAACATTCGAGGTATCCTTCCAAGATTTAGTGATTTGCTGAAACGCTACAGCCAGAAGTAAATCAATAATGGACGTGTTAGCGGTAGAAGAGGACCATATGTCTGAAAGACTACCTAAAAAGATATGTGAAAGTGTAAGAGGTGGAAAAAATCCTATTGATCTGAGCCCACACATCAGACCAAAATTTATGAATCTTCGGACAATTAAATAACATGTGCTTAAGATCCGCCCCTGACGCTGAGCAAGACCAGCAAGAGGAGGGAGTGGAAGGATCAATTGTATGCAATTTGACAGGAGTAACCAAAAGTCTGTTGTATATAAAAAATAACGTTTGAGTCGTATTTGCTGCTCTAGAGGTTTTCCTTATCTTAGTCCAGACCCTTTGCCACAGTGAGACAGAAAAAGTGTCCTCTACATCTGACTCCCAGTCCAATTCTGTTTTAGATTTATCGTGAGTGCTAGTAGTATCTCTCAATTTTGCATATATCTGGGAAGCAGAAGAAGAAGCCAGTAAACAAGGGAGAGAGAGAGGGGAAAAATTAGTGTGAGTGATGGAATCAGAAAGAACATTATACCTGCTTTGCAAAACCTCACGTAAAAGCTCATACTTGGATGCATGTGATACATGCAAAGAAAAGCGAGATTGAAGGATAGAGAAGGGAATACAAGTGCCTTCATCAAACAATTGATGAGTCCAATGTATACCAAGGTTATACCAATCCTTCCAAAAAAGTATCCTATTTCGAAGTTTAATAAGAGGATTATACCACAAGGGAGATTGTAAAAAACGCGAACGGTCATCTAAACCATTTAGTAAGAGAGGAGAAAAAGTTTTCCGAGAATTTTTAAGAATAGGGAGAGAAAATTTATTGGGAATATGGGACAACGATACAAATTCTTCAAAGGTAAAAGGATGAAAAAAAAGATGATTCAATCTCAACCCACAAAGGCTTTGAAAGGGCATCGGATACCTGCCCGGATAATAAAGGGATAGAATGTTTAAGGAAAAATGAGGAATGATAAGAGGCAAAATCCGGAAAATTAACTCCACCCAACTGCTTAGGGCATTTAAGTTTTGCAAAGGACATTCTAGCCTTTTTATGTTGCCATAGGAATTTAGACAGCGTAGAATAGATATTCTTATAACAAGACTTAGGGATATTAACTGGAAGGTTAGAAAGGTAAAACAAAATAATGGGAACTAACATCATTTTAATCGAGTCCAGTCTTCCCCACCAGGATAAAAACAAGGGATGCCAACGAGTCGTAGAGTCCTGTAACAAAATTTGTAGGTTTTTAAGATTAAGTGCTACAGTGTCTTTAATAGAGGATTTGAACCATAGGCCTAAATATTTTATCTTAACCGGACTCCAATGAAAAGAAGAAGTCAAAAAGTCTGCATGAAAACAAAATTTATTCAGGGGGAGAATTTCACACTTATCAACATTAAGTTTATAACCTGAGACTTCCGCAAAATTAGATACTTCCGATAAAAAGGATGGAATAGAGGACTGTGGATTGGAAATAAATAAGAGAATATCGTCTGCATAGGCAGAAAGTTTAAAATACTTATCCCCATATGGGAAACCAGTAATATCTGTATTCATACGAATTTTTATCAAGAATGGTTCTAGCGCCAAAATGAAAAGAAGAGGAGAAAGAGGACAGCCTTGTCGGACACCCCTGAAGAGAGGAAACGAAGGTGAGACGAGACCATTGGCCAAGATAAAGGACCTAGGAAAAGAATATAGCAAAGAGACATAAGCAAGAAATTTCTGGCCAAAACCAAACCAAACAAGAACTGCAAGCATAAATTGCCAATTAACCCTATCAAATGCTTTTTCAGCATCTAACACAACAGCGGCTAAAGAATGCTGATAGGAATGGGATTTACTCAGCACATTAAAAAAGAGGCGAGTTTTGTCAGAAAGGTGACGACCCTTAATGAAACCACATAGTTCCTTACCAATTATGCTAGGTAAAATTTTATCAAGGCGGAGCGCAAGAATTTTTGCAAAGATTTTATAATCCAAATTGATCAAAGAGATGGGCCTATAATTTTTGCATAAAGTATGGTCTTTATTGTCCTTAGGTAGGAGACAAATTAAGGCCTCTTGAAAAGACCCTTCAGATTTTTTGGACGATATAAAAAATGAAAATAGTCGAAGTTTGGGAACAAGCAAATTAGCAAAATGTAAATAGAATTCTATCGTAAAGCCATCTGGCCCAGGAGCCTTACCCTTTTTGATTATTCGAATGGACTCTAAAATATCCTTAGGACCTATATCTGCCTCCAATGGGGCAAAGTCAGTGTCTGGAAATGAAGGAGGAGGAATGGAAGATAAGTAACGATCAATATCTGCTAACAGAGGAGGAGATTCCGGAGTATACAGAGTTTGATAAAAATTAGTGAATTCTGCCAGAATATCTTCATCTTTGTGAAGAATGAGATTCGATGAGGCGACAATAGACTCAATTTTTGTGCGTTCTTGCTTAACTTTAAGATACTTGGCAAGAAGATTGCCTGCCTTATTTTGCGCACAATAATATTTGGCACTGGATTTAAGTAGGATTAGGTTAGCAGATTCCGTGGAGAGTTTATTAAAGGAGAGTTTGGCCTTGAGAAGCTTATCTAAATCAGACTGAGACTTAGTTAAATAATAAGAATGTTCTAATTGCTTAATTTGTGTATTAGTTGACTGTAAGGAATGGGATGCATTACGCCTTTTATGGGAAACAAACGAGATAATGAAATCTCTAGAAGCAGCTTTAAAAGTATCCCATAGTACCTGAGGGGATATCAGAGGAGACTCATTTTCAGTAAAAAATAGGGATGAGAAGTCAAGGAAGGCTGGGGTAAATTTGGGATCTAATAGGAGAGAATTATTAAATCTCCATCTCCTGGTACCTTTTATGGGGGGAAGCAGATCGAGGCATAGAGAAACTGGAGCATGATCAGAAATTAAAATGGAACCTATTTCAGATCGGGTAATGAGTTGAATCAAGGCTTTGGAAACAAAAATGTAGTCAATCCGGGACTGTGAAGAATGGGCTGGTGAGTAATATGTATATTCACGAAGTGTAGGATGGCAGAGTCTCCAAGAATCAACAAGGGAGCGTTGGGATATAGTGGATGTAAATTGAGTATGCATGGAGGATGGTGAGAAACGTGAATGTGATTTGCGGTCTAAAAGGGGGTCCATAACCATATTGCAATCTCCTCCTAAAATAAGATAATCATCAGAGGATTGCATCAACGAGACTAATATCTGGGGCCAAAATAATTTATCATGTGTAGAGGGAGCATACAAATGAAAAATAGTTAGAGGGACTTTATCAATTAATACAGATACAATGACCCATCTACCATCAGAATCATTGGCTTGACTTATAAGTTTGATATTTAACCGCTTATGACAGAGAATTGCAACACCATTACGTTTCCCTGAACCAGGAGAAGCAAATACATGACCTACCCAGTTACGGCGTAATTTGGCAACTTCAACTTCTTGTATATGGATTTCTTGTAACAGCACAATATCTCCCTTTAAGTTTGCTAAATGAGACAAAACTCGTTGCCGCTTAATGGGAGAACCCAAACCCTTAACATTCCAAGTAAATATATTTAACGACATCTAAATATATAACTCATAACAAAAATAACTCTTGTGTAAAAGACAATCAAGTAAATGAATACTCAGACAATCATCATATAAAAATTGGAGAGAAATAACATTAGCACTAGAAGAAAAATGAGAAGATGCAGCACAGAAGTTTGAGGTAAGAAAATGAATGGAGAATAAGAAAATGTAAGTAGAAAGAGATAAGAAAAAACGAGAGAGAATCAGAGATAAGAGAAGCAGTAAACGCCAGGAACATACCTGAAAATGAGATAAAAAGAAAACTAGCAAAGCAGGAGGAGAAAAAGAAGTAATAAAGAGGATTAGAACAAGAAACAGAGAAACAACAACAGCAATATGTGTAATGTAACGGTAAGAAAAGAGGAGAGAAAAAAGGGAAATGGAAAAAGGAGAAAATGAGAAAGAAGCAGTAAGAGAATAAACAATACAAAATAACACCGTTGTGTGAGGAGAAAAACAAAAAACCAAAAGACATGGTAGAAGAACCCAATATAATGTATCATAAAGACATACCACAGGTAAACATTGAGGATGGGGAGGGTGAAGCCACATAGGAAAAGGCAGCATACCAAGACGGACAACTCCAAGACTGACGAAGGTACGAAGGACGACGACCTCCAGGGACAATGAATAAGGAAGGAGGAAGGGAATCGATAATATATCTACAAAGGAAGCAAGAAGAAAAAATGTTAACCACCAAAGTTATATACAGGACATAGAGAAGAAAGTGCAAAAACTTAAGCATAACACAGAGGAACACAACAGAGGACAATACGTTGGCCGGAATTACGATCGAGACATGTCCATAGATTCATCTCTACATGTGTCCAAAAAATGCTGAAGAAGTGCAGGGTCTTCATAATTAGTTGTTTTGTTTTGATACGTGACCTTGAACAAAAATGGATGAAACAACCCATAACGAGCATTCAAATTAGGTCTCATGTCCAAAAATTTCTTCCGGCGATCTGCCGTGGCTTTAGAATAGTCTTGGGCAAAAAACAAATTAGAGCCGTTCCAAAGAATCTTTCCTTTCTGCTTGACAGCCTGTAGGACTCTAAGTAGGTCGGTATATTCCAAAAAATATAAAATAACACCTCTTGGCTTCCCATGAGAGGACGAAGGAGAGGACGAAGCAGAAGAGCCCAGGATGTGACCCAGGCGGTGAGCTCGCTGGATGTTGAGAGGAGGTGTGGCAGGAAAACCAAGAAGTTTTGGCAAAAAAGAGCGGAAAAATAGCAAGGGGTCAGGACCTTCAATTCCTTCCGCAAGACCATAAATGCGTAGATTATTGCGCCTATTCCTGTTTCCAAATTCTCCACCTGTTGTGTCAGATGCATAATCTCCCTTCGCATAACAGGAATGTGATCTGTAGCAGCTTGAATAGAGTCAACATGAATTTCCAGAGCATCAACTCTCTTCTCAGTATTTGACCAATTATCCTCAAGTTGTTGGAGGCGAAAATTAGTCTCTGTCATGTATGGCTTAAGAGAGCGAATTTCGTCCAACAAAAGTTCCATTGAAAGTGTAGGTGAAAAATTAGGAGGAGAAGGAGGATTGATTTTTGTTCTTTTACCCGAAGATGAAGAAGAGGCAGAGGGAATCTTAGAGAGTGACTTATTACTGGAGCATGAAGGAACGGAAGCCAGAGGCGCAGAATTAGCAATTTCAGAGCCGGGCTCCTCCACAGACTCCTGCAACACACTGTAAGGATTAGGGTCCGCCATGGACGAAGACTTGGGCTGCTGGGCGCCACCACATTCAATTCCAGAGATGGAACACCAAGAAATGTGGGTAAAATAACTTTTTTTTTTTTTTTTTTTTTAATTAGCCAATGAGGTGGAAGCGAGTAACCTACTTCATTAATATATCGAAAGCCAAAGTCAGTAATTTTACACCACGACGTCAGGAAGACATAGAAACCAAGATGCAAACAATTGAGGCCAAAAAACGCTCACCGTCAATCACATAAATAAGTGGATGTGAGGAAAATCTTCAAGGACGAAACGCGGGAAACCGGAACATCCAAAATGGCGGCCGCGGCATTCACGGAGCCGCGATAGACGCAGGAAACAAAAGGCAGCCGATTCCGCTATCATTTAGGAATCATTGACATCTCCATCAATGCAGGCAGGAGTCCGGAGCATGTTCCCACAACCTGGGGAGTTCGCCATGAAGGAAGGAAGCTCTGGGGGAAGTCGAACGCACTACTCCGTCACGGAGCTCCGGTAGGCAGCGGCCATTTCCTTCGGCGTTCAAGCAACGCCCCCAATGTAAAACAATCTTAAATGTGTATTGTTATCCTTAAACTAATAAAATTAAATGTCAAAGCACAGTAATTCATCAAACTAGGTGTATATTAAATAATAAAATATTTTAGATAAAAATAGTTTTTAATTGTTAATTATTAAACAATAATTTAAAAAATACCCACTCACTAAAATTTGTATTTCATATTCAATTAACTTAAAAGTTATTTAGTTAACATAAATATATACGTTTTCAAAGATTTATTTATTTTTTAAATTAAATGTATTATTAAATGTACATTGACCTTTTTTATTTATATATGACAGATTAAAATGTCAATATCAGATTAAGATGTCAATGTGTAGACATATTCATTAAGTTAACATTTATTGCTATGGTGTAAGTTCAATTCCAAACCTCAAGCCGAGACCTTTAACTGACTGAGAGGGAGACTGGGCCACCGTACACTGACGCCTAGACATGCCATACAAGATAGGCCCAGACACTCTGGGATTGCGACAATTAAAGAGTAGGGGTGTTTGAGAGCCAGGAAACCGCCTGACTGCCTGTAAACACAAACGATATTCTATTTTGACACAGAGTCAGGCTGGCTGAGGGAGCCCAGATGTCGCTGTGAATTACTACAGTCTGGCCAGATCTACACAAGATATCTATGCAGTGATTTAATTGCAGTGCTGTTCCCATTTGGTGGACAGTGGAAAACTGGAGAGGCCACAAAATACAGCTCCTACGCAGGGCTGACCATGGCAGGCAGCAGTGATTACCATCATACCTTGCTGAAGGGCCTGATTGCGCACGCACCCCAACAATGACAGGCGGTAAGGGTGCTCGAGCATCCGACCAAAAATTGTGGACAAATATTCCCTTCCCAAAGATATAATTGGACAATCAACACCAGGGTAGACAAGAAAATCTGAAAAGACCCACTCCCAGGATGGTGAGACCCTCACCCTTAACATCATGGAGGCCATGCAAGGGGTCAGGGGCTCCCTATAACCCAAGATAGACTCCGTTAGTACAGAGGTCACACTGCTCAGGGCTGACTTCCGCAACATAGGAATCAAGGTCAAAGAGGCAGAAGAGTTGATCACTTCCCTTAAGGTAGAAACTAAAAGCCTAAGAAAACAAGTCAACAAACTCCAAGCAAGTTCAGAAGTAATGGAAGCCAGACTAGAGGACTATGAGGGTCGCTATAAAAAAAAAAAACAATATTCAGGTGGTGGGGGTCTCAGAGAGAGCGGAAGACCCAACGGTGGACCTAATGCTCAATGCGCTCAAGCCTAATGGCCTGCCGAAGTTTTTCTCCATCGATCGCGCACACAGAGTCCCGGGTGCTCCAACAAGGCCGGTTGTAGTGCTGCACACCATTATTGCATGCATCCTTAATTTCAGACACCAAGATGTAATCCTTCAAGCTGCACTGTGTACCCTTCCTCCCCCCCACTCAAATACAACAACCCGACCATTAGCTTCTACCCAGATTACACTCTTAATGTTCAACGCCTCTGTTATAGCTTTGAGGAAGTAAAGAAACATTAAGAAGTCAGGAGCTTTAATGCTCAATGATGATCCCAGCCAGTTACCAATGGTGGCGGAAGGGACAACTTGGTACTTTTGGTTCCCTGTAGGAGGCATGGAGCTGGCTTGAGGCCTGGAAGATCAGCTGGGGAAACAAGGAACCAAAATCGCTCCTACCAAAAGTGATCTAACAACACCGATCCTGAACGGGCCAACAAAACAGATGGGGGGGGGAGGGGCAACCCTGAGATCGCCACAAAAACTGACCTCACAGGACAGCCTGCCGAGTGAACTTTGAGGCGAAGGATTCAAAGATATTGGATGAGGTCGAGGGCCAACATCAAGCCTATCAGCTCTAGCCAAAGCCGAGTTTTGTCCACTCCACAACATTGACTACACTGACTATACCTGCTGCGCGATTGCCTGGGGCCCTTCGAGAGCATGCATGACAGTACACAGTAAGGCATTGGGGGTGTTAGGGCACGCGAGGCGGGCTTCCAGCTGTGACCAATATTCCACTTGGTTTTTCATGTTTGAGGCAAAAGGCGCTCTGCAAAGTTACGGTATGGGCAGTTCGAAGTCCGCCATGCCGGGGTGCAGGTAGGGGGGACATGCATCAGGGTTGTTTTGTTTTAAGTTAGTTATTTGTTTGGTTTTTTGTTGACTTGAATGCACTGACTCAGCACACTGAAGAGCACAGCCGTCCCCACCAATCCATCTTGCCCAGAAAATCCAAAAGGGTTTCCCATAGGCCCTTGAAAGCGCAGACCCAGAGGGGGGATCCAGACACAATGACTCAAGGGGCTTTCGTGAGGATAACTTCCTGGAACGTAAATGGGCTTGGGGAAATGGCGGAAGGGGTTTCCATGAGGATAATTTCCTGGAATGTAAATTGGTTTGGGGATAAAATCAAAAAAGGGCTGGTACTGCCAAATCCTAGGTGCCCATCACCCGATGTTGTCATCCTACAAGAGACGCACATGATGGGAAACACCTAGCGAACCGTAGAAAGGTGGGGATAAAAGATGGTGGCTTATGCCGGCTATACGTTGGCCTCGAAGGGTTGGGTATTCTACTGAAGTGATCACTCCGCTGACAATTCAAAGGTCCTGGGCAGTCCTACAAGGGAGATATGTGGCAGGATAGGGGCTATGAGAAGGTCTGACGCTTAATATCTGCTCGTATACGTCCCACCACACCTGCGTGCCTCCACATTCCCAGACATGAGCGCCCTCCTGCTCCACCTGTCGGAGGGAATGCTCCTAAGACACACTGGAATAGTCCATACCTCACTTTCAGACTTCCTCACAGCCCTCGGTCTAGTAGATGTCATGCGATCACATAACCCAGGGACCAGCAATACTCATTTGGGTGACTTTGGGAGCCTCTCACGCATGGATTACCTCATTACGCACCACCAGCAGATACTGTACTACTCGTAGGTTTGCCACCTAACGAGGGTGATATCTGACCACTCCCCACTGTTGGCTGTGTTTCTCTTGTGCCACAAGCTCTGAAGGTGGTCCGGGTCAATTAGTCCGTAGTTAAAACAGCGCACAATCTGGGAGGGTTTGAGAAACGTGACAGAACATTACTTTACTGAGAACTTAGCCACGGTTGATTCAGTGCACACCCTCTGGGTAGCATGCAAAACTGTGGTCAGAGATCAGGTGGTCTCCCTCATTTCAGGATTTAACAAGCACTGGCAAAGCCAACAGGTCTCGCCTTTGTTAGAGGTTCTATTTTTTTGTTTTCTTCTATTCTACAGTAGTTGTGCGGATGGTGCAGATCAGGGCATATAAATTCTCCCTACTTCCATGGATAGAGTAATTTCACAGATATACACACATACACTCACCATACACTTGGGCCCATTTCACTAACATACACTCAGATTACTCTATAAGTACCAACCATGAGAGAGGAAACCTCCTAAACACCCTGCATCTACAACAAGGTCGATAAGACCTAATTGACACTGTCTTGAGTCATGATTTAAACAACAATAATCACAATAGAGTACTCAATAATTGACAAGAAATAACCACCAACACTATATTTTAAAATTATGATTCTTTATCTAAAATTAGTTCAATTAGAAATGCAATCAAAATAAAATCATTATTCTCATAGTTACCTATTCTAGCTAAATGTCATAAATGAGTCAGGACAGGTCTCTTAGTAGAAGTCTCCCAAGTCGCCGTCCTCACAGCATCGATCCTCACCAACGCAAGTTCGGAAAGAAGTGGCCTCAGAAATCCAAATGCAATGACCACGAACCCTCTCTAGTCTAGTATATTTATAATCAAAATTACAAAATAATAGCAACATAAAATGTTCTTGATTTCCGTTGAGCCGCTGAGCAGAGCGAGCAGGAAAGGATGTAGCATCGCTACATTTGGAAAATCTCCGCTCAGAAAAATCACAAAAATAAAAACGGAAGAAGGAAACTCAAATTTACAAATGTTTCTTTCGAAGCCGCTCTTCCTTGATATCTTAGCAGAGTCACCACAAACTGGACAATGTTCATTGTACTTTATCCTTGCCCAAGGACTTGGACTTACGCCCAGAACTGCTGTCCTCACGGAAAACTTTTAAACCAGGCGAAGGCTGTGGTCAGGTGACTCTCGACCATGTTCAGCAAGGCCCTCTCATCAAAATTCAATCACTCGAATACAGGCTGCAAACGGTAGCCATCTTGTCTTAGGCCAAAATGAACCATCTTAATCGAAAGAAATACAAACAACGTTACTACATCATCGCAATGATTAAACAGTGTTAATTCCCACTAATACCCTTATGTGTATGTAATTAACTAGCCATCTGCAACATATTTAAGCATTAGTACACGTTATTTCAAAAAGCGTTTTGTGCTTTAAAACAAACAACACTTAGCAACATTCATTTAATAAAACCTGCACATTATTATTAAGCAACACGTATGCTTTCCCACGTGTAATTTCTCTTGTTAGTTCATGTTGATTAATCAGAATTTTCACACAAAACAAATAATTAACGTTACAAATTAATATTTTTAATTTTCGACATATAGACAAACCGGAGCTTAAAAACCCAATAGATTTTCAACAGAAAACTCTGCTCCAGCAATCCCCCCTTTGGTGATATTATCACCAAATAAACAACCCAAAAAAAAATTTTTTGTCAAATTTAGTCCCATTTTAGGAGAAATTGGAAATGTCTTTTTCTTTTTCACAACACTACACACCAGACTCCCTTTCATCATCCCTCTTCGTCTCCAAGTAAACACTCTCCCTCAATTCTTCTAATTCTATTTCTTGTGGATCTCTTTTTGACCTTTTATTTCTCTTTTCAATATTTCTTTTGATTAATTTCTTTTTCCCTCCCCTGTTTTTACAACACAAACACCCCAATCTTAGTATCAATAGAGCAACAATTACACAAGTCAAAGGAAACAATATCTTACCTATAATAGTACTACCTATTTTTGCAATAAAACTCTTAACAGCAACTATTTTATTAGCTATTTTGGTCCAGATACTTTCAGCTTCCAGTGGTACTAATTCTTCATGCAAATCAGTAATATTTTTGATATAGACCTTCAGGTCCTTACTTTCGTCAGGAATGTAAGTGCAACAATGTTGAACTTTCAGCATTCCACAAACTCCACCCTCCTTGGCCAATAAAATATCAAGGGCAAGTCGATTTTGCATAGACATGGCACGTACGGCAATCATTTCCGTATTCACCAAAAGAAACCCTCCAGCGGTACTTGTCGATAAGCGATCCACCACTGTTGACAATTTCCGAATTCCATATGCATTTAAAGAAATTCCCACTGCTGGAATTAAAGCACCAAAAATATCACCCACTATTTCGGACCAAGTTTCTCTCTTAAATCGTGTTAGTAAATTAATATTTTCTACATCTTCTATTCTATCTATATGAAAAATCTTTGGAAAGACCAGGCCCACATAACACGTGCCATACCAATCAATCAATCAATCAGTGACACTTATAAAGCGCGCTACATACCCGTAGGGTCTCAAGGCGCTGGGGAGGGGGGGTGCCGCTACTGCTCGAACAGCCAGGTCTTCAGCTTCTTCCTGAAGGAGAGGTGGTCTTGGGTCAGGCGCAGGTCGGACGGGAGGGAGTTCCAGGTCTTGGCGGCCAGGTAGGAGAAGGACCTTCCTCCTGTAGTCGCTCTTCGGATGCGGGGGACGGCGGCGAGGGCGTGGTTGGCTGATCGGAGGTGGCGTTTGGGAGCGTAGAAGTTGACTCGGCTGTTGAGGTAGCTCGGGCCTTGGTCGTGTAGGGCTTTGTGTGCGTGGGTGAGGAGGCGGAAGGTGATTCTCTTGTTGATGGGGAGCCAGTGAAGGTCTCTCAGATGACCGGAGATGTGGCTGGATCGTGGGATGTCGAGGATGAGTCTGGCTGAGGCGTTTTGGATCCGCTGGAGTCTCTTCTGGAGCTTGGCGGTGGTCCCGGCGTAGAGGGCGTTGCCGTAGTCCAGTCGGCTGGTGACGAGGGCCAATGGTCAGGCAACCTGTAATAAGCCTTGTTCCCACAAACATAATACACTCCTGGGAAAACTGGATCCTCTCCTCCTTTAAAACCCCATCCTGTCGCAATGAAGTATGTATCATGACACTCACTAGTCCCAACAAAATATATATCATATTGGGATTTCTTCCTTGTAATGCATAGTTTACCCTTCTGTGGTGCATCTAGAGCTAACGTTGGACTAGCCCCATTCTTCAATTCTCTCCCCATCTCAATGTCCCAAATTGTCTCACTCACTTTGTATTTCCCTACCTTTTCATGCATTTTCATTCTCCTTTCCTCTACCATGTTTAGGAAAGCCTTCTCCTCTTCTTTCAAACTGCAAGTCAAATTATTCTTGAAAATATAATCTAATGTTAATTCTTCTTTCTCAATAAAAATCTCACCAAAAATGTTAGCTTCTTTAGCTGGATTCAGCCTTTTGTTCATTGGCAATTGCCCAAAAATATTATCTTTGTTAGACATCTCATAATCTATTTTCCCTAACAAATAGAAAACACTACTCAACACACTACATGAAATTCCATACGTAGCTGGTAAATGGTGATAAGTAACACCCTCTGAAACGGATGCAGGTAACTGCATACATACGTAGCAATCCCTTACTTCCATTGTCTTCACATATTCATACAATAATTTTGAAAAAACATTACTAGAAAAATCATTAATTGACCTATCTTTATGCATGTAAGTATTACTAATTCTAGTTGGGACTACTTTTTGTGAATTCTTCTCTACATTAGTCTCATTCTCAGTATGTATCTCAAATGTACCCATTGTAACTCTAAATGTAACTAATAAAGCTAAAACACCCCATAGTAGCATTATTAATCCAGTACAGCAACAGCACATTCTACACCATCTTTTCAAAAAGGCACATCTACTTTGATTATTCTCCATGTTAGCCATTTTACTACTTTGACCGTGTCTTTTGACTTAGCCTCTACTACTCCACTACTGCAATTCTTTATTTCTGGATTACTTCAGACAGCTAAATTTCAGACTTTCTCCTTTTCACTTTTCACCAAGTGATTTCTTCAGTTCACTCAATTTGGATATTCATCACTCTTCACTCCTTCTTCAGCAATATCGAATTGTATCAGATCATCAACAACATCCTGTGCATCCGACTCTTCTCCAATGTCAGTCAGGATAACTTTTAAGATTCCAACAGACTTTTCCTTTTCCTCAACCACTTTTCTCAAGATCCCCTCCGGCTTGTCTCGATTCACTGTTTCTTCTTCTTCTCCTCCTTCAGACAGTGCCACATAAGACCATTCCGGTGATCTGTACTTTTGGTTGGGTCTTCTAATTCTCTTTATCTCCTCGAGTTCTTTTGACTCCTTTTGCTCCTTTCTCTTCACTTCGTTTTGACTCGATACCTCATTCACTTGTTCAGCTTTCGATGTATTTGCTCTTATCAGTCTGTATCTCAGCTTCTTTACTCTGTTGTTAGGCCAAAGATCTCCTCTTACAACCTTTTTTGGTCTTGTTTCTTTATTATTTCTTTCTCCAATCCAAGTTCTTTTTCTCAGAACTCGACCTTCTGATTTCTCATTTTCACTCTCATCCGATTCTGTTTCAAATGCCTCTTGTTCTTCAGCAGTTTTCTTTCGCTCCACACTCTTTATCACCACTGTTTGAGACTTCCCTATTTCTTTCCCTCCTCGGGTCTCCAACACGCAATCTTCTTGCTGTCTACTTGTCCCTTCACCTAGCTCATCAGAAATATTCCCTACACCTCCTCGGGGGTCTTCCGCAATCTGTCCCTCTCTATCTTCTTCTGACCCTACTTCTTCAGATGTAATCTCAAGTGGATTTTCAACCTCCTCATCTGATGCAGGAGTAGTCTCTGTGGAACTGCTCTTTTCTCTTCTTTCTTTTCCACTGCTTGTTGGAACTTCAGGCTCTCTTACAGAATCTGATCTCCCTTTTGAAACTCTCAATGTTTCTCTTGAAGTCTCTCCTGGAAAGAAAGAATCACCTGACTCTCTTTCTCCTTCAGCTCTTCCAGAATTTTGATTTCTCCTTACTGGTTCTGTTTCTTCATCATCACTGGAATCTGACTCTTCAAAATACTCTTTACCAGTCCCGTCTTTTGGGTTTGGAACTCTCAGAGTATGACTTGCATGCACCCCGTTTTTCACACCAGCACACTTCACTGCAGTTGTCGTAGTCAGAATGACTTGTCTTGGTCTTCCCCACCTTGGAACCAAGCAATTTCTTCTTCTGTGCACTTTAATCCTTACCCAGTCCCCTGGATTCAGATCATGAGCTTGCTTCTTCTCAAGTGTAGTAGCGTCTTCTCCAACCTGGTGAAACACAGAATGAACTGCGTCAGCCAGGCCTTTACAGTAATCCAGAATCATGTCATCAGTTATTGTCATCAACTTATTGACAGGTACAAATGCATGACGCATTGCACGTCCCATCAAAATTTCATGTGGACTCAAACCAGTAGTTCTATCTGGAGTAGATCTAATAGTCATTACCACTAGAGGCAAGACATCAGGCCATTTAATTCCAGTGGCTAAACACATCTTACCAATCCTGTTCTTAATTGTGCCATTTATCTGCTCCACAACACCAGAAGCCTCTGGTCTGTAAGCACAATGTAGCTTCTGCTGTATGCCCAATGCTTCACAAATCAAACTCATGAGCTCATTATAGAAGTGTCCACCTCTATCAGACTCAATCATTACTGGAAATCCGTACCTAGGAATCAACTCTCTTAACAGTAACTTTGCAACTGTTATTCCATCATTTCTCCTAGTCGGATAGGCCTCCACCCATCTTGAGAATAAACAGACTACCACTAGAACATACCTCAATCTGTTCACTTGCGGCATTTCAATGAAATCAATCTGCATTCTGGTAAAAGGACCACCTTCTCTGCCTATTGTTCCTAGACTCACCACTGTCTTTTTCCCAGTGTTAAATTGCTGACAAATCAAACATCTTTGACAAATGCTTTCTGCAATCGTCCTGAACTTTGCATTGTACCAAGTCTGTTTAAAAGACCTGATCATCGCATCCCTTCCCAAATGTCCCTGGCCATGATACATCCTTGCCATTGCTGACAACATAGAGTTAGGCATGACTGGTCTACCATCTCTATAGATCCAGACATGATCTGTTTCTCTTGGGGCACAACCTGCCTTGATCCAGTCTTTCTTTTCTTCCTTTCCTGCCTCATCCTGCAACTGTTTCACCTCATCCCACGTTTCTAGGACATTAGTAAACATCACAGAACAAAAAGACATTTCCCCTTCTCGTTCCCTATTAATCGAATGATTATTTTTAGCACAATACTGTGCAATGTCATTTGCAAATCTGTTTCCAATTGTCACAAAATCATCTCCTTGTCCATGAGCAGCACATTTTACAACCGCTAATTCCTTAGGCAGCTGTATCGCCTCAAGCAATCTTCCAATCACCTCAGCATTCTTTATTGGAGTCCCACTCGACGTCAAGAAACCTCTCTGTAGCCAAAGCTGGCCAAAATCATGCACAACTCCAAATCCATACTGACTATCAGTCATCACAGTCACTCTCAGATCTTTCCCAATTTCACAAGCTTTCGTCAATGCCACCAATTCAGCAACTTGTGCAGATTTAACTCCTTTTAATGGTGATGCTTCCATAACTTCTGAAACTTTGCACACTGCATATGCTGCACTCAGCACACCATCATCATTTCTTAGACATGATCCATCCACAAACAGCACATGATCACTCTCAGGCAATGGAAGATCTCTTATGTCTGGCCTCGGTTTTGTACAGTAATCCAGCACATCCAAACAATTGTGATCATCTTCTGTCTTTATCCCCACACCTTCATTATCTGGCAATAATGTTGCTGGATTCACATTCACACATCTCTCAAGAGTCACATTTGATGCTCCCAGAATGACTTTCTCATATTTAGTCAGCCGACTATGTGACATATATTGAGTTCTGCTTCTTGTCAAAAGAATTGCCACATTATGAGGTACAAATACCCTTACAGGATATCCCATTATGATTCCTTCACTCTGTTCCAGACTTTTACATGTTGCAGCTACAGATTTCAGACAACCTGGTAAACCCACAGCTACAGGGTCAAGTGTCGATGAGAAGTACGCAATAGGCCTTCTCAGTAATCCATGTTTCTGAATTAACACTGAAAGTGCACATCCATTTCTCTCACTGCAGTACAACTCAAACTCTTTTTCATAGTCTGGCATACCTAAAGCAGGGGCTTCACACATTCTGCTCTTCAACTCCTCAAATGCTGCCATTTGTTCTCCATCTAGTTCCAATGGGTCTTTCATCTCACTTTTTGTCAGCTTAATCAGTGGCTTTGCTATCAGCGAGAAATTAATTATCCACTGACGACAATAACCCACCATCCCCAGAAACATCCTCACTTCTCTCTGGGTCTTTGGGGCTTTCATTTCTCTGATAATTCTGATCCTGTCATCAGTCACTTTTCTCAGACCCTTTTCAATATTGTGTCCAAGATAATGCACCTCTTTCTTGCAAAATTGCAATTTGGCTGGAGATACCTTTAACCCTCCATCTGCCAGATGATTCAGTAAAGCTATGGTATCTACTTCACAAGCTTCACGTGTCTTTGATGCCACGAGTAGGTCATCAATATACTGCACTAGTACTGAGTTTTCAGGCATGATCAAACTCTCCAATGACTTTTTCAATAACTGATTGAATATCGAAGGACTCTCTGTATACCCCTGTGGGATTCGACACCATGCTAAAATACGCTGGCCAAACCTAAATGCAAAAATCGTCTGGCTGTCATGATGCAATGGAATTGAAAAGAAAGCATGACACAAATCAATCACTGTGTACCACTCAGCATCATGTGGAATCTGATACAAAATCACTGACGGATTTGGCACAATAGGACAACATGCCACTACAATTTGGTTAACTTTTCTCAAATCCCGTACAATCCTGAACTTCCCATTAGGCTTCTTTAGCCCCATTATCAGTGAATTACACGGACTACTCAGTAGTTCTCTCAAAACTCCTTGCTGAATCATTTTCTCAATTATAGGAGTTATTCCTTCAATTATTTCTGGTGTCATTTTATACTGAGGAATGTTAGGATAAGTAATTCCCTCTTTCACTGAAATTTTCACAGGATCTACATTATTCATCAATCCCACATCCTCTCCAGTAAAATCCCAAACTGTCTTTTTCACTGTGTCTCTCAGCTCTTGAGGCAAATCCTCTGGATTAAACACAGCATATGTACCAAGCATCTCACTTTCTCTATTATCTAGAGTCATTCGGTACAAAACATCTTCATCTTGTGTTTCAAAAGCTATTCCATCCGGAGTACAAAAAATTGTACAGTTCATTTTACATAGCAGATCCCTACCCAACAAGTTCACTGGACTAGTGTCACAGACCACAAATCTGTGCATTTCCGAAAATTTCCCTATTTGTACCCTTACTGGTTCAGTAAGACGTGTCTTGATTTTGTGTATTTGCTACACCAACTACTTGGATTGCTTCATCCGAGAGAGGAAGATTTCTAATATCTGCTGACCTGACAGTTGATCTTGTCGCACCTGTGTCTACTAAAAAAGTAACACTTTCTTCATTTATTTTCCCATCTACAAATGGTCCTGCCTGGTCTATTTCTAGAGTTGCACCAAGTATGCACTCTTCCCCCTCTCCTCGGCACCGTCAATAATCACCTTCAGACTCACTCCCTTCATTCTTTAACAAATACTGTTGTACCTGGTTAGAACGCCTTGGTTTGTTTACCTGCTCCTCATTGTAGAATCCCGAATCCTGATTGTACTTTTGTGACCCTCTACTCTGCGGCAAGGGCGGTTTTGGCTCTTGGCTCTGCTGTCTCACAACCTTCTGTTGTTGCTGCTGTTGATTATTCCCCTCGTTCTGCACCTGTTGATTTAAGGTTGTACTCTCATTATTCGCTAATGGTGGATTAGTACATTCAGATCTCCAATGTCCCAGTTGGCCACAGTTGTGACAAGGGAACTTTTTCTTCGCTTCCTCAAGATTCCCCTTTCCTTTCCCTGCATATCTAGACCTATTCCCTGAATTATTTGTCTGTTCCACCAACTGTGCTTCTTGTCTCTCCGCAACCTTCACTTGTGCCCACATTGCTTTCTCTTTCAGCTTTCTCTGTTTTGCTTCAATTTCATCACTGAAGTACTTTGCATGTCTCAGAATCTCATCTATTTTCTTACTCTGCCAATCCACTGTATGCTCACGAATTCTCTCACTAATCTCAGGTCTCAGGCCATATACAAATCTGTATACAAAATGACTCAAATCTTTGTCACCCAGGTGCTCATCCCCACTGAATTGTTTAAAAGCCAGTATCAGCCTCTCATAAAAAGCATGAACTGATTCTTTTGCTTCCTGATGTGTTCGATCTATCTTAACCCAGTCTGTCTCTTTTGGAGGTACTTTACTTTTCAGGTATACAATCACCTGATCATACTTCCTCATTACCTCTGGATCTGGTGCTCCTGTTCTCTGATCTCTTGGATATTCCTCAGTAGGCCAACTTACAACTATTTTACACTCAGTCCACAAATCTGCTGGAACAATTATATCAAACAGACTATTCAGGTCAATCCACAGCACTTTTGACAATTTCACAAACCTGTCTACCTGCCTATACCACTCAACGGGCTTTTCTCTCAGTCGAGGGAAATCATTCGTAAATGATAGAATATCCTGTCTGGTCCATGGAACATGTACATATCCTCCTCCAGGTATTTCTCTCATAGGATAAGCATCCACTGTTTTCTCTTTTTCTCTCACAGGAAATGCTGAATAAGTCCTGTCCACTGATTCTTCCCTTATCTTATACCACCTATCCTTCCATTTTTCTACGTCACCCCATTTTCGCAATAATGCGATCATCTCTTTAATCTGTCCTGTTCTACCATTACTATTCAAATTTTCAATATCCTTGTCTGTAAAATCCATCCTGTAAGACCTCTGCAATGCTTTCACCTTATCAATGTCAACTCCTTGGTCATTCGCTATTGCTCTTAACCTGTCATGTGTATTTTTAGCTCTCCAGGTAATGTTTTTACACATGAATAACAATTCTCCATCATGATGATTTTTTAGAATGTCTGTAGGAACTGTCCCTACAACAAGCTCCTCTAATTCTATGCGTAACTTGGCCACATCAATTGCCTGGGAATCTTTATCCCTCTTTTGAAGGACTTTCATCCATTCATTCAAATCTTCAGTTGTTATTTCAGTAGTTCTTTTCACTGGAACCACTTTTTCTGACATCCTCTGTGGTTCTAACACTGGCATCCCTGAACAACTAGCATCACTAGTATCCAATCTCGAATTAGACTGTACCTCTAATCCTCCACTGCATGTGTCACGTCTGGATTGTCTCAAATCATCATTACTTTCTGTCCTTTTTCCTGAATCTCCTGAGGGACCAGCCAAACTTGTTATCTTATTCCCAACATATGGAACCACCAGACCATTTTCACCCATCCTCTGTTTATCAAAAACAGGCATAACCGGACCTATAGTTACAGGCACCGTAACAGCTTCTAGATTCTTCGTTAGTTCCCTAATCTTTTCAGTCAGTTCTGATGTAGTTCTGGCTAATTCTCTCGTATTCTCATCACCGCATCTTTTCTCTCCCTCTTTTCCTCTGAAAGGGTTACCACTTCTTAATTCAGGTGTCACAACTTCTGTCTCAATGATACGCAATGTATCTCTTATAGGAGAAACAACTGGTGTGCTCTCTTCTGGTTCTGGTCTATATGGAGGTGGTCTCTTGTAAATCATGTCATTCAAGACCTCATCCTCATAATCGCTAACTCCATATCTTCTCACTTCTGTCTCAGGAACCCTCTCCGTACCCTTCCTTTCTTCCTTCTCGTCAACTGTTCTCATAGGTTATAATCCCTCTGACATACTAGCATCTCGCCATCTCCTCATTCGGTCATGATGAGTTTCACGATCATGTTTCCTCCCAAACATGTACCTATAATTGCCTCCAGACCTCTGCTTTTCTCGCTCATGTACTTCCTCTTCCCATTCCACCAAAGCCTCAAACTGTGTCGGCCTTGGTCTAGGCTCATCATTTTCTCTCGCAAATTTCTCAACACGGCCAGATTAAATGAACCATGTTCTGGGAAAGCTAAGACACCATCTTCCTTAGTATATCTAGCCCAATTCTCCAACCATATACAGGTATGATACCCATATCTCGCAACCATAAAGGATGCAGGCGTTTTCGTTTGAGGTAACAATTCACCTTCTCTTGTTTTAACATCTTTATCCTTGTCAAACCATCTCTTTATTTTTCCGAACAAGGATTTCTTCTTTTTCTCTTCTTGGTAATACATTTCTGCGTTTTCCAAAACTTTCTAATCCCTTCCGTAATACAACTGTACAGTACGATATTTTATCCAATAACAGCGCGACTCACACCAACGCACCAATCCTGGAGCGTCTACGTCACCTTGTACCCCTTCCAATCCTTGCGCGGCTCACACCAACGCACCAATTCTAGCGCGAGCACTATTCTGATTCACTATCCAATCAGAGCGCGGTCTATATGACGTCAGCAGTCGCTTCAGTCGTTCCTGCTCCTGTCTCCTGTCACTCGTCTACCCCTCCTTTACAAAATCTTCTCAGTAGACTTCGTGTCAAAATTTTACAATATCTATTAGTTACAACATATAAACATCTCCATTGTCTGCTTCGCTAACCATAGAATAGTAAAGAAAATCTATTTCACAAGAATCCCGCTTCTCTCTAGAACAGCGCTTACCTCTGCTCCACTACGGAATTATTACTCCCGTTGACACAGTAGCACATTCCTCTACTCTGCCCTTCTAACATGCATCCATTAACTGTTTCTTCTAGGACTGCTCCAAAGAGTCTTACAATCAACTAAATGCTCATACATTCACGCACTTTCATACAAGAAAATATAATACATGCACACAGAATCCTGCTTTTCCCGAGAACAGCGAACAGTCTGTCCCACTACAGAATTATATCACACATTAACCAAGCAGCATTTACCTCTGCCCAGTCCTCCAAACAAGCTCAGAGAATACCTATTACTTCTCCCGCGATAAGCTTTAACGGCGAACCTTACGGATCCCTGGGACTTAAGACCAGAGTTTCACAGATAACCTTCGCTATCATACACACTCCCTTTTATACTAGAAATATATCCCTAATAGTAACACACGACGATGTCACTAATTCCGAACCCAGACAATGTGACGCGCAACTTCAATTGCCACATGTTTTTCCTGCATACGTACAGGTAATTCCAACAATCCCGTCTTTCCCGAGAGCAGCATATACTTCCCTCTGCCCTACTACGGAACTGCTACCAGCTCCCAAATTCCAGAAGCACTACATAAAACTCAACACGACGACTCCAACATATAGTATTAGTACATATACCAACATCAATCAATAATCAATAAATCAAAAGCCAATATACAAGCAATCTAATCAGATCAAGACAATAATCAATAACCATCCTCTGCTACCAGGAAATTGGTGCAGATCAGGGCATATAAATTCTCCCTACTTCCATGGATAGAGTAATTTCACAGATATACACACATACACTCACCATACACTTGGGCCCATTTCACTAACATACACTCAGATTACTCTATAAGTACCAACCATGAGAGAGGAAACCTCCTAAACACCCTGCATCTACAACAAGGTCGATAAGACCTAATTGACACTGTCTTGAGTCATGATTTAAACAACAATAATCACAATAGAGTACTCAATAATTGACAAGAAATAACCACCAACACTATATTTTAAAATTATGATTCTTTATCTAAAATTAGTTCAATTAGAAATGCAATCAAAATAAAATCATTATTCTCATAGTTACCTATTCTAGCTAAATGTCATAAATGAGTCAGGACAGGTCTCTTAGTAGAAGTCTCCCAAGTCGCCGTCCTCACAGCATCGATCCTCACCAACGCAAGTTCGGAAAGAAGTGGCCTCAGAAATCCAAATGCAATGACCACGAACCCTCTCTAGTCTAGTATATTTATAATCAAAATTACAAAATAATAGTGTTGGAAACGCCCACTCCCACTCCGCAGGGTGGTGGTGGACTCCCCGAACACACTGTGGTAGCTTGGCTCGAGTGGTCAGGAAACAGGCGCAGTGCTAAGCATACAATATACCCATACAAGAACCATGCGTGCATCCGTTCCAAAAACGACTCTACACCGTAAAAATTATGAAAATACTCTTTCTTTATCTTTTTCTCTTAGTTGCTGATTGGAAAAATAAATAGGTCAATCACAATATACAAGTTTCAATTAGTGCAGGTCAAATAAATATTGGCTGTTTGATGAAATAAATAGGGGTGATCATAAATAACAGGGCATAAATACAAGTGCAATATATACAGACAATTAAATACTTTGAGGCAATAAATACTGTACCAATAAATATTGTACACCAACAAGTCCTGTGGACCTATAAATATAGTGCAGCAATAAATAGGTAAAAACTCAATAAATACAGTATCCCCAATAAATAATTAAAAGTATACCGCAACCCTCATATAATCAGATGACACTTCAATTCTTAAGGGCTGATATGGCCCAGGCACAGCTTGTAGGGTTGTGGAAGGCTTGAGGGGGGCTACTCCCTGGCTGGGACAAGGCTGAGGCCTAATCTGAGGTAGATCCAAGGGGGGTATACCAGTGCCCTGGCTTTCTCTCTCCACACAACCTCTCTAGGTTAGTCCCAGTTCACCCCAGGCACAGTCAGGTGGGTTTCAGCACCTCCCTAGCCCCTTAGAGCAGTCTCTCAGGTCTCCACAGGGCCTTAGGCGCCCTCTACTCCACTTACTGCCCTTTTTCTGATGTTCCGACGCCGCTGGAGTCGTGTCGACGCCGTGAGGCGGTTCCGGTTCGGTCTCGGCGGCCTCGGCACAATGTCAGTTCTTTGACGACGCCGGCAGGCGGTTCCGGTCCGATGTCGGTGGCCTCGGTTCGATCTCGACCTCCGATTCGACGGCGTCGGGCAGTCTCTTCACGATGTCGACTTCGGGCGGCTCCGGTCCGATGGCGCTCTCGGCTCCGATGACGTCGGCCGGCCTGGCCTCGATGTCGACTTCCGGCGACTCCGGGGTGCGATCCTCACCCCCGACCTCCGGTGCTCCTCCTCACAGGCTCCGGGCGACTCCGGAGTGCGATCCTCACTCCCGACCTCCGGTGCTCCTCTACCTCGGTCTCCGACGACTCCGGAGGGCGGACTTCACTCCTCCGATGACGCCGCTCGCTCGACCTCGGTTCACTTCCTCCTCGACCTCTGGTATTCCTCACGACCTCCGTCGGCGCCCTCTCACGACCTCAGGCGGCTCCGGGTACGACGTCTGCTACTTCAGTCAGCGCCGCTTCTCCACCTCGGGCTCCAGGTCTTCAGGCTACTCGACGCCGGACTCCAGGGAAACCAGTTCTCAGGTCAGGATCTTGCTGCTTTCTGCTTCTAAGGCCTGTTCCTGCTGTTCAGGTCCTTAGGATGAGTTTTTCTGTCTTCTTCCCACACAGGGCTATAGGCTGGGATCCATCAGTAGGGACAAGTATCAAGGGTGGGTTTATGGACCCCACTCCAGGCACAAGTTTCCACCCCTGCTGCTTCACTCCTTCCTCCTTCACTGTTGTGCTCCTCTCTCTTCACCAGTCAGGTGCCAACTGCCAGCTCCAACTGCCAACACTCTGTCTTAACCTCCCAACATTCTAAACCGCCTCCAACTGTCACAGAGTTCTGGAATGTTCTGGAAGGTGCTGGTAGGTTCCAGTGGATGCTGGTGATGTCACAGGTGGCCTCCATTTTGTGCTCCAGGCCCTCAGACAGAAGTTTCAGGGTTAGCTAAAATGGCTCCCTGAACCTGTAGCAACACGAAAAAGTCTGGTGGTTCCCAAAAAGGAAAAATTCAAACAGGGTTTGAGGCAAAAGTGGGACAAAATAAATAATGATGAGGAGGGACCACCCAAAGGGCTGACAGGTCTAACACGCGTCCCCCCCAGCTGAAAGTGGGGAGAGCTACCCAACCCCTTGGGAGTTCTCATCACTAAGGCGGAAATACCTTGAGAGACCGTCTGCATTGGCGTGGTCCACTCCAGGCCGATGTTCCACCTGAAAGTCCATCCCCTGTAGGGAAATAGACCACCTCAACAACTTGGGATTCTCCCCCTTCATCTGCATCAGCCAGCGAAGGGGTCTGTGGTCGGTCTGAACCAGGAAGTGCGAGCCAAACAGGTATGGCCGCAACTTCTTCAGAGCCCATACCACTGCAAAGGCTTCACGCTCTATTGCACTCCACTTCTGTTCCCTGGGAAGTAGTCTCCTGGATAGGAAGACCACGGGTTGATCCAGGCCCTCTTCGTTGAGTTGCGATAACACTGCCCCAATGCCATGTTCTGATGCATCTGTCTGGACAATGAACTTCCTGGAAAAGTCTGGGGCCCTTAAGACCGGGGCCTCGCACATGGCTTTCTTCAATTTCTCAAAGGCTTGCTGACAAGCCTCCGTCCAGACTACCCGTCGAGGTTGTTTCTTGGACGTGAGCTCCGTGAGAGGGGCTACGATGGTACCGTACCCCTTCACGAAGCGGCGATAGTATCCCGTGAGGCCCAAAAATGCTCGGACCTCAGTCTGTGTCTTGGGGGGTTCCCAGGCCATGATGGCCTCGATCTTCGCCTGGAGGGGTTGCACCGTTCCCCTACCCACCAAGTGTCCAAGGTACACTACCGACCCCTGCCCGATCTGGCACTTGCTGGCCTTGATCGTCAATCCAGCTTGTCTCAGGGCCTGGAGAACAGCTTGCAGGTGACGCAAGTGATCCTCCCAGCTGTTACTGAAGACGGCTATGTCATCCAGATAAGCAGCAGAGAAACTCTCCATTCCGGTGAGGATCTGGTTTACCAGGCGCTGAAACGTGGCAGGTGCGTTCTTGAGCCCAAAGGGCATCACACAGAACTGGTAGTGGCCATTGGGCGTGGAGAAGGCTGACCTTTCCCTTGCTCCATCAGTCAAAGAGATCTGCCAGTACCCCGAAGTAAGGTCAAAGGTACTTAGATATTGGGCAGCTCCCAGCCGGTCAATTAATTCATCCGCCCTAGGGATCGGATGTGCATCAGTCTTTGTCACTGAATTCAGTCCCCGGTAGTCCACACAGAACCTCAGTTCTGGTTGGGCACCCGGTGGTGCAGCTTTCGGTACTAACACCACCGGACTGGACCAGGGGCTGCTGGAAGGTTCAATCACTCCTAGCTCCAGCATCTTAGTGACTTCACTATGAATGCTGGCCTTCACCTTGTCTGACATCCGGTAGATCTTGGACTTCACAGGTGGGCTGTCTCCTGTGTCCACGTCATGGACGCACAGGTGAGTCCTACCCGGGACAAGGGAGAACAACGCAGAGTACTGCCCCAGGGCCTGGCGACAGTCCTCCTGCTGTTCAGGAGTTAGAGATGGGGAGAGAATCACTCCCTCCACCGACCCATCCTTTTCCTGAGACGCAAACAGATCAGGGAGAGGCTCGCTTTCCACGTCCTCTCCTCCGTCAGTCACCATCATCAAGATGACTTCGGGCCTCTCGTGGTGGGGTTTGAGGCGGTTGGCATGCAGCACCCGCAGGGGCTGACGAGGGGTCTTCAGGTCCACCAAGTAGGTAGCCTTACCCTTCTTCTCCAACACCTCAAAGGGTCCTGACCAGCGATCCTGAAGGGCACTAAGCTCTCCTGGTTCGATCACCCACACCTTCTGGCCAGGCTCCAACTCCACCGGGTGAGCGTTGTGGTCATACCACGCCTTCATCACTGCTTGGCTGGCTTCCAAGTTGTCAGAAGCTTGCTTCCACAACTTAGCCATTTGGCTCCGGAAGGCCAGCATGTAGCTCACCACATCCTGGGGGAGCTTTCTGGGAGTTCTTTCCCATCCGTCTCTCACCAGGTTAAGAGGTCCACGTACAGGGTGCCCATACAGAAGCTCGAAGGGGCTGAAGCCCACTCCCTTCTGTGGCACTTCCCTGTATGAAAAGAGTAAACAGGGTAGGAGGACGTCCCATTTCCTCCGCAGGCTTTCAGGCAGACTTCTGATCATGCCTTTTAAGGTTTTGTTAAACCTTTCCACCAGACCATTGGTCTGGGGGTGGTAAGGAGTTGTAAACCGGTAGGTCACTCCACACTCCTTCCACATTGCCCGCATATATGCTGACATGAAGTTGGTCCCCCTGTCGGACACAACTTCCTTGGGAAAACCCACTCGGGTAAAGATTCCCATCAGGGCCCTAGCCACAACAGGTGCTGTTATGGTCCTCAGAGGTATTGCCTCTGGGTACCGTGTGGCATGATCCACCAGAACCAGGATGAACCTGTGACCAGCTGTAGTTGGTGGATCTAATGGACCCACAATGTCGATGCCCACCCTTTCAAAGGGGGTGCTAACGACAGGAAGTGGTTCCAGGGGAGCTTTCAGCTTCACCCCTGTTTTCCCACTGGCTTGGCAAGACACACATGTCCGGCAGTAGGTATCGGACGACACTTTCATCTGAGGCCAATAAAAGTGTGGGACAAGACGGGCGAAGGTCTTGTCTTGCCCCAGGTGTCCTGCCAATGGTATCTCGTGAGCCAACTCCAGAAGGAAGGCTCGATAACGTTGAGGAACTACCAAGGCTCGTGACGATCCATGTAGGGGTGCCTTGGGTTCACTGTAGAGGAGGCCATCCTCCCAGTAAACACTGTAGTTCCCTTCAACGTTCCCTGCTGCCTGGGCTTCGGCCTGTCGCCTCAGCCCCTCAAGGGTAGGGCACTCCCTCTGGCCCTGGCAGAATTCCTCCCTGGACGGGCCTCCCTCCACGTGCCACTCGGCCGGGATGGGTAGGTCCTCCAGGTTGGTAACGTCCCCCTCCGCAGACTCCTGGTCCACCACCTCCGGTGGCCTATCCGTCCTACGGGGTGGAGACGCCGAGGCAGGCTCCTCCTGTCCTCGGTTCTTCCCTTGACTGGCAGCTGGCTGGGCCTTTGTTCCAGGCTCCAGCCGGAATGAACTCCCTCTTCGGGTAGTCTCGGACCTTGTGCTAACACAGGCCCAGTCAGGTGTACCCAGCATCTCGGTGTGAGTCCGGTATTCCACCTCCTTCCAAGCGTTGTGCTCCATGTCATTGCCCAGCAGACAATCGACTGGCACGGCAGGGCTTACGGCAACTCGAAGTGAACCTGCAACCCCCCCCCATTCAAAGGGAACCTCGGCCACTGGATAGTGACCTGTTCTGCCGTCAGCCATCGCGGCTGGGTGGAGTACATCGGGAATTACCTGCTCTGGAGACACCAGTTGGCTACGCACCATAGTCATACTGGCTCCTGTGTCTCTCAGAGCCTCCCCTCTTTGGCCGTTGATGGTGATCCACTGCCCATACTTTGCGGTATTTGCGGGCACCTGGATCTTAGGAACCATCTCCCGTTCTCCCAGGGACACTAAAGTGACACCCGCCCACTCCCTTCCCTTAGTTAAGGGCATCTCCTCCCCGAGCACTACACTAGCTACTCCGGGGGGCTTTCCTCCAGTGGGAGGGGGTGATCGTTTCTGACACTTCGGATCTCCTTTATAGTGTCCAACGCCACCGCACTCATAGCAATGGACAACCCTTGGCTGCTGACTCTGGCCAGGATTAGGGTTTCTGGGTGGGTTAGCCTTAGAGGTGAATCCTGTTCCCTTCCCTTGGAAGTTATTTTGGGGGCCTTTGGAGAACTCCTTTTTCTTTTCCCCTCCTTCTTTCTTCTGGGGGGCGCCCTGTCCGGCCTTTTGAGTATCCCCTCCAGTCCCCCTTGTGGACACCCGGGTACTAGCCCAAATGTCCGCCTCCTCAGCAAGCTTCCGGGGGCTGGTCAGCTTGCTATCCACCAGGTGTTGCCGCAGTTCAGGGAAACATTTCTCGAGTAGGTGTTCCTTCAGTACTAGGTCAAACAGCTCCTCGTAGTTCCTTACTTCACTGCCCTGAATCCAACCTTCCAGTGCCTTCTTTGCATAGTCCAGGAAGTCCACCCAATTCTGTGTGCCCAGCTTGTGACTACCCCTGAACTTCTGTCTGTACTTTTCAGGTGTTAGTCCAAACTTTCTGATGAGCGCCAGTTTCATGGTGGGGTAGTGGGTCTGCTCATCCTCTTCGAGGGCCAATAAAGCATCCCTACCAGCTGGAGGCATGTACTTATACAATCCCCCTCCCCAATACTTCACTGGAACCCCATGGGCCCTCAACGAGACCTCATAGGCTGCTAGCCACTTGGCGATGTCGTCACCCGCCCCATAGCTAGCTACTATGTCCTTTGGCAGGTAAGGTTTGGATTCCCTGGTGATTTCTTGGTCTTTGCTGCCACCATTAGGAACAGTTGGTGCCCCAATTCTTAGGATCTGAAGCTCTATCTCTTTCAGTCTTATCTCATGAGCCATCTTCTGTTTCTCCGTCTCATGAGCCATCCTCTGTTCCTCCTTCTCCTTCTCCTTCTCCAGCTTTGCTAAGTCCCATGTGAGCTGTCTTTTCTCCCTCCGATCTGCTAACTCCACTTCGGATAAGCCCCCACTAGAGACAGTGCTGCCCTTCCTAGAAAGTGTCCTGGGCCCTGCTGACAGGTTCCCCACCTCAGGTTGGTACATCTCAGCCCCCTCGGGGTCAGGCTCTCCATCCCTGTCTTCCTCCTCAGCCTTGCTTTCCCTGCGTGCCTCCCCCCAAGCCCTTAAGCTGGTTTGGAGTGCACCCTTCTTTGCTCCTGGGGGACAGTACACCCCCTCCCGCTGGCAAAACTCCCTGAGTTGGGCCACAGTGTACGTTTCTAGATTTTCTAGTACAAACTCCATCTCGCCCACTCAGGTTAGAGGACAGGTTTTGTGCAGTAACAATGCAGGGGGGTACCTTTAATAATACCTCCTCCCACCACCAGAGTAAATTTGGAAAAAACAAAATCCCACAATTAGGAAGGCCGCTTTGAGAAAACTCCCGGTGTAGGCCTATGGACTACCCACAGTTATTGTTGAGTATATGTAGGCACAGCTCTATCCCACCACTGAACACCAATTTATGTTGGAAAACCACTCCCACACTAGAAGGGGTGGTGGTGGTCTTCCGGACACACTGTGGTAGCTTGGCTCGAGTGGTCAGGAAACAGGCGCAGTGCTAAGCATACAATATACCCATACAAGAACCATGCGTGCATCCGTTCCAAAAACGACTCTACACCGTAAAAATTATGAAAATACTCTTTCTTTATCTTTTTCTCTTAGTTGCTGATTGGAAAAATAAATAGGTCAATCACAATATACAAGTTTCAATTAGTGCAGGTCAAATAAATATTGGCTGTTTGATGAAATAAATAGGGGTGATCATAAATAACAGGGCATAAATACAAGTGCAATATATACAGACAATTAAATACTTTGAGGCAATAAATACTGTACCAATAAATATTGTACACCAACAAGTCCTGTGGACCTATAAATATAGTGCAGCAATAAATAGGTAAAAACTCAATAAATACAGTATCCCCAATAAATAATTAAAAGTATACCGCAACCCTCATATAATCAGATGACACTTCAATTCTTAAGGGCTGATATGGCCCAGGCACAGCTTGTAGGGTTGTGGAAGGCTTGAGGGGGGCTACTCCCTGGCTGGGACAAGGCTGAGGCCTAATCTGAGGTAGATCCAAGGGGGGTATACCAGTGCCCTGGCTTTCTCTCTCCACACAACCTCTCTAGGTTAGTCCCAGTTCACCCCAGGCACAGTCAGGTGGGTTTCAGCACCTCCCTAGCCCCTTAGAGCAGTCTCTCAGGTCTCCACAGGGCCTTAGGCGCCCTCTACTCCACTTACTGCCCTTTTTCTGATGTTCCGACGCCGCTGGAGTCGTGTCGACGCCGTGAGGCGGTTCCGGTTCGGTCTCGGCGGCCTCGGCACAATGTCAGTTCTTTGACGACGCCGGCAGGCGGTTCCGGTCCGATGTCGGTGGCCTCGGTTCGATCTCGACCTCCGATTCGACGGCGTCGGGCAGTCTCTTCACGATGTCGACTTCGGGCGGCTCCGGTCCGATGGCGCTCTCGGCTCCGATGACGTCGGCCGGCCTGGCCTCGATGTCGACTTCCGGCGACTCCGGGGTGCGATCCTCACCCCCGACCTCCGGTGCTCCTCCTCACAGGCTCCGGGCGACTCCGGAGTGCGATCCTCACTCCCGACCTCCGGTGCTCCTCTACCTCGGTCTCCGACGACTCCGGAGGGCGGACTTCACTCCTCCGATGACGCCGCTCGCTCGACCTCGGTTCACTTCCTCCTCGACCTCTGGTATTCCTCACGACCTCCGTCGGCGCCCTCTCACGACCTCAGGCGGCTCCGGGTACGACGTCTGCTACTTCAGTCAGCGCCGCTTCTCCACCTCGGGCTCCAGGTCTTCAGGCTACTCGACGCCGGACTCCAGGGAAACCAGTTCTCAGGTCAGGATCTTGCTGCTTTCTGCTTCTAAGGCCTGTTCCTGCTGTTCAGGTCCTTAGGATGAGTTTTTCTGTCTTCTTCCCACACAGGGCTATAGGCTGGGATCCATCAGTAGGGACAAGTATCAAGGGTGGGTTTATGGACCCCACTCCAGGCACAAGTTTCCACCCCTGCTGCTTCACTCCTTCCTCCTTCACTGTTGTGCTCCTCTCTCTTCACCAGTCAGGTGCCAACTGCCAGCTCCAACTGCCAACACTCTGTCTTAACCTCCCAACATTCTAAACCGCCTCCAACTGTCACAGAGTTCTGGAATGTTCTGGAAGGTGCTGGTAGGTTCCAGTGGATGCTGGTGATGTCACAGGTGGCCTCCATTTTGTGCTCCAGGCCCTCAGACAGAAGTTTCAGGGTTAGCTAAAATGGCTCCCTGAACCTGTAGCAACACGAAAAAGTCTGGTGGTTCCCAAAAAGGAAAAATTCAAACAGGGTTTGAGGCAAAAGTGGGACAAAATAAATAATGATGAGGAGGGACCACCCAAAGGGCTGACAGGTCTAACAAATAGCAACATAAAATTTTCTTGATTTCCGTTGAGCCGCTGAGCAGAGCGAGCAGGAAAGGATGTAGCATCGCTACATTTGGAAAATCTCCGCTCAGAAAAATCACAAAAATAAAAACGGAAGAAGGAAACTCAAATTTACAAATGTTTCTTTCGAAGCCGCTCTTCCTTGATATCTTAGCAGAGTCACCACAAACTGGACAATGTTCATTGTACTTTATCCTTGCCCAAGGACTTGGACTTACGCCCAGAACTGCTGTCCTCACGGAAAACTTTTAAACCAGGCGAAGGCTGTGGTCAGGTGACTCTCGACCATGTTCAGCAAGACCCTCTCATCAAAATTCAATCACTCGAATACAGGCTGCAAACGGTAGCCATCTTGTCTTAGGCCAAAATGAACCATCTTAATCGAAAGAAATACAAACAACGTTACTACATCATCGCAATGATTAAACAGTGTTAATTCCCACTAATACCCTTATGTGTATGTAATTAACTAGCCATCTGCAACATATTTAAGCATTAGTACACGTTATTTCAAAAAGCGTTTTGTGCTTTAAAACAAACAACACTTAGCAACATTCATTTAATAAAACCTGCACATTATTATTAAGCAACACGTATGCTTTCCCACTTGTAATTTCTCTTGTTAGTTCATGTTGATTAATCAGAATTTTCACACAAAACAAATAATTAACGTTACAAATTAATATTTTTAATTTTCGACATATAGACAAACCGGAGCTTAAAAACCCAATAGATTTTCAACAGAAAACTCTGCTCCAGCACGGACAGTACGTGTAGATTGTGTTTATGATAATAAAATGGTTTTTAATGTTTTGCTGATCAAGTGATGTATGTTGAATGTTTTGTCTGCCACGGTAGACCTATTGGCTTACCAAATGTTTTTTGTCGATGTTAGCTAGCTGAATCACTAATGTACTAATTTGATAAATAAAGACAAAAAAGCTAGCGTGCTGCCTAATGAGGACGTTAGACATTAATGCAGGCTAGCAGGTGCACTTAATTACAGTGGCCCTCTGGGTAATAGGTTTTCCCAATATAGTTAGCATTGGTTTAGAGTTATCTCCTGGAATATGTCAGGATGGGCTTGAGATATTACAGAATTAAATTTGTTAAACAGCAGCAAAGCTGATTATATTAGATGTATCCAGGAAACACGGCTACCTTTGGACTTCCAGTTTCTTAATTACCATGTCCTTAGATGGCCCGCAAGAATTAGCTTATTTCCATACTGGTAAAATAGGCGACATGACCACATTTTAACACTGCAGCAATTATCTTCTGCTGCTTAACCTGCAGCTCGCCACACCTCTGGTACGGGAAGCTTTATCTCTCTCAAAGCGACAAAAACAGGATAGAAAGTGGATGAAAACTATGTGTACTGGTGCCCACACTGGAGGGCTTGGAACAGAATGCTGATCTGAGTGAAGCATGAGGTGAGAGACGAAGAGCATGGCCTCCAGGTATGCACACTGTGCAGGGTGCTACAGCATGTACAGTGAGTGCCATGCTGTCCTGCTCCATACACACATAGCCGATAAACTCCCACAGGACAAAGGTGCATAGAAGCTGATGAAATTTCCTCCAACTACCCATAATATTGGAGAGTACACAGCTTCGGTTTCCAAATACAAGCGGTGGTTGTCAGTAACTCGGGCCTGGCTGCTGACGCAGGAACCGTGCGCCTCATCACGAAAACCGGTGGGCCGGAGGCGAGACGCGCCTTGATCCTTGAAGCGGAGAGATTACAGGGACCAGGCGACACCAGCCTCTAGGGTGGCTCACTGAGTAGGGTGACCAGGCGTCCCGGATTTGCCAGGGCGGTCCCCGTTTCTCACCTGCTGTCCGGGCAGATTGCGAGAAATGTAGCTCATGTCCCGGTTTTTGGAGAGGGTCGACTAAAAACGTGGGGAGGTTTTTTTTTATGTTTTACAAATCGGGGATAGTTAGCAGTTGTTCCAAGAAAGCAATTTAATTCACAGGCAAGCTACTGGGTTTCAAAATACCATTTTATGTATGTTCTTACTGCCTGTTTTGTAATTCTCTACTGAGGAGCGCTGTCAGTCTGTGCGCTCGCTTGACGCAAAATGATAGTCCTATTTTTGTGAAATGTCCCGGTTTTTTGCTTTAAAGCTCTGGTCACCCTACCACTGAGCCACCCAGCACCGTCTTTATGAGATGGGAAATAAAGCGAGCAAGCCATTGGCATGGCTCAGCAAACGAGAACAATCCAGGCACTGGGTACTAAAAGGGAGAATGGAAGAGGGAGAACTCGTTAGGGAACGAACTCGCATAGTTGAAGCATTTGCAGACTTTTTCGCACAACTGTACTCCCCGACTGTGCAAACAATGGCCGAGTGTGGTGTCTGCTTCCAGCTTGCTGCTCAGCCAGTGTATGGTGTATGGGGTAGAATGTTAGCATGAGTGTATGATGTCATAGAGTGTTGTGTGCGTGCATGAATGTGAGTTGAGAGTAGGGCTGAGCAGCAAGCAGGCTGCTCCTGTTGGGGTTCGTTTATTGTACCTTACTTCATTTATTGGTTACTTAATAAAATACATGAACATACCATCTAGAATACGGACCATTCTTTCATTACAACACTGGCGACGATCTGAAGAACCTACATGTGTTTCCTTAAGGACTTCTGAATTTTGGAAAACGAAGCAACTCCAAGCTGACTACTCTGAAGTTGATGCCAGGATATATAGCGTTTGTGAGCAAGGATTGAAACCCAGCTGGTTTCGCAACAGCTACCGCGGTCAGCTGTGCGTGGTGTCAACCGTGGAATTTGGTTCAGCGTTTTTGATGTAGTTGCCTGCAGATAGTTTGGAACTGTTCTACCGTTTGTGTTGTGCAGATTATCATAGGAGAAACAACGGTTGAGCTGCTAGTTTTGTGAAATGAAGACTTGGATCTACTGCTATCTCCCCTAATGTGCTTCGCTTCGGCAAACCGGTTATAACTGATGAATACAACTAAAAGAAAAAGTCATCAGCACACGCATGCTTTTATTGTTTGAGATGAAGGTTTACGGTGTTGGAACATTAGCGGCGAGTACTTTAGTTATTTTTCTTGGTTGTGCCTTGCCTCGTGTTTGCACCATTCCTTGGCAGTTGAACCGCCTCCGCCATATTTTCGAAAACGACACGAGCGCATACAGATCTGCGCGCTCTTACCTTCATTACTTCCACGCTGCAATACCTCATTTGTAACGTTTCAGAGAAATAGGGAGCTGCTTAAATGGCGTTTTGCTGCACTGGCGTGCAGTGAACCACCCGGCGCAACGTCTAATTGCGTGCCGCCATTTTGGGTTTGTCCTTTCCTTCATTATGTGGTTTACTATGTTCATCCTGCCAACCACGTTTTAATATGGACAATGTTTGCAGCGTTCCTCATTTCTGCATTCTGCAATACTTCGAGGTAGAGTTTTACAATTATTTGTTTTTCGTTAGGGTTTGAAGACCGTGAGTATAACTTTTGCTGTTCTATTGATTACGGAATAGTGCCATCTAGCGGTCATTCACCACCTCTGCACCTCTTCAAGGAAAATAAGTCTAGTCACGTAGAATACATTTCCTCCAATGTTTTGCTTGCATCAACTGTTCTTCAAAGGTCTAACGTTTCTTCACAAGGTACTGTTTCCGTATAATGCATCAGCTGCACACTAACAATGACAACGGTGACCACTTTATTTGTTTTATCTTATTTTTTTTATTGGAACCCTGCTTAAAGTTTAAAATGTTATCATTTCTCATATGAACCAGTTTGCAACTTGCATTTCTTTTGTTTTCCCATTACACTGACATTTGTCACATTTTGTTAGTGTTATTTTACATTACGTTACAGTAATTTAGAGTGTTAGAATTTACAATGTCAGAATTTACATTGCTTAGTGCATTTGTTTTAATAGCCTACTGGCTGTGTACTTTACTTACAGTGATGCCTTTTCAATTCTTATTGGAGAATTTTCAGTGTTTTTATCATAGTTTATTGTTAAAAATTCCATAGGGAATTTCTTATGGAGATCTAAGAGTGATTTTGCTCTTATGTTACGTGACTTGTCAGGTCACCAGTTTTTGGTATCATAATATGTTACATTCTATGTTACGTGACTTGCCAGGTCACCAACACTGCTATCCTTTATGATATGTTACCTTGCCTTGTTTCGTGACTCGTCAGGTCACTTAGTATGTTATCTAAGGTGTTATTTATCTTACATGTGCCTTATCCTTCGTGATTGTCATTCACAATGTTTCTTCATACATTAGTGGTTACATTACTTTACGTTGCATTTACTTACTGTGCCTTTCTTTAGGGCATATGTTGTGTATGTAATTGTGTTGTAATAGCTTATGTTTGTTGATTCTGGTATCTTATCTACATATTCTTGTTGTCACTTTGTATTTCATCTTACATGGTACCTGTACGTTGATTTTACATTGTAACACTTTACTATTTTACTAGTCTGTTTTCCTTACACATCTCTTATTCATTTGAGAGTGTTTTTCTTGTCTTTTACTTGCTCTGTTTGTTTCCTTTGCTGTTTCTTCTTGCAATCTTCATTCTGATATGGCCAACTAGTATGTTGGGTGGTGATTTGGAGCGTCATTCCTTTTGTTATGTGTGTTTAATTTCTATTGCTACGGTTGTGTTGTCCTTCCGTATTTGTCAGTTCTTTTTAGCTTGTTGACATTTCCTACTTTTCCTCTTCTTTTGCGCTTCCTATTCATGTTTTCTTTGTCTTTCTATTAAAGGGGGAAGATGGGTGTGTGTTATTTGGATTATTCCTGTTATTCCTTGTCGAGGTTTGAATTCCCTTTTTGCTTCCTTATTTTAGTGTTATCTTTTCATCGTTAGTCTGCTTATTAATTCCATTGTTTTAGGGCAGAATCCTCTATCATAATAATTGCAATATGTTCTCTTTTAGTTACTTTCCTTTATTGACATTCAGACTGTTTGCTTCTTCCTTTTAATGTCGCTATTATGCTTATCTTTGCATTTGCATTTTTGGTGTTTTATTAAAGGGGGGAGAAGTGTGGTGTCTGCTTCCAGCTTGCTGCTCAGCCAGTGTATGGTGTATGGGGTAGAATGTTAGCATGAGTGTATGATGTCATAGAGTGTTGTGTGCGTGCATGAATGTGAGTTGAGAGTAGGGCTGAGCAGCAAGCAGGCTGCTCCTGTTGGGGTTCGTTTATTGTACCTTACTTCATTTATTGGTTACTTAATAAAATACATGAACATACCATCTAGAATACGGACCATTCTTCCATTACAACACCGAGGACGCCAGAATGTTTCTACAGGACATCAGGCTGCCGTGTCTCTCGGGGACGGACTGGGAATATTTGGAGTCAGATATAACCGAGGAAAAACTGATTAGGGCTATCAGGGATCTGGACCCAAACAGAATTACAGTAGAATTATATAATGATGGACTCCAAGCTGGCCCCTCACTTACTGAACATGCAGAAAGAAAGTAAACAGTGGGGGATTTACCTCGAGACCAGAGACTAGCCACAAGAATGGTCATTCATAAAGAAGGGAGACCCCCTGAAGATCGTGCCTTTTATAGGCTGATCTCGCTTTTAAACGAGGAGGCCAAAATACTAGCCAAAGTACTAGCCCTACGACTGATTATGGTGCTCCAATCCTTGATTCACCCAGATCGATCAGGATTTACCCCCTGCTGGGCATAAATCCATGGGGTACTGGGACAAATGGCCAACCTGCAAGAACGGGCTCTAATCCTGTCACTACGCACCTAAACGGCCTTCGATACAGGGGAATGGGATACTATCTTTAAGGTGCTGGCCAGGTTGGGCTTCGGCCCACAATTCATACAACGGATATGGCTCCTATATTCAGAGCCACTGGCACAGGTTCGAGTTAACAATGGACAATATAGGCAATTTAAACTCCAAAGAGGTACTAGACAGGGTTACTCTTTCCCTGTTGATTTTTGCCCCAGCATTGGAGCGCATGGTAGTGTGAGGCCGCCAAGATCCGCTGGTCAGAGGGCTGCAATGGGAGGACCAATGGGAAGACAGAGTGTCTCTAGGAATGGGAGGACCAGTGGGAAGGCAGAGACTATATGCAGTTGGTCTACTGCTCTAGGTAGCAGATCCAGAACTAACCCTAAATAGAATAATGCAGATTGTAGCGATCTTTGATAAATACTAATTGGCACCAATCCATATTATATCCCCATATGGGTCCGCTGCCATGGATATCCCCAGATTGTCCAGTGGCGGTCACGACTACGGGCTTCCAATATTTGTGAATCTATATTACGCCAGACACAGACCTCTTCGAGAATAATTTGGCCCCGATGTTGGAAAGGCTGAGACGAGACATTCGACATTGGAGATCTCTTCCGCTGTCACTGCTAGGGAGAGCAGCATTAAGTAAAATGGCATTGCCTCACTTTCTATATGCCCCTCCAAAACATCCCACATGTGGTGCCTAACTCATACTTCAAGGCAATTGAAGGAGAAGTCCGATCATTGCTGTGGAATTGGAGGACTGGCACGCATTGCTCTATACAACCTTGCAAGAGGATGGTATGATGGGGGCATCGTGCTACCAGATGTCCAAAAATACTATTGGGCGGCACAGCAGAATACCATGAACAACTGCTGTCCTCCTCTCACAAGCAGCACCGGTGCATGGATAGATTTGTGCGATGTCCACGGAGATATTTAAAGGTCTTATATGGCAAGATCAAACGTGGTGACGAACCAGACCCCACAAAGACTGTAGCAGACTGCACTGTCCACCCTGCTATGGGATGCCAAAATTCTGGGTGCCCTACGGAAAACGGACACGGTTTGATAAATGGGACCTCATGGGAATCATGATGTCCCCTGGCCTGACCAGCAGGAATACCAACTAGGACTCACAGAGATATACAGATACATAAAACTCCAACACGCGCTCAGGGTGGTGATGCCAAAGGGGACTGACCTTCCAGAATCCTCCCTTGTGAGGATAGGCTTCTAGATGAAGGGCATGTCAGAGGACAATGGGAATGAGAACTGGAAGGGTTGGAAGACTGAATGAAAGGAAGCCCTAGCGTCGCCCAGTGAAGTGGCCATACACACAGGGTTAAGGTTGGTCCTAATAAAATTGCTACATTGCTCATACTTCGCCGGCCTGACAATGGTGGGGCGGGGGAGAGGATGTAGCCATACAGCTACAGCGGTCAACCTCGAAGCTGGGGAACTAGGTTCGAGTCTCTGCAGGGACACTCAACATCTTGTGATTCTGGGCAAATCACTTAATCTCTCTGTGCCTAACAAAAAAACATAATGAATCTGTCCATCTGTAACCAAACTGGTGCTTTTGTAAAGCGCTCTGATACCCGATATCTTCGGGTCGAGTTTACGCTATATAAAAACGAAAAAAGAAAAAGGTGAAGATGGGGAGGGCCAGAGATGCTCACTGCCTACGTAGGTGTGGACAGATTTGCACTTTCATACATATCCTATGTTAATGGCTGGTAATACAAGACTTTTGAACTGGTGTGGTAGATTGTATGAGGCAGGTGGAAGGGGGGCTGTAAATGCCTCCGCTTAATGGTGTGTGCTGAATATTCGGGGAGAAACAGATGCTGACCGATCGCACCAAACTTTGATGCCATGCCTGGCAGTGGTGAGACGGAACATAGTGAAGGCATGGGGAGCCGAGCAACCCCTGGGGTTGTGGGGTTGTAGGCCTGGAACTGTGACACAGACTGGTGTCTGATAGCAGAATAGGTTATCTATGAAGGGAGGGGATGTCTCTAGAAGTGGAGTAACATTTTGAAAAGACAAACACATAAAGAGGCCAACTATGTAATGACCTAGGCTCAGCCAGATGCCACGAGGACACATCCTGAGACCAATATGAAAATACTCAATGCTGAAGGAGAATAATGGGAGCTGGGGGAGGAGATGGTGATTATGAGCATTGTAACTACGACAGTGCTATGTTTCGTAACTGATGTTATGTGCCAAATGTCAATAAATAGAGTTTTAAATGCCAATCAGCTGCTTTTATTTCTAAAGCTGCCCCATAGCTAGTCTGGTTCAGGATTTAGTTCCTGTTTACTTCCCTTTTTCATCATGGCTGTTTCTTCTAGATTCCTTTCTGGTTTCCCAATCCTTTCTGTTTCTTGTCATGTGATGTAATTTCCTTTATCTGCTCTATTGCCGTATAAAATATTCAGTCTGGTTGGAGGGTGTGTCACAACAAAGCTGTGTTTCTTTGCTTGATTCCTCACTCCTGAAAAATACCACTATCAGATTCCATATTCCTGATTTTCTTCAATCCTTTGAAGTCTTTGTCCAGCAAGCAGGTTTATTTTGCTTTTGGCTTTTTGCTCCTGAGAAGATACAAGCTTCTTGAGGGCTCTTGCCTACCCCAAATTCTAGTGTATCTTCACATTGTGGCTTCCGGAAACATTTGCTCGTACATCAGACAGTGCAAGATCTGGATCACTGGTAAGTGCCCTGTCCTGACCTGAACAGACACTATTAGGGCTGTAGTAACTTCAGAAGTGTATTTTTAGGTCTCGCCTGGCGTTGCAGCGCGTATGCGTTGCTCGCTCTGCGAGGGCTTTTGGCAATCAATACGGATTCAGAAGGGGCTTGAAGCGCCTCCCCTGTTTCCCATTGGCTCGCGTCATCATTTATGTTAACGGTGGTGCGTGATTGGAAATCTGGCTTCTTGGTTACCTCCTTGTCCACTTTTAGGACGGCCCATCTGGACAGGCCGACGCCATCTTGGTTTGCCGTGACGTGGGAGGGTTAGGTTTATGGCAAATGCTGGCTCGTGATTGGAAATTGAGCGCACATGCCCACTTTCACTTTGAAAGCGCAGCACTTTCAGACACAACTGTGCAGGAGACAGGGAGTCAGGCGCGCAACGCCCATTGAGCTCAAAGGACTTCAGCCCCTTTTCCCCCCCTCCCCTCCACCGTCGTGTGTGGCAGCCGGGGCTCAGACAGCTTCCCGGGCACACACACAGCCGCGCACCCCTGTTAGCCGTTAGCCTTTTCGAGTCCATTTGTGACGCAGCCAAGAGGGTCGCATGACTCGTATTAGTGATATTAGCACCCAAGAATAGGCTTCTCAAAGAGAACTACAACTTCGCCTCACCGAAACTTCTTTGTAAGTTGATATTCTTCCGGTCTTTAACTGTGTCATGCGCGCATAAATCTTTAGGAGGCGTCTTCGGTCACATTATCGCAGTTGCAGTGACTCCGCCCTCCAGCTGGTGACGCTTACCCGCCCGGCACCACTGCTTCTACAACCTTGCTTATATGAAATGGCCACAAAGGAGGTGAGTTTGACCTGTAGCTCTACCCTTTCTTGATCTATCTCTGTTTTCCTGCTCTGCTTCAACCTCTCTAGGTCCCACAGGCCTGCACACCTCTCTGCAGTGGGACAGGACTTGGCTGGACTGCCCTCTCTGTAACCGAACTGCTCGGTAGGAATGCACGTGATTTCAGGAAGCTGAAAGAGAGAGTTGATATTAGCGTTTATCAAATATTTAAAGTAATTTGGATTTTAACCAATGTTAATGTCATTTAGTTTGAGAAGTCCGTTTTATAGTTCTCGCCAACAGTCTTGGTGAAAAACTTTTGACTACAATCAGGGCCACTGGAATTGTGCGGTCACGGCTGTTACACATTTAGCACACAATTCGCCTGCTGCATAATCTGCTGAGTTGAACAAAAAACAAATGTGTTTGAGCTCAAACGGTTCAAAAGTTACCAAACCCAGTGACGCGTTGCTGCACACTGAAAGGCCCTTTGCAAAGCCTGACTTGTCACTTTTCTGATGCTCATAAATTGTTATTGAGTTTGTTGTGTTTTCACCCCTTCTTTGAGCCCCTGCATCTCCACTCTGCATATTGCTGGAAGAGTCAGCCCCCTCCCGAATTCTTTTCTTAGCCCCCCCTCCCCGAAATGTGGCTTTAGTTGCTCTTCTGCCAGGAGTTGTTGTGGCACAATGACAGAGCAGGGCTATGGGTGTGCACTATGTGTCTTTGATGCAACAGAAAAATGCACCAAATCACACTCTCTAAAATTGTTATATTGACGTAGAAGCCTGCTTTTGTCGAGTTCGTTCTATGATTCATGTGTTTGCTTTACTTGTTTCCACTAGAATGTTTCTTTAATGCTTTTTTTTGCATCTCTGGGTAAAATGGAAACCCCGTCATTTAGCTATTCACATGCGTATATCGCTCCATGCTGCATGTGACTGGTTACACACCAGGTACTCACCACCATGTCACACCCTCCCCCCGTGTGTGTGAACGTCAGCTGCGAAACCTTCTTGTATTTAAGCCAAGGCAGCAAGGTAATAATTAACACAGGGATTTCTGCAGTTTTTCCTCAGCCAGTTTTGACCCAACCAGATGTGCTACTCGGCGAAAGAATAACATTTCATCTGAGTAATGTTTCAAGGGGAATTGCACCTCCCCGAAGTTTATTTGGCCCACAAGCTTTCGTTTCAGAGATGTCTATCAGGTACCATCTAAATACCAGAAAATTATGTCAATGTTTTTAAAATATGTCATTGAACATATACCAATTGAACAAGTCTAGTCGCAGAAATAAAGCACTTGTATCCGGAGGAGTGCACATAGGCTCAGACGCTGCCGCTCACAGGGCCAGACACAGAACCTTGCATAGCAGCGGGCATCAGTTGACGGTCTTTGACAGGCCATTCCCTATTGTTGCAAAGTCCCATCTCCATGCTTGGTTTTCCCTAGTTCTTACCTGAATGAACCCAGCTTGTATGATCGAGGGTTGTGTGTTTTTTTATTTTATTCAAATCACCAGTTAATGGAGCAAACTCCATGTTAAAGAACAATAGATGTTTCCGCACCCAGGCTAATGTGCTGCATAGCTAAATGCATATAAGGTTCCAAAAGCGAGACCGATTACATTGCAAATGCTTGTTTAAGTTGCAATGGTGCTACTCGTTTGTTGTTGTGTGTCCCTTTCAATCACTTCCTTAACTTCCACAAACCCTTTAAGTAGTAACTATTCCTCATTTTCCCATCACTCTCCCTAATCCCTCCCACATTTACTACAAAATATAATACTTACATGTGTAGAAAGCTCTGCCTCATTTGGAGATATCTCCAAGCAGAAAGGATAGAAGAGGCACATTTGTGGACTGCATTTTGTAGTACGTGAGTAGGAATGTTTTACGTATTGCAAAATGCAGTTTGTAAATTGGGTCCAAAAAGGAGGGTGACAATAGTAAACCCTGTGAAATTCCTCCGTCATTCCACACCATCTTAGAAAGATGGGGCCTGGTATGACTTGCTGGGTTCACCCCAACAAGAAATGCGTAAACCACCTTTAGAATTGCTGTGATGCGACGGGAGAGGAGAACAATGCGATGAACAGTGTTGAATATGGCCGACAGATCAAAAAAGACCAAAATCATAATTTCTCCCTTATCTGCAGCCAACAAGGTCTCCTCCATGAGTGCAACCATACCTTTCTCAGTGCCAAGATGTGTCAAATGTGTTGGTGTATTCACAATTGGGATACCACCTCTTTCTCCATAGTTTTGGGAAGCTATTGTAGACTTAAGAAGTGGCAATAATTTATTGGTTCCTTTTGTATCCAAAGAAGCTTTCTTCGTTAAAAGTGCAAGGACATTTTTTTCGCCTCTGGGAATAATCCATATGCCCAATTATTGATTTATGAATTTGGCCACACTAGGTGTTTAGCAACCATAGCATCCCTTTCAAGACATGTAGCTTTCAGTGTGGTGAAAACAAATAGGCAATTTAAGTGTCCGTGACTTCTTGAATGAAAAAAAAGTGGGACTGACTACCTGATAGTAACATTTTTTCCATTTCTATCCAACTTTTTCATCTTACAAGCAAACAATCCTCTGCAGTGGGCCACGCCATCAGGTGCAGGCACATTAAACTGATACCTATTTTGTCTATGCCTATAGGCGACCATACTGAACTACAGCATTTTATTGGGTGGTGCTACAGAGTGTGTCTGTTTCACCCATCTTAACTGGGCCATTTTATGAATGTATTTGTTTATTTATTTCTATTTATGAAGATTTTCTGTATTGTGGCCTAGACCCTAGATAACAAATTGCTTTACAACAGGAGATAAAATATGGACCAGACAGAATATATTGACAGGAGAACTTAAGTGCAGTTCAGTGAAGCCGGGAGATCATAAAGGCGTAAAACAGCCCGAATGATCTATTTAAGATTGTACTCTGGACTAAAAAATAACATACATTAGAATTGTCTAAATTTAAAGTCGTGTTCTTTCCAGTTTCTTCATTGGATCCACAATTACTTTCTTTAGTCGATAATTCATTGCATCAATTCAATCATAGAACAGAGGTTTTCATTGCATCAATTCAATCATAGAACAGAGGTTTTCACAACAGCCAGCACGTGTTTCTTCGTAGTGGCACATTAGACTCCCACTTCATCAGGTCTACAAATAAATATGTCATGGATCAGATTGTTTCTAAATAATGTTGCTATCATCATCCACCAACAGGTGCAGAGGACATGGTATACCGTTCAGTACCAAGCCCTAAATTGGTATATCATGAAATACAATAACCTGCTATAGGTGAGCTTATTTTGATTTGCTGCATCATCCTCTGTGACAGTTTCATCAGGCTTATGTTGATTTCTAATTTCTAGGATTTGTATTTGGATTGATTGGTCTATTTGATTCACCACAAATAATGTTTGGCAAGCAAAGTAGTGCTTTGCATAATACTTGATTAGAATGATGGTTCAGAGATAGGTGGGGCATCTTCTCTCCACAATAAACGTTATGAGCATGACTATTTTGTGTATTTAATTTTGAATATTGCAGATAGAGTGATACACAGGGACCCAACCCTGGTATACCCCTAAACTTTCAGGGACAAAATGCAAGCATACACTACATGGTAGAATAGGTGAAGTCAGACTGCCCTGAATGGCAGGATTAGCATTGTTAGTAGTTTAATCGCTGTAGTTTTCTCTGACCTTATAGACCACAGCTCAATACTACTTTTTTTTATATTTTAATATGGTAACAAATAGTTGAATTAACAGCAATGGAGTGAGGCGATGGACTACTACCCCAAAGTAGTATGAACATAGCCAGGGATATAATGACTTGACAAAACATTTCGCTAAGATCAGTTAGAGGGATACATTTGCAGTATATCTCTTGCTGCCTATTGATGTTGACTGACTCTGTGATAATGCTAGTACACTCTAAGATGGCCGCCTTATAGTGTCCCCTAATAACGCATGTTACGTATGCAAGATCCAATTTGGCACCAGACACCACGCCAAGATAATAAGAGTTAGAGGGATAACGTGACATGACAGATTGTTGCGCTATATATATTGTTTGAGAGACAATCTTAAAATTTGATGATGTTATCAAATGATTTTTGATTGACTTTATAGGAATACAAGTACACTCTAAGATGGCCTCTGGTTACAAGAACGGAGGATAGTGTTCTTCAAAGCCACACCTTACTCATACTAGAACTAATTTGTCACTGGATTACCACCCCAGGATATTGCGAGTAACGGGGACTAGGAGATGTCACAGATTGGTATATTATACATAATTTGAGATATAATCTTGTAATTTGTTGATTATTTGTAATGGTTGTTGCTTGAATTTATTACAACATTAGTATGCCCTAAGATGGCAGCTGGGTTTACTAAAATAGAGGACCGGACTCTTTAATGCTGTACGCTATTTAAAGGAGATCCAATATGGTGCTGGACTACTATGCTAAAACTACACGTGAAAGGAGTACTCTCTGGCTGTTCGGATATACAGAAAGTCTTGGAGTCATGACGGGATAGTCTACATCACTACGTATTGGCTGTGGATCACTTTGCTTTTATTGCGTTTTACTTTGATTTCACACGATTTAATTTTGAGGAACGGGATACGTTTATCTAATGACACAAGGTGCTGTTTGGAGTGCAGATGCACTTTACTGAAAGGTATCATGTTAATTATTGCCTCTTATATGTATCGTTACCAAAAGTTGGGTAATTTTCTTTGAAGATTTTCGAATGCTGATGCAATACTGGAGAACTCTGGTTTATTTATAGTGGAGGTGATAGGGATTGACTATCAAATGATGATATTGTGGACAGTGGCTGTATTTATGATATGTTTGTTTTTTACACAGGACTGGTCGGGACTACTCTTCCCTATGACTTAATTTTGAGGAGACTGGGAGAACAATTGAGGTTTTGAAAGGTTAATTGTTATCATTGTTTGGTCTGTAAATCACTAGGGGTTCTGTTTACACTGCCTGCCACAGATGGATGAGCACATATTTTGTAATTTGACATCTTGTAACATACACATCATGTCTTTTGTCCACAATGCGCCTCTTGATTATTTACTTTTCATGTCTAAATTGAGAATACACATTTATGGATGTCTAGTGATTTTGTGAACAACTGAGATTTCACTATGAATTTGGGTTTAAGGTTATTGTGTTTCATGATACATCAATTTAGGTTTGGTTTCTAAACGATATACCATATCCTTTGCACCTGTTGGTCAGTGACAGAACCAACATTATTTATTTAGAAACTATCTGATCTATGACACATTTATTTGTAGCCCTGATGTAGTTGGAGGCTAATGTGCCACTATGACAACACGTGTTGGCTTATATGAAAACATGTGTTCTGTGATTGAATTGATGTAATGAAGTATGGACTCAAGAAAGTACTTGGGGATCCTTGAGCACCAAGTTTTGTTTTGATATATCTATAAGATTATACCTATACATTAAGGAGGGGGTCGTGCATAGGAGTCATGGTCATATATTTAACCCATGTGTCTTAGGAGTAGGTGGTTTCCAGGTTGATTTTTAAACTCTGAATTTTGGTAACTCTGATGTGTTTATGACCAGCAGAGGAGCACCTTCATGCTTTAAGCGTGCAAGGTTAGAATGTTATTTATTTATTTATTTAGTTCAGTTCTGAATTCCTTCACAATGACAGCAATTCTGATATATACCCACAGAGAGTTCCAATTCCTGGGGGAAAATCCAAAGAAGAAGCTCTTCATGAAAGATATTTCTTATATCAGCGGTTCCAGGGATAGGCAGTTTTGGTCAGTCCGAATTGGTGAGATATGATCCCATTTTCTGCTCCAAGTGATCACTCACAAGCAGAACAGAACTGGGTTGGTCTTTACACTTCCTTTAGCAAAGTGCAGGATACCCAGTTCCCGCAGCAGGTTGAAAACCAAACCTAAAAATGCAGTTTAAATAGCACAGCTCATGTGAATTAAACTCTTGTTTTAAAGAACAGTTTCTCTTAATTTATTGATAGTCTCTGCTCTTTTATCCTAAAGGTAACAAACATGTAGACCTTCTTTTATTTTAAACACTCCAGGTTTAAATCACTGTGTTTGTATGTGCTTTTGTGTTTCCATGCCAAAAATTATATACAGTGTTCTCCCTTTGATCTCATGACTCAGAAGTACAGTTTTACAGGAAATGACCACTCGGTTCTTCCTCTATGTACAGTAGTTTTTGAACCAACAGGGCGAACATGAATCATAAAGCCAGAGAGCTTTTTTTGGCTTTCTATTTAAATTTGTCATACCTTGCAATAAGTTGGTATTTTTTTTAAATGTTGCTATTGAGTCAGTGATGCAAATACTTTAAACAATTCCGCTTGAAAAAATATTGCCTTTCAATTGCAATGTAATAAATAATATCAAGCTGGTTATGTGGAAGCCTTGCTTTACATTGATAATTGCCCTGAAGAGTACATAGGAAGCAAAAATAAATGATAGCATGGGACAATAATTTCTAAACTTTTCATTGCTGTGTGCTGTTTCACTTCTAAAGTGCAGTGTGCAGTTTCACTATCCAATACATTTTTTAAAAGTGCTTACACTTAAATGTAATGTAATAATCCTATAGAAAATGAACTTCACATTTCTTGCGGTGCCTTTATGATCGTTTACAGCTGTATTATAAAGTGCAATGTAAACTTATTAAAACATTTTACAAAGCAGTTGTGTAGAGTGTTTATCCCGATCTAAAAATAGTTTGGGTTCTGATGCTACTCGCTATTCAATATTACTTTATCCCACCACCTCTTCGATTATCTCTTTTAGGAATGATATTTTCCATTTTTCTAGTTATGCCCATCCTAGCATAAAAGCATTTTTATCATCTGAAAATCCTGTTATTCTTGCTATTGATTGAGCGCAGTGATATTCTGGAAATCATTATATTCACGAATAGTCTGTACCTTCGTATATTCTTATGTGTGTTAATTTTAGTTAGTAACTTGTGTTGTAATAATTATTGGTAAATGAAATGTTAGAATGAGTCGTGCCATTCAAGAAACGTAAAATGGCATTTAGAGGGAATCATGTAACTCTCAATGTTCATTGGAAATGCTTAACAAAGTAGCTCATGTGTAACGTAATGCATTAGATTTAAACGTGCATCATATTAAAGTCTGCACACGGAGATGATTAATTGTGCCTTAAATGTGATGAAATGTAGTGCTTGCAGATGTAACATTTCTAAATGCGTATTTAATTTGATATCAAAGGCCTAGATGGTGTATTTACTCTTTCATACTATGAAAGGCCTATTTGTTTTCTTTGTTAGCTGGTTTGTGTAGGCCTGAAATGCATTTTCCCCTGGTAAAGCTATCATTTGGAGGCAGTCAGCAAAATTCATGTGTGTGCTAGGTTGTTCTGTTCTCATGTTTCTGTTGCTGGTGCAAGGATACCGTCCTCGTTAGTTAGACTAACGCCTTTGTTTTAGGAGTTAGGTATGGAGGAGACCTGTTGCAAAGTATTCAGGAATGCCGATAATTGGGAGCCGATATTCTTTCTCGCTAAAGAAGCCTGAGACCCAAGGACATACCAACCGTCGCTGGACCGAGTACAACTTTTGGTGGAAAATTACCTATGAGAGGTGCCTGGCCAAAGGAGGTGTTTCAGGGGTGTGTTCTATCAATTGTGCATTTTGTATTAGGGACTGTGCCCCGAGGGATGAGCTAGCAGAGAGCCGTTATAGGGGTAGACGGAAGGAATCGATTCTTAGGAGGAAGACTTAGAACTCTGTAGTTTTGGCTTCTGACCCTTACAATGTGAGTGTACTTCTTAGGAAGTCTTCACGAGCTGACACCTTTTCTTGATCTTGCCTGGGAAATGCTAAGTAGGGATGCCACATTAGGGATAGATTAACGGATTTCTTTTACGGTCACTAATGAAGACTAATCTAGATGTTGGGAACAGTTATTGCCTGTTTAGTATTTTTAGAGTTGCTCATTCTCTCTATGCTGCACCGGATTAGACTGGTTCGTAGGACGGGCTTTGTATTAGTGCGTATGTATTTTTACAACCTCGTCATGAGGTGCTTGTATGTTCAGTTATTTTTGGCTATCGATTAAGTACATGACTGTCCGGCCATTCGTGGGCAGATATTCTGGGGCAATTGTCCGGTCGTTTCGTGGACAGACGATTGCCAGAGTTGAGGTCGACAATTACGTGAGACTATCTGGTCATTTCGTGGACAGACGGTCATAGAAGTGACTGTTCGGTCATTTGGTGGTCAAACAGTTATTTCATTGTATGTGTGAGTGTGCGAGAGACTAATTGTAAAGGAGGGGAACTGCTGCATGAGGAGGAAGAGTGACGTCCGAGAGTGCCGCGCTGCGATAGGTCGGTTGGTGTGAAGCCGCACTGGTATTGGTGGATTGTCATCAGGAAGTCGAGCGAAAACAAGTGAAGAAAAAGTTGATTTCATCATGAAATGTTTTAAAGTTTTACGAGATATGTGTAGAGGAGATAGAAGAGTGGTTACTAGAGGAGAAGCTCAACCCAAGGATACCCCAGCCCATTATATGGCTACGAATGTGGGGTTGCATACTATTATTTGGCTCGAAAATTGGCATAAAATGACTGAAAAAAAATCTCACCACAAGACATTGATTGGGTTAAGATAGATTGAACTGTCCAGGAACCAAAAGAGTCCGTACATGAATATTACGGGAGGCTCTCACAAGCCTTTAAGCAGTACAGTGGGCTAGACACGTTAGACCCCAAAGACATGGGACAGTTCGTTTCCAAGATCGTCTTGGGTCTGAGATCAGAAATTAGCTTCATGATTCAGCAGCATTTGATCTGCTGGCAGAACAAGTCGGTGGACGAAATACTGTGGTACGCCAGGTACTGCAGCGACGAGGTGGACTCGAAACATAGGAAGCTTAAGGATAAGCTAATGCTGGTCCAAATGCAAAACGCTGACAGAAAAGTTCAGACACAGCCAAGTGGAGGGACGCTAGGGAGAAGACAGGGAAACAATCAAGGAGGGACCCAGAATGTGCAAGGTCTAGGAAGAGGGAAACCTGTAGACCCCAAAACAGGGATGGACGTGGCAACACTGAAAAAGACCACTGCGTGTCACCTTTGTCACAAGATCGGGCATCGGAAGCACAAGTGTAGATTCAATCCAGTGAACCAAGTGCAAAAAGAGGAAGAGACGGTGCAGGTATCTGAGGTCGTCAATACAGTGACGAGACCCAGGTCCATGCAAGGGGGGACATTGTACCCGCAGGTGCAAGCTCCGCAACCTCCGAGAATTCCACAGGGAAATTGAACGTACCAGCAGATGCCCCTTTTCAAGGATTGCGATGAGTATAGCTCAGACCCGTTGAAATGACGGTGCCTGAGGGTGAGGAAGGCTGCACTCTTGGGTCAGTCTTAGAGGTAGACCAGAGGGGACCGTTTGTAGAGGCGGATGTTGACGGTCATCCCACCACCTTTTTAGTTGATACTGGTGCTACCCGTTCTACTGTAAGATCTGCAGTAGTTCCCAACCTACCCCTCTCGGGACAATCAATCCAAGTAGTAGGAGTGGCAAATAAGAAAATGACTAACCCATTGACCGAGCAGATTCCAGTGAGAATAGGAACTTTTCAAGATCGACACCAGTTTGTGGTGTGCGACTCAAGTCCAGTCTGTTTGCTAGGACGTGATCTTTTATGCAAGCTGGATGTACCATCTATTGCACGCCCAAGGGAGTGGAATTACAGACAAATGATGATGTTGTCACCGTTAAGGTTGCAAATCAGCACTTGTGCATAGAGATGTATCCTATGTTGACTGTGGAGGAGCTTCCACTTGACCTAAGAGACTCTGTTTCAGTGGATGTGTAGAATTTCATAGGAGAGGAGATCAGGTTGATCAAAAGTGTTGATCCAGTTAAGATCCAGGTTAAGCAAAATGTTGAGTTCCCGAGAACGCCCCAGTATAATCTGTCACCTGAGACGATCGCAGGGATTAAAGCTATAATCGATTCCATGATTTAGCAGGGAAATCTGAAGGAGATAATGGGCAGTCCATGCAACTCACCCATCATGGGATTACAGAAACCAAGCGGGAAATTTAGAATCGTGCAAGACCTGCGACAGGTCAACACGATTGTGGTTCCATGTTGTCCAGTGGTACCTAATCCATCGGTGATACTATTCCAGATTCCATGTGAAGCCGAGTGGTTCACTGTGATTGACTTGTGCCCAGCATTCTTTTCGATACCTTTGCACGAGGAGAGCCAATTTTTGTTTGCTTTCTGTCTGGAAGATAGTTTGTTAACATGGTGTCGTATTCCTCAAGGGTATACAGAGAGTCCATCAATCTTTAATCAGATCTTGAAAAAGAATCTTGAGTCTCACACTGCCACAGAATTCTGTTCTCGTGCAGTACATTGACAATCTCCTCATTGCGTCTGAAACGGAGGATGCTTGCAGGATCGATACAATTGCCTTACTGAATCATTTAGCGGAGAATGGACACAAGTTGTCCCCAAACAAGTTATAGTCCTGTCTGAATGAAGTTCAGTACTTGGGTCATCGAATTGAGAAAGGCAAGAGAAAGGTGTCACCAGACCAAATTGAGGCAATCATGAATATGACTGTGCCTATCAGTCAAAAGGAAGTCAGAATGTTCTTGGGGATGGTTGGTTACTGTCGCCAATGGATTCCCAATTTCACACTGAAGGCGAAGCCGACGCACAAGGATGTGAGTGATCCGGTACCATGGGACCTCGACTGTCTGATTGAGTTCTTGGAGTTGAGAGAGGGCCTGTGTCGTGCTCCCACTCTGGGAATGCCGGACTACAACAAGTCCTTTTCATTGTTCTGTTATGATCGAGAAGGTTGCGCATTGTCGGTTCTGACTCCGAGTCATGGAGGTGTCCATAGGCCAGTTGCTTACTTTTCAGCTACTTTAGATCCAGTAGCTTGCCCGGGTGTCTCAAATCCATTTCTGCAACAGGTGTCAGCATTGAGAGGTGTGAAAGCACTGTCATGGGTCACCCATTAACTGTGTATGTTCCGCATTCTGTTGAGCTTTTGATGACAAGGACTAAGACACAGCACCTGACAAACAATAGACTCACACGCTATGAACAAGTCATACTTGCTTTGGAGTACATGACTCTGAAAAGGTGTTCCGTTTTAAATCCTGCCACACTGATGCCATTGCCAAATGTAGATGACAAAGATTGTGAAGACCATAACTGTCTTGATGTGACTGTGATTTACACCAAACCGAGACCTGACATTGTTAATGAACCTCTGTCTGACCCTGATGACATTTTCTTTGTCGATGGTTCATGTTTAAAAGACAATGTGGGTCATTTGAGAGCGGCGTTTGCTGTATGCACCATTACTGGAGTGGTTGAAGCTGCCTGCTTAGAAGGAGTATACTCCGCACAGGGGGCCGAAATCATTGCCTTGACTCGCGCTGGTTTGGCAGCTGATCAGATCCGAATCACTATCTACACCGACAGCCAGTATGGGTTCGGTGTGGTTCATGATTTTGGACAGCTATGGTCGCAGAGGGGTTTCCTGACATCGTCTAGATTTCCCATCAGAAATGGAGAATATGTGAGACAACTGTTGGAAGCGTTGCAACATCCTAGGGAAATAGCAGTGGCAAAGTGTGCTGTACATGGGAGGGGAATGGATTTTGTCTCCCCTGGAAATAAGTATGCTGACGAAATTGCATGTTTTTGCGCTGAGATTACACTGGAGAGAGCCAAGAAAGAACCGAGCTCAGCATGATGTTAGCCATGGCAGACACTTGGGAGGAACTCAAGCGCCTGCAGGAAGAAGCTTCAGATCAGGAAAAGGATGTATGGATCAGATCAAGATGTCAGAAGGGGGATATTGACATTTGGGTTTCAAGTGATGGTCGAGCAGTGTTACCAGATGACCTATTGAGCCCTATGGCAAGGCAAATTCATGGTGCTATGCATCTTGGAAGAGATGCGATGGTGCGAGTGTTCAGACAAACGTGGTGCAATCCACGATTTTGTGCGTTTGCTGAAGCAGTGTGTCATAGATGTGTTACCTGTCAACAAATGAATGCTCGAAAGAACACTGTGGTTGTGTTGAGTCACATTGGGAGGTTGGGAGGACCTTTCAATAGTATGCAGCTTGACTTTATCGAAATGCCTAAATGCAATGGATTGAGGTACATTCTAGTGGTGGTGTGTGTTTTTTCATGGTGGGTGGAAGCCTACCCAACACGAAGGTGTGACACCCTTACAGTAGCGAAGCTGATATGGAGGGAATTGATTCCTAGGTTCGGTTTTCCAACCTTTGTTGGAGTCAGAGGAACACATTTCCACAGCGAGATCATGAAGTTGCTTTGCGCTGCTTTAAATGCTGATCAGAGACTCCGTTGTAGCTATCGACCAGAGGCTTCTGGAATAGTAGAGCAAATTAATGGAACTTAAATCTCTGAAATGGCATGATGCATTGCCTTTGGTGTTGATGAGTGTTCGCAGTGTCCCAGATAGGAGGACCGGTCTTTTCCCGCATGAGATCCTTATGGGGAGGGCGATGCAATTGCCAGCAGTACCATCCGCAGCTTTGATAAATATCACTGATGACTTAATCCTTGATTACTGCAAAGTACTAGCTGATGTGGTCCGTTCTGTGTCTCAGCAGGTGGAAGCTGCCTCTGGTTCAGCTTCAAAAGATCTCTGGCATGACCTGTGCCCGGGTGACTGGGTGCTTGTCCACAAGCACGTGAGGAAGAGCTGCTTGGATGCTCGGTGGCGAGGCCCTTACCAGGTGATACTGGTAACGAACACAGCGGTGAAGTGCGGAGGGTTGCTGAACTGGATACATGCCTCCCACACCCGCAGAGTTTCAGAACCCTTGGAAGAAACAGCTCCTCTCGGGAGTTAAAATCCAGCTGTGGTGGCAGGGCCATGAAAGAGGACAAGCCAAGCTGTGAGGGTTGCTGACGAAGTTGGTTGCTCACCAGACCAGGCCGAGGAGGGTTATGCTACACACAACCCAGGTGGTGCGCAGAGTGTTCGAGAGAAAAAGGCTAAACAAGCAGAAGAATCGTGGCCGGAGAGACTGAGAAGGCCGAATCTAAGATTGGCCCCTGAAAGAGATCTTCCCCCTGTGTCGGAGACATCTGAATCGGAAGTGAGTGAAGAAGAACAAGCCCAAGGAGGCCTGAGAAGGTCAAGAAGGACAAGAGTGCCTTGCCAGAGATACGCTGCCCCGGAGTGGACTGACGTGGTAACTGATGCCGGGATCAGTGAGTTCCGGGAGGCTGAGGTCCGTGCAAGTGGTCAGCCGGAATCCTCTACTGAAAATTGATGTAGGAATGATAGTTCCAGGACTTGAAGTTGAAGGGGTGTTGACAATCACGGATCCAAAACCTCCAGTTTTGAGCAAGGTGCGAATTCTGATATTGCATAAATTAGTTTTCCCAACGTTTGGAATTGGACCACCACCTCATGAAATGGTAGATGTTCATCTTGAAATTTTGCAATGGGTTTTAGTTGAAATTGGATCTGAACTCATCGTAGATTGCGAATAAACTGTGATCTGTAAATAAGTGTTTTAAAGAAGATAACCTAGGCCCGAGAAGAAGAAGAATAAAATTAGGGCTTTTACAGAAGTAGAAGAAAGAGGGCTAGGGAAGTCTTTTTGGACTGTGTAAATATATCCAGAGGAACTGAGCTTTGAACAAACTCCAAGGATTTCAATGAACTTTGTTCGAACTTTTGAGCAGCAATTTGAGGGGGAAAGAAGAGAGTTTTTGTGTATCCTCTTATTGAACTGCCCCAATAAGAGAAGATGGAGTCTGGGAATCTGAACCGTAGGTCCAAGTGTATAATAGGTACACTCATAGTAGGAGTGATAGTCTTAATAGCCATAGTTAATATAGTGTCAGTTACTGTTCCACATGAGGCAGAAGTCGTAGAGGTGAAAGGGACACCTACACCCTGTACTTCTAGCAAGAAAGAGGATACCATAGGAGCTGAAAAGGCTATGCTGTATCAGAACAGTCGTAGACTGCATGTAGATTTGTCTATGGGTGATTTTAAGCTTAATGCGTATGCCAAGCTGCTATATGAGTACGTTGACACAATGGATGTGAGAGACTGTTATGTGTGTATGCAGTTGCCTGCATCAGTGGATGAGGGCATTAGATACAATCATCTTCTGTTGACTTATGGGATTTCATGTAGTCTGTTGCTTAGCATGTTTTATTGGAGACGTCAATATGAGTACTTCTTTTCCATTTATGATGCAGTGCTTTCAGAGGTCCCAGCATACAAGCACCTGAACAAGTACGATTATTACAAGCAGGAGGATAGAATTGGGAAGTACTTCATACCGACTACAACGTTAGATACCGCTTATGCACAAAGACATAACTTGACATGTTCACTAACAGAGATAGAAAAGAAATTTGTAGATCAAGTGGAAGATAGATATAGACAACTAACGCAAACACGTAACACTGGAGAAAGTCCATTAGAGTGGGCAGAGGAGGAGATGGTTCACAGAGCGAAAGGGAGCTATGGCCCTATTGCATTGGTTCTAGAGCATAAGGGGAAGCTTTACCATGTAGAGAAGCTAGAACTCCTGGTAGGAGGAATGCATTCTAGAACAAGGAGAGATGCAAGTGCAGGAAGAGTGATTGGAGATTTTTTTGGAGCAGTAATACCAGGGATGGGAGTGATTTTCAATGATGTGAAGATTAGAAAGCTGGCGACTGTTGTGGACAAGTTGTCGACGAATACAGCTAAATCACTGTTGCGTGTTGATGAAGAGATGTTGTCGATAAGGACGATGGTGATGCAGAATCATCTTGCTTTGGATGTCTTATTGGTAAAAGAGGGCGGAGTCTGTAAAATGCTGAAAGTGCAAGAGTGCTGTATTTGTATACCAGATAATAGTAAATATCTGAAAAAGTATATAAGTAACATCACTGAGATTCATCATGAGATCCAGGATCTGGCTGAAGTGGGTGTTTGGGAGAAAGTTGGTAAAGAATTTGGTAGAGTGGGGAGTTGGTTTGCGAGCTTGGGAAAAGGTATTCTTGGTTACATTCTGGAACCTATCATTACAATCGTGGTCTGTGTGGTTTGCCTGTGGGGTTTTGTCAGGGCTTATAAGTGTTACAGGGCGAATAAAGTCGAAAGATCCCTTAGGGAGCGAGAGATAAGAATGGCTAGACTGAAGGACAGTCATTACGAGAATATCAAGAATCTAGAAAAGTTCAGACAGAGAAAAGTGGCTTCAAGTTCTGTTTAGGTCTGTTCTTTCTCCAGGGAGTTGTGATTTCATTGATGACATTAGTCATCAGAGGGGAGAATTGATAGAGCGCAGTGATATTCTGGAAATTGTAGGGGTACATTATATTCACGAATAGTCCGTACCTGCATATATTCTTATGTGTGTTAATTTTAGTTAGTAACTTGTGTTGTAATAATCAATGGGAAATGAAATGTTAGAATGAGTCGTGCCATTCAAGAAACTTAAAATGGCATTTAGAGGGAATAATGTAACTCTCAATGTCCATTGCAAATGCTTAACAAAGTAGCCCATGTGTAACGTAGTGCATTAGATTTAAACGTGCATCATATTAACCCCTTCAGTGCCCATGACGAGCTGGACTCGTCATGGGCCGCGGTGGCGCTGTGCCCATGACGAGTCCAGCTCGTCATAGACCCCGCCCGCTAATGCAACGGCCGGCACTGGGCGGGGAAAGGGGCGGGCACTGAAGGGGTTAAAGTCTGCACACAGAGATGATTAATTGTGGCTTAAATGTGATGAAATGTGGTGCTTGCAGATGTAACATTTCTAAATGCGTGTTTAATTTCATGTCAAAGGCCTAGATGGTGTATTTACTCCTTCATACTATGAAAGGCCTATTCGTTTTCCTTATGTTTGCTGGTCTGCGTAGGTCTGAAATGCATTTTCCCTTGGTAAAGCTCTCATTTGGAGGCAGTCAGAGAAATTCATGTGTGTGCTAGGTTGTTCTGTTCCCATGTTTCTGTTGCAGGTGCAAGGACACCGTCCTCGTTAGTTAGACTAACGCCTTTGTTTTAGGAGTTAGGTATGGAGGAGACCTGTTACAAAGTATTCAGGAATGCCGATAATTGGGAGCCGATATTCTTTCTCACTGAAGAAGCCTGAGACCCAAGGATATACCAACCGTCACTGGAACGAGTACAAGTGTTGGTGGAAAATTACCTACGAGAGGTGCCTGGCCAGAGGAGGTGTTTCAGGGGCGTGTTCTATCAATTGTGAATTTTGTATTAGGGACAGTGCCCCGAGGAATGAGCTAGCAGAGAGCCGTTAGCGGGTAGAAGGAAGCAATCGATTCTTAGGAGGAAGACTTAGAACAAACTCTGTAGTTTTAGCAACTGACCTTTACAACGTGAGTGTACTTCTTAGGAAGTCTTCACGAGCTGACACCTTTTCTTGATCTTGCCTGGGAAATGCTAAGTAGGGTTGCCACATTAGGGATAGTGTAGGAATAGGTTAACGGATTTCTTTCACAGCCACTAATGAAGACTAATATAGCTGTTGGAGCAGTTATTGCCTGTTTAGTATTTTTAGAGTTGCTCATTCTCTTTATACTGCACCGGATTAGACTGGTTCGTAGGATGGGCTTTGTATTAGTGCCTATGTATTTTTACAACCTCGTCATGAGGTGCTTGTATGTTCAGTTATTTTTGGCTTTGTAATAAACCCCTAAATAGGAATTAGGAGTCAGTGATCTTTTTCGAGTTTTACTTAATGGGCCCATGCTAGTTTGTAATGAAAGCATTGTTTCTCCCCTTTACACTTCTCAGCAGGTAATAAAGGTCAAGTTGACCAAGGATTCTAAGTAAACTTTTATAGTAGAATCCAGCGTTATCACTATTTCTCATGACAATCCTAGGAGGATTTTTATCCTTACATTTTTTGGCTGTCACGCTCCTGCTTGTGAGAGTGCCAGAAATAGTCTGTAATCATCTCTGGACCAAATTGCTTTGTATATTGCTGGCAAGCCAATAAGAGCTTTCTTAGCTGAAAGCATATAGGTGGATCCTACCAGCTGACCCAAGCAAGTCTGTGCATGTGCCCAGAGATGATGAACGGGCAGACATTCCCAATGCATGCTTTCCCTGGTGTGTAATTGATTGTCTCATCTTTAACAATTTTCATTCGTCTCTTGGCACCATGAATGTTGTTTATTTGGAGTATCATGTGTTTATAGAGAGTATAGTATAGTGATCATCTGATATAAAGCCCTAAAAAGTGTATGCAGCAGTTTACAGGTTTGATTGATTTCAACAATGCTCAAAACAATTCCTAAGCTTCTCTATTTATTTTGTATTTCGAAAAATGGATCCACGTGTTCTAGTTGTGAGAAGCTTGTGGCACACAAAGTGGAGACCCGTCTTGGTTTTTCATTAATGATGGGCCCCATCTTATCTGAGAAACAATATTATTTGCCATGCTGACAATATAACCTTTTTCCTAGTTGTAGATATATAAAACAGGCTCTTCCATATGGCAGTCCAAATTCAGATGGAAGTTCTTGGAGTTAGAAAGATTTAATTCGGTCTTTCCTAATGAGGTCACCTATGGCTGCTAATTCCCTCTCTCGCCAGACTCTACATCTTTTAACCATTTCTGCAGAAATTGCATGGTTATCACACAGTGCGGTCAACTCGCGAAATTCGAGGATCTGAAACATTCTTTAAATAATCCAGTGTATCCTCAAGCACACTCAAAACTCACTTTGTAAAATATTTTTGATGATCGAATTTAAAAACAAATCCAGTCATTGTGCTATCCCACCATCTCAGCTACAATAGTAGTAAACCTGTCCCTTTCTCATTCTGTATTATTCAGTCTATTTAATACCCTAGGGCTGCAGATAAATAACATTACTCCATGTATGGAAGGCCCAACTTGCATGAAAATAGTCCAACATATATTTTCCCTGCTAACTCAGTTTCTTTCCCACTCTGTAGCAAGATAATTCAGATTTTTAAAAAAGCCTTTATTTGGATAGTATGGAGCTGATTAAAATAAAAATAGACACTGAGACAATCCTAATATGTTATCAAAATGTACTCTTCATGTTTAAAAGACTTCTTATTCCATAATCCTAAATTGATTTCTTAATTGTGCTATCAAAGGGGAATACTGTAATTCAAACAGTTTGCCAAAATGTGTGCTGTTTTGTATACTAAGATATCAGACCTAGCAGTTCACCCTAAAATTCTTTAACTTGGGCAAAGAGTTAAATGTTGTTTTAAACAACATTAAATCAGTTTCATAATGAATAATTTTATCACCTGGAAACATTGGAAAGTGGTTGATATGATGTAAGGCTCTTTGGACATTGGCTTCTTTGGGCACTGAATTATTGGCATATAGTCTAAACTTCTTCCCCACGAAGGCAGCTAGCGATCCGGTTCTGAATGCATCTTTAAGGGAAATGGCTTGATAAGAAGATGAATAACAGAAGGAATAATTGGGCTCCCCTGCCTACTACCATGGTTGAAAAATGTCTTTTTGCCTTGGAGTCCATTTATAATTGGGCATACCCCGGTACCACGGGATAGCCTTTAAATTGACGTGGTCAACTAGGATGGTATCCTAAACTTGCATAGAACATGCCATAAGAACTCTGGGTTCACCAGGTCGGGCCTTCTCTGCACCCAGGAAGTTATCTGATCCCTTCTTTTCTTTGTCTGAGAGGTGAGAGATTTCTTTGGTTTTAGTGGGTCTGAGTTGGTAACCTCTTGCTAGGTATGACGCCCGTTTGGTCCAGGCCCACCATGTTGCCAATCTCTGATGCCAGACAATCTGCTAGAATTTTCATAAAACCTTCTAGTCAGTGTGCTTATGGATCCTTGCATGGCATCTGAATAAGCCTGTATTAAGTATAAACATATTCAATGAAAATACTTACACAGTGCTACATTAATGATACAAAACCCCAAGCTGGTTCAAATACATGAGATGAGATGCTGACCAAACTTCCCCACATTTATATTATTTCTTAGTGCAAGGAGCAGCAGAGCACTTTACCCGATAGGGCTCCCTACTCCTCCCTGGGGTAAAGTCTTTGTTTCCCCCCCATAAGGGGTAAACGGTGAGGAAAAGGATGTAAGCCCCTTGCCTACCTATCGCCCATCTATCCGAAGCCTCCAATGTCGCCCTTGTGACCGGCGATTTATAAAGTGTTGGGGTTCTCTGGGTCCTCCTGCTCCATTACACCTTCCAAAATGGGCCCGCCGTCATTGTATTCTCCACCATACACCACCCTTTGTCAGTCTGTTTGCTGGTCCAGTGGTAGATAAAATGGAGATGGGAGGCCGCGTAGTAGTAGGCAAGGTTAGGGGCTCCATTCCTAGGTTGTAGAAAACTCTGATGTCCTGCCACTCTTGCTTTCTTGCCCTGCCTAATATAAGTCTGGCAGGCCTCCTGCAGGTCCACGATGTAGTCTCTGGGGATCGAGAGGACCAAGATGGGGAGGATCAACATTTCGAATGCTGCTATCTGGCCCAGGAGTGAAAGTGGTTTATGTTTCAAACTATTGAGATTCGCTCTCACAGATCTTTTAAGTCTCTGGAGATTGATGTCTTTCGTCTGGCTCAGTGTGGGCACCAGAGCACTACTCGGGCATTCTATATGTGAGGTAGCTTATCTTATTGAGGTGGAGTGCTGTAGTTCTCCCGTCGGGTGCGCAGGTACCGATATGTTGAGGATCTCCAATTTCATGAGATTGATTTTAAACCCGGATACTGCCTAGTGATCCGTGAGTGACGTTAGCGGCTGAGGAAGCGAGGGACTGGGGCCCGTAAGGGAGACCAGAATGTCATCTGTGAACATAGTCAACTTAACGTTCTGTGTCCCAAACCGTATCCTTTGGATATGTGGTGCCTCCTAACCTTCTGCGCCAGAGGCTCCCGTAGTGATAGTGGGCAGCCCTGTTGCATGCCATGAGTGATAAAGAGCCACCCTGACAGCAACCTGTTTATTAAGATGCACACCCTGGGGCATCCATATCCCACTAATAGCCATCTGCCAAACCTGAAGCCCAAGTGGTGGATAACATCGCCCAAAAAATCTCAGTCCATCCAGTTGAAGACTTTCTCTGTATCCAGGGAGACTAGGATAGTGTGCTTGGCCCCTGTCTTACCTATGTCTATCAAGTTTAGCACGGTTTTAGCGCTAGTTTGGCACCCCAGGATAAACCCCGCTTGATCCAGGTGAATAAGGTCCTCCATCACCGACTGTCAGCAGAAGGAGGCGATTTTAGTGAAAGTTTTCATGTCGATATTCAGGAGGGCTATCTGACGGTAAAAGCTATACTGACAGGGATTCTTGCCTGGTTTTAAGAGAAGAGATATTGTTGATTCCGTCATGAAAGGGGTGACCCATTCCATCTCTGTCATTTCCACGTACACTTTATGTAGGAGCGGCAGGAAATAGGTGCGAAGCATTTATAGAAAGAGGCTGGGAAGCCATTTGTCGCCGGTGTCTATGCACACTTACGTTTCGCTATCACCTCAGGAATCTCATCTTTCGCTAGAGGCTTCTCTAGTACATCTCTATCCCCTGAGGAAGTGTGGGGAGCTCCACCCCATCTAGGTTTGCTGTCCGTCCTTGGGGGTCAGTCTTATGTCCTGTGTTGAGGTCCTCCTAACTTTTTGGCTGAACACGGAATTGGAAACTCCCCATTACGGACGGCTAGAGCAATTATGAGAGGCCTATTATAGCCCGATCCGGCATTTTGAATACTGATGCGATTCTACCAACAAAACTTGGAGGATACATGGACTTCCTGGTATGCAAATATAGGAACCACGACTATCGCACTGGGACTAATATACCCTTGAAATTGTTTTGGTCCTCCAACTATTAATACGTGCTGATCGACTGCTAAATATATTGCATCTTACAATCGGATTCACTTAGGTCCTACGATAAAAGTACCAGAGATAGCACCTGAGCTTGATCTCCTGAACCTCTGTTTGTCGAACAGGTTGAAAACTCTTTGGGAAATACATGAAAAACACTGTTGGATTTTGCGTCATAGTCGCGTCCTGCACAGCTTATGAAGAAGCAGGGTCGCCCGCCATTACGAGTAGTAAATCTATTCTAGAAAGCCTTGAGGAAGTCACTGGATGTGACGAAACACGTGTCGGCTGTTCTTGTGCATCCTGATCAAGACTGTGTAGCATTAAGATCTTTGTACAATATCTCCCCGTTTGTATTAGTCTGAAAATAGGGGTATACACAGTCTTGACTGAAATTGTCATGTTTTAAAAATATCTGCACAAATTAAAGAAAAGAAAGTTTCTTGTACAAACTTATCTCTGTTGTTTGCCTGTGCTACATTGGCGATTCATTTTTGTGAAATCAACTTATTAAGGTTCCACATTTGGAGGGATATAACATTTAGAGTGCCGGGGTAGCATTATGTTGCATAGCCAACTTAACGTTCTGTGTCCCAAACCGTATCCTTTGGCTATGTGGTGCCTCCTTACCTTCTACGCCATAGGCTCCCGCAGTGATAGTGGGCAGCCCTGTCGCATGCGAGCCACCCTGACAGCAAACCGTTTATTCAGATGCACACCCTGGGGCATCCATATCCCACTAATAGCCATCTCATCTGCCAAACCTGAAGGCCAAGTGGTGGATAATATCACCCAAAAAATCTCAGTCCATCCAGTTGAAGGCTTTCTCTGTATCCAGGGAGACTAGGATAGTGTGCTTGGTCCCTGTCTTACCTATGTCTATCAAGTTTAGCGCTGTTTTAACGCTAGTTTAGCGCCCCAGGATAAACCCCGGTTGATCCAGGTGAATAAGGTCCTCCATCACCGACTGTCGGCAGAAGTAGGCGATTTTAGTGAAAGTTTTCATGTCGATATTCAGGAGGGCTATCGGACGGTAAGAGCTATACCGACAGGGATCCTTGCCTGGTTTTAAGGTAAGAGATATTATTGATTCCGTCATGAAAGGGGTGACCCATTCCATCTCTGTCATTTCCATGTACACTTTATGTAGGAGCGGCAGGAAATAGGTGCGAAGCATTTATAGAAAGAGGCTGGGAAGCCATTTTTCCCCGGTGCCTATGCACACTTACATTTCACTATCACCTCAGGAATCTCCTCTTTCGCTAGAGGCTTCTCTAGTACATCTATATCCCCTGAGGAAGTGCGGGGAGCTCCACCCCATCTAGGTTTGCTGTCCGTCCTTGGGGGTCAGTCTTATGTCCTGTGTAGAGGTTCTCCTTATAGGCCCTCGAGCATTCTGCCTTGTCTTGATCTAGATCATTGGCTTCCGTGGACTGAATCTGTAACCCAGTCCTTCATCAGGACAAAACACAGTACACACTTATCCCAAAGAGTGTGTATACATCCAACCTATTTATTTTCTAGTTTGTTAATTGCATCCACCGATACCTGAAATATATCAATATGACATTTTCCATCCAGCAAGAATTTTTAAGTTCGCACTCGCTCATCATCTGCTAGATGATTTTTATCAAATGATTGTTGATACAATCTACTCAGCGCCTTGACACCCTTTCGGGTGAGTAGCTGCGCTCTAGAAGCCCAGGATTGATTGATTGATACTTTGAGCCATATATTAACTTCATGTGAAGTAAGGATGTGCTAAATTTGCTTTTGAATAGTTATGGAAACTTGTGGCAAAATTACATGTAATTATGCAAAATGCAAATCTGTCATTTCTTGCTATATTTTAATTAAAAATACGTAAATTTTTGATGTAAGGATGCAATTTAGCTATAAAAAAAAGTGCATTAAAGCAAAAGTACGGTGACCAGCAGCTGCTCACATTCTTTTGTTCCTTTGTTGGCAGTACATTTTTACTATGAATGGCGCATGCACATTAAAATATTACCACTAATTGTGTGTAATTGCATGAAGAGGCAAAATGGCATAATTTCAAGAGTTCCATGTAACAACCGTTGTACGAAATTCATGAAAACACATGAATTATGCTGGCGTAAATTAAATTTCACCCACGCCTAATGTGAAGCCATGCCTGCAATTTATAAAAGAATATTTTAATTCGAAAAACAGGTACAATATAACTTTCAGTTGGTGAGTGGTTAGTACTACTCTCCCTCATCCGTTCATCATTTACCCTTTTGTTTACAAACCCATATCATAGTAGGTTTTATTTTTTGGGGGGGGGGATAGCCTATGGTATGTTAATAAATCGAGCAAGTATCCTGCTGTGTGTGCGGGATGCTTCATTGTCGAGTGAACTCCAGGATTCCAGGAGTTGCCAGGCTGCCTTAGAAGCCTCACATTCATTTCCAATTTGGGGGTCTCCTGGAATTAACATTTTACCACAGATTTCAATCCTTCTGCCAGAACTAGCTGGAAATCTTCCAGAAATGTAGAATATCTCCCTGGGATCTGAAGAACGCTGCAGTTTCTGTGGGAGATGCAACATTGGTGCCTCCTCACAAAGAGGCGGAGTCCTGTGATGGAATATCTTTGCAATAAGAACCTCGGGGTACACGAGCCACCCTTTTATGTGTTTGGTCTTTAATGAAGGTACATGCCTCATCAAGATCTGTGTCATCCAGGAATTGGTAAACAAGTTGTGGTGTTTGTACAGGCAGGAGGTAGCCAATCCTGACCATGTCCTTAAATGCTGGGCAGGCATTCATTGGGCAGTCAGTGAAGGAGGAAGTTTCATCACATGACTACAGCCTTTGTTTAACTGAAATGGCTCCCACTCCAACCCCGCTTGATCTTGTGCATGTAATATAACACCCTGAAACTAAACACTCCCCTCTTTCTGAAAAACAAATGCAGGCAGAGGGGCACCCCTTCACAGCACCAACATCCTCGCACTGGAGATGCTGCGTTTCCACAAAGCTGCTCCCTTTAGAGTTGTATGCCAAAGAGCTTGAACAAATTCATTTTAATTATCCGACCTGACCAATCATCGTTCACGAGTTTCAAAAGCAACATGAAAAATCTACTCTTGAAACTGCTGGACACTGTGTGAACGCCCATACTATGCCACATACAGATGCCCAGTTGGATTCCACGAAAACCCATTGAATGACTAGTTACAAAATGTTGTACGATCACAAAACTTTAACTATCAGTGGTGGCCTCTGACTTATGAATGTTGTGGGGTTAAAAAAAAGTAATTTGTAACTTCCACTTAGACCGACTGACCCAATAGGGTGTCTGGCTTCTGGCTGAATGACATTGTCTCCACTTTCACCAGGCAGGCAAATGATTGTTCATATGGTTTACATTGGCACAAACACAATGGCATAACTCAGAAGTGGCGGAGGCAGGGTCTGCCAAATGAAATGGTTATGTACACCACTATGAAGCAATCATCAGATCTTGTAGGAAATTGTTGGCCCATGCTGTAAAACAGCAAAATCGGCCGCTGTTATTACAAAAAAGAAACTGTGCGTTTCACACCATAAACACATGAATAATTCCCAGCTATAAGAAAAAATAAATCATCACGATTTTTGTTACAAGATGCACAGGACTCTATATTAAGATCTAAAAATGCTGTTCTTGCGTCTTATCAGAACGCGCTTGCTGGATGTGCACCCCCAATCCCCGCTATTTTCTCACTCCTTTTCTCCTCTGACCAGAGCCTCGGATGATGAGCTGCTCTTGTCCCCAAAACTGTGACTAAAATTTAAATGCATTTCATATTTTCTGCTTGTGTGTCATATTATTAATATGCCTCCCTGGGGCTCTCTGGATTTCAAACCTTTGGGCTTTTTTTGTCTTATTTACATGGCAGATGCCGCAGTGTTAGAACTGGCAAGTGTTTCGAACGGCGCACGCGCCTCTTCCGACTTCCATGGTCTGTAAGCACATCGCTCTCGCTTAGCCCTTGACTCGGACATTGGGATCATCTTCTCAAGGGAACAAGAACCCCGGCCTGCCCGTCTTTTGCATCCATTTCACGGGGGAACAAATGCTGCCGCTCTAGTTCTAAGGAGGCAAGCGACGTGCAGCCAGAGCCTGGGGGTGTCAAAGTGGGGGACGTTAGGGTGGCGAGGGGGTCTCAAAACACTTGCGAGATCGCCAGAGACGTCACCCTGTAGCGGAATTTCTTGCAGCTGAGAAAGGGGTCTATCCATAATTTGGACTAATTTACTGAGCTTACACCTTGGGGGGGTAGGGGGTGTTGTTTAGTGCGGGCACTGGGCAGGCAGGAGGGGGGACCTCAGCTGCTGGTGGTCCTGGACCTTTCTGCCCTACCCCGGATCACTGGAGTTGAAAATTTTGGGGGGTTTGCTTGGTGACAGGTACCCCGGCAGGGATGGAGCGCTATGTGGTGCCCTGGGGTATGTGGGACTGCTGGTAGTGTATTGCCCATCCCTCTGAGTGACTGAGGGGAAGTTGCCACAAAGTTATGTCCCGGATACCCTGGGTTGAGGGCGTGGGCGATGGATAAGGAAAAGGGGCCTTCTGGCACTTTTGCATTCCGAAGAGTTGCCAAATGTTTTATTGTTTGCACACTCTATGAGCTGTTTTGCTGGTCTTACCTTCAGTATTCTCAGAACAATAATGGCTTGTACTGATCTTACAAGTAAATTTTTAAGTGAGGGCTCGACCAATCATAAAATTGTTACTAGACTTGCAGGTCTAGTAATTTAAAAAAATCAACTCAAACTAACTGTAATGCACTTGACCTCTGTCCCTGAAAACGGAGCAAATGTGTCAAGTTAACAAGATTTAAAGGCATTTTGTTGCTCATTCACTTTGTGAGCAATAAAGATGCCTATAAATCTTGTTAACTTGTCACATTTGCTCTGCTTTCAGAGACAGGTCAAAAGTCTGTTTGTCTTTCTACTAGTCAGAAAGGGCGAGTAGGACCTAAAAATAGCTCCTCCTCATTAAATCGGGCTCCCAAATGGGAGCAGGCAAGTGAATTTTTCGAGCCCTGGAAGTGTTGTGCAGTAATGGGTGGAGACAACTGTTTTGTTGCTTGCACAATCATTGAGCTACTTTTACTGATCTTAAGTCCTGTATTCTCGTAACAATGTCTTTGGCCGATCTTACGGTATTCTCATAACAATGTATGCCTTAACTATGGTTATCATTCCTCACTGATGTTGTGTGACTATGTGAATAAAAGGCTATGCCCTTGGATAAACCACATTAATTGCAGTTGTCTCCCTCCTTGGGAGTCGATCCAGTGGGGGACTGGGGTTGCAAGTTGTGAGTGCACTAAAGAAGATTAGCATTCTAACACTTACCATTACCTAGGACATGCACGAAAACACACGTGCTTCATGGTGCTTACAACCACTTCTACATGTGGTGAATGGGAAAGGGTGGGATCTATGCCTGGGAATGACGGACGGACGCACTCAGGTAGAGAGGGAGACTCCTACGACCCAAAGCATGATGCTGACAGCATCACTGGCCTATAGAGAATACTGCCATAGACTACAATGGCAATGATTCATTATTAAGGGCTTTAGAGGAATAAGCCCTGCGTGGTGCGTCAGAGTTCAGAAAGTTGATTTACTGCCTGGCTTCCGTCTCCTGATTGAGAGTGAGGCTGGGCAGGCTCCTTGGGCCTCAGACACCTCAGACTTCGATCGTATCTCTAAATAAATTGATCTATTTAATATTTGTACAGGAATGTCAGGGGTGAGCATAGCCCCAGAGCCCTAATGGAGAATCCGCCCCTGACTATGAATATTCTATGTAAATTGTCCTAACATCATGTTATGTCATGTCTGCGCTATGTAAACACAAACATGTATAAATAAATATGTTACAAAACTTAGTGACGCAAGGATCACATTCTACCACTTCAGGGCAACAATACACAGAGATGGGAATTGACATTTAACACACATTGTGGGAAAGACAAAGAGAAGTGGCCAAGAAAAGCAGAAGTGAGATTTCGAGAATGATGAAAAGCCTCAGTTAAAAGAAACAACGTTATGGCACCGCATGAACTCATCTACCAGCTGACATTCTTCTTACTCCGTGTTCTGGTACATATCGTGGCTTAACGGCTAGAGCGGCTGACTTTGAAGCTGGAGAACCAGGCTGTAGTCTGGCAGGAAGCTCAAACATTCTGTGATTCTGGGCAAATTACTTAATCTCCCCGTGGCTAAACAATGAATGTGTCCGTCTGTAATGCAACTGGTGCTCGTGTAAAGCACTCTGATACCTTTCGGTTGTGTTGGTGACATAAAGTTACAACAAGCAGGAGTGGCACCAGGGCTTAGCATGTAAAGTCGAGGTGTAGTGCTGTCGCATTTGTTGGGCTGTTCTGTGCCTGTTTGTAGATACGTTTCACAAGTAAAATTTCTTTTGCCAAATTGTGCACGAGGGTAGTAACAGTACTAATGGATTCAGTTCTTGGAAATGTGACATCTCGAGAGTGCAGTTTGGACATGCTGGATCCATCAGTATTAGAAGAAATGACAGGAGGACCCTCAGACATTGATCGTGAGATCTTCCTTGCCTGAAGTGAGCAAAAGAAAGGGCTTAGCGCAGTTTGGTTGATAATGTGTTTCAGATATTCAGGTGCCTCCTTTGATTTATCACGGGTTTACTTTTTCAGATCCTGTGAATCGCTCCAGCTGCAGTAAGTCCCTGTAGCAGAGTATGGGACTGCCATATAGGATAGGGAGTGTTTTTGTCAAGTTAACACAGTATTTTAAAAGGCATTTTCAGCCTCCATACGGAGACCATGAAGAGCTACCACAAGTTATGTTGTGTGCTAATGCTGCGGAGTATTTTATGTCGTGTTTGTTGTTGTGTTAGATGGCTTTCAACAGCTTCAAAGCAACAATTACTAGAGATACAGAAAAAAAAGAATATTTTTCTGTTGAGTGCTAGCGACCAGGCCACTTTGAGACTCTTCTTTTGTCATGATCTGGCCCCCCACACCCACAGCCGCAGGGGTCGCATTTCTAACCCTCTGGTGCAATGCTCAGTCCAGTGCACCAATGCAAATTAGAAATCCAGTTGGCCTGCGGCCTCCTGGGCAATAGTGTGTAGGAAGTGTATTCTTGTCATGATCAGTCCGACTAGATGAGTTCAGGGACACAATGGAATACCAGGCCTTTTTTGTAAATAAATAACACTCAAAATAGCACTAAAAAACAGAGGATGAACTGAAACCAAGCCGAGTGCATAGCATATGAACTGTAGCCACACCGAAGGGGAAATAAATGCAGCAGTGTATGACATGACCAGCGAATGCAATATTAAGATTCCAAACAAGATTAGTAAATTCCTAGCATCCTAATACCCTATCACTACTTCTAGGCGCTATGTTAAATTTTATAGCAATCCCAGAAATTGAGTTTGATATGAAGCACACAAAATACCTCCCTTCTGAAAAAAAAAAGTTGCTGTTTAGCTATTCTCCATCGCAGCTTTTGCATGGGAATGAGAAGCAGTGCAAGGCTGAAGGGCTCTTCTCTGCAAGCTCCCGGAGCAGCTCCCAACCACTAGCTTCACATTGACTCCTGAGGCGGAAGCCGGGAGTTTGTTCTTTTAATATATTTCGCCTGCTATAACATTGTGTTAATGCTTGTTTTTATTAAACTTGTACCTGTATTTACCTCGGGCTCCTCACACAGCGCTCATTGTTCTGCCTTCCTGTCGGATCTTACATCGCTCGTCGCGGTGTGCTTGAGACGGGGGGCAGACGCCTACGCTGACTTTGGCAGCCATATTGGGTGAGGGAGCTGGACAGCGTTGTAGACGCACTCACGGGGGGATAAATTGCGGATGCATTTGCGCACGCGCAGCGGACGCATTGACTCCTGAGGCGGAAGCCGGGAGTTTGTTCTTTTAATATATTTCGCCTGCTATAACATTGTGTTAATGCTTGTTTTTATTAAACTTGTATCTGTATTTGCATTTACCTCGGGCTCCTCACACAGCACTCATTGTTCTGCCTTCCTGTCGGATCTTACATCGCTCGTCGCGGTGTGCTTGAGACGAGGGCAGACGCCTACGCTGACTTTGGCAGCCATATTGGGTGAGGGAGCTGGACAGCGTTGTAGACGCACTCACGGGGGATAAATTGCGGATGCATTTGCGCACGCGCAACGGACACGCACAGCGGACGCGCGCAGCGGGCGCGCCGACAGCGTGCCGAAGGCGCGCTAAAGGCAAGCTTGTCTGCGCCTGTCCGCGCCCTTCCGGACCAAGGGACCAGCCACTCCGGCCGGACCATAACTTATGCACCTGAGACACTGAAGGCTTTGCAGAACACTTATGGCCAACTTGCTAGTAAGGTCTCTTCTATCTTAATTACCAACAAATTATTTACTAATCGCAATAGCTTTCCGGAGCTTCGGCCTACTATGGCTTATAACTCGCGCCCTCTTATTCAGACCACGCACAGAGCAGCCCCATTATCATTCTATTATCTTAACACCCGTTCCTTGGTGCGACATCAGTTGGACGTTTTTTCACTCCTGATCATGGACAAACCTGATGTCCTGCTTCTAACTGAGACATGGCTCGCCGATGATTCTGCCCCGGATATACTCGCAGCTCTCCCCCCTGACTATTACATCATATCGGCCAACAGAGGTTCGGGCAAGTCAGGTGGAGGGGTGGCGGCTATCATTCACACTGACCTCACTTTCTGTTCTCTGACGTGCCTAACTCTTGCACGTACGGATAACATAGTGATCAAGTTAGAGTCTGTCAATGACTCCCTGGCCTGTGTCCTACTGTATAGACCACCTAAACTGATGCCTTCCTTCCCATTGGCTCTCAGTGAACAGCTAGCCACGCTAGTGACTGAACATGCTAGGGTTCTCCTGGTGGGAGACTTTAATTATTGGAATGGGGACCCTAATGAAGGAACGCATTCTGCAGAGATGTCCGACCTACTTAAAAATCTCAATCTATCCCAGTTTGTTCCATCCCCAACCCATGTCAAGGGACGTATATTGGACCAAATCTGGGCTACAAACTTGAATATTACCATCCCTGTTGTGTTACCTTGTATTTGGTCCGATCACCATCTATTGAAATTCCAAATCAAGCAATCTGCCCCTCCGATAATTAAAGCACGGGGAGATGGCATGGTTAGGAAATGGCACCTCATTAATAAAGAAGAATTTCTTAATTCATTTGCAGACTCCATCCCAGCTCTTCATCATTCTGATGTTAACACCATGGAAAATAAGTTATCTAGCTGGCTCATCGAGGCCAGTGATAAACACGCCCCCTCCAAAATAGTCACATTACTGCGTCGGTCTGAAACCAATAGATGGTTCTCGGCCAATCTTAAAGCCGAGAAACTAATGGTACGACAATGGTGCCGACAATACTCTCTGGAAAAAAGATCCCAGTACATCACGGCGCACAAAGTCTACAGGAAAAACATTCTGACAGCTAAAACTGCCTTTTTCTCTGACCGCATTTTAAAGTCTAATCACAGTTCTAAAATTATATTTTTTGTTATAGACGAACTTTCTAACCCTGAACGCGTACTTAGAAAGGCCACTCCTTCCCAGGAACTATGCGATTCCCTGAACGACTATTTTATTGATAAGATCACTCTAATCAAAAGTAGCATACCTGCTCACCCCCCCCCAGCAAAATGCCCCAGTCCATCAGTGTAATAATAACACCCTTAACAGTTTTCCTCTGATCGGTGAAGAGACTTTTCAGTCTCTCTTAACGGATACTAAGTCTGGTTCACCCGCAGACTGCTGCCCGCCCCACATTCTGAAAGAGTCCCTTGCGATCCATTCTGGTCCGGCGCTTGTCCTACTGAACAATTCTATTTCTTCTGGTATCGTTCCTCTAGCTTTAAAAAAAGCCATAGTGGTCCCCCTCTTGAAAAAGTTGGGAGCGGATCCGGCCGTCCTCGCCAATTACCGCCCTATATCTCTGTTACCTTTCTTGGCCAAAGTCTTGGAGAGTTATGTTGCTAAATGCCTCTCCAACTTTTTGGAGATGTACAAACATCTGGACTCCCATCAGGCAGGTTTTCGTCCCGCACATTCTACCGAAGCCGTGATCCTGTCAGCTATGGATAGCCTACGGGAATTCGCTGATAGAGGGTGTCCGCGAGCTTTGGTCCTGTTGTTCCTGTCTGCGGCCTTTGACACGGTCGACCATGACATCCTGGTCGACCGTGTCAGGGGGGTCGGAGTCTCTGGTACAGCGGCTCAATGGATTTCCTCCTTTTTGAGGGACCGCCATCAAGCAGTGCGTCTTGGCCTATTCCTCTCCCCACACTTATTTAACATATATATATGTCCCCCCGATTAAATCATTGAAAGAAAGAAAGGTACTGGTTCTTAACTACGCAGATGATCTGCAGCTTCTCCTCAGGGTTGATGGGTCTAATGACTCCGTCTCGGAGTTCCAGAAGACTATGCTGCTCATCCAAACTTGTATGGATATGAATCATCTGAAGCTTAATCCGGGAAAAACAGAAGTGGTCTTTACGGGGGACAGCCTTAAGCACTGCGGCCCCCAGTATTGGCCTCTGGCACTCAGCCCACCTCCTATCCCCTCTAGCTCCGCCAAGACTCTGGGGGGTACTTCTGGATAGTGATCTATCCTTAAAAGCTCAGGTTGGAGCAGTGGTGTCTAAGTGCTTTTACCAACTGCGAAAAATCAGAAAAATCCATCGCTTTCTTACTCATGAAGCTCTGGTCCAAGCCATGATTTCAACTGTGCTATCCCACCTAGACTATTCCAACTCGGTCTACCTGGGAATGCCTCAGTATTTGTTTAATCGCCTCCAGTTGGTCCAAAACCAGGCTGCCCGTCTGATTTACCACCAACCTAAATGGCAACCCGCTTCTCCTCTATTGAGGAAACTACACTGGCTCCCGGTACAACGCCGCTGTTTCTTCAAAACTGGTTGCCTTATTTTCAAGGCTCTACACGGTACCAGTCCGGAATTTATCAACAACATTATACGTAGGTATTCCCCCACCCGCTACCTAAGATCTACCCACCTTTCATTTCTTTCTATTCCGAACTTCAAGAGGGCCCGTCTGGGAGGCCGCAGGTTTGCCATTCTCGCTCCCAAGTTGTGGAATTCTCTCCCTCTTGAGCTCCGTACATGTACTGATCTCCTCCCATTTTGGAAACTCTTGAAAACTTGGTTGTTTACTCAGAGTTAGTTTCCGCTGCCTTTGTCAAGATGTCTGCCAGCGCCATGAAGCCAACCTGGCGTACGTGCGCTTTATAAATCTCCATTAACATTAACATTCACAGTCCTGAGGTGCATCCCCCTCAATTAATGGTCAGATACCTGTGTTTTTATAATATCTCATCTGATGATATCTGATGTATTTTATCTCCTATTTATAAAAAGAAAATAGCACTTGGAGAAACTGAAGCATCATAACATACTAGAACAACTATGAGTCTCAAAAAATAGAAGACCTAGATACCAGGATAAAGGTAATGCTAGAGTATAGTAAAGCTGTGGATTCATTTATGCATATATGTGTGTATGCACTGGAAATAAAATTCCCATCATCAACCTCAAGAGGTTAGCTTCATCATCTGGGAATGGAGGACGGCAAGAGTACCATATTCTACTTAGCAATTAGTAGATTTTGGTCTCTTATGTGTCCCAGACCAGTGGATGATATAGTTGTTATTTGATGATGGATAGATGTGTGGATTGCAGTGCTCGTGAAACGTGATGTTGTGGGGGTGCTCGATAAAAATTGTCTAGCAAGGCACTAAACACATTTTATTAAATCGCTGCCATGTTAGCAATGACTAAAAACAGTGCTATGACAGTTTAAACAAATAACTGTGATGACAAATAGGTCTACATGTTTCTGCTACCGGGCGAAATTCACCCAAGCATTCTTCAGGACCAAATAAGCTACTGCAGAAATTGAACGGTGCTCGAGTGAGCGATAAAGTGAATGATACAACCTGGACCCAAACGAAGGGCCAAGGAACTCTGTGGGAGGTAATTTTCCTCCGTTAACCTACAGAGAAACAAACAGAAAAAGGGGGGAGAAAACACAGCGTGGCACAAACCTTTTAGAAAGTGAAATTCATGAGGTCAAAACTTTTAGCATCCAGTAATTGATCAAGTATGCAAATACTCTTAAATATATCAAGACTATATTAAGTCTATGTTAATTGAATGAAGTGAGTAACAGTTATGGCACTTACCCAAAATGTTGTGGGTGTGCGCCTCACCTCGCCTGGCTACTGCTCAGGTTAGGGGAGGCCCCGCTCTGTAAGAGAATCAGAGGGTTCACAATGTATTATTGCTCGAAATATGAGCTCTTTTGTAAAAACCGCAGGCGCTCATTCCGCGATATGCCAGAAAAGACTAACCCCACATGATGACATTCGAGGGCTACAAAGCGTCGAAAGGATAGTACCCTCAGGTAATGCGAAGTGGTCGCCATGGTAACAGGTGAGGTGAAAGGCTCCACTACCCAAGGTAACTTACTCGATATTACCAAACGCGATATACTTCTTTCTGACAAAATCAAATGGAGAGAATTACTGCTCACCTCTCCGTCGGTACCTCGGAGTGGAGCTGAGCTCGTAGGGGAGGCAACCAGCGGGGTGGAAACACTCGGCTAAAGTAAAGAAAGCCGGTGTTGGTTGTCATAGCAACCCTGTGGGTGAGACGCAGGGGAATTGCGTCACCGCTTCGCGCCAAACGAGTATGGGAAATGTAGTTCATATGAGAGGGCGTCATAGATAGATCTTTAGAGAAACAAATCTCGTACAAATTGCTTGATTGGAACGATAGCAAAAATAAAATAAAGCGATATTCTGCCTTGTCCATGAAGGTAACGAGAGTTTCAGAAAGACTGTGTATGTATACACATAAAGAAGGCAGCCGCTAGGGTGAATGTAACCAAACACAAGCCTGAATAGATGGTGTCATGGTGTCATGGCAACCCTGTGAGTGAGACGCAGGGGAATAACGTCCCCGCATCGCGCCAAACAAGTATGGGAAATGTAGTTTGTATGAGAAGGCGTCATAGATAGATCGTTAGAGAAACAAATCGCGTGCACATTGCTCGATTTGAACGATGGCATGTTAAGGCAATATTCTGTCTTGTCCATGGAGGTAACAAAAAGTATGTATACACATAAAGAAGGTAGCCGCTCAGATAAATACAACCAAACACAAGCCTGAGATAGATAGTAGTGTACAAGCGCATGCTAACTGGATCATATCGACCTGAGCCACACAATTCCATAGGACACGAGTGTGTATCTACCTAGATAGTTGCCCAAGGAATATCATCATTGAGCCCATCCTGGTCACTATGTAGTCTAAACACCCATCTCTGTTCCTTTTGGAATAGGTAGTTCGTGACATCTGTGATATGTGGTGGAATGAAAGGTTGTTCCAGGATGAGCCATTGCATGTCTTCTGGTTTATGGTTTGATGTTAAGAAATGTGTAGTCATTTTTGTTGACTGTTTCTTACGCCTGATTGTGCTCTTGTGCTCACTTATTCTTATTTTAATTTTGCGGGTGGTCATCCCTACATATTTGAGTGAGCACGGGCAGGTGATAAGGTAAATTACTTTTTCTGAGTTGCAGTTGGTATGTTTATGAAGCAGCCATGGTCTTGAGGTGCCAATATCTACTGATTTGGTATGTGTTGTCTGTGGGCACACTGAGCAGCTGCCACAGGGATAATGCCCTTGTACAGGTGGCAGGTCCCAGAGTGTTGAATTAGCAGGGTTCTTCATAGTTTTTGGTCGTGTATGAACCAGACTGTCTTTTAAATTCGTACCCCTCTTGAAAGAGAAAAGTGGGGGAGGAATTTCTTCGTTGTTGAGATTCAAGATGCGCCAGTGTTTACGTACTACTTTCTGCACCTGATTGGAAAGTGTGCTGAAAGTATTGACAAAGGTTAATCTTGTTAGTGGCGGTTTTGGTATTGGGGGAGCAATGAGAGCGTCTCTGTTGTTATTAGCCGCTCTTTTCTTAGCTTGTCTAATCAAAAAAGGAGGATACTCTTTGGCTTTCAGTTGATGGGACAAGGCTGCTGCATGCTTTTCAAAAGTCTCCTTTGTGGAACAATTTCTGCGTATCCGCAGAAATTGTCCAACAGGCAAGTTCTGTCTGAGAGACCTAGGATGGTGACTTTGAAAATTCAGTAATGAGTTTTTTGCTTGGGGTTTTCTGTATAGTTCACTCCCTAGAGTGCCTTCTGAGGGATAGATGACAATATCCAAAAAAGGCAACCTTGTCTTGTCGTGTGTCACTGTAAATTTCAAAAATCTGTTTTGTGCATTGAGCCATGTGTGAAAATCAAGCAGAGTAGTCACATTACCGCGCCATATGACCAAAATGTCATCAATATATCTCTTCCAGACGACAAGCCTGTCGTGGAAAGGATTGTTGTCGTTCAGTACTGTGTCCTGTTCAAAAAGATGTACGTAAAGGTTCGCCAGGCTCGGCGCAAAAATGCTGCCCATTGATGTTCCTGAGGTCTGGAGGTAGATGGTATCCTCAAACTTAAAGAAGTTCTCTTTCATTGCCAGTCTGGCACATTCCATGATGAAATTGATAGGCGTGATTGTATCTAGATCTGTGGTATCAAGTAAACCCCTGATGGACTCCAGGGTTTCGTCCTGGGGAATACAGGTGTAGAGGGATTCAACATCGAAACTCACCAGAAGGTCTGTTTCGGTGTCGAAAGTGGTCTCAGGTAACAGTCTCAGGACGTCTTTTGTGTCTTGTAAAAATGTTGGCATCTTTTTGACCAACGGACGTAAGAAGAAATCCACAAAGGTAGACAAAGGTTCAAGGAGTGATCCTATCCCCGATATGATGGGGCGTCCTGGTGGTGGTCTAGTGGCTTTGTGAATTTTAGGGAGGACATAGAAATAGGGCATCACCGGAAACCTCGTGATCAGGAAATCAGACTCTTGTGGTGTGATCCAGCCTGATTCTTTCGCTTCATAGACCAGATCATTTATTTCTTTTGACAATCTGGCTGTCGGGTCTTCTGACAGAACCTGGTAAGATTTGCCATCATTTAGCTGTCTAAGACATTCATTCCGATATGCTGTCGAATCCATTATGACAATAGCGCCCCCCTTGTCAGCGGGCTTGATGGTGATAGTGTTGTCATTGGAAAGAGTAGTTAAGGCCTTTCTTTGTAAGAGGGAAAAGTTTGAATATCTTTTCTCGCTGGTGGAGCACAGCGTAGTGACATCGTTGGTAACAGCTTGTTCAAACACCTTTACATGGTCTGGCACCAGATGCACTGGTGGGTTGAAGTTAGAAGCTGGTTTGAGACCTGTGTTAGATTCTGGAGGTGAGTCATCTAGACTCATCATGTTAGTTCCCTTGTCTTTCCCTTTAAAAAAGAAATGAAGGCGAACTTTTCGAAAAAAAATTCCGAGTTCGCACCTTAGTTGGAAGGGATCACCCACACATGTGGGAACAAACCCCAGGCCTTTGTTTAGAACCTCATGTTCAATTGACGTCAAATTGCGTTGGCTCAAATTTACCACTAAAAGATCATTGTCATCTGTAATCTTTGCGGTTGTTGTGTCTTTTTGTTCTATGGGTTCTGCGGTGGTTGGTCTGTTTGCCAGTGTACTTGTTGTACTTGTCCTCCTCTTCTCCTGCCTCTGTTGCGCCCACGGCCTTGCCCTAAAAAAGGAGGCTGCCCAAAAAAGGTAGATGCAGGGGGCGGCTGGCCAAGAAAAGGGGGCATGGGGGGATTGAAAGGCGAAGATTGGTAACCCCAGGGTGCTGGGGGCCACCAAGGGCTCGGTTGACCATAGTAATTTTGTGTACCGCGTCTTTTATTGGCGCGAGAACGTTGATAGTTTGGTCTTTGCGACGGAGCCGATGTATTAGAACCCTCTGAGTCTGATGAGGGGGTGTCTGTCCCTGACGAAGAATAGTTAGAGCCGTATCTCTTACCCTTTCTGTTGTATTCAGGTGGGGTATAAGTTGCACTGGTGTACGGGTAAACTTTTTCGAACGAGAAACGGGCCAGATCCTTCTTAAATTTCTCAATTTTCGTCTGCAAGATGGTATCTTTGTGTTCTTTATTGTTTTTGTTAGTATCCTCGAGATTTCTTTTGAACAAAGCACTCGTGATTGTGGCTTTAATTTGACCCTCCAAAGTTTGTATTTCTACAAGGATCAGATAGGCTGCCTTCTTGGCCGTGCTGATGATTAAAATAAGCCAATCGCGAGTGCATCGCCAAGCAATAAGCGACCAGTCTTTCAGAAAACTTTTATCAGTCAAAAAAAGGCGTGGTGTGTTGGTTACTATCAAACCCATGGGTGCGCTGTTACTTCTTAAATACTCCGTCATTATTGCACCATGTATAAAGGTGCGCGAATGTGATTTCTTCAGGGCAAGGAGATTCTGCCATTCGTCTACGGTATTGTTGGAGACTGATGGCAAGGTGTCTAATATGCTAGGATTAGTATCGAGAATTGATTGCAGCATACTGTCATCGAATGACAAACCAGTGAGTTCGGCCATTTCTGAAACAGAGAACGCGGAGTGAGCAGCGGTATGAGTGTACTTGTAAACAGCCAGTTGGCGTAAGTACCGGAAAAAGACCCGCAGCCAACAGCTGCTCTATAAACTGTCTTAAAGTACCTTTGTGGATTTCTTCTTACGTCCGTTGGTCAAAAAGATGCCAACATTTTTACAAGACACAAAAGACGTCCTGAGACTGTTACCTGAGACCACTTTCGACACCGAAACAGACCTTCTGGTGAGTTTCGATGTTGAATCCCTCTACACCTGTATTCCCCAGGACGAAACCCTGGAGTCCATCAGGGGTTTACTTGATACCACAGATCTAGATACAATCACGCCTATCAATTTCATCATGGAATGTGCCAGACTGGCAATGAAAGAGAACTTCTTTAAGTTTGAGGATACCATCTACCTCCAGACCTCAGGAACATCAATGGGCAGCATTTTTGCGCCGAGCCTGGCGAACCTTTACGTACATCTTTTTGAACAGGACACAGTACTGAACGACAACAATCCTTTCCACGACAGGCTTGTCGTCTGGAAGAGATATATTGATGACATTTTGGTCATATGGCGCGGTAATGTGACTACTCTGCTTGATTTTCACACATGGCTCAATGCACAAAACAGATTTTTGAAATTTACAGTGACACACGACAAGACAAGGTTGCCTTTTTTGGATATTGTCATCTATCCCTCAGAAGGCACTCTAGGGAGTGAACTATACAGAAAACCCCAAGCAAAAAACTCATTACTGAATTTTCAAAGTCACCATCCTAGGTCTCTCAGACAGAACTTGCCTGTTGGACAATTTCTGCGGATACGCAGAAATTGTTCCACAAAGGAGACTTTTGAAAAGCATGCAGCAGCCTTGTCCCATCAACTGAAAGCCAAAGAGTATCCTCCTTTTTTGATTAGACAAGCTAAGAAAAGAGCGGCTAATAACAACAGAGACGCTCTCATTGCTCCCCCAATACCAAAACCGCCACTAACAAGATTAACCTTTGTCAATACTTTCAGCACACTTTCCAATCAGGTGCAGAAAGTAGTACGTAAACACTGGCGCATCTTGAATCTCAACAACGAAGAAATTCCTCCCCCACTTTTCTCTTTCAAGAGGGGTACGAATTTAAAAGACAGTCTGGTTCATACACGACCAAAAACTATGAAGAACCCTGCTAATTCAACACTCTGGGACCTGCCACCTGTACAAGGGCATTATCCCTGTGGCAGCTGCTCAGTGTGCCCACAGACAACACATACCAAATCAGTAGATATTGGCACCTCAAGACCATGGCTGCTTCATAAACATACCAACTGCAACTCAGAAAAAGTAATTTACCTTATCACCTGCCCGTGCTCACTCAAATATGTAGGGATGACCACCCGCAAAATTAAAATAAGAATAAGTGAGCACAAGAGCACAATCAGGCGTAAGAAACAGTCAACAAAAATGACTACACATTTCTTAACATCAAACCATAAACCAGAAGACATGCAATGGCTCATCCTGGAACAACCTTTCATTCCACCACATATCACAGATGTCACGAACTACCTATTCCAAAAGGAACAGAGATGGGTGTTTAGACTACATAGTGACCAGGATGGGCTCAATGATGATATTCCTTGGGCAACTATCTAGGTAGATACACACTCGTGTCCTATGGAATTGTGTGGCTCAGGTCGATATGATCCAGTTAGCATGCGCTTGTACACTACTATCTATCTCAGGCTTGTGTTTGGTTGTATTTATCTGAGCGGCTACCTTCTTTATGTGTATACATACTTTTTGTTACCTCCATGGACAAGACAGAATATTGCCTTAACATGCCATCGTTCAAATCGAGCAATGTGCACGCGATTTGTTTCTCTAACGATCTATCTATGACGCCTTCTCATACAAACTACATTTCCCATACTTGTTTGGCGCGATGCGGGGACGTTATTCCCCTGCGTCTCACTCACAGGGTTGCCATGACACCATGACACCATCTATTCAGGCTTGTGTTTGGTTACATTCACCCTAGCGGCTGCCTTCTTTATGTGTATACATACACAGTCTTTCTGAAACTCTCGTTACCTTCATGGACAAGGCAGAATATCGCTTTATTTTATTTTTGCTATCGTTCCAATCAAGCAATTTGTACGAGATTTGTTTCTCTAAAGATCTATCTATGACGCCCTCTCATATGAACTACATTTCCCATACTCGTTTGGCGCGAAGCGGTGACGCAATTCCCCTGCGTCTCACCCACAGGGTTGCTATGACAACCAACACCGGCTTTCTTTACTTTAGCCGAGTGTTTCCACCCCGCTGGTTGCCTCCCCTACGAGCTCAGCTCCACTCCGAGGTACCGACGGAGAGGTGAGCAGTAATTCTCTCCATTTGATTTTGTCAGAAAGAAGTATATCGCGTTTGGTAATATCGAGTAAGTTACCTTGGGTAGTGGAGCCTTTCACCTCACCTGTTACCATGGCGACCACTTCGCATTACCTGAAGGTACTATCCTTTCGACGCTTTGTAGCCCTCGAATGTCATCATGTGGGGTTAGTCTTTTCTGGCATATCGCGGAATGAGCGCCTGCGGTTTTTACAAAAGAGCTCATATTTCGAGCAATAATACATTGTGAACCCTCTGATTCTCTTACAGAGCGGGGCCTCCCCTAACCTGAGCAGTAGCCAGGCGAGGTGAGGCGCACACCCACAACATTTTGGGTAAGTGCCATAACTGTTACTCACTTCATTCAATTAACATAGACTTAATATAGTCTTGATATATTTAAGAGTATTTGCATACTTGATCAATTACTGGATGCTAAAAGTTTTGACCTCATGAATTTCACTTTCTAAAAAGTTTGTGCCACGCTGTGTTTTCTCCCCCCTTTTTCTGTTTGTTTCTCTGTAGGTTAACGGAGGAAAATTACCTCCCACAGAGTTCCTTGGCCCTTCGTTTGGGTCCAGGTTGTATCATTCACTTTATCGCTCACTCGAGCACCGTTCAATTTCTGCAGTAGCTTATTTGGTCCTGAAGAATGCTTGGGTGAATTTCGCCCGGTAGCAGAAACATGTAGACCTATTTGTCATCACAGTTATTTGTTTAAACTGTCATAGCACTGTTTTTAGTCATTGCTAACATGGCAGCGATTTAATAAAATGTGTTTAGTGCCTTGCTAGACAATTTTTATCGAGCACCCCCACAACATCACGTTTCACGAGCACTGCAATCCACACATCTATCCATCATCAAATAACAACTATATCATCCACTGGTCTGGGACACATAAGAGACCAAAATCTACTAATTGCTAAGTAGAATATGGTACTCTTGCCGTCCTCCATTCCCAGATGATGAAGCTAACCTCTTGAGGTTGATGATGGGAATTTTATTTCCAGTGCATACACACATATATGCATAAATGAATCCACAGCTTTACTATACTCTAGCATTACCTTTATCCTGGTATCTAGGTCTTCTATTTTTTGAGACTCATAGTTGTTCTAGTATGTTATGATGTTGATTTGGGGATACCACAACTATTAGAGTCTATAAACTTTTTGTCCCTCTGACCCCTACTCCAATTGAGATACTTTAAGACAGAAACTGAAGCATCAACAAGACTCATCAGATATGGTGATTAATGCGTGGTATTGATTTACATATAGATAATATGCTCCTATAACTAAAACAATAAAAACATGTCACCTTCCACTGCACGCGTCCATTACCACGCCCATAATGAAAACGATAATGATATGTCACCCTAGATAGGAGACGGACATGATACTAACGCTTCTACGCCTGTCTAAAACATCACACTTTCTAGTAAAAGAAATAAAATAATTTGAAGCAGGCTCCTAATGAACATAGAAGAGTCTAAACGGGCCATGTCGCAGTGCTTGCAGCATTGTGTGGCCATCTGCTGCCCTCCAGTGGTCATTGTGGGAACATTGTGTGGCAGCTGTTGAAATGAGCTTAAAGTGATGCCAGTCCACTTTGCATTGAGGGTGGATACAGGTATGCAATTAGGGGAACTCGAAAATATTCACTTTCGTTATTTGTATTGATATCAGTGTGGATCCAACTATTGGTTGTTCATGAGGCGTAGATTTGTATTGTTTGTATGATGTCCGGGTGCTGCTTCTATCCTGCATGTGAATCCAAACTTACTGGAGCTGAAATGTGCTGAATTTAAATGAGAAAAGTCCATACATATCAATCCCATGGCAATACTGATGACTCTGCCGCACATGCCGTGCAGAAATTGGACTTCCCCTGAATTTTGAAAGAGGTTAATTCAAAAAGGAAAAGTGAGCACATCAAAGCTTTGGAACAATGAGTTACAAAATAACAAGAAATAGAAAATATTTCGAATGAAAAACCAAAACAATAACGGGAATAAATCCCATTTGTTTCAAATGAGATTTTTTAAGTTTCATAAAAATGACTTAAACGAGGACAACCATTAAGATCCAACTACAAGCACTCCCCAAACCAGTAGGTCGGGCCTTGCAAAGCTGGTGTGACGGTTTTCACTTATTTTGGTTTTAGTGCAAGCAGGGGCCACGGAAAACTAAGAAAACTGCATCACCTACAGGCTGCCGCCTTATTCTTGCATTACAACTGCTGTTTTACAAGGGATGTTTTTCAAACAAGCCCGTCTCAATTTCACCATGCCTTTTATTATTATTGTTATTAATAGTGTTAGGAAGGCAGCCAGAATAAATCCCCTCTTAACCAATGGCTCAAATCGTAGCAGCCGCCTATTATGTTCCCTCGTGCTGCTCGCTGAATGGAAATGACAATATAACAGAACATTTCAACATACGTATGTTATGTCTGATATTTGGAACTACAATACACTGGCGAAGAAAGGATTGAACCGGGCATTGTGTCATCGGGCTAGTACCAGGGGTGAGGCAGAGAGAGCACTGTCGCAAAGGAGCAGGCCATGTTCCCACTGTCAGGTAAAGAGTTAAAGGCCATGGGACACTGGCAGGTGATGTGAGTGCCCGAGCAATGGGTATGGTTGCCCCTCATAATAGCAAATAATGTTTACATTGATAGATAAGAGAAGGTGATTCAACCTCATCTTGGCAGAAGTGCCAGTGTGCGTGAGAAGAAGGTAAAACAGGACTAGTGCACACACACACGCTCAAACCACGAATGGCAGCAACGCAAGACCGGAATTCAGACGCAGCGCAGAGCAAAGCCGTTAATCAGAAGAACTGTTGACACATTTGGGAAAATTCCCCTGTTTTGTTTCAAACTTTTTTGTAATTAATTAAAACGTTCTGCTTTTCTAAGTTTAAAGTTCAACTTTTAATCACAGATCCAAAACACATCGTACCTGGAAAATGAAATTGGCCTAGTAGCATGCTGTGTTTAACGATCGAGGCAAGGCCCTCCCCTCTTCCGTTTTGAAATGCTCCAGGGTAGCACCTGCCCCCCTCGTGCCTCATTCTCCTCTTTTCATCTTTGTGTTGTTTCAGACTCTCAACCTACCACCGGCTGCGGAGGCTCTTGAGAAACCACGCCTACATCACCTGGCCCGAGGACCCCGCCCAGGCAGAGCCCTTCTGGGTGAAGCTTCGAGCAGAGCTGGACTCGGGGGTCGCCCGAGAGCAGGGCATGCAGCTCGGCATCACCATATGACTTCGAAACTCCGTTTTAGGACAGGAAACCCCAATGCTCAACATTGCTAGTCAAGAGTTACCCACCAGTGTCACAATGGAACGCGAACTTTATTGCTAATGTGCAAAGGCTTCGGAATTTGGGTAACTTTGACCAATAACATAACATTTTAAAAACTTGCAGTGACAAAGTGCACAATGGTTTGTCCCTACAGCATTTGGTAAGGTGTTCTCCACCGGAGAGGCCTCTTCACGTCGCCCTCAGTAAACATCTCATTTGGATTTATGATTTTCCTGATGAGTTTGGCAATCTGCAAGTTGAAAATAACGTTTTTGCTGTGCAGTTGACAAGAGCATCTTGGAATAGTGCAATCACCATCAAGGAAGGAGGTGCAAAGTCTTGGCTACGCTGCTATCTTTGGACTAGGGTTCGAGTCACAGCTTTGGCACTTGACTTAAATTCGTGTGTTTCCTCTCGGCAAATGTCTCAATCGCTCTGTGCCTGTGTATGTCTTTCTTAAATTAAAAGGGAAAAAGGTGAATTGTAATAGTGTTAACTCCAAGATGTATAATCACCATTAGATGTGCATCATCTTGTATGTCTGTCAGAACCCCTGATAATGACCATTGTATAGAAATCCTGACACATGCTTTCATCAGCACTGCCCTTTATGTGCCAACCACAGCAGCAAACCCCTCTATCATAATTCCATTCTCTAACTACATACACTTACAGATACATCTTAGAATAGATTTATCTGCTTGAGGTTTCTGCAGCACAATTTCTGTAAATGTTGATTTTTTTTGTATATGATCTAGAAACCTTTAAAAGAGAAATAAAAAAATTAAAAAGAATTGATTTGGCTAGAATAAAATGTTAATCCTCCTGCAAATTCACCTGCATAATGCAAATCAACATTCTGAATGTATTGCCGGATTGAATGTCTATTTTCAAGTCTGGGCTATACCCTGCATACGGGTACTACATTTGAAACATCTCGGAAAACTATTGGTGAGGTGGAGCTGCAGGTAAGTCCAAGTTATGGACCCATAAAATATTGAGGTTCAAGAATTCATAGAGTTCCCTCAATTTAGAACTGATTTTAGTTTATGAATCATTTAAACCGGGAAACCCAATGTAAATTGCATTACAATAATCCAGCTGAGCTGGAATTAATGCGTTTAGAGTCCCCACCTCCTGTGTATGAGAATACGCACGAGGCACATTCTCTTCAAGGTTAGCAGCTGAGGGGCCAAACTTGACTGCACGTTTGACCTGATTGTGTATGGTTGCTTAAGAGATAGGTATTGGTTTCCAGGCCAAAATGGAGTAGGCCTCAAAAGATAGGGGGCATATTTACAAGCCCCTATTGCCACAGGAATGTCACTTTTATCTTCATTCCTGTGACAATAGGGGCTTATTAACTAGGTGGCGTTAAGCCTCTTAATGTAGCTTAACGCCGCCTTGTAAATAAGGCACCCTTTCATGCTATAAAGGGGGTGGGTAATGGGTGTTATGGTGGGCGTTTCACTGCTACACCCATTGATTTTGACGCTCACCCCAATTTACAAGGATGGCATGAATAGGAGGCAGCACCCAAATTAAGACAAAAAAAACCTGGTCTTAACATGGTGAAACGAGGAGAATTGGTTTATTTCTACTTGTTTTTGCTGTTTCTATGTATGGTGCTTTGTTCAGCACACGTAGAAACAGCATAATGCCATAGTGCCCTTCCTGCACATAAACAATCTTTCCCTGCAACAAAAGCACCCATGCACAATGGTGCAAGAGTGCATGTGTTGGCGCTAGACAGCTACATTTAGCGTCAGCGCTAAGGGAAAGGCAGGCGTGCACTATATTCTTGTGAATACAGCCATCCCTGCGTTTGGAAACTGTTGGAGCACGGCATTAGCCTTCTTGGCTTAATGACATGCTCCAACAGTTTCCGTCAGTTTCAGACGAATTACATTGCACGCTGCATCGCCGATTTGGCGTTGCAGCGCGCACAATGTAATTTGTTTTGTTTATTTATTTCTTTACTCAACTCCATTAGCCCCAATTCCAGAGTTAACTACCCCCAACCTGCCCCTCCCCCGGCACGCCGCACTGTAGCACTCCCTCCTGGAGCAGCCACTGTCCCATCTGTGGCTTTCGCTGGCCACAGATTTATGTAATGTCTTAAAAGAGGCACGGATCGAACAGTTTTTCCCAAATGCGGATTATTGATTTTACAGAAAGTAGAAATTATGGTACATAGATAATTCTCAGTGCCTGTACAACAAGAGGAAAACAACAAGTAAAATAAGAACAACATACCCTATTTAACGCTTCCCCCCCACTCCTTGTGCATAATGTTGAATTTCCAGATTCTCATGTAAAACTGTGTATTAATTACAAAAAACTTGACAGTTTTTAGTGGTAGTCTAATAGTCCACAAACTTACATAGTCTGTGGTGCAGAAGTTTCCCTTTGAGTTTAGACAGACAGATTCAATACACACAGTCTTGGAGGGCATGTCCCAGCACCTCGTGCTTTCTCCATGTATGACAACAGTGGCTCCCAAATCCTCATATGGTTGCTCCTGTCTTTATATATGCGTCCAATCCTGATTTCGGTTGTCTCGTGCCCCAGACATGCCAGCATCAAGTATGAAAGCCGGGGGTTATCGTTTACTTTGAGTATTTGGTGTCTCAAACAGTTTTGATCCAAATAATTACTCATTTTGCAATGTTTCTACATAATCCGTTGTGAATAGACGTAGTGCGGATTTTTTATATATTGTTTTGAGTCAGGGCGAAGGAGAAATCGGGTACAAATATGGCAGATGCAATCAAATAACTCATGCACAAATCAGTGGAGACAAGCCTACTTCAGCAATCAGTTTTAGAATAATGATTCATGAAAGTAGTAAATGTGTTGCACTGCTAAACAGAAAATTGTGACGGTCATTGGCGGTCGGTGGCACTCAACAGTGGAGGAGTGCGGACCAAGAGCCACAAACATCTAAGACAGCACAGAACAAAGGAGTTGTGAAAGCTATAAATGAGTGTGTAAGTAAAGCTTACTGAAATCGCCTACCACTCGTTTCTGCTGGCGTTCTGTGCTATCGCCATCTTGGTGTGCTTCAAATCGAGAAGCGTATGTGACATAGATAGCAGAGTGAGGGGTCTATTTTATAATTGTATGGTACGTGAAAAAGTAATTGAAAATCACATGTGTATACAAACATGGATGAAAATATAATCAAATATGCATGAATAGTGTGTTGAATGTAAACCGGTGAAAGAAAATGTGTGGATGGTGTGTTTAAGTGAAACACATCAAGCATATACAATAGTATGAAAGTGGGCAGGAAAGGAAAAATACAATGTGCGCACACTTTAAAAGTAAAAGTAAGCACAGCAAAAGTGCTGTGCATACAAAACCTTCAAAAAATAGTTCCACAAAGGCAAATGGAAACAGTAATTCGGCAATTGGAAACTGATCAGGGAAGCACAAAAGGAACAACACTGGAGCAAACATTGGTAAATGCAAGAAAGTTTGCTACAGCCAATAGAAATGGAGGAAAACTAAGTGGCAGGCACAGGAACCGATGACAAGCAAGGAAGCAAAGGGGCGGGACGGAAGCCCCTTTTAAGATTTATATTAAATACAATAGATTTCGCAAGTACTGTGCAGGAGAAACCTAAAAATTATGTAACTTAATTTAATTAAAACCAATTAGAAATGGCATAGAAAGGTGACTTCTACAATATATAAATATATTTACGAAAAAAATGCTTGGCGATGTAGTGACCGATGATTAGTGCAGGCGATGTGTTGACTCACAATGTAGTGGGACACAATATTGTAACATACAACCTACCCAGCTTTTTGGCGAAATTTCCAAATCCAGCCCTAATGATTACCAGACCTTCCCACACTGTCTCCAGACTTGGTGATAACTGGATAACGCAACATTTATTGAAACTAAATCCAAACAAAACTGGTGTCCTGGTGCTTGAGAGTTTCCTTTCTCTCTGAGCATCAGAAAGCTGGCAATCTCAATTGTGAATTGCACAACATTTGTTGCAAACATCCAGTAAAAATGGGCAGTTATCTCTCTACATGAAGAAATCTAACGACAAGAAGACCTTCTACAATTCCAAGCAAAATGTACATGCTACCTCTTTAGACTCTATTATGATCTATAATTTCTCCTCTGACTTCCATCCTTTTACACTGCCGAACTCTTCTTAACCTACTACTTTTTATTTTCCTTTCTATCTCTTCTCTTCACCCTCTCCCTTTACCCTGCGTTCTGCTCCTTTTTCACCTTATAACTTGTCTTTACCCTCATCCCTAATTTCCACATCTCTTCAACATTTGCAACTTTCCCTCCCTCCCCTTTCTCTTTTCTTATTCCAGTTTCCCTATCCCCCAATGCTTTCTGTTCTTCTCCCTGTTATGGTTCTCGTCTTTATCTGTCTCTCGTCTCCAATCTCTCTCTCCTACAAAGTTATCTTGTTACCCCTTCTTGACCATCTCTCTTTCTCCTTCTGCACCCTGTTTTGCTTGGTGTTTCAAATTCAAGTGTAGTGTATTTCAAAGCGCTACAGATCGCTTAAATTATATAGAGCGCTATATGAAGAATAATGGTGAAGCACCATTATTCTTCAGTGCAGTACATGATACCTCACCCCTCTTAGCATCTTCCACACTATGCGCTTTCTCGCGCGCTACTCTTGTTGGCGCAATCTTATCAGAGGGTCTATGGATAAAGCACATATGCCGGCTCGGGGGCAGTATTGTCTTCAAGAACATAGGAGTAAATGTGCCCCAGGAGTAAATGCTACATGGGCTCAGCAAATCACAATTTAGAATAAAATACAACAATACCTAACAACGTCCGCTAAAAGAATCATAAGTATTCCCCTTTTTCCCTAGTGTCATCAGATGTGGCATTACAAGACTAGTTACACATAGTATAACGAGAGACTTATGAAATGAATAGGTGAGGCAGAAAGAGCGAGAGTAAAGAGCAACACTGAAGAGGGAAGCTTCATGTATAGCTTACATAGAACAACATGTTCATTCATAGAGCCTAACAAGTGTTTTCAAAACGTATTACATTTCAATAATGTTTCGTTCACGTTTTGCTGTAATTGCAGCCATTAAGAAAGGAAAGCATGGTCACATTTGAAATACAAGATGGGGTCTGGGCCTAGTTTAGCCAAGATAAGAAAAAACTGTTTTCCAAAAGTGCAGCACGTTTGTTACATATGCTCAAGAACTCGCGAACAACCCTGAAGAAAATACAGGTATATACTAGTATATTACCACTACACCGGGGGAATTTTTCATGACAGCAAATTCTGTACCGAGAATGTTCCACCAAGAAAAATTGTTATTAAAAGTTCAGAACAGTCACTGCAAAGATTTTCTGTTTTTTAGAATGGATGTTAGTATACACTTTTTGTTGTTGTATCTTTATATTTTAGTAAGGTAAACAGTAGAGGTTAAAATTAGATTTGGGTCTCATTGATGGTTACATACAAGATATGTTAAAAAGTTATAGTTAGGGTTTGGGTTAATGTGATGGATGCTTGGTGTTAGGACAACAAAGTTCAAAGTATGGTGAAGGATGTGTGCCCCTGCCCTGGTTGCTGAAGCTGCATCGCTAGCTTGATCCCTTGTACTGATTTTTGGTCATGGGTGAACACTGATCATGCATGTGTTCCATGACCTAGGCAGGTCTCCAAGACCAAGGCAAGTTGTGCAGTATTGCGGTCTGCTTAGACAAAGCACCACTCTTGTGAAGGTAGAAGGCAGCCTTCCCTTCCTGGAGTGACACAAATATAATGGAGGCAGCATACCCATTTTTGTGTTCTATAGAAGCAGTAATGTGAACAGGGCTTTTTATCTGTGTCACTGGAGTGGAGCCTACTGGCCCACTTGTGTAAAGATGCCTGGCTGTTTACTTAAGTCACACTTGTCCTGCCTGGTATGCGTGTAGCGCCAGTCACGGTATGATACGTTTGTGTGCATGCTGAGTTACATATATATGCCTATGTATGGTGCAGCATGTGGAGACTTGTGATTTTCATTTTGGAAGTCCAGGGCTTGAAGAGGCTGAGAAATAAGGACTACTTCCCTCAGATAGAGAATATGTATTGCTGGCATTCCTGAGGGCTGCAGTGGGGTAGAAGGGGGGGAGGGGGCACTGGTCTTGACAGGCAGGCAACCTGCTGCATACACAGGGCAAGTGTTCTTGGCTCCTAGGGGATGGCCCCTCACCCATATTGGCAACTGGCAGACCTCAGAGTCCAGTCTGTGCTCTGCTCCAGGGGGAGCAGAGCTCACAGTAGGTCACAGACAGGGATGGACCTTTGATGTATGTGTGACTACAAGGCCTCCCTCTCATGCCCCCGTTGGGAGCAGATGCCCTGTTAATGTGGGGTAATTCCTCTTGAAAACAGTGGCAAGTATTAGACTTGTTCCAAAATATAATCCCTTTCACTATCACACATGCAAGTTGCATGCTCACGTTCACTCACGTCTTCGGGGGAAGTGACTTCATCTCATCCCACCCTGACGAAAGCCTAGGACCTTGTGTAAACCACTAGGAAGGGCGGAAACATGTTGGTGTTCTAGTCTAGGGTCATAGGACCATTACATTCTTTAGCCCTACTATTTCTTTTAACCACCCACTCCACGAATAAAGGATACTTTAGGAGTGGGGGAGGAATTTTATTTTTAAAGTTAGGCCCCATACATCAAGTCTTCACAAGTGCTCCCTGGAATATGGTTGAGCCCACCCCGACCTTTAGGAGTTGGGTTGAACCCGATGATGAAGCATGTCACAACTAGAGTGAGTGAGGGTTATGTTAAGAAAAGGGTCTCTTTCCCTTCCCACCCACAAATGTGAGTCGGCAAATGACTGGCGTGAAAACCCTTGGTGTTCATTCCCCCTACATTTTTCCTGCAGGAACCAGCCTGGTTCCAGAAGGGATACTTGTTTGTTTTTGGTAGTTTTCAAAATGTACATGTTTGCTTGGTTTCCTTAGATTCCGTATGAGCTTGGGCCAAAAATCCACAGCTAGACACATTGCAAAAAAGGGTCAGTTTTCAGTGGAAAAATATGATGTGTCCAGGTTGCATTTTGGACGGTTCCTGTTGCAGACACTAGGCCTACCCACACAAGTGAGGTACAATTTTTATCATAAGACTTGGCAGAATGCTGAGTGGAAGGAAGTTTGTGCCTCCCCTCAGATTCGAGAACTTTTCATCACAGAAATGTGAGGAAAATGTCCCATTACTTACCGGTAATCTTCATTACCCCGATTGAGGTCCTCCTCTTCCCAGTCATTAAAATATCTGACGGTCCCGCCTCCCGACAGGCACTCTAACACGCTAGTATTTTTTTATTTCAATAGAATACAGGCCCCTCCCATCCGCCTCGATGCCTGCTAGTAACAAGACCAGACACAACAAAAGAGGGGTGAGGGAGGGACATGACTGGAACGAGGAGGACCTTCTTCGGTAAGTAATGGAACATTACCCCCTCATAGGTCCACCTCATCCCAGTTATTACAATATAAGGACGTAACAAGCCTGAAACAAAAAAGGAAGCTTGACATAGCAGGGAAGTTCACTGCAAGAACAAGCTCACAAAAGGGCTGCCGACACAAAAAACCCACAACAAAAGCAGCCATGAAAGCATGCAACACTCCCAGCCAAAAATGCTGAACAAACAGCAAGGCGACAGCCAAGAAGACGCCAGACTGTCCAGCAGGATGGAAAACGCCTGCAGCACCAGCCAGGGAGGGAAAACAGAGCACAGACAGGAAGAGGCAGACCCCCAAAAAAACAAAAGACTGACAAAAACCAGCCACACCCTCTCACCGAGAGAAAAAAGGGGATACCGGGGTACACGAATTACCAACATCCCCACCTGTCGAAAAATACTTCCAAACAGGAAGAACCAAGGCTGGACCGAAGAAATGAATCAAGCAACCAGGCAAAAGCCGGAAAGAGGGACAGGACACCAGGAAAGGCCCAAACTCCCCCAAACCCTGAGCTGAAGGAAGGGCCAATAAAAAGACACACACGGCAAGCCCAGCACAAGGAAAATGCAACACCCTGAAGAACTGGAGGGAAGCCCTAGGGTGAAACAACAACTGGAGCAAAGAACAAGGAAGGTAAGACCCCAGAACAAACGCTCAAAGAGGCAAACATCCAGAGGAGCGCCAGTGCCTTGAGAAGCAGAAAAAAGCTCCCCACAGAGGAGCCAAGAGGGTAAAGCTGAGGCAACACAACAAGAATAGCCACCAAAAACGCAAGAGACGTGACCGGAGCCCCCACAACTGATTCACCCCATGTACCACACACCACTGCACGAAAAGGAACCCCCTGTCACAGCAGAAAATGCAACAGCAGAAACCCAATGGAACCACCAAACAACAGGAGCCAACAGAGAAGAGCTCCCAAGATTCCAATGTGACACGCCCAAGAGCCAAGCCGCCAAATTCAATGATTTAGAAGGGGGGAAAGCAGCACAGAAACCATGTGGGGCGAGAACCTCAGGAACCGGACAACAGCCTGTCAGACAACAGGAGCAACACAGGAAACGCAAAACAAAAAGGGACCTACAAAAACAGAGACACCAGAGTTGCCCCAACCAACAGTTGCCCCCCTGGAAAAGAGGAAAGGAATGAAACAAAGATGGAGGAGAAACAACCCCTGAAAAAAAACCTGGAAACAGGGCAAAAAACAGGAGACGCAAAGAGCCCCAGCCACAGGATATGGAAGGACCCCACGAGGGCCAAGCCAGAGCTGCCAATACACAGCAGGGCAGACAGTGGAGCAACCAACTCACATGAGAACACAGGCAAACCCAAAAGGAAACAGTCACCACGCCAGAAGAGGCATCAAATTAAAGGAACAAAATGGGGACTGCAGAGGAGGATGAGGAGCGCACACGCATCCCTGAACATCCAAAGAGCATCACCACAGAGCCAGGACAGAACAGCGGAATCACTCGTGCACCGGAGCCAGAAATACCAAGACTGCCCCCAAAATACCAGGCACCTTCCAAAAAAGAGAGGAAAGTCCTGAGCACAGAGACCAGAGGACCACTGCCACCAAAACACCCCAAGGCCCCCCCCACCTCACATACTCGCAACAGTGGAAACCAACAACGAAGGAGGGAGGTGGAACCGACCCCTCCACACCAAGGTGGGAACGAACAGCCACCAACCTAAATCCTGAACCAGAGCAGGAGAAGGGCAGAAGGGGAGACGAACCCCCAAGGGTAAGATCCCAATGGGACAAAAGAAAAACGAAGTCAACAAACCCTGGACTTCCAACTAACCCGAGGAGGAGGTAATGGTGGGGACAAGAAATATCCCCAAAGACCCAGCAGGGAGGTCAGAAACGGCCCCCCAAAAAGGGAACAACCCACCAAGAAACCAAAAACGGCCCAGGAAAAGTGGAGCAAGGAACAGTTCAAAACCCAACTACCCAAGCAAAACTGGGCCTCCACCGCCAGCAGAGACTGGCCCGGAGAGTGGTCATTCCCAGCAACTCAGTGAGAGAACCCCCAAAGGCGCCAAACCGCCACAGCCAAAACCTTGGAGAATGGGTGAGGATCTGGCGGCAGACCGAAAAGCGACCACAGGAAGCAGAAACAGTAGAGAGGAAGAGGGAGATAGAATGGGAGAGACACCCAAAACAACAGTGCGGCTACAGGGAAAGATACATAAAAAACAACCACCAAGCCAAAAGCTGGCAAAATTGCCCCCAGGACCAGTGGAACAACCAACTGCAAAAGTGATCAACCAAAGAGGCACCATGTACAGCAATCCGGAAGGATCCCTGAAGAACGAAAGGGCCCAGAAGAAAAGTGGAACAAGAAGAGAACGGAGGAGCACCCCAGAACCTCAACGCCAGAGGCAAAACAGCGACAGCCGAGGAGGGGAGCAACACCACCACCACTGAGAACAAAGCTACCCGGCAGCAAATGCCCAAGGAAATGGGGATTCCCCAAACCGCAAAGAGGCATAAAGAAGCGAGCCAAAATGAGCACTTTGTTTGAGGAACGACACCACAAGATGGAACAAACAGGGCCATCGACCCTGGAAAACGTGAAGACCAGCCAAGGCCGGGCCAGTCACAACTGGCAGACACCCAGGAACCTCAGTAGTGGGAGCCAAAAGAGAATGCCAGACACTGAACCCCAAGCAGGAGTCCTAAACAGACAGAAGAGGACCAAGAGCCACATGTCTACAAACCAAGGAGCCCAAAGCCAACCAATGGGCAAACGAAAACAGCTCCCCCACCTGATGCCGTAGGGAAAACCACAGGTGAAAAAACAGAGAATACCAGAGCCAACACCACAAATCTAGCCAGGCTCAAGCGGAACGCTTTCAGCCAACAGGACCAGGTATTCCTCGGTGGTCACCCATCCAGGCACGAACCAGGCCCGACCCTGCGTAAGTTCTTAGATCAGACGAGATTAGGGGCTTTCATGGTGGTATGGCCATAGTGCAATTCATCCACAAACAATGGAGAACTCCCAAATGGGAACTGAGGGAGTACCGGCTCCAGATGCCACAGGTAGGCAACAGGGATCGGAGCCCTGCCACCGCAGCACGAAGCATAGAAAAAGCAGCAGAGAAAACTGCACCAACACCACAAAACACCTGCAAAGAGGTGAAGTCCCCCAGGCCCTAGAGACAGGGTAGCGTCTGAGAATAACACAGCATCCGAGAATCCTAGGCAGCACCGAACCCAGCAACGAGACCAGAGCCAGCCTAAAAAAACAGAGTAGGAGCTGGCAGGGAGGGATGGCACAAGGCCTCTAAAACCTCAAGGAGGTCCATCGACTGATGGGCACAAGTTGCACCATACCGTATATCAAAAACAGGGGCAGCGGGAGACAGAACAGTCAGAAGAAGACCGAAGCACAAAAAGGGCAAGAATACACAGGGCAATGACAACGCTCCATACTCCAGGATGTCCCAGTCACGGAGAGCATAGAAATGACCCCGCACAGACAACCAATCAGGGGACCCAGCAACAGCCCACAACCGTCTTATCCGGTGTGAGGTGCACCAACTGCAACCAAGACCAGTCTTGAAGAAGAACTTGGAAGCAAAACGCCCATAAGCCTACAGCTCCTGGCATTCCAGGGGGTCTCTCATCTAGGGATTACCCAAGCCTGACCTAGCACATCTACCGAGATCAGACAAGATCAGGTGAACCAGGGTGGTATGGCCTTAGGCCCAGAACGCATTAGTGCACCAGACACCAGAACTAGGTGCAAGCTCAGAATCACCAGCAGGAACCACATAGGCAGCCGGCAAGCCAAGCAGGGAGTGAGCCGTGCTAAGAGCACAGCTGCCACAGGGTACCCATCATTTTCTTGAAGCGATAAAGGCACAAGCAACAAGACTTGGAAAGCTTCAAGACAGGCTGCTGCCTCCCCCACTGCGGCACACCTAGAGGACATGGCAGCGGGGTCCGAGTGCTGCTAGAAACCACTCAGCACTCGATCGGCCCGCCCGGGACTGCTGTTAGGGCTCCCCGTCCCAGCCAAGCACATGGACAGGGAGCACGGCCGCGGGCAGTGCAGAAGAACACAGCCAACACACACCGCCCTTGGCAGGTGAAATGTCGAGCACACAAAGTATAAGAAGAAAAATACAATATTGAAATTAAAAAAATACTAGCGTGTTAGAGTGCCTGTTGGGAAGCGTGACCGCCTCATATTGTAATGACTGGGACGAGGAGGACTGATAAAGGGGTAATTTCTTTTTTCGTCAAAGTTTGAGGTTTGCAAGGGATTCTGGGTAACAGAACCTTGTGTGAGTCACACAAGTCACACCCTTCTGGATTCCACTAGGTGTTTCGTTTTTAAAAAATGTACAGGTTTGTTAGGTTTCCTTGGGTGTCGGCTGAGCTAGGGCCCAAAATCTACAGCTAAGCACATTGAAAAAAAAGGGTCTGTTTTCAGTGGAAAAATGTGACTTGTTCACATTGCGTTTTGTGCCATTTCCTGTTATGAGCACTAGGCCTCCCTGCACAAGTAAGCTACCATTTTTATCAGAAGACTTGGGGGAATGCTGGATGGAAGGGATTTTGTGTCTCCCCTCAGATTCCAGAACTTTCTATCACAGAAATGTGAGGAAAATGTTTTTTTTAGTCTACCCACACAAGTGAGGTACCCTTTTTATCGGAAGACTTCGGGAAACACAGAATAGTAGAACAAGTTTTATTACCAATTGTCTTTCTCTGCATTTTCACTTTCCGAATGTAAGACAGTGTGCAAGAACGAAGTCATGTTAAGAAATTCCCTCTAATTCACATGCTGGTATGGGTACCCACAGAATTCAGAGATGTGCAAATAACCACTGCTACTAAATTCCATATCTTGTGCCCATTTCAGAAATACATAGGTTTTCTCAATAACTATTTTTCACTCTTCATATTTTACTAAATTAATTGCTGTATACCCGGTACACAATTAAAAACAATTGCAAGGTGCAGCTCAGTTATTGGCTCTGTGTACCATGGGTTCTTGCTGAACCTGCAAGACCTATATATATACCCACAGCAATAATAGTCCAGCGGACATAACAGCATGTTGCTTTCAAACATCTGCCATAGTTAAAAAATGTTACAGGTGGAAATGTAGACACAAATAACTTTTTTTTATCTCAATTTCAATGTTTTGTTATTACTACTGTTACTTTTTATAGGAAAACCTTGAAGGATCTACACAAATGACCCCTTGCTGAATTCAGAATTTTGTGTACGTTTTAGAAATGTATAGCTTTCTGAGATCTGCCATGGGTTTTATACCCATTTCAACTACTAACTGGAAGGAGGTTGGAAGCACAAAAAGTGGGAAAAATGGTCTCCCAGTAAAATGCCAAAACTGTTTTAAGAATTTGGTTTTCTGATTCAATTCTGCATGTTCTTGAAAGCTGGGAAGATGGTGCTTTTGGCACCACAAAACCTTTGTTGATGTCATTGCAGGAAAAAAACAGATGCTTTCTTCTGCAGCACTTTTTTCCAATTTTTCCCCAAAAACCAAAAATGTAGCTGTATGTTGTCTAATTTCTCGGTTCCCTCCTGGGGAGTCCACAAACCATGGGTACCTTTAGAATCCCTAGGATGTTGGAAAAAAAGGATGCAAGTTTGGCGTGACTATAGTCTGTGAACAAAAAGTTATGGAGGCCTAAGCGCGAACTACCCCAAATAGCAAAAAAAAAAGCTTAGCATGGTGGTGGAGGCCTAGCAGCGAAGGGGTTAATGCATACATGTCTCCAATGGTGAAACTGATAAGGACGTTTGGTTTTTCCATCATCTCCCATGCTGCTGATACTCAAATAGTAGTATCTATCACCTACAGGATTGAGGTAGTGGCAGACCGCTTTAATAATTGTATGAGAGCAGTAGTTGGCTGGATGAATAGCCATTGTCTTAAGCTAAACTCTGAGAAGACGGAGGTGCCTCTTTTTGGAAGTAATATGTTGTTCTGGGATAATGCTTGGTGGCCACAGATCCTTAACCCGTTGCCTTCTCCTGTATGGAATGTGAGAAATTTTAGGAATCATAATTGATTCCAAACTCACTTACATCGATCAGATAAATCAGCTTGTGGCTTCTTGTTTCTTTCTTCTAAAGACACTGAAGAAAGCTCTGCCTTTCATACTGCATGATCTCTGAAAAACAGTCATCATCTCTCCGGTGTTATCAAGGTTGGATTATTGCAATGCCCTTTATTTGGGCATACAGCAAGGGATGCTGAAAATGCTCCAGAGGTTCTAGAATACAGCAGCTCTTCTGCTCAACAACATCAACAAGCTTGGTTCTTTTTCGAAAACATTGAAGGAATTATATTGGCTCCCTGTCAAGAAGAGGGTTGCTTTTAAGGCTTTGTGTACAGCTCTCAATCTTACTGGCCCTGAGAAAATTCTCTTGGTATTCACCGAATAAACATGGGGAACAACCTTTACAACGCAACTTTTACAACGCACTACACTTACAACGCATTTTTTACAACGCACAATCCATTACAACGCATGACACTACAACGCATGACACTACAACGCATTTTTAAAAACTACCTTTACAACGCATTCCATTACAACGCATACTACCATTACAACGCATACCATTACAACGCATAATATAGTAATTTTTACCCCTATACTATCCAACACTTACCCTACTGTTGCACCCCCTGGAGTTAGAATAGTAATTTTTACCCCTATACTATCCAACACTTACCCTACTGTTGCACCCCCTGGAGATAGAATAGTAATTTTTACCCCTATACTATCCAACACTTACCCTACTGTTGCACCCCCTGGAGTTAGAATAGTAATTTTTACCCCTATACTATCCAACACTTTCCCTACTGTTGCACCCCCTGGAGTTAGAATAGTAATTTTTACCCCTATACTATCCAACATTTACCCTACTGTTGCACCCCCTGGAGTTAGAATAGTAATTTTTACCCCTATACTATCCAACACTTACCCTACTGTTGCACCCCCTGGAGTTAGAATAGTAATTTTTACCCCTATACTATCCAACACTTACCCTACTGTTGCACCCCCTGGAGTTATAATAGTAATTTTTACCCCTATACTATCCAACACTTACTCTACTGTTGCACCCCCTGGAGTTAGAATAGTAATTTTTACCCCTATACTATCCAACACTTACCCTACTGTTGCACCCCCTGGAGTTAGAATAGTAATTTTTACCCCTATACTATCCAACACTTACCCTACTGTTGCACCCCCTGGAGTTAGAATAGTCATTTTTACCCCTATACTATCCAACACTTACCCTACTGTTGCACCCCCTGGAGTTAGAATAGTAATTTTTACCCCTATACTATCCAACACTTTCCCTACTGTTGCACCCCCTGGAGTTAGAATAATAATTTTTACCCCTATACTATCCAACATTTACCCTACTGTTGCACCCCCTGGAGTTAGAATAGTAATTTGTAACCCTATACTATCCAACACTTACCCTACTGTTGCACCCCCTGGAGTTAGAATAGTAATTTTTACTCCTATACTATCTAATACTTACCTTAAATGCAATTTAATATTATGCGTTGTAATGGTATGCGTTGTAAAGGTAGTGTGCGTTGTAATGGAAATGCGTTGTAAAGGTAGTTTTTAAAAATGCATTGTAGTGTCCTGCGTTGTAATGTCATGCGTTGTAATGGATTGTGCGTTGTAAAAAATGCGTTGTAAGTGCATGCGTTGTAAAAGTGTGCGTTGGAACGACATACTTCCAATAAACATTTATGCCTGGTAGGCTCTAAGAAAGTGGTGGAGCCAAAAGTCTACAAGACCTCCTGGGGCAGCAGAGGTTTTGTTTACTTAACTTACCAGCTGTAACTAGATGCCTGAGTTTTCGAGAGGTCACTCTAATCTGCAGATTTTCAGAAAACATCTAAAAACATGGCTTTTCGATCTCCCTTTGTAGCTCCTAATTAGTGCGGTAACTATTGATTCCAATAGCAGACGCTAGCTCCAAGACACCTTCAGGCATTCGTTACTCTTTATAAAATTAGAATCAAATCAAAATCAAACCTTGTCAGTGCACTTAGTTTGTTTGGCAGCCAAATTGCAAGAATATCAATGCATTGAGCAATATATTCCAGAATGTGATAATGTACATGCGAGTTGCATGTCTCAGTCCCCAGTTCAAAATGATGAAGTAATTGTTGCTTAACAAGAGTGTGATGTAGTTTAAACTATAGACCATGTGAGTGAAGGATGTGAAAGAATGGGTGTGCACAGTGGTATTTTGGAAGAAGTCTTTGTGGGCAAACAATATCTGAATTTGATCCAAAAATTTTTAAAGAATGGATGGCCTGAGGATGCAAGTTAAGCAAGGATTTAGCTGTTTTATAAAATAAGAAATTAGTTGATGATTTGTGATGCTATTGTGGTGAGGGGTGACAAGATAGTTTCAGCTTAGCATTTGTAAAGGAAAATATTCTCATTAGCACATGGAAAACATCCTGGTATGATTGCTACTAAACTGAGAATTTAAGAATTTTGCCAGGGATTGATGACATGATTGATGGTTGGGTGGGGGATTGTGTGTCGTGTGCCTGTAGTTACAAGTAAGGTAAACCTTTTGTTATTGACACAAGAGAGTATCCAATTATAATCCCCAGGCTAATGGTCAGGTGGAAAGCTTTAATAGAGTGGTCAAGGAGTCTATTCAGCTAGCGACTAAAATAGGATTACTTGAAGGAAGGCATTACAGCCACATTGTTGTCATATAGAATTTCTCCTAATTCTGTTACTGGAATGTCTCCATTTGAAGTGTTGCGAGGTATTAAACTTTGAATTAAGCTCGTTCCATGATGGCTTGGGGGAAACAAGGTTATGATGTTACAGTTCATTTTCGTAAAATTAAAGAGAGTGGAGGCGCACCAAAAGTCGATGTTTCACTCTTCTAATAGAAATGGTTCAGAATATTCTACTTTAAAAATTGGTGACCTTGTGAGAATAGAGATTCCTACATTGGTGGGTAAAGAGTTAGCCAAGTGGTCAAATCCTGTGAGAGTGATCGAGGTTTTTAGCAAGGCTGTGCATGTGGATGGGCGGGCAATTTTGAACCTTAGAAGAATTTTTGTGTTCAAAGGGAAGTCGGAGAACGGTGGAAGATTGGTACCAGATGATCGTGAGAACAATGTGTTTCTGGATTTTGGGAATGAGGTGCTGAGTGATGGAGCTGGAAATTCTATGGTACTGGAAGGTGTGATTGGTGAAGGTGATGAATCAGAGAGCAATGATTGTTGTGACAAAGCTTTTATTGATGTTTTTAAGGTCTTTTATGAAAAGGTGTGTATTTTTAAACTAAATAGAGGTGATCTCTAATAGCAGCCGGGGCACATTCTTCTTACCTGCGCGCTGAGTTCCCGAGCAGGCATTCACTGTTGTGCTTGGCTCGTGGGCGGAAGCGGCCATCTTGGGGGGAACGAAGGGTGACAGCCTAGTTGTTCAGACGCCTGCCTATTTAGGGAAATGCTGGCGCGAGCGCGACCTAATTACTTCTCCTGAGGCTTGAGCCAGGAGAGAGAGAGGCAACACATGTTTTGAGAAACTGCGAGAGATCCCGACACTGGTACTCTTTTTTGTTGTATATACCTGATTTGCTCATTTGCACACGGGAGCGAGGAGCACCTCCCGAGACTTTTTAACAAAGCTTTTATTGATGTTTTTAAGGGCTTTTATGATAAGGTGTGTATTTTTAAACTAAATAGAGGTGATCTCTGATATCAGCCGGGGCACATTCTTCTTACCTGCGTGCTGAGTTCCCGAGCAGGCATTCACTGTTGTGCTTGGCTCGTGGGCGGAAGCTGCCATCTTGGGGGGGAACGAAGGGTGACAGCCTAGTTGTTCAGACGCCTGCCTATTTAGGAAAAAACGCTGGCGCGCAGCAGGCGCGTCGCTGGCGCGCCTAAGGCGCGCCTAAGGCAAGCCCGTCTGCACCTGTCCGCGCCCGGGTCGTGCACAGCGCCCAAACCCCTGGATCAGAGTTCCCAGGAGAATTTGTAAAATACTCCTATTCTAGAGAGACGTTACTGGAATTGAGAGGGTCTTTAAGGACTGCTGCTTGTGTTTGCCTGGTTATGGACTCAAGGTTTATTATATCTACTGGGTTCTGCTCAAACTGTAAGATGACGCTCCCCAAGATTCTGTAGAAACAGGTTAAGACTAAGAAGGTCCTCGATTCACGGGCCGGCTCTATGGCTAAAACGATTAGTTGTATTCTGATTAATGCCAGGTCCTTAGTAAAACACAGCATTGAGTGCACTAATTTGATGGAGGACAATGGTATAAAGCTAGCACTCATTACGGAAACATGGACGGACGAAGCGTCCGGACCTAACTTAGTCAATGCCACTCCACCTGGCTTCCAGTGCAAGGTCCTTAACAGGCCAAATAGGAAAGGAGGGGGGCTGGCTATCATCTACCATAATTCTATTCAGGGAACTTTCAAACCTGTAAATTTGCCCACATGTGAAGCCCTCGCCTTTAACCTTAGCCTAACACACCAACACTCTTTTAAGGGTACGCTACTTTATAGGCCTCCAGGAGCCAGACTTCCTTTCCTCCCTTCCTTGGGGAATCTCCTGGAAGAAGCATTATTGGGCGATTCTTACACCATCCTTGGAGACTTTAATTTCTATTTGGAACTCTCTGATGACCTGGAGACAGTTCGGTTAATGGATTTGATGGAAGCTGCAGATCTCACACAGCATGTTAGAGGACCCTCTCACCAAGCGGGCCACACCTTGGATGGGGTTTTTTCCAATTATCCAGGTCTGTCCTTTGTGGGTTTACTGCCCCTGGTTTGGTCTGATCATGCGGCGGCTCTGTTTAATCTCAAGCTGAAGATTCAAAAGATTAATGGCAGAGATTCAAGAGGACAAATTGAAATTAGAGCATGGAATAGGGTGGAGGTGGGGACCCTGCATGATGTACTGACCTCTTCAGCAGCCCATATAACGCTTGGTACTGAAGAAGCAGTAGCCTCATATACGAGATGGCTTCGCAGGCTTGCGAAGAACTAGCCCCACATAAATCTATCACGCCTAAAAGAGTTCTTCCTTCGGCCCCCTGGTACTCAGAGGAGATAAAACTGCAAAAATGTACGTGCAAACGACTGGAGCGTAATTGGAGGAAAGAGTATCTCGATAATGAGTAGGTTTTATATAAATCTAGCTTGCAAATTTATAAGCAAACGGTACGGCTGGCAAAACAGAAATATTATGCAGCCCAAATAGAGTCGGCCAAGAACTCCTCTAGAGAGCTCTTTCACACGGTCTCCAAGTTGGCCACTCTTAGGCCATCTACCATCCAGTCCAGCCCAGAGCTCTGCGCAGAGATCGCTTCGTTCTTTCGAACAAAGGTTACAAATATATTTTCAAGCCTTTGTGATCCAATAAAGGATGTCTCGTCTGAAGTTACTGAATCAGAAGATTCAAAATCTCTGGAAGGGACCATGCAGGTTTTTAATCCACTAACTGTGCAAGACACGTTGGAGCTCTTAACAGGTGCTAAATCTGGATCACCATTGGATCTATGCCCTTTGAAAATTATCAAAATGGCCCCTGTCCCTATTGCACGGTATCTTACCCCCATTTTTAATGGTATGTACGAAGGTGGTCAGTTTCCTAAACGATGGAAGATGGCCTCCATACTACCTCTTTTAAAAAAGCCCAGCCTTGACCCTCAGGATCCGAATAACTTTCGGCCTATCTCCCGCCTTCCTCTTCCTGCTAAGATGGTAGAAAAGGCGATGAATAGACAATTTAGTGCCTTCTTAAAGAAAACCCCTGAGCTCGATCCGTCCCAACATGGCTTCAGGGAAGGACACAGCGCTGAGTCTGCCCTGATTAAAGCCACGGAGGAAATTAGAGTAGCAGTGGACCAGGGAGGTAGGGCAGCCCTGATCCTGCTAGATCTTTCAGCCGCATTCGATACGGTCCATCATGGGATTTTGATGGACCGTTTAAGAAAATGCGGTGTGCAGGGCAAAGCTTGGGAGTTGCTTAACTCATTTCTCTCCGACAGAAGCCAGATAGTTGCACTTGGCAAATTTCATTCAAAATCCTTCTCATTAACATGTGGCGTCCCGCAGGGGTCGTCTCTAAGCCCGACCCTCTTCAATGTATACGTCTCTACCTTGGCTCCTTTTATTAGTGCCTACGGGTTTGGGATCACCTCGTATGCAGACGATACACAAATTGTGGTATCACTACTACCTGGCAAGGAAACTGGATTGGATAGGCGCTTCCAGTCATGCATGGCAGAAGTAGGACGCTGGATGGCAGGCAACTGCCTAAGGCTGAACTCGGATAAAACCGAGGTGATGTTGTTTGGAAACACCCCTAACTTTTGGACTCCCTCTTGGTGGCCGACTTCACTGGGGTCTCTCCCTACCCCAGCTGAGAAGGTCAAAAATTTGGGGATCCTGTTAGATGTAAAACTTTCTATGGGAGCCCAGGTCAATGCGGTAGACTCCAAAACAGGGTAAGTCTTAAGAACACTGAAGAAAATCTTGAATCTTCTGCCGCTAGACTGTCGTAAAACCGTGGTAACGGCCTTGGTTTTATCAAGGCTGGACTACTGCAACAGTCTATATTTAAACATAGGGCAAAAACTGTTGCACAAGCTTCAGATGCTCCAAAATGCTGCGGCTAGACTCCTTACAGGTACCCCCAAATTTGCCCCTATCTCCAATGTGTTAAAAAAATTGCACTGGTTCCCGGTTGGGAACCGGGTTCAGTTTAAATCACTATGCATGGTATTTAAAGCTCTGCATGGAGAGGGGCCGGACCATCTTAAAAGACAATTTCAATGGTATACCCCAACGCGCATGCTCCGATCGTCAGAAGCAAAATTGACTGCAGTCCCTTTGGGGTGGCCGAAGCTTCACGTTCGGTGCTGTAAAGTCCTGGAATAAGTTGCCTTTTCATTTAGGAAATGCCAATAATCTGCTAAGTTTCAGAAAGGATCTGAAGACTTGGCTTTTTGATAAATAACTCTCCCTGCCCTGGCCTTACCTTTGGAGAAGTAATCAGCGCCAGGACACCTTTGGGTAACCGTGCGCTTTAAAAATCGCCTTAACATAAAATAACTTTATACAATGTTAAAGCGTAAGGGACAGAAAACTGCCTGAAAAATCAAAAGAATTTGTGCAGTGTTAAATTTCTGTTTAACTAGGTGGACGGAGGGGTGGGAGGACCGTATCTCCCTGTATGCTGATGACATTCTCCTGTACCTCGCCTCCCCTAAAACTTCATTGCATGTCGCTCTCGACATTTTTACTAGATTTGGGAAAAACTCTGGGTATAAAATTAACTCGAGCAAGTCTCAGTTGTATGCCTGGCATGGGGACCCACCCACCCCACCTCAAAATTGCCCCATCCAAACAGCTCGAGAGGGTTTTAAATATCTGGGAATTTTTATCACCTCAGACGCTAAACATTGATACGAATACAATCGCCTCCCCCCACGCCAACGATTGAAGCCTGATGCCGCGAGTTGGAGGGCGCTGCCGTTATCGCTTCTGGGAAGAGCGGCGCTCTTTAAAATGATGACCTTGCCGTGCTTTCTCTATGTCCTCCAGAACACCCTGGATCTGGTACCAGCTAAATACTTTAAAAAAATCAAGAGCATCCAGAGGGAGCTGCTGTGGGATGGTAGACCCTGCATTGCTCTACACAAACTCACACTTGGGTGGTATGACAGAGGTATCGGGCTACCAGATATTACAAAGTACTACTGGGCGCCCACCTAGCAGCTGTAAATCACTGCACTTACCGTCTTGGAGATGACCCCGGGTATAGAATGGATAGATGGATACTTCCCGGTGGGAACTTTAACAGAGCGCTTTCCTCCAAACCCCGCAGATACCTCCTAATGGGACCAACAAAACACTCAGTCCAAGTCTGGCACGCAGAAAACCGAAGCCTAGGGTGGGACCACAAACTCACACTAGTCACCCCATTGTGGGACTCTGAATAACTAGGCACCCTGGGAAGATCAAGGGGATTTGACAAGTGGAATATCATAGTGATATCACAGATCGGCGACCTGTGGGAGGCAGGCACAGTGGTGGCGTTTGCTTCACTCCAGCGCACACACCAACTGGCAGAAACTGAATATTTGAGATATTTGCAAATCCGACATTCCCTCCAATCAAATCTCTCAGAAGGTACATCTCCCCCAGAATCCTCTCCCTTACAGGACAGATTGCTAGATGGGTACCTACCGGATAAAGTAATCTCCCTTACCTACAAAAAACGTATTAATAACGTCGCAGACCCCCTTGTTACACTGAGGGTACAATGGGAGAGGGATGGACTAGAGCTGGACGACGAGGAGTGGCAGGAGGCAGTAGCCTCCCCACAGGAAGTGGCGATTTCATCTAGACTAATCCTTGTCCAACTAAAAATTTTACACAGAGTATATGTATCTAGACCCCGATTGGAGCAGATGCGCAGGGCGATTGATGGACAAAGTAAGAGACGGTGTGGCCTAGAGGGTTCATTTATGCACATTATATGGGATTGTGAGTATATCCAGAATTATTGAAAGAAGGTGCATGACTGTATGAGCAAGGTATTGGAAACGGTTATTAGGCCTGAAGCAAAGAGGTGTCTCCTGAATGTGTGGGAACCCACAGATCTTAATAGTAAAGATAAGCTATGGGCAACCCATGGCCAAATGATAGCAAAAGGGAAAATTGCACAACAATGGGGGGCAGTAATACCGCCGAAGATTAAAACCTGGACGGCGGATATGGACTGGTGCATAACCAGGTAAAAAATGTTTTACATTGCACGAGGCTGCCCTAAAAAATGGATTGCTATCTGGGCCAAATGGACTGCATATCTTGGGTATATTTGTGAGCCTCTTGTTCTTCCTTCCCTAGACGATCCAACGTCACCATAACTGTAATTACTCATCATGTCTTAATGTAAAGGTGCTACAGAAAATGTGTACTGTCAAGTCTGCATAACGGCATCATTCAAGAATGTAAATGTCTAAAGGTGTGACCGGCTGCTGTTTAATGAAAATATATATTTTTTTTAAATCTGTTTATTTGTGTTTACCAATAATTGTTCTGACATTTTTATTATACGTTTTATGGATTTCTATTGTATATTTTTGGTTTATATGTAGTTTGTTGTTTTACTTATAGTTACTTTGTTTTGGGTTTTTTTAAAAAGGGGGGAAGATGTGTTGTATAGGTATTGAATGTGCATTCATGTTTTATAGGTATTGTATGTGCATTCTTGGAACTCCCAGCGGGTAAGATTCATTGGAGCGAGACATTTGGGGGAATGGGTGGAGTGGTTTGAGAACCCATGGAGCAGGAAGGCTCTACCCAGTGTTACGGAATAAAAGGGTGGGTGAACTTACAATTGCAGATGTCCCCTTGTCATTCCTTCTACTACACTACTGCCTCATAAGCTGCTCCTGCTGAATGCACAAGAACGTGGTGCACGTTGCTCACTGTGAGAGTGCAGAGGGGGGACAAAAGCCCCAGCACTCAAGCACTTTCGAGACCTCATTAGGGAAAGACTGAAGCAGGGATACAGACCCTTTTTGGAGACTTGTACTAGCTCAGCAGTGTTCCGCTCGAGAGCTATTTAAGGCCAAAGCCAGATTTTGTGCGCAGCTGGCCGCTAGTGGAGCAGCACCTGGTGTCACATTCCTGAGTTCCACCATAAGGATACAGACTCAGAGTGGAGAGAAGGAGAGGAAAGAAGGAACCCGTGGGGGGAGGGGAGGGGATGGATATGGCCCAGCTCACCTCTAAAGTACTAACTTTCAGAGGACTGTGTATTTTTGTTGTTTTATTTGTACATATTACTGTTTTTACAGTAAAATTAGTATTGGGCTGGACATTCACCTTATTGGGGACACTCTGGGTATTCTGTGTAGTGAGCAATCACATACCTCGCACTTACCTACCCCTAAGGAGCGTTGAACTTGTCAGCCCACACTATCACTGAATCAAGTGCTGAAGGGGTGATACTTGGCCCAGGTATTTAGAGCCCATAGGAGGTTGGTCCCCGTGACATCAGGAGTAAAAGGCAGCAACAGCTATGCTTGGGCACGGTAGCTTCTGCTTGCTCCACCAAAGCTAGAACATAATGTGGTTTTTGGATTAAGAACTTTAGATGCTGCTGAACGAAATGTATCATCTGTAGCCATGTATGGGGTAACATTCATTTTTAGAATCAATCGCATGCCATTATTTGACATCTTATCTCCGTGATGTGGCTTATCTTCTTCAGCTTGCACTGCTTGTGCTCCAAGTTGCCAGAGTATTTTTGAGTAAAATTTGCACCTGACAAAAAGCATCCTTCTACTGTGTCATATTTTTCCATATCATGCACTCCTGTGTGTAAGTAGATGAAGTAGTAGTTGCTCAATCAGGCATTTTCAGGGTGGGTCAGAAGAAGAGTATAGGGAAGCAGAGAGACCGAACAAAACCTTGGCTGAATTTAAGAACTTTTAATTGAGGGTGGCTTTCTAAAACTCTCAAATGACTGGTGTGGTTCTTCTGTCATGTAGCAAATCAATTGAGCAGGAAAAGGAGTTTAGCTACGAATAATGGATATGACCCTTGTGGTTCTGGGCGGACTCTAAACAGAAACATTTTAAGCTGCTGGGAAGTGTTACGGTGTGGTTATAAAAGTTATGATGCAATGTGTGCAGTGTGTGATCGTATATTAAGGAATAAATAAATCTGTTGCAGAGCTCCATGTTTAGCGTATTGAATCGCATGCTCCCGGGCTGGGAAAGATGCTACAACTGGCGACGAGTAGGGCAGCCGTGCCCCAAAGAAACAATGCTGCGCTCCCTGAGAGTTTACAACAGTACAGCAAACTGCTTGGGCTTGCCACATTCATCCCCAATCGATTTAAAGCACTCAACAGGTGGCATATGTGGAGTGAAAGCACCACTTCAGCCTATATACAGCCGTCAAATAAGTTGAAGGCCCTGCAGAGGCGCTCATTCGGAAAGTCTGCTAGAACTGTTGGCAAGGCCAAAAGAAGAGATATCGAACTGCGCCAAAACACAGAGCCATCATCCATGCGAAGCAAGCGCTAAAGGCAGTGACAACAAGGTACAAAAGCAGAAACTTACTTATGGGGACAGGCGAATAAAGTAATACAGATGACCTGTGCACACGTTATAATATCAACAGTATGCGTTACTGTATTTAAAGAACAAACAATTAAAACAGTGGTCAAATGGCGTTTTCCTTCTTTATGGATTTATTCGTTGATCAGATGCCCAGCCAACACGTGTTTCGTCAGGATGTGAATCCACGACTTCTTCAGGGCTATTGGACACAAAGTCAGAAATTGAAAATCTCTCTGCCGGTTGTAATTCCGTCCCGGCCGAAAAGGGGATGAGTCAATCCCAGGAAGGACAACAAGTTAAATGAGGTAAGTACCAGCATCCAGTACTGGGAGTAGCGTGTTGAATGTAAGCGAGTACGCTCGTAGCCGACAAAGTATATCACCAGAATCGGAAGTCACTTACAGTACAGCAAACTGCTTGGGCTACCAACGCAGATAAAGACATACTCAAAGACCTCATGTAAATGTAAATGTGGTTGTATTTGTAAAGCACACTGCTACCCAATTAGGGTCTCCTGGCACTGTAACTCATACCACTGTGGAACCCTTCCTGGCTTTTCCCTGTGAAATGTCCACTCCTGGGCACCCCCAAGGTGAAGCCAGGCATCTCAGCGCTGTTGGGGCCGTTGTGGAGATTAAGCAAGCTATTGCCCAGAGTTGCAGAGTGGGACCCATGATTAGAATAGGCACCGAGGCGAGAATTAACAGGTCCGAGGAATTGAGCCCAAGACCCGCCGAGGTGGGAATTGAACCCTGGTCCCGGGCCAGACCTCTGCATCAGGGTCTGCCGCTCTAACCATTGAGCCACACTTCTCCACGAAAACACAATCTTGGAAGAAAGGTATTCGACCCTTTGCTGATGATGTTAAATGACATTTTTTTAATTGTACTGGAAAAACTATCCATCCCCCGAGAAGTTATAATATTGAGAGGCTCAAGAATCATCATACCCGAGAGCCTTTGACAGCAAGTCATTGAGTTGGCCCATGAAGGATATTGTGGCATTGTCGCCACCAAAAGAGCTCTAAGAGGCCGTGTGCGGTTCCCTCACCTAGCTGAACGAGTTGAAAAGTGTGCTACCTTTGTAACTGTCTTTTCCCCAAGGTGACGCAACAACCATTGACAATGTCTGCCTTCCTGCGCATGCCTTGGAGAGAGTTGCAGCTTACTTCTTTGGGCCTCTATGCAATGGACATCATCTCATGGTAGTCATTGATGAATGTTCTCATTTTCTGTTGGTAGAAGACTTGTCATCAACAAAGTCATTGAGCGGCCAGATTGTTGCATGGGGCTTCCCAGCTATTCTTAAATGACCCGCCTTTCAATAGCAAAGAATTCGACTCGTTTTTTGTGCAACTCAATGTCCAACATCAAAAGAGCACACCTCTCTGGCCCCAAGGCAATGGTTTTGTTGAACGATTCATGGACACACTCAAGAGGGTAATTCAACAAGTATCGATGAAAGGAATCGATCTAAACTAAGCCATGTGTCAAGCCCTTCATGCCTATCGATCAACTCTTCACTCCACATCTTGTGATAGTCCTTCCACCTTGCTATTTGGAAGAGCCATGGGAACCAACCTACCAGAAAGGACATTGGACCAATCGATGAATGCCGATAAGGTTCGTGTCACAAATACATCTCAAAAGTACAAAATGAACGCATATGCTGATCAGCGCCAACGCGCCCAGGAAACAGTCTTTGACAAACACGACTGGGTACTGGTCAAACAGAAATGGAATCATAAAATGGACAGTCTGTCTGCTGTTGACCTTTTGAGGGTTGTAACGTGCAAAAAACACATGGTGACAGCGCATCGTCCTGGAAAGTTCATCAAACGGGACTCGTCACACTTTAAACACCTACGTTGATGTTCAACAGCTCCTGCTGTCACGAGTGAGGTGACCCCGCCTAAATGTCCAGATCAAGATTCTGAGCCTATGTCATTGGTGCATGACCGAGGTACACCTTAACTACCTCATACCACCCTTTCTGACAGACCAGTGTGAGCGCCTCAACGACTCATTGAGGAACTATGGTGCTAATGCTGTCTGTGCTTTTGATTTAACAAAGGGGGAGATGTAGTGTCTTGATATTATGCACGCTATTACCCTTGCAGTTCTGATTAGACTCCAAACAGAAATTATGTAAAGTGATAAGGTGTGGTTATAAAAGTTATGACGCAATGCGTGCAGTGTGTGATCACATGGTGTATTCATTTGCATGCTCCAGGGCTGAGAAAGGCACTACGACTAGCTCCTCCATGTGGGACCGGTGCACTGCGGCTCTGTGGGGTTAGGTGAACAGCATCCAGCATGCTTGTTCTGCTGTCTCAGACAGCTGTTATGTGCCTTGCCTAGGTCGCAGAGACATGAATAGTTGCTATGGAAGTCAGTCAGGGCGATCTACACTGTTTACTTCATAATTTCCACAATGAGTTTTACTCCTCACAGCTGAGTCCTGAAGTGTTTGTTTTTTCCTGCTGCCAGTGAGGTGAGGCTTAGTTTGGAAATGTTTGTTTGAGCTACAGCTATGACTCAGAAATGTTTTAAGGCATGGGCATAGTGGGCGCTGTCCCAGTGCCCTGGCCCTACAGGGGGCCCCTGATAAGCTCTGTTCGGCAGACAGTCCTGTCCTGATGACCATGAATGATTCTTAAACACAGCACAGATTGTTTTAAATACAGTTTCCCATTAATGTGTTTTTTTAGTGCAGGTGGTTTATTACAAATATTTTGCCGAAAAATGCTGTTTGTTTTTCAACACCATGCAACATCCATAAAAAGTTTCTTTCAGATCAAAGCAGGATCTCACATATGAGAAATGGTAGGGGGTCACGGAGACTATTTGCAATAATATTAGTAAGCTGCTGCTATGTTACAATAGTGAATACACAGGTACAATCCTTGAATATTAGATGGAAATACATTAAGAATTTGGACCAGTAGCTTTGACAAAGAGGGCATAAAAGAGTTGTAATTAGATAATAAATGCAAACCTGTTCTGAAAAGAGGCCCCCAAGTGCGTTTGGCTCAGGGCCCCCAAAATCCTTAAAATGTCCCTGGGACTGAGTCTCCTCTAGCTTCCTGGGTAAATTGAGGGTATGTGTAGGTGTTCATGACGGAGTACAATTGAGAGCTCTGGTGCTGAACATTAAGGTAGTGAGAACTCTCCACAGTGCTGTTTGGTAGCTCATAAAGGTATTCGCAGCATATGCTCATCCAATCATTTGCCTCTATACAGAAAGTACAGAACAAGAGTCACCTGCGCATGTGTGCATGATGTGCTTAGTTTATGTACAGAGTCTCATCCCAGTCTGCAGAGGAAACGTCTGGAGGAGAAAGGGGGTTTATGAGAGGGGGCATAATATGCAAATTGATACATTGCCTGCATTTGCCTGGGAGAGCCAGGAGCGCGGGCAACACCTCTATTTATTATTATTATTATTATTATTAATGGAGCACTGTCCATACTTTCCTCACTCTGTACTATGGTATAGCGGGATACTGAAGAAGAGAGGAGGAAGTTGACACTATGTCTCCTAAGCAGAGCGCCCAGATGGGTTTATCCACCTGCTGGAGAGGTTCATGAACAGCTGACCACAGGTTTGAGTCCTTCCACTATGGTATGGAGGAGAACTGGAGGAAGAAGGAAGGGATGCAAGAATGCATCTCCTCAGCAAGTCGTCCAGTGGGTTTATGCACCGGCTGCAGAGGTATATAATCTGCTGACCACGGGCTTGAATCTCATCAGGGCACTGTCATCCCTTAATTAGCCATGTGTTTACCTACCCATCTACTTATATAAAATACTGTTGACTACTACATGTTTATGTTACTCTGATCTGAGTGTATTTAAGCAATATAAAGGAATACAATTACCTAATTCCACAGACCTAGTGAAAGCGCTTTAAGTGTCCTATTTTTAATTTTCAGTTCCAGTTCACCCAGTGACTTACAGGAATGGGCTCCAACTCCACGCTAAGTTCTTCTCCTATGTGACAGATCTTTGCCACTGTGTTTGAATGGAGACTAAATTAGATCTAATCAATGTGCATTATTAATAACAGTTCTTATGTTAACTAAATAAGGAGAGTTTAAGATTGATTTCAAAACCTTATTTTCATAAAGAGATTAGTAAATTCTTTATGTATATTTTTATTCAGTTTGTGAGTCGGATAAATATGTTTACAGAAATATCAAAAAAATCATGGTTAAGGGCACCAATAATACAAAAATGGCAAGCATGTTCCGTAAATTGAATTAGTTCCTAGTCTAAATAAGAGTTCAGAATCAAAACGTAATAGAACCCATGAAGAGTTCCCGAAAAGAGTGAGATCAAAGGAGCATTTAGTTGAAAATCAAATTAGGCAGTCGAACTCCCAATAAAGAGTAATTCATGAAACTCAGCCGAGTCCCATTATCCAAATAGCACCCACGTGCAGTTGCAGTAGCAATCTGTACCAATGAAACCTCAAAAGGAAAGATTATGGAATAACAAGTGCAGCAGTAGCAACAGCCTTCAGGGAAGGAGAGCAAGGAAAGAAAGGTTTAAAATCTATAAAAGAGTGTCTTAGTCTGGGAACATCTCATCAAAAGTCCCAACTCTAACTGGAAACATGCACTTAAAAGGTAAAAGCATATGTATCAATCTTTGTTGCAGGTTAGATCACGTCCATCCAATAGGAACACATCTTTCGATGGTGAGCAGCTTCTTCTTCCTTTCCCACGGTAAACACACCACGTTGACAGTCTACTATCAATTATGTATCAGACATCACTGAACATTTGTATAACTGAGAACATTTACCCTTGATTCCCAGGGCAGCTCAATGCAAGGCCTATTATATCATGTATTCAGTATTTCACTGTGTTACAATCAGGGCCGGCTCTAGGGCGGTGCGATCTGTGCCACCGCACTGGGCATTGACTTGGGGTGGGGGCGTCATTTTTTTAATGTATTTTATCATTTTAAAAGCACCTGCTGCTGCCTTCCTGGTCTCGACCAATTTTCAGGCATCAATTAGAATGTCAAGATAGCTCCTGTGATTAATTGTCTTTCTGGAACCAGACCGGAGGTTTTTCTAGTGAAAGTTTTGACTCCTACCAAGGTAGTGCAGAGGGTTAAAAAGCTGCTGCTAAGAATGTGTAGCATGCAGATAATGAAGTGCATATAATGTAAATAGGTCAGTGGGTTACTGCTTATGTAAGAGAGCTCCTTTTGTAACTTCTTGTTTATAATTCAAAATCCTAATACAGAACATTGAGCTATTAACTGTCATCTAAGAGCTGCATGCAAACTGCAAGGTATTTGTTAGAGCTATCTGTTTTCCCAGTCTTTCATCATCCTAATCTTGTGAAAAGGGTTCATTTGGGTAGAAAACATTTATTATTATGAAAGAGAACCCCTACCAATGATGTTACGTTTTAAATTCTGAATGTGTGCTTTTTCAGAATAAGTACTCAAACTTTATAGCCTACCAGTATCGATGACCTGTCACTCCTACACTACACCTTGCAGTCCTGTCTGATGTAACATTTCCTATACACTGATTTACACACATATGATTGTCTCTGCGCAATGTGTATGTGGTGTAAAGTGCTCTGACGCCTTACACTGTTATAAAACTAAATGAATCTGAGACAGTGGTTATAGAGACTTGAGAGGCACTGTTAAAGGGTGCTAGTGAGGGAATCCGTGGCAGAGGTGGTCATTGGGGGGGTGCCAACAGACGTTGTCTCACAGGGCGCCACCAGTGCTAAAGCCAGCCCTGGTTACAATTAACTACACTAAAGACAAACATTTGCAGATTTGTAGTTGGGCAATTGTTTTCGTATTTCATAGAAGTAATAGTTATTGTTTAAACATGCAATTCTCTATTCAGAATGTCATGAACACTAGATGGATAGGAAGTTCAAGCTTGGCTCAGCAAGAATATGTAGCTTAAAGTAAATAATATTTTTATAATTCTGAAGTTATGACGAATATCCTAAACAAGTAACATTAAGGTCAAACTATCAATTACATTTGTGCATGGTTCAGCAATTTCTACAAGTTAAAGAAAACAGCTAACATCAGCCTACCAGTGAATATGGCTGCCTGGTGCGTTTTGCACATTTTTCTACATGTCATTTTGCTGTGTGTGTTTTCATGTTAATAACAGAGGAAAATTATCAGCCCGGTTATTATATTTTTAGACAAAAATTTCCTGCTCTATCATTTCCTCTATATGAAGGTTATCTTAACCATCACACTAACTTCATTTCACATGTGAGTTCATTCAGAGAGGACTTTCTTTATCTGTTGAGTCTTATCTTTTTCTTTTCTGAACTCAATATTTTAATGACTTCATGTAGTCATCATTTATGATGCCGCTTAATCCCAATTCTTTTTCATATATTTTTCTCTGTTCTTTCTCTTCATTTGCATAAAATAAATCTACAGCTTATGAATAAAGCATAAAAGAATAGCAGACAAAGCCCTCAATTATTACTGCCATGAGAACAGCTTTTAAAATACATTTCCCTGTGCTTGTAAACCAATTTGCAATTGTATGAACTCCTTTTCAAAATTTTCAAAAACTCTAGGGGTTTCCAACTCTTGAATCTCAGGATGAGCAAAGCTCCAGAAGTGCTTGTTGCCAACTTGTCAACACCAGTTGCCAGTTTTCTAATCTTTTGGCAGTTTAATATGACACCTATAGGTGGATTGATTGCACTAAACAGGTCTCCTACTAATTCAGCTCCAGTTTCTATTATTCTAGTCTAGAGTAAACGTTAGTGGAGAAATCATCTTTCTTTTAGCTAATAAAAGTAGCTTTTGGTTAGTCTTCATCACTAATGTATGTATGTGGTTCAGTTGCATTCTGCGTTTTTGGCCCTATTTCTGGTTTCACATAAAATCCCATTAATAGTATAGTGATCATTATTACTGTTATTATGAAGAATGAATACATTATATACTTACATTTGATTATAATGCAGCACATTTCTCTCGAATCAGGCCAGGCGAAATGTATTTCAGCAGTTCAGATGCAGACTTCCGTAAGTAGCTTTTCCAGAACAGTTAGCTTTAAGCAATTCAGATTTCTAATTAAACAATCCTTAACCCTACTCCGTCTTTCTTGTTTATCAATTAATACTTGTCTCTCTGTTTTAGACGCCAAACTTTTTCTCAATTATCAATGTCAACTTTACCAATTTTCTTCTCCAAATTGCTATTATGGAGGTTGAAACAGTTCAGATCTCACATCACACAATTCATCTAAGGTGACATTCAGTACTTTGTCTACATAATATGACCACTCAAGTGCTGAATACCTTCGACAAGACACCCTTGCTCTTTTGTTATTCTTAGGCATTGTTTGTTCTATACCACTTTCATCACTAAAGATATAGTTTCCAGTATTCGAGCTATTGAAGTACTTCTTAATCTTTGTTGTTCATAGCTCTGTGGCCAGTCAGCTCTGTGAGTGACTCTCCTTATTGCAGTGCTTGTTCCTTCCCCTGAATCTTCTAGCTGCACTGATGAGCTATGAGTATTGTTCTCCATCTGAGGATTAGTCTCTGCTTCTATTTCATCAGAGACTTCAGTACCACTTTGTGCAACTTCAGGCACTTGAACTTGTTTTTTAATTTGCAAATCATCACCCCTCTCTTCTTCTTGCTGCTGTAGCAGTAACGGTGCCACTTGTTTTGGCAGTCTCTCAGATGGTGATGCAGTCACCAAGGCTCTTCTTTCAGGATCAAAGACCACAATTGCCTCTTCTGGATTTCTCAGTTTCTTGGTGTGAAAAGCATGATTCCAGTTTGGGACTCCAGCACACTTAACAGCAGTATTGGTCACCAGAATTATCTGGAAGGTACCTTTCCATCTTGTTTCTAAACAAGTCTTCCAAAAGAGTATGATCAAGACCCAATCACCAGGATTGAGGTCGCGGCACTGTTCTTGATGTGGATTTATTGTGTTATGTGTAACCCGGTAAGAGACAAAACGGACCACATCAGCCAATCCTTTGCAGTAATCAAGTATCATATCATCTGTGATGTTCAAAAGTGCATTTGATGGTACAGCAGGTAGTCTCATTGCCCTATCCATCTGAATTTCATGTGGGGGTAAGCCAGTCTTTCTATCTGGGACACATCAACTACTCATCCATACCAAAGGCAGTGCATCTAGCCATTTCAGTAATGTTTGTATTCAGGGTTTTTAACGTGCGCAGCTACTCAAAGAGTGTCCTGGCGTGTGCCTGGAGGAAGGAAAGGAAAGAAGGGACAGCTAGAAGAAGAGAAAGGTCTTAAACCTTTTCCTAAAAAGCTTGGAATCCTGAATGCTGCGGGGATCCAGAGGGAGAAGGTTCCAGGACGAAGCTGCCTTGAAATCAAGAGAGCTCCCTCCCTCCCACTCTATTAAGGCAAAAGTTAGGGACATAGGCGAGAAGCTGCGTAGCGAGCGCAGCTGCCTGGTGGGAATGTAGAACCTGAAGCGCTTTCTCAGGTAAGCAGGGCCGTGTCCATAGAGAGCTGAATGTGCCAGGACCAGGGATTTGAACTTAACCCTCTCCAGCATAGGCAGCCATTACATATCACGCAAGTGTTGTCTCACGCTGGTCTTTATGAGGATATTAAGAAGTATTCTGACCATGGCATTCTGAACCACCTGTAGTTTGTTCAGATGGTAGCTGGGAAAACCTACAGACAAGGCATTGGCATAATCAAGGCCCGAGGATACCAGCACCTGGGTAATAGTTTCCCTTTTTTAAGTATTTCAAAGTGCCAAAGCATTGACCAGTAAGTTTCTTGATCTGAATAGAGAAGTTCAACTTCGCGTCAAACCAGATTCCCAGATTTTTCGTGGGATGGCCTTCCAAGGTCGGCAAAGGCGAATCGTCTGGCCAGAACAATTTCCGAAACTGAGGACGGAAATTCCCGAAAAGAAGAATCTCCGTTTTTTCCTCATTGTATTTCAACTGAGCAGTGGACAGCCTTCGAAACACCACTGACAGACAAGATTTAGCTAGGGAGGTGGCTGAGTCATTTTTCTTTCATGTGAAGAGGAGCGGGGTGTCAGCAGCATAAGCGATGATCTTGGCGCCAAGCTCCTCAGCCATCTGTATCAGGGGAGTGACATAGATGTTAAAAAGAAGAGGGCTCAAAGTGGACCCCCGTGGCACTCCATGGTCACAGTCTGGAGAGAGAAAGAAAAAGGAGGGATCCAAATTTGTTACATTCTGCTCTCAAGAAAGGATTTCAGCCATCTCCAAGCACACCCTGAAACTCCAATTTCTAGGAGACGGTCCAGGAGCAGCGAGTGTGGCACAGTGTCGAACGCCACTGATAGGTCTAACAAAATCAGGGCTGCCCCACCACCTGAATCCAAAGTTTCCCAGATGGATTCAGTAACTTCCACCAGAGCCGTCTCAGTGCTGTACATGGCTCTTAAGCCAGATTGTGCAGGGTGAAGCAGGCCATGCCGTTCAACATACTCTGAGAGTTGCCGGTTAACCAATTTTTCACATTCTTTTGCCACGACAGGAAGGAGGGAGATAGGGTGATAGCTGGAGGGGATGGTGGGACAATTTTGGCCTGTTTCCACATAGCAGGCCCGAGCTGTGGTAAGAGAGAGATTGATCAGCTGGTTTAATACTAGATTAATCGTCTCTGCGGCCAAAGACAGCAGTCTAGCCAGACATGGGTCTGCTGGTGAGCTAGATTTAAGGGACTTGAGGACCATCAGCACAAACCTTTGCTTAATACTTAATAGTTCCATTGGCTCAATCTGTAGTGCTGTGCATATCATCTTCAGAACTTCATTATTGAAATGAGTTCCCCTATCTGATTTTGGAAAACCTGGCATTCCATACCTTGGTATCAATTCTCGCAATAACAGTTTTGCTACAGTGAGGCTGTCATTTCTTCTGCTTGGGTAGGCTTCCACCCATTTTGAAAAGACACATACTATAACCAGGACATATCTCAGCCCGTTATAAGCAGGGCATCTCAATAAAATCCATTTGCATTCTGTTGAACAATTTGATCTCCCTATTAGTGTAATGTGTGCTTTCTATACTACATTAATTTGTTGGCATATTACTCATCTGGGGCAAACTTCTTCAACTAGCATTCGGAATCTGGTATTAAACAAGTTCTGGCGAAAAAGTCTGACATTGCATCCCTATCTAATTATGTGTATCTATAATAATACTATGTCATTGGAAACAACAGACTATCTGGCAACATGGGTCTCCCACCAGCTGACTTTCAAATGTTGTTTGCATTCTTCACACATCCTGCTTTAACCTCTTCGCTGTGGCGCAAATTCCGCCGCAGCGTGCTGAACATTCCGATCGCGGGCGTGGTCATGACGGCTCCCGGCCGTCGTCCGCACACGCCCACCGTGACTCATGACGGCCGGGAGCCGTCATGAGCACGAAAGAGGTTAATTCAGCTGTTCTGTTCTACTTCCGAGTATTTACTGCACCCTCTTTAACTCATTCCAAATAATGGTCACTTTCATCAATAAGGTGAAAGAAGTTTCCTCTTCTGACTCACATGTGAAATTTCCATTAAATGTACAGGCCAACAAAGCACAATACCGTGCAACTGAATCCACATTTCTATTTCCCATGGTAATTTAGCCATTACCACTTTGATGAGCTGCACATTAATTTCGGGTAACTGTAAGGCTTACAGCAGCCTTTTGACATGCATTCTGTTCCTGGTTGGTGTACCTGAGGAAGTTAAGAACCCTCATTGTGACCATAGTTGCCCAAAATAATGGACGACCGCAAACCCATACTGGCTATCTGTGAAAATAGTCACTCTCATGTGAGCAGTTAAACTGCATACTCTGGTAAGAGCAATTAATTCTGCAACTTGTGCTGAGGTAACTCTTCAGAGCCAAGAAGCTTCTAATAACATCATTTATAGCTCACACGACATATGCTGCTCTCAATGTGCCTTCATTACCTTTTAGACATGAACCATCTATGTGAAGGACATGGTAGGGCTCAATCAGAGGTTCATCCTTAATATCAGGTCTGGGCTTGGCGCATACATTCTTGACATCTATGCAATCATGTTCAATTTCATCACAAACACCATTATTTATAGACAATAAAGTACATTGGTTGAGTATCTGACACCTTTTTAAAATAAGATTATCGGAAGACAATACGGTCTGTTCATACCTTGTCGTTCGATTATGTGTCATGTATTTGATTTTTGTTCCTGTCAATAGAAACTCCACTGAGTGTGAGACCCTAACAGTTAAAGGGTATCCAATCACTATGTTCTCACTCTTTTCCAGACGAGTGCTTACTGCAGCAACCATTTTAAGGCAACTGGGTCAAGGATGGTGGAGAAATAGGCCACAGGTTTTCGAGCATTACCATGCATCTGAGTCCGCATTGAGAGAGTACAACCCTCTCTCTCAATGAAAAATAAGGTACATTCTTTTGAATAATCTGCCATCCCTAGTGCTGGGGTGCAACACCATTTTTTTTCCAGCTCTAGGAAGGCTTTCATGCGATCATTGTCCCATGGAATTGGATCAGACACAACTCTGTGTGTCAGTCTCAGTAAAGGTTTTGCCAGTAATGAAAAGTGTGGTATCCACTGCCTGCTGTAGCCAACTATTCCCAAAAACATCCTGACTTCCATTTATGTTCGAGATGTATTCATTTGTAGAATTGCTTCCACTCTCTCTGGTAACACCTTTCTAGCTCCTTTCTTAATTATGTGTCCCAGATATGGAACTTCTTTTTGACAGTACTGCAGTTTTTCTGGGAACACTTTATGTCCATTCTCAGCCAGATGATTTAATAAAGCAATGGTATCTTGTTTGCAAGCTTCTCGTGTTTCTGATGCTACAAGAAGATAATCTATGTACCGTACAAGTACTGATCTGTAGGGCATTTGCAATGATTCCAGATTTTGTTTTAGAATATGGTTGAAAATAGAAGGACTCTCTGTCTACCCTTGTGGAACACAACACCATGGTAATATTTTCTGCTGGAACACAAAGGAAAGAAGGAACTGGCTTTGTTCATGCAATGGCACTGAAAAGAAAGCTTGACACAAGTTAATGACTGTAAACCATTCTGGGGTACATGGAATCTGAAACAATATTGTGGCTGGATTCGGTACCACTGGACAACAAGGAACCTCTATTTCATTACTTTTCCAAAGATCCTCTACTTTCCTGTATTTTCCATTGGGCTTCTGTACACCCATAATTAGAGAGTTACATGGACTCCCAACCAGTACCCTCCAAATTCGCTTCGTAACATATCCTCTATCACAGGCGGTAATCTTGCAGTTGTCTCTGGAATTAAATGGTATGGTGGTGTTTCGTGATGTATAACATTTGCTTTTACAGTACTTCAGATTGGTTTTACACCTTTAATTAGTCCAATATCTTTTCCTGTGAGAGCCCAAACTTCTGGATTCACAGTGGCTCTCAAATCAGCAGGTAATTCTTCAACTGTCATTAGGGAAAACTTCCCTGTAGCTGTCTGTTGTTTAATCATTTTAAATTCCACATCCTCATCATGAGTTTGAAAATCTACACCATCCAGTGTGCAGGTTATGCTGCAATTTAACTTGCACAACAAATCGTTCCCTAATAAATTTACAGGACTATCTAATGTTTTCCCTCAAATGAACCTATTTTAACTGGGATGTTTTCTGAAATGGGATTAGTATGCTGTTTGTTTGTTACTTCTACTACTTGGATATTTTTCCTTGCGAGAGGTAGGTCTGGAACTTCTACTGTTCTAATAGTAGATCAGGTAGCACCCGTATCAATAAGAAATGATACGGGGTGGCCATACACTTTAGCATCTACATATGGCCACTCTGGTCTACATGTAAGACTGCACCAAGTATGCAATCTTCCTCCCCTCTCAGGCACCTTCATAGAGAACCATCAGAGCCTGAACCATCATTTTCGAATAAGGGCTATTTCTGTAAAGCATTTTGATTTGGATTCTGAAATTGTTGCATTGAATTCTGAACTGTATTAGTATTCAGTTTAGCATTTGATTTAAATTGAACTGGGGATTTCCCATGTTTTGGGAGTTCATTTGAGGTGGTGGAACTGGCATCATTGGGACCTGTCCTTCCATAGGTATTTGCATCTGCTGTGAGGGCGCATTTTGCATCTGCACTTCTTTTTGCATTTGTAAATTTCCAGTAACATTTTCAGGATTATATCTGCATTCCACTCCCAATGCCCAACTCCGTGACAGAAGTGACAAGTGGAAATATTTTTCATAGTAGCAATATCTGTTCCAGATGCCATATTTACAGGAACACCTCTACCTCTACCTTGAGACATATTATACCCTACTTGAATACTCTGCAAAACAAACTCTGGAACAGTAAAACCTTGCATACCTTCTTGATTACATATAAAATAAGGATTCTGAAAACCTTGTCTGTGCCAACATAAATGTCTTTTTTTAATCTTTTTCTGCTTCATTTCCAATTCATCATTACAATATTTTAGATATCTCAGTACTTCATCAAGAGATTTGTTCTGCTGGCAGATCACACTTTGTGTTATGTGTGAACTAATCTCTGGTTTCAACCCTACGACAAATTGACCCAAAAATCCCCATATCATTTTCTTCAGGGTATTCTCGTCCACTATGCTGTTGGAACACCTGTAACATTCTTTCATGGCATTTATGAACTTATTTCTTTGGCTCTTGGGTTATTCTGTTAATTTTAACTCAGTTCAAATCTTTTAGTGACACTCAGTCTTTCAGGGAAGTAAGCACTGCTTCATATTTCTCCATAACCACAGGAGATGGTACATTAGTACTAGCATGCCTTACCAGCTCCTCTAGTGGCCATCGTACAGCAATGTTACACTCAGTCCACAAGTCTGTTGCACTTCAATATCAAAGAACGTATTCAAATCTGCCTATAACCCCTTTGAAATCTTTTTAGAGCATTCTGCTTGTATCAGTTCACTGCTTTGTCCCTCAACTTTGGAAAATATTAATAAATGCTGAAAGAACGCCTCTGCTCCAAGGAACATGTACATACATTCCTCTTGCTATTTCTCAAAGTGCATAAGCTGTAGTTTCTTCCTCAATTTCCTCATCCATCTTTTCTGTAACTCCATGTTTCTTTGCCCATTTAATTTCAAATGTTTCAGCCTCACCATATTTGTGAATGCATTTTACTAGTTCCAGAATATGTAAACGCATTCCTGAAGCACACGGTTCTGATTGCTACATCATCCAATTGGATCCTATAGCTTTTTAGCAAATGACCAATTTTGGAAAGACCAATTTCATATTTCCGGGCTAATTCAGTCACAGGTGCTGTAAAAACAAGTGCTCGCCCATCTATAAGTACTTGTACTGTCTGGGGTGGTCTTCACACCACAATCTGTGAATATTGTGATGTAGGAACAACCCCTGTCGCAGGTGGACCTCCTGCAACTCCTTGAGCTTCTGGCATCAGATCACCATTTTGTGGGTAATTTGTAACTGGTCTACGCAGAGTCTGTATATTTACTGGTGATTTTGGTGCTGGACTATGCCCCACAGATGTACGAGTCCCAGTAGTAACTGTGGTCATGCCACAGCTGGTGGAACAATTTGAAGTATCTGCATAGGTCTTTCAATCTGTTCTGCATTTGGTTCTACAAGGGTAGAAGCCACTGTACTTATTGTAACAACATTTGATTCACTTTGATCAGTAGGTGTTACAGAAGGTGGGGGTCTTGCAGCTAATAGTTCTTCCAAAATATCATCGCCTGAATTACTTTCTGTCTCATCATCCAGCCCTTTCTTTTCCTCATCCTTTTCTATTTTGGTCTTCTTATTTCCCCTTCCTTGGATTTCTGTTGTAATAGCTGGGTACAATCTTGCTCCCTTGGTCACAGCTTTTCTCCATTTACGCTGTCCTTCATCCCACTGAGCATTTGAATAATTACGCACTGCTCTCTTGGTACCTCTCTGATATGTTTCCTTTGCTTTGTCCCTTGCAACCATCTCCCATACATTTAGAGCTTCATATTGAGCGGGTCTAGGGGTTGGCTTCATTTCATTCAATTTCCCTTTCAGATTCTCAAGAATTGTAGTTTCAAATGTGCCATGTTTTGGAAAACTCAAAGGACCCTCTTTCTCTGTGATCTTGCAACATTGACAAAGCCCAAAACATGTTTGTAATCCATATTATGTTGACATAATGTATGCTGGTATACCCTCAGGAGGTGCCTCTTCACCTTGCCGTACTGGAATGGTAACATCTCCCTTCACTAAATTTTCAATTTCTCTAAAACATTTCATGATCACAATAAGTTGAAAGGCAAAAGCAGCTTCAATCCAATATTATGGTTTTTGTTCTGGCTACGTCAAATTTCTATAATCTAATCCTCTCACAGCTATTATTTCCCCAAATTTTGTTAACAAATCTCAATGCGGTACACGCTCAACTTCTGATCAATCTCAGTGCAACACCATGATGCCACCAACCAATACCAGCGCAAAAACACACAAACCAACCAATCTCAGCATGGACCTTTGACCAGGGCCGGACTGGACTTACCGGGTATCAGGCATTTCCCCGGTAGGATGGAAGGGTCTGGGCTAGTTTTGTTACTGGGGTCAGTTTTGCAGCCGTGCTGCAATATCGGCCCCCAACAACAAAAGCAGCAGACATTCTAGCCTCCTGGGGCCAGGCAGTGCTTCCCAGGGGCTGGTCCGAGAAAATTGCCAGGGCTGCTTTGGGTTCCCAGTCCAGCCATACCTGAGACTTATGCCTTCACTCTTTGCAGCCGTTCACCCTCTTTTACAATTTTTTTGTACTTGCACAAACTTCAACAAAACTCTCCAATGACACAGCAACATATATCAAGACTTGTTTGCTCCCCTAAAGAAATAACAGTATTACAATCGCCCAATAGAATTCCACAATTGCAAGTGAAATCTCGACCAGCGTGAAATCACCTTAATTAATGTAGCTTCCCCTGTTTGCGCAATTAGGTTCTGCCAACATCAATCAACGTTAAACAATCACAACAATATTTACTATCTCTATCTTAATGGTATAGGTGATGGTACCTCACACTCTACACATCAAACCTGCAAACAAGTCTTCTTATATTATTATATTGTATCTCTGGATCTTAGACTACGACGAATCCGAAATCTTCAACTTCTTAACATAACAACAATTAACACCTCCATTCATTTATTCATTCAACCTCACATCATAATTCAACACTATACAAAGGACCAAAAAACACAATTACAATGGACGACCCATCAACCTATTAATACTCACACTTCCAAACAGCAACCTTCTTCGAATACTGCTTTGTCAAATCTTCAGACTCTGAGCATTGGATTTCGGGGTTCGGGTAATTTATTCCAACTTGGGAAATTCTTTTATTTTGTAGCTTCATTCAAGCTGTGAACAGTACTCTGCTACCAGAAAACTGATAGCACGGAAAGTGTCCAATTTTTAATTTCAAGTACCAATTCAACCTGTGATTTACAAGAATGGGCTCCAACTCCACACCAAGTTCTTCTCCTAGGCGACAAAAATTTGCCACTGTGTTTGAATGGAGAGTAAATCAATCAGTAATATTATTAACAGTTCTTATGTTCACTCAGTGATGGCCCGTGTAGGGCGTTTTACCGGGGCGGTGACGTGGCGCAGAAGAGGGGCAGGGTGGGGGGTTGCAAAATGCGGCATACGTCCGATTTCAGATAAGTTACGAAAAAAATTAATAAAACGAATTTCGTTGTGTGCGCTGCATCGCATTTGGCGATGCAGCGCGCGCAACGAAATTCGTTTTATTAATTTTTCTCGTAACTTACCTGAACTCGGCCGTATGCCGCATTTTGCAACCCCCCACCCTGCCCCTCCTCTGCGCCACGTCACCGCCACGGTAAAACGCCCTACACGGGCCGTCACTGTGTTCAGTCAATATTGAGATTTTAAAATTGGTTTCAAAACCTTTATTCTCATAAAGAGATTAGTAACATCTTTTTATCATTTTACTCAATTAGTAAGGCAGATAAATCCGTTTACAGAAATATCAAGAAAATCATGGTTAAGGACAATAATAGTACAAAAATGACAAGCGTGTTCCATAAAGGAATTAGTCCCTAGTCTAAATAAGAGTTCAGTATAAAAAGTTAATAGAACCCATGAAGAGTTCCTGAAAAGTTTGAGATCAAAGGAGAATTTAGTTCAAAATTAAAAAATAAGTAGTCAAACTCCCCATAAAGAGTAATTCATGAAACTCAGCCGAGTCTAGTTATCCAAAGAGCATCCACATACAGTTGCAGTAGCAATCTGTACCAATGAAACCTCAAAAGGAAAGACTATGGAATAACAAGTGCAGCAGTAGCAACACCCATCAGAGAAGGAGGGCACGGAAAGAAAGGTGAAAACTCTATAAAAGAGTCTCTGGGTCTGGAAGCATCTCATCAGCAGTACTAACTTTAACTGGAAACACGCAGTAATATAAAAGACAAAAACACATGTATCAATTGTTGTTGTGGGTTAGATCCCGTCCATCCAATAGGAAGACATCTTTCGATGGTGAGCAGCTTCTTCTTCCTTTCACATGGTAAAAATAAAATGTCGACAGTCTACTATCAAATATGTTACAGACATCAAGGAACATTTGTATAACTGACTCAAAAAAATGTCAATCTTAATTTTTCAGTTTTAAAGAGCAATAGTCAGCAGTATGAGTGACACCATACACTTTACATGGCAGGCCATATTGAGAAGCACTAACATGCAAAGAACAGAAGCTCAGGCAGCACAACTCCAGGGCTCTATAGTGTCAGGCTATACACTCGTGCCAATGTCATCGCAATCAATGGAGTCCATGTCTGCACACTGATCTAAAAATGCATCACAGTCATCACTCCACACCTGGAGATTTTCCTCAAAGTTTTCATCATGATGACTCGACTTCATGTGCACCTCCACAGCCAGTGCCCACTCCTGAATGTCCCTGCACCACTGTTTGACAGTGGGGGCACGCTGACCCATCCAAGGGATGGATACCTTATGCCTTACCAGGCCATATTTAAAGTCCTCACAGACATGTTCAAAGGCGATAAAAAAACTCACTACGGTACAGGTCTCCTAACAGATCACAATCACCATCCCTCCAACCCCAAAAGGACATATCTTTCACCATTTGCCGAACCGGGCCAGGATCCAGACAGGGAGTTCTTGGTGAAAGGGAGCGTGCCTCAGGACGGCTTCTACGTAGCGTTCCCATATGTGTGCTGTCAATCAATCAATCATTTTAACTTTATTAGATCTTAAAGAATAAGATCATAAAAGTACAATGCGTTATAAAATACATATTCAATAATACATTATAATTCCAATAAATTTAAAAACAGATTAAAACAGATAAAAACCATAGGTAAGCACTTAAACTGAAAACCCTCTGTTAATACATACTAAATTCATCCAATTCATAATAATGTGCAAATACGGCAAGTTCAATTAAAATAAAATTACAAGGCAATTGATCTCCTGGTTGTTAAAGCCGTGAATAAGTAGGATGCAAGAGAAATCATACATAAGGGTCAGGGAACATTTGGAGAAAAGTCGGAGCTGGGCGGCATTGTTCAAAGTTATATTTCTGCAATAGGGGAAGGATATACTTTTTATGTTCGTACACAAAAAATGTCAGAAAAATAGAAAATGCAAATTTGATTGAGGGGCGGTACCATCGCATAGACAAACTGGCAGTTCGTTAATTGAATACACACCCGCAGGAAAACCTAGCATGCACAGGATAAGATTTAACCTGATTCGCACCACTACATATTGATTCTGGATATTTGTAACAAAAGCCAGATAAGAATTTGCTTCATAAGGAATAGCAGGAAGCCCAAGTATATTGCTACCATGGTTTTGATAAAATTATGTGCATATCTTTTGTTTTCCCTGTGCAAACTGTAACAAGATTTTATTTCAGGTTTAGAAATTGACTGACAATCGAGTGGATCACTATAAAGGGATTCAAAGCCCAATATTGACTGTGTTGCTTTAACATATTGAAGCCATGATACCTTATGGGCCTGCTCAAGGGTTAATCAATTCCTAATGATATTTTGAGTTAGCCCGACCATGTTCCTCTGCCAAATTGAATGCCATAGTAAAACCGGGGCTTGGGATATCAAATCTGGAATATATGGAGCATTCAATTCTTGATGCATGTTAAAATTTGAACAGCTTTTGGGAAGGAATAACACTTTCTTATAAAAACCATCTTCTAGCCGTTGCAATGCATCAGCCTTCGTTGTTCCCCAAATCCCTGCCCCATATGTAGCTGATGCAATAGCTTTTGCAGAATATATATTTTTTATTGGTTCCAGAGGCTTAGTACCTCATTTTTTCATGAAAGAAAATATGGCCATGATGCTCTTTTCTAATGCGTTACATCTATTCATTATCATGTTTGACCATGTTCCCGAACTATTAAACAGAACACCCAGATAAAAAAGGTATTTGTGATTTCGACACTACGAGAAGCAATATAAAAGGAGGATAGTCTTCTTGGTCGTTTCCCCAAGATTAGAATGTAGGTTTTAGCTTTGTTAAGCTGGAGGTCCAACAAAGCCATATAGGACACATAATTATCAATGAGCTTTTGCAACGCTAAACCAGTCCTAGCTATCTATATGGCGGCATCTGCATATAGCAATATGGGAATGCGTTTTTTATTTACCAAGGGGACATCAGTTTCAAATTGATCCACTGCTACTTCAACAACGTTAATATAAAGTGAAAACAAAAGGGAAGCCAGGACACACCCTTGTCTGACACCCCTAAGAATAGGGAATGACCTGGTACATTCCCCCTGGCTGCCATATCGGACACGCGCATGGATTGGGAATATAATTGGTGTAGAAAAGATATTATATTTTCATCCACACCCAAGTCCTTGATGATACTCCATAGCTTACTATGTGAGACACAGTCGAACACTGCCAAGAGGTCCATAAAAGTCATAAAGATGTTTCCTTCCTTGGGTATACTTAGCTAAAATTAAATTCAAATTTAAACACTGATCCAAAGTCTCCATCTCTTTTTTAAAACCATATTGTACCGGTGTTAGTATATTGTTATCGATAGCTCAATCCTCCGGTCTGTTTAATAACAGATGGCCCATTAATTTGATTGTACCATCCAAAAGTGAGATGGGCCTATGGTTTTTTGGTAGTGATTTATCCCCTTTCTTATGTATTGGTACATTGATTGTCTTTTTCCATGAGACTGGGGGACCCGCTACCGTAATTGCATTAAAAACATTAGCTAAAAAGAGATCCAGAGGTCTGGATTTTCAAAAAAGGAGTCGATCAGGGCCTCATCTGGGCCAGGGGCTTTAGTGCTACTACATTACAATAGACCACTTTTTACCTCTGCCATAGAAAAGATAATAGGGGCGTATGGGTCATTAATCAGAGCATCAGCAGTTAAATTATCCCTTTCTGAGACTGGCCCAAATATATTTGAGTAATGAACGACCCAAGCATCCTCTCCCACGTGAGCGTCTAGAGATGGCCCTGTATCTTGGTTCAGGAATGGAGTGTTAATTATGGCCCAGAATTCTTTTGAGTTTTTTTGAGAATGCTAAGTGTTGTAGTTTATCCCAAGCATCCTGCTTCAAAGCTTTAAGTCTACACCTCCTACTTTCCTTATATTGGAAGCGGAGATAATTAACCTGTGCCTTGCTCTTGGCTTTTCCTTTAATGCCGTATGTAATTTACTGAGTGCCTTGGTGCAAATAGCATCAAACCAACGTGGAGCCGAGGTTTGAAGCTTCCTCTTAGGGGTACGTAAGTTGCTTTCCACTGTATTCAGTATTAAGACAAATGCCTGCACTATATCCGATGGTTCAGTATAAAAATCTAAGCAGGTCCGTATTTCCTGCTGAGTGTGCCCAACTATTTTAGGTATTAGTACAGTTTGATTTATCTTAGCCCATTTAAGGACTATACCATTCCTTCTTGTTATAGTTGGCCCTAGGATTCTCCTATCAGATGATTTAAAGCAACTTTTCCAAAAGCTTTGGAAAGTAATCGGAGCATAGTTGTTAAAATCCATACCGAGGGTTTCTATGAGATTAAAAAATATTTTTAACGGCAACGCGACCAAGAAGTAATCTATCGTAGTACCATTAATTATATCTCCAAAAGGTTTTATCAAGGTACCCATAGATTCATCAATTGGGTTAAGCATTACCAAACTTCTTGTGATCAAAAGCCTATTCAATTCATTGCCATATGGAGTGTGTGAAAAATGCAACGGTACCACACCTTCTACATCAATCAAGCCGCATAGGGGTGTTGTTAACCTACTACAACTATGAGCATTGAAATCGCCCAGCCAGACTACATTCAAAGGGTTATGATGGATCTTTATTGCCCTATCAATTGCACACTCAAATGACTAAATTACCTGGGGCATGTTGCCCTCAAAGTTATTATTATAAAAATTCATTAGCAACATGTCCTCTACTCCAGGTCCACTGCAAACTATAAGATGGCAATAAGAGGACTCCTTATCAATCCTGAAGATTATTACACATAGTGTGTTTCTGATTAAGGTCAATAATCCTCTTGCTCACCCTGATCTTGAGGGGGTTGCTGGAGTTTGAATTGTTCGAAAACCATCGATGTGGACAACCTCAACTTCCCACGTTTTTTGCTGACATACTAGGTCGTATAGTTGAATGATCCTAGTCCAGTCTTCATTATCCCTCTTAAATCTCAAACCAGCAATATTCCAACTTATTGATTGCATGAAATCACTATTCCAATTTACTGGAAAGTTAACTGGTATAGAGTCCGCCACCTGCTGGTTCTCACTATGCTGTGTATGCTGGCCCACCTTGCAGACCACCTGTCAATCACAAATGTCAAACCCTTCTAGGGCAGCAAATTTAGTGGCCAATGGCTATGTGAATCAGTCTCTCAGGGGTGGCTAAGCGAGAGGGTGCAGGATTAATATTGCGCCCTAAACCAAAGTACTTGGGACCCGGCGGTCTATAAAAGAACCCCAATGGTAGGGCATAGATCTGTGTTGACACCAATAGGCCATTAGGGAGTATGTCCAGAAGGTGTTTCACTAGATGTGGGTTATTAAAGTTGATTACAATACAATCCCCACCAATTGATTTAGGGGAGTGGCCACCCAGTGAACTCTTCTAGCCATAATATTTTGGCTTGCAAGGTTGGGGCATTCGTAAGCATCAACATACTTTGATATACAATGTAACAATTTATTCATCAGTTGGTGTGTGGATTCTAACTGCGCATATTGCAATTGCGGGGAGTTCACTAGAATTAACACATATGGACAAGCAGCTGGAGGGAGGTTTAAATTAGACCTATTCAGTAATGAGTAACCTTTATGCCACTCCCCAAGTGTATCCTGCCTTAGTCTAGCAATAACTGAGCGCTAAGTGTATGTCTGTATACAGTCGAGTCTGGGGTTCAGGGTTAATGTGGTGGGTAGGCTGGTTATTTGTAAAAACATTTCCATGACCAGTACGCATATAGTCTGCACCTTGTAATAATGAGTTACAAGTATTACAGGCTGCTGAGCCCACAATTGCATGTTGGTACTGCTAAACCCTCCCCCCATGAGTGACTCCCTATCACCCAGAATATGAGGTGGAGCCAATAGACGCTCAGTCCTAACCGCAAGTTGTGGGATGGCAACGGTGAGATTTTTAGATCTTTACATTTATTAGCCAACGAGACCTCTGGCGTCTTAGGAGGCCTTACAAGTATACTACCCCCGTGTGTTAAGCAAAGCTAAGCTAGCTTAAATTTGGTTCAGACTGTTCATTAGGGGTCGCAATAGGACAGAGATAGTTTGCTTCAGAGCTATTGTGGTTCTCACAGACTCAGGTTCAGGTGAAATGATTAACGGGGGATCCTTTCAACACCAATGTTCCATTTAGCGAGACTATGGAGCCTACCACCTCTCTTTTTTTCACCGGAGGGTCGTCGGGTGACCCATGATTGCTGGTGCCGTTTGGTAGACATTGGAAATCCAATAACGGATTTAGAGATGAGGTGTTAACATCTACTCTACTCAACGTGTCATCCATTACTGGGGGTAATTGAGGGTTCATGAAGCTCAACTCGACTCCGGACAGCCTTCTTTCTGCCCTCTCAATCTCCTTTGATAACACGTCTGCGGCTCTCAAAGGAAAGGAGTTCAAAGTGTTTACAGCCTCAAGCCCTTGGTCACATGATTTGGACTTTTGTTTCAACATAGTAACACCTGCACCTTTGTAAAACCAAATAAGAATTCAGGGAGCCCACATTAGAGGGGGGGCCCAGCCCAGCCTCCGACAGGCATGGATGGGCCCGCCCTTGGCCCGGGCACGTCCCTGTGCACATCCCGCGCCGGCGGGACTGCTGGTGCTCTTTGGGCGCATGAAGAAACATGGGGGCTCACGGGACACTGAGTCCCCCCACATAGATCAGCCCGGCCCTCAGGAAACAACAAACAAGTGAGATGTAGCATTGGCAGATTACCCCGCTCTGGGGAGAGCTGGTGCTCTTTGAGTGCGTGAAGAAGCGCGGGGGCTCACAGGACACCGAGTACCCCCGCGTAGACCAGCCCGGCCCAGCAGGAATCAGCGGAAACAAGTGAGAAATGTAGCGTTGGCAGATTACCCTGCTCCGGGGACCGCTGGTGCTCTTTGAGCACGTTAAGAAGTGCGAGGGCTCACAAGACACTGAGTCCCCTGCGTAGATCAGCCCGACCCAGCAGGAATCAGTGCTGTCTGTCGAAGAACATATTGCAGATCACTTGCGATCGCCCCCTCCATTACCGCCACGGGGAGGCGCACTGCAGTCACCGATCCTGCCAGCATACGCTTCTCCCAGTTGTCCCCCTCGTCCAGCTATCTAGTGCATGCTGTAAATGTGCAGAATAATAGTACAGGTCAAGTTTGGGAACCTCCAAGCCCCCTTTCTCCTACCACTGGGTTAATATGGTCAAAGCCACGCTGCTGCTGCGGCCAGCCCACAATAATGACATAAGGACAGAGTTCAACTGCTTAAAGACCTTCATGGGTATAGGACAAAGTGAGTTCTGTAATGTATGCAGGCATGGTGGCAACAACACCATTTTGGACACAGTCAGTCTGCCCATCAATGGTATTGGGAGTGTGTTTCAGGAGCTTACCGACTTCTAAAGGGCATCAAGGACATTATCCATATTGAGACGTAGCTGCTGTGAATCAGTGTGGGCCACCTGTATCCCTAAATAGCAGAATTGTGCCAGTTCCCAGTGCACCCACAGACTCGGGAGGCGATCCAATATTGTAGTGACCAAGGAAGCCAGGGGAAAGAGCAGGTATTTATAAAGATTGAGACCCGACAAATCCGCAAACTCATCTAAGAGTTTCAACAGTATGGGCAGCGCCACACGTGGGGTAGTGATGTAGAAAAGCGCGTTATTCACATAGAGCAAAATCATATGGCGAGCGTCCCCCAGGCGTATACCCCAGTCCCACAATCTCTGGTGTGCCCAAATCACCCAGGGTTATATTGTTAATGCAAATAGGATGGATGTGAGGGGACAGTTTGCTGTTTTCCCTGCTCCAGTGTCCATGCCTCCGAGCCACTGCGACCCATTCACACTCTGGTGCTAGAATCAGTGTAGATTAATCGGACCCATCCCTGATATTGTGGGCCAAAGTCCATTGCTCTCAGCACTTCGAGTATGAAGCCCCAGTCCACCATACCAAAGGCCTTTTATAGGTCAATGGAGACCAGTTATGTTATGTTAGTAAAACTTTTATAGCGCACGGTTACCGTAAGGTGTCCTGGCGCTTCCTACAGTCCTCCAAACAACGGTTTTGGCCAGAAGAATTAGAACAGCCATGTTTTGAGCGCTTTTCTAAAAGAAAATAAGTCCTTAGAGTTTCTCAAACTAAAAGGAAGCTCATTCCAGGCCTTAGCTGCCCCAGCAGAAAAACTTCTACCACCCCATCTAGCTCTCTTTGTAATGGGTACTACAGTTAGTTTTGCTCCTAAAGAACATAATGATCTTCCTGGCACATACCACTGAAATTGTTGTTTCAGATGAAGTGGGCCTGTGTCCTGGAGCGCTCGGAAAACTAAGCAGAGGGATTTAAAAAGGATTCGCTTCTTTACAAGCAACCAGTGAAGTTTTTTTATTGAGCTCGAGATAGAAGCAAATTTCGAAGTACCAGTAAGCAGCCTAGCTGCTGAATTCTGGAGCATCTGAAGTTTTTGTAGGTTGCGCTCCTGCATATTTAAATAAAGACTGTTACAATAGTCTAGTCTTGACATAATCAAGGCCGTAACCACTGTACGCTTACAGTCTGCCGGTAAAAGAGGTAACATTTTCCTCGTGGTCCTGAGGATATCGGTGGTAGCAGGGACCCTGACATTCACTTGGTCATGTATATTAAGATGTTCATCCAGTATTACACCCAGGTTCTTAACTTTTCTGGATGGTACTGGAAGGGTCCCCATAGCCTCAGGCCGCCAACTAGGAGTCTAAAGATTAACATTATTCCCAAACAGAATCACCTCTGTTTTACCAGCATTCAGCTTTAAGCAGTTTTGTATCATCCAGCTTCCCACTGCTCCCATACAATCATGTAGCCTCTCACCCGACGCCTTCTCCTGCCCTGGTTGAAGGGAGATCACAATTTGAGTATCATCGGCATAAGATGTTAAACAAAAGCCGAAAGACTCACTCAAAGGAGCCAAAGAAGATACGTAAACATTAAAGAACGTAGGGCTCAGGGAAGATTCCTGAGGAACCCACATGGAAGCGAAAAAGGCTTGGAGACAAACTCACCCAATGAGACTATCTGACATCTGTCTGAAAGGAAGGATTTAAGGAGAGTACAGGCTTTATCCCTTACTCCGCAAGCCAACAAACGGTCCATCAATACTCCATGGTGGACCGTATCGAAGGCAGCGGAGAGATCAAGCAGGATCAGTACCGCCTTTCCTCCTAGGTCCAACCCTCTCCTAATCTCTTCCGTGGATTTAAGAAGGGCAGTTTGAATACTATGCCCTTCTCTGAACCCAAATTGGGTGGGATCCAGGACCTTGGCTTCACATAAGTAAGAGCTCAATTTAGTGTTCATGTATTTCTCCACCAATTTAGAGGGCAGAGGGAGGCGCGAGATGGGGCGGAAGCTGCTTGGGTCTTTAATATCCAAACTAGGTTTTTTCAAGAGCAGTAGGACCGATGCAGTTTTCCATAATTTAGGAAAAAGCCCTTTGGAAAACATAGCGTTGAAGAGAGATGTAAGAGTCAAGGCTATGGGTTCAGAGGCCAATTTTGCTATTGCTAATGGACACGGATCATAAGGTGAGCCTGATTTGGCAGATAAGAGAAGCTTGAGCGTGTCTAAGTAGGATATTGGTGGAAAACTATCCATGCTAAATTTTAATACAGGTCCTGCCTTAGCTCCTGGAACGCTACCCACAGGGTCCTTAAAAGTGTAAAAAATAGCTTCCACTTTAGCCTGGAAAAAAGTAGCAATTTCTTCACAAAATTCCAGACTGGTTATGATAGTTGCAGGCTGTGGATGTGCCAGCCCAGTAACTACTTTATACAATTCCTTTGAAGAGTTACTGGCTAGTTTAATCTGTTCGGCAAAGAACTCACGCTAAGTTTCAAACAGCATCTGTTTATAACAAAAAAGGCCTTGTTTATATGTTGCTCTTTCAGTTGGATGATAATCCTTCCTCCAGGACCGTTCCAATTGTTTACATTTCAATTTTTGTGCCCTAAGTTCCCGAGAATACCAAGGAGCCGAGGGCTGTGTCCTTTTGGGAATGATTACTTTCCTAGGGGCTAGAATGTAGCAGGCATCCTATACCCATGCTGTATACACGGAGGAAGCTTCTTCCACCTCCGAGGGTAGAGATCCCTGCGTAGAAAGTAGCAGCTCAGTAAGTTCTTTCCCTCCTACCTTGTTCCAGGCTCTAATGTCCTTACTTTTCCTAGAGGAAGGGTCCCTGCCCTGGCCTTCCTGGATGGTCAGCTCAAACATGATGGCCGCATGATCCGACCAAGATAACGGAAGCACATCTGTAACTGAAAGATATGGGGAATTCGAAAAAATCCCATCCAGTGTGTGCCCTGCCTAATTGCTTTAACTTAACACTGCTCATTAAATCTAGAATGTTTGCTGTATCTTTATCAGTATCAACCTCCAAATAGAAATTGAAGTCTCCCAATAATGTGTGCGAGTCAAAGCTCATGCCTGCCTCCAGGAGCATACCCACCTCAGCTAAAAACGGATTCCTGGGACCCGGAGGACTATACACAAGGATACCCCTAAACATGTGACGATGAGAAAGGCTGAAAGAGAAGGACATGGCTTCATAAAAGGTATTAGCAATTATATCAAAAGTAGCTTTAATAGAGCTATGATAAATTACTGCCAGTCCTCCTCCTTTTTTAGAAGGTCTATTTGCCGTGTGGCATATAAATCCAGGGAGGCAACCTTAATATTACCACCCTCTATTAGTGTTGCACATTCAACACTATGTTTCACTAAAGAGCGTGCATTCACCAATAAACAATTAAGCACAGAAACAGCCTTCTTTTTATTTGATCCCCCTTCTCCAATATCTCCCCAGGTAAATTAGTAGATCCCAATCCTGGCAGGATTGTTTGACACGCCGAACAGGACCTTATTATGGGTCCCAGCTCTATACCGGGCGCGAAGCAAACACAGCCAGATGTCCTTATGCACCTATTCAGTGCCAATAATTGCTCACTAGAGTAAATAAGGGAAGGGCTTACCTATGGTTACACGACATGCGTCATGCGTCCCTAAATACTGTCAGGGCAGAAGAACTGGACCGCCGACCACAATTCCCTCAAAATGGCGGCCCCCGCCCTTGCCGTGAAAATCCCCGGGAATCAGGTAAGAGTGAGTGAGATTTAAAAAACGATCCTGCCCAAATTAAAACAATGTTAAAAGCCTTTTACTAAAAATAGAAGCAGCAACAATACCTTAGAGCAGCAAGGAAAGGAAAGTGCAAAATAAGAGCACGAATATCAGCCTGCAGTCTCCCGGCTCAAGCCTCAGGAGGTGCAGCACTACGCGCTTGCGTCATGTGTCCCTAAATACCGTCAGGGCAGAAGGACTGGACCGCCGACCACAATTCCCTCAAAACGGCGGCCCCCGCCCCTGCCGTGAAAATCCCTGGGAATCAGGTAAGAGTGAGTGAGATTTAAAAAACGATCCTGCCCAAATTAAAACAATGTTAAAAGCCTTGTGGCATCCCCTCATCCCGGTGCTCCACTTCATGTAAGATATGGGCGAGGCATCTGAGATTCATGCCAGTGTTTCGGCCAGGGATGAACCCACACTGGTCTTGATGCAGCAGCCGGGACATGTGAGACGCCGGGCGGTTGGCGAGTAACTTCCATAATATTTTAACATCTGCGTTAATCATGGTGAGCAGTCAATAAGCGACAGGATCGGATTCAACACCACCCGGTTTGAGGAACATACAGATCTCTCCCTCCCTCATGGACGGGGGCAGGCCACCACCCTCATGTGCCTCCAGGAAGACCTCTAGGAGTCCCTGTGCGACTGTCACTGAGTGCCCCTGATACAATTTGAGCGGAAAGCCATGTCTGCAAGCTCTTTTACCTGTGGCAGCATACTCAACGCGCAGTTCTTTGAGACCAATATGGGTATTGAGGGATGCAGCAGCCAGTGTGTAAGCCACTGGAGGCCCAGACCCTCCAGGAACAGGACATAGTGAGCTGGCAATATGGCAGGATCCACTGTGTACAAGAGCTGTAAATGCTGTTGAAAAGCGCCTACTATCCCAGCCCTGGTGGCAACCCTGGTACCACATATCAGGTGTGTGGTCAGCGGGGGCTCCCTACAGAGTATTCAAGCTAGCAGCTGACCTGATTTATCCCTCTCTCTTTGCAGCTCCTGTCTGTATTGCTTGAGCATATATTTGTCCAACCAGTCCCAAATGTCTTCTACACATCTACACACTGCCTGCTCCCTACTACAGGCATCTGGGTGTGATTACCGACCAGCCTGCAATATGTGCAGTTCCGCCTCCTCCCGTCCGAGCTCTTGTTGAAGCTGCCTATGCACCCCACAGGTTAATCCCATACAAGTGCCTCTCAACACCGCTTTTAGAGCCTCCCATTCAATGGCCCTACTAGATAATTAATTGTTGTTAGATCTGGCACCATTGGCGTGGGTTCCCCCTGCATTTTTTGCCTTTGTCTTGTCGTACTTTAATCTCTGCGACCGCGTAGGGGACAGGGCCCCACCCCTGTCTATCCTGGTATTAGCAAACCGCAAATGGTTAATGCGGTATGTACGAGTGCTTTATATATCGTTCTAGCTATGAATGCACTGTGTACACGTTGTTTTACGTTACTTCGCGGGTTCCATTTTGGAAGCGGTGGCCATCTTGTCATTGCCCTCACATAGGCTATAATGAAGCAACTACGGGACTTGCAATGCATGTGCCTTTCCTTGACTCTTCTGTGACCTGGGCAGCTTGGCTCTGCTGCCCCAGGTCAAACTGGTCTCACGAGCTCCCCTTTCTCCGGCCACCTGTGATTAGCATCAGGGCTCAGCGCACCATAAAGTCCTTTCATCACACACAAGCCTCCGGCTAATCACTTTCGCACCTGCTTGTTCCTGCTTTATGGCTTGTTTCCCACAACAGGAGATGCTCATGTTTATTGGGGCCTATCGATTATCTAATGTGGGATCTGAACCTTGCTGTGTAAATAATTGTGGGCTGGTTTAGCTGGAATGTGGGATGGTCATCATGACTCTGCCTTTTCGTTTGTAATGTACACGTGTTTATTACCGTATCATAAAACCTAGGAATGTATGCTTGAGGCAGGAAAAACTGTATTTAAGGTGAAGTCCGTTTCTATGATTTTCAGCAGTCTCCTGAGAACATACACGCTGTTGTACTTCTAGGATACCTGTAATTGGTCTGCAGCCAATAAACGATCTTTGACTTCACCCAGAAGACTCTGTGTTTCTGTAGGTCTGGAACAGGGTGAACCCAGAAGTCATAGGGTGTGTGCCCCTGCACCGCTGGGTCTAAAATACCCAGTACTTCAGTTTGGCGCCCAACTCGGGACGATTTCAGCGGTACCGGTCCAAGCCAGAGGTTCGTGAGGAGCTTCGTGTGGAAATTCTGGAGGAAGGCCGCCACTTCATCGACCCCTGCATGTCGACGTGGTCCGAAAGTCTTTTCTGCGAGGTTCTCCGCGTCCCGACGGCTACGAAGGACTGCTGCCCTGATTAATCGACCTGTTTTGGACCCTTGGCGAGTTTTGAGAGAGCGAAACAATCGAGAGAGTCTTCTGGTGACGCCATCGATCAGCAATATTCAGTTAAGTATAAGTGGAGCGTCTCCCATTTGTTTGGTATCCCTCGGGATCGTTTTGATTTGGAAATTTGGAGTTTGCAAACGCCAAAGCCAGAGGACTCGTGTATTCACGAGACTATCGTAATCGATAATCCTCTGACGTTTAGATCTAGACTAGTGAGCGAAGATGCCTGGTTCTAGAATATTTGGTGGAATATTTTGTTTCCAGCTGGAGGAATCATGTCCGGTTCCTCCGGTTGGAACTCCAACTTATGAGCTCTATGTAAAACATGGCGTAGGCCCTATTGCATATAACGAAGTGTGGATCCACTACACCAGAAATGACGGTGTTTTAAAATGGTAGTTTCGATACCGATATTTTAGATAATTTGGAAATTAAATTGTTTAAAAAGAAAGCCCGGCCGGCGATGTTTGATTCTTTCCGCTTGTGGCGAAAGGAAGCCAAACAGAAGGAAATTAAGCTAGCGAAAAAGAATAAGAGAGAGAAAGGTATGACAGTAATACAAGCAGCTGTACAATTCAAAGACAATGAGGAGCAGCAGATGAATGAGCAATTGCACAGGCAGCGTAAGTTAGGGATCGACAAATGTTACCCAGCTTTACCACACTCTAAGCAGAATGAGTTAGAAGAAAAGGAGAAAGATCCCCTGATGTCGCATTTGTTGAGTTCGCCACCCCCGTATGCTCAGAATGCCACGGCGCCTCCCCAGCTTGTGAATATGCCACCTCCAGTCAATATACTGCAAGCCTTGCCGCTACCGCCAGCTGCTTTGCAGCCGGCTCCTATCCCTATAGCGCAGCCTTCTCAAGGGCCGCCAGTTGTGTTTCCAACTGCCCCCGCGCTTCCTGCGACTTTGCCTAGCATATTGACTGCCTCCCCTGATACTCTTCCTTGCACCACTCCAGTACCTGTTTCTGCATCCTCTTTTCTCCCCTCTGTTTATCCCCCTGTTTACGCCTCAGCTTCTCCTTCAGCGCGACAGCGCTTAGCTAATGTGGTTACTACATTAATGTCTCCTCTCTTTGAGTCATCTGGTGCGACTCCTGGTTTACAGCGTAAGCAATTGCGCAGTCAATTGCCTAACCCCGATGAGAAAAAGGTAATAGATCGCATGGCGCGTAGATGGATTGTTTTCCCTTCACTGTATGATGTGGAATCAGTTGTCAACGTTTTCCATCAATGGGATGCCCCAAAACAGAGATATGTGTTTGAGAAAATGTGCGAGATTCTCTGTGAAGAATTGGAGGATAGTGGTAAAGACCCGAGCCCGCAGGAGTTGTGTAGAGTGAGGTTCGATTTTGGAACCGGTACAATTGTGGATCGCGAGGTAGATAAAGCAGTTGCGGTTGTATTATCCTTCAGGAATGATGATTGTCAACAGTCATTGTTTGAACAAGATGTCCCTGTGGGAAAAAGGGTAAAAGCACGCCAATATCCGATGCGTGACGTTCCCCCAGTTTGGAGACCTGCTGAACCAAATGCTAATCCACCTGTCTTAGCACATTTTCAGCGTATTTGGGTACATGTTCCATGGAAAAGATCTGAGGTGTTAGCACTTAAGCAGACATTGCCTGATCCCCGTAAAAACCCTACCGGTTATTATAAGGAGTTGTCACAAACTGCAGAATCCTGTGTAATGAATCTGGCTGATATAGATATGCTGTTTGGGAATGTGGTTTCACAGCCTTTGTGGGGATCCATTCGTAATATGGATCATGCTGCAGAACTAGGGGACACATGGGCTAACATCATCGCTGCTGACGCTAGACAGATTGGTGGCGCGAAACCAGAGCCTTTAATAGCAGAACTCCCTGGTAGAATCATCACGTATATGAAGACAATAATGCCCGCGATGCGCGTAAATTGGGACAAGCTATCTGCATGCAAGCAGAAGAAAGATGAAACAGTGTCAGACTTCTTTACCAGGTTTGAAGAAACGTTTATTGATCACAGTGGGCAAGATATGAGTACTGAGGGTGGCCAACGGTTATTTGTGGATAAATTTGTGCAGAATTTACTTCCTGACCTGTGTAAAAAGTTAAAAGATTCAGAAAGTTCTTGGGCTGTTTCCTCTTCAGCGCAAATACTGGCTACTGCACAGTATTACGAGAACAGAGATAAAGATGAAAAAGATAGAACAGATAAGAAAACGAAGGAACTAAAGACAAAGGTCCTTTTGCAGCAGGCCTATCCGCCACGTGGAGGTCAAAATAATTATAGGCAACCCCAAGGTGTCTATCACCAACCCCAACAATTTCAGAACAATCAGCAAATGAATGGGTATTATCAACCACGTGTCCCTGTAGGTCCCAACCAATGTTCATACTGCAAAGAGGAAGGTCATTTTAAATATAGTTGCCCTAAATTAATGCAGCGGAACGGTAATGCTTATGGCGCAAGAGGTAGGGGTGGTCAGCAAGCTCCTAGAGGCAGAGGGCGTGGAAATGCTCCCCAGAACGCGCGTCCTCTGCCGCCTCAAAATACCATCAATAGTTTTGACCAGCAAGCTAACGCAACTAGTAATACAGCTCAGTATTACAATAATGATTATTATGCAGAGGACGGCGATGCAGAAAATAATGATTACTAGGACAGCCGTAGACAGAGAGAGGGAGTTGTTTCAGTGCCAGTGGATCAGAGCGGACCGTATGTTGAGGTGACTACAGCAAATGTAACGGAGCCCTTTCTGCTAGAAACTGGTGCTGCAAAGAGTTCGATTATGCATTCAAAACTCCCTGGCGCACCTTTGTCTGGCGATATAAATGTTTCAGTAGGTTTTTCTGGCGCCCCAGTTAGAAACCCGATTTCTAGTCCCATGTCACTTTCTATTGGACCTTGCGAGCTGAAAGCACCCCTGATTCTAACAACAGGTTGTGGTGAGAATTTGCTAGGGTTAGATTTGTTGAAAAGATTACATGCTACACTGTATTGTTCACCGTCAGGGGTACAACTTACATTAGGCAGGAAAGTGATTTCCCCGATGTACTTGTCTAAAAATACAATGCCACCTGAATTGTCACCCCTTCCGGATGTCCTTTGGGCTACTGGTCCCAATGATGTGGGCCTCTTGGAGATACCGCCATACGTGGTAACTTTAAAGGCTAATGTCAGACTGCCACGTATTCCCCAGTACAAGATCTCTAATGAAGGCCAGAAAGCATTGTTAGACATTGTCAGCGATTTGATTAATAAGGGTGTAATTGAAGAGACAAGAGGCAACGTTTGCAACAGCCCGATTTTACCTGTTTTAAAACGAACTGACCCTTCACAGCCACCTGTTTACAGATTTGTGATTGATCTTAGAGAGGTTAATAAGATTGTTGTGCCACAGTTTCCAGTTGTCCCCGATATAACTGCCTTGTTAACGATGATTCCAGCCTCTGCTGCATGGTTTTCAGTGATCGATTTAAAGAATGCTTTCTTTAGCATCCCAATTGCAGAAGAGAGCAGAGACATTTTCGGCTTTAGTCTGGGAGGCCGAAGCTTCCGCTTCAAACGCGCTCCCCAGGGCTACTGTGAGAGTCCATCCATATACAGTCAAGCTCTGAAAGCGCAGCTTGATGCACTTGTTTTACCTAGTGGCGCTATTCTGATTCAGTACGTGGACGATTTACTAATCGCAGCGGATACTGAAAAGATCTGCAAAGAAGCCACATTGTCACTGTTGCGCCATTTATCTGCTTTCCATCATAAAGTGTCTCTCTCCAAGCTGCAATATTGTCGACAAGAAGTGACCTACTTAGGTCATCTCTTATCGAAGGAGGGAAGGAAGCTGACCCCAGAAAGAGTTCAAGCCATTGCGCAGTTGAGTGTGCCAAGAACACAGAGAGAAGTGCGTGCTTTCTTGGGCATTACCTCATACTGTAGGCACTGGATCCCAAATTTTTCCTTGTTGGCAAAACCTTTGTTAGCCTCAACATGCAAAGACACACCGAATCCTATCCCATGGTCTGAAGAGTGCCAGAAAAGTTTTGTGGAATTGCGCAATGCATTGTGTTCAGCACCTGTGTTGGGTACTCCTGACTACAGCAAGCCTTTTACACTGTATGTTCACGAGAAAGATGGTTGCGCATTATCAGTGTTAACACAGCCTCTTGGTGACAGACCGCGCCCATGCGCATATTTTTCATCAACCTTGGACCCTGTAGCGAGGGCATTGCCAAGCTGTCTGAGAGCGACAGCTGCTGCAGCTATGTCTATCCGACAATCTGCTGGTTTGGTAATGGACAACACATTGATCGTTCTGGTACCACATGCTATAGACACATTATTAAACAGAACCAAGACACAACACTTGACTAGTGCGCGATTATCAGGCTATGAGCTCACACTGTTAGCAAATCACATACACATAAAGAGATGCAATACGCTGAATCCAGCTACGTTATTGCCAAATCCAACAGACCTAGATGAGAATGAGCAACATGACTGTCTGTTCAGAACAGAAGAAGAGACGAAAGGGAGAGTAGATCTAAAAGATACTCCCCTGACTGAGTGTGATGGTACTTTATGGGTGGATGGTTCGTGTTTCAAGCTCCCTAATGGTGATACGACTGCTGCATATGCTATCACGACGTTACACACGGTCGTGGAAACTGCACGAGTGCCACATAATTCGGCCCAAGCAGCAGAATTAATCGCCCTCACGAGAGCGTGCGTGTTGTCTGAAGGAATGAGAGTGAATATATACACAGATAGCCAGTACGCCTTTGGCGTGGCTCACAATTTTGGACGACTGTGGAAAGAACGTGGGTTCCTGACGTCGCATGGAGCTAAAATTCAGAATGGCAAGTTGGTGAATGATCTCCTTGAATCACTGACCCTACCATTACAAGTTGCGATTATGAAATGCAGTGCGCACAGGAAAATCACAGATGATGTTGGACGTGGGAATGCGTTTGCTGATGAGATCGCGAAAGAAACAGCACAGAATGTAAAGACTAGAATGTATGTTGCAGGCCCCGCAAGATGGGTTGATGATGTTGGGATGTGTGAAAACACAATAGAGAGTGTGAAGTTGCTTCAAGCTGAAGCTACAGAGAAAGAATTAAGCAAGTGGAGAGAAAGTGTGGGTAAGTTAGATGAGAATGGTTGTTGGATTGATCTGACAGAACATAGGCGATGGTTGTTGCCCGATGCATATGTGCTTCCAGTAGTTACAATGGCACACGGGATGGCACATATCAGTACGAAAGGAATTTGTAAGTTGTTGGCTCCAGTATGGCAGAATGCTGGGATTCCCAAGTGTGCAGAGAATGTGGTCAAGAATTGCATGGTATGCTTGAAATACAACCCTGGTAGGGGAACCCCAACTCCAGCTGGTCATTTTGCACCCCCATCATACCCATTTGAAGTTTTGCAGCTGGACTTTATTCACATGGAAAGGTGCAACAACCTGAAATATGTGTTGGTGGTTGTTTGTGCTTTCTCCAAATGGGTAGAGGCTTATCCTCTGAAAGATAACACTGCCCTGTCCACAGCCAAAGCTCTTGTGAAGGAGTTTTTTCCCAGGTTTGGAATGCCAAGGATGGTGTGGTGTGATAATGGAAGTGAGTTTGTGGGTAAAGTGATGAAGAATGTGTGTGAAGGGCTAGGTATAAAGCAAAAGTTCCACGCCGCAAATCACCCCCAATCAGCGGGGTTAGTAGAGCGCTACAACGGTGCTCTAAAACTTAAGCTGGCCAAAATCTAGGCGAGCACCGGTCTTAAATGGCCTGACGCTCTGCCTTTAGCACTCCTGTCCACCAGAATGACCATACACTCACGAGTGGGACTTAGTCCCTATGAGGTCGTCTTTGGCCGCCCGGCTAATGTATGGGGCGTGCCAAGACCGGCGAAATTCAGTGAAATCGAACACCCAGTCCTGCTTGACTACTTGTATGATTTGACTGTTAAACTGCGTGTTTTACATCAACAGGTGCATGATACTCTTCCTCAAGCTTCTGAAACTCCTGGACACCCTATCGACCCTGGCACATGGGTGCTGATTAGAAACTTCCAGCGTAAGAGCAACGACGAGCCTCGCTGGATCGGCCCTCACCTTGTCCTTTTATCAACAAGATCAGCGGTGCGAGTGAAGGGGAAGAAACACTGGATCCACGGCACCCACTGCAAGGTAGTTCCCTTGCCCCTGCCATATGACCGGTGGGTCCAGGAGGGTATCGCCGACTCTGAGACAGACACTGTACCTCGTTTTGTACCATTCAGTGACGCACGCAGAAGAGACACAGTTTCAGACCAAGAGAGTGACAATATTCTGCAAGAGGCTGTGCCACTGTTAAATCGATTGGACACCACAGAGCCTGAACTTTTGTTCCAAGACCAAACAGCACCTGGCCGTCTCCGCTATAATTTGAGACCAAGGCCTATGGACAAATAAAGATTTCCTTACTATTTCCTTTTTGACATTTTAGCTCTCCCATCTGAAGGACTTTCTTGATTTTTGTTTTTCGAACCACCATCCGGGTTCAGCCACAGGGTCGTGGTGCCAAGACTTTGGGGTACAGGCCGAAGACGTTAGGTCAACGGTTCTGGTTGGTCTAGGGCGTTTCCCTGGACTGACAGGCGTACTCCTTAGCAGAAGAAACTCACCCGCCGCGAGCGGCCCGATTAGAGGATGGAGTTTTTTAAGATGGAGAGACCCGTTGAAGAAATGAACTTTAAAGCAAGGATGTGTAGAATTGTAAAAAGTAAATGTTTTGTATTTTTGTGCCTATTTACACTGTGTAGTATAATAATGTTCATCGTAGGATTTGTGTTTTTCTCTTCTCAAAAGACCATTGCGCCCACTGTACAGCCTATACCTCTTTCTACTGCCTCCTCTCACTCTTTTCACCCTCTGCCTGAACATGAACAAACCAGACGATCAGAGTTTGTAAATAACTCGTTTATTCAGCTCTTGCACCAACACCAACTAGTAATGAATACAACCAATTGCTGGGTGTGTGGGTTAATGCCACATACCATTAACAAGGGTATTCCCTATTTGGTGCTGCCCTTTAGTTACAATGGATCGTCATGGGCATTCCAGACCATGTTCCTCTACGCTCTAGATGCCTACTCCCCGCGACAACCGCGTTCCATCAGACCTAGTACAAATAATAAAGCCTTAGTGAGAGGAATTGCCGATATGAGTAGGGATATTGATGCATACTCATCCATTCCCAAAGAAGAGCTGAGAGCTTATGTAGGGTGGAACGCGACGGGGTATAGTATTAGTCTGTTTGAAAGACAGCGAAAAATCTCATCCCCAATCTGGGTCGTACCCCACATAGGTCGGTTCTGCTTACAGGGTAATGGTCAGAATCCTAGAGCTCAACTGGGAAGAAGCGACTGTACTGAAACGTACACTTTCCCGTCACAGTTTTCCCCTGCGTTTTTGGCTGCCAAGGGTACATATTTCATCTGCAATGACCGAGCATACACATGGTTGCCCCCTGATTTCTCGGGCACATGTTATATTGCGAACTTGCTACCGCCAACATTTACTGCTGCCGCTGACTATCACAAGACCAGAGTTGTGAGGGGCGTGATTAGTAAGGAGGATACTGCCGGTCAGGAAGCAGGAGACTTCTTCTTGGGTTTCCTGCCGTTTTGGGGACCTATGGTAAATAGTAGGAACCTGAGACAACTGACTCGTGTGGTTGAATCCACTGTCAATGTAACGGCTGGTGCCCTTGGTAATCTGACCGCTGAGCTCCAAGCGGATCGCCTTATGACTTTGCAGAACCGCATGGTTCTAGACGTTATTCTTGCAGACCGCGGTGGGGTATGTAAGGTTATCCAATCCAGTTGTTGCATTTTCATACCAGATAACGCTCCAACAGTCTATCAAGCCATCTCCAAACTCCATAAAATATCTGAAACCATACACGTGGATAAGGGAGACTGGTCACTGGTGGGGTGGTTCTGGGAACTGATATCTGCCTGGGGTTGGAAAGTTCTAATGGTCATTGGAATGATCTTAGCCACTCTTTTCCTGTTCTGTCTATGCATCCAGTGTGCTCCTGCGATGTGTGGCCTCTGTGCTACCTTATGTGTAAGGAAACCTGTATCGAGGGACGAGCTAAGTAATAGGATGATGCTACAGCAACATCTCCATGACTTTGTGAACATTGACCTAGACTCGGATTAAGATGAGTATAGTGATTGCCTATGTAAGGGCAAAAGGAGGGTCTGTCGTACTTTAATCTCTGCGACCGCGTAGGGGACAGGGCCCCACCCCTGTCTATCCTGGTATTAGCAAACCGCAAATGGTTAATGCGGTATGTACGAGTGCTTTATATATCGTTCTAGCTATGAATGCACTGTGTACACGTTGTTTTACGTTACTTCGCGGGTTCCATTTTGGAAGCGGTGGCCATCTTGTCATTGCCCTCACATAGGCTATAATGAAGCAACTACGGGCCTTGCAATGCATGTGCCTTTCCTTGACTCTTCTGTGACCTGGGCAGCTTGGCTCTGCTGCCCCAGGTCAAACTGGTCTCACGAGCTCCCCTTCCTCCGGCCACCTGTGATTAGCATCAGGGCTCAGCGCACCATAAAGTCCTTTCATCACACACAAGCCTCCGGCTAATCACTTTCGCACCTGCTTGTTCCTGCTTTATGGCTTGTTTCCCACAACAGGAGATGCTCATGTTTATTGGGGCCTATCGATTATCTAATGTGGGATCTGAACCTTGCTGTGTAAATAATTGTGGGCTGGTTTAGCTGGAATGTGGGATGGTCATCATGACTCTGCCTTTTCGTTTGTAATGTACACGTGTTTATTACCGTATCATAAAACCTAGGAATGTATGCTTGAGGCAGGAAAAACTGTATTTAAGGTGAAGTCCGTTTCTATGATTTTCAGCAGTCTCCTGAGAACATACACGCTGTTGTACTTCTAGGATACCTGTAATTGCAGCCAATAAACGATCTTTGACTTCACCCAGAAGACTCTGTGTTTCTGTAGGTCTGGAACAGGGTGAACCCAGAAGTCATAGGGTGTGTGCCCCTGCACCGATGGGTCTAAAATACCCAGTACTTCAGTCTCCTGTGCTTTTGCTGTATGTCGGACTCTGGTTTGCTGGTCTGAAGCTTTGGGCACTTTGCCACTGCTGTTCAGTGCCAAAGTGCAAGTGCTCCCTTTGTAAATTACTGCTATGGATTAGTGATTCCATGATTGGCATATTTGATTTACTAGTCAGACCCTAGTACAGTGCACTGTGTGTGCCCAGGGCCTGTAAATCAAATGCTGCTAGTGGGCTGCAACACTGATTGTGCCTCCCACATAAGCAGCCTGTAAAATGTATCTCTGGCCTGCCATTGCAGAGCCTGTGTGCAGTCTGGCACTGCCTTGTCGACCTGGCAAGTGCACCCACTTGCAAGGCCCCTGATCTTCCCTTTTCTTACATGTTAGTCACCCCTAAGGTAGTCCCAAGGTACCCCTGTGGACAGGGTGCAGTGTATGTGAAATGTAGGGCATGCCCTGATGTGTGTGTCATGTCCTGATAGTGAATTACTGTCAATTTCTTTTTTCCCTATTGCAAGGCTACGTGTTCCCATAGGACGGATTGGGGAGTTTCTTTATAACACCTTATAAACCTAACTACCCCTGGGAACAAGGTAGGAATATAAAGTTTAGTATGCCTGAACTCAGAATGTTAAAATGCATATTTTAGTGAGGGTGATTTTTACATTCTTTGTTTGAAAATACCACTTTTAGAAAGTAGGTATTTTCTTGCCTAACTATCGAGTGTGCCTCTGCTAGGTTTGTGTATTGCATGTCTGGCTTTTGGATGGCTGGAGAGGGGCAGTGACTCCAGAGAGCCTGATGAGTCAGGGCTGGGCTGAATAGACCTGGGCTGCATTTAGAGTAGGGGGAAGGAGATTTCCTTTCACATGCATGGGCCTGGTCTGTCTTCAACAATGCCATCTCAACCTCCTGCCTGGAAGCTGCACCAGAGAGGACAGAACTGATTTTGGCTGGGTACATACACCCTCTGCCTTCTGAGAACAAACAAGAGGGGCCCAGACTTTTAGATCACTTCTGGGAATTAAGAGGAACCTTTGCCAAGGAGAAGAGCCAGAGCAGCTGAGCAGGAATACTGCCCCTGTGCTGTTTGCTGTCTGGGGTTGGCCGCTGTGGCTACTTGCTGCCAAGGAAAGGAGAAAAGGACTTTGCTGTTTGCTTAGTCACCTGCTTGAGGAAAAGATCTCCAAGGGCTTGAAATTGAACTTGCCCCCTGTTCTGAAGTCTCAGGGACACAAAGACTTAATTTCCTCTGTCTCTCTGCTTCTGAAACTGCTGTTTCTGCTGCCACAGAAGGAAATTGCAACAACGACACCAGTGAGCAAAGCCGTAACCTTCACCAAAGCTGTGGGCACCGTTCGTGAAGAGCACGACGCAACGCCCTGACTTGCACCGTAGGCCCGACGCCAGCTGAAGCCGTGCCGCATCGACTCTGAAGCTGTCGCCGAGGCCGCTGCCTGCACAGGAGCCAGGGACACCGCTTGTGACGTCCACGATGCAACGTCCCGAATTGCACTGCAGCCCCGACTTCACCGACGCCGGTTCTTCATCAAAGCGGAGCCGATACTCAACATGGTTAACTCCTGAATCCATACCCACTGCACCATCGTAAGGACCGCCGCCTTGCCTCCACCATGACGTCACCTCCCCAACACAGTAAGGAACCGACATCTCACCTCCCTTGCACCGCAGCAAGGAACCGAGGCTTCACCTCCCCTGGGGTCGTAAGGAACCGATGCTGCTCGACGCCAACAAAGCATCACCTCCCCGACACCATGCACCGCCTTTGCTTCCATCGTTTCCAAGGTACAGTTCTTTGTGGGTCTGCTTGACTCCACGCCTGGTGCTGAGCACCTCGCAGTCGGCGCCGTACTTTGGGATTTTTATCTGTCACAACGTCGTAATAACTCCATGTGGAGTTATTTGTTGCTACGAACTTTCATTGAGTGAATAACCTATTTTTGAAGATATCTTGTTAACTGCATTGTGGATTTTTGTCGTTTTGTCTTGTTTTGGGTTAGATAAAGATTACTTATTTTTCTAAACTGGTGTGGTGTCCACTTGTAGTGTTTTCACTGTATTACTGTATGTGTTCACAAATGCTTTACACACTGCCTCTGAGATAAGCCTGTCTGCTTGTGCCAAGCTACCTAGGGGGTGAGCAGGGGTTATTTTGGAAGTGTATCTCCCTTACCCTGACTAGAAGCAAGGGCCCCTATTTGGACAAAGGTACCTACCTCTGCCAACTAGAGACCCCCATTTCTAACAATTGTCATATTTTGAGAATGCCTGCGAGAGCAGTTCTCTTCCAGCCAGATCCTCCAGGATGTCGGCTGACATCCTCCAGGAGCGAGCCTCCCGCAAACATTCTCCCCACTACATGGTACAGTTAATAATGGAGTGATCCAACAGGAAGCGCACCAAGTGAGTAACCACAAAGTCTTCCATCTGTGGGAATCCCGTCACCAGTATCCTGTCCAGTCTACTGTACATATTATGCATGGCGGAATGACAGGTGTATACCCTCTGCGTCGAGTGACTCAAGCACCAAATATCAACTACTCTCATGTTGCACATCACTCCACGAAGTACAGCTGTAATTAAAGGTTTCATACCCGATGTCGGAGGTGACCTGTCCAGATCAGTGTCCAGTATGCAGTTAAATTTTCCCAGCCACAGTAGTGGCGTGTCTGTCATGTGTTAACAGTCTTGTATGCTTTGAAAAAACATGGGGTTGTCATTGTTCGGGGCATAAGTGTTCTGTAAGGTCTGGTCATGGTCGTCCAAGGTCCCCTGCAGCAGAACAAATCTGCCACCCACATCAGCCTCCAAATATGTGAGAGAGAACTGGATCCCCGGCACAAACCAGATTAGAGTGCCCCTAGTGTATGTTGGATAGGAGGAATGGAATAACTGCCCTTGCAATTACGTGGTGAGATGTGTAGCACCAGCGTTGTCTACATGGGTTTCCTTCAAGTAGGCTATGGACATTTTATGCTGTTTTAAAAAGGTGATTACCCTATAGCACTTAATGTATGTCCCAAAACCTCTGCACAGCCTCCCAACCAGTCCAATAGGGACTGGTGAACTTACTCCACCGGTCAGCTTCCTGGCCAATCATTCTCCCTCAGGTGAGACAGTACCGCATCCATGAGCATGGTACCCCAACAGTCAGCTGTGCCTACAAAATTTTAAAGCACAAACTAGCCGGCCCCTGGGGACAGTATATCAATGCCAAGTACCCCAGAAGCACACTAGGCAATCACTCTCCACACCATTGCTTCTCAGCCACTCACCTAGCGCACAAGCACACCACGGAAGGACAAGCAGTGTCCACTTTTCTACTCAGTCAACACCACTCCCCATGTCATGGCTAACCAGAGTATCCGGAACAATGTCATGCGTGAGGCCCGAGGCCCCTGTTTCAGGTCCATCAGCTACTGGTAGCATGTCGACATCCTGCACCATCCCCTGTGTTCCCACTGTGCTGAGCTGCATGGTGCCATCTTCATGAACCGTCACCCGCTGACCCCCCAGTGGGGTGGCATTGGGATCTTCCCCAGCCAAACTGCAATAGCGAGACCCTCTCCTAGCGTGGGTGTCCCAGGTTAGTTTTCGTCCGTGTCCGAAATGTGATGGTATCACCTCTCCGCGGATTTCTAGCCGTTCCCCCACTTCCTCCAGACTATCAAAGAAATGCACCTTCCCTTGCACTAGGACCTTCAATATTTCTGGGTACAGTAACATGTACTGAAGTTGGAACGCCCTCTCTTTCTGATTGACACCAAGATAGGACTTACGTTGCTCCTGCACTTCTTTAGTGTAGTCCGGATAAATGGTAATCTTGATGTTGCTGAAAAGCAGAGCCGGGAGCTCGTAGGCCACTCAGAGGATGCAGTTCCTGTTGCAGTAGTTGAGGAAGTTGTCAATTATGGCCCTCAGGGGGGGCAGCAGTGGTGGCAGCACCAGTGCTCTGTATTCCCTATCCACCACAAAGAAGTCAGAGAGGCCTGGTGGTTTAAGTTCAGCGTGCACCAAGTATTCTAGGAACTTTTCTGCAAAGGTCCCCTCTACTGTCCCAGGGGACCCCAGGATGTGGATGTTACTGCACCGAGAGCGGCCCTCTGCGACTTCAGCTCACCGTTCCATTTTCCTCATAGTCGTCATCATCTGGGCCATTTAGCGTTTGAGGGCGACTACCTCCCACTTCAGGTGCGCAATATTATCCTATGCCACTGTGACTTTGTCCACAACTTTCCGCAGGTCCGCCCGCAGCAGGTTAACATCAATCAACACTGTCTTTATTTTGTGTTCCAATGCTGTCCTGGAGCCTTGAATTGCAGCCAAAAAGTCAGCTCAAAAGGGCTCCACATCCCCATCTGGTGCCTCACCCACATTGTTCAGGTCCGTTTGCTGCATTATTCTTTGGGTGGAGTGTCGGGGTGTGGTATAATGGCTTATGGTGTTTGCTGGATTGGAGCGGTCTGCCTTGTCCTTGCCCATGATGCACCGATTGGAAGGGTTTCCCACCCTCCAGGTTGCAGGTGGCACCGTTATCTCTCAACACCTATGCTACCGGGAGCACAAATCAACGACTCCAACTCCAACAGATCCCTCAGCTTTGGGCAGCCGTCCTCGTATAGCCGCTGCGGTCATCAAGCAGGCCAGTCTCACCCAACCCAATCTGCCCTTCCATTAACACCAGGTACTGTCCAGATTCCCGTAATGGAGTTGCCACCTCAACCAGAGCTGATGCACACTCTGGGAGGGGGCATCCAGTGGCCTCGGGCACACCCTTGATTTTCAGACCTCCATGATGCTTCAGTCCTGGACAGTGACTACAGCACGTGCCAGCACCCAGGGCCCCTGGTAATCACCCAGCCAGCCCTTCTGGTAGCTCAAGCAGGGTCCATAAGAGGCACAGCCATACCAGGGCATGGGGACAACAAGATGGCCTCCCCCCAGGCAGTTGTCCTTCAGGTGGTCAGCGGATAGTCACTAAATTGGAGTGCTAGGACCCCCACTAGCTCCAAGCAGGGGGTGTATCTGTGGCCCAGCCAGGGTTGATCAACCAGGGGGTACCATGAGGGGCAGGGTCCCAGTCACTGTCCGGGAGGATGCACCAATGCCACATTAGGAGCACCCGGTCTGTAGTCAAATATTCCCCCCACCACTTCTGATATGGACGAGCCACCAAGGGCAGCCTACTCTGTGGCTCGACTTGCTCTCTGGAGAGAGCTGGCCTAAATGCTAAACAGTTTATTTCGGGACTATGGTCTAATTCCCCACTGAAGTGCCCTTATGGCCCACTGCACTAACTCTTTTCTCCTTTCGTGCAGCATCAGCAAGTTGGCGGTAAGTGGCTGGGTGCCCCAACCTGGAGGGCAGCGCACCAACAGGGATCAAGTGTTTTCAATCCAGCCGGTGTGCGTTCCAACTGCGGGGGAACCACTGGATACATTGCGGGTCCCCCAGCGGTCTCCTGTGCTCGGTTGCAGCAGCACAGTAGAGGCGATCCCTGCCGGCCCACTCTCCCACTGGTTGTAGGAGGCTCTCCTTAAGGACTTGGGTCATGCGCTTCCACAGTGTCCCTCGGGGCTGAGTGTGGCAGGTCCATGGGCCCCTTGGAGATCACCAGCTCTTCCGTCCTCGTAGGGTTCTGTTTGTGCCACAGGCGGGGTGGAGATCGGAGCGCCAGTAAGCTCTGGGTTGCTGGTCCATCCCCGTTGGGTCACCTCACCTCACCTCCCTTCCAGGCACCAGTCGAGCCCCAGGGCTGTGGCAGGGGCAATTGGAGCACTGTCTGGACCTCCCACCGGTGGACGGATCAACTATGCAGGCTTGTCGTCGGCTACAGCCCACTACGAGAGGCCATGGCTCTACCCCTCGCCATGCGGCAAAGCCTCAACCGATCCACCGGCCCAGCTCGCTCCGCACACACCATCCGGGACCCTCCTAGGCTGGCACTCATTTGAAATCAACAGGATCTAGCCGCCATTCCCTATCAGCTACCCTGGGATGGCATCATTTGGCAATATTTGGACAGGATTCTGTAGGATTAGAAATTATTTATTCAGAAACTGCCCGGGAGCTCAGGGGCTCAAGTTGCCTGGCCACGCCTAACTGAGAACATTTAACCTTTGTTCCCAGGGAAGCTCAATGCAAGGCCTTTATATAAATGATTCAATGTTTCACTGTGTTACTATGAGCTAAGGTAAAGACAAACATTTACTTGCAGATTTGTAATTAGGTAATGGTTTTCGTATTTCATATTAGTAAGAGTCATTGTAATAACATGCGATTCTCTATTCAGATTAGCATTAACATGAGATAGATAAGAAGATCAAGCGTGGCTCAGCAAGAATATGTAGCTTAAAGAAAATAATACTGTTATAATTGGAACATTCTGTAGTTATGACGAAGATCCTAAGCAAGTCACATTAAGGTCAAAGTATCAATGACATTTTTTTTTGTGTGGAATTTTATATAGCACAAACTTGACTTGAAGGTATCAGAGTGCTTTACATGAGCACCAGTTGCGTTACAGACAGACACATTCATGTTTTTTTGTTAGGCACAGGGAGATTCAGTGATTTGCCCAGAATCACAGGATGTCAAGCGTCCTTGCCGAGACTTGAACCAAGTTCCCTAACTCCGAGATCCACCGCCCTAGCTGTTAGGCCATATCCTCGCATTAGTGCGTGGCTCAGCAATTTCTAGAAGTTAAAGAAAACAGCTAACATCGGTCTACCCGTGAAAATGGCTGCTTGATGTGTTTTGCACATTTTTCTAAGTGTGTGTTTTCATGTTAATATCTAAGGCAAATTATCGGCTCGTTTATTAAATGTTTAGGCTAAATTGTTCTGCGCTATCACTAGTAATGGTCAATTCCCAGACTAATATTTTTAGAATTTTCAATTCTCATTAACCACAACAAAGTGATTATCAGTCAGTCAAAGCTTTTATTTCGGTAAAATACCATAAAAAGACATAAATAATTATTTACAATAAAACGTGATTAAATAGTGATTATTATTACTCGTTGATCTGATACCGCCAACAAGCATTGGCAACACCAATAGGACTGGCTTGTTTTAGGCATATGTTTATTGTTGTGTGCTGCGTCTGGATAGTGCAACAGAAAACTCATATAAAAACATTCAAATGCTTTGATATACTCATAAGAAAGTGTCACTCGAACTGTCACAGATTTGACAGTAGAAGGTCACTCATACAGTAATTCAAACCATAGAAATGTCACCCTTAAGCAAACTGAAAACTTGCCAGCTCTGTGATACATTTCTTGGTGAAGATCATCCGTAAAGAACGTTTTCTAGACGTTTTAATGCCTGACGGCGGGTAGGGTCCTAGACGATCAGATGACGACTGAATTCCTAACAAAAGAACCCAATAAACACATTACCTTAGCCCTTTAAGATTCCCACTGGAGTGCGCAGGTGGAGCAGATCAACAAACTCCTTAAGGATAGTGGAAATGGACTTATCAAAGTCATTTTTGCGTCCATCATTTTGAAGGTGAACTATTGTGCAAACAGAATATGCCCCACCAGTAACTATAGTGAGTTTGTTCCACTTAGGGGTGGTCCATCACCCTCACCAGGGGTCGCAGGTGCTTCAAGAAACGGAGGTTGAGTGAAAAATGTATTGCAAGATAATTATCAAGGGCCTCGTGCAGAAGAAACAAGTATACAAGACCCGTCAGATTAAAAGTAAAGACTTGACATGAGCAGAGTTTCTAAATTCGGTGGAGAGTGAAGCCAGAGTGCCCACCTGGAAAGCAAAGATGTACTAGTGATGTTAAGTCGAACTTCCTTGATACCTCCCCCTGATCTGTTTTCCTGGAGTTCTTTTTCAGGACTCTGCCCAGTAATAGCCTTTCTAGCACCAAGAACTTTGTCAAGGCACCAAAGTGAGAGAGAAAGTCAGATGAACCACAAGCACTCCACCACCCACTGAGCATTGCTTGAGTGAGGTGTGTTTTAGGAAACGATCAATACTCTGAGATATCACACGGATAGTTAGTCGAACCCACGCTTTTTTCATCATGAAAAGGCGCACTCAAGAACACTAGAAAACCAGGTATATATTTTCAAAACGTATTCAAAATCAAAACCATATCCTATTGCGTACAATATAAATAATAACTATTTAAAACAAAAAAGGCACCCCACATTACTTTCAGCTAACAAAGCTAAACATAGCACCAAAAGCTGCCTACCTCAAGTTTCAGAGATGCTCATATGAACAACAGAAGCGGTGTTCAGCAAAGTAAGATCTGCTAGTCTTGTCTGTGCTGGCAGACAGGCAGATAAGCCAGCCAGAGGAAGGTTAGATGCCCGATGGAAGATGGTTACAGCTCTGTATGATGTACATGCCAGCAGTTTCAAACAGGAAAGTGGGGGAGTTTGAAATACAAATCGGGGGAATATATTCCTCATTGACTCTTACGGAAGTAGAAGCAATTTCAGGTGCAAGACAGCTAAAATTGATTTTTTTTGCTTAAAAAATTGGTAGTCTACAGCCTGAGTCGGGCCTGTTGGCATGTATGGTATCGTGCTGTTTCGAATCTCTGGCATGAAGTACCTCTCTATCTCATTACACTCTCTTCTTAGTTTAAGTATTGCATCTGAATATAGTTGAAGATTTTTAGACTAAAGAAGTAGGAGAAAACCCCTGGCACCCTTTCACGTACATACATTCTGTGAAACATTGCCTATTATTTGAAAACAATAAACAAGAAGTGAAATTATCAGCTTTTATGGAACCTTGATTATTATTTTAAAAAACAATCACTAGAAATTAGAATTCAATCCATCTCAAAAAATGAATGTATTCATGCATACTTAATATGTTGCAATGAATTAGGATGTGAATAAATGTGCATTTATATTTGTAACCTATACCTAAACAAACATCATATATAATGTAAGAAGGGGGATACCTAGAAGAGAGGGTCATGCTAATTATAACCCACCACCAAAATAAATAGTTGGGGAATAAATAACTTCACTACTGAGAGGCTAAATAAAGCGTCGAGTAGAAGAAACCAAAGCCCCAAGGGCCCAGCCAGCGCACAGATAGAGAATCATGGTGGAGTGGCTGACAGAGTCAAGAATTTTCCATTATTACAAAGGAAGAGAAGGAGGCACACCCTCACATATCCTCCAGAGAATCACCAAATACCACAAACCAATGCAAATTGTGGTTCATGTGATGCCTAATCAAGGCACACAGTAAACCATTAGTGAAAGTTGGGTGGCCTTATTTGCACTAGCAGTAAGGGTATACTCAACCTAAGAGTGCCAATCGGACTCAATGAGGAAGCCTCACCCACTTGTTGTGGCATGCTTTATCCTTGGCAACCTTATCCCACCCTGTTAAGATGGTACTACCAGTGCGGGATCAACCTCACTAGCCGGAAATTCTAGATAGAACATATACTGGTTAATAAGGTATCCAGATCAGCTAAAAATGCCTCAAGTTAGACCCAGAGATGTCCCTTTATAATGAGTACCTTGGGTGTATCTAAAACCCGAAGAAGGGTGGTAAGTAGGCCCAATGGCCCGTCCATCCATACAAGGCCAACATGTTGCTGCCCTCTCTAGTGCTGATGTCGGTCAGGTTTATTCGTTAGGGCAAGCCATAATTCCCAGAAGTTTGGGTAAATTATAATTAGGTTTGTGAAAGCACGCTTCCACTTTACACCAATGTTCTACCTGTGTTTGTAGTGCAGTGCGACACAAACGTCATTGCAACTCTGTGTGAATTTTTAATCTAACATTGCATGTCAATTATCACATTTGTGCAGGTATCTCATGATTCAATAGTGAATATGAATAAAATAATTATTGAATTTGGTTTAACTTATGAACCATAACATGCATCTGTTGTCAAGGTAGGAACTTTTATCATGACAACGGTGCACTTTACACTTTTTAGTAAGGACAAAAAGTAGAGACAGGATCCCACTTGTCCTAATGAATGCTCCTGACCGATATCAGCACTATACAGGACAGAAACATTTACAATATTCTAAAATTGCCATGAAGGCTAGAACCCATAGATTAAGAGGACACACCCCAAACCATGAGGTAGGAGAGGCTGTCTTCCGGGTTCTTGCTCTCTAAAAGATTGTCAATCTGGTTTCATCCTCAATTGTTTAGACCCCTTTGTAATAACCAAACAAAGTAATCAGATTGCTCTTCGGCTCCATCTTAGCTCTCTTCAAGATTCACTCTTCCCTTCATGTCTCCCAGTGGAATCCTTTTGCACCTGATCCTTTTCATCGGAGCCCTCCTCCTCCTCTTCCTGTTATGATTGTTGGGAGACCAGAATCCGAGTTTAGCAAAATCTGTGATTCCCGAGTTTTCAGAGGTCAGTAGCAGGATGTTGTTCATTGGAAAGGAAACGCTGCTGATAGCATTCTTAGGTTCCTTCCATAGTGTTTCTTCGTGTCCTTCCTGACCCGCCTGGAGCCTGAGAGGGGGACATACTGTTGCAGTTGCAGGGTCTCTGCAGTCCACATGTCTCAGAACCACTGTACCTTCTGTGGCCCCTGAGGCTCAGGAGATGCCACATGAAGCCATCAGCTGTAGGCTGTGAGTTTCATTTACCTGGGATATTATGCTCCTGGGCCCCTAGCTTCTGCTCCTTGCTCCTCCAGCTCCAAAATGTTAATCATCTAGCTGAGGGTTTATAGCAACTTTTTAAACCTGCTTCGCAGCTAGTCAAATATTGTTCTCTTTTCTTTTCCACAATGGCCGTTACTTCCTTGATTCCTTTCTGGTTTTACCAATCTTTTGTGTTTCCTGTTATGTTTTATATCATTTCCTTTTCCTGTTCTTTTACAATATCAAAGTTTTGGCCTGGTTGGAGGGTGCATCGCAATAAAGCCACGTTCCTTCACTTCTTTCCTCCCTCCTAATTAATTCCCCTATTGAATTCTGGATTCCTGGTTTTCTTAAATCCTCTGATATCTATCTAGCAAGGATGTTTTTTTACACATTTGGCTTTTTTCTCCAGAGAAGGTGGCAGCTTCACGAGGGTGCATGCCTATCACATATTCTAGTGTGTGGTGCCGTGGTGGAGTTCAGAAACAGTTACCCATACATCAGACAGCGAAATACCCAGACCAGATTATGGGTAAGCGCCCAGACATGAACAGCCAGAATATCACTATGCTTCAAGCATCACCCAAATCCAAGACATCCGACCATCAACACAGTTCCACACTCATTTTGTTTTTTCTTTCTCATACCAAGCATTTTAGACAGACCCCATGGCACCCTTGAGTGCATAACACAGAACCAGGGTAATTTAATTGGGAAAGTACTGACAGATCAAACACCCTCACTTGCATTACACAAATGTACATTCTTGATCTCCCACTCCAATGTGTTTGTCTTCAAGAGCTTCTTTATCATGGCTTCCTTTGTTAAGTACTTGTATAGTCAGCATTACAATATTGTCCCAGATAAAGGAGGGGGGCCTCCTTCACAGACTTGAAACAGGTTCCTCTTTATCCTGACAAAGCCGCACCTCCACTGAGATATGTACTCATTATTTAGTCTTTAACTATTGACTCAGGAGTTTTTTTAATGGGGGTGTGAGTGGAATCTAGAGCAGTAAAATGTGGGTGATTTCTTTTTCTTCACATAGGAAGGCTGTGCTTTGGAGCATTATTTGGAGTAGGCAGCAGACCTTTTGGCTATACTATAATACTATAGCTTGTTGCCTTTTGAATTGTTTTGTAAACCCTTACAAAGAATTTAAGGATGAGTCCCTGTGTCAGCGCACATAGGCACATGCTCAGATGGATATCTTGAGATCGTTTTTGTAATATTCTTTTACAAAAACCATTCAGAGTTGGCTACCCATGCTTCCAGATGCATGTGCTTACATATGTGTGCATAGGTATCCATCTTAGCATGTTTTGTGTAATCCTTTTTCAGAAAACAAATCCAAGATGGTCATCCATGCGTATGCACACATGCACACGCATGCATGGGCATTTTGCACAGTGTACTGATAAAGTAAAGCAAAAACCATTGTAGGATGACTGTCCATGTGGACACATGTAAACCATAGGCAGGGCAGCCATCTTGGAATGATTTACAAAAACAGTTGTCAAGGTAGATGGGCTCAAAGCACATCTGGGATGTAACACACAGCTTGTGGCAGTCAGGGACCGCAGCAGTGACTGGGGAGCTGCCATACCATTGAAGAAGGAAACAAAAAGGGTATAAGAGCAACAAACAAAAAAATATCGTTTTTTTAAAAAAAAGAAGAAGCGGCATACATTGGGCCAACATGTTGTGGCATTGAAGGCATCATATTTTCATGTAGACATTGTGCTGGGGCAGACGCGCAAAAGGAATCACTGACTAAAGCAGGCTGAACCATTGCCTCCTGCTCTGTGCTGTGATGGGTAGTGGAAAACAAAATTTGTCAAGCACTACAGCCGACCAGTGGATGAAGAAGGCTGTAGTACTGCCTAGATCACTTTGTTTCTGAAATGGTGCTAACTTTACCAAGCTATTGACTTGGACCGAGGAGTATTTATAGGTGAGCCTTTCATGTACTTAGTGCTATGTCCATTTCGATTTCTTAGACCTTCGTGGCAGTAAGGACCAGACAACCATAATATCTGCCGGTTTCCTGGTTTACTCTTGACAAACAGGCCTTATATGGACTTGAGCAAAACCACTGTACACTCCGAATTTATTTTGACCTGTGTCCCCCTCCCTGAGCCTCGACAGGTTCCGGGGAGCCTACCCTTGGGCCAAAATTGTGTACAACGTGAGGCATGCAGCTTCCCTGAGACATTAATGGCGCCTGGAGCCCCATCCCCTGGGGCCGACTCAGATGCTATGTCCCGGGGAGCCCACCCCTGAGACATAGTGGTTTCCCTGTCCACACTGACGCAGGTAGAGAAACCTGGGTTTACTCTTTCTTGGTGGGAGATTTTCAAATCTCTCGACAAGTGGGAGCTTAAAAAATGCCTGTCCCAAGAGTGGACTTTTCATCTGAAGTGGGCAGGGAAGCAGATGAAAATATTGCTCCCCCCTCTGGGAGAAGCATTGCTAGCTGCTCCCTGCAGATGGGAAAAATGCCAGCTCCCGCTGTATTCAGGGAGCCGGCTAGGGCCTTGGAGGCTTTGGGGCTGCCCCCGACGATGGCACTATGGTGGGGGGGCCTGGGTGAGCACCAGGACACCCACCTTTAGTTTTGATGGTCCGGGGGATCGGGTCCCCAGGGCTGATATCTGCCCAGGGCATGCCCCATTTTCCATGCACAATGCTGCTGGACCCCGGGGAATAGGGTCCCCGTGGCCGAAATTGGCCACAGCAGGGGGTCTGCAAGCCCCTCTCCCCCTAAAAATGTTGCTGAGCCGTGGGGAATGGGGTATGGGGTCCCCATGACTAAAATCGGCCCACGTCTGGGTTAGGTCCAAGTGAGGGGGCGTCACACCTCCTTCCCCTAAAAATAACATTGGGCTCTGCGGGATGGGGTCCCCGGGGCCGATATCAGCCCGATTGCCCCCGCCAAAATCGGTTCCAGGAGAGGGTCTTCCCTGTCATTTATTTAAAAAAGTGGCCCTGGGGGATGGAGTCGCCAGGGCTTAAAGATGCCCGGGAAGGGGGGTGTGCTGCCCCACTCCCCTTTTAACTTATATGTAAAGAGATTCTGAGAGGGGGCAGCACGACCCTATCCCCTTTAAAAAAATACCATGTGATTTGACTGCTCAGGGCCAGGCGCAGTGGCCAACCCCTCTTCAGCCATGAGCAACGTGGGGATGACAAAGGCTGTGCACAGCAGGGGGTTGGATTTGCGTATGGTAATTAAGTATTACTGTATGTTTAAAAAAAAAATAACATTCACTGAAAACACAAAGGTTAAAGAAATGTTATAGTTAGGTGTGATGAAAGGATCTGTATACATTTTTAAAAAGACTTAGAAATTCACTGAAAAAATCAGATTAAAGTAACGTTATAGTTAGGTGAATTTGTCAATGACAACATTAACGTTTTGAATTAAAACACAGAAATTCACTAGTTATAGTTAGCAGCACTAGCTTATGGCCTCACATATGACATCACTCATGAGATGTTCTATGACATCATTAATGACATCTCAAATTACATCAAACCCGAAGATATCGGGTATCAGAGCACTTTACATAGCACTAGTTTCGTTACACAAGGACACATTCATTTTTGTTAGGCACGGGGAGATTAAGTGATTTGCCCAGAATCACAGGATGTTGAGCGTCGTTGCCAAAACTCAAACCCGGTTCCCCAGCTTCGACGTCGACTGCTCTAGCCGTAGGCTACATCAAAACATCAGAACTTGCAGCATAAGAAGCACTGCAGTACTAGAGGTAAAGCAGAAGGTCGCCAAGCTAGCTCATGAGGCTAAAGCACGCTCTGCAGAGATGAGTTTGTAACTTGAAAGCCATAGGTTTATTAAAGAGCAGGTCAGCCGCAACCGGTTATCCTTCAGAGATCAATAAATCAACAGCCAGTGAGTAGAGTTCTAGTATATATGCATAGGTTAGTACCTGATGCACACAGTCTTCAATGTTATGTGGAAATTGTCATGCTGACACCATTCTGTCTAATAATTCAAGACTGCTTACAAAAGTTAGTATCTACCACGTAGAATCTTACTCCTTTTGAAAACGTATTCTGCAGAACCAAATATGTAGTGTGGAATATAATAAACACAAGTCCACTGTCACCTGCACATTGAGTACTCTTGAATACAAAGATTCTAAATGTGTTCAATACCTCTACAAACCTATGGTGCATTAGGAGCACATGTGTTTTGTAAAATTTACACCCATTAGCTGGACCCAGGCTATACAAAATTAGGTAGACGAGTAATACGTTACTTACCTGCCACTATGTAAACTATAAAACAAACTACTACACTCATTGGAGGATGTCATCAGTGACGTCGTCAGTGATGTCATCAATGAAGTCATAAATGATGTCATTGAACATGTCATGAGTTGTCATATGTGAGGTCATAGGAAGTGCATGGCAGGGGCACAAGCTATTGTTAGTGTTGCCAAGTATAACTGTTGAAGTTCAGTTTTTTTTTTAGTTCAAAACGTTAATGTTGGTATTGACAAATTCACCTAGCTGTACATTACTTTAGCCCTTAAATATATATTTATTATAGAAAGAAAATGTTTGTCCTTGATATAGGTATTGTAGTGGAGGATCACATTTAAAGATCTCCATTCAGATCACAAAACATATTGGAGAAAAGGTAAATGATACAGGCAAAAGCAGGCATCTCACCGTAAACAGTTCAGGAGTCTACAGCACATCTGATCAACCAACAAGGTTTCATTTTAGAGGTAGGACAATGGTAACATTTGTTTTACTCAAGTGAAATCTTGCTTCTTTCCCGATGGTTGAATTTTGCATATTTCACATATTTTTCCCTCCCTTTTTAGGTCTCGCATAGGCAGCGCATGCGCTGCATGCGCTGTCTCAGCGAGACCAAAAGTAATCTGTATGTTGGCTTAAACTCAATGTAATTTGTTTTTCCTCTTGCGATTGGTTTACCTGTGTCATTGCTGTTGCTATCTAGCTTTCGGTTGGCTATTGATTCTATGCTAACTTCCGTGTAGTCCCGAAGCAGCGGCGCCTAACTACAATTCTCGTCCACTCCACTCGCACTTGTTTTAATTGCGTGCAGTGTGCCACGTTTGTTTATTTATTTTGGAGATCACCCGCTGTGTCTGTAACTGGAGACTCTGCTTTGTGGGATTAGCCTCTGTAACTACAGCGGCAGCATTACATGATAGAATTGTGCCAGGCCGCCGAGCTTTATGTTTGCCATAAATCACTTCATCTCCCCGGGGCATCCCCCACCACCTCCCGCAAGTCGCAGCTGCTCTGACAGAAGAATGCTTAACAAGATGATTTTAGAGGGATAGTGGAAGCATTTACAAATAACAATTTAAGTAGAGCCCTTTCTCGCCAATTAAAATGCTTGATGAATAAAAAACATTTTTGGGGCATTCGCTCATCGGGTAATATCGGCGCTGGGCCGATGAACCGTTCACGTAATCAGAAGTGGCGAGGACGGGCACATAATTATAATAATAATAATAATATGGACACTTGTAAAACGCAACAGCTACCTCAAACAGAGGTGTCCCGGCGCTGAAGAGATCAGTAGTGCAGCAGCAGAAGGAAAAAGAAACCTGTTCTCCGGACCCTAGTCTGCAGTAAACAGCCAGGTTTTAACCGTTTTCCTAAAGAAGGTCTCAGTTTCTATGGAACGGAAGTTATTTGGCAGAGAATTCCACAGTTTTGCTGCTCCATGCGTGCTTTTTTGAAGCGGGGAATGCACAGTAAAAATTGTGAGTTGGACCTCAGGGATCTAGCCTGCTTATATCCACGTAATCTTTGTTTTAGATAGTTCGGGCATGTTCCATGCATAGCTCGGAATGCCAGTGTCAAGGCCTTGAATTCAATTTTCCTGGCTATTGGGAGCCAGTGCAGTGCTTTTAAATGTGGAGAAACATGTAAAGGTACATAGGTGCCAGCGTCCCTTAAAAGCACACTTCCGAGCCGTTTCAGGACGACCCTTGCTTAACCCGAGCTAAACGCGGTGTCAGAGTCCTGGTGCGGGACTCGGGCTGCAGAGGAAAGACTCTCCCCTCGGTGAAGTGAGCGCGGACAGCGCTGCGGGCTTCAGTGAGCGCGGCCGAGGTCGCTCGGCTCTGCAGCACAACAAGGACCCTCTCTCAGGATTGCGGCATTTACAAGCGCTTTGGGGTTCGTGGGCCGTGGACAGCGCTATACTGATGCCAAATTAAACTCTATTGCCCTGAGAAGAAAGCCTGCGCCGAACAGGAGTCAGGGTGTGCTGCGACGATACCCTCCCCCTGTCACCGGCCAGGCGCAACCGGTGACAGGGGTTTGAATTAGGGTTTGAATTAGTGAAGCCACAGCTTGTAGGAGCATTTCAGCATTAGCCAGCTATATAGTCTTATCAGTTTACAAACTGTTACAGCAGTGCTGTAATGCATTTGTAGTTGCTCGGATGACCAAATCCCACAGTTTCTTGCGAGATCGTTTTTTGGGAGACAATAAAAACAGCAACCAGTTTGCTGAAGTGTAGTGTCTGTGCCTTAAGGTCGTTCAAATGATGTTACCAGACTGGAGATAGCTGTACAATTGTGCATACGTTTTCAAGCACTGTTCTTGGGATAGCAAAATCCTTTCAGATTCTTTCTGCTAGAGGCGTCCCTTGAGTGCTGTGAGCTGGGAGCTTCGGTAGGTCTCTTTTGATGTAATTGAAGTGTCAAGGTACCCTGCTGTGTACACACCACTCTCGCAAACACTCACACTCCCTCACTCTCTCACACACACACACTCCCTCACTCTCGCACACACTCTCCCTTACTCTCTCACACAAACTCTCCCCCACACACTCGCCCCACACACACACACACACTCCCATTCCGACTGACTTCACACCTGTCCCAGACACTTCAAGTAGCAAAACGCTGAAAACCTGAGAAATCCAGGCTGAAGTCCACGGAGCACATTAAAAAAAAACAGAACAAAAGTTTTCTAATTTTAAATGAGCCTTGGGTGGGCCTGGGGAGGGCTTAGCCCACTTGCCCTACCTCTAGAACCGGCCCTGGCCCAGAGCCCCACTGCTTCTGCAGTGCTCACTCCAAAACATTATCACTTGAGTTTTGTTGCAGTGCCTTGTGCTTGCTTCGGCCCAGCATAAAGGGAGCTTGGAACGATTCTTATTAACCCACACACATGCATTGTTGAGAAGGAGTGAATGGATTGATCCAGTAATCCCCTCTGTTCAACACCTTTCCATGCAGCGCAAATGTTTATCACGACTGCAAAGTTGTTAATGTGTTTTCTCTGCTGTATTTATTTTAATTAAGCATTATATTGAGGTTTACTTAACGCAAATGCAAATGTTAGATTGAGGTAAAAAAAAAGAAAAAGTGGAGAAGATGTGGCGTATCAACCAGAGCTACCGAAGTGTCGGCTCAACATCCTGTGATTCTGGGCAAATCACTTAATCTCCCCGTGCCTATAAATAATGCATGTAACCTTGTGTGGTGTAATTGGCAGAGCGTGAGAGTCCAAGGTAACTGGGTATTGACTGTATGAATGCAGTAGCATCCGGTCACTGCTACAGTGAAAGCATACAAGGGGAGCCTCTCACTGCTAGTGTCAGGGAGCCGGTGCAAGAGTGCAGCAACATCTGGTCACTGCTACAGTTAAAGCGTATGATGGGAGCCTCTCACTGCTAGTGTCAGGGAGCCGGTGCAAGAGTGCAGTAACATCTGGTCACTGCTACAGTGAAAGCGTACGAGGGGAGCCTCTCACTACTAGTGTCAGGGAGCCAGTGCAAGAGTGCAGTAACATCTGGTCACTGCTACAGTGAAAGCATACGAGGGGAGCCTCCCACTGCTAGTGTCAGGGAGCCAGTGCAAGAGTGCAGTAACATCTGGTCACTGCTACATCGAAAGCGTACGAGGGGAGCCTCTCACTGTTAGTGTCAGGGAGCCGGTGCAAGAGTGCAGTAACATCTGGTCACTGCTACAGTGAAAGCATACGAGGGGAGCCTCTCACTGCTAGTGTCAGGGAGCCAGTGCAAGAGTGCAGTAACATCTGGTCACTGCTACATCAAAAGCGTACGAGGGAAGCCTCTCACTGCTAGTGTCAGGGAGCCAGTGCAAGAGTGCAGTAACATCTGGTCACTGCTACAGTGAAAGCGTACGGGGAAAGCCTCTCACTGCTACAATGGTAGATGCAAGAGAGCAGTAACATCTTGTCACTGCTTCAGTGAGTGCACGAGGGAGCCTCTCACTCTCTCACTGCTACAGTGTTAAGGAGCCGATGGAAGTGCAGTTACATCTGTCACTTCTTCAGTGAGTGTACGAGGAGAACCTCTCACTGCTACAGTGAAAGCGTACGGGGAAAGCCTCGGTGCTACAGTAACGGGGAGCTGATGCAGTGAGTGCAGTAACACCGGTCACTGGTACAGCCCAAGAGCCTGAAGTACGTACTGGGTGGGTCAGTCTATGCTACAGAGCCGAAATATGAATGCAGTAACAACTGCCCACTACTTCCCTACGAGGGATCCACGTGTGCGAGGGCAGCTAATCAGTGCTGCAGAGTCAGAGCCGAGCAGTGAATGCAGTAACATCTGATCACTGCTGCAGTGCGAGAGCTCGACGTACGAGGACAGCCTGCCACTGCTAGTATCAGAGCCGAGGTATGAATGCAGTAACTTCTGGCCCCTGCTGCAGCGTGACGGAGGCTTGATAGGAATATAGACACAACATCACTGCTTGTTGGTGAGCGCTGCTCGGTATGGCCTGGGACTACCGAACTTCCCCCTCCCCCGCCTTGTGTATAAACCACATTTATTAATGATGGACATGAGAGTGGGTTTCTTTGGAGGCGGGGGTCGTACAACCCCCGGCCGTATTTATTAAAACATGAAACGAATTAAACAATATTTACAAAAAACATTACGCAGAAAACGTAGCATGACATTTGATTACAATTCGTATGTACAGATATCAGATGGCTAACCTTAACATATTTCTAATACAGAGTATTTCCTATCCGAGTCTAACATCTGAATCATAATCATACATTAATTACTTTCTGCGTATCCTATTTGGGCCTACGGCAAGGTCGCTAACTGGTGTCAGATCCTTATCAATTAGCCACGCCCTCCCGTAGGAGTGCGCATGCGCAGAGGGCCCGTTTACCGAGAGGGTACTTCCCCCCCCCCCGGTTACCCCCATACGCTCCCTGAACTCCATTAAAAATGGGGGCTCTTGCACTCTGTGCCATTTAGTGACGTCATCGTGCCCGTGCGGGGTGGCCAACCAGCCTAAAGAAAGCGTGACTCCCCCCTTCCCCGCACCCATCCAGCCAACCGGATGTACCGCCCCTGGAGATATAGGAGAGACCCCTTGTCCCTCCCCCTGGGCGACCCCATCCAAGAATGGCGCCGCCCCTTAAGGACCTTAAATTTACTGCTCACCAGTCATGACCTTACCACCTGACCAAGGAATAGCAATAAATACGATGATTGATGACCTGCAAACAGGAAAATTTCTAAGGAACAAAAACACCATATTGACAACCTTATAATACAATAACCAATTCTGCTACAGGAGATGGTGGGTGGGCAAAAAGTTTACAGCCTCCTAGAGGCTGAGTGGGGCAGACCTGGGAGCGCGGGACAAAGAGACCAACTCCCGCGCTCCTCGGCCTTTTAACCCTTAGTCCTGGCCAGGCCGGTTCTAACCGGCCTGACCCCTGCTCCCCCTTGACCCGGAAGCGACTAAATCGCTTCCGGGTCAAGGGGGAGCCCCCTCAGTCCAATCCCCGATGTGGCGTGTCCACCGCGTCATGATGACGCGGCAAAGCGCGCCCCATCAGGGAGAGCAGGCGAGGGGGTCGGGGGTCGGTGCCCCGCCATACCTGCGGCAGGGCCGATGACAGCCCCCGCCTTTTTCTATGGCCTGGGACTACCTAACTTCCCCCTCCCCCGCCTTGTGTATAAACCACATTTATTAATGATGGACATGAGAGTGGGTTTCTTCGGAGGCGAGGGTCGTACAACCCCCGGCCGTATTTATTAAAACATGAAAACAAATAAAAATTGAATTAAACAATATTTACACAATTTTTTACACAGAAAACGTAGCATGACATTTGATTACAATTCGTATCTACAGATATCAGATGGCTAACCTTAACATATTTCTAATACAGAGTATTTCCTATCCGAGTCTAACATCTGAATCATAATCATACATTAATTACTTTCTGCGTATCCTATTTGGGCCTACGGCAAGGTCGCTAACTGGTGTCAGATCCTTATCAATTAGCCACGCCCTCCCGTAGGAGTGCGCATGTGCAGAGGGCCCGTTTACCGAGAGGGTACTTCCCCCCCCGGTTACCCCCATACGCTCCCTGAACTCCATTAAAAATGGGGGCTCTTGCACTCTGCGCCATTTAGTGACGTCATCGTGCCCGTGCCAGCCTAAAGAAAGCGTGACTCCCCCATTCCCCGCACCCATCCAGCCAACCGGATGTACCGCCCCTGGAGTTATAGGAGAGACCCCTTGTCCCTCCCCTGGGCGACCCCATCCAAGAATGGCGCCGCCCCCTAAGGGCCTTAAATTTACTGCTCACCAGTCATGACCTTACCGCCACAGGCCAGCGTAGTTGCCCGACTATCTGGCCCCCCCTCCTCTTACCCTGAAAGGTCATGCCCAGCCCTTACACTCCCTAGCCAAGCCATCATATTTTCTAACATCATTTCATTACCTAACCTAGTCAGGTGGACCCCGTCTTTTAAGAAGCACGGATCCCCCCTGACACACCCATGTGCAATGTTTTGTAACTGAGGGGACCTGAACAATTTCCCTATTTTATTGTTGATCCTCCTTACCGAGTGATTCAATGCTTTCACAGAATCTCCCCCTCTCCATTTGAATCTGGGTATCATCTGCGACCAAACTATGGTGCAGCCCTTGCATGCCTTAGCTAACCAGCCTACATCAGAGATGATGTCCTCCATCAAGACCCTTCTCCCCAGTTTTACCAGGTCGTTCCCACCTAAATGCAAGATAACTATCGTGGGCGGAGGGCTGTGTCTATTCAAAAGATCTGTCACATAACCCCTAAACTGATTGAGGCAGAGACCCCCTTTTCCATGGAAAGAAACCTTGAAACCATCCTGCTCAGCTCTTTGTCTGTAATTACCTGAAAGGAAAACAGATTTCATACGCCGTATATAAGAATGACCAATGACCCACACATCCTGTGTTCCCTTGATCTGTGGTTGTGGCCGCCGTTGTGCAGAATCTTGCTATTGTGCCGACGCCAGTTTCCCCCCTGCGTGACAGGTTCGAGAAACTGAAAGCAAACAAACAAACAGGACAGGCATCAGTCCACAATTGTATGGTACCCTCACATGTGCAGCCGCACATAGCGCTTGTAACTATTAGAAGTCCATCTTCCAATCCTCTTTTCACTGTTGCTATGCAACCCTCTAGCTGTTGCCTCTGTGGCAGCCCCTATTCTGAATGAATGAGTCCCAAAGTCCTTTGAATTCAAACCTGTCCTGCCGATCGCCATGGCCAATACACTTTTAAATTGGAACATGGTAAGCGGGGTACTGTCCGCATGCATTAACAATGTCCCACCTACCGCACTATTCCTCTGTCGGAGGTAAGCTTCTAGGTGCATCACTGGGCAGCATGGATTGCTTTGTGCCCGGTGAAGTACCATCCCTTCGCCACGGGCTTCCTGATCGGTTTTAGATTTTTTAATGGTTATTAGCAAAGCGTCTCCCTGTATCTTCGCATGCTCCTGCAGGAGCCCATCTTGTACATCCTGCTTGTTGCGTGCCACCAGTTCCCCCACCCTAAAAGTCCCATAAAAGGCTAGTTCAAAGGCAGCTCTGAATAGTAATGCCTCCCCTATTGAACTGCAAATGGCACCCAAGGCTGTTAGCAGTGCAGTCAGCCGCTCCAAACCAATCAGCTGCCTGGTGTCAGGAGCAGCCCCCTGGAGGTGCCGCCACACCTTCAGTGCCTTTCTTACAATGAAACTATTTGTGGGGTCTTTGGTGTCCCTGATCTGTGCAAAGAAAGAAACCGCTGCTACATGTCGCCTGGCTGTCGCCGCGGAGCGCCCCTCTTTATTCAAAGTGTCTAAATACAGGAGGAATGCCCCTGACTTATGCCAGCTATCCGCCCATTCCTGCCCCAAAAACGTGCAGTAAGACCAAAACGCCCCTTCGTAAGCTTTCCTGGTCCTGGGTGCTAGGCTAGCTGCCACGAGGTTCTGTAGCTGGGGGCACCAATCTGCCAGAGTACTTCCGGGAAGTGTGTTGGTGTTGCCTCTGCAGATGGTAGGTGTTCCCTGAAAACCTGCATCTTGAAGCGAGAGAGTGCGTCAGCAGCATTATTCAGCACCCCCGGGGCATGTATAGCCTTAAACTGTATGTTCAGCTTCATACACAACAGCACTATCTCTTTCAACAGGCGGAGGATCATTTCGCACCGTGCAGATTGTTGGTTGATGCATTCCACCACTGTCATGTTGTCTGACCAAAAAATCACAGATTGATTTCGCAGATGATGAGGCCAAACAGTCAATGCCAACCAAATGGGAAAAAGTTCCAGGAAACCTATGTTGGCAGTCAGACCACTCCCAACCCACCAAGCCGGCCAATGTTGCGCCACCCACTTGTTCCCGAGTATGGCACCAAATCCCACACTGCCCACAGCGTCAGTCCATAAACCTAACTCCGCGGAAGTAGTGGGGGGACCGGGCCACACTACCCTGCCGTTGAAACCCTCCAGAAATGCGATCCAAATCCGCATGTCCTGGCGAACCTCAGACAACAGTCTTGTGTGATGATGTCTTTCTTGCAGGACTGTCATGGCCTGTGAGATGGAACGGGAGAATGGTCGTGCCATAGGTAGTACCCGTAGCACAAAGTTCAACTGTCCCACTGCCTGTTGTAGCTGGTGTAAGGTTACTTTATCTTTTGACAAACATTTCTGGAGTACTGCTCTAAATTTCACTATTTTTTCTTTAGGTAACCTAAAACATCCCTGTACAGAGTCCAATTCAATGCCTAAAAATTCAATTGAAGTTGCTGGACCCACTGTCTTCCCTGGTGCCAGAGGGACCCCAGAAGCACGCATGAGCACGCAAAATTCCTGCAATGCCACCGCGCATTCCCGGGAGCCCGTCGACCCCAGAAAGAGAAAGTCATCCAGATAATGCATGACATATTGGTGCCCCGTTGCCTGCCTGAAAACCCATTCCAAAAATGAACTGAATTTTTCAAAGTAAGCGCAAGAAACAGAACAACCCATGGGCATGCACATATCCATGTAGAATTTCCCCTGAAATGAAAAGCCTAACAGGTGGTGATATAAAGGATGAACCAGCAGCAGCCAGAAGGCGGATTCAACATCTGATTTGGCTAGCAAGGCCCTTGGTCCCAGAACCCTTAGCATATCAACTGCCTGGTCAAAAGAAGCATATTTCACGCTGCAGATTTCTTTGCTGATGGCGTCATTTAATGAATTGCCTCTAGGGGCTGACAGATTATGAATCAACCTGAACTCCCCCTCTTCTTTCTTTGGGACCACCCCCAGGGGCCAGCAGACAAAGTTGGGCACGGGGATGTGGTCAAACGGACCCGCTATTCTACCCAGGCGCAGTTCTTTCGCAATTTTAACTGCTACTACCCCTGGGTTGGACCTTACCGACAGCTGATTTTACACTCTGGTGTTCCTGTATAGTCAACAGCCGGAATGCTAAAACCATACAAAAACCCTTCCTGTAACATCCTAGCCGTGGCATGATCTGGGTACCTATTTAACCAAGGAGTCATAGCCAGAATGTCAATGGGTGAATGTGTTACAATTTTTTCCTTTTCCCTATTCTTGTTTCTTCCTCCCTCTATTTCCTGAGAATGCATTCCCTTTCTTGAGGCATTTTGATTCTGGGTGAGAGGGGTGATTACATATGGAGCATGCGTGTCTAAATTTACAAGTGCCTTGGGCTCTGGTGCATGTCTTTCTATTAAAATCCCAGCATACTCCTTTTTGACCCCCCCCCCCCCCCGTTCCCTGCACCAGGGGCCGTGCCCCCGGTTTCTGGTGGCCGAAAGGGCTGAGGTGCTTGGGAAGTGTGACTCTTGTTACAAATTTGCACTGCATTGCCAGGCTGCCCTGGGCCAAACTGATCAAACCACGAGATTGAGTCAACCCGGTCCCAGGTAAGTGATGGGTCAAATTCCTTAGCCTTCCTGAAATTCATGTCATATTCTTTCCAACCTACCCCCCCCATATTTATCATGAGTCATAGTAACCCTGCTCTGGTAACACGACATTTTTGCTTGCAGATTAGGCGAACGCTCAGCTATTATGGCCATAAACACTGAGAAAGTCCTAATCCAATTGGTCAGGGCCTCCTCCACCCTGAATCTCGACATTTCAACCCGCCATTCACTGGGAAGCATCCAATCCTTTTGCTTCTTGGTATACTCCATTTCCCTGTTATCCACAAGTAAAGAAAACATGTTGACATAAGCACCAGACCATATCAATTCCTTCATATGCCTTGCTAAATGTTCCCTTCTAGAGGGTAGTACACCCGCGCCCAGCAATGGCAATGCCACCTCCTTACCTATTGCCCCAAATCCAGCTGGCTCCGCCATCTTGTCTTTTCCAATGTCGCTCTCTTGTTGCGCTGGTTGGAGTAGACTGGTATTACTCGGGCCTGGGCTCGGCTCCCCGCTTGGGGCAGCCATAATCCTCGCCACCATCCTCTGCGCCTCTGCTAATGGGTCCTCCCCTACTTCTTTTGCGCCCACAGAAGGTGGTAACATTCCCCCCTTTCCTAACCAAGGGAGGACTGCCGCTATCTGAGCTGCAAACTCCGGCGGGACCTGACCAACCTCTGCTGGCGCTAAAACCGGGGTGGGGGCCACTGGATACAGGACCGGAACCCTTGGGCATGGTGTGGGCACCACTGGGATTATCATTGGTACCACCGGGGTAGCTGCTGGAGACACCGAACTTGGTGCAGGCACAGGCGGGGAAGGCACAGGGGTCAATGGGACACTTGGCGCTAACTCTGGTATAGCTATAGGGCTCTCTAGTGTGACTGGAAGACCTGAGGGACCCTCCCCAGAAGAAATCTCCCCAAAAGGTTGCCTTGGTGTGGGGTCTTGTTTCTTTCCCTTCCTGTTTCTAGCCCACTTGGGGAGTGATTCTAATTCCCCTCTGGGTTTTGGGGGCACTATTGTTCGCTTGGGCCTGCCTGATGGGACACTCTGGTCATCTATCAAAAGGAATCCAAAGGGATCCTGATAAAGCCTACCTAAAATTATGTAATCTACAATTAGTAGAGTCCTATACTAGAAAAAAACACTTGTCTTTCTAGAGTCCCCTCACTCACCTATGGTTTCCCCAGGGTGACATGCTTCATCATAGGGGTCCTCCCAGGCATCTACTGTCTGGGGCGTGCTACAACTTGGCGGAATACGCAGGAGCACTTTTTTATTTTACACTATGTGTAGTGATGTGCTGTGTGGAGTGAAAAGTGAAATAAATCAATAAAAATTACCTGGATAGTGAGCCCTAATTTTATTCTGCTCCTATCCGGTAAATGTATATTAAAATGGGGCTAGTAATAGAGAACAGTAACCATTATGTGAAGCTGTCCCTATTTACTTGGTCGACATGTTTCGTGGTTACCCCAACCACTTCATCAGGACCACACAAGGACCAGCCCTGTGTGTACCACTCCATGCCTTTACGAACAATCAGATAGATTTATACTTTTTGCAACTGATTTGGTTTGCTAAATACATACGATTCCCATGTTACAAGGATTTCTTAGATGCATAGGGTCGAAGTTTCTGTATAAAAATATAATGACACATAAGGATTAGTTACACACCCTAGTCCACTAAATGATGTGGACAAGGGACCTCAATCACTTTATATTCAATTTAAGTGTCAAAATTCTCTTGTATTTCTTAGAGAATTAAAGTGCATATTTAAAAGTGCTCAAGTGAATATGGTGAAACATATAGACATATACACACAATAATCGCGCCTTCGTTAGACCTCATTAGCTATGATACTGCCAATGCGCAAAGCTCCTGTTTTTATAAAGAGATCTAACTGAACAGAATCAACGAGAATTGAACCTGTAACCTTGACAGTAAGCGACTCAGACCTTAACCATTAGGCCACAGTGACTCCTAAAGCCACACGGATTCTGTGAATATTTCCACAGATTCCCCCTTCGCCCGTACCTTGGAGGCGCGTGCGTGCTCCTTACTTAACTCCCCGGTGCGCCGTTCAACTTCCTAGGTATCTGCTGGCTCCGTCCTCCGTATTTTCCCGCCAGCTCCCACTTCCGCTCTCTGCCGCGAGACCGCGATCCGCGTCGGGGGAAAAAGACAGGAACCGCCGGCCACCGAACAGCACCCCGCTGTCTCTTGAAACCTGCAACAAGAAAAGAAACAAAAAGTTTACAGCCTCCTAGAGGCTGGATGGGGCAGACCTGGGAGCGCGGGACAAAGAGACCGACTCCCGCGCTCCCCGGCCTTTTAACCCTTAGTCCTGGCCAGGCCGGTTCTAACCGGCCTGACCCCTGCTCCCCCTTGTCCCGGAAGCGACTCAATCGCTTCCGGGTCAAGGGGGAGCCCCCTCAGGCCAATCCCCGATGGGGCGCGTCCACCGCGGCATGATGACGCGGCAAAGCGCGCCCCATCAGGGAGAGCAGGCGAGGGGGGAGGGGTCGGTGCCCCGCCAGACCTGCGGCAGGGCCGATGGCGGCCCCCGCCTTTTTCTTAGGTGAGCAGTGTCTCCTCCACCCCACCCCTCCCCTCATTTCACTTTGATTACTGCTGTTGTAGTGTGAGCAATACAGGAACATGTTCAGTGGCACCTTATCTCTGGTGTAGTGTTGTGGGGGCAAGGTATTGTCCAGTCACTGCTTGTCACTGCTGCACTGTGAGGGCCTAGGCAGTTTCAAATAAAACGCACAGTTTTGTAGTTCGCGAGTGCAGTGACACCCGCTCTGCTGCCTTATGAGGAAGCCCCCTGTACAGTGATTCGCATTCACTGCAGCAGTGAGGGAGGCAAGGGATAGGTGCAGTACAGTGCGGGTGCGAGGGCGCAGTGCAGTAGCCTCACTGCAGCAGAAAGGGAGGCAAGGTGCAGTGCAGTGAGGGACACCGTGTGCGATGCATTCATCTCCACTACAGCAGTGAGGGAGGCGAGGGATGGTGCTTTACAGTGTAAGCTACTTAGTTCTTCATTGTCATCTGTTTGGTAACTAGGGAAAATGTACGTGGATAACTTATCACACGGGTGTCGTATGTACGACAGAAAGTCACACCTGCAAAACTTTCTGGTTACCCACTGAATATTTAAACTCGTTTTATTTAGATTAAATGTATATACCTTTGTCGTGTCTACATCTGGAAAACCTGTTACAGGGAAGTCTACCTGGTACTAAGTTAGCAACCCCTGCCTTATTGGGTCGATACTATGCAGAATGACTGTATAGCCGCCAAAGTGCCTGCTCTGAATGGGTACACAATGGATTATGGGCCCCAAAAAGAGTCTTAACTAGCTTACCCTGAAATAGGTCTCGCATTTACGCGAGTTTGAGATATTGGTATTGCAAATAACAATGCCTTTTATTTTTGTTTTTGTTTTTAAAACATAAATAAAAGGCATTGTCATTGACAATGCCAATAACTTAAATTCATGTTAATGCGAGACCTATTGCATTGAAAATGCTTGTTATGCTTTCTTGTGTGATTGCCACCCACGAGACACTGTGTGCCCTGGCTGCAAAACATTCTCAACATTTTCTGAGCAGGTATTCCATCAGTATATTGTGTGATTTTTGTCCTCACATACATTTTTCACGCAGACAACTTGCCATGCATTTTGCAGAGTATGCATAATTTTCACAAAAATAACATGTATTACTAAAGCAAAACATTTTTCAATTTCTCATTGTTTTACAGCTGTTGCTCAAAAGCACTTCTTTGTGAAAGACAAAAGATACAAATATGCCTGGCCTTTTACAAGTGCAGTTTAATCTCTAAACTAGTCTGGCCCCTTTTTATATCTTGTTTTGAGGGTCCATATCAAATTATACTTGAGTAAGACTAATTAGTACTTTCTACAGGGCATCTATTGTCGGGGGGCATAAGGTGTAATTTAAGATTCAGTGCACATGCATTAGTGCGTTCTGCTGTTTTAATAGACTGATAAAGTTACATTTCCTGGAAAATTCCACATTCTTTGTACTACTGTTTCATGCTTGGAGAGCTGCATCTTGTGTGTCTGGTGTTTTTTGCCGTCCTAACAATGGCCTGGTCGCTATCAACTGAGACACAACTAGACTGAAATAGGTATGCATGGCATGTTCTAGAACGACAGACAGCGATATTAAATGGCGCAGCTGCTCATTTTCAAATTATTAATTCATAAGCAGGGAATACAAATAGTTTGTTGGCTGTGATTATATGTTTGCAGCACTCACTAAAACAAATAATTCTACTGTTTTAGTCTGCCATGTGGCATTATCTTTTTTTTGTAGCGTACTCGTGAATTGTAATGAGTATTAGTGAGTAATGCATTGAATAATAATAATGGATTTTGTGTTTCTTGCATACATTTCTTTATGTAGGCTACTCTTTGCCATATCTGAGTTGTGAAGAGCAAATAAATCTTTGATGAAGAAATCTCACCATCAATGGAATCTTGCTAAAGGCGTGCCGCCCTCCGGACTCTGTCTTGAAGGGCATTCAATCCGGCACGACCCTTCTTTAAGCATTTCACTCTCTCCTGCATGGCTCCTGCAGGTCTGTCCCATCACCCAGGGTGCTGTTTGAGCTCTCTATGGTGCGCCTTCTCCATCTCATTCGGAGAGATCCCCACCAATGGCTCCTTCGTGTGGGCGGGATACACATCTATGTCTAGCTCTCAGCCCAAGCAGATTATCGTGTGCCTTCTGAATCTCCACATCCTTCAAAACTGGATGCATGGAGGCAGAGCTTGGTTCCGAGTGCGATAGCAGCACTCTGCAGAGGATCCGGCTAGCACCATCCTGATGTGGTAAAACACCTACCCTGGTGCTTTCATGCTGCATGCTTGCAAGGCGCTGTGGAGCGGAGAACGTAGAGGACGTTAGGGGGGCTGGCGGCGTTCCACATCCCGGCCTGACTGGCCCGATTTACAATGCGAAACCGACCTTGCCGGCTGGTATTGCTGGAGTGAGGCCTTCAACTAGGGGATGCTGCAAGAAAAATCAGAGACACCGCATGGCCCAGGGCTCTGCATGCTCCCCCACTCCATGACAGCGGGCTACCTTTGCCGTCCTGTCCTGCCCCCCTTCAGTCACAACAGGGGGGGCGTATGAGGGTGGGGAGCCAGATTGCTTTGCAACACCAATGCTCTGCCAGAAGTGGAACTTGAAGCCTTTGCTAGATAACAGGTGTGGGGCTGATGGCATGATAATGCGAGGGCCCTAAACAGGCTAGGACCCCGGGTAGCACTGAAGGTGGCCGCGGGCAGTTTAACTGTGGGCAGCAGGCCTTAAAGCTAGTATTCCGATGACAACAGTATGGCCTACCTAATGCTTCAGTACCCCACACATAAATGTCTGACTTCCTCTCAGTGACATCTTTGCCCCATGAACTACCTTTACTATGATTGAGTGGGGATCTTTGAACCTCAGTCTCTTGGTAAAGTCATCTAACAGAGTCCCCCACTGGTCATATGGACCCTTGGTAGTCGACTTGAAGAGATGAGATAGAGCTAATATTCAGAATTCATTTAATGTTGAATTTATGAAAGAGGGTAAGAATATGTGGCTCTAATATTTGATGGTAGCTGTGGTAAAGGAAGCCAGAGAACCATCCAGGCCAGGGGCTTTGTTTAGTTTCAACGATTTAATACCCAAGCAAATTTCTTTCCATGTAATAGGGTTATTTAGTTGAGCGAGGGCCTCATTCGGGACTGAGGGCAGTTGGAGAGGATCTAAAAATGATTTGCAGGCAGCCTCACAGTGATTATTACCTGATTTCTTGGGATTATACAGTTGTGAATAGAAGTTATGAAAGGTATCTACAATTTTTGCAGGATCAGTTTGTAGGCATCCTAAATGTTCTTTAATGGCCAAAATATTGACAGATATTTTAGTATTCTTGAGAATAAGATACAGTAGTCTCCCAGCTTTATTATGCTCTAGCATGTTTCTAGATTTCAGTTTGGTTGACCACATGTGAGCGCTTTCTCTTAAGTATTTTGTTGTATTCGTTTTCAAGTTTTTTTATTTTTGAGGTATTATTAGATTTAAGGTCCTTCATTTTATTTTATAAAACTTGTATTTCTTTCTCCAAGTTATTTAGTTTAGAGTTCAGATGCTTGTTTTTATTTTCCATTACACTTAACATCACCCCCTAATGGTAGCTTTCATAGCATCCAAAGGGTGCATTCATCAACATCAGTGGCAATATTATTATTACAAAAAACTGGTTGATGCTTGTCCCACTATATTCCTAGAGACAGGATCCTCAAGAATCTCACCATTTATTCTCCAGGATCTAGTTTTAGGAGGAGAATCAGTGACATTTATCAATCAATCAATCAGGAATTTGTGAAGCGCACTACTCACCCGTGAGGCTCTCAAGGCGCTGGGGGAGGGAAATCGTGCAGTTCCATCTCACCTAAAGAGCCAGGTCTTGAAGCTCTTCCTGAAGGCTTGCACAGTGGGTGAGTGGGTGAGCGTCTGATGCTGAGAGGGAGTTTGTTCCAGGTCTTTGCCATGATATAGGAGTAGGCTCTTACACCCGTTCTGGCTCAGTGGATGCGCGGGGTTTCGGCTAGGGTGAGGTTGGCAGAGCGGAGGCTTCTCTTGTGTGCTTAGGAGATTCTTTTGTTGCGGTATTGGGGTCCGGTGCTGTGGAGGGATTTGTAGGCGTGAGTGAGTAGCTTGAAGGTCACTCTCTTCTCGACGGGGAGCCAGTGGAGCTCTCATTGGTGCTGGGTGATGGGGTCTTGTCATGGCATGCCGAGGACGAGTCTGGCAGCGGTGTTCTGGATGGTCTGGAGTTTTCAGAGCAGGGATTTGTTGATTCCAGTGTAGAGGGCATTTCTGTAGTCCAATCTGCTGGTTATGAGTGTGTGGGTGACGGTCTTTATGGATTCGGGGGGGATCCATTTGAAGGTCTTGCGGAGGATGTGGAGGGTGTTGAAGCACGAGGAGGAGACGGGGTTGATCTGTCGGGTCATGGTGAGTGGGGAGTTCAGTATGATGCTGAGGTTGTGAGCATGGTCCGTGGGTGTGGGGGGGTTGCTGAGGGCGGTGAGCCACCAGGTGTTGTCCCATGCGAAGGTAGTGGGTAGTGCTCATCCAGGATGCGACTTCTTTCATTCCTTCCTGGAAGCTGAGTCTGGTGGTGTTGGGTTCCTTAGTGAGGGAGAGGATGAGCTGGGTGTCGTCGGGGTAGGATACTATGCTGAATCCGTACTGTCTGAAGATGGCGGCGAGGGGGGCCATGTAGATGTTGAAGAGCGTGGGGCTGAGCGATGATCCTTGGGGAACTGCACAGCTGATCTCTGTTGGTTCAGAGAGAAAGGATTCTTTGGGTTTAGCTGGTAAAAAAAGAGCGGAACCAGTCGAGGGCGGTTCCCTGTATGCCGGTGTTATGGAGTCTGGTGGTGAGTGTGCGGTGGGAGACGGTGTAGAAGGCTGCGGAGATGTCTAGTAGGATAAGAACCGCGGTGTGGCCCTGGTCGAGGAGAGTGCGGATGTCGTCTGTGGCGGCTAGGAGGGCGGTCTCGTCTTGTGGTTGAGGCAGAATCCGGATTGGGAGGAGTCGGAGATGGCGTTAGCGTCAATGAAGTTAGTGGCCTGGATGTTGACGATCATCTCAGTAACTTTGGCTGCGAAGGGGAGGAGAGAGATGGGTCTATAGTTTTTGAGGTCCGTCGGGTCTACGGAGGGCTTCTTGAGGAGGGGCTTGACTTCTGCACGTTTCCAGTCGTCGGGGAATGTGCCAGTTTCAAAGATGGAGTTGATGGTGCGTCGTGGTTCGGGTGCTATGGCGGCGGCGGCTCTGTGGAAGATGTGCAGCAGGCAGGGGTCCGTTGGGGCTTCCGAGTGAATGTTCTTCATGGCAGTGGCAGTGTCTTCTGTAGTGACCGGCGTTCAAGCGGAGATGGTAGGCTGGCTGGCATTGCTGGAGGTAGGTGTGGCTTCGGGGTCTAGTATCTGTTCGTTGAAATTGTCTTAGAGGGACTTGATCTTGAGATGGAAGTAGGAGACGATTTGGTTGCATAGGTCCTGTGAGGGCGTTACGCCTGAGTCTTCGCAGGGTGAATTCCTGAATGATGCTGAAGAGCTCTTTCCAGTTGCTGGAGTTGGCGAGGATCTTGTCATGGATGAAGTTTCTTTTAGTGGATCTGATGCTTTGGTGGTGTTCTGTCATGGCATTCTTGTAGCTGTTCCGTGCTTCCGGGGGTTTGCTGTTCCTCTATACTTTCTCGAGATGTCTGCAGGTGCTCCTGGATTCTCGGAGTTCAGTGGTGAACCAGGTGGCTTTTGTGGGGTGGTGTCTGTCGGAGTTCCGGAGGGGGCTGAGCTTGCCTGCACACTCAGTGATCCATCTGTGGAGTTCGTTGGATGCAGAATTGATGTCGGTTGTGGCGAGAGGGGCGCATGGTTGAGGGTGGAGTTGAGGTGCTCCAAGTCCTGCGTCAGGGACATGGTGTAGGTTTGTGTGCGGTGGGTTTTGAGAAGGAGAAGTGTACGCAGTAGTGGTCCATCCAGAGGGGTTGTGCAGTGTGGCTGAAGTGGATGTTTTTCCTCCTGCAAAGATGGGGCCGAGGGTGTGTCCTGCCTTGTGGGTGGAGGTGGTGACGAGCTGCTTCAGTCCGATGTTGGCGAGGTTGTCTTTGAGGACGGTGGAGTTGGGTTCGCTAAGGTTGTTGAGGTGGAAATTCAGGTCTCTGAGCAGTACGTAGTCCATGGAGGCGATGGCGTGGGGTGCGATGAGGTCAGTGATGGTTGCGGCAAACGTGGTTCGTGATCCTGAAGGTCTGTAGGCGAGCGTGCCGCGTATGGTTCTTCTGGGGTTGGTCTGGATCTGGAAATGGAGATGTTCTATGGGGACGAGGAGTCGTTCGTGCTGGATGTAGTGATTCCGAGGGAGTTATTGTTTACGATGCCTCCTTTTTGGTGGTTGAAGTGGTCCTTCCTCTGGATTTTGTATCCGTTGGGGATGGCGGTAGCCATGTTGGGGCGGAGTTTGTGTTGGTCCAGGTTCCTGTGAGGAAGTCGAAGTCTGGCGACAGGGTTTCGAGGCGGTCCCAGATTTCCACTGTGTGCAGGGAGTTTATGTTGGCATAATGAAGATGCATGCATGGTCCAAGACAATAGTAGGCTCAATGGTGGAGATAGTTATTGATTGAACCAGGTAGTTGCTGATAAAAAAGCATTCTGTTCTGGATAAGGAGTTGTGAGTGTGAGAATAAAAGGTAAAATTACTACCAGTTGGAATATGAAGGAGCCATATTTCTGTAAGTTCATTGTCAACGAGAGTATGTCAACTCTTGGCTCCATATGTGAATTGTGAGAATCTGTCAGGGGTGGTGTCATAAGGAAAATTAAAGTCACCTGCTAGGATGAGCTTTTTGCTTGATGGGATTTCGAGGAGTCTCTGGTTTAGAGAGGTCCAGAATGTCATCCATCGTTGGGGCATAAATGTTTGCAATATAAAAGGAGGAGTTGTTTTTTGGTGATTTTGTAAATAAGCCACCTACATTGGTCGTCGTTGGCAATAGTGTCAAGCTGGCACCCTGCATGCTTCGAGATCAAGGTGAATACCCCATTTTTCTTGTCATAGGTGGGGGATCATGCATGGTTGGATATTCAATTGTGTTGCATGCTAAGGGCTTTAGTTATATCCGCTGTTGTTTCTTGCAGTAGAAGGATATCACTTTTCAATTTACGGCAATAGTCTAGGATCTTTTTCCTTTTGATAGGATGGTATTAAGGGAGACAATCTTAAGAGAAATCTAAGACATAACTAAATCTAGGCTAGATTGGGCACATATCATATAGAAGGAGGGCATTAAGTTTGAACCACCCATTCCAAAAGGTACACAGGGTAAGGAGTAGACACACCCTATAGAATTAGAACACCCCCAGACAGATCCTGGTATGCTTCCTACGGCATCAACAAGCACGCCAGGTCATTCCCACCTCCAAAAAACAGAGGGCCTCATAACCCGAGGGGCACTTTTGCACCGCCGGAACGTCACTTTTTTTACCTTCTGGTGGCGCAATATGCAACTGTATATTTACAAGGCCACGTAAAGCCACTTTACGTTGCTTTTCATGGCCTTGTAAATATGTGCCCCTTTCATGCAGAACACTGCGTAAAAGGGGCGTTCCATGCGTGTTGCAGTGGGTGTTTCCACGCAACACCCATGGAATCTGAAGCATTTCCAGATTTACAAGAAATCATAAACCTGGGAATGCGTCAGAATCTAACGCCACCCCTGAGGTGGCATGAGGAGAGATGTTTTAATTTCTCGTCGTTTTTTTCCTTTTTAGGTCTCGCCTGAGCCAGCGCATGCGCTGCCCTGCGAGACATTTAGTAAGTGGGGTTTTCAAAGTGCTACCCCATGCTCTTGATGGCCTAGCGCTTGCGTGCATGTGCGCGTGCACGCGCGCAGCCTCCAGCTTTCAGCGCCTGAGGCGCCATCTGGACCCTGATTACTTTCACTTTTGCCACTCGCGTGTTTGCCGTCGTGCGCGCGCGCTCCCCTGCTTTCACTTTTGCCGTCTTGTTCTCTTCTGTCTCTGCTGTATATTTTCACTTGCGATTTTCTCATCTCCATCTCTCTTATATTTATTTTTCCCACCTCGCTTTCTTTAGTTTTTGCTTCCAAAACCCCATATTATCCCTCTCTTATCCTCTGCCCTTTATATATATGTTTGCACTCACCGTGATTCACTTCCAGTTCAATAGAATGCCTCCCGCGAGTGCACTCTGACTGTCTGTAATGTTTGGCACTTTGCAACCATGATTTAATTTTATAATTGTGTTACTGTGTTACTCAACTCACAAGAGTAGATACAGATGAGTTTTATTACTGTGTGTACGCACTTTTTTCATCAAACTGAATGCCTCACGCCAAGTTGCCGACAGCTGCGCTTGGTTCAGGTCGCCGGTCACGCCCTCCAAAGTATCTTTCTTTCTTTCTTTGAAGCTTTCTTTTCTTCCCCCCAAGCATGCAGCGCCAACCCTTTTCTCTGCGTTGCACTGTCCCGTCATCTGAACTTGCTTGCACTAAACGCTTCCGCTTCTTCCGGTGCAATCGTGGTTTCCTGGTTCCGCTCCTGCTGCAGCCAGCATTTCATTCGCTCCTGCTCACGTTGCTGGCTCCTTCTCACGCCTGCAACCCACCCCGCAGGCTTGGCATCATTGCCATGCAGGACTTGGAAACACCTCCGAGGCAGCCGCACTCGTCGTCGATGGGCCGCCGATGACCGGTTCCCGCCAGTTATAGCCGCCGCCACTTCCTGATCTGCGCAGGCCTCCCGATGACGACTCCCTGCTTGGAGCCGCTGACCTCGCTGTTCCTCCTGGCGATTCCTCAGCATATTCCTTTGCTCCTCGCTGTTTCTTCCTGGCGACCACAGCTCCGTCCTCCGCAGGTCCCTCTCGGCGGCGATGGATCCCTGGCACCAGGTAATTCCGCTTCAGACTGATCGCTTAAAATCTCCCTCCAGGATTGGGTGGTTAGCAGCTGATTTGGGGGGTGACCAATCTGGTGCGCCCCCCTTTTTGCGGTCTTGCTGGGGGGCTGAATCTGCACTTCTTTGACTCTATGGAGCTGGGGTTTTACATTCCAGAAGTGACTTTTGTTGGCTTCTGTCTTCTGTCTAAAATCTTACAGTGATAGCAGATTCTGTTTTCTTTCTTCCTTGGCTTTTGTTTTCAGCGTCCTACTGTCTGCACAATCTGGCCTTTTCTCGCTTTCCATGCTTCAAAAATAGATACAGCTCTTATTTTCTACCATGCACGCACCACTCCCGGGCCATCCTTCATTTCTGCGAAGATGACTGTGAAGTCTACATTTAATTTAATTCTCTCGGTACACCCTCTGTGTCATGATAGCCTTAGCTATTTCGAGGATGTGAACTCGCTCTCTCCATCTCTCTAAAACTAAAATCTTTTTTTTCTCCCCACTCTCTGGTTTTGTAACCCCCGTCCTTCATCCATTCTCGTTTTCACCGCATTCCTTCCTGTCTTCTGTCCAAAATCTTAGAGTGGTAGCAGATTCTGTTTTCTTTCTTCCTTTGCTTTTGTTTTCAGCGTCGTACTGTCTGCACAATCTGGCTTTTTGTCGCTTTCCATGCTTCAAAAATAGATACAGCTCTTATTTTCATCCATCTGCAATGTTGCTCTTCTCTCTGGACTTCCTGCTTGTTGTAATTTGGAACGAGGCAGTTCAGAAAATAAAATGTTGTACCAGCTGCATATCAGGAGAAATCATTTATTCCTGTAATTTTAGCTTCATAACATTTCATCCTTTACTGTCACTCTCCATTACCTCCCTCAGCTCTAAGCCCACCGCTGCCCATCCCTGTCTCTGCCCTCTCCTGCTCTCACCCCGTGCTTCTGGTGCCATACTAACTCTCCGTTACCTCCCGCAGATCTAACCCCACCGCTGCCCGTCCCTGTCTCTGCTCTCTGCCCTCTCCTGCTCTCACCCGTGTTTCCGGTGCCCTCTGCCTGTCCCACTCTATGCCACAGCACCCTGCTCCCTGTCTCTACTCTCTGCCCCCCACACCCCCCACTCTCACCCCATGTTTCCAATGCCTTATGCCTGCTTAGCTCTGCCACAGCACCCTGCCTCTACTCTCTGCGCCCCCCTCTCTCACTTTTTAGTTATTTATTTATAAAGTTTTATATAGCGCGAACATGATCCCGAAGGATATCAGGGCGCTTTACAATTTGAGGGAGAGGAAGGTAAAAGTTGCAGTACAATCATCAAAGGGATAACAACCCAAACAAATCAAATATGCACATCAAACAAGAAGGTTACAAGAAGATAAGGAAATACTCCTCTAGTAGTGCAGTCTGGGACTCCTTCACAGGAGAGATGGGTTCCCTCTAAAAATTGAAGTATCTAATTGATACACAAAGTGTGTTTCATCACTGTAGTATTAGGATATATTCTGGAAAAATTTAAAGGTGTTACTTACTGGATCTGCCTACGGTACCAGCAAATGTTTTATATTATTGTATGTGAAAGTTTTAACACTTTTATTAGAACTTTCACATACAATAATATAAAACATAACTAAAAACTTATAAAATCCCGAAAGCGAGACCTATTGGCTATGTCAATGCTTGTTCTACATATGCTGCATTCTGCAGCGCACATTTAAAGAGGAAATCAGCTGAATTGATTGATTTTGTGCAGGAAGGTGTCCTATCCTGCATAAAATCAATCACCCCTGCAACGCAGGCACTCTTACACCATGGTGCAAGGGAGCCTGCATTGGCGCATGGTAGTCCATTGAGTGCCAGTGCAGGACTAAAGGACAGGAATGTCTCATACATATGGCACATACGTGCCCTTTTCTTTTGATGCAGGGCAGCACTGCAAGATTCCTTGTGGCGTTGCCCTGTGCCAAAACCTCATAAATGAGGCCCACAATCCCTAAATATACCAAAATCAGTAAGTGCAGTTAACAGCAGATTTCTCTGAAGAAGCCAATCAATCATAAAGATGTTTTTTTTTTCACTCAGGCCACAACTGAGGAAATGGAATATCAGATATGGTCTCCTAGAGCCAGCCATGATGCCTATTACGATGAAAGGATGCACCGCGGACTATGGCAAACCGGAAGTTCTGTAACATATTTTGAAAGTTTTAGACCCAATATGAATGGACACGGAACCAGGAACCTCATCCAATCCCGAAGTTAAAACTGCATCGAAGACCTTCCAAAATGAGTCGGACCAGGAAGAAAGGGGACGACGACACAGAGTATCGCAGCATTGGGCAGTGAGTAGTAAACACAGATTTGGAAAACGTTCGTCATTAAGAGATAAATTCTGTGTGCCGTTAAAGTAACTAAAAATACATTACTAATGACCACCTCGCCGCTTGGAGTCCTGAACCTCCTGCCGTATGTGGCACTGATGGTGTAGGGGATCCAATCAGTCGACACTAGGGGGCTTATTTACAAGTCCTTTGCGCCGCCGGTGCGTCACTTTTAAAATGGAAAAAATGTGACGTACCAGCAACGCAAGTGGCTTGTAAATAAGCCCCTCGGTGTTTCCCGTTCTGTATCAGCCTCTTGTACTGCTGAGGAAAGAAGCACTTACGTGACAAGAACGTCGCATCCAGCGCTTTAAGTGGGTCGGGTCCTGGAGGTGCTCAGCAGCGAAAGTTCTATAAATCAGGTGCCGAACCTGGGGGCATATTATCAAGCAGGGCGTTAAAATTATCGCCGCTTTAGCGGCAAAAAACTGCTGATAATGGGCTTGATAATATGCCGCAGAGAATTCCAATAGAAGCCCATGTTGACACCAGAACATGGGCTTCTATGGGAATCCTCAAGGGCATATTATCAAGCCCATTATCACAGCTTTAGGGGCAGTTCACTGCTTTTGGGGTAACTTCAAAGAGACTCGTTATAGTTCTTTCAGTTTCATCATTGCAGAACGGAAGCATTTTCAATGTTATATACAAGGAAGCCATAGTTGTTGCTGATTTATCTTACACAAACAACAACCATTGGCAAAGCCAATAGCCCTGGCTTGCTGAAGGTGTAATGTTACTTGTTGAATCAGTATTATATATCTGTATGCAATGACAGAAGCAGCAAAATAGCAGTTGGGCAGCACACCATGCTAAGCACAGATTTATAGCTTGCCTAAATTTAAACAATGCCCTTAATTACACGACCACTTAAAGCCCTGGTCGCACCCCTTCTTCCCCTCTCCTTGGAGACTGCTTATCTTTGCTATGTGTTCATGGTCTGTTCATATTAATGTGGAGAACACTATGTAGGTGAGTAGTTGCGGGGGAGCAGTGGAGGGGGAAACACAGGGAAAGTGAGGCTAGTTGTTCTCGACACAATATGCACTACCTCCTTAATCAATCTTTGACATGCCCCGTCGGTTTGCCTGCTCACTGTGAGCACCCGCTTGAAATAGTGAAGAAATGAGATTAGAATCCCAGACTCCAGGAATTCAGTCCTGTGGCCCTTGGTCTTCCAAAATGGAGGTCAGCTCTCAGTGCAGCTCACCACCACCCGTACCAATACACCCCAAAACCCTTGCACCAAAAGCATCAGAGTATATTTGCACTTTTCATGTTAATGGGTCATCGTGCAACTACACTGTCACCCCGGTATACCCAACCAAGAAGCGTTTCGGGTCCTTAGGTCCTCCTTCACCCTTCTGGTCATCCATATCCTATGATGAGGCTTCATGGCTCCCCGTACCGCAAACATGATGCACCGGAAAAAGGCCAACCCCGATGTCAACAGCCGGAAAGTTCATGTGCCACTGCACTTTCTGTACCAGTTGCAGTTCTCACTTCTCCCTCTGCAACACCTCGTCTAGTATATTGGTCAGTATCCCCAGCTTATCACCCAGGAGACTAGACAGCAATGCCACAGAGCCCAACTTGATCCCCTTAAACGTCAACTGGGTTAATGAACCCTCTGTCTTTCTGCTGTCAAATGAACCCCTTAATCTATCCGCTGCCACTTACAGTGTTTCCATCAGGGGTGCATACTGCCCCATGGTCCCTGCCCTGCCTATCATGAAAAAAAACCCTGCTCCAAAGCTGCTACCTACTTTACTACCCATTCCGAGAAAGCTTTGAACTTTTCAAACACATCACACATCATCAAACACCTTGAGGGCATCCACTTAAAATACTTGCAGTGCAACTGCATCCCAAACAAGGGAAAATCCACCGGATGCACCGACAGGAGGTGAAAAGCTGACTTAGTATCTGCCTTACCCATCTCAGCTCCCACACCATATTTCTGAACTAGCCGTATCGCTGTCCCTAAATTGGAATTCGACACAGAACATTCCACTTGATCGATAAAATCATTCACTGACACCTCTAACTGCCATGGCAAGTGATGTGTCAACCTGTACTTTGCCACTGCCTCCTTTGGTACTACCCTAATGGGGATACCACCTGGTCATTCAAAGGGGGGGATGTGAATGGTCCCGCCATCCTGCCCTGAGACACCTCCTTCCCAAGTTTCACTGGGACCAGGTTACCCATTTCCTTACCGGACCTTAAAATACCTGGCTGCTGGCCTGTACAGGGACCTGGATGTAATATCAGAAAACTGAAACGACAACCGTCCCACAGAAAGTTGCTGCCTTCCCATCGCAGTACTTTTTCAACCATGGCAGCATAGCTTCCAGTTTAACCAGAGTATCCTCCCTTTGCTGCCACTCCACCATGCTGGAGCTTCGTTACCCCCGGATGTGCACTGCAACAAGAAATACCAGTTTCCACAATTGGTACATGGCGAAAGTTGCAGGGGTACCAATGGGGAAACAGCCTTTACAACGAAGCATTTTCTATGCGTTACGTTTACAACGGTACACTTACTTCGTAAACGTCTTCACAACGCGTATTGCTTCAACGACGTCTTTACCACGCAAGCAACGTCATCACGGAAAAACGTCTTCCTGGTCGGTAAAAAAAGCGTCAGTCCTTCTTTAGTGTCGGTGAAGACCTAAGAAAAAGGAAAAAAAAAGAAGAAAGGGGGCTTGGGGGGGTCGCCCCCCCAAAAAAGAAAAAGCGGGGTAAAGGCAAAAGCGAGGTAAGGGCAATGCGAAGAAAAAACATTCCGTTGTAACGCATGCGTGGTAAAGGCATGCGTTGCACCGGAATGCGTAGTAACGACATATATTCGTACCAATGGCACGCCTCTTTGTTAAAGTTCCAGCAGGCCCCCGTGGGGCCCTGCCTGCTCACACCCAGCACACCTTCCTAGGTATGTGTTGGGACTTTGTTATTGGGTATGTAGTGCTGACGGTCTCCCCGGCTCGTGGGCAGATTCCTTAGTGGTGTCTTGGTGGGGGAATCTTCTAGAATACAATGAGGCTTCGTATTGCCAGTTGTCGTTTGCGGGCTGCCCTGCTGCTTACATGGGAGTTTCTTAAATAAATTACCCAACTTACCTCAGCTCTTGTCATTTGTTCTTCGGCGCTTCCCTGCAGTAGGGCAATTCAGAAAGGGCTGGTGGGAAACAGGGGGCACTGGGCAATCCCCCGGTGGGCCGCATGAGTGGGGGCCGTTTTTGCTTCAGGGCAGTTTTTGCAGCATAGCTGCAAAATCAGCCCTTTAACAAAATGGGTCGAAAACCTGTCCTGGCAAAGAGCTCTGTGTCACCCCCAACCGCTGCAGGGGTTGGGAGGGGGGGCGGCCGAGCACTTTGCCAGGGCTGGTTGTGGTTCCCAGTCCAGCCCTGGTAGGAAATGAGTAAACCGCTTGCAGTATGTGCTGATTGCTCAGGCCTAGTAGGCATCATGTACCCCTCCCCACGTCCTTCCTGCTTTGAACTGCTTGTCAAACTCCTAGGGATAGTGGTGCTTGTCTAGAATCACACTGTGAGTCTGTGTGTATTTGGGAACCACTGTGAGAGAAGCATTTGGTAACATCGTGTATTTGCTGACAGATAACTGTTTTAACCTGTCATGTTGTGAAGTTTTAGTAGCATTAGAAGACAGTTATGGCTTATGCTTTGATTAAATGAGTCAGGCTTTGACAGAAAAGTGCAGTCCTGAAATATGTAGATTGTGTGCAGTTCCCTTACCACTTCCATAGTACTGAATACGTTTTGGTAAACTCCTAGGGATAGTGGTTGTTGTCTAGAATCACACTGTGAGTCTGTGTGCATTTGGGAACCACTGTGAGAGAAGCATTTGGTAACATCGTGTATTTGCTTACAGATAACTGTTTTAAAACCTGTCATGTTGTCAAGTTTTAGTAGGATTAGAAGCCAGTCTGTGCTTATGCGTTGATTAAATGAGTTAGGCTTTGACACAAAAGTGCAGTCCTGAAATATGTAGATTGTGTGCAGTACCATTAACTCTTCTAGACTAGTGAATGAGTTTTGGTAAACTGCTAGGGATAGTGTTGCTTGTCTAAAATCACACTGTGAGTCTGTGTACATTTGGGAAAGGATTGTGAGAGAAGCATTTGGTAACATATTTGATGACAGATAACTGTTTTAAAATCGGTCATGTTGTCAAGTTTTAGAAGCTTTAGAAGCTATTCTTTGCTTATGCATTGATAAAATGAGTCAGGGTTTGACACTAAAGTGCAGTACCATGTACTATTCTATTCACTGTGCCAGAACTGAACATTTAAAAGTTTTAGCCAGGCACTAACCTAGTAGTAGTCTGATGATTTAGTCAGTTTCCAAGTCCTCATGTTGTGAACCATACATTATCACATAGATTGTTTCAAATGTGTATGCAGTATGCATGCAGTCTTCTAACATACTATACACTTGTCTTTCACATTTTCAATTCGCTAGTCAGTATCCATACACTTCCAGGAAACACCCTGTAACTCCCTCTGCAGTCCTCTAGTGACCCATTCAGCATCATGTACTAATCCATTCACTGTGCGAAAACTCAAACACTTATAAATTCACCAAGATACTATCTTTGCAGTACTCTAATCATTCAGTCAGTGCCTAAGTATTCATGCACTGAGCCAGGCGTTAGCACATGGACTGCTTCAAACCCCTATCCACTATGTATGCAGTCTTCTAACCACCTAGACACTTGTCTTTCACACTTTCAATTCCCTAGTCAGTATCCGTACAGTCCAGCAAACATCCTGTCACTGCCTTTGCACTACTCTAGTGACCCATTCAGTACCAAGTACTAATCCATTCCCTGTGCGAAAAGCCTACCACTTATAAATTCACCTATTCACTCTCCTTGCTGTACTCTAATCTTTCAGTCAGTACCCAAGTAGTCATGCAGTGAGCCAGGCCTTACCACATGGACTGCTTTAAATGCCTATGCAGTAGAGATGCAGTCCTCTAATCACCTACACAGTTGTGTTTCACACCTTCAATTCCCTAGTTAGTATTCATACACTTCTAGCAAACACCCTGTCACTCACCCAGTGTGTCTCCTTATAGTACTGTAATCATTTAGCCAGTTAGCATGTAGTGTTTTAGTGAGGTAGGCTTTAGGGCATGAACTGCTTCAAAGTAGTATGCACTATGCATGTAGTGTTTTAACCATCGTCACACTTGTGGTTCAGGGCTATAGTTTCTTAGTCAGTATTTATATAAAATGTGTTTGTACAGTAATGGAATAGTATAAATTTGAAAGTTATTAATATACATTTATTTGTGATTCTTTCTTACAGGTACAGAACAGGAGTGTTTCTCATCTGTTTGCACTCTTCTCGTGCAAGATTGTTTGGATGAAGGGTCCTTCGGTGTTTCATCATACTTGCTGTGCCGCTCGAGTCTTTTTTGTTAGGATCCCCTCGTAACATAACTCTTTTGAAAATCTTGCGCGTGACAAAGGTGGCATGGGTCTTTGTTTGCCCCTCGAGAAAAGTAGAACATTTCCACATCACTGATGTGGGCGTGGTGCATCCTCCAAAAATTCATCCTTAGATTCCGGTGAATATTTTAAATCGACAACATTTACAGTTTTTGTAAGTTAAACTTATAAAATGTTGTTAGCTGTATGCATTTTATATATCTGTGATTTGTATCTTGTGGTATTTTGTTGAGAATAGCATGTTGTTATTTTTTTAACAATCTTTGTGATTGTTTTTTTTTTGCCCGCTGTTAAGTGATGAGTACGATTGAAATCACTATTTTTAGTGAAATATAATATATTCTGAGAACAGCAAAAAAGGCAAAAAAATTTACTTTGTGGAAATTATGCTGTGTTGTAAAAAATCTATTATTACATGTTATAATTTTTTTTCCTTTTCTTTCACACATCAAAATTTTAAAATAAGCAATTTTTAAGAATTTAGATTGGAATGGAAATGTGAAAAAAATATGTATCATTTTTTATTCTTATTACTGTGAAGGTAAGTTTAATTAAGTATCAATATGCAGAATGAGGAGGTCTGCAAGAAGCTACAAAGTGGAAACATGTTTCTAAAAACACTCTGTTTATACCTATGTAGTTTTGAAATCTGACCATAATCAGATTTCATGTGACCTGCAAAAAAAGAGATTTGAGGGGTTTATAATATTTCCTATTTTAGCTATTGAAGGACCGCAATTATTTCAATCATTTTTCTTTGAACATCTTTGCAGACAAAACTCTGTGCTTACCTTTTATCATTCGCAAGGAATTTTAAAAACGGAAATATGTCACTTTTTGTAACATAGTTATTGTGTAAGATAATCTTTCATATTTACAAAGAGAGGAAAAGGCACTCTCTGCACTTTTTATACTCCATGTAAATACAACCTCATCATGCAGACCACTTTGTTTTGAAAGGGTGTTCTATAAGTGTTGTTGTGCATGATTGCACTGAATACTCATAGAACAAGACACATGTCTAAATTTATCAAAAATCATAAATCTCGATATGTGTGTGAATGTTGCACCATTCTAAAATTGGTGTAGGAAAGCACAACAAGGAGAATTGTTTTCATTTCTCCACATTTTTATATCTTCAATGCATGCTGAAATGTTCAGCATACATGAAGGAGAAAAATGCATTTTCTCATTGTTTTTGTGCAGGAAGGTGTGTCTTCCTGCAGAAAAACAAACAGCACATGACACAGATATCCTTGCACTATGGTGCAAGGGTGCCTGTGTCACCACATGGCTGCAGTTTAAGCAGCCGTGCAGACAGAAGCCTAGATTTGCAACAAATTTATGTACATATGTTGCATCCCTGTGCTTCGGAAGTACTACAGCACACTGCAGTTAAAGAGGTTACTGTGTGATGCTGCAGCACTTCCTCATACTTCTGCACTTATACATTAACCATACGCTACTAATGCATTCATTCAGTCAATTGCGTACTACACATACATTCATCTAAACTAACACTAACAAAGAAATGTAGCTCTTTTTTTAAACCAGGAAAGTTAGTTCTTACAAGAACTTTTTTTTTTCTTCTTTCTTCTTTTATAATTTTTTTTGGGTTTTCTGAACAATTTTTAATTTTTTTTGGTTTTTATGCAAAAAAACAAACAAAAACAATACAGGAGAAACCAAACAATGAACTTCAGGGAACAATAAAAAAACAAAAAAAAAACTAGCAAATGTGACTTTCTTGGCGGCAGCAGATCAGATCGATCGACTGCTCACCATAGCACAAAGTCGCATTGCACTTAGTGCAGAGCACTTTTAAAAATTGAAATTGAGGACGGATATCAAAATTTTGGGCTGATGGATGCACTCTTGATGTGCTCGGCTGCGATGAGGTGTATGGCGCAGGAGCAGGAGTGTTTCTCATCCGTCGGCACTCTTCTCATGCTAGATTGTTCGGATGAAGGGTCCTCATGTGCTTCTTCATGCTTGCCGTGCCGCAAGAGTATTTCTTGTTAGGATCCCCTCGCGACAGGACTCTTTTGCAAATCTTGCACGTGACCAAGGTGGCATTGGTCTTATTCTGCCCCTCGGGAAAAGTAAAAAATGTCCACACCACTGAAGAAAAACATTTTTTGGGTGGTGCCTCCGCCAAAAATTCATCCTCAGAAGTATGAGGTGATGCAGGTGATGCCTGCTGCCCTCAAGCCATTTTTGGTTGAAAAAAGTTAGAGCTAAGTGTAAACTTAGTCTAAAAAATCTTCTTCTCTCCAAAGAAGGTCAAAGAAGAATGATTGAAATGGGTGGGGTCTTTCAATAGTTAGAAGAGGAAGTGTAATGAACCAATCAAATCTCTTTTTTTGCAGGTCACATGGGATCCGCGTACCCTACACTTACGCAGCACGCACCCAGCGCGCATCCGCGAAATTGAATTAAAAAAATTTATAGGATTAGATGTAAAAATATATTAGGTTTAAGACTAGTTTAGAGTTTGTCTTCAATTAATATTCACATGAAATACATACATATGTTTTTTTAAATGTTAAATACTTCATGGGATCCACGCACCTACCGCGTCATAGACGCAGATGACGCATCGCGGAATCGCATAAACGTTGCGTTACGTACATCGAACGTGTCGCGTATAGGCTGGGAGTCGCGTACCGGTCGCATTGCGATCGCGCACTAAACACGTACCCGTCGCATACCATGCGTGGATGCTATCGCTTAGGGATCGAGAACGGTGCGCATAGGGTGCGCGGATCCAAAAACATTGAAAAAAATATATAAAATAAAGTTTTGAACAGATAGTTAAAAAAATATTTTGAAAAATATAAAAAAATATGTTTGAAAAACCCATTAAGTTCAAATAATATTTTTTAATTTTTAAAAGAATTAATTGAAAAAATAAGTTTAAAAAATGGTGATAAAAGTATTTTTTTTTAAAGGTAATTATTGAAATTGACACACTGAATTTGAAAAATATAAAAATCCAATGAAAATCATTAAACATGATATCTTCAGAGATAAGTTATAGATAGGAATTAGCATTTAAAAAACCTTTGAAATTCACTGAAAAAACCATAGGTTTCATGCACGTTATAGTTAGGAATTGGCATTTAAAAAACCTTTGAAATTCACTGAAAAAAACAAAGGTTTCAGGGGCGTTATAGTTAGGAATTGGCATTTAAAAAACCTTAGAAATTCATTGAAAAAACCATAGGTTTCAGGGGTGTTATAGTTAGCTGGACATTTCCCTCGTACAAAACCCTAGAAATTCCCCTGTTATAGTTAGTTCAGCTAACTATAACTCGCGCCCCCGCAATGCACTGCTGATGACGTCACATATTACATCACTCATGACATGGTCAGTGACATCACTGATGACATCACTGATGACATCTCAAATGACATCACTGATGACATCAGTGATGACGTCATCCAGTGAGTCTGTGTTTCTGTAAAGTTTTATTATGTTTAATATATATAGGGAAAGGCCTGATGAAGAATGAGTGGGTGTACAAGTGTGTGAATGGATGATTTTCTAGGTGCGTAACTGACTCTATAAGTGAGTCATTAAATGTATCTTACTGCAGACTAGTGACTAAACGGTGTGAATGTCTGTATGTGTCTGTGTGTTGGTGTATAAGTGGCTGCATGGTTTTGTGAATAGCTATATGAGTGTCTATATGGGTTATTGATTGGTTGTCTGAGTATCTGTATGGGTGCCTGAGTGTTTGTGTGGGTAGGGTGTGTGTGACTCTGTGCATAGATGTGTGAGTGGGTGATTCTATGGGTGCATGGTTTTAAGAGTGCAACTGTGATGGACTGTATGGTTGGGTGAGTGTATGTATGGGTGTGTTAGTGATTGAATGTATATCTCAGTTGTACATGTGTCAGTAACTACATATGTGAAACGCAGTGTATATGTGTGTAAGAGTATATAACTGTCTATATGTGAGAGTGTGTGATTGCGAGAGTGGCTGTATGGATGAGTGTGTGCTTGTATCAGTAATTGTATAAGAGCGTCAGAATTTGTTAGTATTGTTATGAGTAAGTGAACTTGAGTGTGTTTAACTGTATAGGTGAGTAAATTGAACTGTGATTAATTATTTGCATGACTGACGGTGTGTGAGTTTCTATATAGGTGTATAAATGCATATGATAGTCCTGTACTGAGTGACTGTAAGTATGAGTGACTGTACAGGTGAGTGAGTGGAGGTGTATGTAGACCTAAGAGTCAATGATTGGTTATGTAGTTATTGGTATTGGAGTATCTATGGTTTTCAAAATGGCCGTCTGAAATTTTGAGTCGGTGTATGAAAGGTTATATTAGGGTGTGAGAAGATGCACTAATTTATCACATGGATGATGTCATCAGTGATGTCATCAGTGATGTCATTTGAGATGTCATCAGTGATGTCACTGACCATGTCATGAGTGATGTAATATGTGACATCATCAGCAGTGCATTGCAGGGGCGCGAGTTATAGTTAGCTGAACTAACTATAACAGGGGAATTTCTAGGGTTTTGTACGAGGTAAATGTCCAGCTAACTATAACACCCCTGAAACCTATGGTTTTTTCAATGAATTTCTAAGGTTTTTTAAATGCCAATTCCTAACTATAACGCCCCTGAAACCTTTGGTTTTTTCAGTGAATTTCAAAGGTTTTTTAAATGCCAATCCCTAACTATAACGTGCATGAAACCTATGGTTTTTTCAGTGAATATATATATATATATATATATATATATATATATATATATATATATATATATATATATATATATATATATATATATATATATATATTCACTGAAAAAACCATAGGTTTCACACACGTTATAGTTAGGAAATAGCATTTAAAAAACCTTGCTAATTCACTGAAAAAACCATAGGTTTCACACATGTTATAGTTAGCTGGACATTTTACTGATAAAAAACCAATGAAATTCCCCCGTTATAGTTACTGTAGGCAACTATAACTCACGCGACCGCAATCCTCTGCTGATGCTAATACTGTATTTAGACACTTATTTGCCCATATCTTCTTCCATTAAATTTTAGCTATACATATATTACAAATATTTTTTTTTCATAAAGACACATATGTCATCAGCAGAGGATTACGGTCGCGTGAGTTATAGTTGCCTACAGTAACTATAACGGGGGAATTTCATTGGTTTTTTATCAGTAAAATGTCCAGCTAACTATAACATGTGTGAAACCTATGGTTTTTTCAGTGAATTAGCAAGGTTTTTTAAATGCTATTTCCTAACTATAACGTGTGTGAAACCTATGGTTTTTTCAGTGAATTTGTACGGTTTTTTAAATGCTAAGTTACTTTACGCCATTTGTGGCGTGCGCGCCCACTTAACGCAGTTCGTTCCGTGCACGGTTTTTATCAACTTTAATAAGCCCTGTACATTTGGTGGCCTTCGGCCACCAAAAGCACAGGGGGTGAGGTCAATGTGGATAGTGTTTTTTTTATTTCGATTTTATAATTTCATGTTGCCAAAATTACGTTTTTTTTCTCTATTAATAAGCCCTGCACATTTGGTGGCCTGCGGCCACCAAAAGCACAGGGGGTGGGGTAAGTGTGGATAGTGTTTTTTTTATTTTTATTTTTTTACCGTAAGCGTACGGTAAGCTTACGGTAAGCGTACGGTAAGCGTACCCCGCGAAATTGCCGAAAAAAAAATAAAACCGTTTTTGCTCTTGGGGGATGTTTGGGGACTCCCTCAACATGACTATGTGGGAGGGAGTTGTCAAAACAGCCCCGTAACATGTTTTTGGCCATCATGTTTGATAAACAACACTCAGGGCGAGAGACAAAATGGCGGACGCCGCTTCCTGGTTTCGGCCGATTCGAATGTTTACTAAGATCTAAGAGCCAATCAGAATCGCGCTCGCGCACGCCACCGTAAGCTTACGGTAAGCGTACAGTAAGCGTACCGTAAGCGTACCGTAAGCGGGCTCAGATATATATATTGATTTAAAGGCTATTTTCTCAGAATCTACTGAACAGATTTACACCAAACCTACAAAAGGCACTTCCTTGACCTAGGGACTACCTCTCTGCCAAATTTCTAGTAATTCTGTTCAGCCGTTCGGGCTGTAGCTTGTTCTAAAGGTCCTATGGAAAAATGCATGGGAAAAACGCGTTTTGGGACCCCCCTTTTATCTCAGCCCCCGCTTGACGAATCCCCCCGAGACTTTCAGGGTAGGAGCGGAGCGTAGCGCCCCACCTATTTTGAGAAATTCGCGAGGATTCGTCGACCAGCGCCAAAGTTATTCAAAATAGAATGTTGAGGTTTTCCTATGGAAACGTGGTCCTAACTATAACTACCTACTGGCGACCGCCAGTAGGTAATATATATATATATATAAATATATATATAAATATATATATAAATATATATATATATATATATACCTGTAAGTCTGCACCTAGATGTATATCTACAGTTCGAAATGGTGTACAGCCATTGTGTAGTAGTACATAGACAAGTCATTAAATATGCACATGTGGGGGGCGTGGCTTACATCCGAGAAAGATGGCCGCATGCTAGAAGAGCTGCGCTAGTAGTCAGGGGTTAAACATCCGAAATCCATCGGTATTCGTTTCAGCAGAGGCACCCAACGGCATCTGAGGATGTCGGGAGACGGCAGAGTGCAGCGGTGAAAGAGGGGACTCCCCCTGGACATTTTAACACCGGGATTCGTATGTCCGGGCCGCTCGAGCCATAGCGAGAAAATGGCGCCCGCCAGTGCTGAGCGTGGTGCCTGAAGGATCCCCTGACGGAAGTAAGTCAGACGCGCTACCTGGAGCGCTTTCATCTGAATCCGGTGGCCGTGACCGGTGGCAGCGGGAGAGCGACAGAGGAGAAGACGCCGCGACTCGCTCCAGCTGAGGCCCGTGGTCCCGGAGCATACCGAATCCGCCGGGGGGCGTAGAGCCTGCGACGGAGTTACAGCCAACAGCAGTGAGATTCATGGCGGGGCAGCAAAGATAGGCTGTGATTGAGACTGCGAGGGCAGGCCATCCTCCCGTGTGCAGACCTGCGGAGCAGGCAGGGCCTAGCTTCGGCGCATCTTGGGCCCGGATAGCAGCAGGAGTTGACTCCCGTAAACAGCGCGCTGACAGTGGTGTGGGCCGCAGGGGTTTTGGAGGGAGGCCAGACGTACAGCACAGGCACTGCGACTGTCCCCGGCGGCACTCACACGGATCCCGGGAGTACACGAAAGTACAGAGGCTGATTAAGGCAAAGGGATTAGTGCCAGGAATTCGGTGATTGAGGGACAGCAACACCAGAAGCGGAACACTGACTGTAAGGTGGGCAGAGTAAAGGTAGAGAAGGTGATCCCTGTGCCTAATCCCAGCCCAACACAAGCTCCCCATCCGCAGCTAAGGCACAGGGCCAGGAGTGGAGAGGGCTCGGTCTGACTGTGAAGGAACCCCGGCTGGAGGGGGTGTGAGGGGACAGTGCCCAACAGCAGACTGCCCGAGTAGGCCCGAGTTGAAGAGAAGGCCATCACAGCGGGAGCCTAGCCTGCATACGGTGGGCGCCGGAGGGTCCACGGGCATACAGTAACTTGACCAGAGGTGCTCCTCACACCACGTGCATCAGGACTATGCCCTCTGCCATGGGCCGTAATAGACTGCCAGGACAAGGCCAGTCAAACCACATTGACAAATACACGGTGGCCATGGGAAGGGAGGACAGGAACCAAGGAGGGAGCCAACAGGGAGAAACAGTGGAAGATGGTCCCGACCCCTGGCTCAGAGACATCATGGCGGCCATCAGAGAGCTGGGTGGAACCCTGGAACCTAAGTTGGACTCGGTGACGGAGGAGGTTAATTTACTGTGCGCAGACTTCAGAAAGATGTCCGACTAAGTGGCTGTAGCAGAGACTGGCATCGGTAGTCTCCCATCCAAGACAAAGAGACTTGAAGAACAAGTAGCCGCCCTAACAAAAAACCAAACAGACATTTACGCCCGGCTGGAGGACCATGAGGGGCAGGCGAGGCGCAATAACATCCACATAGTGGGGGTCCCAGAGGGCCTGGAGGGGCCGTCCATGAACTGGTTCATGGAGGACTTGATACTCAGTCATCTGAAGCTGAAGCGCCTGTCAAACTTCTTTTCGGTTGAGAGGGCTCATCGTGCATTAGGGGGGAGGCCTAAGCCTGGGGCCCCTCCACGTACCATCATAGCCCGAAACCTGAACTATAGGGATCGCGATGTCATCCTGCAGGCGTCACGGGTATCTGGGGACCTCCAACTCGAGAATGCCATGATCCGTATTTTTCCAGACTTTACTCTTCATGTCCAGCGCCATCTGAGGTCCTTTGAAGGGGTTAAGAGAGCCCTCAGGGAACAATGGGTAAAATACATGATGCTCTACCCAGCTCGCCTCAAGATCCTGGACGGAGACAAGGCATATTTCTTTGATGCACCCGAAGAGGTCAGCGACTGGCTGGAGGGATGGCGGACAGTGAGCAAAAACGGAGGCCTCGGTAGATCCTAACACCGCCAACCCGGACGAGACACGATGAGTACGGACAGATCAACACCAGACAACCGGGAACGTAAACAAAGTGGGCTCGAGTGATTGTGGAGGGCTCAGCTGCCTGAGGTGATTTCTGTCCTTAAGTGATGTGGGGGTTGCAGGGATCCTGGAGCCCCGAGACTGAACAGGGACCCTAAAGGATACTCCAGGTCACCAAACTTAATTGTCATGGTCATGTTATGGTTTGATATTCAGATGTAATTCTCCTAATGGGGATCCAGCAATGGCCGGGAGTGCCGGGGGGAGGGGGTGGGAACAGGAAGTTGACAAAGGGTAGCCCTAATATATCTATAATAATGGGTGAGATGTTGTTAGTTATGTATACCATTTTCTGCTGACTGCAGGCTCACGTTCCCTCTTCAAATTTGATCTGGGGCTGATGGGGTGACAGGCCCTCTGCCAGTTTGGAAGGTGGGAGGTTGGGGACCCACCGAGCAGGGAGGCAGGGAGGGGGGTGTTGGTTAGGGAGAGGAGGGTCGGTTCATTGGGGATGATATGTTTTGCACAGTATCAATCTAGTTCTTGTGCATGTTGGAATTGCTTCAACGGGACACAGTGGGACGTGGTCTATCCGAGGAAATGGAGGCCCCCTATCACAGATGGGTGAACAGACACATGCTAAAGTATGGACGTGGAACGTCAATGGGCTGGGTAACAAGATTAAGCGAACATTGGTGCTGCAGCATCTGAAAAGGCACTCCCCGATGTGGTCCTCCTTCAGGAGACACATCTGCGTGGCAATAGATGTAAGGCCCTCGACCGCTTTGGCTATAAAATGGTGGCCCATTCGGGGTTCACGTCTGGTTCTAGGGGGGTGGGTATCTTGATTCGCAACACCCTGCCTTTGGTAATCTCAGGTACATGGACAGATGACTCGGGCTGTATGGTTGCAATGGCGGGTAGATGGGAGGGGCGAACCGTTGTTCTGGGCTCCTGCTACATCCCACCCGGTCTACACTCCACGACGTTTGCACGTTTGGGCTCCTTCCTGGCAGACCTTCCCCGGGGAGTCCTCCTGTTGGGGGGAGATACCAATGCGGTAATGGACGCTGACTTGGACCGGTCGGGCGAGGGGCGGGGATCCAGGGGGGGAATGTGGATTACGAGGCTTTGTTACGTCCCTGGGGCTTGACGACCTGTGGCGTACGCACCACCCCACTCACAGACACTACACGTTCTACTCGTCCAGACATGAGTCCTTCTCTAGGTTAGACCATTTATTCACGCGCACTGATCAGCTGGGCGACTTTGCGGAACCTCATATCCTGGCCCGGGGTATCTCTGATCACTCCCCGGTCAGCGTCATTCTTAAGGGTCCGGTGCTTAATAGGGTGTCTTTCCCAAGGACAGATCCGTGGCACCTTCAAGATGAAACCATAGGAGATAAACTCCGGGAGGGTTCCCAATTATATTTAGAAGAAAATTGGAATTCGGTTGAGTCCCATCTAATGCTATGGGAGGCCTATAAGACGGTTCTGAGAGGACAGGCTCAAGGTCTGATTGGCGCCCAAAAGAAAGAGGAGTCCCTACAGATCAGGCAGTTAGAAAACGAGATAGAGATTCTCGATCAAGACGCCGGCACGGCGCCCTCAGTCGATATCCGTCATATATTGGCCCTTAAACGAAAGGAACTCCGGACACTGGCTGAGAGCGAAGTGCAAGCTTATACTCTCGCCAGGCAACATCGGATTTATGACGCAGGAGATAAAGCTCTGAAGCTATTGGCGTGGCTTGAACGTCAGGACAGGGAGCGCTCATGGGTGGCCGGGGTACGGGATGGGACAGGCTCACTGGCCTCTAATAGCACATTTATAGCGGAAGCATTCGCGTCACACTTTCAAGGGGTTTACACCCCAGTATGCACCAGGACAGAACAAGATTGCGCGGAGTTCCTACAGGACTTTGCACTACCCACACTGTCCCAGGAACAAAGAGACCAACTAGAGGCAGATTTTACTGGGGATGAGATAGGAGAGGCCCTCAACTCCCTTCAATCCGGGAAGGTACAGGGACTGAATGGGCTCCCTGTAGAAATATATAAGTGACAGACGAATGTCATCATTGACCCCCTCCTTCAGATGTATCTAGAAGCGCGAGAGGTGGGAAGGCTCTCGCCAGATCAACGGGAGGCCTCGATTGTAGCAATCCACAAAGCAGGCAAGCCGGCTGATCAATGTTCTTCCTACCGGCCAATCTCGCTTATTAATGTCGAAGCCAAGGTCTTAGCCAAGGCCGTGGCAAATAGGCTGCTCTCGGTTCTGTCAGATCTGGTGCATGTTGATCAGTCAGGGTTTATGCCGCACAGGAGCACCTGCCACAATCTACGTCGCCTGTTTTGTGTCCTATATATGACAGAGGACGTGGGGAACACTCAGACAGCATTGATGGCGCTGAACGCCTCAATGGCTTTCGACAGTATCGAATGGCCATATTTATTCATGGTGCTCCAACGACTGGGCTTCGGCCTGACGTTTTGTAGCTGGGTGCGACTGCTGTACGAGCATCCGGTTGCGAGGGTGAGAGTTAATTGTGCGGTATCTCGAGCTTTCCCTCTGCGGAGGGGTACCAGTAAGGGGTGCCCTCTGTTCCCCCTCCTGTTTGCCTTGGCTTTAGAGCCGCTGGCTCACTGGATCAGGAGGTACAGGTCATTCCGGGGCCTGGCACTGAACGACGAGTGGGAAGAGCATATCTCTTTATACGCGGACGATATAGTGTTATATATGGCCAGACCTTACCACTTGATAGAGTAGGCGCTTCACCTCTTTGAATTGTTTGGTAGCTACTCGGGCTATACTATCAATTGGGCAAAGTCGCTGATTTGCCCGCTCTCTGGTCCCCCCGTGGATTCCGACTAGGTGTTCAGCCTCAATTGCGGTAGATGGGTTTAAGTATTTGGGGGTATACATCACTAGCGATAGGGCAGAGTTCCTTGCCAGGAATCTGGAGTCCCAACTGATACGCTTGGGAACTGACGTGTGCCATTGGAGGTCGCTACCTCTCTCTCTCATGGGACGAGCTGCAATGTTCAAGATGCTAGCACTCCCTAGGCTCCTATACATTCTACAAAATACACCGTATCCGGTTCCTAATGTGGTATTTAAGCGAATAGCTCAGGCACTATGGACGTTGCTCTGGGAGGGTGGCAACCCAAGGATAGCGCTGCATAAGCTGACGAGAGGGGTGTATGATGGGGGGCTGGCCCTCCCAGATGTACAATTGTACTATTGGGCCTCACAGTTACAGGTGGTCAATGATTGGGTATATGCGGCCAGGTTGGAACCGGCCTATAGAGTTGACCGGTTGGTCATGCCAGGGGGAAATTACGAGCCGCTGCTCTACGCATGTAAGCCACGAAAGGACTGGCCTTCGCACACAGAGGTTGTGGTTCAGTGTTGGAGGGAGGCAAATAAGTTCCTGGGGTGGACGGGCTCCCTGACGGGCAGAACCCCGCTGTGGTTTGGGGATCAGCTGGCAGAAATGACGCAATTGACTGGCTTTAGGGGCTGGAAAAGAATCTGCATTGATTACTTGGGAGATGTATGGAAAGGGGATGCCCCCGATCCTATCTTAAAAAAGAATGCAACCTTCACGACTCACAACACAACCACTACATGCGTCTCACTCACGCTCTACGTTCTCACATACAGGGTGACATGTCAGTCCCGGAATATTCCCCTATGGGGTATAGGCTGCTCCTGGACCCCATACTGGAGAAACCCACTTCCACTATCTACCGTAAACTCATAAATAACATGCCTGATCCATTGGTGTCATTGCGGGAGAGATGGGTGAGTGACATAGGTGCCCTAGAAGATAACAATTGGTAGGATGCCCTGCAAAACCCCCGTGAAATAGCAATTCACGCCAGGTTCCGCTTGGTGCAGCTTAAAATTTTACATCAAGTATATTACCCCCGTACTCACCTATATGCCTGGGGAAGAAGTCAATCGGCCCTCAGTGCGCGGGGATGCCGGGGAGAAGGCACCTTCTACCACATATTATGGGAGTGCCCAGAGATAGTGCCCTTCTGGACTAAAGTGGCAGACACGATGGCAACGGTTGTGGGTTTACCGGTCCCGCTAGAACCCAGGTGGTTATTACTAATGATCAAGGGGGCCACTGACTGGTCCAGATATAAGGAGATGTGGCTGGCACTGGCAGCCGGGGTGGCAAAAAGGAACATAGCCAGTGGCTGGGGGACGCAGGCTCCTCCGCAGTGGGACCAGTGGATGCATGACCTAGATTGGTGCCAGAGAGCCGAGGAAACTATTTATAAGTCTAGGGGTTGCCCTAAGAAATGGAAGAAAGTTTGGGGTCCTTGGCGGAAATACAGGGCGCTGAGGGGGGGGTCAGGGTCATGATTTTAACTGTTGAATGCCCAGCTTGTGTCTTCGGCGGCCTTACACTGTATTGTAAAATGTTACTCTACCACATGTTATATGAATATTGTCCTGCAATGTATGATACCATAAGCACAGTTAATAAAAAGAATTAAAAAAAAATATGCACATGTGTATTTACCTTTGTGAACAGGTCCCAATGTTTCCAATGGCAAATCCCCAAAATGCCCAGAAATGTTTAAAATGTGGTAGAAGTGTCTGTTACTAATGTTAATACTGGACCTGGTGTTTTTACCATATTTTACAGAATGATTTAACATTGGGTTTAAGCTGAAAAGACAAACACGCTTTATGTTGCCGGCTCATGCGGGGTAAAGGAGGGTTTTGTGAAGAGTGTCTGAAGCGAACTTCCATCCACAGGGGCGGAATGGTGGACGATTCACCCTCACGGAGGAGCAGATACAGACCCTATGTCAATGATCTGTAAGGGATCATTGTCTACTTGGATTGAAGCCACCCAGTGCTGCACTCCGAAGAGGCTCATGGTTAGTAGCTTTTAACTTGGAGGCGTTGGTGGGCCTGTAGTCGCAGAGCTACAACTCTATGAACTAATGGGCTTGGCATCGAGCAGAGGAAACATGGTGCAAGCAGGGGCGGCCTTAGGCATGTGCAAGCTGTAGGGGCCGCCACGAGGAATCGTATACAATACAAATTCATGGCGGCCCCTGGCAGGGATTTGGCGGCCAATCCCTGCCTGGGCCCCTTACCTACCCTGCACAGGGCCACCATGAGCCTAGAGCCGCCCCTGGTGCAAGGTGCTCAATGCACATGGACAGATAGTATGAAGGACTTGCACTGTCATGGAGGACTTTCACTTCTGCACCATTAATCTGTCATTTTTCACAAGCGCAAAAAATCAGGTGCCTAGAGTTGATTCCGATGATTGTGTGCTAAATAAAAGGTAAACCTGATTATCTGCTTCATCTTTCATGAAGTATAGGCAGGGACATCACTAACCACTCTGAGAAACAAAGAGCCAGATTCATAAAATTCCTGTGTCATCAAACGTGAGCTCACTTCCTGAAGCCATGAATGGCAGAGGTCGCACCTCGGATTTCTCTTCCATCATGATAATGACAAGTACAACACAAGTAATACCGTACTTAAAAAGGCCCATGTCTCCAGTTTCTAATCCCCAGGCTTAAGTATCCAAAGCAAACTTGTCAATGCAATGCAGGCGCCAGATAACTTTGCGCAGATTTAAGGCATCTGAAAGGCAAGCTCCTTATAAACTCTCATGTCCATTTTTAGCCGTGACTACAGACTGCTTTATCTGTTGCCAAGGCTCATGTCATCAAGACAAAAAACTTACAAAGGAGGGGGCTTTCAATCGGCATCCTTCAACAGTTAGCTCGTTTGAGTCATGCCACATAGCCATTGCTTGAGGAAAGTGTCACATTTTCGATCATGCCAGAAATGTATTTATGGAGCACATGCATCAACATTTGTAATAGCGATTACCTAATTGCGATTTTCTGCGAATCGCAATTAGGTAATCGTTGTTACAAACATATGAAACTCATAGGTCCACATGCATCAAAAAATGTATTTGCGATTCCTTATTAGCGATAAATAAGGAATCGCTATTACGGAATCGCAAAACTCAATGCAGCAATAAAATCGGTAATTTTTTGCGATTCGGTAAACTTCACTATAACCAATAGCGATTACCGGTTTACCGAATCTGTAATTCGCTGTTACAGAAACGCTAATTGCGAATTACCCATATTGCTGCATTGAGATGACATCACAACCAGGAAGTGATTCACTGAATGCACACACCTGTACACAGGGAGAGTCTGAGGAGGAGAAAGACTGGTGTAGTTCACCTTGCAGAAACTGTATTTGGAGCAGAAGCTGTGACAAACCACCATGGCCACAGAAAATGAGAAAAATAAAGGATAAGGCAGGAAGAGAAAGATTAAATTCAGTGAAAAGGAATTTGAAATACTCACTTAGGAAGTGGTGTTGAACCATGACCGGCTGTTTGGGAAACTATCCCTGCAGGTTGCTGAGTCTGTCAAGAGAAAGATTTGGCTGGGGATACAAGCTAAGGTCAATGCTGTAGGGGCAACACAGCGTGCAATCCCTGACCTGCGCAAAAGATGGTATGACCTGCGCAGCCGAGCTAAAGAGAGGGTGGCTGAAAGGCTAGCCGCTGCCAAATAAACTGGAGGGGGACCATCTCCCGATCGAGCAAACACCCCACTGGAGGACATGGTGGAATCCACTCTGCAGCCAGAGGCAGTCGTCGGGATTACACAGATCGACACCTCTGAACATCCCAAGGTAAGACCACAGCGAAACATATTTTAATGTCAAATGTGGCTCAAATTGCCCAAAATGCATAGCCTGCATAGTGTAGCACACCTGAGTCCAGTCCACGTTTTACTTGCAACACCCAAATGCATTGTGGAAGTTGTATACAGACACATGTAAGGGTAAGGCATGGAGGGACAAACACAGCTTTACTGCAGCAGAGTACAGGAAGGGACTACAGTAGACTTTGTACATTACATAAGTAAATTTATTAGACCTTTGCATGTGCTATGTTACAGACATGTGCAAATAAAAAGTAACTGAACTTGCACTGTTTTAATCACAGATGCAGCACAGGACAGTGACGTGGCTGACGACCACGAGTCAGTGGGACAAATGGAACAGCCTGATGAGTGACCAGAACTGCCAGCATCCTCACCCATACCTACTCCCACTTGCCGCAGGAGAATAGTCCAACCACTGCCTGATTTGGAGAGTGATGAGGACAGCCAAAAAGGAGCTCCCACACAGCAGCCTGCCTATACACCACCACCACCACCAGAGGTAACAATGCAGTGCCGTTCCATTCAGTTCTGCAGGCAAAGGCCCAGGGCACTACTGACGTCTGCAGAGGACAATGGGGCACCTGCCTGCAGTGGGCTTGAGGCCAAGATGCAGAGCCTGCAAGGAAGGAATATGCGAATTATGCAGGGCCAACTGGGAACAATGGCAACACACATGGGGGAAATACGTGAATGCCTGAGAGAGCTAACAGCTGCGGTAGTTGAAGGGCATAGGGCGTACACCGGAAAACTAGACAGCGTTCCAACAGCCATACAAGATATGTGCAGGGTCATCCAGGCTGGCAGGCACTGGCGTAGCTAGGGGGGGGGCGGTGGGGGCGGTCCGCTCATGCATGGAACTGGCAAAAAGAGGAACTCTCTTTTACTATGGGCACGGGTTTTTTTTGACTGCACATTACAGATCATTTTTCCATGACCAGAGTTCGCTTGGAATAACCCTTTTAAAATACTTGGAAATAAAGTAAACCGATTATTTTTTATCTATAGCCATTAAACCAATGAATTTATATAACGATGTAAACTCTGCATGAAGAAAAAACTTGTGATATTTGAATCGCCAATATTAGAGACATTTTGCAATCAATAACACTTTCTTTGGCACTGAATGTATATGGGTAAAAGCTGCAGAGTCGAGAATAGTGCTCATTTTTGGTGCTGACGTCGTAGCCACTTAATTTTTTTTTTAAATGCCTGCTTCATTTTTTAGGATTCAATGTAATGTATTACGTAAACATTCAATGATTTGACACTTTTTAAAAAGGCAATTACATATCTTAAGCAAACAGAGCTGAATATTAACGTTGCTGTCAGTACAGTTTTTGGTTAGTGTCCAGGCTGGGCAATATCTGTTGGGGCAAGCTAGGTGTGTTTTCAGAACCCCTCTGACAGCTTTTGAAAGATTTATTACAAGGCTGGAAGTCTTTCCAATCAAGGCAAGTTCTTCAACATTTAAACTCAATTATTTTAAACATCTTGAGCAAGCAAAAGGAAAGTCAACATTTTTTCAGTATCCCAGAAAGAAACGTCTGAGCATTTGCGGGCACATTTAGTGCAAATTAAGTAGACTCTAGTTAAACATCTCTCTCTTCCGGGGCCGCGCGCGCGGCACTAGTGGCCCAATGCGGCGGCCTTTATAATTTATTTGGGGACACTGACACTACTGTAATGTCAGTGAGTGTCCCCAAATAAATTATATAGGCCGCCGCAACGGGCCACCAGTGCCCCGCGGCCGCCCCCAAAATAGTGCCGCCTGGGGTGGACCGCCCCCACCGCCCCTCCCTAGCTACGCCAGTGATTGCAGGAGGCATCACAATTCAATGGGGTGCATGCACAGTTACACCAGGGCAATAAATAGGCTGAGTACTACTACAGCTCAGCTTTCCAGGTGCGCATGCAGGTGGAGATGAGCCACTGCTGCGGGGATGTGGCCAGGGGCCTATTCCAGCTCACCACTGCAGTGGAAGTACTCCAGACTGCAGCAGTTAGTGGAAACCTCATGCATGTAGGGGGGACAGTGAGGAGGCCTCCAGCCTCAGCAGCCTACTGGAACCTGTGGCACATGCCAGGAGGTGCAGTACCAGGAGTCACGCCGGCACAGAAGGCTCAATGACGGATGTAGCTAAGCCTACTGAAAGGGCCACAGGAGTGTGTGGCAGGAAGAAATAGACATTTGGACATGTACAATTCTGGTGCCGTAACCAGAATCGTGTAACTTGTTCACACTGAAGTTTCAGTGCCAAGGCAATGACATTTAACTGTCTGTACCCACACTGCATTTGTCTGCACATGGTATGTTTGCATTAACACAACCACACAATTCTCACAATAAACCTTTGAACAAATACTTTGTTGTTTTGTGATTACCCACCTTAAAATTAATTTTGCGTGATTTCTGCCCGTCTCCGTCTCCCCTCTGCTGCATTTGGACTGCATGCCGCTTGGGGTGGTTGTCTTGGCTGTATGTCTAGTTCTGGCTTGCTATCAGAATCTTCCAGGGGAATGCCCCTATTAGTGGCTATGTTGTGCAACATTGCACTTGTGGCGACAATTTTACAGCAAGTCTCCAGCCTATACTGTAATGCCCCACTGGTTTTGTGGAGGACGCGAAACCTTGATTTGAGTACACCAAATGTCCTCTCAATCACATTGCGTGTTGCAATGTGTGCCTCATTGTATCGCTGCTTCCTTTGTGTAGAGGGATACAGATATGGAGTGAGGATGAAAGACCTCACAGAGTATGCACTATCACCTACAGGATGTGAAAAATAAAAATACATTAGTCACTGCTATGTGTCACAATGGCGGAAAGGTGTGCAAGACAGAATCTGTTTACCCCACAAATATCCTTCTCCAAATTCATCCGCAGGTAGACGTCTGTGTATGCCACTATGCCGGAAGATGTAGGAGTCATGCACTGCCAGGGTAACTAGCCACTATGTCTGTGATTATTGTTTTTGAATTGTAGATTACTTGAATGTTCAGTGAATGGTAAGATTTTCGGTTTCGGTAGATATACTCATTCACTGAGGGGGGACATATGGGTACATGCGTCCCATCAATGTAACCAACGACATGTGGAAATTGTGCAACCTGATAAAAATCTATTTTAGTTTGCAGCAATTCCTGTGGTGGTGTGGGGAACCTAATGTGGTGGTGTATCCTCTGCAACATGGCATTGCGGAAAGAGTTAAAAAAGCACAATAGGGCACTTTGAGAGACACCCCCAGCTGCAGCAATTACTACCTGGAAGGTTCCTGAAGCTAGGGGATGCAGAGAACACAGGACCTGCACATGGGTGGGGATGGTATGTGTCCTGCGAGTCTGACGCTGCAGTATTGGGTCTAACTCAGCAATGAGATCTAAGATTGTGGCAGCATTCAGCCTATATTTATCATAAATCTCTTCCTCCGTGACGCGTTCTCTGAAAATTCTCTCCTGTATCCTCCTTCTTCTCTGTGCTGCTGCTCTTAGCCTCATCCTCCTCGCCATGACGTAGAGCGCTGCCCTTGTGAAACATTCTGATGCATTCTGGGACTGTTTAAGTAGTTTGCTGATGATTAACACCAGATTTTTTTAATGTGAAATATTTACCACCTGATATGATTTGTTCTTATTTAAGAAATGCAATTTGCGATTTTTAACTTATTCTGTATTTGCGAATTCTTGTTGCATTGGATTTTGCGATTTCTTATTAGCGATTACCTAATACAGAATCGCTATTACAGATTCGATATTTTGGTAATCGCTAATTTTGCGAAAAATAGAGATATTCTGCAAATTTGCTTCATGCATAGGAACAAGCTATTTTGCAATCGCAAACGGCCTTTTTTAGCGATTCGTAATGTTTGCGATTGCAAATTAGCTTGATGCATGTGGGCCATAGAGTTTCATTTAGCGATTCCTTGGGGTTTGTAAATCGACCTACGTCATTAATATTAATGAGGTAGATCTCAATTTGTGACCCCCTAGGAATCACTAAAAATCACGGGGATGGTGGCCTGCTAGGGTTAGCAGAGCACCTTGACTGTGATTGCTCTTCAATAAAGCAATAATTTTCTTTTAAAAGCAGCTCGTTTTCGTTAAAGGAAACAGGTTGCATTTAAAAGAAAAAAATGAAAAGTTTTCTTTTCATTTTATAAGAGCAGGCGGTGGTCCGTGGGACCACCGTCTGCTCTTAAGAAACGTTTTTGCCACCATTCCCAAAGGGGAAGGGGTCCTTTGGGGACCCCTTCCCATTTGCGAATGGGTTACCACCAACTTGAAGTTGATGGTATAATTTGAATGTTTTGCGACCCCATTCACGGTCACAAAACATTCATACATACTGCTGGAATTCGGTATTTGGAAGGGACACCCTAAACACGCCCCTTCCAAATACCGAATTGCAAACCCATTTTGCGATTCGGTAACAGGTTACCGAATCACAAAATAGGGTTGATATATGGGAAAAGCCTTTTTTAAGTTTGCTAACACCCGATTTGCGAACCTAAAATAGCTACATACATGGCCCTAAGTCTCTTTGTTTGCTATTGGCTATTATGGCCCTGATTTACTAAACAGTAATGTAGAGCAGCAACTAAAGTTGCACTGCTTTGCATGCATGGAAGAGAGCAGCACAGTGCCATATCTACTAAGATGTGGTGCGGTTTTCCTCTCTCCCTGCACTGGCGCACTTTTGACTGCTTTGCACCAAAGCACACACCATTGTACCATAGTGCAAGGGAGTGTGCGTTCTTTAAGGAATAGTTTTTGTAAGGTGAGTGGACCCTTAAAGTACAGAAAACTACTATTTAATACTTTTCCTGCTTTGTATCTGTGCTCTGAAATTGTGCACGCATGCAAAGTAGGGAAAACGAGGCGAATTGAAAACATTTCTTCTTGTTACTCCTTCCTTGAGGAGGCGTAGGATTTTGTCGCCATTCCTTGTCTGTGATTTTAGAGTGATAGTGATTTGCGTCAAAACCCATGGGTGGTTGCATAGGAATTCCCATGCACTCACCCAGGGAAAACTCTCTTCACATAACGTAATGCAAGGAAGCGTATTGCTCAGCATTGCATTACTTTGGCAAACTATCAGGAGCAAGCCCTGATCTGTGTTGGACAGTACATTCCAACATAACATTTTGTGTCGTATTTGCATTACACAAGCATGAAAACCTGGCACAAATCATTAGTACATTTGGGCTGTGTGTGTTAGTCTGTTTACCTGAGGATTGCTTCCCTTTCTTTTGGACGGACAGTAAAGCAAAGTGTCTCTACACCACAATGGATGCACATCTGTTTTCCTAAAAATATTTAAACACACACACTTGATGGTGCTGCATCAATTGTGATTTGGCATTTAAGTATAAAAGTGTTTTTCTCCTAAATGCAATACAACAATGCTGCTTGCTTGTTCTTCTAATAATGTTTCCACATCACGCTGATATTGCATCTTATGTGATTTTGTACCTGATGTGATTTTGCACATTGTGCCATTGAACATTTTTCACACTTATGCTGACGTTGCACTAAGTATAATTGTGCACCTCGTTGTCCATCCAACCAAATGTGATACCATACTGATGCACACCTTTTCCATCTAATATACAATCATACTTATCTCTCTGTAGTGAACGATTTTGCACCTGTGTGAGGTGCTACAGTAATCCTGAGTTTGCATCAAATGTGATTTTGCTATGTGCATGCACCCAAAAGTGATTTTGTTCTTTAATGTGTTTTTGTCTCTAAAAGTATTTCACGCTCCTGCTTATTGATGTCACAATAATGGTGGTTTTGCATTTGAGAATTATTTTACATGGGGCCAAGGCATCAAGCTTCCTCTTCCGTATCCAAATCCACCAGCTCCCTCTTTCATTTCCGAATCTGCCAGTATCCAGCATCAGGGAGGCCCAAGCTAGTGGACCGCCGCGCTCCCCTGGGTGTCGGTTACCCTGGGGGGTTCTGATCTGCGCCTGGATGGATATGCTAGCAGGTTCGATGCTAACCTCGAAGCCATAGCCACTTCCAGGGGGAAACATCCATTACAACGCAGGAATTACAACGCAATGCCCATACAATGGGGTCAATACAATGCTGGATCCATTACAACGCATGCCATTACAACGCATGCCATTACAAAGCATATCCCTCACTGACCAGCACCTTCCCTAAGATAAGCACCTGGCAGTGTTAGAATAGTAATTTTCGTTATAATGGAATAATTGTTGTAATGGCTTGCGTTGTAATGGCATGCGTTGTAATAGAAGCTGCATTGTATTGACCACGTTGTAAAGGTATGGGTTGTAATAGTTTTCTTTGTAATGTCATACATTCCTTCCAGGGAACTCTGGAGGCCAAAACAGGTACTGTAACTGTGGACACAGGCCTGATCATAGTTGCTAGCGCACTGGCTCCTGCCTATGTCATCCTGGGGAGGGTGGGATATGCTCTGTAATTTGGAAAGTTGCCACCACCCCGATGGAGCGCTAACAGGCAACCTCTGATTGGCTTTCCTTTAAATATATTAGTTGGTTGGGCACTGGCAGTGTCACGCATTGTCTCGAATGGTTGTTTACCCTGTCTCTGTAAGTTAACTGTGGTCACTTCCTTCTGTGTCTCTTTAGCTTTGCACAATACGAGCTTGGCAGTACCTTTGTTGATTCATTGGTTCCACATTTATATAGTGTGTTGGGACTTGAGGCGGCGGATTACCCTCATTCTCGACCTCGCCTGCTCACTGCTCACCTACTATTCTCAGACCCACCATGAGCAATACATACAGGTAAATGTCCTGGAATGTACGGGGCCTGGAGAACTCTACCAAAACCCACTAAATATTCAGCTTCCTCCGTAGGCAGGGGGTGTCACATGTTGACACATCTATTGAAGGGTGTGTGTTGCTGTGGCGGAAGTGCAGGGGCCAATTGTTTTACACTAAATATTCCACTTAAGTGAAAGGAGTTCTAATAAGAGTGAGGTCTGGGCTCCCGTTCCACCTGCACTTGTCACTTTGGTAACCGCAAAATCGTTATATGATCTTAGATGGCCTGCTAGATGGTTGATCAATAACTGTTGGTGCTATTTATTCCCCCATTGCAATCCAGTGGGACTTTATGGAACAATCGCATGGTCGAATTAATGTACGGGAGGGTAGACCTGCGCTGTAGAGGTGTTCTAATATGAGTGACATCTGGGCTCCTGTTCCACCTGCAGTTGTCACTTGCGGACCGGCAAAGTCGCTATGTGATCTTAGATGGCCTGCTAGTTGGTTGAGCAATAACTGTTGTCGCTATTTATGCCCCCATTGCAATCCAGTGGGACATTATGGAACAAATGCTTGGTCTTATTCATGCTCAGGAGGGTCGCCTCATGCTGTGGTGCCAGGACTTTAATGCTGTACCTGATGTGGACTTGGATACGTCCCACCCTTCTCTCCCTAGAGCGCCATTTTTTCAGCCCATTGCAGCCCTTAATGGGTGGATCAGGTCATGGCAGTTAATTGGTCACTGGGCGTAGCATGCAACCCTGCATTCCAGAGTTTTTCCACTAATCCCATATCCACTACCTGTACACTACAATTGGCCTGGTATGCCACATGCCACAATTAGAACATTGCATTAAAGGTAGCGCATACCTCACCCGCACTTCCTCTGACCACAGTCCACTGTTGATCGAGCTAGTCTGGGGGCCTTGTAGAACTAAAATACTCACATTAAGGCTACCAGAAGGGGCCCTCCAAGATATTGTGTTTATGGAAATGCTGAGCAGTTATATATTGCAATTTTCTTTTACCACAATGAGGTCTTTGTAGTGGACCCTCGAGTTGAAAGGGAATGCCTTTAAGGTATACATTAGGGGGGTGTCTAATTCCACTTCATATGGAGTTTGCAAAACACTCCTGAATGATATATCCAAATTGGAAGACAGGCTTAAAGCAGCGGAAATTTCTGTAGTTACAAGAGGGCATCAACCTGAGGTTCTCCAGCAACTGACTAGTGAACATAGGGAGGCAGTAAGCAGGTTGGCCCACCTGGACTATAAGGAATGGCAGGTGAAGTTTCATGGGAAGGTGACAAAAACCAGCTGTCTCCAGACATGGCTGATTTATAGCGAGGCTATTCTGACTTCTATGAAGATAGAGCAGTCCAAGATAACGCTGTACTCTCTGCCTATTTGCAGGGCACATTTGGCAACCCTTGATGCCTTGCAGTCATTGGAACTGGAGCCACCACCGGATATGGCACCTCTGAGATTGGGCAGGCCATTAGGGAAATGACTTAGTTAACTAGTTTCTGTAGACTTGGCACTCTGTCCTGTATGAGTGTTGCCCTGACTGTCGCCTCACACTCCCCTGATTGTGGTGGGTAGATGATCCCAGAGACTCGAAGTTGAGGCTTTCTGCCTCAAGCCTATATGTGTGTTCCTTCCGTAAGCATATGTTTTGGTATGCATTGTCGTCAGAGGTACATTGGTAATTAATATACCCAAGTAGCTTGGCATCCAGTGCATTGTTTAGTTTTCTCTCGCTTGTTCCTCCTATTGCTTTTCATAAATGTTGCTCGAGATTGACTTACATTAATTTAGTTTTGTTAATGCTCAAATATTGTGCTTTGAATATTTGCTGTTTCTTTCATGAATAAAACCTAATAAAAATATTTGGTGTAAGTTATTTTGCATCTGAAAGATATTTGCACTTTAATGTTAAATGCGATTTTGCTTTTTCCCCTCTTTTCTTCATTTCCAAAGCTAATGGTGATTGCGTACTTGTTTCAACTATTGCATGTTAAATAAAAACACCATCAAGAATAGGTACCCCTTCCCTACCATTTCAGTCCTCCTAGATGAGGTGAAAGATGTCAAGATATACACCAAGTTAGATTTGAGAGGAGCCTATCACTTGGTAAAAATGAGAGAAGGGGATGCGTGCAAGACGGCTTTCAAAACAAGGTACGGATTGTTTGAGTATACTATGATGCCGTTTGGGTTATGTAATGCTCCTTTGGCATTCCAATACTGTTAGACCTGGCACCTTGGCGTGAGTCTCCCTTCCACTTTTTTGTTGCTGTGCCTCATGTGTTTTGCTGGTGTTAGCTGCTCAGAATACTGTGCCACTGCCAACCAGTGCCACAGTGCAAGTGCTCCCTATTTAAAATGTATATGTTGGTTGGATTCCATGATTGGCTTATTTGGCTTACTGTCAGACCCCAGTAAAGTGCACCAGGAGTGCCCAGGGCTTGTAAATACAAATGCTGCTGGTGGGCTTGCAGCACTGGTTGTGCCACCCACAGAAGCGGTCTGGTAAAATGTATCTAAGGTCTGCCATTGCAGAACCTGCGTGCAGTCTGGTACTGTCATGCTGACTGGGTAAGTGCACACACTTTCCAGTCCCTAAACCTTCCCTTAACTTCATATCAGTCACCCCTATGGTAGGCCCAAGGGCAGGGTGCATTGTAAGCATAAGGTAGGACAAGCCCTGATGTGTGTGGCATGTCCTAATAGTGAATTACAGCCATTTTCGTTTTTCACTATTGTAAGGCTACCTGTTCTCCATAGGCCAGAAGGGGCTGTTAGAATTGTTACATCCTATGATCCTAACAGACCCAGGGAACATGGTAGAAGTTCGAGTTTAGTATGCCTGAACTCAGAATAATAAAGTACATATTTTAGTAAAGTCTATTTTAATATTCTGTGTGTGCAAATACCACTTTTAGAAAGTTGGTATTTGCTTGCTTGACCATTTCAGCCCGCCTCTGCTATGATGTGTATCTGCCTGTCTGGTTGTGTGAGTGACAGGGCTGGGGAAACCCAGAGGGGCAGGGCAGGTAGCCTGGTGGTGAATAGGAAGATTGGCAGTCAGATGGGTGGGAGGAGTACACCTGGGCTCTGAACAGGGTTGTGCTCTGCTACTACAATGCGGCTGATGTCTCTGCCCTGCACCCTGAATAGAAAGGCAGAGTCATGTCAACAGAGTGCTCAAGAACTGGTTTGGACTGGGCAAAGGCCCCTCAACCCCAGAGGAACAAAGGAATTAGGGGTATAAGTATTGGGACCCTGCTCCCAAGAAATTAGATCCTGCTTAAACAAGAAGAACCTCTGCCAGAGGAGAAGGAACTGGGAAAGCTGTAGGAGGAGTAACTGTCCCTGACCTGGGAGATTGTCCTGCAGTGGTTGCCTTGCTGCTGAAGGAGAGGAGAAAGACTACTAAAGACTTTGCTTCAACTTGTGCTTTAAAAAGATCTCCAAGGGCTTGAACTGAGCTTGCCCCCTGAACGAAGTCCCAGGACCAGTGGACTTCACCCCCAGCTCCCCAGAGTCTTTTGGAAGTGCCTGCTGCTGTTGTTGGGCCTTCTGAGGGACTGCGTGTCGCAAGGAGCTGGAAGCGCGATGCAAGGAAGAGAAGCGTGCCGCCGTCGGAGCTGTTGCCGTCGCATCTCGCAGAGAGTGTCGCCGCTGCAGCATCGCATCAAGCGGAAGCGTCTCGCGTCATTCCGGAAGTGTCTCGCAACGCCGAAGAAGCGTGTCGCCATCGCAGCCATCGTAGCTGTCGCATTGCACCGCATCGAGAGAAGAGTCTCGCATCGAGGAGGAAGCGTGTCGTCATCGCAGCCATCGTAGTTGTCGCATTGCACCGCATCCAGAAAAGCACCTCGCATCCACGGAGAAGCGTGCCGCCGTCAGAGCCGCTGTCGTCGCATCTCGCAGAAGGGGTGTCGACGCTGCAGCATCGCATCGAGTGGAAGCGTCTCGCAACGTCGGAGAAGAGTGCCGCTGCCAAGGCCGCTGTCGTCGCATCTCGCCAAAGGTGACGCCGCTGTAGCTGACGCATCGAGTCGAGTCTTCTCGCAACATCGGAGAAGCGTAACGCATCTGGAAGATCCCGTCTTTATTTCTTTTGCACCAAGAACTTCAACGCATCTGCATCGCTGCAACACTTTTGTTGCCCTGTGTGTCGCATCTAAGGTACATTGACTTAAAGTGTCGCATTTAAGAACTTAAGAGAAACTAAGCAATCTTCTACCAACTAAGCAACCGTATTGTGTATTTTTAATCGTTTAATGGTCTTGTGATAATCCTATATAAAGAATCTTTATTTTTCATATAAATACCTGTGTGGTGTCCATTTGTAGTGTTGTCACTTGGTTACTGTATGCGTTCACAAATGCTTAACCTATAACGCTCTGAAATAAGCCTTGTCTGCTCACGCCAAGCTACCTAGAGGGTGAGCAAGGGGTTGTTTTTAGTAGTGTAATTCCTTACCCTGACTAGAGGAAAGGTTCCCTGCTTGTCACAAGTACCTACCTGTGCCAACCAGAGAACCCGGATTCTAACAAACACGTCATGAATGTTGTTTAGAAAGAATATCTGGACAAGTTTGTTATCTTATAATATGATGACATCTTGGTTTAACTCAGCAGATAAAGAGACACACGGACAGCATGTTGTATTGGTCTTCCAGGAGTTAAGAGAACATCAGTTGTTTTGGAAATTGACGAAGTGAAAAGTGAAAGCAGTACAAGAATGGACAGTACCCAACTGTACAATGTTTTTTGGGTTTCTCTAACTATTATCGCAGGTTCATATAACATTTCTCACATGTGGTTTCACCTATCACGAGGTTGTTAAGAAAAAGAGTTCCTTTTGCATGGACCAATGATGCTATGGAAGCATTCCTTTTTCTGAAAAGGCATTTATCACTGATTCATCCACAGCCAGAGGTACCTTTCATTGCAGAAGCGGATGCATCAGATGTGGCAATTGGATCTATTCTCTCTCAAACAAACTACAAAACTGGTCAACTTCATTCTGTGGCTCATTTGTCAAAATAATTGAACTCAGTCGAATTGAATTACACAATAGCTGAAAAGTAGTTGTTGGCTATTAAAAAATCTTTTCTGGAATGAAGACATTATTTGTGGAGGGCACAGCACAAAGTCACAGTATACACAGATCACAGAAATCTTCAGTTCATGAAAACAACAGGGCAATTATCGCAAAGACAGATGAGATGGATGCTGTTTTTTACTACCCTTTCCCTCACTTGATCACCCTAAAACTCTGTATGTTTCTGTCAATCAGAATTGGGTATATCAAAAGGTGGACCATATTGTTTTTCGCTCCGATCCTGAGCAGTTTTTTTCTCTTGCTGTCACAAGGCACATGACAATTCACTTCTGCGACTGTCCATGCTCCCCTCTTGAACGGAGTACAAGACTTCCAGCCTGGTTGGTGGTCTCTCACCAGGGCCGGTCCCCCACCTCTAGGTGCCAATCCACAACACGCCGGGCCGGTCTGGCTCTTTTGTTCGTCTTCCATCAACTCAAGCGTGTGCCTGCTTTATCTAACAACTCCAGCCACCAGCCTGGGCCAGTCAGGATACTGTTCTTGACATGGCTCTGGAAAATGAAAACCCGAAACCGGTCTTAGGATGCTTGTTTACAGTCCAGGGAGGACCTGGCCTGGCAGTTTGGGCTGGACTGTTCCCATTGGGCACAGGGTCAAGACTGATTTGCATATGGCTGGGTCCAAACTGGAATGGCACGGTGAGCAAAAAAACGATGGATTTAGGCCCAGATCTCTGTACTGGGGTGAATGTAGGACATTGTTCTGCATTCTGTCCATCAATAGTTATTTTTGCATTTGTCACCCCGAGTGGAACGGGTATGCTCAGACGTGAGTCCCGTGCTCTCCATGCCACTGGAATCAAGCTTTCCTGGCTGAAGAGGGGTGAAACCCCGAAACCGGTCTTAGGATGCTTGTTTCCATTCCAGGGAGGACCTGGCCTGGCAGTTCGGGCTGGACTGTTCCCATTGGGCACAGAGTCAAGACTGATTTACATATGGCTGGGTCCAAACTGGAATGGCATGGTGAGCAAAAACACAATGCATTTAGGCCCATATCTCTGTACTGGGGTGAATATATGACATTGTTCTGCATTCTGTCCATCAATAGTTCTTTTTGCATTTGGAAAATGAGGTGCATGGGAGTGCACTGTGTTCTGCAGTGATGGTGCTCCAATACACTCTGCAGAATTGATGTAGCTGCCACTCACTGTCCGGTTTCTGGTCCACTGCCACACGGAGAGCTTTATTCAGTGTCTGCATAAATCTCTCCACTATGCCTGCAGCATTATTTTCTGGTGTTGGATCCTCAATGCTGCCAGATATTCTCGAAACTCAGCTCCCTAAAATGGAGGGCCATGGTCTGTTCGGACTGTAGTTGATATGCCATATGCTGCAAATGTTTTCTCCAAGCGCGGCTTGACATGTGAAAATGCTGTTGTTGCCACCAGCTCCAATACATGACATTTGGAGTGTTCATGACCATCATCAGCCTCCCATCCGAGAAGCTTCCAAAGTCCAAATTCACTTCTCCCACATGGCCATTGGTGTGTCCTCGGTGCCCACTGGTGTTGGTGACATACATAGGGCTCCCCATGATCTGGCACATGCATATCACTTCTTCTTCCATAGCATCCATGCCCGGAAAATATACTTTCCTCCTCAGCCTTACCTTGGTTTTCTCGGCTCCTTGGTGTCCTTGGTGTGCCATGTTGTTCCGTCGGCCCTCCAGTGACTTGGGGATGATAATGCGAGGACCTTGCAATAGGATTCTATCTGCCATGGAACGCAGCTCATCTTGCATCCTCCACAGGTGTGAGAGCTGCGTCATTTCCTTGGGGTGCAACTGGTTGGCATCTTAGAGGAAGAACTTCCAAGCATTGTTTCTGGCTGACTCCACTCTCTGGAGGCCGTTGTCATCCAGTGTGGCTTGCCTGATGTCCTACAGTGTCATTGCTCTGGGTACGCAATCATTGCCACCATGGGTGCAAACTCTTCTGCCCCCTCACCATCACTGCTCATCCCCTCTGCACATTCAGGGGGTGCCAAGATAGGAAATCCGTTGGGTTGCCGGTGCCCGGTCAATATACCACACCAAACCTGTAGGGCAGCAAACTATACTGCTCGCGGCTCAATCCGAGGGGGTCGGTGTAAGACAGTACACGTAAACAGACTCACCAATGGTACTGCTTTAAGATGGTTGACAGAGAACATGAAACAATGGGATTGCCATTGACGTTTCGAGCTTTTGGCCTTCATGTGCCATGGTAAGACTTTGCTTTTGGATGAAACCTTGAATCACTTGGGGACCAAGAAGAAAGCATTCCCCATAATTGTTGCTATATTTAATACAGCCTTCGTGTTAAGATTTGGAAAGTGAACTCCAGTGGGGGTCTCCCCTTGTTGAATTTTGGACATATGATTACGGATACTTGTGGATCCGTGTGTGGACTTCATGCTGGTTTGGAGGACTTCTTTTCCCTTGAATTTCACAGTATTTAGGCTGTCTACATCCCTCTAGTCCTGAGGAAGACCCGCCGTGATGTCTAACTATTAACACATAAACAATAGGTTTGAAACTTCAACAGCAATCCCATTCTTTCATGTTCTCTGTCAACCATCTTAAAGAAGTGCCAATAATGATATAGGATGTTTGTTGAACTGTGGATATGAGAGAGAACAGACATCTTTTGTTATAATTAATCTATATATATCATGGTAAGATCAGTTTTTGTCTACATTGTGTAATGTCAAACCTATTTTTTCACTGTATGTCACTAAGTCATAATTTGATTTATTTTTATATTTTTTGACAGCCTTATATGAAGACTAAAATGTGTGCATAATATTTAGATATATGGCTTCCAATATACTAAATAATTATAACTGTTTTTGTGAGTTGTATGATAGAGGCATGCATGGCTAAACCACGCATGCCTCTACTACGTGGCCCCAATAACAAATGCGTCTGAACAACACATCCTTTACCATTCATGACTTTACCACAGATGCATGCCTATACCACGCAATTTCATGGTAAAGGCATGACTGGTAAAAGAATGTGTGGTAAAGATCACGCCCCAACCCCCCGCCCTGAGCCCTAAATACTACCCCACCCCCCTGAACCCTAAACATTACCCGACCTACTAAGTCCAAAACACTACCCCAACCCCTCGAGACCTAAACACTACACCAAAACCCCCTGAGCCCTAAACACTATCCCAACCCTGAGCCCTAAACACTACCCGGGCTCCCCCCTGAGCCCTAAACATTATATGACCCCCCTGAGCCCTAAACACTACCCAGACCCCTCTGAACCCTGAAAAGAACTCCAACCCCCAGCCCTTAAAAAATACCCCCAGGCTCCCAAAATCTGGCACCAGCCCCACTTACCTCACCACGTCTTCTCCCGATCCTTCCTGTTCCTGGGCCCGCCCATTACAGCATCTAGACCGCACATATGCCTTTACCACGCATATGCGTGGTTAAGGCATGCGTTGTTGAGCAAACCTGTGCATAACATATATTGATACAGATCCCACCACACTGAATATCCAGCTACAGTGTATGATATACAAATTGCTGACGGCCACTGACTTATTTGTTTTCTCAGCGCCCTGATGAAGGAATTGGTTGTGTACATCTCTCTTCCAAAACGTGCATCAGAGCATTTCTTTTTCACATGTGCATGTATGTAATTGTGTGTCTCCACGGTTTTTGTCCCTTTTGGGTTATTTGTATTGAGAAATTGATGTTGTCTTTTCTGATGTTTGTTTCTTTTTTCTTTTTGATGTGTACATCATGTTCACAGTTCCTCATCATGTTAACGAGGCTCCTCAACAATTGATGTGCAATTTTGATGTTTTTTGCGATACTTTTATGTATAGCTGTAATATCAAAAATTGATTTATAAAAATGATTTATACTTTTTGATAATATATTTAGAAAATTACTTGGTCTAAGGGACATGTGTTTTTTTGGATGTATCACCTTACTTTAAATTATTAATAAGTGTTTGTTGTTCTCCATTGTGTTTTCCCTGCTTTCTTCTCCTTATTATTTTCATAACCAGGGACCCTCTTCTGAGGCTCATCACTGGATCCAGAATATTCAACCACATTACACCCGACCCATAACCATCTAAAATGGATCCCATTTGAAGCAAGAATCCTGTTGAAGATAGTTTTCATAACACACAAGGCCCTTCCCCATAACACACCTGTCTACCTGCCCAAAACACTTGAAATTTCCAGTACTAGTCGCTTCTCAAGAAGCTTGAACTCCCTACAGCTGAAGCCACAGAAGTTCAAAAAGCAGAAGCAGAAGACGTACAACCGCTCCTTCTCTGGTTTGATTAATAGATTCCTTCACCAGTCATCCTCAGTCATTCAGCATCACCTTCTACTTATAGACTCCAAGGGATCATGATCCTCCAAATTGCTGTGATATACTGTATCTGTATTTATTTGTGGTCTTTGCTCCCTGCTCTGTCCCTTCTGCATCTTGGCTTTCATGTATGATCTGACTGTGACATGTCCAGCGCTCTGACACCCTGCAGGATGAAGTTAGCACTATGTAAAACTCTGCAAATAAATAAATAAATGCAGCCCTATATTCAACACTAGACCAGATAGAGGAGTATTTGGATGCGGTAGCTCTGGTGTACTTAGAATGTACTTTTTGAATACTGCTGCTATGATCTGGATTGAATTTTATTTGTCATTTATGAGATATTTTTATTATGTATTTATATGTTTTTTATGGTATGCACTGTGCTTTTATGGATACCTTATGCATCCGAATAAAGTTATTATGACTGACATGACTGACTCCTAAGACTCAGTGGAAATCGTCCTCTGCTACCAGTTTGATGCAGCACTTTTTGGTGCTAATTCAGGCTCAGACTGCAATGCTGTGCATCTTTAGATCCAGATTTAGGCTGTCACAGCAATCAATACAATTAAACAATGTGAAGCGCATTTGTCCCCACAAAGAGGACAGAGTATTGGATTTACAAAACATGGAGGCTTTATTAAAAGATTAGCAAAGTTACAAACTCAAATCGTCAAATTAGTTGTAAGTCAATAACCAATACATGAATCCATTAGTCAATAAAATTAAAAGTAATTCAAAATCATAAATGCAAAGACAAAGTGTTATAAAGTTGTCTCAAACAAAATCAAAGCATACTCAGTTTTCCCTGCTCAACTAAGGTAGGAAAAGGTCAGAAAGGGTTTTGGAGGTAGTTAGGGGCAAGTTGTCAGCGTGGAAAGCCTCTGGATAAAAGGCATTAGAGGTCAAATAAAGCTTCGTCAGCAAGCGGGCAAGGCATTAGCCCAGGAGTCAGTTAAACTAATTCGGGCAACAGAAAAACGCAGCAGCTCTAAATGAAGCTAGAAGGGAATATAAGGCTGAAACACAATTTCTCAGAACAGTCAACCAATCAAGTGAAGACAGAAAAGATACAGTTCCATTCTCATGAAAATTTCACAAGCAGGCTTCAAACTAGCAGATAAAAGATATGGGCAGCACACACTCACAGGTGCAGCTAGAAGGCCTCTATTCGATTAAAAAATTCCACCACAATCTCAGAGAACAAAACATTATTTTCTGCATGAGAAACTAGAAAAATAAGGATTAGATGTTTCCAACTTTTAGACAAAAATAAATGGTATGCTGTACAAGCAAAGTAGCAACGAACATGAGCACTTGGGAAATGTGCAGAACATACATTTGTGTGTGCCTTGTTACTGCCAATTTATGTGAAAAAAACACCTAAGGAAAAATTTGTTTTACCAGTCACCGCTTTCTGTTTTCACGTATTTGAGAATGGAAAGGAGAATCTGCTGGAATTTCCAGCACAAACACAAGAGGTGGTCCGCTACCAAGTGGGTATTGAAGAATTACACAGTGTTCTTGGAGCTCCAGATAGAAGGCACAACATAAGCAGGCTTAGGGAAGGGACTTGGGAGCTGAGGTGACAGTGGCAAAATACAAATACTGCTGCACACAAACTGAGGCGCTTATTTACAAGAACCTTGCGCCGCCAATGTGTCAAACTTTTTGATGCATTAGCAACGCCATCCCTGCTCCATATTTACAAGGTGACGATCTTTGAGGATGCGTCCCTTTTTTGTCGGCCTGCTTGTTTTTTTCCTCTGTCGTGTTGTGTAGTTCCTATAGAAAATATACAGGATCTGCGTGTTTAGACAACATACACTTTAGGATTGGTGTCAGACGAACTCTGATCACCCCACTGAGTATGTTGGCCCTTTTTGTACCAACTACCTCACGCTGCCACTAGAATCTCCTCTTACCAAGAAGAGAATAGTTCTTGGCAACCATCGAACATGACAACCCTGATCCTTCAGGACCGTGGAAACAATGTACTACCTTTCACTCAGTTGTTATTCTGGTGTAGACTAGATGGGCTGCAACAACCTTTAGACAGTATAAGATATAAATGATTAACAGTACTATAAAGGTAAAAGGACGGTATAGTTCTACCATATTACTAAAATCATGAATACATTCAAGTATATAAAACACGTGATAAAAATATGAGTACGCCTACGATGCCTACCTATCTAGATGTACCTAAGTGTGCCTAGCATGGGTGTAGGCGTTAAGCCAAGAATTTCTCTAGTATTCAGTCAACCCCATTACCTGAAGTGAGACTATGGGACCCCGTCCTGTTCTTGAGCTGGACAGCCCGCGAGGGAGGTTAGACCACTGCGAGCTGGAGTGTCTGCTTGCAGGAACCTCAACGTCTCTGGTCAGTGTGTCGGCCGGGAAGTCTCAATCTCCTCTAGCTAACTTAGCAAGATGTGATGTATATTTACTCATATGTCTCTCCAGGGGTCCTACCTTGCTGTATTACTGTGTCGGCCTAAGGATGACGTCAGGCATGAACTTTGTACATAGATTTTATACAGGAGATGGCAGTCCTGCTGTGCTTCCAAGAACCCTCATGCATAATGTATGAGATTTCAAACTAGGTAAAACCCGCGTTCTGAATGCAGTGTAATATCTAGGCAAAAGGTCAATCCCTGTAAACCGTGACAAGTGTAATGTAGGGAGAAAATATAGGTGAAAGGTAACAAGTTTACCGAGGCCTATATTATAGTACCTATATGGAATATAACAGTCGAAATCGGCTGCATTGCATTCGTTTTAATACATACAAAGTAGGCGTTCCATCGATAAAATCCCCCGTAAAAACTGATGCACTGGTATTTATTTGCCAAAATTACGGATTGTCGGGAAGAGGGCCGCTGAGCTTGAGATGCTTCAAAATCCCTACGCCGCAAAACCCCAGGCGTAGGAAGGTCATATTGGCTGTTTCAGAGGAATTTGACCCACTGAAGTGACTTGAAACAGTGTAATCTGCAATCTAGTCCCATCCCCTCAACAGGTAAGTGCACACATAAAGTAGGTAACACAGTAAATTACACAATACACTAAATTAATGCCTTATGTCACATATACGTGGGCATAGTGGCACACATAAGTACACTATGCCCACTTGTATGCGTAAAACACAGGCCCAATGTAATAGAGTGCAAGGTGAGTTTTTCACTTTTTCACACTATTACATTAGGCTACTTGCATCAGTAATAACTGACTCATCACTGTGAGAAGTTGGCCGGATGTATGATGTCACTAGTTCTAGTGTACACCTTATATCAGTCCAAACAACCCTTATGGTGATTGGTTGTAAAGTCAACCTTATAGACCAGCTATCCTAGTGGTAGCATGGACAAGAGCAGTCTTAGGCTAAACTTTGAATGGCATGTGAAGCCAGCTGTGATACCATATATAATCCCTTGAATACCAAATGAAAGGACACCACAACAGATATATATATAAAATAAAGTGTATTTATTCTAGTTAAACTCTCCCCACTCTTTATGAGATTCGAGGTAAGTACAACACAGTCCTATTTAAGCATACACATTGCTGAAGTCGAGTTCGTTTTATGACGAACTACAGCAATGCGCCACTTTTTGAACCGTAACACGAACCAGTTGGGCATGGCTTGCAGATCACGGCATGTGAGGAGCGGAGATAGGATGGCAGTGGGCTGCAGCCAGGCCAGCGAGGGCGCGGCTCCCCAGGCAACTTCGGACTAATTTTCGGAAGCACCCCATTCAGCCCTCACGCCGCTGTCGTCGCCAGCCCTCCCCCCTCAGCATATAGAGAGCAGCGAGGTAGGGGAAGGGGGTGGTGGAGCTGACCTGGCATTTCCGCGGGAAACGGGAGTGGCAGCTGTGCGACGGGTAGGCATGAGGCAGCGACACCCTTACTGTGGTGTGGAAGCGGTCAGCAGTAGGCCGGTATAGCTTGTACCACGCCGCAGGGGGCATACACCCTCCATCGCAACAGTGCCCAAACAGAGTGAGGATTATTATTGTACTTTCTATGGCACTGCAGGGGCGCAGCTTAGGCCTCAAGCGCCCACTCAAGCAACCAACGTCCTGTATCAATGCCCTGATGAGTCCTGGGTCAGCGGTAAGTGGCGGGCTCTGAGGTAATAGCTGGGCGAGATAGCGATGGCAAAGGCTGAGCCAGCTATACCTGGGGACGCTAGGGCAGCGAGCCCTTCCATGAAACATTGTGCCCTCACCATCGTGCCCACCGCCTGCCTGTCTCACTCGCTGCAAAGCCAGGAGTTAATTGGAGACAAATCAGTGGAGCATAAAAAGCATAAAAACCATCAGCGAAAGCAGCAGTAACATAGCAAGGGGCACCCAATAGGGTGTCCTTACTAGGGGAACTGCGTGGTGCATTGGCATTAGCTAAGGCGGCCAAGCCAAAACTTGGTGCAGCCTGAAGTCCTGCCACCCTGGGCCACCTGCAACATACCCATCTTACGCCACCTGAGAAGCTCTCCTGCATCAAGAACAGTTGCTTCACAGTGTACACTCTTTTCACTGACTTACTCACTCGGGGGCAGATTTACAAGCCCCTTGCACCACTTTTGCGTCACTTTTCCCATGTTAAAAGTGATGCAAAAGTGGCGCAAGGGGCTTGTAAATCTGCCCCTCGGTCTTTAAAAGGCAAAATAGAAAACGCCAAGTGCTGCCGAACTCCAATCCTCTAAAGATATTGCCCTGCAAGTAAAATGAGATCTGGGTAAGTACGTGGGGCACCTAGGCCCCAGGAAAACAAGCATAGGCATAGCCAATAGGTCTCGCCTTTGGGACCTTAGAAGTATTTAGTAATGCAGCACAATATCCTTGGTGCAACAACATTAATTGTTGCATGGCTAAACACTTATAAGGTCCCAAAGGCGAGACCTTTAGCATTTGCAATGCAATAGGTCTCGCATTACTTAAAGTTTAAGCTATTGGCGTTGCAAATAATAATGCAATGCCAATAGCGCAAACTTTCAGTAATGTAAGAGCTATTGCGGCCAGGCATCCTGTGTGTATGTTGGGGTGCTGAATGGTAGAAACGGGTTGTTGTGAATAAACATAGAAGGAGATGAGGCTTCTGCAGCCTTTCAAAGTAAACTGTATGGTTTGTTCACAAAAATAAACATACTTGAGAGGCTTCTGTAGCGAACCGAATAAATGTGGAAATTCTATATCTACGCAGCCTATAAAATGAAACGGCTTAGAGTTGACTAAAGTAACAGAATAGTGCATGGGAGTAAGAATTATTTGTAAAATAAGCAATAGAAGTCGTAACAAACCACAAGTATTTAGAACAATATTAAAAGAAAAGCATAGCAAGCAAGCTGTAAATGTACGCAGCGAGGCCTGCTTTGTCTATGGTGGGGGGTACGTGGCTAAACCGGGGTGACAAATACAAGCATTAGCGAATACTGATCTGCTGGTGGCACGAAAACATGTTTTAAAATGTGTAATTACCTAAATAATGTAATTACTGAAAAGGCATCAGAGTTTGATATGGTTATAATTTTGAAAGAGCACCTAAACCTGTCAAGCGTTTATAAAATGCATGCTGCTGCTACCGAATTTGATATTATCTAAAAGTTGCTGTGAAAAAGAAAAGAATGCATACATATCCTGATGTTGCTATGACACTAGTTCTGAAAGTATATGGTAAAAACTGAAGTTAATAATTTACTAAGTATTGGAGCTAATATTTTTGTAAAAAAAAATAAAAATATACAGAAAACAAACAGTATTTGCAATGTGTGCAGAGAAGAAATGCGTGCATACAGGAGCAGATAAACAACCCCAAAAAGTACATTTGAAATGCATGGAGACAGGAGGAGCTGAAGAACTTACAATAAATGGTGGCTAACAAGGAGGCCCTAAATGCAGAGCGATAGCGATCAGGAAAATGAGGCTAAAACCAGATCAGGCTTCCCCAGGGACGGGAGACTCTTTGGGGCATATCAGCAACACCCGGCGATAATTATCGCTCAGCGCTCTTAGCGTGAGGATAATTATCGCCGGGCAACGTGGATTTTTATCGCTGAGATAGCGTGCTATTAGCAACGCTTATCTCCTCAGCGATTAAAATCCTCACGCTAACTGCCTAACGTGAGATTATCGCTGGAAACCCAGCGATAAGCTCACGTTAGCTTGCTGATAGGGACTCACAAACTTAGCCATGATATCCACCTTCCTTAGGATATCATGGCTAAGTCAGTCCTGAAGCAGGCATAAGGAAAGTAGCGATAACAGGGGTTATCGCTACTTTTCCTGACGCTATGCTTTATAGAGTGGGGCTTGATGATAGGAGAAATGTCGCTTAGCGACATTTCTCCTGTCATGTTAGGTCAGGAACGCCCACTTTGCATCTCATTAGAGATGCAAAGATGGGCGTTAGGAATCCTGACGCTAAAGCAAGGTTACACGCGTTAGCGTGGCCTTGCTAATTAGGTGATAAAATTATCGCCGCTTTTCAGCCGAAAACGGCCGCAAAAGCGGCGATAATTTTTTATTGCCACGTTGTAAATATGCCCCCTAGGGCCCACAGCCAGGCGTCCTGTATGCATGGCCTGGGGTTGTAGGGGACGGGGGTAGAGATTTTTTGGAGTGATTTGTGATAAACGTGTTTGTGAGGCTTCTGCAGCCAAAGCAATAATTAACATAATGGTAAATGTACGAACGCTGGGAAAGTGAAGAGTAGCGCCAAAATAAAAGTACAAAGCTTCGTATGCTTAAAAACTGCCATTGAAATGTGCAGAAAGCGTTAATTAAAATCAAAAAATGTCCCCTCGTAAATAAAGCTAGCCCAGGCGTATGGAATCCGGAGTTCCTGCCAGCCACACCACACAACTCATCCTGCTGTTATCTTTAGTGGCAGCTGCCATATTCATAATACATTTCTGTTGATCCTCCATGCCCTGCAGGAGAACAATAAGGAAGGGTTGTTTTAATTTTTTTATTCAAATACTAGAGCATTGAAGAGCAGCGTGCATGCTCAGCACAGCCATACTCACGCAGCGCTGCAACAGCAAACTGTGTATTGGCGCATAGAGAAATGTTTACCCAATGCGAGGGCTCAGCACAGCTGTGCTGATAACGTCAAACATACCGCGTCTTCGCAACACTACTGCATACGAGTGAGCGCATAAAAATGCAGAAGCTAAGCTTGTTGCGTCTCTCTCCTCAGTTGCACTATAACGGCATACATTTTCAAAAGCAGTGGCTCACATGCATCGGGTTCCTGGCAGCCGCACAACTCGTTCTGGTGTTGTGGATATTCGTTGTGGGCTACAGGGCTCCTGATCAGCTGCTGCAGGGGAGGAGGGGAGGCGGGCTGATCACCATGGCCAGAAGAGGCTCTGCCCGGCCGCTAATGAAGAGGTGAGAGGAGCGTGAAGTATGTACCTTGTTTTAGGTCTCGGCTAGCGAAGGCTGCGCTTGCGCAGTCTCGCTCGCGAGATTTAATGACTTGGAGTTTTAGGTCTCGGCTAGCGAAGGCTGCGCTTGCGAGATTTAATGACTTGGAGAAGAGGAGCTTGAACCCGCCCCTCTTCTCCCCTGTTCTCCATTGGCTGGCCTCTTGAATGCTGGCCAGCCATTGGAGAAGAGGTCCGTCATTCCGATCAGGCCCCGTCCTTTTCAGATCGGGGGGCGTGTTTTTTGCAGAAAGTCTAATTATCTCCTCCAGCCAATGGCAAGAGGAGAGAAAAGACAAATACGCCCCTGAATCCGAAAATGCCGCTGCCTTTCTCCGAGGCATTTCTGCTTCGCCTCGGAGAAAGGCAGTCGTGTGTCTGTCCTCTCCCCTGCTGTCGGCTCCCGTGGAGACCTCTTTGGGGGCATTCTATTGGACCGCTGTTGCCATGGTAAAGTCTCGCGCTGACGCATGCACCGGGTGTGTAATTACTATTCACCAGCTGTTCCCGGCTGTCGTCTCCCTCTGGAGCTTCGCTCAACTTAGGGGCCTAAAATCCCTCGCTCTATATCATTCTTTGGATGAGTGTGCCTCGCCTCGCTAATGACGGCTGAATCCCCGCCGCTAATGGAGCGGGCTGCCTGGACGCCCGGCACCGGGGGCGCCAGGTCAGGCTAGGAGCGCCGCCGTGACTGCCACCGGATCCGAGCACCACGCACCGGTAATGACGGCCTTTCGGACTCAAAAGCAGCAATCTGCTCTGTAAATTGTACCACCTCGGCCTGCAAATGGATGGAGCCTAATGGACTGACCTTTCATTAGGCACATGTTTGGGTCGGTGCGGCGCTCCTTCTGCGAACACATAAATGCATTAGGGCTTTTTACCCCCTTCATTTTTAAAATAAAATTTTACATGCCTCCATTAATCACGCGCAAAGTATCGTGTCACATTGTTTACATTCTTTTTCCAACGAATCGGGGAAGGGTCTTACCGTGATTGTTGTTTTTTTATGTTTGATTGACAGGTTTTGAACCAATCGGTGCAGTGCTCTCTTTCTGACCCCTTCTGTGGAGAGGGGCGGGTGTTTGCCTGCAGTTCCGTTGTGGGAGGCGGTCTCTGTTTCTTCTGCTGCTGCTTGTGAAGGGCATCGAACCGGTCGCTGTTAAACGAAGGTGAGAACTAGAGGGGTCTTTGACTGAGGGTGCAGAGGGTCCTCAGCGTCTGTTCAAACATTCGAGGATGCTTTTCCACTAAAAAAAACTGTCCGCCATTCCATTAGGCAGGTCTTGGCTGCTAAGCAATGGGAGGTTGTTTAGACCGCGCCCGCATCCTTGGTGCCATTTCTTCAGATTTCGTGTGTGCACTATACAAATGCCCTCCCGCTTTCCTGTCACCAGCACACCAACCGGAGTACATCTCAGTGAGGTTGTGTGCTGTACGCAGTTATGCAGTTGGAGAATTAAAATGTTTTAAACAAGGCATGTGCAGGGTCCTCCGCCCAACCCTGCCCCCACCCCCAAGTTCAGGCTGGGCCTCACGCTTCGCTTGTGTGGGGGAGGGGTCTTTCCTGCGCTGCCTTTGCTGGGTGCTAAGCTGCTGGCAGCTGCATTGAGCGTGGAATTTGTCAGGACACCTAACGTGGCAAGGTCCATGACATTTTTCGGTAGGCAAGGTTTTTTTGTAGCGTGCTCTTAATAGGGATGGCCGCGCTTATGGAATGTCTGCGTGCAGTGACTGTGCTGATCTCAGAACCCTAACCTACCTCGAGCGGTCTGTGTTCAGCCCCTCCTCCACAGAAATTTCCCTGCAGGAGCCGGGCCGTGTCTCCTCTTCGTTCAAAGATCGAAATTCTCTGCAGATTCCTTAGTGTGCAGAACAACATTTGCATTTAAAACGCCCCCTGGGGAGTATTTGCATTCCTTTTCTTACTTAAGTGTTCAGAGATTTAATGATTGGGTCTCTACTGCATCCCTCCTCGGCGCCTCTTATGGTCCAGAATCTCAGAAGATAGTTGTATTTTAGGAGGCAGTATCGAGAAGGCGGGAAACGGCAGGAATACATACATAATACAAGCGATGCAATAGCACTGCCCATTCCTGTGAGGAAGATGGGAGGAGGGCAGGGGGTTGATGGGGTGCTAACAATAATGCTGAGGTACATTAAGGGATGATTACTAATTATTTAATGGGACTCAATTGAAACCAGGTGGGGTGGACAAGCTGGTGTTTGCATAGCATTACGTCAGTCAGTTCCCTGCTGAGGCCCTCAGAATATTTGCCGGCCTGGGTTCAGCTCACTCATGCTGAAGGTGGGCCCTGGGCGTAAGGCAGCGCTGTAGGTAAGGCGGCAGCCCTTCAGGGGTCCCATTCATCTTAAGACCAATGAATATCAAAGCGACGTGGGAGACTAAGTGTCTCCTCCCTCTTCACATTCTGGAGGGAGGGGGCATAATTTTATGTTACAACACTGCTATTTTCCCTGGTGTATGCTTCGAGACACTGCCACATCTATTTACTAGGGCACTAGTGACCAATGTGTCAACAACGGCTCTAGTTTTCCACCATGAAGCAGCATACAATGGTAATACCACCCAGGACATTTATTACCTTGGCTGTGTATTTCTGCTAGGTTTAGAGCTCACGTTTAAACGAGATTTAGACTCATGATTCTGATCCAGCGGGATACCAACCTCAGGTTCTGTGTGGGTGGCTCTGTGTGGGTGGGTGGCTCTGTGTGGGTGGGTGGCTCTGTGTGGGTGGGTGGCTCTGTGTGGGTGGGTGGCTCTGTGTGTGGGTGAAAATGCAATAGGTCTCCCATTTGAGTGATTAAGCTATTGACATTGTAAATAACAATGCCGTTTCTTTAAATGTTTTAAAAACAAAAATATAAACAAAAATAATGTCATGAGCAATGCCAATAGCTCTAACTTTAACAATGCCGAGACCATTGCATTGTAAATGCTTGTTTTGGTGGCTGGAGGTGGAGCAGATGCAGCTTTGATGCTGCAAATAAAATGAAAGCACAGTGCTTTAAAGCTGCAAATATAATTAAAGCGCAGCGCTTAAAAGATGGAGGAATGCGAGAAATAATGCTTTTAGACCACGACCTTCTCCTATAATTATCTGGCATTAGTGGTGTGCGCAGTGAAGGCTGGGAGACCGCATCCTTTGGGAATGCACGTCTGAATGCGCTAAAAGGTGTTAGACGGCCGCGAAAGTGAAAGTGATCGCGATCACGGGCTGTAAGGGTGCCCGCGAGCGATGTACTTAATGACCCATGACGGAGGAAACCCAGATGGCGGCTGCGCGTGTGCATGCGCTCATGCACTTAAGCTTGAGGCCAGCCAAAGCGTGTGGGTAGCACTTTTGAAACCTACTTACTTAATGTCTTTCAGAGCAGCGCATACATGCGCTGGCTCAGCGAGGCCTACAAAGAAACAAGGAGAAAAGGAGAAGCCAAAGCCCCACCTCAGTTCACCAGTCTCAGCGACTAGTCGTCAATTATATGTGGACGTCAGGGAGGACTGTCAAAGCATAACAACAGTACCCCAATCTTAACTACAGAGGCCCAGAAAAACAAAAATAACAGACTTTCTTAAAAGCATTCCGCCCAGCCCTATTGCACAGGCAGTAATGGGGCCGGGATGTAACAGAGGACTGCCTATAGCGAAAGAGCAACCTACCTACACCTACAGGCAAAGGCAAACAGGGCAAACAGCAAATTCCGTTCATGCCATGCACAGCAGAGGCTGTAGGAATGCTGGAAGGGAGTTCAGAATTAACTGAGATATTACAACATTTTACCCCCATAATGACACAACTTGCCATTCCATCTAGTACCCAGCATTTAGTGGGGGCCCAAGTGCATGGGACAAATCAACGATCTAATAGTCTAGCCTCCAAATGGACTGATCTGCTCTAGAGTTTTTATGGGATAAAGAACTTCAACAAGATGGGGGTTTAACTCGTAAAGACCCCCAGCACATGAACCAGAATCCATCTGGGTCGTCTGGGTTAAACAACGCTGTCCTGGAGGAGGCAAACGATGATATGGCGCAATATGCTCTTAAGTCCTTTCGAGCAATCAATCACAAGTGTCCCCCGCAGACCAATTTTTTTCTTCGCCCTCTCTTGCCCGGAAACATAACTATAACTCTTTATTATCTCCTATTAAACTATCATTAGCAGTTAAAACCTTAGAGTAAGAATGCGGAAATCGTAAGAATATCATTGTGGATAAACTTTTTTTTGCCCCTGGGGACAAGAGAGCCCAAATGGATCCAGCCTCCAATTCACCAAAATTGACAGTGGCAGTTACTACACAACAATTCTTAAATATAACCATTTGGCCTCAGTTATTAACCCCTTGCATGCCCTTGACGGAACCACTCCGTCATGAGCCACGGGCGCCGTGTGCTCATGATGGAGTGGTCATGCTGCGGCCATTGGCGGCCGCTCCGCCCACGCGGCGCTAATTCCCCGCCTGTGCGGGCGATTAGCGCAAGTGGGTGGAGTCATGACAGAACCACGCCGTCATGAGCACAGCTCGCCCGTGACTCATGACGGCGTGTTCCGTCATGAGCATAGCTGCGCCGCAAACCCCCCAAATCCCCCCAGCGCTGCGGCGGAATTCGCGCCGCAGCGAAGGGGTTAAGCACTATGGAGGTGATTTCTTCAGCACTGACATAGCATGCTGATAACTTGGATACTCAAGTGGGTTTACCCAATGCACTTGCAGTGCACATCCAGGGGATTGATTTTAAACTACAGGAGTTATATACTATAAATAAAAAAGTTCAACACGATACAACTACAGCATACCATACTTGCAAATGCTCCACTACTGTGGAGTCCCTTGCTGCAAAACCAAGGGGTCGATTATGTTGGTGGGCGGATCGCCACCCCCCATATGGCAGTGGCGATCTGTCCGCCAATTCCCACCACCCGCCTACCATTTCCCCGCTCCACATTACTATGGCAGGGGGACCCCGGCAGATGGAAAGACCGTCCGCCAGTTTTCAGGCGGAAAAGTGATTAATATGGTGGCGATATCTACAAGACACTGCTATCCATATTCTGATGATTGTGGAGCTCTGCCTTTCCATGGTGGTGTAAAGGCATGTGGTTTCTGCATTTGGGGGCCCGTTGCGGGCCCCCGGGGTGTTGGGGGCTGGGGGGTGCACAAGGGGGGTACCTGTGGTACCCCCCAGCATTTGTATGCAAAAGGTGGCAGACACCACGCGGTGCCTGTCATGTTGTGTATTCAAATGGACAACATGCATTTTTTACCTTGCAGCGGGTGCTGCTTGGAGCACCGCCCACCGCAATGTAAAAGTTGGGGGATGCGCCCGCCAGTGTGGTGGGCGCATCCTAATGCCACTGGCGGGACCGCCACACCTTCAGTGGGCGGTCCCTGGCTCCCTTGCGATCGCCATCGTAATGGGCCTCCAGGATCCTCTTAGATTTGCTGAGGAAGTAAAAGTGTCTCAAACAAAACTTCCAAATGTCAGACAGTGCATCAGCTTGGATCATGGACTCCGTGATAGCTCAAAGACATCAGGTGGGCGCATAAACAGTCACAGCAGGTGGAGCAAGATGGAAATCCAGCCCAGGAACCCAAATGTGTTATTATTTTATCAACACACCTAACAACGCAAACTGAACTGGAAGGGGTGATACCAACCACACTCACTTTCAAAAAGGAAATGTAAGCGATTGAGAAAATCCAGAAAAAAGAAAGGCGAATGTTAGGCCTGGCATCTTTTGGCATGTTTCCCCTGTCTTTTTGCTTCTGACCTCCTTTTTTAGGTCTCGCCTGACCCAGCGCTTGCGCTGGTCTGACGAGACATTTTGTGAGGGATCCAAAAAGTGCTACCAGGCCAGCCTAGACCTACAGTGCATGTGCGCGGGTGCGCGCTTCGCGCTTTACCGCTATTACTTTCACATTCGCGGCCGCTTTGATGTTTGATCACGATCACTTTCGCGGCCACACAGGCCGCTTTGATGTTCTCCGTGAGGCTTCCATAGATTTCAGCAGTTAAAACAAGCATTGGCACAGCCAATAGGGCTCGCTTTTGGGACCTTATAAGTGTTTAGTTATCCAACTGTTGCATGGCTAAACACTTATAAGGTCCCAAAGGCGAGACCTATTGGCTATGCCAATGCTTGTTTATGTGGTACTCTGGATCTTGTTTTTGCTGGTTTAGTGTTTCTACACACTTTAATACTGCTGATCAGTACTAAAGTGTAAATGCTCCTACTGCAAATTGTGATTATGGATTGGTGTTTCCATGATCGGCTTATTTGATTTACTCCTAAGTCCCTATTATCGTGCCGTGTGTGTGCGCAGGGCATGTAAACCAAATGCTGCTAATGGGCCTGCAGCACTGGTTGTGCCACCCACACCAGCAGCCTTTCATGGGGCCCAAAGACCTGCCACTGCAGTGTCTGCATGCAGTTTTTACTGCCATGTCAAACTGGCAAGTTCACCCACCTGCCAGGCCCTAACCTTCTCTTTTCTCACATATAAGACAGCCCTAAGGTAGTCCCAAGGTATCCCTGTGAGCAGGGTGCAGTGTGAGGAAAAGGTAGGACATGTACTGGTGTTTGTTACATGTCCTGATTGTGAAATACTGTGCATTTCGTTTTCACTGTTGAAAGGCTATCTCTCCCATAGGTTAACCTCGGAGCTGCTTTGTAACACTTTTACAAATGTAGCTAGCCAAGGGAAGCTGATAGAAAAGTGGAGTTTGTAATGCCTAAAACCAGGATTTAAAAATGCATCTTTTAGTAAAGATAATTTTTATATTGTGTGTTTGGAAATACCACTTTTAGAAAGTAGATATTTCCTTGTCTAACCATCCATGTGCCTCTGCCTGTTTGTGTATTAGCTATCTGGGTTTTAAACGGACAGCGACAGGTTTGTGGATTCACACTAGACAGGGACACAAAGGGGGCCGGGGTGTGTCCTGCCTTTCCTGGGTGACTCATAGCAAGACTAAATAGACCTGGTTGCATTTAGGGGGATATTCTCAAGAACGTGTGATAATCATCGCTAAAATAGGCTAACGCTATTTTTCATAACGCTGTCTATCGCGGGAAAATAATGCGATTTTCACATCGTATTCACAACACGGCGGCAACATGCAATAGTTTCCCAATAATGCGTAAAATGTCTGCGATAAAAACACTGTGACGGCGATAAAAATCCAAACCCGAACATGAAAAAAGTGGTGATTGGCCCAACTGCGATAAAAAAAATCTGCGATAATCTGCGCCTTCAATTCACACAGGTCAGGCGGGGAAAATCACTATAAAAGCAGAAAAAAACCCACAAACAAAACCAAAACAACTGCGAAGCACAATGGAGGTAGCCGCAGCAAGTACAGCGGACAACCAGAACCCCACAAGCCCCATGGAGGACCAGCCTGGGACCTCAGGGTGAGGGAAGGGCAAGGAGAAGAAGAGGAAGACGCGGTTCAGTCCGCAGGAAAACAGGATCCTGATAATGGAGGTGGTAGAACACCATCAACTACTGTTCATCACCTCCACTGTGTCATTGGCAACAAAAAATGGAATATGGCACTCCATCATGGACAAGGTGAATGCAGTCGGAGTGCTGAGGAGGACAATGGAAGAGGTCAAGAGGTGCTGGAATGATGTGAAGCTCAAAACCAAGCAGAAACTCGGCAACAACCAGAAGGCAGCAATGCAGACTGGAGGTGGGAGTCCAGTGCCATAGGAGGAGCAGGATGAAATGGAGGAAATGGTGTCCACAGTCATCCGTTTGGGGACGGTGGCAGGAGTTGGGGGACCGGACACTGCTCAACATGACCTGACACAACAGCAAAAGGGTGAGTAACGACCAGGGACTGGGGGTATGGGGGGAGATGGGCACAATGGCACACATGCACAATTAAGTATAGCACAGTGCACACCCACAATGACTGTCATGTCCCTTATCCCCTTGGCACACTGCAGCACACCTAGAAACAGCAAGTAGGCCCCTGTCGACTATGTGCCCAGAGGGGGCCCTTCCCACACATCACCAATCTCACAACCAACCCATGCACATGTGCCTGTGAGCAACACTGACAATGCAAGTGACACTGCATGATGAATAGCATTGCTGCAGTCAATATATCATGGCATGTTGCACGCCAGGACACTGAGGTGGCTGAGTGTGGACCACATCCGTAAAGGAGCAGGTCACACTCTGACACATCCACGTGCACAAACAACCCCTGACGTCAACAACACATCTGCGGACAAACCATGCCCCAGACTCCCAACTCTCACCAAGAGCCCAATTTGCCCACGTATGTAACATCTCAGCACTGTATAAGCACAGAAGTCAAAGGCACACCGCCTGAAAGGGATGTTATGTTATGTTACCACAACTTGTATAGCACAACAGCTGCCCCAGCAAAGGGGCGTCCCGGCACTGACAGCAGAGCAACAGAAACATGCTGGTGAAACTGAGAGTAGGACTATGGTGCAGGGAAGAGATGAGTTTTAATGGCCGTCCTAAATTCTTAGTAGTTGTCAAGGCCCCAAATGTGAGCCAGCAGTGCGTTCTAGAGGAAAGCTGCTCTACTACGAAAGGAGAGACCTCCAGCACGGACTCTCCATGTACAGGGGACCACCACCAGGTGTTGACCCAGTGAGCGTAGATGGCGTGAGGGAATATATGGCGAGAAGAAATTGGCCAGGATGCTAGGGGAGGTCAACTTCAAGGCTTTAAAAACGATGCATAGACCCTTGAATTAGATTCACCTGGCCACAGGGCAACCAGTGAAGACGAAGAATGGCGTTAGACACTGGGCAGGACCTGCGCAGACCAAGAAGAGTTCTTGTTGCCGCATTCTGAGCCCTTTGCAGTCTCAGAATTTCATCCTTAAAGGGACCCCAGATACAGAGAGCAGGCATAGTCAAGTCTTGACATTACAGACGCTTGAATGATGATTTGTCGTGTGGATGAGTCAAAGAAGCCCAATAGGGATCTGAGCCCCCGTAGTAGTCCAAAGCAGGTCACTGCCACTTTTTTGGTTTGGACTCGAAAGTTGAGGGACGAGTCTAGCCACACCCTCAGATTTTTCACAGCCTGCTTGGGGGGGGGGGGGGGGGCACTACCAAGGCTTGCGGGCCACCAGAATTCACTCTACATACCATGGTCCTTTCCTACCAACAATACCTCCGACTTGCTGTCATTCAGCTGGAGGCAGTTGGTGGTCATCCACTCGGCGACTGCCGCTAGTTCGCCCTGAAACTTGAGAGCGTCCCGCTTGGCGTCATTCGAGAGTGCCCCCACCAGCTGAGTATCATTGGTGTAGGAGACCATGGTCAGTCCTCTGCTCTTAGCTACTGCAGCTAGAGGTTGGACGTAGAGATTAAATAGCAGGGGACTGAGGGAGGAACCCTGTGGCACCCCAGATATACGGGGGGACTGTGACCACAAACGACCTCTCATGAAGGAATGAGGCAAGACACTCCAGAGCCGGACCAATAATTCCTGCCTCCTCCAGGCGTCGCAGCAATATGGCATGGAACACTGTGTCAAACGCGGCACTAAGATCCAAAAGGATCAGAGCCGACGTTCGACCAGCATTCAGTGCCGACCAGAGATGTTCTGTCACAGCCAGGAGAGCGGACTCCGTGCTGTGACCTGGTCGGAAGCCATTCTGGGAGGGGTCCAGTGTGTTATTCCTAGTCAGAAAGTCCGAAAGAAGGGAGTTGACATAGGCCTCCGTGATCTTTGCTGCCCTGGGGAGCAAGGAAATAGGACTATAGTTCTCTGGTTTAGCCGGGTCAAGAGAGTTTTTTTTTAGCAAGGGTGTCACCTTGGCCTGTTTCCATGCCCTGGGCACGTGGCCATGGCAAGTGACCCGTTTATCACCTGGCCCATAAAGGGAATGATTGTAGGAAGCACTTTCCTAAATTGGTCTGGTTTGAGCGGGTCAGCAGAGGATCCTGACTTAACTTTACTACACAGAGCTCACAGCTGATCGGTGGGAATTGGTGGAAAGGCATCGAAGGTATTCGCCTTTAAACCGCGACGTGCCATCTGCTCGCAACCATGTGCAGTCGGAAAGGACCTATAGATGTTGTCCACCTTCCTGACAAAGAAGGTGGCAAGGTTCTCACACTGCTCATTGGACTTGATGGTCGGCTCAGCAGGATAAGGGGCAGCAAAATCAGAGCTGCAGGGGCGACTCTCCCAAAATGCAGCACACACACATAACATTCAGAGCACATCAACTTTGACAGCAATGTGGTACAAATTGCAACACGTTCACAACAGAACAGAGGACACAACTGGTGCCGCTTGTGTGTAGAATCTGTCCAATCACATTTGGCATAGCAGGGAAATGTGAGTTGATGTTGTACAAGTACAAACACACATCCGTGATGTTGTCGAAATGTCCACTGTCCTGCATCAAATAGGCAGCTCCTCCCAAACAGTCACAATGTACATTGTCATGCAGTCTGTATGTAAACTTGACAATGCATCAACATACATGAGAACACAATGTTAAACTGCATCTCCCCTTCACATTGCAGAAGGAAAATCAACACCTCCTGCAGAGCAGACCGAACATCTCTTCACTGATGATGAAGAGGACCTCCACACCATCAACCCCGACGCACTCCAACAGCTCATGGACACCCTCAGCACCCCACCTCCAGGAGCAGGGCAGCCCAGCCGCATCGAGACCCCAACCCCTGCACAGATCACACAGTAGGAAGCACTCACCACCACGGCTGTCTCCAGGACCCCACAAACAACACATGGCCTTCCAACACCATGTGTTGGGGTGCTAGGAGAAGATGGCTGATCAGGTGCGGGTGGGGTTCGACCTCATGGCATCCAAATTAGATGCCATACGTGGGTGTCTAAGTCCCATCAGGGACCACTCACAGTCCCTAACCGATACCCACAGTCCGCTCCATGCTCTCCAACGATCCATGGCTGACATCGCAGGAGTCCTGACTCTGAGACAAGAACAACTGTCTAGTCAGAGTGGCTCCAGCGATGTCAGCCGGGAGTTGGGATACATGCGAAGGATTATGGCAAACATGGAGCGGACGCAGGCGGAAAGAACGGCTGCCACGGCTGCACACCAGCGAGAGGTAGCTAGGTTCTTCCATGCCCTGCAGACCCTCATCATGGCATTGCTGCCACAAGGCCTGGCGCGGATGAATGCTGCTGCTACCACTCCATCCACATCTCCGCCCCCTGAAGTGTCAGTGCCACACAGTGCGGCAGACATTCCACCTCCGGCCCCTGATGTGTCACTGCCACACAGTGGTGCAGACAAAACAACACCACCCACATGTGAGGCACATGAAACATCAGAGGACGAAGATGTGGATGATTCTGCCTTAGTGGTAAGAAGGAAGCAGTAGCATTCATCTCCGCCATATGGCCTATTTCTGCTTCGTTCTTCCCTATGCATAATCAACTTCCACTGCCCCCCAAAACACTCTGCGACACTCACCTTGGACCTCGGCATGGACTGCCATATTCTGTTTGGTTACCAAGGACACAGCAATCAGACTGCGGACTGAACTCTTCCTCTACCGATGAACTTGTCAATCCCTAAAGGACTCTGGCTGGCCCTCCATAGGGCAACAATGTAAAGTGGGGTTTCCATCGTCCTGTACTGCTCCAGCCTCAACACTCCACCGAATGTGAATAAAACATTCTAATTCACACAGATGTGTAATTTCTATGATCAATCAAGTATGAACGTATGGATGAATGTAGGGGCAGTGATTCCCCCTCACATCCATGTTGCTAATGTTGTGGGACTTGAGTCACAGGGTGCAACTCTCTGCATCATGGTGGTACATATTTGAGCCCAAATGGCGCCTGTTGTCTTTTCTTGGTCACAAATGACAGCCTTAATGTCATGAATTTTGACAAATGGAATACGCTGCTGAATGGGATTACGTGCTATCTTTGACACTCTGAAATGGCATTTTGAATACGTGACACCCTAAACAGGCTCTCTGTACAGAGGTGACACATCCACCATCTAATTGCATTTTCTGAGATTGTTAGCACTAAATGTTGCACTCACACTTGTCAGAGTGATGTGCTTATGCAGGGAATGTGTGTTGGAATTAATTTATTTGCACATGCTGTGCCTGTGGTTATTTTGTCCAGTCCAATGATTGCTGAGGACAGTCACAATGTGACGTGCTCATGTGAAAAAATTGTTAATGATTGTGTTCCTTCGGACTGTTCCTGCTGCGTACACATATGTTGTGCAACACACAACATGCAATGATCATCTCGCACACTATTTCCAGGCTGTACAGGAGTCTTCCACCTGTGATGTCCAGGCACCTGAAATGTGACTTTACTTTAACATGCCAAATGAGCGCTCCACAATGCCCCAGGTGCGTTTGTGGGCCGCATTGTACTGCCTCTGGGTCTGGGTGTTCGTGTCTCAGAGGGGTGTCATCATCCACAGGCAGAGTGCATATCCTTGATCACCTGTGACAGGGGAGAAAGATATGTGTCAATCGGTGGTTCTGCATTCTGTGTTGGCAGACTTATTACTTTAGTGGTGAGGGATGTGTGCGACTTTGGGATTCATGTTTGACATGTATTGCTTGTGGCAAATGAGCGGCATCCATGTGTGTTACGTTGCCTCACAGCTGCTCCTCACTCCCCCGAGCCTATTTACTTGTGTGCGCTGCGTGATTGCATCACTTGCACTCCTAATACACACCATTGTCATGACTGTCTGCGCATGTCCACAAGCCTTACAACGACACTGTGCTATTGGCCGTTGAAGGTGGTCGGCCACGTGTGTGTAGGCCTCTGGTCAAGGTATGGCAGACATAGAGACACATGCAGTATTTACTGTGTTGGCCATCCCGGAAGTGAACCACGCCGAGTGCCCAGGGCTATTTATTCCCACTCCTACGCTGGACTGACATACGCCGGCCCAGCCCACTCTGCTTACGCTTACAGGGGGACGACATAGCTACATGTTCAAGGTCTTCCGCACTGCCTGTCCACAACACTACAAACACCAGCAGTATATGTCCACATGGACATGTCTGTGCTCTGCATACTGAAGTCTGTCCAGCACATCACCACCACACTGCGGACATTGTGTACATTCTTATTCATGGGTCACTTGCCTCCTTCGCACAGACTTGGTTTCCACCTCTCCACACGTTCAGCAATTGTGTGGCAGAGGAGCCATGACGCAGATGGTTAGTCTACATGGCTGGCCACAGTTTCTACAGTTACTTGTGTTGTCGTGTCTGGTAGGTGGGCATGTTGTATGTGATTTTGTAACATGTGCATTCCCACAGTTGTGAGTTGCATGAATGTGGAATTGAGGTGTGTGGTGTGTTCATTTGGTACTAATCAACGAGCAATGCATTTCCATAGGTGCCATCCTGGAAGCTCTGGTTGATGATTGACTGTCGGAAGATGTAGGAATCATGCACACTGCCTGGGTAGTTGGCGACAACGTTGGTGAAGAGTCCCCGGTGGTCCACTATTGCCTGCACATTGATGGAATGCGTGTGCTTTCTGTTGCTGTAATTGTGTCGGCAGGGGGCACATGTAGGACATGTGTGCAGTCAATTGCCCCACCACGTGCAGGAGGCCAGCTATGGCGTAGAAGCCTTGCTTGGTCTCCAGCTGTTCCTGCGCAGTGTGGGGGAAGTGAAGGTGCTGGGGTACCAAGCTGATGATGGCATTCAAGATAGGTGTGAGGAACTTTGATAGGGCTGGCTGTGAGACTCCTCCGACTCTGTCAGTTGTTGGTTGGAAGGTACCAGAAGCCAACGGGTGCAGCACAGCCAGCAGCTTTGTCTGCAGAGGGATGTTGGTTCTCCACTGAGTGGGTACCGTCAGCCTGTGGGCAATGTGGGTCATGATGCAGAGGAAGATTGTCCTTTTGAGCCTGTAGTGGGCAATGACATCCTCTGGCGTTAAGTCTGTGAGGCTGGTGCATTTTCTGAAGGTCCGCTGTCTTGTTCTGCGCAGCCTCTGTAGTAGTCCAGGGGGAGGGGGTGGGGGTGGTCCTGGGGGTGGTGGCGGTGGGTGTTGTGGCACTCTTGGGTCTCCGAGCTGCATGATCAGTAGCTCCATGACATGTGTTGGTCTTCAGATGTGGCTCTGGGCTGGGCTCCCTTTTATACTGCTTCGCTGATCTGGCTGATCGATGAGAATATCGCTAAGTGTGTTTTCGTGTGTCTTTGCACGGTAATGCCTTCTCTGCATATCATTAGCGTTAGTTGTATCTCTCATCCGTGGCGGTGTTTTTTGCGGCAGCTATCGCTGGAAAACTGGCGATATCGGCAGTTTGCACCAGCTTGAGAATAGGGCGATAAATCTATCGCCACTTTTGCTGCTCTAAAATGCAGATAAATTGTCGATAAGTCCTTGAGAATATGCCCCTTAGAGTAGTGGGAAGAGTTGTTGCTTGCACCTGAGTGGACTGTGGGTGCCTTCCACAAAGCTATCACCACCTCCTGGAGTGAACCTGGCCTCAGCCAGGGAGAACTGGTTTATAAATGCCAGTGGAACTTTGTGCCAACTTCAAAGGGAAATGTGGTATAAATATTGGGGCCCTGACCCCAGAACTTTAGAACTCTTTTGGATCAAGGAACCTGCCAGGAAGAAGAGCTAGAGAAGCTGTGAGGAGAGACTACCACTTTTCTGTGTGCTTTGCTGTGTTGGCCTACAGTGGGTACTTCTGTCTTGGGCAGTGAAAGGACTGGACTGAACTTTCTTCACCTTCTGCTGCGTATCTCCAAGGGCTTGAAGTATAGCTTGCCCCTTGTTCAAGAAGTCACAGGAACAGCAAAGACTTTGCCTGCCTCTGGTACCGCCTCTGGGACTGTGTGTTCCAGTTGCCACAGAGGGACACCGCAATCAGACGCCATCACCAAGACCGCTGGCGGTTTCTGTGACCTGAAGACTACGCAGAGGGCACCGCCGCATCTCGCACCACAACCCTGTTCTCACCGACAACGACCTTGAATGCCACATATCCACTAGATTCCATAATAATAGCCAGCGATTTTAACATGAATCTATTGCACAGCACTCATGGTAAAACTCCAAATCATATCTCAGAAATAGTGGGCAATAAAACAAAAGGCATGCACTGAGCAAGTCCTGCATAACAGCATTAGATTGGAGATTCTGTACTCTAAATAGCCGCAACCGAGTAGATACTCCTTTGGCCTTTACCAGAGTAACAGTAAAATCAGGACTACCATTGACTGCACCCTTGCTGCCGCAGATCTATTCAAGAGGCTTACCAGCTTTTCCATAAAAGTAAGAACGGGCAGTGATCACTTTGCTCAAACATTTAATTTGGAACTAACTTCCTCCAGATCCCAAGAAGCACAATGCCTGTTAGCATCTGCCCAGACATACAATTTGAAGCGTCTGGTATGGAAAAATACGTCAATAGAGAATATCATGATTTTAATTTCACATAATCTTTCGCTGAAAAAGACAAGTCTCAATGAAGCAATGTTGCCTGCCAAAGAAAGTGAAAAAATGTTGAAATCCTTATTAACAAATTCCCTACAACCCCATCAAGGTATTAAGGCATAACCCACAGGGGGTGGAATGGTTATCATCACAACTACATACCATGAAGAACAAACTCAATAGGGAACTCAAGAGGTCCTGTCTGTGGGGTGGACAACCCACCCTGGTTCAACTGTCCAATATAACCAAAATGAAGTACAACTATAAAAAGCGCTTTGTGCAGTGAAACACAACTATAATATGGTCCTTTGGATAAAACTACTGAATGCAAGTAAGCAAACATTTTCAAAATCTTTCTGGGCTGAGATAAACAAATTGGTCAATGGGAGAAATTGGCATTACAATGCCGACATTTCACGGTCAAAACACATCGCCACAGTGTATAATTCAGAAGAACATGATTCCACTTCCTTGTCATTGCATGTAGGGCCTGGCTTAGATGATCATGCCTTATCTGCCTTGTCATCATACACAGAACCCGGCTCAGTTAGCCAGGAGAATTTACAAACTCGTCCCCAGAAAGAGATGGACCTTCTGCCGATGAGCAAAGGTTAAGCAGCCAAAATGATAAAAAGGCTTTGATCAGAGGGGGCACCCGGGCTCTATTGGCTCCCGAATGCTTTAGTTAAAAAGGATGTCAGTCTCTTGTCCACTCATCCAACATAACTTTTAAACTATGTTACGGCATCAAGCAACATTCTGGAGTCAAAGGGGCATATTAACAAGCCAGGCGATAAAATTATCACCGCTTTAGCGGCAGAAAACTGCCGCTAAAACGGCGATAATGGGCTTGATAATATGCTCTATGGAATTCCAATTGAAGCCCATGGTAAATGTCCTTCACATCTAACATGGGTTTCAATTGGAATTCCATAGAGCATATTATCAAGCCCATTATCGCTGTTTTAGCGGCAGTTTTCTGCCGCTAAAGCGGCGATAATTTTATCGCCTGGCTTGTTAATATGCCCCATAGTGTGGCAGTATCTTCCCCTCTATCTATAAATCAGGAGAGCACTCAAATCGGGGGGCGTGGCTAGGCGCCCGAAGAGGATGGCGGCGCCGGAGTAGGGGCTCCGTCCTTACCGGAGTTTACAGGCGGCTCGCGATCCTTGCGAGAGCATTCAACGGAGGGTTTCGCCGTGGGATGTTGCCGGGCATGCCTTGAGCACATTTCTGCCGCTGTGGCGGCTTCGCTTTTGAACCCTGCTGCTCATTTGAAAACGGCCGCCATTTTGTTTTATTCATGTCCGCGATCTCCTCAGCAGCGCGTTTCATCGCGCACTAGACTCCTGGCTGCTATGGTGATTTTGTAACACTCCCAGCACCCCCAGCGGCATAGTTGTCATGTACCAGCTTCTACAGGTGACTTTTTATTTATTGCGATGACTTTTTCATGAACTTAATGGACTTCCTTTGTTCTCCTCATATCAGGCAGCCATTTTAGGTCCCCAATCTGCGTCTCCTGGCTATTAGTACCTGTTTTGCTTCCAGTTTGCCCGTGTGCTTTCAGTATTCCTGCATCTCATAGACGCGTCGATGGCTGATTGTTCTGGCAAAGTCTACAAGCGCAATTATATTAAAAATTCCAAGCTTTTTACGGAACTAGCCCATTTAGAAGCCTCTCAGTCTCTCCCTTTTAGTGAGGTGTCGTCGAACATGGAATCCTCCTCACAGTCTTCAGCGAAGACGACGCCTAAGAGGTTAAAAAAAGATCCACCTTCGCCTCCCAAATCTTCTTTGGTCATTTTGATGGAGTTAATCCTTGAAAAGATACGGACCTTGCGCCCTTTTATGGAAGAAACCAACGCTAAGCTGCAAGTTCTTACTGACAACTGGGCTTCAATGGATGAAAGAGTGTCATTGGTGGAACGTGATGTCTGTTCTCTTCAGGACTCTGCGGCCAAGGCCACCCATATGCATACGCAGATCTCGTCTCTCCAGAAGCAGGTGGAGGACTTGGAAAATCGTAACAGGCGCAACAATCTCCGCCTTTACGGCCTGGTGGAAGGCTGCGAGGGGAATGATCCTATCAACTTTTTCATGTCTTTTCTTCCCAAGATTTTACACTACCCGAGGACACATCTCTAAACATCCAACGTGCCCACAGACTTGGACGAGCTACCTCCTCTTTATCCTCATCAACGAAGCCCAGAGGAGTAATAATGTATTTTTTGGAATACACAGATCTGCTGAAAGTTCTCTCAGCTGCCAGAGCTTCTCCTCGTCTTACATGGTCGGGCTCCACTTTGTTCTTTGCGCAGGATTATGCCAGAGCCACTGCGAATCGCCGTAAGGCCTTTTTGGACATGAGACCGGTCCTCCGCTCCATTGGTGCCAGATACGGTCTCTTTCACCCTGGCTTATTCAAAGTCACCTACAACAACAAGACTACGACATATGAGGAGCCTACGCGCCTTCGAAGTTTCCTGAATTCCTGTGGCCAAGCTGACATGGAGCTTTCTGGGCCTTCCTCTTCTCTCCCAACGTGACTTTTTTCCGAAGTTGTATTATGATGCACTGTTTCTTATGTTCGCTGGTTTTTCTCATTCAATGGATCTTATAACTTGTATGTTTCTCTTGTTGGGTTTTTGCTCTTCATTGAAATGTTTGTTATTTATGCTGTGGTTTCTTGTTACGTCCCACTCATCGCTTGTCTCATGACCCTGTCGTTTGTTGTCGCCTAACCTTGTTACCCTTCTTCCTTCACAGATCAATGTTCTGCGTTCCGCCTGTTCCTCTGGTTGGACGTCTCCCTGACCCCGAGTGCCTGCCTTCTCCAGTTGGCCCTACATCCCCCCCCCCGTTTCCACGTACGTCCTTGCTTGTCTTTGTTCCTGATCGTACCCTCCCTAAGTTACCCCTTGTAAGTATTCTTCATACTCTTTTTGACGAGTCGGTTCTTGTTCTGTATCTTTTGACTTTGTTTAATCCTCTCATGTTTTCAGATTTACTGGTGTCTGTACCCTTTTCGCGACCTTTTTCTTCTTCTTTTTCTCTTTCATCCTTTCTTCTCATTGCTTATTGGCTCTCGTGGACATGTGTCTTTCTCTTTATGCATTCTATCCCCCTGTCACTTCGCTTCTCCTTTGACTTATACTTACGTTCCTCTTCTTGTGACCGTCTTCTCTCATATCTTGCTTGTCTATTGCTTTTTATGCTCATGCTTTTTTTCCTTTCTCACTGGACCCTACTTATCAATTTCTATGGACCTTATTTACTCATTTTACTGACCTCAGCAACACTTGGGCTTTCCTTTATTTTTCTAACATCTCTTAGTTTTCTCTTATTTTTCTGTCTCCTGTCCATTACATTTCCTCTCTATTCTCAGTTCTTTCTTTCTTTTTCCTATGTTCTCATTTCTCGCGAGGCTCTCTCTCATTGTTTTAATTCTCCTTTGCATTATTTTTTTAATTATCCTTAATGTCAGTACGTATTGTATCTTGGAACGTTAAAGGTCTTCACTCTCCTATTAAGAGGAAAAAAATTATTTCTCATTTAGCCAAGTTGAATGTAGATATTGCCTTTTTGCAAGAAACCCATTTGTCAGATATTGAAGCCGCTAAGCTCAAGAGGGGTTGGGTAGGTGATGTTTTCTCTGCTCCTGGGGATGGTAAAAGAAATGGTGTGGCTGTCTTAATTCGCAAATCTCTCTCTCATTCGCTCTTGACTTCTGAGTCAGACCCCGAGGGCAGATGGTTGTATGTCAAGCTTTCCTCGAAGGGTATTCCCATTTCCCTTCTCAACATATACGCACCTACAGGCGGTGACCCCGTCTTTTGGCGCACAATGGCTTCCCGCATTTCTGAATACGTTGATGACAATTTTATTATGGCAGGAGACTGCAATTTACCCCTCGATCCCTTTTTAGATAGGCATTCCAAAGCATCCTATATCCCTAATAAGTCTCATAAATTGTTTGTGCAAGCAATATCCCAGCACAAACTCATTGATGCTTGGCGTTTATGCAATCCCACTACCAAAGAGTTCACCTTTTACTCCCCATCCCATCAATCACAGTCCCTCATTGATTACATTTTTCTTTCCCATCATATCTCTCAGTCCCTCACTCATGCTGATATTGGCCCCATCTTGTTCTCGGACCACGCCCCTGTACTGGTTAACATTGATATTTTACCCAAGTCCACCGGGCCAAAGAGATGTTGCTTTAATAATACCCTCCTTCTTGATCCCAAATTCACCACCTCCTTTGTTGATTTTACTACAGAATTTTTTATCATCAATGACACACCCAATGTACCCAAGCATACCATTTGGGACGCTTATAAGGCTGCAGCCAGAGGTTTCATCATTGATCATGTGGCTAGGAAACGTAAAACTGCTCGCAAGCGTACTAGTGATCTTCTCCTCACGATTAAAAAACTGGAGCATTCTTTTTATACCTCCCATTCGCAGGAAAGTTTGACTACTCTTATTGAAGCTAAGATGCAATTTAACAAACAATCTACTGAAGATGCTTCGTTATATTTGCTGAAATCTAGCTCAAAATGTTATGGGGGTAAGAATAAAGCGGGAAAGGTTTTAGCCAATTACTTAAAAGTTAAGCAACACAAATTGAACATTGAATCTGTTTATGATGTTAATTCTGTTTTAAGACGTACAGATGTTGATATTTTAGAGGAATTTTCCCGTTTTTACTCCACACTTTACTCATCTGAAACTCACCCTTCTGCCCAATCCCTTGCTACCTTTTTCTCCAACATTCAGGCTCCCCCCAATTTCCCTGTTGACTTATCCATTCTTGAAACACCCATCTCTAGCACCGAACTACACAATGCACTTCATTCACTTAAGAAGGACAAAGCTCCAGGTCCAGACGGATTTACAGTTGAATTTTATTTGCAATTTTCTAAATTACTATTACCCAGATTACACTCCCTTATTGATTCTTTTATTCTTAGTGGCACCTCCTCTGGCACTTTTTCAGACGCACATATATGTATTATACCCAAAGAAGGAAAAGACACTCAACATTGCAAGAATTATAGACCAATCTCTTTAGTTAACATTGATTACAAGATATATGCTAAATCCCTTGCCATAAGACTAGACCCCTTTCTTCCAGAGTTGTTGGGTCCGGAACAATCTGGACTTGTTAAAGGCCGTTTCATCACAGACAATACTAGACTTTTGTTCAATGTCCTGTCCAAATCCCCACGATTCCAAGATTCGTTAGCGGCAATTGCTTTGGACGCAGAAAAAGCGTTTGATAGAGTAGAGTGTACCTTCCTTTTTTCTGCCCTTAGATGGTTTGGGTTTGGTCCTAATTTTATTTCCTTTATTTCATTCCTATATTCCAGTCCCAGAGCGGCGGTCTGCGCTAATGGCCTAGTCTCTCCTTTCTTCAACTTAGGTAGAGGAGTTCGTCAGGGCTGTCCCCTTTCTCCCTTCCTTTTTAATCTGGCCTTAGAACCCTTTCTCTCAAAACTCCGCCAAAATCCTAATTTACATGGTTTCCATTTCTCTCAAACTAATATCAAACTTGCTGCTTATGCAGATGATATCCTACTCTTTATGTCCAACCCCGCCACTTCCATTCCTGCATTTTTAACTGAAGTTCTTGAGTATTCCCAAATTTCTGGTTATAAGCTGAATAATGATAAATGTGAAATTCTACCCCTTACCAAATTTACCTTCAAACATGATTTTGCTCCGTCCAATTTTACTTGGAGTCCCTCGCATATTAAATAACTTGGTTTACACATCACACCCTCCCTTCCCGATACTGTTTCGTTATGCCTTAACAAGTGTTCCCAGAAATTATCTGACCTCACTTCTCGATGGCACCCGCTTTACCTCTCCTGGTGGGGTCGCCTCGACACGATTAAAATGATGTTATCCCCAATCGTACTTTACACTATTTCTAATATTCCAATTCCTATTCCAACTAAATTTTTTAGGAAAATCAACACTATTCTCTCTTCTTTCCTCTGGTCCGGCAAAAAAGCGCGTATGTCCCTGCTCAGACTACGATCTCCCAAATCAGAGGGTGGAGTTAATTTCCCGGATTTTCCCACTTATCATAAAGCATTTCTTCTGCGACAAGCCTCCCTTTGGTTGCGAGATCCTGCTGAATCTCCCCCCCTTTGGCTTGTTATTGAGGGTCTCTCTTTATCCCCCTTCACTTTCGCTGAGTACCTCTCATTCTCCCGTAAACCCCAGCTTACTTCCACTCCCATCCATAAGTTCACTACCAAACTTCTTCTTTCCAATTCCCCGAAACCGCCTTCCTCTGTAGCCGAATTTCTCAACACCACCATTTGGTATAATAATAGCATCCTCATTAATCGCAAGCCCTTTTATTGGAAATCTTGGAGACAAAAAGGTCTGATGTGGGTATCCCACCTCTTTTCTGGCTCTGTTTTCTTACCTTTTTCCGTTCTTCGTCAAACTTTTAATCTCCCTCAGTCCTTTGCCCGTAAGTACCTCACGCTTAAAGATGCAGTTATGTCCACCTATGCCCAACTTTCCAACTCTCCCACCCAGTCCGGTCCTTCCAATCCTACTCTGCACCTCCATTCCTTGCTGCGTACTCGCCCCACAGCCTCCTCAATTTACCACTCATTTCACAAGACTCTCACACCTAGGCCAAAATCCACGGTAGAGGAACAGTGGGAATCTGATTTTGGCATCTCCTGGTCCACCTCTTTGTGGGACAAATTGTGGATTAAAATTCGTAAATCATCCAGGGCTGCTTCCCTCACACAAACCCTTTTTTTAATCTTTAACAGGCTTCTTTTCTCACCCCATATGTTAAATAAGAGGTTTCCTTCAACCCCTGACCTTTGTTGGTCTTGCTTGACACCTAAGGCTACTCTCTTTCACATGTTTTTTTCTTGCACTGTTGTGCATAACTTTTGGAAGCAAGTTTGGGCTCAGATTAATACCATTTTTCATACTGCTTTTCCCTTTTCCTTTGTCAATATTTTCTTAGGGAGTGTCTCTCCCTGTTGGGCAGATCTTGATTTTAATGTACAAATAGTTGACTTGCTGCTAGCTGTTGCATTCCAGCAAATTACTGTTAATTGGAAAAACTTTTCTAACATTTCTTTCAGAGCATGGTGGTACAATGTCTGTCATAATCACAGGCTAGATACTGTCTTTGTTTATCCCCTCAGCCTGGCTAAAAAACGACATGATCTTTGGCTTCCTGTGACTTTATACCTTGATATTTGTGCTAAGCGTTCATCTCATTTGCCTCCTTTTCAGCAGGAGGTCTCTAAACCTCCTTGATTGCCCTTTTTGTTCCTTTGCATTTTTTATAATCCATTGTACTGCATATTATTTTTAGCATTATTTTCTGTTGTATGGCCTCAATTATTTGTTATTTCTTAATCTCATGTTTATTTCCACAGGCACGTCTATTCTACCTTTCATATTGTTGTTATGTTTTTAGTTTTTTTTTTTATGTACCGACACCTTTATTCTTTAATAAAAATCTTTTGAACTTAAAAGGAGAGCACTCAAATCCAGCCAACTACAGGCTAATTGCCCTGACAGATGTAGAAGCAAATACCTATGCATCGAACTTTTTGAGTGAATTAGAGGTGTGGGCCCATACTTCTAACCTAATCATAATAAGCTAAACCGGCTTCAGGGAGGGATTATGGGGCATATTATCAAGCACGGCGTTAAAATTATCGCCGCTTTGGCGGCAGAAAACTGCCCCTAAAGCGGCGATAATGGGCTTGAAAATATGCCGCAGAGAATTACAATAGAAGCCCATGTTGACACCAGAACATGGGCCTCTATGGGAATTCTCTGCAGCATATTATCAAGCTCATTATCGCCACTTTAGCGGCAGTTTTCTGCTGCTAAAGCGGCGATATTTTTGACGCCGTTTGTTGATAATATGCCCCAGAGTACTTTAACAAACCTGTACTCCTGTTTTATTGACCTCAAAGTCACCTTTGATAAAGTTCCAAGGGCCCAGCTATGGAAAGAAAATGGACAAATGGTGTGTACCGCAGATACTGTTGAAATCAATAATAAATGTTAATTCCAATACATAGGTACAAATCAAGCTACGGGACAGCGAAGAGTTACAAACAAAATCCACACGGATATGGGCTTAAAACAAGGGTGCGTATTGCACTGTGTCTATTTAATAGATATGGCCGATCTTGATAGTCACCTGGCCTTAGTGCAGGGGAATCCTCCCAGGATGGGCATGGTACAAATAAGAAGCATACAATAAACTGATGATATTATCCCCCTCAGTAAGACGCCAATTGTGCTGCAGCGGTCGATAAATCAGTTTCTGGGGTACACCAATACACTATGATTAAGGCTGAATTACAATTAAAAAAAGGTTCTTTGTTTTAAAGGCAGAGGCAGCAACAAGCAGACTAAATGTAGTTGATGAGCGGATGGTAATGTATTAGAAAAGGTAAACACCTACAAGTACCTCAGTGTCCATCTAGACTTCCACTACAAAGTCTATCTACAATCAAGACAACCGATTGCTAACAATCTATTGTTTGCTATTAATATCTTGAAGCGAAAATCTTTAAACACCTCAACATGCCACCTACTTCAAGTTGTGAGATCCAAATTCCTGCCTTTAATATCTTGTGGTTCTGAATTGCTCAAGGGGAAAGATGTTGTAACCCTAAACAATCTACAATCGAGCCTTTTTAAGGAACTCTCTTCAATCCCAAGGTATGCGTCTCAAGCCCAAATTTGACTGGAATTTGGATTATTCTCCCAGGGTCCATACAGGTAGGGTGCCCTGGTAAAATTGTGCTGGAGTACTAGGGCGGCTGAAGCAAATTCGCTTGCACATCAGTGTTAGGCGGAAATTGAAAGGCAGGCTCTCATAAAGAACTCTGGGGCATATTTACAAGCCCTTATCGCCACCACAACATCACTTTTAGTGACGTTGTGGTGGCGAAAGGAAATGTGCCTTGTTTACAAGGCAACGTTAAGCCACTTAATGTGGCTTAACGCTGCTTTGTAAATACGGCCCTCTTTCACACTACACTTAGCGTGAAAGGGGCGGGCAATGGGTTTTGTGGTGGGCATTCCACCGCAACACCCATTGATTTTGACGCTGCCCCCTATTTACAAGAGCAACGTAAATAGGAGGCAGCGCCAAAATTAAGACCTGGGAAAACCTGGTCTTAAACAGGCGAAACAAGGAGAAATGCTTTATTTCTCCTCGTTTTTGCTGTTTTCATATGTGATGTGTTGTGCAGCACACATAGAAACAGCAAAACACCAATGATTGTTTATGTGTGATAAACAATAATTTTTAAAAATGCTGTTTTGCAACTTTGATGTGTGCTGCATTAAGCAGCACACATAGTAGTATCAAAACGGCATTTAAAGATTGTTGCAAGAGTGCCTGCGTTGGCGCTAGGCACCTACAGTTAGCGCAGGGGAAAACACAGGGCTGCACCAAATTCTAGTAAATATGGTGCAGCCCAGCATTTCCAAAGTGACGAAGCATGTCGTTAACCATCTTGGCTTAACGACACGCTTTGCCACTTTATTGTAAATAAGCCCCTGAGTGTGCTCAGTATTACAGAACTCAGTCGCTAAACTGCAACTAGAAGAAGGTTGCACACCTCCATGGATTACCCTGCTTTTAAATGCATTACAAATTAAGCTGTCAAACTATCATCCTTTAAAATAGACATGCCTGCAGTAGCAAGTAAAAACCATGCCTCTGTGATTTTGCCGTTGTATGTAGCTTGTGGTTCCCAGTTGTATTTATTCCCCCATTTTTCATGGCATAAGAAACATGAGTTTCTGCTACTATGACTTGGCGTGTTTGCATCAAAGTACCTCACGCCCTCATGGAAACAGCAGTGGACAACTCTATCATGTGAACTTTGTGGACATGTAAACAAATCCTTGCTCCTATTGCTGTGTGTCTACCCAGCCTTGCTAGTACAGAGACGAAGACTCCTACGACCTACATTAAGAATTTTGCAAGTTATTTCATGTCGACCTGCGTTATTACATTATTGAGAGGAGCTCCCCTGAACTTGGCGTGTAGAACAGTAACATTTCTGAACATAGCAGCCAAGGAGTTGGTGGAATCCAATAACTGACTTTTAGGAACTATGGGGCATATTAGCAACAACTTGCGATAATTATTGCAAACCGCGCTTAGTGCAATTTTTTTGATCGCCTCCTAACGCTGGATTCTATCGCGGAGATAACGCAGTATTACCAACGTTTATCTCCACGGCGATAAAAATCCAGCGACAGCGGCGAATCCCATCTTCAACGTGAGATTTCCAGCGTTAAAAATCCGATCGCTAAGGTAAATCTCGCTAATAGGCAGGTGGGGACTTAGCCGTAGAATCCGCCTCCCATTGACTATTATGACTAAGTCAGGTTTTTACCAGGTGTAAAATCATGGCGCTAATCGCGGTTAACGCGTGTTTTTTTATCGCGCCGTGGGTATTGCTATTAGGCGATAGCTGTGTTAGCGACTGCTTTCAGTTGCTACCAGTTTGGATACGCCCACTTTGCATGTCATTAGCGATAAATATCGCTGACATGCAAAGCGGGCCCCAAACCGGTCGCTATCGCCTGGAAGCTGTCGCTAACTGCTGTTAGCGACAGCTGCTTGGTAATTGGGCGATAAAAAAATCGTCGCTTTATCGGCAAAAAGTGCCGATAAAGCGGCGATCTGGTCCTTGCTAATATGCCCCCCATGTCCCTATCAGACACTGGTTCATTGATTATTTGGTCTAAGTTTCTAAATTTTTATCTGGGTAGTATGTGAGATGTTGTTTTTATGTGCATGCAATGGCTTTCAGTATCAAACTGGATGCACGTTACGTAAATATTTTGCACTGCGTGTATGCACTTTTACATTTTAGAAAAAAGAATTCTGCTCAGGCCGAATGTTTTTAAGCATAATGCTCATACATCGCTATCTTGATTTATTTGGATAGTATGTCATATTATGCTTTTAGGTGCATGTAATGGTTTTAATTATTAAACTAGATGCACTTTGTGCAAAACTTTGCACTGCACGTATGCACTTCACAAATACTAGAAAAAACAGTTCCCTAAGAGGTTGGCCTCAGTGTTGTGTATTCTCATGGAGTGGAGTATTTTTTTCCTTTTTTCCTTTGTTATTCTGTGAGATTTCCCCGTTTGCAAAGAGAAATAAGATTTTATAGCGATTTTTAATCTTTTATCCTTTTGAAATGTGAATATCTGCCGCAATATCGTGCTGCAATATAATGATAATAATTTGTATACCTCTTTGGAAATGTAATGGTTTCAATTACCTATCCATCAATAAATGTACTCACTTTTGGGATGGATGCCTTGCGGCATCCTTCCCACGGATCCGCCAGAATTTTTGACGCATCCACGAATCCTTGCACCATGGAGCCCCGTATCGTAAATACGGCACATCCATGGTGTCGTGATTTAGACGCAGCAATGCTTCATTCGTTGTAAATGAGGCCCTAAGTTGCTACCAGTCAATCACAGGCACAAGCTCCTCCATTTTAAACTTCTGCATGGCCCATACTACACACCTGGGGGCAGATTTACAAGACTGGCTCATCTCTGCATATTAGCAGAGAAGCTTCAGCTAAATTGCGTGACGGAAAAAAAGCCTTGAGCCACCATGGATGCGTCACATTTACATTGTGGTGCACCATGGCGCAAGGATAGACAGATGCTTAATGCATCTTTTGGCGGAAAGGCAGCGCATTGCTGGAGTCGTGTCGTTAGCACAACGCAACTCCAGCAATGGTCAGGAAGGCCTATTCCCATCTTGCTTTGTCACTCCTTACGCCTGCTTCAAGCTGGCGCAAGATTTTGACGCATTGGCGTCGTAAAAGTGACTTCCTTGCGACAGAACTCCCTGCATACATTATACCCGACGCTGGTATAATGCAGCGCAGGGCTTTACAACGTGACGCATCTCCCTAGATGCGTCACATTGTACATATGCCGCAGACCGCGGCCCCCGCAGGGGGCCACTAGAGCGGTTGGCGCCCTAGTGCCGCCGGGGCACCGGTCACCCCTCCCCGCCCCCTCCCAAGGAGGTGGGGACGCCGGCCGGTGTCTCCCTCCCCTCTCTCTCGCACGGAAGTGACGCACAAGCGCGTCACTTCCGGGCCCCTGGGGGGAAGGGGAGGCTATTTAGCCTTCCCCCACCCTCCTGGCGACCTCTTTGCTCGCCTAGGACGCCGCATTGCACAGTGTAGGCTGTAAGCACAGCGCTCTGTGGGGTGTCAGGCAGAGAACATTAGCATGGCACGTTATTTAGTATAACGTCGGTCGCATGGCGATGCAGTGCCCGCTGCATAAGCCATGGGCGAGCTTGCTATTCACTGAAGGGAGACACCTAAGGCTTATTCAACAGAGAAAGGTGACAGTCCCACCATTTCAGAATGGAAGCAATTGTGAAATGCTACGCGGCGAAGCCAGAATTGTGGCTTCAGTCATCTTCTACAACGAACAAACCTTGTTAAGCCATCGGCAATGGGGTGTTGTAGGTGTAGTGTGGTCTTGTAATATACATTTGGAGGCCATGTGAGAAGCCGCAAAATACCTGCCGGCAGCACACTGAGCTTGGCACCAAAACCAAGGGTTAGGCCTTTATGAGGAACATCTGCGGGCACCTGATAGAAACACGTCCAGATGTACACTGGGGGGGCATTCCCTGCAACCAAAGGCAGGTTTCGGGTTGCTTCAATTAAGACCTATCCACCCGCGCTTTAGCCAGGGTGGCATGTGGGTGGTGTAGTTGTCATATAACAAGTGTGCGGTGGTTCAAAAGTTTGGTAAACACTACGTTAGAGCCTTACGGCGACAGGGCATTATTGACCATTCAGCATTCTCAACATTCAGGATAGGGCCGGTATTTGCACCAAAGGTTCCTGCTGGTTCCTATAGACTTGTCTGCCCCCAGGGTTATCCTTCTATGGGTTAGAACCTAGACTTGAGGGGGCATCCCCTGCTCCGGCGCCCCAAATATGTCGATAGTCTACGCTGGAGTGGAGGTACCATGAAGGTCCTAACTACTACTGGGTTTCCCCCAAGCGATGGGCTCAATCTAGGTGGGACCACGAAGTCTACAGTTCTTGGGAAGCATCCAGCAGTAGGGCAGTTAGCTGTGTGAAATCAGCGGGTCAAACACAAGGGGACATTATGTCAGAATAGAACATTTGGCACGCCCAGAGTATAACTAAAACTAAACTTCAACGGAGCAGGAATCTGGCACCGCTGAAGATGCTCCGGGTTGGCGGTGGGCACCCCGCTGCCACCCTCCTACCTGGGAGCATGCTAGGAGGGGTGAAGTAGGACTTAGTCAATCCTTAATGCTTGAACCATACCGCAGACAGTGTGCACTGCTTAAACCAGACAGATTCCCGAAGCTGGGATGCCTAGGGGGTATCACCACAGAGGGATCTGAAGGGGCATAATTCCCATAAGGAATAAGGGATGCATGGCAAGGGCAAGAGGGCCCCTTGCCCATGGTCACGCTCTGTCAGCTATGAACACTCATGTGCGTCAGGATTTAGCAAATAAAGGGGACTGTCCAAAGGTTAAGTAAAACCCTTCTCGCCATAATAGCCAAAGCAGGCAGGCGGGTGGGGGAGTGGTCACCTAGCAAGTGGGCTGCTGTCCCAGAGATGGGCACGCAGGTTCAGGCACACTCGGTGCTAGGAGGCCGGCAGCTAGGTGAGATCATCAAATTGATTGGGCTTTGTGAGCCTGGGTGCCGGCATCCACCCGCCCAGATTATTGAAGCGGTGTAACTTTCCCGCATGGGGGTGAATAGTTCTTGGCACAACGTCACAGGCCCAACGGGTCCTTTGTTTCAGCAGACACTATCTGACCCAGGATAGCATCTAGGACTTTGGGATATAGATGGGGCCATCTAGAACCAGCAGGGATGGTTCTCTTCCATCTAGTTGCAGGAAGCTCTAGACAGGAGAGGTTGCGGGTAAGACTATAGCGGTTTTGGTGGGGGGCTCTGGCGGCGACGGTGGCCGCCTCCAGAGCTGTGGCGGAGTTACAGGGCGATCTGGAAGCAGGCCGGTACCAAGGGTACCTCTGCGCCGCACCATAGGGGGTGCCTGAGCCAATTCCGAGGAGCCTCAGGGGAGGGTCCCGGAAGCCGTGTCGGCGCCCCGCTAGTCCTGCGGGCGGTTGTGTGCCTATACAACCGGGGGGTTTGCTATGCGACGCTCCGCCCCGAGAGGGGGGGCGTGAGTAGAAGTTACCAACGGCACGTGATCCTGGAAAAGAATCACCTGGATGGCAGCAAAGGCGGGGTTCGCCCCAGCGCTGCCCGGCTCATCAGGCAGGCAGGCGGCCCAGTTGGTTGCCTGCCCTGGGATCGCCCGTAAGATAACCCACCCATTACATATTGTAATATGTAATAAACCTGCAGCAAACTTTACCCAACTCAACAGTCTGTGTGTGTGTTATTTAGGTATGCATTCTGGGGGACGGGGGACTGAAGGGTGCCCCTGGCGGTACTATGTCGCATCGTGGCGCATTATTTACGATGCCGCTGAGTCACAGAAGTGACGCAACGGTGGCTTAAAGTTGTCGCAAGGGGCTTGTAAATCTGCCCCCTGCAGTTTAGAATATACCCCACCAGATCACATCACTGTTAAAGATGCAGAGCAGGCAGATTTTTTTTCATATGGCTTGGACCCAGCCCTCACCATCTTCTACACTGGCACAAGATATTCTGCACTTTATCAGAATGATTGATTGTAGACTAACCCTGAGCCCAGAGACGGTTCGCTTCAACTACGTCAAATGAATAGCCAGAGGGAACCATGGATATGTGTCTTGCTGGCTCAAGGCAGGGTCGCCAGGCATTGGTGCAGATCTACGGTCCCGCGCAAACGGTGGCTACCAGACCTAATTACTTATGACAACCAATCCAAAGTCTGAACTTCCCTTTAGCCTATAACCTCTAGGCCCAGAGACATATATGGGGTCCCCTTAAGGCACCCCTCACACAATTAGACATGGACAATACTGAAGATCAAGGGGGGGTGACAGTAGCAGATCTAGGGATGACACAGTGGCGTAACAAAGGCCCCCGCTCCATGGGCCCCCTCAGAACAGTACCTTGGCCTGAAAGCTCCTGAGTGAATTCCGAGGGGTGCCCCTCTATGTACTATGGGGGGGGGGCTCAAGTTTCATTATGCGACTGTGGGACATGATGAATTCATACTCTCTGGGAGGACTGATGGATGGGCACCAGGCTATGGCCCCCACCATTGACAGCTGCACCTCGGAGGTATTTTTTGCTGAGGTCTGGGGCACAGAAGTAACTGGATGTTGTAATTTGCTGTACTGCAGCCATATTTCCATCTCTCTGTGTTTTGTAATCATTGAAATAATAAATACTTTGAAAATGATAGAGTGTGCAAACAGACCCTGGGACTGGGAAGTCTCCCAGGTCCAGTTTTAATCTTCACAGTGAGAACTTCACAAACCCAGCCAGGGCATACGTGCACGAGCCAAGCGGCAGACCGGAAGTGCCTGGAGGGCAGGCATAGTTTTACAAGGGCATCACCTGTTTAAGCCCCTCTGAGTGGCTCCTTAGCTCACGTATCTTCTTAAATCTGCCTTGGCCGCCTTTAATGTAGGGCACTGCGCGGCTGGAGAGGGCTGCACAGCCCCACCCCCTCCGGGCTCTCCCTGATCATTAAAGTAATTAGCCCAGATTCTAAAGCGGCCTTGAGACCAGGCTGACCTGCATCGGGAGGGGATTTACCAATTAAAGAGAGCGGCAGCAAAAATAAATAAATAAATAGGAAACAAACACCGCAAATCTTCTTTTGAAATCCTCCTGAAAGTCTCATCCCTTCGAGGAAGGGCAAAGGACTCGGGCGAGGGAGAGACGAAGACAGGGAACTCTGCCGCAGCCGGAAACAAAACAGGCCCCAATGGCTGCCCTCGTGGCCTCCAACATGGCGGTTCTTCACCTGGTGACGCAGCTGTGTCTGTTCTTGGTGCCTGGGGGCTGGGGAGAGCACACCCTCCCAAAATTTATCTGCAGCCCAATGCCATTAGAAATTGACTCCATCTGTCACTCAGCAGCCTCACGCCATAATGGAGGTAGCAGTGTCCACTGGACAGGGTCTCATGAAGAGCCAAAGGAGACCATTCTGCTCCTGCGGGAGACCGTCGTGCACCAAAAGGAGACCATCCTAGACCAGAGGGAGACCATCCGAGAGTTGACCGCCAAGCTGGCCCGCTGTGAGGGCCATCCCCGCCTCAGGGGCCAGGAAGAAACGCACAGCCACACTGCTGAGAATGGGCAAGAGGAGAGCCATGGGGTTCACGAGAGAGAGCACGGAGGACACGAGCGAGGCCACGGACATGAAGAGAGCCGTGGACATAGCCGGGAGCATGGTAGCCATGAAAGAGAGCACGGTGGCCACGAAAGGGACTATAGGCAGGAGAGAGAACCTGGAGGCCTTGATAGGATTCATGGGCACGATCGAGAGTATTCACCAGAGTGGGAGCATGGGCATGAAAGGGAAAATGGCGGGCACGAGCGGGAACATGGTGGGTATGAAGAGAGCCGTGGACATGGTCGGGACTATGACTATCACCCCTTTGTCCATCGCGATTACCACGAGCAGCAGCAACAGCCTCTCCCATACCGCAAGGGCAGCCAAACCCAAAGCACAATGGGAGAGACTCCCAAGGAAGCAGCGCTTGACCCGCTACAGATGGAAAAAATGGTGGAGTCCTTGAAGGAGCGCTTGGAACATATGCAGGTAATGAAAACGTATTCCTTCCCCTAGCTTCAAAACTTGGCAACCTTGTTGCTCATACAATATGGTCAGAATGGCGCCGATTCTCCTGTGTATCCTGTACACTACTCTTGCAAATTCTCTGCAGAATCCTTTCTTAACACCTCCACCTGCCTAGGGCGGGTTCTTTCCGCTGTTCATGTGGTATCACTTGTATAGACAGTCTGCATACAAGTGCTTTGTTGATCTGCACAAGAAACCCTTTTACATTCAGTGCACAATGCAGGTGTTTTACTACACAATGTCATAGGATCTGATTGCATAATGTCGTCATCTTTATTTTGTCTGGCGAGAGGATGTGGTACTCCCACTGATCCAAAAATAACTACGGATCTTGCCAGTTTTGTATTTTCTCCTAGTAATTAATAATTCATCATTTAGTCCTGAAATGTGGTTATTTGTGGAGGGGATGCTCCAATGCACAATCCAGAGTCATGACACCTGAAATCTTTCTTTCTACCAAAGAAGGACAAGTCAGGATAACAAATATTGTTAACTAAGGGCACAGGTAGCACATGGGAATGTAGATGACCTATTGGAGATAAGGGCTATGAGCCTGATGGAATATGAGAAAAAAAAAGGGAGATTCTACCTACCCTTGATAGGTCATGGAAGTGTGCGAAATTTACGTATTTTGCTTACAAGTAATTATGCAAACTTATATGTAATTATGCGAAATGCAAATCTGTCATTTTTTGCTATATCTTAGAGCAAACTGCGTCCTCCCATCAATTTTTGGACAGGGGACACATTTAAACAAAAGCACTGTGTACAACAGCTGCTCGCTCCCGGCAGTTCTTGTGTGTTCGCAGTGCATTTTTACAATGAATTGCGCATTTGCTGTAAATTTTCCCTGCGAATGGCACATAATTATACGAATGGGTGAAATGGTGTAATTTCGGCATTTCGAGAAAAAAACATAATGCAAAGTTCCCCAAAAGACATCAATTACTCTGGCATAATTTACATTCCCCCCTGGCCTACTATTACGGAATATTGCAAGTGTCCAAGGACAGAGATGTGATCGAACTACGTAGTTGCAATGTAGACTCAAGAGGGTACTTTTGAGGAAAAGTTATACTCTTAATACCTCCAAATTGGCAGCTAAAGGAGAACGCCGGGCCCATGCTGGCCAATAATGCCTTGTCTTATTGCAGAGGATTGTGGGAGAATTACAATAGAGACTTTTATTAGCTGAAGACTCGGTATTGTATTTGACCCTCGCTTACAAGGGAACCATTTTTGCATTTTCTGTCATTTCGTTTGGATATCAGACAAGTGTGCCCTATAGTCTTATAATGGTTGTATATTATACTATAACGCTGTATTAAAACAATCTGGTGGGCATGTTGTGTTCTGCTGAACACAGTCCCTTTGTTATGAGGAACGCACGCACATAGACGAGATATCAGACACGGCCTAATGAGGCCACATTTTCAGAGCTAAGCTTTATCATTTGATCGTTTTGGCGACCTCCCAAGTGCTTAATGACTTAAGAACGTCATAAATTGATATGGCAGTTTTACTAGAGAAAACTCTTCACGTCAGTTTTCAGTACTATAGCAACAGGTAAAAATGCGGCAAAACTGTAAAAAAGAGGAACCACAAATAAACTGCCCTCTAATCTCAGCTTCCACATTTTAAGTGAATTGTGTGACCCTGACCAAACCCCTTTCCATTATCTGTAACAATTGGGCGCACCTGAAAATGGGCCTGTGAGGTTGTAAACGCTGTACAAAATCCCAGAGTTTTAACTTTGAATGCGTTTTCTCCTCCTGAAAAAGTTCTTAATCGAATGTTGTTCACATCACTGAGGTTTCCTTGTTGGATTTGGACTTGACTGCAGTTACCAAGTGAGAAAGGAAAGGCTTTGCAAGAATTTTGTTTTCGTTGGAAATCAAGCTGAGTTATTTTTTGAGGAAGTGATGGTTTGTCCATTCCTTCCTTTGTTTAGTTTAGTTGATAAGTTTTCAGTCCTCGCAAAACATTCGCACGCTCGTTAGAGGCTTTGTTGGAAAAGGGGAACAAAAGAGATATGCTGGTACTCACTGCCTTAGAGAAAACCTCTTCCCCCTTGCAGCGGCTAGTATTGTCCCATTAAAAGCCTGGCGAATCTGCGGAGTATTCCAATGCAGTTCCATTAGAAGTATGGCTGGCCTGTTGAGCAGAGCTGGCACTGTGCCATTCATTAAGTATATGTCTGCCCTGTTGAGAATTGCTGGCACTGTCACCCTAAAAGTCTGTCAGATCTGGTGAGTATCTTTGCATGCTTCCAATAAAAAAAGATGGCCGACCTGCTGTGTTTATCAGTATGGTGCCATTAAAAATTGTCAGATCTGCTGAGTGTCCCAGTATGGTTCCTCTCCTAGAATAGCTGGCACTGTGCCTTTCATTGTATGTGTGCCTGACCTGCTGAGAAGTGTTGGCACTGCTACATTAATGGGCATATTTATGAGGGGAGTTGCGTCGCTCTTGCACCATGCAAAGCCGTGCAATAGCGACACAAGTCCTAAATGCGATTTATAAACCCACGCAAGGTCAGCTTGTGTGGCCCTGAGTGGCTACATAAATATTAACTAACATAACTCAGCGCAAATCACTGTGTTGCGTTACTCTGCCCGGGGAAGGTGTTCCATGGGTGTTGCATGGGTGTTCCCACACAACTCCCATAGTATTTGATGCATTGCCAACTTTGCCAAAAGTGGTAGACCTGGGAATACACCAAAAATGCCTTCTCAGGGGAGACGTAACAAAGAGAAATATCTTTCTTTTTCCTCGTTACTTCCTCTTTCTATGCGTGGTACATTCTGCACCACACACAGGAATATGCCCCTTCCTGCATAAAAACAATCCTGCATACAGCACAGGAACCCTTGCACCATGGTGCAAGGGTGTCTGTGTTGGCGCCTCAAACAAGTCGCCACAATTAATGCTCCAATAATGACTTTGTGAAATAAATCCATAGGTAGACCATAAAAGCAATATATTGACAAATAAAATCCAATATAACAATAAAAGTGAAACAATCAATATTAATCGTTGCCAGGGGCTTACTAAAACATAGGTTAAGTGCCACATCAATAATAATAATGCAATGTACATAGCTTTAAAAATGTATCCTACCAAACTACGCTGTCAGTGTACTTGCATGGTTTGTTAGTTGGTAAATCAAAGTTAGATTTGTGCTGCTTTGGAGATTATAAGGGCATGCTTAGCAGGGACTGTGGCTTCCCCAAAAAAACTATTGGGTGGACAGTGTTCTGGATCCCAGGCAAATAGTGTTAGCAAGATCTGGAGTATCCCCCGTTGGACTATGTAGCACGCATCCTAGTTCCTAATAACCACATCCGACCCAAGAACTTAGTAACAGAACATGCATAGAGTGGTTTCGGGTCTGATCTAAGGATTCTAAGGGCAGTACATTTGCTTTGCCTGCAAAGCTGTTTAATCCATTTCTGGCAGGGCCACAATAGCCCCGTCAGGCAATCAGGACATGGGTCTTAGATTCTGTAGGGCTATTACAGGTGGGGCACAAAACACTCTCATGTAAAGCCCGTTTACTGGTAAAGGTTTTCAGTGGCAGTGTGCCAACTCTGAAATGGAAATAGAGTTTCCTATCCAAAGGCACAGTAATGGTATCCCAATATGGTTCCAGTAAGCTATAACACTTCAGATCTAAAAATCTCTCCTCACTCTGAAGAACCCATAGCCAATAGTGCTTTTGTTAACAACTCCGCTGTGGCAGTGGGTTTGGAGGATGGATTTTCCCAGAACTCTCTCATTCCTATTACTATTAGCAGCTTTTTAATTTGCTGGAGGCACTCAATTTTATTCAACCTGTAATATTCCATGACATTCTTTAGAGCCATGCTATATTGAACTAGTTCTGGTGTAAACCATTACCTTCTCCAGATTAACTGTGGGCGGAGTCCAACTCTGTCAGTTAATGCTTTCCTACCCATATCAAGCATCAGAGGTTTTAGAGGGCTGCTAGGTGGGAAGTGAGCTAGACTTCTCAAAACATTATTTTCTGATCTTGTCAGGGAAGAAATGTGGGAACACTGAACCCAATGTTTAGGCATTATAAATAGATAATACTGAAGCAATTGGTTTACTAAAGGAGCTACTATGTTCTTTGACTTCAGCACCAGTAATCTGCCTATGCTTAAAATACATTATATGCACATGAGGTTTCCATGACAGGGCCAAGGACAAGGTGACACCCGGGCAATTAAAGACATCTGGCCTCTCAAGTGGCATGCCCCACTGTGTTAGTCTTCCTTTGATTGATTTATGTTTCTTCACTTTGTCTTTGACTAATTGATCTCCAATCCACATGTCCTACAAAATTCCTCAAAACAGAGTAGTGCATAATGCTGCCCACTAGGTGTTTTGGAGATCAATAAATACAGCGCATTCCTTCCCTTTCCCTGTGACGCAGCGCAGCTCATCAAGGTGACTTGCTGCACTGAAACACAATCTTATAAATATGCCCCTTAAAGTATGGCAGACCTGCAGAGAATCCAAGAACAGTTCCATTCAAAATATAGCTGACCTACTGTAATGTTCTGGCACTGTCCCATTACAAGTATTTCAGACCGGCTGAGAAGAGGTGGAACTATGCCATACAGGCAGACCTGCTGAGTCTTTGAGTACAGTTTCATTGAAAGTATGGCAGACATACCTACTGATAATTGCTGGCACCGTACCTTTAAATGATTGGCACATCTGTAGAGAAGTTATACTACTGTCACATTTGGCAGACCTGCTGAGTATACCTGTGCCATTCCATTATAAGTATTTAAGACTTGGTGGCCTGTGCCAGTGCCAGTGTTGTCCCACTAGAAGTATAGCTGATCTGAGAGGATAGAACAGTCCCATTAAAAGTATGGCTGTCTTGCAGAGAAGATCGTGTACATTTCTATTAAATTCATACAAGCCATTGTGGGACGTTCTATTGGTATTCAGTGCCCAGGTGCCGAGTATAAGAGCCCCCCTGGAGAGTTGAGTTATTTACTGGACACTGTAAATACCCACACCATAGTGTGAGGTGTTTATCTGCATACAGTATATAACTCCCATTCCAAGTTTAAATCTAAAATGGGGCATAACGTGGAATTCACCAACTGCATTAGATCCAGCATGTCTTAATGCTTACCAGATGTTGAGATGGGAATGTCCCCTGTATGTTTTGAGTTGTATTCTCCTGCCCTGAGTACCCAACAGCATATATCTGGTATCCTGGTTTTTGATTTTGGTCCTGGTGTCACACTATTCTGAGCATATCCACAGGGGCCTAGGCCTGTCTCTTTACATGAGCTAAGTCCTGGATCTGTTCTGTGACACGGAGGGGCATCTCAAGTGCGCCCACATTGACAGACACTGAACCACTGTTCCTGTCATGTAGTTAGCTCATAGTGATGGTGGCAGCATGCTGTTTTTTTGTGAATCTGTAGCTGTGCCCAGACCTTTTTTTCTGTGTCATTGGAGTGGAAGTCTACTGGCCCACTCGTGTGAAATTCTGCTTGTAGGCACTTACCCAACTCCTAGTACTAACACCCCTAGCATTTGTTGTACAGGCCCATGTGGGTTGTCTGGGTGGCATATGCATGGGTAACAGAGAACTGTAGGACCTATTTTGGATACCATTGGCTTGACCTTTTGCACAAGGTGGAGGTATAGTTGTATTCCAGATGGTGGAAATGTATTGCTGCAGTTCCTGAAGATGGAGGTCGGAGACCTAGACACTGAAGCGAGGGAAGATAATACAAGTCCCTTTTAAAAATCCAATTAGGCCTTTTGATGGGCCAGGGGCTGCTTAATAGTATTCCTGAAACACTATGATAAGGGCGAAGACTGAGACTTTAGACTATATTCCGTAAAGTGAAAGGGACACTTTAGGTGAGGCCGGTCTCTTGTCCTTCCCTGATCACTCTTTCAGTTTGGCTAGTGACATCCAGGTGCAGAAAGTTCACACCTCTTTGCGCCTCTATAGTGGGTCTCCCAGGGCGGACACAACCCTTCTGTGTGAAGCATCACCCTACACAAAGACTGTGCCTGGAGAGGACACTTGAAAGGAGAACCACCGCGAACCAGTTTTGAAAGCGCAGACAGTGGATCTTCTTTTTCATTTGACTGTATGAAAAAGAGACCCATGAACCCACTTGTTTTTCCAGGTTCAGGTTCTTTATGACCGAGGAAGGGAGTGTGTTACATTCCTGTTATTCTATTGTCATTGCTGTTTTAATTATATATTGCCCTTTTAATTGTGTTGTGTATTTTCAATTATGGCACATGTCTCACAGTTACAGTGACATCACTTGGAATGTCACTACCTTGGATGTTGGTTGAACTACTGCTGTGGAAGTACTGTGCTCTGCTTATATTAAACTGGACTTATCTAATTACTTGGATTCTCAGCTTTTGATTTGGAACTTTACACTGGCGACGAGGGGCAACGTACCTGCTACTTTCTTGAGCACAGGAGCGGTACTTTACATTTTGGTATTATTTTTTTTAAATTATTTCACTCCTTGGACCTGGAATTTATGCTTAATGTGAATGATCTGGAAATATTATTCACCACCGCGTTTTTCTCGATTTTTTACGAGACACAGGAACGTTACTACATAATTTTAAACAATTTCAACCATTGGGCAACAATGTTTATCTTGGTTGACTAGACTATACTAGCATTGAATGTATTTTATTATATTGTGTTTAATTGTAAAAATTTCTAGGTACTACTTATTAAGAATATACTACACTTTTATTTTCTCTTTCTTTTCTCCTTCTATTTTATTTTGCTCTGTGTAACGTTAGAATTAGACAACATGCAATTTGACCCACCTTCAAAATTTTTGCAATCTAAAGGTGATCCTCCTATTCCATGGTGTAGATGGAAAGAGGAATTTTTAACGTACATGAAAGCAATTGATGGTGAGAGAATGGGTAATGAAAGGAAAAAAAGTATTTTCTTACATTGTTTAGGTTCAGAGGGGCAAGCTGTATTTATGACGTTACCTGTTGCACACGGAGAATTTAGTACATTTGAGGAAGCACTTATGCATATGGAAACTTGATTTAAACCCACGACTAGCATAGCACTCAATAGGTATAAATTTTATACTAGGGCCCAAAAGGAATTTGAAACATTTGATGATTTTTTAACTGGTCTTAGGAGTCTAGTAGTCTCTTCCAATTTTGGTGATCTTGCTGACGAAATGATTAGAGATCAAATTATTGTGAACGTAAGAAGTAAGAAAACACAAGAGCAGTTGTGGATATTGGGCAACCCAAACTTACATGACACTATAGCAACTGCAAAAGCTTTTGAACAATCTGACAAATGGAGGAAAACTATTGGTGATGTTAACTCCAAAGGGGACAGTAATAAATGTGTAGACGAGGTTTGTATTGTTAAAAGGACTTCCTTTGCTAAGACGCATCAACCGGGAATTAAAGACATCAGAAATGTCGTATGTTTTAGATGTGGAAGTACTAGTCATGTTGCGTCTTTTAAGTTGTGTCCTGCCATAGGAAAAGAATGTATAAAATGTGGTAGGATAGGACATTTTGCTAAAGCGTGCAGAGATGACCGTAGAAGAACCATTGATACTCGTAAAAACGTCAACCCCCTAAGCAATGATGTTTCTACTGTGAGGGGTTTCAACCACCCTGAGGGAAATCAGGATGGTGAAAAGGGATTGTTGTTTCTATTGTGGATGTGTGCTCCTTGGGTGATAGCCTAAGTTCGCCTAAATGCAAAGTTAAGTTTTTAAATGAGGTTCTAGAGCTTATGGCAGATTCAGGGTCACCCTGGACTATTATTACCGAAGTCTACTTCAATGAGAAATTTGGTAATGTCATGTCTGTTACGGATCTATCCACTCCTGACATTAAAGCCCAAAGTTTTGATGGATCTGTAATTGATTTAGAACGTTATGTCGCCTCTGAAGTGCAATTCAAAGGGAGGTCTGCTTTTATACAAATTTATGTTGCTAAAAAAGGCGTTAATGTTTTAGGTTGGCGTGATCAATGGAAGTTAGGGATCATTCTCAATCCCCGTAACAAAGAGCCGGTTATGGTTGTTGAAGGATGTGATAAAAAAGGGCGTTGTAGTGGAAGGTGATGGCTTTGATTCCATTGGGAAAGAATTCCCAGAGGTTTTTACAGATTCGTTAGGGAAACTCAAAGGTTTCACACATGAGATTAAACTTAAGAAGGGAGCATCTCCTGTTAGACAAAAACTCAGAAATGTTCCCATCAATTTTAGAGATGAACTAGCGACACTCTTGAAAGATATGTTGGATGAAGGAGTTATTGAGGAGGTGGAATCGTCGGAGATGGTTTCTCCGATTGTTTTAGCACAAAAATCTGACAAATCTTTGAGGTTATGTGTGGACCTTCGCGTACTTAATGCAAATATTCTAATCGATTGTCACCCTCTGCCAAATATCAATGAGGTAGTGTGCATGTTAGGAGGAGCTACTGTGTCTTCCACCTTGGACCTTAGGTCAGCCTATCATCAAATTGAGTTGACCAAGGATTCTCGCCAATTGACAGCCTTCATTACACCACAAGGTCTTTTCCAATTCAAGAGGATGTCATTTGGCCTAGCATCTGCGGCATCTGTGTTTCAGAGATCAATGTGTCACCTTTTCAGACATATGGATTCGTGTGTGAAATGTTTCCAAGACAACATTTTAATTTACTCACCTGATCAAGCATCTCATCTGGAACATCTAAAGAAAGTATGTAAGTCACTTAAAGATTTTGGTCTCACTTTGAAGAAAAACAAATGCAAGTTATTCCAAAAATCTGTTGAATATCTTGGTCATACTCTTTCAAAAGAAGGTGTCATTCCCAAAAAGTCACTGGTTGATGCTATTCTGAGAGCACCATCCCCAGACTCTAAAGAGAAACTCCTTTTCTTTTCAGGATTGTGTGAGTACTATAGTAAACTCATAAAAAAATTAGCTTCTAAGATGGAACCCCTAAGAGAGCTAACAAGGAAAATATTGAATTTGTTTGAGGATAAAGGCATCAAGAAGCTTTTGATAATATTAAGACAGAAATGATTACTGCTCCCACTCTTAAACCATATTGTGTTGGAAAAACATGTGTACTTACCGTTGATGCCAGTTTATACGGCCCTGGTTGTGTGTTGTCCCAATGTGCTGGGAAAGATGAATGGAATGTGGCATTCACCTCTCGGACGTTAAATGAAACAGAAAGACGTTATGCAGTGATTGAGAGAGAATTACTAGCATGTGTCTGGGGGGTAGAACATTTTAGGAACTACATCTGGGGCACACAATTTATTTTGAAAACTGACCATAAGCCATTGATTTCCATATTGTCTCCTGGTGGAGGTCTAAATGCCACAGCCAGAATAGCTAGGTTAATGTCGAGGCTGCAGGAGTATACCTTTTCTGTTGAATATGTTCCGGGAAAAGTTAATGTCACTGCTGACTGTTTGTCACGCCTTCCTTGTATTGCATGTGATAATACAGATGTGGAGGAAATTGTTGCTAGCATTCCTGAAGTTTTGTCAGGAAGATTCAGTACTATTACAGAGGAAGTATGGATAAGGGCCATGAATGACGATAATCTTTTACAGCAAGTTGTTAAGTATAACAAGTTTGGTTGGCCTTCCAAGAAAGACATTACTGATGAGTTATTCCCGTATTGGAAGGTTTCGGACGAGATTTTTGTAGAAAATGATTTCATTTTTAGACAAGGGAAGTGTATTCCACCAGTATCGTTGCGTGATTCAATTTTGTCATTCAGTCATGAAAGCCATTTAGGAATGTCTTCAATGAAAAGGCTCATCAGGTCGATATTTTGGTGGCCCAGTATAGACAGATTTGTTGATAGAATTGTGAGAGAGTGTCCGGACTGCATGTGCAGTGAGAAATCTCTCAAGTGCAATCCTGCTCCTCTTATTCCTGTTAAGTGGCCTGATCATCCATGGCAAAAGCTTGGAATAGACATTGCTGGTCCATTTAATTTTTTACCACAGGATTGCAGATTCGCATTAGTAATGGCTGATTACCACTCTAAATGGCCAGAGGTGAAGTTAGTTCCACATGTTACTACTAGTAGTGTTGTTCTTTTCCTAAAGGAAGTGTTTGCCAGAGAAGGGAGTCCTGAAGTACTTATATCAGATAATGGAGTACAGTTTAAGTCTCATGAGATGTTGGAATTTTTAAAGCTCCATAATATTCGTCATGTTACCACATCTCTTTATGAACCTCAAGGGAATGGTCAGGTAGAAAGGTTTAATAGAGTTCTCAAGCAGGACATTATTTGAGCACGTAATTTTGGTACTGATTGGAAGGACAGATTGAGGGAGAAGTTATGGTTGTACCGTATAACTCCACATTCGACAACATAAGTTTCACCATTTCGTTTACTTAGAGGTCGGGAACCTGCATCAAAATTATGTCCTTGGTGGTTTAAGAAGATTGTTAAAGTTCAGTTCTTTGGATTAGACAAGGAAATTTTAGCCAGTAGAATTGATGAAAAACAACAGAATAGTAAAAATCTGTATGACCTTCGCATGAGAGTTAAGATACCACAATTTGTTGTTGGGGAATTTGTAAGGATACGCAAACCTGGTATTCTTTCTAAAGGTTGTAATTAATACAGTAGGCCTGTAAAAATTGTTAAAGTCAATCGCAATAGCCTTGTCACTCAAGATGGTAAAGTTTGGAATGTAAGACGTGTTTCCAAATGTACCATGTTCCATTCTAAATGATATTAAGGGGGAAGGTGTGTTACATTCCTGTTGTTCTATTGTCATTGCTGTTTTAATTATATATTGCCCTTTTAATTGTGTTGTGTATTTTCAATTATGGCACATGTCTCACAGTTACAGTGACATCACTTGGAATGTCACTACCTTGGATGTTGGTTGAACTACTGCTGTGGAAGTACTGTGCTCTGCTTATATTAAACTGGACTTATCTAATTACTTGGATTCGCAGCTCTTGATTTGGAACTTTACAGAGTGCTCCCCAAAATACTCAGGGGACTGCTGTGTAAGCACAGCTGGTGTCTGTCTGACCGCCAGCTTCTTAGAGGTGAGATGACATCACCCGAATCAACCCCTTGCTGGAAGAGCTGCTTACCTAACCTGAAGAGCCTAGAAGCAAGCCTGCCGGCAGAGAGAGCAAAGGACCCTGCCAACCGTGTAAGAGGAGTGACTGCCCAAAAGGAGCAAAGTGCAGTATGACCCATTTGCTGGTGGGCTCAGCCAGAAAAGAAGGACTGCAGAAAACAATCTGTGTACCCCAGTGTCGGTGGGTAACAGACTCTCCACATGTGGTTACTGGTGGAAACAACATGACTCAGAGATCACTGAAACTGAGTTGATGCTGAGATCTGAGTCTGCCTGGCCTGTATGGCACCGGCAGGACTCTGAGTAGGTCGATTGCCCACACCCTACTTCGGCGCATCTTGATGATACGCTATACCACGTATTCCTTGGGGCCATATCTCTTGTAATCCCTGGGTCTAAACCCAGGAGATTTCCCAAATGTCTATGTAAAGTATACGGGCGTGGTACATAAACTCTTTACTTATCCATCCCTGTGAGAGTAGGATAAGGTCCTACTGGTCCTGACGAAATGCCATGATCCGCTAGGGACTTTAATAGGCATGAAACATGTTGACCTTTATTCACACTGACTTCAGCTAAATAGACCATTATATTTATTCTATGCTCAAACCACGTTTTTATCCTTGACAAAGGGACCCTATCATTAAAACTTAGCTTCAGCTTTGGATCTCCATAGTCATTTTTAACACACATTACCCTTACCCATTCTAGTCAAATCTTTTTGCCTCTCACTCATGTACCTCACATTGGCGGAAAAGAAAAGATCTCTGGCAAAGAGTCCCCTTGAGGGGCCTTTTGGGCATTGCAGCGTTGGCCCAACAAGGAACTGCCAGATGATGAAGCATGGCACCCCCTCAGGGTGTGCAAGGGACCTTGCTTCTAAAAGGAGCAGCCCCCTCCATTGACCTTCCTCCTGACCTAGATATCCATACAGGAACAGCACACTCTGTTTTCGTAGCTGTTGGGGCTTTTGTGTGCTGGATCTTGAAATAGTCCCAGTCCCTCCACGCTTGTTTTGATGGCCTGTACTACTGTCATGTCAGTGAAAAAGCAGTGTGTACCTGGCCAAATGGGGCCTGACGTTGGACAGTTGTTCCCAGCAGGTTTGACTTGTTTTATTTGAGGAGCATTGAATAGGTGCATTTTTTCTTAAAATTATTTTTATTGATAATCAAAACAACAGGCTTCACAAATCATTCTGTCATGTTGTAATGAGGTTATTGCACATATATATTGGCATGGTGCCTCCTCCCCATTTGTTACAGGGTCCATACTTGTCATTGGCGCTTTTACGGCCATTCAATTCCATTTGCATTATACATCATGTTTTCTGTTGCCATACCATTTGATCGTCCTGGGAGCTCTAACCTCTGTAGGCTCTCCAATCATCGCACACTATTTCCCATTTCTTGGGGTTACTTCTTGCTGCTTAGACTACCTGTTCCACCCTCTGGCACCATTTGAAGTCCACCTTCCAGTACTCAACTGGCGGTATGGCAGCGGCCCCCCATGTTCTTGCAATACTTTGTTTTGCCACTACTGCTGCCATTCTCATCCATATTTCTTTTGACCTGGGCCAATCTTGTTCCCCTTTTATTCCCAGGAGTAGCCATTTGGGTTCCACAGGGACCACTAGGGTCATCACCCTCGCCATTACTCCGTGATCTGGGCCCAATAAAGTTGGATCTGCCGGCAACCTTAAAGAATGTGAACGAAGGAAACTTCATTCCCGCAACCCCTTCTACATAGTGAGGACTTTGCCCTACCTATTTTGTGCAGGAGGGTTTGCGCGTAGTATGTTATGTGGAGTATCTTAAGTTGGACCAGTCTAAATCGCACTCTGATGGATTGCTCTCGGGGGGTCTGGTGGGCCTCCATCCAGTCTTCATCATCCAGTGTCTCTTTCAAATCGTCCTCCCATGCCATTTTTAGATGGCTAGTAGGTCTGCGGAGTTATTAATGAGCTTCTTATAGATTAGTGATATTCCTTTTTTTGTCAGTTGTTCTGTCAGTATTCGGTCCTCCAGTGGCGAGGTGTCAGGCAATTGCTCCCCTGCCGGCAAGTGACAGTGCAACGCATATCTCAGCTGGGTATGACCGAAACGTTCTGACTCTGCCAAGTTAAATTCTTTTTGTAAGTCAGTAAATGTTATATAAATCTGATTTCTCCAGACGTCGTCCAGGTGCTTAATACCAATGACTCTCCATCTTTGGAATACGTGTAGTCCTCCCACCTCTGGCAGGAGTGCCTATACCATAATGGTGTCTGAGCCATCAATTTCCCTTTCCAACCCAGAAACTTGGTAGTTTTATGCCACACGTCTATTGCCACCTGTGTGTGCTGTGACCAGGCATCTTTGTCTGTTTTTGCATACAGTAGTCTCTCGTACCCTCCCGGGCCCATGCTCCCTCTGTCCACGCTGTAAGCTGGACCCTGTTGATTCATGAAGGCCCAGTCATTAATTACAAGCAATTGCGAAGCCCAGTAATAGTTTTGGATCTCTGGGACCGCCAGTCCCCCGTCATAGACCCCCTTTTGTAACTTGGCTAGGGCAATTCTCGGAGCACCTCCTTTCCAGGGTAATCTACGAACCGCTTGGTCAATGCTCTTAAAGACTGCCTGCGGAATCTTGTAGGGCGTATTCTGCATCACGTAAAGCAGCTGTGGGAGAGCCATCATTTTGTAGAGGGCCGCTCTACCTACTAATGTCAGTGGCAAGGACTCCCAATGTGACACATCTGTTTTGAGTCATTCAAGCTATGGACCCAGGTTTTGTTTGAGGAAGTCCTGTGGGTCTCGGATGACATAAATACCTAGGTATTTGAACCCATCTGGCTCATCAGAGCCAAACGGTCATGGGGCAGGCAGGGAACTTAATCCAATAGGAGGTATACTACTGATTTAGTCCAGTTAGTTGTATAGCCCGAGTGCGCCCAAAATATTCAGAGCACCTGCATTACTATGACTATGGAGTTCTGGGGTCGGGCTATGTATATAAGCACATCATCTGCATATATGGAGATTCTTTCTTCCCATCCTGCCAGCTCAGGTATGCCCCAGACTAGGGGATCGTGACGAATCAATGTTGCTAGTGGTTCTAGAGCCAGAGCGAACATCATAGGGGATAGTGGGCAAACCTGTAGGGTGCCTCTACTGAGCTCAAAGCTGCGTGAGGTAGTGCCATTCACCCTGACCCTGGTCATGGGGGCTTGAAAGAGTAGTCTGACCCATGCTCTAAATTCAGGGCCAAAACCAAGCCTTTCCAAGACCGCAAACATATAGTTCCACTCTACTGAGTCGAATGCCATTCTGGCTTCTAAAGCCATCACCATCATTTGTAGCTCCCCATAGGATTTAGTTAGGGGAAGCACCCCATATAGGCGTCTCAGGTTAAGTTGCTTACTCCGACCAGGAAAAATCCAGACTGATCAAGGTGTATAAACGAGGGAAGAACCACCTGCAGCCTTGTTGCCAAAATCTTTGCCAGTACTTTGACTTCTACGTTATGTAAGGAAATTGGTCTGTACGAGCTACACTCGATCGGGGGCTTTCCTTCTTTGTTTATAGTCACTATCATTGCCATTCTCTGATCTAGCGGAAGATAGCCAGTGGAGAGCGCTTCTTAGTACATTGCTAGCATCGGTTTTATCCACACCCCTGCTAGGCCTTTATAGAGCTTGATTTGTATCCCGTTGGGTCCCTGCACTTTGTCCAACTGCAAATCCATTAGCTCACTTCGTAGATCGTCTTCAGTCAGGTCTGCCTCTAAAGCCTCCCACTCCTCCCCGGTTAGCGTCCCGAGGCTCAAATCTTTTAGGAAGTCAGTGCAGTCTGCGTCGGTCATAGAGGTCTGGAAAGCATACAGGGTCTCATAGTAAGAAGCAATAGTTTCTGTAATTCCGGCATTGGAATTTTGTCTGTCACCTCTAGTATTCATGGCCTTTCTTTATGATGTGTCTCCAGCCAAGCTAGAAGTTTTTCTGCCTTATCTCCAGCATCATAAAGATGTTGCTGCGTAGCCAGGGCTTGTTTATGGGCTAGGTCTTCAGTCAATGCTCTCAACTCTTGTTGGCAAAGCAGCACCTGGTGTCTATCTATTTCCCGTCCCGCATCATGTGCATCCCTTTCTATTTCTAATATTTTCTTCTCCAACTTGACACATTGCTGTTTAGATTCTTTTTTCGCCCCCCCTATTATTGTCTGGGTGCCTCGTCACAGCACAGTCTTAAAGGCTTCCCATAGAGTCAGTGCAGAGTCGACAGAACCCTGATTTTCTTTGAAGTATAGGCCAGCCTCTTTACGTATTTTGTCTCTAGTGTCTTTGTCTTTCCGTTACCAGGGATTCAGCCTGGGTGGTCTGTGATAGTCTGTCGACGGGCCCAATAATTGGACCTCTACCTGAGAGTGGTCTGATTTCCCTCTTGCTAATTGTATAGCCGCCGTAAATTGTGGCAGCTGAGATCAGGGGGACAGTAAGTAATCAATTCTGGAAAAACTGCCATATGGTGTCAAAAAGTATGTGTACTGCTGAGTGTTAGGGTTTAATTACCTCCAAAGGTCAGCCAGGCCCATTACCGAAATGAACTGTGAGAGCGGGGAGTCCCCTCTCTGCCCCCCAGTTTTAGCATCAGTTCTATCCATACTCGGGTCCAAGACCACATTGAAGTCTCCCCCTATCAGTAGTGTTCCCCTGGGTAGCCCCAATAGTAGGTCCCCTGGTCATGAAGGTCATTGTCAAGAGTCAGGGTGGGGTAATAGACTGAGCAAATATTGAAATCTATCCCATTACAGGTCCCATTAAGTGCCACATATCGGCCGAGATAATCTCTCCATACCGTCCGGGAGACAAAAGGTAGCGTCTTTTTAATCAGGATTCCCACTCCCCTTGCGTCTGATGTGTATCCTGTATGGGCCTTCAAAACATATCCCATTCTGTCTAATGCTTCCTAATGGTGTCTCTTCAAGTGAGTCTCTTGCAAAAGTATGACACCTGGACCATGGCGTTTTTTTTTTGGACCATGGCGTTTTAATTGTTGTCGAATCAGTGTACGTTTAATGCCACTTCCTAGCCCATTAACATTCCAGGACCATATTTTTAATCTCTGTGTGGTCTCACATGTAGTACCCATCTTTTTGGTCTGTGGGATGTCCCTCTTTTTGTTGTTGATTAGCTCTATTCATTCTTTCCACCTCTGGGAAAAATGCTGTGCTTGACTCCCCTACCTCTTACTAAGGCACTTGCAACTGGCAAAGTGCAGTGAAGCCTCAATAACTGCTGATGTAAACCATAATACCCCAACCCCCCCACCCTGCTACCCTGCTTAATGGAGTTTGAACTACCCACTTCCAAAACTTGCAGAGTACCTATCGCCCCAAACTTAGCATCTAATAGCAGAATTACTTTATCTATTATGAGAAAGCATCCATGTCCATGTCTAGGCTTTTTTGTTGTGCGGATTTCTGGGGGCGACCCTTCGTCATCGTGGGGGTCTCCACTCCCACCCCCCTTTATTGCGACTCTATGATTGCTGAGGGCCCGGTATTCTAGGGCCTGTTCATCTTCTGAGTGGTCGCAGGACTCTTAGCCGCTACCTAGGCCATCAATTTCAGTGAATCGCTCAGCAACATCCCATGGGTTAGACCCCCATTGTTTGCTCCCGGGTGACTTGCTGACGTCGCGACTCTTCTGCCTGTAGATATGGCCTCCACACTCCACAGGCTGTCTGGTTCACCCAGCGAGAGGCGGGGGTAGGGAGGCATGGCCAGGTGAGGGCGCCCCACAACCCGGACCACAGGCTCGCCTCGCCTCGCTTCGCGGTAAGGGGCCACTCACGCCCCTGCTGGGCTCAGCCCCTTCGCACTCACCGCAAAGATCGTCGCGGAGCGCCTCATCCCCTTGCGACTGGAACTTGTTGCCCAGACCCAAGCAGGTCGTTCACTTCACAGCAGGCACTGTACTCTCTTCAGAAGTGATCAGCAGCGAGGGGATATACACCGGTCAGTCTCCCCCTCGATCAAGTCCTCATACAGCCGGGCTCCTTCACGCCGGGGCCACAGCAACCTCCAGGTTCCTCCCGTGGAGCCAACACCCTCGTCACGATTTCTCCCACAGTAGGACAGGAAAAGCTTCCCAACCGAATGGGTTTGGGAATGGTTTCCAACAGAATCAGATTTGGAGAGTCCAACCGACTGAGTACGATGCATTCGGATGCTTCCGACCGAATGCATAGGTTCCCATTGAAAAAAGGGGTGGCTGGGGAAAACGGGCACCCTGTGGCAGACACCCACTGGTGCCTGCCACACTGTGCATGGCTGGTAAGGGAAGACCCATGAGTACCCCCACAGGCCCAAATGGGAAGGCTCCAGGTGCAGGGGGGCCCACTACAGTCCCCCCGAGTCTGATTCTGACTGCTGATTCGAGTCAGACGGCACGATTCGGAAAGGCTGTCCAAATCCAGCATCGTACTCGGTCGTTTGGAAACACGGCCCGTAGAGACGTACAATTCTGCTCCATACGGCTTGGTCATTCCAAATGCCATCGGGTTTGTATTCCTAACGTCTAACTCAAATCATACTCGGTCGGTTGGAAACCTATCCGAGTCGGTTGGAAAGACACATACCCGATCCAATTTGGACGGAGCAAATGCCGTTAGGAGGCCTTCCTAACCGCATTAGAATCAGCCCTTTGGTATTTCACCATCTGCCCATTTTTAGGTTTCACCCTGCATATCGCTTGCACTGTGCTGGTGAAATCTATTGTATTTAATATAAAACTTAAAAGGTGCTTACATCCTGCCTATACTTTTCATTTGTTCGCGTGCTTGCCTTTTTTCTTCATTTCTATTGGTTGTTGCATACTATTTCCTGTTGTTCCTCATGTGTTTCTCTTATCAGTGTCCCAAGACCCAAGTGCTCCTTTCATCTGCTTTGGTGGAAATTCTTTTAAGTGTGACAGAACCCCTGCTGTCACTACAAGATCTGCATCCTTGCTTTGAACCTACAGCGCTGCCCCAGTGCCGTGGACTCAGTGTGCTGTGCTGGTCTCAATGGAGACTTTGTGATCCCAGTTCTGTGTGCTTTGTGGGAAGCCAATGCTCCGATTACAGCACGCACTCATCAGTCCCCAGGGACGAAGCAGGGACCCACTTTAGAGCCCCCTTTTTGTTTCCAAATCAAGCAACTCGTGAAGCACCAGCAGCCAGCTGGAGCGCCGCATCAGAGGCCGGTGCTTGCTGAGACCCCACTGTCAGCCAAATCAAAGGTATTAGCTCGACCGACCATGCTGCAAGAGTGAGCAAGGCCCCTCGAAGCTGTGTGCCTGGCTTTGCTTGTTTATTTTTCGTTTATGGCATGCAATCAGAGAGCGCATAGTGCATACCTCTGCAATATTATTTTTATGTGCTCTTTCAATGGATGCACCCAGAAATTCCACCAAGATGAACATTTGGAAGATGCTTCTATAACTGGTGAGAAAATGCAATACATCGGGAGGTAGGTGTTGATGGTCTTTAATCGCATTCTCTGTTTTGTGTAAACTGTCATTGGTGTCTGTCTTGTTTCCCCCACCCTCTCCTATCTTCTCCTCTACCTCCACTCTATTTCACTCTTCATCCTCTTCTGCCCCCTTTCTCTCCCCCATTCTCTTACACGCCCTATCACTGTATGACTCATTTCTCCTCTGCTCATCTTCTTTCCACCACGTCTCCTCTCTTTCTGCCATGTCTATAGTCTTGTTTGAGATTTTTAGGCCTACTTTCCCTTTTGCCTAGGTCCTCAAGATGCAGAAAAGTGAGGTTTGCTCCGAGCACCTCCATAATCTACCCTCCCTCTTCCCTCCCGTTGCCCCCGTCATTCCTGAAAATTAAAAACTGTGTTCAAATGTTCTTCCCTGCATTTGTGAGTTCCTGAATGGGCCTTTTAGTTGTTCACACCCAGGTATCCTCGGGGTGCCAGGTCAGGCCACCAAACCAGTTTTCCGAAGGGATTAGCACCAATTAAGAGCCCTGGACACAAACGTCTCTGTCGGTTGAACAGGCTTCTTCCCTGTAACCAGAGCAGGGGCTGCAGCTGAAGGAAGGGACTCTGTACTGGACATTAAGTGGGAGGGAGCTTTGGGAGGCTGAAGAAAGTGGGCGTTGATAATTGCACAGACAAAGCAAAGTATGCGGAAACGCTGTACAAAACTTCATCGTGATATCCATGCCATGGTAAAGCTGGTGACCCATCAGAGTGGAATAGGAGCCTGTTTCATACATCTGTTCGCAAACGTCAACTCAAAGGCACAAAATCACAGTCTTTCATCCTTCCCAGGTCGATGAAATGAGTAGTAATGAATACAATTTAATTTGTAGTAGGCGAGATATATATATGTATACATATATATATATATATATATATATATTTATATATATGTATATGACATACACATCAAGCATCAGCAAAGCCAATAGGTTTCGCCTATGCAAAATCCATTTACTTTGTCAATGTTTTTTTAAATGTCCCACAGCAATTGAGCTGCTTTGCAACATGTCTTAAAATGTCTAAAAAGCACTATGACGCGGCCAGCATTGTTCGTGTCATAGTGGTTTTTTTTTGTTGCTTTTTTTTACTTTGTTAACTCAACTGCTCTGCAATATGTAAAAACCATTGACAAAGTCAATAGAATTTGCATAGGTGAAACCCTTTTGGCTTTGCTAATGCTTGTTACTCTTCCCACAACGTGTTATTTCCCCTTCTTTAGCTTGGTAATCTCCTCCTGAAGAAACATGATATCACTGTGACCCGTCTGATGTTTCACCCTAAACTCTGGGTATTGATGGTTCTGATGCACTTTATTCAGAGGATCATTGTTCTGCCCTATTTGCCAATCATGTGTTTAGGGAAACAGAGGTTCAGTGTTGGCCCAACAGGGTCCTGTGCAAAAAGTAAGGTCCCTCAGGGGGACACAAGGTTATTATTTAAGCTAGACAATTAATCATTAAGGGAGCAAAAAAGTAGTAGGGGAGCATACTCGGTGTAAAATAGACAATTTATTTTACACAAGCATGTTTAGCAATAGTCAGAGTAACCAGGTGCTCACATAAAGTGAAAAGTGCGTGATGTGACAAGGTGAGGTAAACTTTTTTTAAATCATAACTCGGATTGCAGATTATAGATTTTTCCTTGTCGTACTATACTGGATTCCATTCTGCACAAAATGCATCTGAATCTTAGGAATTCTGTTTTACATTTCCAGTGATATACACCTGGTCAGTCAGGCAATCGTGTCACGGAGCTGGGACAGGGCCACATGTGGTATCTACTTATCTTATGCTGGACTCTGCAGCCCAGTGAAATTTGGGCAATATACTCATTCTAATGGTACGAAACTGTGCCTGAGGGAACTATTGTACGATAGACAAAGGTGTCTCTGAGACATAGACTATTGGAAGGGGGGTTGCACAAGGGACTGTTAGTTTAGTGTTATGGAATGTTATAGGTTATTTATTCAGCAACTCCAAACATTGCAGGATAACAGACAGAAGAAGAAAGGAGTGGGCATGAAACAGTATGAGAAAAGGAGAGAAACAAAGCAGCCAGAATATAAGTAGCAGTGAGCAGAATGCTAAACGATGATGAGTTTTTTTTTTTTTTTTGCGTAGGTTGGGGTTTTTAGCACATTAGCCTGGGTGCTGAAACATCTACTGTTCCTTTTCATGGAGGGAAATTATGCACCAAACTGCGTGACACGCTAGGTATGGGAACACATGGAGAGAAATATTGCTTTTCAGCGGGAAATGAAATAGTCAAAGCTATGTTTTTAATATAAAATCGGGGCCTTCGGTGGTCATATAACTGAAAATACAAGATTTGAAAAAAATATTATTGTCTACGGGTGCTTGTGGAAGACAATTTCTATGTACTGGAATCTAGAGATTGCTAAAGTGATTCTGGTATTTTACTGACCTCTGCTGGTCGTTTTCTATCAAGAAAGTTCGAGGCAGTTGCCATAAAAATAAAAAAGTCCCTCAGCAGAAAGCAATTCTGGCATATTACTGACCTCTACTCGTTGTTTTATATCAAGACAATTAAATAGAGGCATTTGAACAGAAAAAGTCCCTAAGTGGAAGCAGACAAGTCCGAGGCCTGATCTCCAGAGCCCACAAAGTACATACACACATAAGTATCCACTAAAGTATATACAAGAGGTCTCGAATGCTCGACTTCAAAAATTGCCTGCCTCGTGTCTATAAACATTAGGTGGGCTGCAAAATTTTGTTGTTTTAAAAATGGGGTCGTGGTTCTTAAACATTTGGGAAGCACTGGTACAATACATGCTTTAGAGGGGATCGCACATTTACAAAATTGATGTGATTTTGTAATCACAGGAGAATGCCATGGTGTTAAGGAAAAGGAAGGCGAGGGATAAAAATCGTAAAAGAAATCAGTTCAATAAGGCTGCGCAGATCAAATCAATAAATTTGTGCAAGGTGGTAGAAGGGTATGGAAACAGAATGTAGAATTGGTGTCCTATTAAGCTGGTCAAAGGTACCGTTTGTCAATGCCACAAGAATATTGGGAGTATCAGATTCATAAAAACATTAAGAACTCCCACCGAAAACTAAATGGCCAAGTAGTCTATCCATGGAAGTGCTAACACTGGTTTGACAATAAGTGAGTGGAGAGATGAAAATAAATGTAAAGGTCGTCATCGTCATGAGAAACGAGAAAAGACAAGCAAAATAAAGGGAATTACAAAAAAAAAAGGAGGATGGGTTTAACAGCGATACAGCTCAGCCACTCCAGCTCCCAGGTAGCTTTAGGGGAAATTAAAAAGGAGAACATTTAATCATGGTTAAAACTGAATTTAATTAATGAAGCACCTGCATTCAAATGAGGATTCGAAATTATGTAATTAAAATAGCATTGGCCAAGCCCTCCGGCATATGAGGAAACAAAATAAGTGTCAAAAGGGAATTAAAACTGTGCAGCCTCTGCAGACTGAGAAATTGTTGTCTGGAAGTCAAAGCTGGGCATGCAGTGGCCAAAAACAAGCAACCTCATTTCCATTTTGGGGCCTCGCAAGCTATGTTTAAAACTCCGTTTACATTAATTTTATGTAAATGTGTCTTATATGTGGGTATGCTAAAAATCGAGCAAGGTTTTGGCCCGGTAGATCGACCTTGGGAGTCTAAGAAAGCCACAGAATACCCTTGGTGCAGGGCAAGAGGATAGTGTAAAAAACCCTGTTTTAGGAAACTCCAGTGCTATTATGATAAGCATTTCACAAAGACTCACAGAGATCCACTATTTTTGAATTATAATAACCAAAAGCAAAAAAAATGAATAGGTAAATACCTAATTTCAGAAGACTACAATGTAAGCCGAAGAGCCTTAGTTAGAGTAGAGCAGAGCGTAACATGCCAAAAAGTGGAAGATCTCCCATCCACAGTATTTAGAGTAGTACTGACATCCAGGGATGGCACAGGGGGCCACACCCACTCAAGATCCCCCACCCCAAACCTTCAGGAGACCCTCATTTAGACCAAGGGCACTGAATATCTGTGAGATATGGGGGACTCAGAGAACTCTCAATATATTATTTAGGAGGCCCCATCATTTTGTGTTACGCCACTGTTAACATTAACGCACTCTTAATACAATGGACGGTACATCCACCACTTTTTGGCGGGTATCAATAATCCACCCAGCTCTAAATAAGGCACGAAGGTCCTCATTGCGAGTTGCACACGATTCCAGATGCGGTGATACAGTGGCCAGAATACCCAATAGCACAAGAATGCAGTAATTACTGGGTGCATTATTACTACAATTACAACAAAGGCGAGGGGGGACCAAGAGCGCATCAAGGTCCAGCATACATGCTCCAAACTAATACTAGTAGTCTCATAGGTATGCAGTTCCTGTAGAAAAGAAATGTAACGTCTAGAGAAGTTCTAACAAGTCAAGTAGTGTACGGAGTCAAGGGGGGGTGGTTCCAAAAGGGAACACCGAGGGGTTGGAACACATAGTCTGCATATGCCCAACAATGCTCACTTTTAGACGCTCATTATTGCGAGAAGAATGGATAAGACTTGGAATTCGATCTTGCCGCCAAGCTATAATAGCATTTTTCAACCCGGATAATACAAAGCTGAATATCGGGCTAACAAAATTTGTATCTAAAGTACTCAGCCAGTTGGAAGTTATCGGGGCTGCCAACCCTGTCCCATTAGAGCTGAGGGAAACTCCATCAGTGGACACACCAACGCCTTGTCGGCTATTAACCAACTGTTGATTCGAACCTGGTCCAAGAGACTTTTAACAGCAGTTAAGAAGCCAAGTAGAGTTTTTACTAAAATGTTATTGCAACAATTTTAAGAAATGTATCTATTTTATGAACATGATGCGTGCTTTCATATTGAAAGGTTTTAATTTACCAACAATAAAGTTTTTATACCTGTCAAATACCTATCTTGGCCATATAATCCAGCGATAGCCGGCGATAATTATAGCGCGCTTAGCGATAATTATCACCGGCTGTTGCTGATATGCCCCTTGGTTGTTAGTTTGCTGTTTGAACGTAGATCTCTTTTGAGAAAACAGCTACACGAAAAGGGTTTACTCTACTGCAGACAGGCACCTATTCCGTGCCTGGAACCGAACAATTTGCAACTAAGTATTGCTTTTACGAAGTTTATGATGCTGGTGGAAAACAGATTAGCGAAAGCTATCCAACAGGGGATTCAAGTCGGCTGATCTAGCCATTTGCATGAAATATTAATTCTTCATACGATTGGTGCTTTATGATGTAATGTCTTATCAAGCTATTGTTGTCTGCTGTTGCTGCTTAATTAGCGTTAACTTCTCCAAATGATGGCTTTTACTGCTTTTTAGTCATTGTCCGATTAAATGTTTTATTAAGTCACTGCTGTCCCGCTGTTGCTGCATTAATTTTCGTTAGTGTTTTGGACTCTAAAAGGTAGAAGGTGAACAGGACATTTTTTGCTCCGTTAGAAATCTGCCTTTTATTGTGAAGTCATTTTAACGTGAAGATTTTTTATATCACACAGCTTGCTGTTGGTCAGATGATAATTTATTTAACTGCTGTGGTTTTGACACATTTTAGTGTTCTGAAATTTTACACTCGAACGTTTTTTTATTAACCATACGAATAAAGTTGTTATTTTTATCGTTTTATTGAGTAATGGGTGTTTTGCCTCGAGTAAAACCTAAATGGAGACTGCCAAAAAGTCGTTTTTTTGTGTTTTATAGTTCACAGGAAACACTACTTGTAAAGCAAAAACCATGCAAAGCAACCTCCATGTTCGACGGTTTTATCCAGCAATTTGTACATATGGGAGGGGACAGGCTTTCCTCCGGGACAGTGGCATCAAGTAATTGCTCAAAAGGGAAGCAAATGCCTGCTTCTCTCATAATGTAGTCATCACTAGCCCTCACATCTGGTGGAGAAAATCCTATTTCCTGTGCCATTCAGGAGACTCGGAAACCCGGGGTTTCGGTGATTGCTGCCACACTTTTCCCATGGCCTCCTCACCCCTTACCCTCTCCGGCCCCTCCCCCGCCGGTTTCCATTGTTTATCATCTGTTCACACCTGCCCAAGACTGCTGTTAGATGTGTACTGGTCTAGTCTCTAATCACGTTGTTGTCCTTTGATAGTCTGCCTAATTCACCAACCTGTCAGCTGCTTACGCGAAAAATCCCTTACACACCTCAAAAAGGGCACGCAGAAGTAGATGCCTGCTTGTGGGGGATGGGGACACAGACTGCGTGGTAGTACAGAAGCACTGTAGTTGGTCCCTGCTTGTGCTCCCGGGGCACTGTAAAGTGCATGCTATAACACAGCAATGCCAAAGACATGCACTGCCTGGAAATTGAAAGGCAGGGATTGCGTGCATGTGGCTGCTAGTTCCTGAGCGACGAGGCACGAGGGGGGGCATCGACAAGGCATCGGACTACTGGAGGGGGGAGGTGGGCACGGGAAGAAAGTAGTCTGTGCAGTGAAGGGGCCAGTAGCCATGGAAGGATACAAATGACTGACATGGCTGTCATGGGGAGGGACTAACAAGCCTAAAACCCAATCAGAAGGCAGCATTTATAACCTAAGCCAATGAAGAGAGAGTGGGCGGAGCTTCCACAAAACTTTCACACTATAGTGTATACTGCATGCCTTGCAAAGCGATGGCAGCGCATTCGCGCTGCAACGCTAGGCGAGACCTAAAAAGGAGTAGCAGGCTATGAGAGTGAGTGCATTATGAAGAGTAGGGAAAGGAGGTTATAGATAGGAGGAAATATTTTGTCATGCTCACTGGTAGTGTAGTGCCACAAAACCTACTGAACTAATGCAGAAACGAGGGCAAATGAGAGGAGAGGAGGGGAACGGCCTACGAGATTTGAGGGAAAGTACAAGAGGGAGCCAGGATTTACAGCAGAATGGCGATATGTGAAACAAAAGCATTTTTGATAACATGAATACCTGCTTAGAAGAAAATAGTTTGCAAGTGTGCCTGAGACTCAGGGTGACTGTATTCCCAGTAGTCCCCCGAAAACAGGCCTTTGCAAACCATCTCTTGCACTGTCACTCTACAAAAACATATATTCCTGGCAGAGCATGGTCCGGAGAATGTCAGGGTAGGCATCATCCCACTCTCGCAAGTTCAAAATCAACACGGTGATGGATGGAAAGCTTTAATTAATCTCAGCCATTGGCAGTCATTTGGGGCTGCATCCCAATCTATTGTTTTTTGACCACCATGCCACCTCAGATTGGGCCCAACCATATGCAAATTAGTCTTGACCCTGCTCCTCCTGGGAACAGCCCAGCCCGAACTGCAAAGCCCTCTCTGAACCGGAACACAAGCAACCTAGGAACAGTTTTCTCTTCAGCCAGGTATAGCTTGGCTCTAGTGGCATAGTGAGCCCGAGACCTATGTCTGGGCATACCCTGCACACTTAGGGTGGCAAATGCAAAAACAACAAGGTGATGGATAGAATGCTTGAATTAATATCAGCCACCGGCAACCCCTTTGGCTTCATCCCAATCCATAATTCTTTGCCCAACATGGCTCCTCAGTTTGGACCCAGCCATATCAGTCTTGACCCTGCTCCTCATGGGAACACTCCAGTCCGAACTGCCAGGCCAGGCCCTTTCTGAACCGGAAATCAAGCAACCTAGGACCAGTTTTGCCCTAGTTATGGCTCTTCTTCTCAAAGGTTTGACAAGGCTTGGAGTTCTGCAAGCAGTGATCTTTGAGGGGTCAAAGGGAACGGTGCTGCATCACCAGTCCAGCACCCTCTTTTGCTATTGGCTGCCAGAGAAAGACTGCCAACCGTCTCACCCTGCTTTGCACAAGTGTTGTGGCAAATTACCTGGATGTGTACCAGGAGTTAAAAGAACCTTTTTTTGTTTTAAAGAATGCTCTTTATTAAAAGTTTTACATTTATAGCACAAAGGAAGCACAAATACAATTATGGCCAGTGTACATTAGGATATTGTGGGTGTCTCAGCATTGATTGAAAGATTTAGTTGTGAACTACAGTGTGGTCAGTGCTATCTCCCATGGGTATGAGTGCAGGTGATATACGTGTTGGAACCTCTGAGGTACATGCATGTTGTCATTGCTCCAGGGGCGGGGAATCAGAGAGTTACTGTACCAAAGGTGGAGGGTGGGCCAGAGGGCATGCGGTAGGGGCCACTGAAGTGAAGGGCATCAGAGATAAGTTATCTCTTTCGCGTCATGTTAGTGTTTTGTATTGTGCCTCAGTTGGTGGCGACTGGAGATTGGATTCCTGTTCCAGAGACAATAGTTTAGTGTACCATCCCGTGATCTGTGTGGCTTTTCCTACCTGGAGCCGCAGCCTACATCATCTGCCTGTACCCAGTATCAGAGTCCAAGTTTCCGCGTGGCGATGGGCAGAGCAGTAGGTGCCTTCCAATTCATCGCCATCGCCCGATGTGCAAGTGCAAGCTACAGATTGATAAACTTGGACCCTTCCTTGTCTGACCAGATGCGCGACATCAACTCCAGCAAACATGTCTTTGATGTGCTGATGTGGTGCCTGCCTACAATGTATGTTATGTATTTGCAAACCTCAGTCCATTAGGGTCACAGCAAGGGGCATTGCCAGGTCAAGCGGAAGAATTCAACGTGTTCAGAGCTGCATCTAGGTCATCCATGTGAGGTAGTGGGAAGCGGTCGGTGTAGCTGCGCTAGAGTGAAATATGTGTGATGTATGTTAAAATGCAGGAACTTTAAGCACGCCTTTCTTGAGACCCTGGAGATGCAGTCCAGGATGTTGGACCAGTCTTTATTGGATAGTTTAAGTTGCAAGTCTTGGCTCCAGTGGAGCTAAAGAGTGGGCAGTGCCAGTGCGCCATCTTCGTGTACCACTCTGTACACATTGGTGATTATGTGTGTTCTGGGCCTCAAGGTTAGGAGTGTGTGGAGGGCTGAATCCGTGATGGGTTCAGTGTCTGGGGCTCTCCATGTGTTGTTTATTTCACATCTAAGGGCTTACATGAGGAATTGCCTTGGAGAGAGTGTGTACTTTTCGCCAAGTACAACAAATGAGAGCATTGTCACAGCTTCGTACAGCTTTCCCAAGCTCTCCAGCCCTTCCTGGTATCATCACGATCAAGTGACCCGCGTCCCAAGTTCAGGACAGCCAGGCAGAGACCAGATAGGCGGATCTGGTGACTAGGCAGTTCTGCAGCACATGCGATGAAGGTATCTAGGCCAGCGGTGCCAACTCATGCGCAACAGAATGGGGATTGGGCATCTCAGGGAGAATATCCCAAGACATCTTTCATGACATTTACACAGGCCACCCTGGGCCGAGGATAGCTAGCCTCTAGCGGCATGTCTGGCACTAGCAAGGTCATCAACCACTGCAGTTGTGCTGCCAAATAATAGGCCTCTAGATCCAGTGCTCCTATTCCACCCACGTAATGGGGGGAGAACAGTTTCTCCAGGACTGCCCGGTGTCTGACCGTTGCCCATATCAATCCAGAGCCAAGTGTTAAGTTCCTGGAACATGGATCTGTGTAACATCAAAGGGAGATTAGAAAGCAGGTAGAGTAGCAGTGGTAAAACCACCAGTTTTACAAAGGCTATGCGGTCCATCGGGGACAGCGGCAGCCGCTGCCTGATCACTGAAGAGTGCTGCAAAGCTGTCATCATCCTGTCAAGATGGCCCCTGCCGCCTTTGTCCAAGCCCCTGCAGCCCAGATATTTAGACGTGTGTTGGGCAGTCAAAACAACCAGCATCTCGCCATCCCCTAGCAACATTTTGTGTATAACCTTAAACGCAATGTTACTTCAGCACAACTATGAGGTCCTAAAACACGCACTACTGCCACCACACTCTGTGTGCAGAACCCACAAAAGCAACAGTACTCCATGGCAGTAAAACGAGGGCACACTTGTCGGGCCCTCCAGGTCCTGGACCTCACTCATTTCAAGAAACACACCTAGGTCTCTGCGCATACACGATATTAGTATGAGGCTAGGGCCAAAATAAAATTATAGTATAGCAGTCAGGCACTTGGGGGGGAGATACAACTATATACCCTGTAGGGGATATTTCCATCCCAACGGGTTGACAAGAAAAACAATTACATGTTGAAACAAGTCTGATCCTAGAAGGTTTTCTGTAGATTTCCATTGAAAAACAGGGAGCATTTTGTGAATATCCCTAATGTTGAATTCTTTCAAGCTGCTATGGGAAGCTTTGCTCTCCACTAAAAACATAAATCAATGGACTGATTTACTGTACATCAGTTAAGAACCAGAAAATAGGTATTGGTTCTATTTGAATTCTTTTATAGGTTTTGGGATTTCAACTTGATTTTCATATGAAGAAGTATTCATAATAAAAGTATTTAAAGCATTCATAATAAAATAGTCATTTTATTCCATTATAACTTTGAAGCACATAGTACTCGTAGTCTCTGCTCAATTATTGACTCAAAGAACCACCATGGGCTTATTACATTCAATGTTTGAAGTATTTCATTATACAATGGAAATGGATTTATGAAAAAAATAACCAACAATAATTATTATGTGCACAAACTTATTTTTTGAGACATAATGAATTCAAAATAGTGATAAAATGGGGGCCATCACCAAGGCACCCTTTAGCACATGTGCAAACCTTTAGTAGTGCATGAGCCATTGGCCATTCCATCTTCACAAGCATGTAGAACATCATTCATAGTATGAACTCCAACTACAAATCCCCCATGATAGTGTCAACAGATTGTACATCCATGATCTAACTGATCATTTCTTTCATGTCATTTTTGTCTTACAAGAACAAGCTACAGTCCTGCTTGAAAACACACTGTGCATTTCGACCCTTGCAAGACGGGTTGCAGATCGCTTCCCTTCCAGAAGCATTATTTGAATTTTTTGGCACAAGGTGGTCTTTTTCATAAAATATTATTTGTTAGTATATATACCTTGACCGTCACGTCACTGTGCACCTATGCCAGTGCACACGTTCTTAGGCCATCTGCTCTTTTTGTAACAGCTACAGTGGTTCAAGGCATTACTTCATGCAAAACAACACACCACTAAAATTATACATAAAGTAATTTAGAAACAGAGAGAAGGAAAGAAAATAATGGAAAGATACCAATTCTAATTATTCCAAAAGCGTTTATTACAATTCTTTTAAATAAAAAAAGTTAAAACAATACACAAATGGTGTTCACAAAGTTACACAGAACAAATAACTAAAGAATACAATTTAAATTGTAAAAAAGGAAACAATGGCAGAGGGAAGGGTTATACAAAACAGGTCCCACAGATAACAGGAACAAAAATGCAATGTATGCTTCCTCTTTTATCTTGCCAAAGAAAGGCGTCGATGGACTTTCGACCTTATTAATTCATTATGTTATCATCAGGACAGGGGACAAAAGTTGAGAGCAACCAGCAAAATGAATTTTTATAATTTTAATAAACAGTATTACACAAACAAAGGTTCCACAGCACCAATGAGTGAGGCCACCTCCAAGCTCAAAGGACTTCAGTGATTTAAACCTCTGAGCAAATCCAACAGGCACTTGCGTCGCTCGCCGAACAATTCGGTGAGGCCGTTTTCAGGACTTGATGATCACTGGGCCCGGGCACAGTCTACCCAGTCCCCATTTATAATGACCACAACAGGCTCCTCCACCTGGCTCATCGTGGCCCAAATCAGCAGCATTGCAAGGCAGACTATGCATTATTATCATTATTATTATTCTTATTAGTCTTTTCAGAGCAGCAATAAAGATTCCTAGTTTCTTTGCCGTTCATCTTCAGTGCAGAGCCTCCACAAATTACAATCGCAGCGCCTAAAGGTGCTGTGTTTGATATCAAAGTTCTCTATTGTACAGTGTACAATTATATTGCCTTGGCTGTTCACAGTGATGTCATCAATGTCAATGGAGAGGTGCTATGTGATGTCACCAGTGACGACTATGTTTTTGTTTGGGATGTCCTCTGTGACATAGTGTGTTGTCATTTGCAGTGAGTGCATTAGTGGTGAGTTATGGTTGCATTGTTAAGCCTACCTTGCAAATACACAAATCGCAGAACAAAAACGCAACAAATGTTGATGGTACGGCAGCCGCTCTGTCATGTGGTAACTGTTTTTGGTGACATTTCATCCAGCCACTTCAAAGATATAAGGCACAATGTATGTCTAATGCACATGGGCCATTGCTGTATATGTCGTAATCGAGCTTGTGCTGTAGCTAAAAAATGGCAAATACGTAATTTACAAGCAAATTATAAAAAAATGTACAAGCGCTACACAGGCAGCCAACCTTGGAAGGCAACAAACTGGCATTACCTTATTGGACCACCAACCATATCTTCATCAGTCACAGTAAAAAAAAAATATTTACATGGATAAAATATCACAAAAACTGAAACGTCTGTTTTACATGCAATGAGCATTTTTTTTGCAATTTTGCACTCCGACAATTTCACATAAATATTGTTTGAAGAAGATTGTTTTTAGCAGAAAATGTAGTGTGGAAATGCTAATACCACAGTGGAGAGGTATGCTCTCTTTGAACCAGTCTCCGTCTCCCGACAGCATTTTTCGTGACTTTCAAATGCAATGTATACCACCTAGTAGAACTTTCACACAGGATAATTATCATCTAACTTTCGCGGTTTACCTGTCCTTTTCATGAATGTTGCATGTACTTCCCCCAAAAATAAATACAACGTATCCCCCGTTTGATCTTCTACAGCTTTTCTTCAGCATTACAGTGCTGCTTATTCTGGAAATGAGACGTAATGAGGACTACGGCACAGGAAAGTATAAGCTCTTATTAAATCTGTCTGCGGACAGCATTAGTGGGCTTTGGGCCTCCTCCCTTCAGCCACTGGCTGTCATGTGTTTCTTATGTTTTGTGGCTACTTGGAAAGCTGCAGTGCTTAATATGAGCCGGTGGTTTCCGGCGGAAATAAAGTGGTTTGCCCAGAATCACAGGATGTTGAGTTTATTCAATACTCGAACATGGTTCCCCAACTCCAAAGTCAGCAGCTCTGGCCCTTATGCCACATTCTCTCCCCATTGGTAGGGTTTTGGTTAGTTCTGTTATGGGTGGCGCTAAAAGGAGGAAGCCTCCTGATGAGAGCCCCGGCACTTATTTTTTCACAAATTAACCACTGTAAAGCTGTCAATTAAGACGATGCCATTTTGGCGACAATTACTTTGTCCGATTCGCATTAATTACCATTACGTTATAGTGATGGGACATTGGGAAGTCTCTTTAGTTTGCTGATATATTGGCATGCATGGCATCTTAAATGCTGATTTATGTTTCTTTTGTTTATGATGTATGTGCTGTTTGGTGGCCAGAAGGGCACTGTGCGATTTACTAATCAACCTTGAACTTAATTGGTTTTACATTGCTATAATGATAACATTTTATTGCATTTTTAGCTTTTTTCTGTTCACAAAGTAAAGACCTGCCAGCACAAACTTTTTAAAGATGCAACACAGATCCAGGCCCTTTGTGACAAAATGTCTCCAATGCAGTATTTTGCTCCCTCTGCCTCTTAGGTTCACCACCTATAACACAAACTTCATCGTCTTACTCTTTTTGTTAACACTTTGCTTTGATGCTCTCGCTTAAACCTAGTACTAGAGCATGTTCAGGCAAGGGTTCCTTCCCCTACATTCCATGCTGTTGGGACCAAAATGTTGCTTCACTATTGGATGTTCAACCTTGGACAGCTGTGGCAACGCACACAAAGTCACCCGATCAGAGCCCTTTATCTGTTATCCTGCTAAAGTGATATGGCGGGCATAAAACAATTTCCTTTTTAATTTGCAGCTGGGACTGACCACCCTGAACCCTCACTCATCCAGGTGATTGGTGCAATTACATTAAAAATAATCTTTCTCTCTCTCTCTCTCCTTAGGTGACCTCACCTCTGCAACATCACCCTCTCTCTTTACATCTCGTCCTCTCTATCTACATTTCTACTCCCTCTCTATATCAACTATCCTACACCTGTGTTTCATTTCTCCCTCCTAAAATCTCTCTCAACCCCACCATTCGTGCTACTTATTTCTCTTGCTTTGTCCCAACCTCTCTACCTCTAGCATCTCCCTCCTCACTGCCTCTATTTCAGCTAAAACTCACCACCTCACTTCTCTTGCTACCTCTCTCTCTTTTGCTGTCTCTCTCTAGCTCACATCTATCTCACTCTCTCTTATGATATATGTATCACCTTTACTTTCTCTATACCTCTTCTCTCTCCTAGTCTGTCTTTGTTTGCATAGTCTCATTTTTACCTCCTGTCTACTTCACCGCTGTCTCTACTTTGCATCCCTCTGCACTCTCTCCTTGCACCACCCCTCTACCTCCAACTTTCACTAACTCACCTCTCTTTTGACCTCATCTCTCTACTCAACCTCTTCCTTTAATATCCCCCACCCCTCTCCCTTTCTCTGCATTTCTTTCTCCAAGTCTCTACCTTATGTGCCTCACTCTAAATCGTATCTATCTCTTTACCTCTCTTTCTCTTTCTCTACCTCATCCTCATTCCTCTCAATATCTTTCTTTCTGGCCACCTCACCTTTCTCTCTGTGCCTCGAGTCTCTCCAAACCTCACCATCTCTCTACCTTATCTCTATTTTCCTACGTCCTCTGTTTCACCTCTCTTCTTGTAATGTTCTCTTTACCTCTCTTTCCTTTGCCTGACCCCACCCTCTCTTACTCCCTCTCACTTAACAGGGTCAGAAACAGGGACAGGACCCTCCTACAAGACCTTTGTGATGACCGAGGGTTAGTGTATAGCTGGCGCCTCCACCCAACAGAGAAGGAGTACTCACTCCTCTTAGTAGTACATTTTGCGCACTCTTGTTTAGACTACTTCCTGACCTGCCACCCAGTTTCCTGATGATATTGCACTCTGTCATCCTAGAGGGCTCTTTGTCGGACCATGCCCAGGTCTGCTTTGACATAGACTGGAACCTGCAAAGACCCACCCAGAAACCCTGGCGCCTTAATGTGCTACGCTATAAGACACCCCTTGAAGAGACACAGCTGAAATCCCATATGACTACATATCTGCAGAATAACGTGAACTCTGTCCATTTGGCTCAAACGCAATGGGCAGTGGGCAAGGCCAATCTCCCGGATCAAATTATGAGTGATGCTGTGTTGGCCAATAAACAACTAACATCGAGGCAGGCAGCATTTGAGGCTTCCATTCAATCCCATATACAAGCGTATGTCACGGAACCACTGTCAAATCCAAACGAGCCCTCGAGAAGGCTAAACTTAGCTACTTTACACCTTCAAGTGAGATACGTGCTCTGTAAATTGAAATCCCGCCATTATAAGCATGGTAAAAAGGTGAGCAGACTCCTAGCCTCACAACTCTGACAACCAGAAGCTGCAATGGCTATCCCTGCCATTAGAGATGGCTCAGGCTACCTTGTCCATTGCCAACAACTTTTGGGACCTACTATTGGAACTTGAACCTCTATAGCTCCGAATTTCAAACATGTAGAGGTGTTCCTCGCTGCCATACGACTGCCCAGTCTCAACGCCTTTTAGAGGGGGAGAAATCTCAGGAGGAAGTGGCTCAAGCCACTTCAAACCTTCCATATAATAAAGCTCCTGGAGATGATGTGGAATTCTATTGATGGGTCCAGGACAATATGGGGTCCTTCTCGCTCCAGTCCAACAAGGCAGTGATCGCAGTCCTACCAAAGCCAGACAAGGATCCAGTTCTCTGCAGCAGGTATCAGCCGATCTCTCTTTTGAATACAGGCATCAAGATTCTAGCAGGTATCCTGGCTAAACATCTCTAAAGGGTTGTCCCAAGCCTGATTCATTACACTCAAGTAAGAGTTGTTCTGGGACGCTCCTCCGTAACCATCCATGCTGCCTGGTCCATCTCTTATGGTTATCTAAAGATCCTCCGGAGGCCACGATCACCCTCTCATTAAATGCCGAAAAGGCATTTGCCCTCATAGAACGAGTATATGTGTTTCAGCTTCTTCGTCAGATGGGATTGGGGGATGGCTTTATGCTGAAAGTCCGATGGTTGTATGCTTTGTTCACAGCCCAGGTCAACTTCATAGGATTCCTATCTGACCCCTTCTCAGTAAACAGATTCATCCATTAGGGTTGCCTCCTCTCGCCGCGCATATTACTTTGACGATTAAGCCTCTTGGGGCAGCCATTCAACAGTCTCCCCAGATGGTAAGCATACTCACTCCGGTGGAAAAGGCAGAAGAGTTTCTGTATGCAGATGATATCTTGCTTATGCTCACAGACATGGAAAAGTCCCTCCTGGCCCTGCTTTCCCTAACATCAGCCTTTTCAGGGTTCTCGGGTTATAAGATCAACTGGGACAAAAGTGAAGCACTGCCCATGTCGCACATTACGGCAGAGGCTGGTATCATGGGATACCTGTACCAGTGGAAACAGCAGTGGCTCAAATATCTGGGTATCCTTGTCAACAGGGCAAAAAGAACAATTGATGGACAGGATGCAGAACGATGTCATACATTCACCCCAGTACAGAGATCTGGGCCTAAATCCATCTTTTTTTGCTTACCATGCCATTCCAGTTTGGACCCAGCCATATGCAAATCAGTCTTGACCCTGCGCCCAATGGGAACAGTCCAGCCCGAACTGCCAGGCCAGGTCCTCCCTGGACTGGAAACAAGAATCCTGATCTCTGTACTGGGGTGAATGTATGACATTGTTCTGCATTCAGTCCATCAATACAGAACTGGTACTCGACATCCCAGAAATTGGCGACTGTGGGCCTCCTCCAACTGGAGATGTGCCCACTGGAGTGCACTACAAGCCATGTCCTCTGTACCTGCCCAGCCATCTCTCAATGATGGTCTCAAATAGGGATGACGCTCAACCTTGTCTTGGGGATGTCCCTCCCGCGAACCCTGATCATGTTATATGATACGCATGACCTCCCTTACCTCCTGGCCCACAAACACAAACTACTGACGACAGCTGTGACCACAGCCAAATTATGCATATTACGACACCGGAGGATCCCGTATGTGCCTTCACCTGACAAATGGCTGGTTGAAATGTATACGGTGGCGTCTTACGAAAGGATCATATACTATCTTCCAGACAAGATGGGCCTATTAACCAACATTTGGTCTCCCTTCCTTGGACCTGAGAGGACTGCCCCCTGACTCTTCTATGTTATGTTATGATATGATATACACCATTATTCTGCGGCGTGGAGGGGGTTGAGATGACGACAGAGTCCATTTTTCTGCTATTTCCCTCCCTCACTTCTTCCCCCTCATACTCTCCCTCTGCACTCACCTCGAGCCTCGTCTCCATTCATGTATGGACTGCACACCTATGGTATTCCACAGGATGGGGTCCTGTCCTGTTCTGCAGTGTTGCTGCATCGCAATGGTATATTAGCTCAGGCCTGAAATATGTATCTGTTCTGGGCCTTATCTCTATGCTATGTTTATTCTCTTCACTGTCCCTTTTACAGCATTGACCTATATATTGACAATTTTCTTGTCATTTGGATTCTTTAAGATATGAGACTGGAAATTTTCACCGTCAAAATCAGCATTTTTGTACATTGTATCACTGTAGTTCTGATGGCTGCATTTTTTCAACCCATTGGATGACTGTACTGCAAGTTCATTTCCCAATAAAGCGTTACGTAAAAGAAGCATCATAGATGACGGTGTACCCATGTACCCAAGGAAGTGTACAGATAAAGGAGGGATGGGCAAGGGAGGGAAAGAGATGGAAGGACAACATTCTCAGATTTCCACCAATGGAATGGTCAAAATACTCGGAGCAGCACATTGATTACACTGTGGAAGAAAGAACGAAAGTTGTGAAGGTACATTTATTTGTGATTACGTATATTTGGCATTTAAAGCTACATCTTCAAGATTTTTTTAATGTCTTATCCTCTAGTCCACTATACATTTATCAAGTCAGCCTTACCATGTATTTCCTACAATGGGAGGAACAGGTTAGTTAGACACTAATTTCCACATAAAACATTTCATTGCAAAACAAAAAATTTAGATCCATGCGGAAATAGAACTGGCATTCACAATGCTTGTTGAAGCTTCCTTTTGTACTATTTGGCTGGTGAATGTCGGGCAGCGTTAGCTGTTGAACGTCTCCGCATGCTCCGATTAGTGGAAGTTTGACATATAATTCAATCTTTTTTTGTGATCACAAGGGATTGAATTAGATAAAATGGTATTGCATTCAAAGTTGTTTTGAACAGGGTCCTTAAAATATGTCTTGCCAGGGGCCCCTAGCCTACGTAAAATGGCAGTGCTCCCAATTATTACCAAACACATCCTCTAAAACAAGCATTTGCAATGCAATAGGTCTCGCATTATAAAAGTGTGAGTAGTTGGCATTGCTAATAATAATGCAACCCTAGCTATTGGCATTGTAAATGATGCCATTTATCTATGTGTTTTTTTTATAAAATAGATAAAAAAGGCATTGTCATGAACAATGACAATAGCTGAAACTTTTGCAAATGCGAGACCTATTGCATTGCAAATGCTTGTTTCAGTACTGCAGGCTTTTTTAAAGTTTTAGTCACTACTCAAAATGAAATCCATTTTATCAGCGTTGCCAATGCTCCTTTATGTTTAATGCCCTAAATGAAACACAATGTTCTAAGCAGATTGCTAAACAGCATCTCCAGCCCCGATCACAATGTCTCACTTCATTCTGGACAGTGGGCACCCTGTTTTTATGCAGCGCCAAGACGGGGTGAACTAATGCACAGACTGAGGTCTGTCAGCCTCCAAGGCTCAAAGCATTCCTTGCAATAGTCTGCTGTGTCAAGGTATTGCCATGTATACAGCACACACTCTGCAACAGCAAGTGGTTTCAAAGTTGGGGGTGACTTCCCAAACTTTCCCGAGGTGTTCATCGTGTTTGGTGACAGCGTATTTATGCTGACAGCCAAAAAAACTGTTTGTGGTTGTGTGTGTGTGTTTGTGTGTGTGTGTGTGGTTGTGTGTGGGTGGTTATGTGTGTGTGTGGTTGTGTGTTTGTGTTATTGTGTGTGTGGTTGTGTGTGTGTGTGGAGGGTGGGGGTGGTTCTGTGTGTGTGGTTGTGTGTGTGTGGTTGTGTGTGTGTGTGTGGTTGTGGTTGTGTGTATGTGGTTGTGTGTGTGTGTGGTTGTGTGTGTGTGTGGTTGTGTGTGATTGTGGTTGTGTGTGGTTATAGCTGTTTGTGGTTGTGTGTGTGTGTGTGTGTGTGTGAGAGAGTGGTTGTGGTTATGTGTTGTGGTTGTGTGTGTTATTGTGTGTGTGGTTGTGGTTGTGTGTGTGTGGTTGTGGTTGGGGATTGGGGAGGGCAGAGGTAGGGAAGGAGAATGGAAGGAGGAAAGAAGAGGAAAGGGGATGTAAAATTAGTGAGAAGCGTGTCAGGAAGACAAAGAGAGAGATAAAGAGAACAGGAGGTTCAGTGGGGATAGAATGTGAGAGAAGAGAAAGTGAAGGGGAAGTGAAGTGAGGACAGCAGTAGGAAGTTGTCGGATTTAGGAGGGAACTAGATAGGGGGAAGGAGAGTGGGGGCATACTAGAGGAGATAAAATGGGATCTAAAGATGATAGAAGGGCGGGGGAAGACGAGTGAACATCAATGGAAAAAGATGAAGATGGTGGGTGGAGACCTAAAAGGTGATAAGATGAGGCAGGATTGGGAGGGGCGAGTACAGAAAGAGCAGAAGTTGTGGAAGGAGAGAAAAGAAAATAGAAATGGAGAAGCATGGGGAGGGGGCAGGAAAGAGATGGGGAGGTGAGAGAATAAAGAGTGGGAGAGAAGGACCAGGAGAAAAGGATGGAAGGTGGAGAGAAGAGGGGGAGTGTCTGAGATAAGGGTGAGGATGTAGGTGGAAGAAAGAAACTAAAAGGAGATGGGAGTGGAATGAGACTAGAGGAGAGGGAGGCTGGAGAAGAGAGTGGCAAGAAATAGATAAGGAGGGCGGGGGGAAGCAAGGCCAGAGGAGAGGGAGGCTGGAGAGGGGGCAAGAAAGAGATGAGGAGGGTTGGGGGGGTAGTGAGGCCAGAAGAGAGGGAGACTGGAGAGGAGGGAGGCAAGAAAGAGATGTGGAGGGAAGCGAGGCCAGAGGAGAGGGAGGCTGTAGAGGGGGCAAGAAAGAGATGGGGAGGGGGGAGGCTAGAGGGGAGGGAGGCTGGAGAGGAGAGGGGCAAAAAAGAGAGATGGGGGAAGCGAGGCCAGAGGAGAGGGAGGCTGGAGAGGGGGCAAGAAAGAGATGGGGAGAGGGGGAGGCCAGAGGGGAGGGAGGCTGGAGAGGAGAGGGGCAAGAAAGAGAGATGGGGGAAGCGAGGCCAGAAGAGAGAGAGGCTGGAGAGGGGGCAAGAAAGAGATGAGGAGGGTGGGGCAGCGAGGCCAGAGGGGAGGGAGACTGGAGAGGAGAGGGGCAAGAAAGAGATGGTGAGGGGTGGGGTGAGGCCAGAGGGGAGGGAGGCTGGAGAGGAGCGAGGCAAGAAAGAGTTGTGGAGGGCAGGGAGGGAAGTGAGGCCGGAGGAGAGGGAGGCTGGAGAGGAGGCAAGAAAGAGATGAGGAGGTTGGGGGGGGTTAGTGAGGCCAGATGAGCTGTGAAGCATCCAGACTGTCCTTAAGGAAATAAGGTGCGAGGTCGGGGTGAGGCCAGAAAGAGTTGAGAAGGGAGGATGGAGAGGGGGAGAGTAAATGAATATGTGGCGGTGGGGATGGAAAACGTGCTAGATGCGAGCAGGTAGAGAATAAAAGAGGAGTGGAGAAGAGAAGGGTTTTACGCAGGTAGAGGGGTAGAAGGACGCTGCAAGGCGAGAAAAGAACATCGGAAGATGAGAAAGAGGGGTGAGGGAGAATAGAAGGAGATGAGGACGGATAAGCAGAGGGAGAGAAAATAAGGACAATGAGGCGAGAGTGGAGAAGATAACGAGATAAAGATGAGACGATGGTGGTGGAGACGAAAACAATGAGATACAGATGAGAGGATGAGACGGCGGCTGGAGAAGTGAAGGGCGTGGAGGGCAGGAGAACGGTGGGGGAGCGAGCATAGGAAAAGGGAGAGAAAAGGCTTCCGAGAGGAGAAGAGGAAGGCCGTGAGGCGCAGAGGGAAGAGGTGAAAGAATGAAATGTGGAAGCTTAATAAGGGAAGAAAAGAAAGTGAGGGAGGGGGCCTCAAGGGTGGGGTATTGTAAGAAATGGGTGGCAAAGAGAAGTGATGGGAAGGAAGAAAGTGGAGGAGAGAACATTAAAAGAGAGTGCTGCTCTAGAGGGGACACAAGGAAAGGGAGTACAAGGCATGAAAAGGGTGTGTGCACACTTAAGATTGTGCACCTGAAGATGCGTAAAGGTGGTGAGAAGGAGCAAAGGGAGGGCTGGGGAAGTAATGATGTGGAAGAAGTGAGACATAGACTGAGATGGGGGTAGAGGAGTAGGTGCAATGGCATGGTATAATGAGGGGGAGTGACGTAGGAGAGAAGGAGCGTGAGAGAGAGGTTAAGAGAGGGACGTGTGGTGGTGTGCATCAGAAGGTACTGGGACAAAGGCAGTCAGAGAACGAGGGAAATTATTATTATTATTATTATTATTATGTGTGCTCATATAGCGCTCAACTTACCCTTGGGCATCTTGGCGCTTGCATGGGGAACCCGTCCTGGTTTTTCCCTGTGAGATAACCCGTACTGGGCATCCCCAAGGTGAAAGCCAGGCATCCCTCCGCGGGGGGGGGGGGCCGTTGTGGAGATTAAGCAAGCTATTGCCCAGAGTTGCAGAGTGTGAACCCACGATTTGAGTAGGCACCGAAGTGAGAATGAGACAGACCACGTGTAGAAAGAGACAGCAAAGTGGGGAGTATGGTTATAGGATTAGAGGCGGCGCAGGTAGAAATGTGGGGAAAGAGGTGAGACGCGGCAGGACTGCATGGTGCATGCGGGAAGGAGGGGAGGAACAAGGGAGGGGAAGGAAGCACACTAGGTGGAAAGGGGGCAGGAGATATAATGAAAAAGGAAGAACAAAAATGGAGGTTGGATGGGCAATAGAAGAAAGAGGCGACACGCGTACTGGAATAAATAAAATTAAAAATGAGGAAACTGGAGGAAACAAGCATTGGCCACGAAAGTCATCGCGATCACGATCGCTGTGAAAGCGAAAGTGATCACGATGACACGCTAAAACACGCAAGGGATGCGCGCGCAAGCGCGCTTGCTTGTTGCGCGTTCTAGCAAGCTGGCTAAAAAGCTAGAGGAAAAATGCTACCGCCGGCCACAGCTTGCACGCGCCCGCGCACATGCACTGCAAGCTGTAGCCAGCGGTAGCATTTTTTGAATCCCTCACGTAAGGTCTCACCAGACCAGCGCCCAAGCGCTGGGTCAGGCGAGACCTAAAAAAGCCAGACTTAGGGTCAATGCCAGTGCTTGTTTCCTTTCGTTTCCCCACACACCAGCACTTCAATGCTTTTACAACACAGTGTAGGGTGAAAACGAGGCTTGGAAGGAAGAGGGGAAAAAACTCCAGTAGCTCACGAAACACATTCAGAACAGAGACGCAGAACACACGCTCAGGTCAGCCTTATCCCCAACTGAGTTACAACCACCCTTCCACACTGACCCCTCACACCGTTCCATTCACGCACCGCCATCCTTCCAGCACCAGGTGCAGCAGTGGCACAGAACATGGAAAAAAGACTGACCGCACCCTTTGGCTATTTAAGCACAACAAAGATGGAGATTTAACAAGATGAATGCTGGTCCTTGAAGTCAATGTGAGACCAAAGTACAGCGCTTTGAAGTTCTCTTTGCCTTGGTGCAGAAAAACACAAAAATAAATGTGTTACATTGTTTGGAATCGCAGGTACATTTGGACACACGGGAGGGAAGTTTTGTCAAATGAAATGCTTGAGCGGGGCAGTCAGAGGAAGTTTCCGGCCAAGGTTAGAGGATTTAACAACCTATTACATGAGGAAATGAATAAAGCGAAACATCAGCTCAAAAGACTTGTAAGATCGACAGAAAATAAACGATAAATCACTTTAATGGTGATTTATATACATCCCATAGTACCAATCTTTTGATACCCTCCCATCTAATTACTGCTTCCCAATTTTATTTAAAAGCAAAGCCCTAAAAAGGTGGCCAGTTCCCTCATTAGTAAATAGCTTATAAATTGAATTTTTTTGAGGAATAGGATAAACCTCCAAGCTATAAATAACAAGGTTATCTCTCAACCCCGAGAGTTTTCTATTCACTTGTTTTATTGTTGCAATTTTGAAATTGTACATTGGTTGTTCCATTGCGTTACTACGATCTTTATGAAACCTAAGAAACTGGATTGAGCACTAAATATGGATAAATAACATCACAGAGGTAACTTTATCCTACTTGCACCTCCTATTGCTAATATACTAAGAGGCAGATTTATGGAGATTTGGTATTCGGCAGCGCAGCAGGTCATCTTGCGGCGCTGCCCTGTGTCAAAGTGAAAGGGCAGGAATGCATCGGATTTATGTAATACGTTGGGTGAATGCCTATCCTTCCCCCGTGCGCTGGCACTGTTTCGGCAGCCTAGCGCCAAGGGTGCCTGTGTTGTTGGCAGGATTGTTTTTGTGCAGGAAGGGTCACCTTCCTGCACAAAAACAATCATGGGAGGCTTTTTCCTCTTTCTACGTGTGTTGCAGAATGCAGCACACGTGCAAAGAGGAAAATATGTGGAGAAATAAAGTTATTTCTCCTAGTTGCACCTCCCCTGGGGAGGCTTAAGGTTTTGGCGCATCCCCGGTTTACATGGTCTTGTAAATCTGCAGAAGCATCAAAATCCATGGGTATTGTGTGGGAACAACCACCGCAACGCCCATAGAACGCCTTCCTAGCGCAGAGTATGGCAACGCAGTGATTTGTGCGGCCTTGTCTTACTCCATATCTATGAGGTTATTCAAAGCCACACCAAGTGGCTTTGCTTGGCCTCATAAATATGATTTTTTGTTTTGCCCCACCGGACATTACAAAAATGGTGCAGAGGGTTCATAAATATGACCCTTTACATTGCCCACCTGTTGGTAGATTTCACCTCAGCGAAAGAATGGCATTATTGAACAGCCAATCAATTTACCAAATAGAGACTATCACACAATTACTGCAAGATTCTGGCTTGTTGATAGTGGCGGCTCCTCTGCTAAGGCAGAGGAGCGTCACCCCACTGCCAGGAATAGCAAAGAAAGGAAAGAATACAATTATAATAACGGAATGTTATCATCATTTTATTTTTTTCCTCCTGCTGCATCAGTGCGTGAGGGGGCGGGGTGGAGCTGCAGGGGAGGAGTGGTAGACACTTCTGTGCGCAATAACTGTTTGTTCGGCCCTCTCCGGCCGCCCAAAACAGTCATGCACACTCCCGTTTTCCATGCAGGCTGCATTGCAACCTGCATGGAGAACATGCCCACCCATACGGCCCCTGGCTAAGCGCCGTGTCACCGCCCTTAGACCAATCACAATGCTCCATTGGAGAGTTGTGTTTGGCTTAGGGGTGGGAGCCTGGCTGCCTGCTTCCTGGTCCGACCTGGAGTCGGACACAGGCAGCAGGAGAGAAGACATGGGATCCGGCGGCGGCGGCAGGGTACTTTTTTTTTAGAGCATCCCGCGACACCCCCCGCACCCACCATTCCACCCGTGAGCCGTGCCAGCTGCCCCTACTTGTTCAGGAGGCAAAGTTGCTGTATTTGTGGGTGACAAGTGCCTCTGTGCCTGGTCAAACCCAGGTCTTGACGATGAAGTCGAGAACTTTCTAGTGGAGCTCCTAACAGTGAGATGTGTTTAAGGATCTGCTCGGACTCTTCACCCTAGGTTTGAGATTTGCCACAATGTGGGACACCAGGAGAAAGATGCTCTTGCAAATGGCCTACTACCATAATTCCACAAAATCTGTTATTTGAGGACGAGTGCCTCCCCATTTCGTGATACAAAATGGGCTACAGTATTGTTAGGACTTGACCACAGAAAGGAAAGCTTTTAAGGGCAGGAAGAATGCCTTCATTTCAAACATGTTAATGTGGATGGATATGTGAGATATCGTTCATAAAGTTCTCATGGAGCGGTCCCATTTCTTAGTCTGTTTTAATCAATTTATGCTGTCTTCGCTGGCAGAGTGAACACCACATATTTAGTTTAAGAACATGGGTGTTGCTGGATGATATACAGCATGGGTGGACCAGAACAGACTTGGATTGACTGTCCAGCAGCTGATCCCACTACTACTTTCCTAGGTGAAGTAGCAAGAAGTGTGTTGGGAACCACATGGTAGCTTTAGTCTCTGGAGTTTCCAGTTTTTGATGCTCAGGTGGTGGCAGTGGAGCTCTCAATAGTGCTGTGACTGGTAATCAGTTTGTAACTTAATTTATTGTTATGGTACAAAAGTTGAGTTTTCTAGGGAAATGTATGCAAGTCAGAAATTAAAATGGGTACAAAGTTCCTAGGTCAACTGTGTGTGGTCAGGCACTCATCGTCAGTTTCTGCTCAGCCATCTCTATGCCACGGGAAAGCATGAGCCTGTATTCTTTAAAAACTTGTTTAAGTTACAAGTTAGCTTAGCAAGCAAGCATGTGCCTCATGTGCTGACTGAAGCTTGCAATGATAAAGTTGGAATTGAACTATGTCAGGAAATGACTACAACACTGATATTATTTCCAGTTGCTATCCGGCTGTTACTCTCCTCTTACGTTACGTAGAAGGATGAGGTCACCATCACCGCCATAGACTGAGCTGGGCGGACTCCCCGTAACAAAGAATGAGTTTTCCTTGGAAGCCATCCATTTATTGTCTAAAGACTTTAATGTGGCAGCTTGAGGATTTAGGATTAGCGTGGCAGCTGAGGAGGCCATCAAAGAACAAAACAGCGCTCACTCAGTAGTAGTAGCTGAGGGTCTTTTTGAGTGGCACTAGGAGCACATCTGCCAGAAATGGAAAGTACTTCTTTTTAGGGTACAATTTGTCCTTCTTTTCAGTACAGATATCGCAGTTAGTGTTGGTATGTTTGCCAGGCTCCATCATTCTCTATTTGTTGTGTGTGCAGGGAGTCTCCACGTAGGGCAGGCGAAAGCATCAATCCAGCTTTGATAGACCTTCAGAGTTATTGATATTGAACCAGTACAGAGCTCTGTGGCTTTAGAAGGACAATGGCAAGTTGTCTCCCGGAAGGCCCCTCTTCAGCACCATCTGACCAGCCTAGAGTGATGGGTGATATCAGACACTTCTTCCACTGTGCAACCCCTCGCCAAATAGGATCACAGTCAAGGCAACCTACCTACTAAATGGATCCAGAGGAGGTGCCTCACTGTGCTGAAACTCCTCTGATTCAGGTGAGCATGGAGAACCAAGCGTAGTTGTCACCATGCAAGATCTGCTGAGGATAAGGGGGAGGAAAGGGCATATCATCCGGACACTGCTTAGGTGAAACTGTAGGTGGAGCCCCTGAATGACAGGGCCCATCCTAGGAGTGGGCTCCAGGGTCACTGTGATAGAGCTGTAAGTTTGCACCACTTGGTAAGCATGAGTTGTGGGGCAGTTACTGGAATTCTGTGAATCTTGACTGCTTTCTCTTTGTCCAGTGTGGCACTGAATACCCGGTGCAGCCCCGTCCCCCCAAATATCTCAACCCACCCCCCATTTTTGTGCAGACCTGCTTATACAACCCACCATGATATCCATAGTTTCTATACAGATGTCTACTCACCCCACAACCCGCAATCATGACTTCTCCTTAAATTGCCCCACCTTTGTCACCGTCTCCATTTCATCCTCCATGATAATTTCTTTGTTGTAATCTTTCTTCATGCTGTTATATGAAAGAATTTGTTAATCTTTCTATTTTGGATCTTATCACAATTACAAAGGTACATAAATAGCTGTCATACCCTCCATTGTGGCTTTCGTCCCTCTGGGGCTTCTCTTAGACCCTCTCACATTCTTTCTATTCTCCTCTTTATTGTTCTCATCTGGCCCTTAAAAATACCATTGACTACTTTGTCTTTGAATAGTGTCAGTATAACAGTATTGGTATTTGAAAGAATGTGTTAATTTTTTCATTTGCAAATATACATGATTATCTGTCTATACCTTTGTTCTGACTCTTGTCCCCCCGGGGTACTTTTGATACTTTCTCATACTCTCTCTACTCTACTATCTAATGTTCTCAACCGCCCCCTTAAATTATCACTGCCATCACAGCCAATGCCTCTTCTGACTCGGACTCACGCCGATGTCGTGAACCCAGAGTTTTTTTCCCAATCTCGGCAAACCTCTGAATTCACCCGTGGCGCTGTCATTATTCATCACACAGGTGAGCGAATAGTGTGTCTACCGGTGGGTCGCCTCATTTTCCCGGGAACGGCATGCTACTGTTCATCAGCCTGCCTCTCTCTCCCCGTGGCACACTTTGACCCAGAGGGCATGTCAACTTACTTGTTTCTCTACTCCATCTTGCCCTTCTGCATTCTCTGTTTTCGACCCCAGATGTGCATCTTCATTAATTTAGACCCGTCCAGTCTCTACCTTCCAGTACCATTTTAAACTCAGGGCCCCATTGACCATTGCTTGTTCTCCACTGTTTCTTACCAGTAGGCCACTGACTGTCCGACACCTGCTTACCAGTCCCCTGGCCCATTCTCATGCCCATCCTTTTCTTCAATTCACAGGAACTACCCCGGCACACCAGAGAGTAGTGTATTTCCCCCCATCGATCGACCTGGATCACCAGCACGCCACAGCTTGGGTGCACTTATGAAGTACCTGCAATTGAATTTTCGTCTTGTTTCCCATACAGGTTATTTTCCCTTTCTCTCCAACCCTTCTAACTGACCTCTCCGGTGACTAACACTATTCTTATTCTATTCCATTTTATTCTCCCCCTTGTACAGCACAAAAACTTTCTTTGTAACCTGGTCCTGAAGATGACTTGAATTGATCACAGGTTGGTACACCGGTGATCACCCAGAGCAACTTTTGGCGCATTTTTGGTGTCCTAACTCGTTAACCATTCTGAATTTTCATAACAAACTCATTAGAATCTTTGTAGTTCTGCATCCATTGACATTATTGTTTCATTACTTGTGTCATTTTCGCTGTTGTTCTTGCTTCATTTGTCACGTGCGCCGTTCACTTATTAGCACAAGTACATTTATGCACAAGATTTCATGGGATACACCTACATTTAATGTAAATAGTGCTGATACTGTTTTTTGTCTTCAATTTTTCTAAATACAGACTGCGCCTTGTATTTTTCAAACAACCATTAATGTCTCCTTGTACCCCCTCTTTTCTGCAATTATTATGCATGTTTTATATAATTGTCTGTGAATATTACCTGCTGAGACGTTATTGTATGCCATGAAAAAAAAATTGCATAGTAGGGGCCATGCATTTTTTTATTTTTAAGACCAAGAGAATCAAGTTAACATTTGGAACTATCTTCACAGTGTAATTGGCGGTAATAACTCATAATGATTCAAAGCTTAAGGGCCACATCTACCTAACACTGCAGCAAAAAGTAATCTAGGTAACAGTAGCAGCTGCTCCAGTGAAGCAGCAGTGGGGCGCAGAGGGAGGTTTAAAAGACAGAAATAAAAAACACTTACCTGCCAGCCAGCATCCTCTTCAGCATCTTCCTGGCTTTTGTGAAACAGGAAGCACCCAGGTTCCCCAAAGCCAATCACAACGCTACAATGCAGCGTTGTGATTGGTCTGAGGCCGTAATACAGCCTGGGTGGATAATATGCAAAGTGCGCATAACTGTTTGGCCGGCCCAAGACGGCCTGCCAAACAGGCATGGGCACTTAGAGAGTGCCACCACTCCTCTCCCCTGCACGGCCCAGCCCAGCCCCGCCCCAACCCCCAAAACTGCCTCAGCACGGAAACATAAAATGATAATAACCTTGTGTTATTATCATTTTATTTTTCCTTTTTTACAGTGCTGAAAGGCAGTGGGATGACTCTCCTCCCCCTTAGCGGAGGAACCGCCCCTGCTAGGGAAGGAATCAATTGTAATGTAATGTAAGGTAGATTTGTAGAGCGCTGCTTATCACCCGTGAGGGTATCCAGGTGCTGAGTAGGTGAGAGTGGGCATGTGGAGAGGCAGGTCTTCAGCTTCTTGCGGAATTTAAGAAGTTGGGTTAATTGGATTACTTTTGCTCATGTCATGATTATTCCAAGTTATCGGATCTTGTGTTCTATTGGAAAAGATAGTGTGCCAATTATTGGGGAGACAACAGTCTATACCAAAAACATGCCGGAAAACAGGGCTTCATTAGAAGCTGTTAGAGGTTGCAGTGTCTTCTCCTCAAAAATAGCCATGATGTAACATATTTCCTGCTTGTCGTTCTCACAGCTGAGCCGAAACAGCTCAATGTTCTCTGCTTCCCTGCGGGAATCTTTGCAAAAGAAGATAGATGTTTTGGAGCAGAAGATTGCACTGGTCAATGGTACAGAGGAGTACAACCTACCCAGTCACAAGTTGGAGGGTGACACTATAGAGAAAGGTGAGTGTGAGTGCATGCTGTTAGACACAAGTTTCAACTCTGACGCTTACATGAGACAAAATCTACCAATTCTTCCTAATCGGTGGGTCCAACACATAGTTTGCAGGAAAAAAAAATCACCATCATGCGGCAGTACCCTGCACCAGTGAAGGCAATGGGTTATTTTGCTCTTTTTTTGCAAAATGTTGATTTCCATGTAAAAATTGCACTGTTGAAACAGTGTTCTAAATGTTGTTTGCAGGGGAAATTGTTTCCATACCGTTGCTAGATATCCAGAATGTCTTTCTGAAAATTTGAAAAACTGTTTATAGGATGCTTACAATCCAAGTTTAAAAAAATATATATATAAAATGTATTTTTAATTATACTCATTAAATAAAAGCTTACAATTTTAAATGATAAATTGAGTGTTTAAATAAACGTTCTAAGAGCCCTTAGGAGTTTTCAAGAAGTTAAAACTGTTAACTTAAAATCATGTGCCAAAGAATGTGTTCTCTAAAAGTCAAACATAGTATTGTGTGGCGTAACGTGATTTTACAACATGTTGCAAGACCATATGTCTTTTCCCGTTTGGGGTCCATTTTAAGGTCTGGTCCACAAGGTGAGAAAGATTAGGGAACCGTGCTTTATGTCCAAGTTCAATGCACATAGACTTGCACTTAGCATTAGGGAAGACGGGGAAACATTAATTGTTGATTAACTCGTGAGTTTGATTTTGGTTTGGTTTAAAGAATAAAGGGTTTACCCCTGGTTTAGAAAATTTGGGTGCGATATATGGGAGGATTGAAATTACGCGGGGAATGAGGCTCTTGCAATGAGATAGATTTTCTGAAAGATTTGCCTCTATGGAGAAGTTACCAAATATGTGTGGTAGACATTGAAGCTTTTCCAAGATGGCAGCTAATGGGGACTTCGTTTCACTGTGGAGGATGAGCAGTATATTTAAATAAAAGATGCCTCTTGGAGATTGCACCTCCACTTAACACCGAGTAAACTGGCCGGTAGGTAGGTGTGTTGTATTTTTCAAGGTTTTAGAACTTTCGTTTTGAAGGGAATAATTGTTCGTAAAATTGCTTTCCCATGGTGAGTGACTTCACTCTGAGATGGCGGCCGAGGGGGATCTCCAGCAATCAATCTAGTGGTCAAGTTTCTGGTTGGCCAAGGAGGGTGGTGTTTGCATCCAATCAGCATCAGGTGCTATACAGACAGGCAGAGTGCGATTGGTTTTCCATGTGTGGGTTTAAGGATCAACTAAAGCTAAGAAACCTGATGCGGTAACTGTGAGTGGTGGACTGTTCATGTCCTTTGAGTAGGAGGGCTTAAATAGAGAGGGAAAGCCCTTTTGATGTTGTAGTGCGCACAAAATGATGTGGGCGCCTGCGGCCAGGACAATAAGATTCTCATTGTTGGTATACCCTAGGATGAGGGGTTTTGTATATAGTTCATGGATTTTTACTTTTGGCGTTTGAGGTATAACTATCATAAGGCACTTTAAAAATTAAAATGAAAACATTGTGTTTGATTTTTATTTGTGTGCGCCAGTCGGATACTGAGGTTAAATAATCAGTGGGTATCTGTGCATTTATCATATTTTTACAATTTCAGGTGTTTTATCTAGAAGGTCCAAATTTGATTTAGGACACTATTACCTGCAAACCTCAACAGAGGTGCTTGAATCCTCTTCCTTAAGTGAGGCACTTTTAGGACTTAGGGCCATATGTAGGTAGCCTAATACCGGTCGGTAACGGCCGATTTTCGGTAATTATACCGTTACCGACCGGTATTTAGGCTTTTGCTATGTAGGGGGAACATTTCAGGATTTGGTAATTTACCGAATCGGTAAAATTACCGAATCGGTAATTTTACCGATTCGGTAAATACCGAAGCCTGAAATGAGATGTAGGTGACACTCAAATGAGTGATGTGTAGGGAAAATAATTCGGTATTTAGCACCAAATATATGTTGGTGCTAAATACCGAATTCATTGCAAATAGCAATATTTTGCTGGACTAACTGTGCCATGTGGCAGACATATATGCCCTTAGGGCATGTATGTGCGACACATGTGCACACATGCAGGAATCAGGGGTGCAACAGGGTGTCAATGTGACACCCTGCCACCCTTGAATGTGCTCCCCCCCTTACCGAATCGGTATTTACCGATTCGGTAATGAGGCATACCTTCCCATTGATTCAATCAATGGGAAGGTATGCCTCATTACCGAATCGGTAAATACCGATTCGGTAATTACCGAATTTCTCCGATTCGGTAATATTTACCGAATGATTACCTACATACGAGTTACCACTTCTTAAATACCGAATCGGTAAAGTTCGGTATTTAAGAAGTGGTAACTTGTATGCTACCTACATATGGCCCTTAGTGTGGTTTTCAGCACCCTACTTGGGAAAGGCAATGTGATTTGGTGTTGGGGGTGGTAGTGGTATAGCAAATGAGGTGGACTGACGCCTAACAGGGCACATTTGGTTTTACAGAGTTGGGGAATAAGGGGGCATATGTACAGCCCCTATCAGCACCGAGGCCTCCCTTTTTTTAATGCTCCGGTGGCCTAGCGCCATTTCCCATATTTAAAAGGTGGCGCTAAGCCATTTAACGTGGCTTAATGCCACCTTGTAAATATGCCCCTTTCCGCCGCAGTCCTCTGCGGAAAAAGGGCAGTGCCATGGGTGTTGCAGTGGGCATTCCACTGCAACACTCATTGCTTTTTGACGCTGCCCCAGATTTACAAGGCTGTAGCAGCGCCAAAAACGAATGCCACATAGAAAGAGCAAATCGCCAGTATTGATTGTGTCTATGTGCAGGAAGATGTTCTGTCCTGCACCTAAACGATCCCCCCTGCAACACAGGCACCCTTGCAACATAGAGGTAGGGTGCCTATGCTGGTGCTAGGCAGCTCTTTTTGTGCCAGTGTTAGGGGAAACACAGGGGTGTGCCGTACTCTTGTGAATACGGCGCATCCCTTCGTTTAAAATATGTTGGAGCACATTGTTGCCAAGTTTGGCGTAGCACCTCGCTCCAACATTTAAAGAAAAAATAATGCCCCCATGGTTTTTAATCCAGGTGAATTCAAGTGTTCTAAAATATCTCGTATAACAGAGCCAGTTTATTGCAGAGTGGTGACAATTTTCCTACACAATATGGCAGACATTCTGTAGGAGGTGAGATAAGGAAAGTGTAATACCCTTATATAATATTACTATATTGTGAGAGGTAATATCTAAAGGGGACTATGATAATGTTTTTCACACTCCTACCAATGATGCTGGACACATTGAACCATTGGTAGTTGGCAGCTGTGATCTATATCGTCTGATTCAGACTTCCAGCTGCCCGTTTATAGAGAATCAGAACGACATTGGGTGAGTGAGAAGGGCTCCTGAAATTGTCTGCGATATGTGAACTGGGTGAATGTTAGCGGATTGAGTGTGTTTTATTCCTGCTAAGTATAGATATTGGCATTCCTGAATGTGGGGATGCAGTGTGGAAGTGAAAGGAATAGTTATTGGCCGTGAATTCAATTTGATAATGGTTCAGTTCAGTTCATTTTTTATTGTTTGATTACTTAAAATCATTACAAACCCCCCCCCCCCTAGAACAAATAAATGTACAATGAACTAAAACCTTATTATTCTAAATAAAAACTACATCACTTATCAATACGATTTAGGATAAAAAACGCTTTCATTAGCAACTTTAAGTTAAAGCGACAAGAGAATAAAAACCCATTGGGGATGCTGGTGATCTCTTTAGACTCATGTTATTTAGGATCTCCGTCAGCTTGCCGTTAAAGTCTGCTGACTAAATTAATGTATTTATTTCCACGGCATGCTAGTATAATCGATGTACCCTCTAAGCAGCAAATCACCACTTGCCTGCTGGAGCGAATGTTCAGCTCTTTGAAGATAGATTTCAAATACTGTCTCCTTTGATCTAACACGGCTGTACAGGCACATGTTAGGTGGATTAGAGTTTCCTTGTTAGAACCGCATAGTCTGCAGGACTCTGTTTTAAATGGCGTTTTCCACTGAGGATATAAGTCCTTTGCCTCATGCACACCCATTCGATACTTTAAAAAGCTCATTTATAACTGTGAGCTAAAATGGGCGGATAAATATGGTTTTGGCCTCAAAAATCTGTAGGAATTTATAACTGTCCACCCATGCCGCCGCTTGGAGAGCGCTTGTTTGTCAGCCCATAAGGATTTCTTTTTGGCTGCGCTATTTACTATTTTATCAAAGCTTCCTCTATCCAACCTGTTGACCCATGCTGCTTGTAAGTCCATCTCGGCCAAGGACTCTCTCAGAAAGCTTCCCCGGGAGTTGGGTGTTGCTAGATCCCCCTGGAGCTTAATTTCTTCCCAGCATAAGCTATTTAAGGTATCCGGATCAGAAGAGCGGAGCGTATTGCAAAGTTTAATAAAACAGCTCATTCCTCGGAATTTCTGATGCTGGAGGCCGAATTCGAGTCTGACCTGGGCGGGCAAAGCAGACTTAGGCAAGTTGAAGACTGCTTTATAGATCTTTGTCTGCAGTATATTCAGTAAGTCTGCTTCTTTGCCACACCATGGAGCCAAGCCGTAGGACAAACTAGGTTGTATTTGGGCGGCCATTACTTTAAGCAAGTGAGAGAAGTTTGGGCAGTCCATCTTTTTGCGTAGTAATTTGTATGCATAAATAAATGAATGTACCTTTGCTTTTAGTGCCAGTTTATGTTCTTTATGGGTTGCACCCTGCCCGATTGTTACGCCCAGATATTTATATGAACTAGCTTCTTCAACAGTTGCTCCCTTAGTCGACCATTTGAACTTAAGTTTCTTGCGATCCACTAGGCGCACTATTTTTGTTTTCTCTTTATTTAACTCCAGTTGTTCCTTGTCCAGGTAGGCTACAAGGTTGTTTATTGATCTCTGTAGGCCGATGGGAGTTTGGCTCAACAGAACTATGTCATCCGCATATTGTAATATGGCAATTGGCTCATTGACCAATTTCGGGGGGGTGTGACTCTGGTTTTTCGATGTAAGGTGCAATGTCGGATAAAAACAGATTAAATAGACTGGGGGCTAGAACGCAGCCTTGTTTTAAACCGCTTTGCGTCTGGATACTTGCAGTTGTACTCGACCCATTGCCCAACTTTACTCTTGCCCAGGTATCCGTGTGCAAGGCAATTATAGCGTTGAGCATTGTGGTTGGCAGGCCCCATTCTTTAAGTTTCTTCCATAGTTGGCTCCTGCTTACTCTGTCGAATGCGGATTTAATGTCGACAAAGCAAGCGAACAGTCGGAGATCCCTTTTTTGGGCATTTTCAGTTAAAAGAGCAAGGGTTACAAGATTAGTTATGGTACCCATGCCTTGCCTGAATCCTGTCTGAAACTTGGGGATTATGTTTTTTTCCTCCATCCAATGTTTCAACTGAGTTAACAGGCACGAGGCATACCATTTTTCTTCCACATCTATCAGTGAAATTAGTCTATAATTTCCAGGCTTACTGTGGTCTCCCTTTTTGAATATGGGGTGAATGATGTTCCCCCTCCAAGAAGCCGGGATATTAGACTGGTTATAAATCCCGTTGAAGAGTGGAGCTAGGTAGGAGGACCAAAACTCTGGGTCGTTCTTGAAAAAGGCGTTAGGGATACCGTTGGGGCCAGCCGCTCCCTCGGGTTTAAGTTTCTGTATAAGCCCACTTAGCTCATTCCTGTTTGTCAACGTCTTTATCCCACAAATGGTTGACGCTGGTTGTAATGAGCTATCTTCCACATATGCTGGAATAGTAGAGTCTTGTGTTACTTTTTGATCTTGGACTTCCCCGAGGGACCCTCCAACAGGTCCCATCCCTGCCTTATTGTACAGTGATTGCACGTGATCGGTCCAGATATCTGCTCCGATTCCTGCTTCTTGCAGCAGTTTTGGGCCAGTTGACAGCTTATTAATTATACCCCAAAACTCGCTGCTGTTAGGCTTTTTACTGGTGGATTGTAATTTCAGCCAAATGGATCCTCTGTACACTGTTTTTCCCTTCCACAGGTTCCTCCTGTAGGTGCGCCTCAATGCTTGCAGCTTTGTTTTATCAGTTTTAAATCCCATTTTTTCTGCTTGTAATAGCAATTTCACTTCTCTTGCAATTGCTCTTTTTTGGTTTCTGAGGTCTTGATTAAACCAGGGATCTTTTCTGATCACCGTACTTAGGGTACATCCCAAAGGGGCCGGGAATTTGTGGATTAAAAGATGAGCCAAATGCTCCCAAGATTTGACACGATCTTTCCCTGCTTTGCAGCCTTGTTTGGCCACGAAAACCTTAACTGTCTCTTGAATGGTTTGGGGTACCGTTCCCCGCCATTTTAGCTTTTGGAGATTGTATTTTTCGGGCTGTTGCTCGATGGATTTAATTTTTTGTGCGTGATCGATTTTTTTGATCATGTTTAAAACAAGAGGCAAATGGTCGCTTTCAGCACTTGGGATAATACTAAGTTTATTAGTTTGTGGGAACAGGTTATTACTAGTGATTATAAAGTCAATCGTTGATAATGGATGGATGTATATGGTTTTATAATCCAAAGAGTTTTTTTGAAGCTTTGTTAGTAAACAATTGTTGTTTATCGAATTTGGAAAAGTATATAATTTATTTTTTCAGAATGGATTCATATACATTTCTAATGTTATTTGATTGTAAAGTGGTTGTGCTTTTTTGGTATATTATGTATAGTTTATATTTTGACAACATTATGTAAAGTTTGGCCATGTCTTTAATGTGTTATGTTTGTCTTTACTTTGTAGATGTATATGAAATTGTTTATTTTAAGTAATGGAAGATTCACATGTGTGTTAGTACTGAAGAAAGTGCAATTTATGAGTCAACTCCACCGAAAAGTGCGGATTAAGACATATTCTTCTGGCACTGGATGTTTTTATATGATAGTACTAAAAAATGATGGATATTCAGTGATTCAAGAATAAGAGGTGTTTACATTTAAAGACAGATTGGCTGGACTTAGAAGGATCTTCCTTGTTTTCTTTTAAATATGTGCTATGTTTGCTTATATATTTGTATTGTGCCATATTTTGCAGCATGGGTTTATGTATGTCATAGATGTGAGATTTATAGGGGTGGAGTGCTCTTGGTGGTAACTTTTAATGTCTACTAAGGGGAGCACTTATACATTTGGTGTGGACAGCCGTGTTCCCTTGGTTTGAGGGGTTACTCTCTGTCAGCTTTTGATGTTGACCAGAATATTGAAAATATATTCAACAGTAGGACAGATATTACAATTAGGCATTACCAAACCCATTAGGGATGTTGGCTATCAACTTGGTGTTGAGTCGTACGTAAAACAGACATCAGATAGGTGCGCAACAGATAATTTTATCCCAACAAGAGATTTACTCAGATTTATATATTTACAGTCTTCTATAATGCAGGCATACTAAGAAGAAACAAAGGACGCTTTATAAAAAAAACACGAGGTCGAGTCAATATCTAGGAAAAGAGATGATTAAGGCATAAAACACAGGAGCAGGGTCGGACTGGGAACAGCAATCAGCCCTAGCACATTGCTGCTCAACCGGCCCTCGGAGTTGGAGGGGGGGTGCTAGTAAAGCGCACTGCTCTCAAATTTGTTTCTAAAACCGGCCCCACCCCTTAAGCCCACCCGGGAAACGCCCGGTGCCCGCTATGGGCATTCCAGCCATGCATAGGAGAAGGTAAGAAAGGGAGACAGCCATGTATACTGGAGGGAATTAGTTGAGATGTAGGTGGAACAAGTGGGTTTTTACAAGATTCTTGAGTACCTTATGTTGGTTTCTGAAAAATGGATAAAGGGAGCTCAAGGGGTTCGAAGCGGCTCCAGGAAATTAATGTTTTTGTGCTAGGAAAGTGTTCAAGGGTGGAGTGCAAGAGGAGAGAATTTCTATGTCCTCTCTCCCTCCAGAGATGTTAAGAAGAGTTGCAAGGTGATTAGGGGTCTTGAGCTGGATGGCTTTGTGAGTGAGGAATACGATGTTGAATTGTATTTGGGCATGGATAGAGAGCCAATGGAGTTCTCCCAGTCCTGTACTTATGTGATCAAATCTTCTTGAGGAGGAGACCACCTTGCATCGAAAACTGCCTTGATGGGGGCACAGACGACAAAGAAAGTACCCCAAGAACTGCATTGCTATTGTCAAACTGGGGGCTAATTCGGCTGGGGGTTGCAATTCTAGATCAGTAGATGCTTTATTTTCTTCAGGGCGTGGAGTAAGTAGTTAGCTAACTGAGCTAGTTTGTTGATTGTAGGATTAGGTTCAGAGAACTGCCAATGATGAAGCCTAAGGAATTTGCAGCTGGTGAGATGATAGGAGGAAAGTTGTTGAGAGTTCTTTTAGTAAGGTTATGTTCAGTTTGTTTTTGTTTTTGTGAGTTCTGTCTTTTGAGTGTTTAGGAGGTGGAATGATGATGGCATCCAGTATAGTATTTTTAAGAGGCGGGTCTTCAGGATGCAGATATCCTTCAGGAAATATGTCTTCGTGTATAGCTGCGTTTTGCCCATATACCAATGTATATATATATGTCGAACTCTGATATATATCTGAAAGGAGCTCAAGATATACATTAAATAGTAGTGGTGCTAACATAGAGAACTGAGAAACACCACACATCACATGTTTTGAATTAAGGAGAAACTGGTATGTATTCTGACCAGCTGTCCACGATTAAGGAGGTAGGATGAGAACCTGCATTGGACTAGATCACAAGGGCCCATCCTTAGGTCAAGCAGGTTAAGCAATCTGGTATGAGGTCATAACTTATAGTACTTCTCAGTGTTGCACAGAAGTTGGACTGGAGTGAAAATCTCTATCAGTGTTGTTCCCAGGGAGTTTGTTTACAGCCTTAGCCCTTCCCTTTCCTATTCCAACTTCTGCATCCACTCGGCACAGAGCCTAAATGTTTCTTTTCAGATGCATTGAGATTGACACATCCTACATCCCCCACAATTCAATCCATTTCACCAATGAGTCTCACTGGGAGTCTGATGTTTTGGTGAGGACAAAGTGGAAAAGAAGGAAGAACAGGAGAGATACCATGCAAGGGGTGTTAAAGGCATCAACAGCTAAAGCACGATCAAGGCTCCTCAGGGCCTATATTAAAAAAACTATATACATATTGGGTTTTCAATCTCACAATTAACAAGCCCATGAATAGGAGTACAAGCAGAAGTTTTTCATTACATTGATCTATTTCTACATCATAAACTTATTACGCGGTGACACTCCATGCATATTGGTATACTAACCAGATACACAACACGCTAGGACATCATGGAGGACAAACATTTGAATATATCTTGAAACTACAAGCTTCTGGAAGAAAGGCTTAGTTGTGAAAACTGGGCAGGGGGGGAGTTACGGGAGGGGCAAGGGGACCAGAAGATTTAATTTGGAACTAAGATTCTGGGACGCCGAAGGAGGGAAGTGACCCAGCGATTCGCACAACCAGGCCAGGAGACAGCACCTGTTCCCCATGACCAAGCAATGGAGAGAAATGTCCCAACACTGGGCAGGAGAACATGGGGTAGGGCTCCTATAGAAAACTGTGGACGGGCACACCTGGAACCAGCAAGTACTATGTGATTGAGAGCCCTGAAGCGTATGTCGGACACACCACTAGACCTATCGGGTGGAGGAGTCTATGGAAGTTAGCAAGGGTGAGGTGGACCCACTGTGTGTGTCTGATAACTTAGTAACTAGCCGTTTCCATTAGCTGATGATCAGACGGAGATGTAGGTCCTTGGCCTCTTCCTTATGCAAGGCTTCAGATTCCTCAGGGCCTGCATTAACATCAACAAGTTCATCAACTGATTATAGTTCACCAGTTCCCCACTGAGCATACAAAAATATGAAATGTTTCATGTGATGGTGTGCATGTCTGTCTAAGAAGAGATCATGGACCCTTTTATGTTTGGTTTTCAAGCAGGGCTGGGAATCAAAAGTGGGATTGCATTTACAGAGACCCTTGGACCAAAAAAGAACCAGGAGACATATTTACAATATTTTGGTGTAGGGCAGCACTGCAAGCCTTTTAGCTGTGCTGTCCTACATCAAAAGAAAAGGGCAGGAATGTGGCGTATCTACAAGATACGACACATTCCTTTCCTTTCTGCTGGCACACACATTTCAGCCGAGCACCAACGCAGCCATGATGCAAGGGCGCCTGAGTTATTGGCATGATTGTTTTTGTGCACAAATGGACACCTTCCTGCACAAAAACAAAGAAGACATTTTCCTCATTTTATGTGTGTTGCAGAATGCAGCACAAGTGGAAAAAAACTAGGAGAAATGTAGACATTTCTCCTCGTACTCCTACTTTGGGAAGGCATTCGTTTTGGCGCAGCCCCATATTTACGCTGTTTTGTAAATCTTGGGCAGTGTCAAACACCATTGGTGTTGCGTGGGAACATCCACAACAACACCCATGGAACGCCCCTTCCACGCAGAGTAAGGCATTGCCTCACTCCATATTACAAGGCCATGAAAAGCCATGCAGAGTGGCTTTGCATGACCTTGTAAACATGGGACCGCACACTGAGCCTCCGGAGCATCACAAAAGTGACGCTCCAGTGGTGTAAAAGTGCTCCAGGGGAATTGTAAATATTCCCCCTGATCTCCTTGGCTGCTTAGATTTGCCCTTCTTCTACCATCTGAGTAGACCTCCATGGTTCTCATATAGGTAGGGTCTTCCAGCTTCACATCTTGAATCATAAGTAAGCTATCTTCCCTGACTTGAGGGATCTTGTCTGGAGTTTTTGGCTACACAAATTTTAAGCAGGAGAGACACCAGTTGTGCTATGTATGTTGTATCTCAGGAGTTTCTAAGGGTATAACAGTATTTCTGTCATAGGAGATTCTGTGAACTTTGTAATCAGGAGCGTTTTTTTAAATCGTTCCACAATATCATTTGCTTGTGGTCATAATGAGGTGAATGTATGGTGCTAAAACAACAGTCAAGCAGCAAGTCCCCACGGTTGAAAGGAGGTCCTTTAGCAGACTTTCTAGCAACAGGAAAACCAAAGATGAAGAAAACTTCGTTGAGTTTGCAGGTATGACAACTTCAAGGTTATGTTCAGTTTGTTTTTGTTTTTGTGAGTTCTGTCTTTTGAGTGTTTAGGAGGTGGAATGATGATGGCATCCAGTATAGTATTTTTAAGAGGCGGGTCTTCAGGATGCAGATATCCTTCAGGAAATATGTCTTCGTGTATAGCTGCGTTTTGCCCATATACCAATGTATATATATATGTCGAACTCTGATATATATCTGAAAGGAGCTCAAGATATACATTAAATAGTAGTGGTGCTAACATAGAGAACTGAGAAACACCACACATCACATGTTTTGAATTAAGGAGAAACTGGTATGTATTCTGACCAGCTGTCCACGATTAAGGAGGTAGGATGAGAACCTGCATTGGACTAGATCACAAGGGCCCATCCTTTGGTCAAGCAGGTTAAGCAATCTGGTATGAGGTCATAACTTATAGTACTTCTCAGTGTTGCACAGAAGTTGGACAGGAGTGAAAATCTCTATCAGTGTTGTTCCCAGGGAGTTTGTTTACAGCCTTAGCCCTTCCCTTTCCTATTCCAACTTCTGCATCCACTCGGCACAGAGCCTAAATGTTTCTTTTCAGATGCATTGAGATTGACACATCCTACATCCCCCACAATTCAATCCATTTCACCAATGAGTCTCACTGGGAGTCTGATGTTTTGGTGAGGACAAAGTGGAAAAGAAGGAAGAACAGGAGAGATACCATGCAAGGGGTGTTAAAGGCATCAACAGCTAAAGCACGATCAAGGCTCCTCAGGGCCTATATTAAAAAAAACTATATACATATTGGGTTTTCAATCTCACAATTAACAAGCCCATGAATAGGAGTACAAGCAGAAGTTTTTCATTACATTGATCTATTTCTACATCATAAACTTATTACGCGGTGACACTCCATGCATATTGGTATACTAACCAGATACACGACACGCTAGGACATCATGGAGGACAAACATTTGAATATATCTTGAAACTACAAGCCTCTGGAAGAAAGGCTTAGTTGTGAAAACTGGGCAGGGGGGGAGTTACGGGAGGGGCAAGGGGACCAGAAGATTTAATTTGGAACTAAGATTCTGGGACGCCGAAGGAGGGAAGTGACCCAGCGATTCGCACAACCAGGCCAGGAGACAGCACCTGTTCCCCATGACCAAGCAATGGAGAGAAATGTCCCAACACTGCGCAGGAGAACATGGGGTAGGGCTCCTATAGAAAACTGTGGACGGGCACACCTGGAACCAGCAAGTACTATGTGATTGAGAGCCCTGAAGCGTATGTCGGACACACCACTAGACCTATCGGGTGGAGGAGTCTATGGAAGTTAGCAAGGGTGAGGTGGACCCACTGTGTGTGTCTGATAACTTAGTAACTAGCCGTTTCCATTAGCTGATGATCAGACGGAGATGTAGGTCCTTGGCCTCTTCCTTATGCAAGGCTTCAGATTCCTCAGGGCCTGCATTAACATCAACAAGTTCATCAACTGATTATAGTTCACCAGTTCCCCACTGAGCATACAAAAATATGAAATGTTTCATGTGATGGTGTGCATGTCTGTCTAAGAAGAGATCATGGACCCTTTTATGTTTGGTTTTCAAGCAGGGCTGGGAATCAAAAGTGGGATTGCATTTACAGAGACCCTTGGACCAAAAAAGAACCAGGAGACATATTTACAATATTTTGGTGTAGGGCAGCACTGCAAGCCTTTTAGCTGTGCTGTCCTACATCAAAAGAAAAGGGCAGGAATGTGGCGTATCTACAAGATACGACACATTCCTTTCCTTTCTGCTGGCACACACATTTCAGCCGAGCACCAACGCAGCCATGATGCAAGGGCGCCTGAGTTATTGGCATGATTGTTTTTGTGCACAAATGGACACCTTCCTGCACAAAAACAAAGCAGACATTTTCCTCATTTTATGTGTGTTGCAGAATGCAGCACAAGTGGAAAAAAACTAGGAGAAATGTAGACATTTCTCCTCGTACTCCTACTTTGGGAAGGCATTCGTTTTGGCGCAGCCCCATATTTACGCTGTTTTGTAAATCTTGGGCAGTGTCAAACACCATTGGTGTTGCGTGGGAACATCCACAACAACACCCATGGAACGCCCCTTCCACGCAGAGTAAGGCATTGCCTCACTCCATATTACAAGGCCATGAAAAGCCATGCAGAGTGGCTTTGCATGACCTTGTAAACATGGGACCGCACACTGAGCCTCCGGAGCATCACAAAAGTGACGCTCCAGTGGTGTAAAAGTGCTCCAGGGGAATTGTAAATATTCCCCCTGATCTCCTTGACTGCTTAGATTTGCCCTTCTTCTACCATCTGAGTAGACCTCCATGGTTCTCATATTGGTAGGGTCTTCCAGCTTCACATCTTGAATCATAAGTAAGCTATCTTCCCTGACTTGAGGGATCTTGTCGGGAGTTTTTGGCTACACAAATTTTAAGCAGGAGAGACACCAGTTGTGCTATGTATGTTGTATCTCAGGAGTTTCTAAGGGTATAACAGTATTTCTGTCATAGGAGATTCTGTGAACTTTGTAATCAGGAGCGTTTTTTTAAATCGTTCCACAATATCATTTGCTTGTGGTCATAATGAGGTGAATGTATGGTGCTAAAACAACAGTCAAGCAGCAAGTCCCCACGGTTGAAAGGAGGTCCTTTAGCAGACTTTCTAGCAACAGGAAAACCAAAGATGAAGAAAACTTCGTTGAGTTTGCAGGTATGACAACTTCAACGAAGGTGTTTGGGATTTCTGTGGCTTCAGGAAAGCAGGAAAACTCCTCTATCACAACCAGCAGATGTTGTTCAGATGAGTCTAAAAAAACAACAGCAACGTCTTCTCTGATTCCTGAGGGCAAATCTGACATTTGCAAGGTTCTGGGAGAGGGTATTTGTCACAGGCTTCGGCATCAAAGGAGCCAAATATCTTCTCAAAAATTTCATCTATGAAAGAGAAGCAGACATTTTGTCAAAGGAGCCTCTTGAAAATACCCCTGTGACCCTCAGGAGCATCTGGGAGTTGCGGGTATTACTAAATAATTGCCCTAAAAAATCACCCTCTTTTGTGATAAGACAGATCTTTCTGGAACTTTCAAAGTGCTCAAGTATCTCTGAGGCGCCAGCATTTGTGTAGCATCTTTGTGTTTTTCCAGACATCTCCACCTCTGTGTGTTGGTTGGGTCAGAGGCTGCTTGGATGGTAGGGTCACAAGTGGAAAGCTCAAATAAGGAATAAAATTCAGGTGGGTTCTGATATTTTCCCAAGATGATGTCTTAGTATGAATAAGTAACCTTGTAGCCTGAAGCCCCATCTTTCGTATGGGCGGAGGTATCTTAGCTTTTGGATTGCCAAATTGTGATACCATGAAGCAGTGAATTGCTTTCCATCTAAGAAGATATGGGAATATTTAAAGGACCACTCACTGGCTGAACTCTTTTTTGCTGCCTGAGAGTATGCCTACTGATGCCATATCAAGCTGCAATAAGCATAGGAAATCACTCGACATGTGATTCAAAATCAGTCATGCTACCCCAGTATGGCATCCAATGCCATGGGTCTGGCATCTTCTGTGAATTTATTGTGGAGAACAGGCCTAAAATAAGTCTAGTTCTCTTCAAAGGTTGCTTGACATCTCTTCAATCTGCACTGGATATCAGTGTAATACAAGGAACAGAAAATATTATTATTCTGACAACACTTCAATTAGAATGACAGGGCATTGCTAACCTCCACCACAGAGCATCGTATCCAACAACATTAAAAACAAAAACAGGATTCATCATGTGGCACATTAATTAAAATGGATTTTGAATATGTCTAACCCATATGGAAGCCGCCTGTGGTCCCAAACTCACACACCTTTTCAGCAAGGTACATAGCCTGGACCGAACTGTTTATATTATATTCTACATAATGAGTGCTCGTCATCAATTGGATTTTTATCACTACACTGTAAATATGTACCCATCCTTTTATCTTATTCCCTCAATATTGTCTATTAATTGGAAATCCTCCTTTAATGTAAACCACTCTGGCAACTCCACATCTAATTCCCACTATATAAAACAGATAAATAAATAAATCTCTTCGACCACCTAATTCTTGACCATTCTTAGATCTCTCAGGGGTGTGCTGATTGACACAAAATCTGCAAAGTATCTTTTGCAAAAGCTGTCCATCTCAAGGAAAGATCTGAGGGATGACACATTGACTGGAGTTGAAATGGACATGAGATACTTCCCCGTATTCAGGCCAGGGCCCATGCCATCTTGTGAGAAGAGCATATGTTCTTGATATGAATGGCTCATGTTAGTATCATACAAGAGAAGGGTGAGACTGTTCTGTTCCCTCACAGTTCCTTCACTGCTTTGCTCCCCACTTTCCCTTCCCATGTGGCATCCACTGGACGCACAGCAGAAACGTGGCTTACCAGAGGAATCAGGCGCAATGACTACAATGATACATCTGTACATCTAGGGTTCTAGTCAACAGTGGTGCGGTTATAACAAATGTAACCATTTTCTATCAGGCTGTCATAGGTGGAGAGTCCAAATGCCACTTTGCTAAGTGTGACTAAAATCCTAAACTTGGCTCTGGGTGTCAGTAACTGGAAGGCATAAAAATTCACATATTGAAGGATAATATATAATGTTTTTAAGTTGTGTATTTCTTAGAATTAAGCAGAATTCTGCATTGATACCATCTCTTATTTAAATTGCAAATTTGTAAATCCATTTTTATATAGGTTTTGAAAGTGGTAGTGAAACTGTTTCTAAACACCCACACTTTTCACAAGTATGAGAAATGGTGCAGACAATGAATTAATTTACTCAGGATCATACGTGATCAAGTGTGATACCTGAAATTAGAACTCACGATTCCTGGTTTCACAGCAGATATCTTAACTGCTAGATCGCTAGACCCCATTCTCCCTCTGCCACACCACATCTGTTCACCACTTCCTTTCAAGATTAGACCACATCTCCTGTGCAGAAATAGTTCACTTATCAAGCACACCTTGCCTGCTATACTGTTTGTGATGTTAGTAGTACAGTTATTATGTGATGTACCAGCATGTCGAAGTCATAGAAATGTACGTGGATCTGGGAATGTGATTCTGGAAGGAAGAAGCAATTTCTCTGCAACTGCACCAGCTTCCTTTGTCCACTGGACCTTCGTAGGATTGAGAAGAACATTAAATGATACACATCTTTTTTAATTTTCAAATGTGTAAATCCATGTTATATAGTACTTGAAAAAATAGTGAAACTGTTTCTAAGCAGTGATCATTTTAAAACAAATATGAGAAATGGTGCAGAGGGAATGACAAAATTTACACAGGATCATACGTGATCAAGCGTGAGAGCTGAAATTAGAACTCAGAGTTCCTGGTTTCACAGTTGATACACTAATAGCTAGACTGCATCTTCTCTCTGTCACACCAAGTCTTTCTCCACTACACAATTTCTTCTCATACAGTTAGGCCACATCTCCTTTTCAGTTATTGTTCACACCATTAAATACTACTCATCAAACACAGCTTGCCTGCAAAACCATTTGTAATGGTAGGAATAAAGATATTGCATGGAGTACTTGAGTAGGGTTGGAATTCATTAATTTTCACTGAAAGAGGCGATGTGAGGCTAGAAGGAAGAGATTCACCCTCATATGGAATCAGCTATGGGATGTAGAGGCCACAGTCTTGATTTTAGCTGAGACAGAACTCCCATGGACTTCAAACAATCTGTCCCACAAAGATAATATGGTTTCTATGAGCAATCCCTGCTCACCCATATTAAAATTGATTCGAGCAGAAGAGCTTTCCTCAGAGTGATATATGTATTGCATTTGTGTGTTACCACTAACTACCGCTAGCAGCTTGTTTAGAAGAACAAGACATGTTTTAAGCAAAGATATTTAAAATGTAAATGGTCTGCTCACATGCATCAGAATACCCCAACTCCAAAGTAGAGGTTCTTGCTAAAATATACCTCAATAAAAGTGTCCATTTTTTCAAAAGGACTCCCTTGGATTCCAACCCATGGTTCCCATTCACAGAGAGCTCTAGTTAAGGTACACAGAAATAATGGCCAGTTCCAAATGGTCCTTGGAATTGTTGTGCAACTGTGCCAACTTTCTTTGTCCACTGGAGCGTCTGCACCAGGACCTTATGTCCTCTGTAGCCATAGGAGAGAAACTCCACATAGGTAAGCAGGCTTCACTGACAAAACCTGGACCCCTGTATCACTGGGTGCAGCAAGAGGTTACCACTACTAGCCCTTTGGAGTAGATTTTTAATTCCAGAAATTCAAGACAAAGCTGGAGACAATTCTCTTCCCAGGCTTCTATCAAGCATTTAGGAAATCTTCAGTGCAGCTATAGGGAGGTTCTTCTGTTATCGTGTGCAAAGTCAGTTCTCTGATGGAAATGGATTAAGCAGGGAAGGTAAAATGGTAAAGCTGTTCAAGGATTGGCGATGATCTCTAAGAAAATTAAAGACAGGCTTCCCCCTTTCGTGTTGTGTAGCAGTAGAATCCAGTTCCTGTTGTAGTGATATGCTATGAGGTGAAAGGGTATCCCATATTCCTTTTTACCACTGAAAGTGTTGTGGCAGATATTTCTTAATTCAGATTTACAAACCTATGCAAAGACCATTTGCGCTGCCTTGCATGGCTTTTTACATTTAACGCAACGCAGAAGCTCACACTGTATTACTTAACATTTCGAGCTGGTAGGCGTTCCATAGTTGGAGCATGGGCATTCCTGTGCATCCACCCAAGGATCTGATGAAATACCAGATGTAGAAAGGTTTGTAAACCTGAGATTGCTTCAAGTTGGAACACCTCTCTGAGGATAGAGTAACAAGAGAAAAATATGTTTTTCTCCTCATTATTTCTTCTTCTATGCATGGTAGAAAGAGAAAAATGCCTCTTTGTATTGTTTTTTTGTGCTAGAATGTATCCCCTCTTGCACAAAAACAATCCGGCTCATAACGCAGGCACCCTTGCAGCATAGTACAAGGGTGCCTGTGTTGGTGCTAGACACCGCCAAGTATGCTAGCGCTGGAAGAGAGCTGAAGTGTGCAATATTTTAGTAGATCTGGTGCTGCTCAGCTCTCTCCCTTTCACACTACACACCACAGCAACTTTTGCTTGCGCCTTGCATTTTGAGAAACAATGTCCCGGGAGAAAAAACGGAGCATAAAGATGTGCATCCTACACCCATGTTCCTCGTTGGTTCTGTAACTTGGATAAGACCTTCCATTCCCTCTGTGAAAGTATCCCTTGAACACATTCTCCTGTTCTGTCCTTGTTCCATAGGAAGCGATGTACCTAAGTCGTCGGATGGCTTCCGTATTGGATTTCCAATGAGGACCGACTACGTGTTTGTGAAGGTGAAACGCGTTCTCCGCCGTGAGCTCTTTTCCTTCACTATCGCCATGTGGCTCAAGCCTAGCTCCTCGCCTGGTATAGGCACCCCATTCTCCTACGCAGTGCCTGGCCAGGCAAACGAGGTGGTGTTCATCGAATGGGGAAACAATCCAATGGAGCTGCTGATCAATGACAAGGTAAGTGAGAAGCGATGAGGCAGACTTAGATGTTTTAACGTTATGTTTAACTCCGGTTTGAGCCAGTAGTTTTCTTTTAAAAATTATTCAAATCTGGTATTCAAAACGAACCTTCAGTTCAAATTAAATAACATTGCGGTAATAGGATGACCTAGCTGGCTTTGAATCCAATGGTCACCCTTTCAGGAAAGAACAAATGACCACAGCAAACTCTTGTTGAGTCTCACTCTGAAAAGAGTAATATAACACAAACGGAGGGCAAGTGGCAAAACCTATGTAGTGGTTTCTGAAAATGAATTTTGCTCAAAGTTCTTGATCTTATAGCAGTGGTATCACCTCTACCTACTGTACAAAATCTTAATCATTACTACAAATTAATTCTTCTAAAACGAGTCATTTTGTGTATGAGTAATACATTTGGTTTAGTTCTTACGAGAGAGTAGCACCTTCACTGTTTTGAAGAATTTGGGATCATTTTGAGGTTGAGCCTACAGCGTGCATGCACTGTCTGCAAGACCTGCTGTCATCAATAATACAAACATGTTCCCGCCTGCTACTTACCCCTGGCTCACTTGAGTGTCGAGTGTTGAGTGTCGCTCTTCTTTGCTGCCTCCTAACTCGTTGGCTTTGCCTGTATGTCACATCCATTGAAGGCACCGGTGAAGTACAGTTTTCCTGCGCTTTCCATATTAAGCTGTTGTGTGGGAGAACTCTTTTTGTTTTAATGGTTTCTCGCCGCTGCTTGTTTTGTTTAAAATTACACTGCGCATTCTTGTTTTGGGAGGTTTACAGTCCGGAAATTTATACAGCATGCACATAGGCACACCATGCGACTCCTTCAACAATAGTGGAAGCGTCAATAATTTTGTTGTATGCTTTATTTACAATATAACCCTTGCACAAGATAAATCAGAAACAGCGTCCTCCATGTACGTTTGTGCCCACGCTTCCCCTGCTCCTCTTGACAGCTAAAGTGAAAACGTGTCACTCATGAAACACAATACAATTTAATACCATTACAGTAAAGATGTAAAACTCATAACGAGCTCACCATGTCGCCTGTGAATACTATGTTATTGGGTGCAGACTGCCGTGGTTAGGAACGGAACACTCCTAGCAGCCCTCCTATTCCGCCCCGCCCCTCCCCTCCCCTTCCCATGCTGCCTTTGCAGAGCGCATTCGACCGGGCTCCATGTACAACTGTCCTCCGTGCTTTAGAGCTGCAAGCTCTCACTGCAGTGTCAGCCCCGCTCCTGAAGGCACTTAATGACCGGTTACTCACCGGTAATACTCATTACTCCGAGTCGTAGCCCTCCCCGTCCCAGTCCTAACTACATGAGCATAGCTCCTCCCACCAGAAACTCCCAAGCAACTAAAAACCCATCCCTTCCCTCCAGGCCACACCCACACCCTAAGGCATATAACCATGTGACCCGCCCATCCACATCCTGTACCACCAAGCACAAGAAGCCGAACAGGAAGGGAGGGATGGGAACCTGGACTGGGACGGGGAGGGCTACGACTCGGAGTAATGAATATTACCGGTGAGTAACCGGTCATTACCTCCTCGTCAGCCCTCCCCGTCCCAGTCCTAACTACATGAGCAGATACCAAAGCAAGAATCGGCTTCACCCAGTAGCAAAAACAGACTTAAACAGCACAAGCCGAAAGTCACACAACCGGAGCTGAACACAGCTCCACATCCCCAAAAACAGAAGAAACAGTCCCCAATGATCATGGGACACAAAAAGAGCGAGGAGAACATCAAGCAGCTTCCATGCAGAACACGGCCAGGTAAGCCCCCCGGAAGCAAGCCCAGCACGCAGCCACCCCCGAGTCGAGCCACCTCGAAGCGACCCAGGAGCCAACACACCACAAGCCCAGACGCCGGCCCCACAGCCAATACAGCCACCGACTGAGAGCAGCCACAGAAGGCCCCGGACCAAGAACAGCCAGCCCAAAGGAAACCAAAAAGGGAAACCACCCCATGAAAAGGCACAGCAGGAAGGAAGCACACCCCCAGAGCCTGCACAACGGCCAAACAGAGCAGCCGCACCGAAACCCCAGAAAGAGGATCAGGACAGAAAACAGGCAAACCAGAAACTCCAACAAGGAGCAAAGGAACAAAAGACCGGACACAGGAGGAAACAACACCCCAACCACCCGAACACCAAGGCGCCCACTGGCACAAAGCCGGAACCCCAAAAGGCCCACACAGCCGCCCACAGAGCTCTCAGGGAGGACACAGCCAGACCCAAGTCGAAGCCAACCTCCAAGAATCCAAGACACGCACCGGAATCCAACGCAAAACCACCCTGCGTTGCACAGCAAAGAAACCCCTAGACCGGCATGGGACAGGAGAGTCGAAGGGCGCCAGAACCGAGGAATAACACAGCCACAGAAGGAGAACACCCCAAAGCCATGAGGGCCAGACACCACAGCCCCAGGACAAACGAGGCCCGACCCAGTCCGACCCGCAACAGGACCCGCGGCTCAAGCGCAATCGGGGGAAAAGCACACACCAGGCCCCCGTACAACAGAAGGACATGGCAACCACCTTACAGACAGCGCCTGACTGAACCAGAGAACAACCGCACCCCAAGGCGAACCCCGGAGATGCAAAAGTGGGACCCCGAACCAGGTCAGCGACAGGCCCAACACAGACAGGGAGGGAAACATTCCGCGCAGGCGAGCCACCACCGAGACGGCAGACGCAAAGCTCAAAGGGACCACAAGAAAGAATTCCCCCCCCCCCGTATAACAGCAGAACCGCCAAGGGAAGCCAATCCCGCACGCCAATGGCAGATGACACAACACACTACCACCGCACAGCCCGACCGGACCAACCCGAACCTCAGGAGGACCCAAGGCAGAAAAGAGGCCAGGCCAACCGAACCGACCACGGGACCCGTAGAAAGCATAGGCGGGAGCCAAACCCATGACCAGTGCGAGCCTGCGCCATCAGAGGCACAAGACCAACCAACGAGCTATAGCTTCGTGGACTAAGTAAAGCACCGCAGGAACCAACACCACCATGGGATACCATGAAAGCAGAGGCAGGAGACGAACCCTTGTCCCGCGTGAGACTAAGCCAGCAGAGGCCCACGACATACCACCGAGATATAGCTCCCAGGCCAAACACTCCGATCAAGTCCAAGACAGTCTCAGGACCAACCGTACCGGGACACAAAAGGACAGCCCTGCAAGAGGATTGAAGCACCAGCCCTCAGGACAGCCCGCGGCCAAAGGCCACACCTCCCAGAAACAACAGCAGACAACCCAGAGATGCCGGAACCCAAAGCAAGACACACCCGGGGAAACAAGCGCCAACGGGCCCAAGGAACAAACACTACATCAACAGACAACAGCCGCTGAACAGGGAGCCGCCGGTGAGTAGTGGAAGACCGAGCCCACAACAACAATCGCAGAGCGCCCAACAGTGCCAGGCTGCGGGACACCAACAGGAATACCACACCCACCTAGGCGCCAACAACCCCCAAAGAACAGCAGATCCTGAGCGGGGCAAAGAAAGGAATTCTCCAAGTGTAGAATTGCCCAAACGGATGCAGGAGCCAGCAAACATCCAGTGAAACAGCCTGAGCCGGAAGGAAAGAAGAGGAAGAATCCACCAACCGGTCAAGGAAGGGAACACCTGGATCCCCTGAGCAGGCAACAAAACCACCAAAGGTGCTAAAACGTCAGCAAGCACCCCAGGAGATGCAGACCGTCCAAAAGGCAATACTGAAAACCAATGAACACAACCCACACCGAAACGCAGGAACCACCGCGTGTTGACAGTGGACGTCCCGGAGAACCAGAGAAGCAGGGAACCCCTCCCCCCAGGAAGGGAAGAAACCACTGAAGCGTACAGCCGTCATAACCAGGGCAGGACGGTAGTCCCCATATGGTGGTCCCCGGAACAGAACAGGAATGAGCAAACCCCCCAACAGTGCAGACTCACAGGTACCCGTCTGAGTACCTGTAAAAGGGGCAGCACAGAATACAGCCAGTAGCCCAGCCCGACAAGGAGGGACAAGAAGAAGAGGAAGCACCCCGTCGACCCAGGACACGAGGAAGGAAGGGAAACCCAGACCCCGAACCACACCACGAAAGGGCCGGGCCACCAAAATAGAATGAAATGCCGCCCAAAGCCAGCATACAATCCAACGGATCCCCAAACAGCATAGAGCCCGCAAAGGGAAGCTCCAACACGGTAGCCTTCCGAGCAGCACCGCCTTCCAAGGCAAAAGCCACAACTACCACCGAGCAGCCACAGAGATCCCAGCTGCTGTCGCCGCCATACTAAGGGAATCGAAGGACCAATCCGCCAGGAAACGCAACTGCAGTCCCAAGACGGAAATAGTCAGAGCACTGGGCAGAAATCACATCGCGTCAACACCCGCTTTGGGCCTTCGCGATGCTACGTTTTAATTAAACAGACGGATTCCCGTGGTCCTCGGAGGGATTCACAACTAGCTAGACTGCACAGAAATAACCGGACAGTCACATGAAGGGACTGAACCTGAAAGCCAGGGCAAGACGCAGCCCAAACCGCAAGACCAGAGGCAGCAAAAGCCCGCTTCAAGGCCACCTATCCCGCAGGACCACAGGAGAAGAAGGGACTGCAACCACGGACACCACCAGGCTCCGAGATGCCACCCCAGCCAGCAGGGATCCACCAGCACCACAGCCAGGATACCCCAGCGAACCACCGTAAAGGAAACCCCACTGGCAGAAACCGGGGAAAGTCATGTCAGACAACATCCCTCCACACCCCCTCCAGTACAGCACTCACAGAGTATGAGGAAAAGGGAGGCCTACAAGCCCCATCAACTGGTGAATGGCGAAAAAGTATACTGACTGTCCCCCCACCAAGGGCCTATGGAACCCAAAAGTGTCCCGAACACGGAGCAGAACACCGCGTAGGTCCGCCCCCGGTCTCAACCGAAACCAAGTCAGGATCCATGCGACAGAGGCATTCCGCCCATGCACAAGGGAAAGAGCAGCCGAAGACCCAGCGACCACCACCTCCCCTTTACAGTGGAGCCCACTCACGCCCAAACCACACATCTCCATGATGTGAACCGAACAGAGAAATCAACGCCCAACAACTTCCCCCAGACCAAGCAATGCAAGATCCACAAGGGCCAATCAGGGAACACACAACCCCAACAGGACAGTAGGCCAATCCACCCGGGACCCAAACACAAAAGAAACGAACAAAAAAAGGCCCCAACCGGAAGGAACCCGAAGGAGCCCAGAAGCCAGGTTTTAAAGAAAGAGTGCAAACACTAGAGACAGAAACTCACAAACAGTGATGCACCGGAAACAGAACCCATAAACTGTGGAGGAAGAGTCAGGGATCACAACCACAATGCCACAGAGACTCAACGTCCAGGAGGGACCCGTCAGAGAAACGGATTCAAAGGACCAGATAATCCCCCCAACAGGGCGACCCACACGCAACAACAAATGGAACGCACCTTCGAAAGTACCGGCAGCACTCAACACAAATCAAAGAGAGTAGTCACCACCAGAATATGAATCTGCCTCTATACCGAGACGGGGACACGAACATCCGGTCTTACAAATGGTAGCATACATGCACAGTATCTCGCGCTACCACAACGGTTCACTGCCAGAAACAAAAGCAATCCCCTGCAACAAGGGGCAGGGAGCGACCCGTGGCAGGAGAAAGAGTCCAAGGCGAAACCAAGGCCACGCAACCGCGGCATACAGAGTCCTGTCCTTCCAAAGCACCGGCCCCAGGCCGGTGTCATAAGGCGCAGACCTTCACCTTCATAATTCAACCGCAGAATGAAAGCAGGAAATGACACAAAAAGGGAAACATGGGCCCGAGACGAGCACCAAGCCTCCAAATACACCTCCGAGGAGGAGCCAAACCGCCATGCCACTGGCGCGCAGAGAAGCCAGCCGCGCCCAACCCACCTCCCCTCCCTCCCCGGGTGTTCCCGCTAGGGCAGGGAACGTACCCGGAAGAGGGGAGGCGCAGCAGGGAGTCACCACCCCACACCAGGCAGTCCGGACCCCCCAACCACACGTCTCGCTAAAGCAGGGACTCAAACATTCCTGAAACAATAGGAACCCCAGGGGATTAAAACGGCCGCCAAGCAGACCGTCACACACTTACCCAAAAGGAGGCCAGGACCGGCACCCTCCACGATTTAGTTGCCAGGAAGTCAGTCCGCAGAAAAAACAAAACAGGATGTGGATGGGCGGGTCACATGGTTATATGCCTTAGGGTGTGGGTGTGGCCTGGAGGGAAGGGATGGGTTTTTAGTTGCTTGGGAGTTTCTGGTGGGAGGAGCTATGCTCATGTAGTTAGGACTGGGACGGGAAGGGCTGACGAGGAGGTAATGCCTACCCCGCTGACCCTCCCTTGTGATCACTGCCTGCTACACCGAACGCCTCCCACAAGCAACAAGAACCAGCATCTGGCTGAATCGTAACTGTATCCACTAGATAGATGCTATGTGCGCCAACATGTAAAATCATAAACAAAACATACTGTATGGCGACCATTGAGTATGGAGCAAAGCTCTACCGAACAATGCAGTGTCGCTGAAAAATGGCCGTTGTATTTGCTATCCGATGATGGTTGTGAAGGCACGCGTCTGTTTCCCTAGTCCTCCGTTTCAGCCTATGTTTCAGCCGGTAGCCACGCTCGTCCTATTACACCCAGCAGCCGAGTCAAACGGCAAACACAGAGAAAAGCAGAGCATTTGGTAGTTATATTTAGATTTTTCTTAGGTTTAGTCTTGGACTGCAAGAATGTGTCACCTTTCACCGCCATGTAGAGATCTGCCGCTTTCCTTTTTTTCTCTTTGATCAATGATTTGGTTTGGTCTACTATTTTGGAATGGTCCACTTCACCTACTGGCTGGTAGAAGAACTAACTAAAGGAACGTGCTTCTAGGGTCAGCTTTAGTGTTTTCCATTAAAAGCCAAAGGTGGAACTAAAGCAGTAAGAGCTACAAGCAGTGGATAACTAGTTCTCATGTGGTGTCTCCCGCTTCAGGAGTCCATGTGCACTTTATAATTACTAGAACGCCTGCGCCAAGGGTCGGCAGTTGTATTAGGCGCACTTTCATGAAAATTAGGAGTTGTAGGCTGCTTGCACTCAAAATGTGTTTATATCTGGTTTTCTGAAGTCCTGTAGCTGTAGGCTGATAGCGAAACAATGAGGGTCTTTGGGAATGGCTTCTGTTTCTCTAGCATAAAATGGCATTCTCACACATGTCAGTTTTGGTATGCAGCAGACTTGCTATAGAGTTAAAGGAACTAATTAATTCTGCCTTTAGCACTGAGCCGTGGACACGGAGAAAGTGCATAATGTCCTGTTGAGTATGTGGAATGTTAAACTGGACTTGTACAGTGCGCTGATGTTATGGCTTCTGGGTGTTGGCAATTACAGTTCTAGTGCTGCATTTGTTTATGCTGTTTCGGATTCCACTTACCCAGAATGTCTGAATACCAAGTACATATTTTAATTAGAGGCAGTGTAAGCAAGTACTTGTGTCGCTTCATAGTGCACTTTTTTTTCACCATAAACACAAACCTTTAAATAGATTTGTTCTCTGCAAACATTCGGCTATAGAATAGGAAGGTCACCAGCAGGCCTCGTTTTCTTACACATATTAGCCTTACTACTTCACTTCAGATAATGCCAGTTTTAATCTAAAGGGTCGGCTGACCAATATAATAGTGGTTGGTTGTGTTAAAAAGTGTGCTTGTTATGCGCTTTTACAAACAAACGATTATTAACTCAGCTGGCGGCAGTTGTAGGCAGTGTACTGGAGAAGTAAAGACAGACCGAGCTCATTCCGTGCACTGCCTCACTGTCATCTGCATAAGGAGCGGAACAGCATACGAGTCTTTCTTATATCTGACTGATGGTGCTAACATCCTGTCCAAGTTCACTTGCACTGCAGTGTAAACATCCGGATCTTGGGCAGTGCTTAAATGTATGGGTTAAATTGATTTGATAGAGTCTCTCTATAATTTATTCTAAAATGAAAAAAGTAATGTGCCAGCGCTCACACAGTTTGCCTAACAGTGAATCCTGAATTAAAAAAAATCCGATCTCCACATTCCACAGCCAGGATTGTAGCCAATAGAGAGCAAATCGCCTCCCAGTTGATTGACTGCTATCCCTTTATCTCATTCCTCTTAACACTCTAAATAGTGTCTGCTCTTCAACATTTCTGCTGCGGTCGTCATACTACATAATGCCATTACACAGTTACACTACATACTACACAATTCCAAATCACACAATTACACAACTAACAATTCAAAATCAAACCATTTAATAAAAAAAAACATACACCCACTTCAAAGCAAACAAAAAAAAAACATAAGTACAAAACATTGTCATTTACAACCCAAAAGTTCTAACTTTCACAATTGGGAGACTGATTGCATTGCAAATGCTTAATTGTTAGTAGGGTGGTTAAACGTACTTGCAAGCATCTATTTTTCAAGGTGAACAGTGAGTGATCTATTCAACAGGAGTTAGTCAGTATTGTCAATTTAAATATATAAATATTATTAGACCATGTCATTACGAAATAAATATTAGTCAAAACTATTTTAAAGGATCATTTATACATTTTAAAATGAAATAACATTTCTTTCAATTAATCTAGAAGTGTATTCTGATCATATTTCGTAAAATCACAGTTCATGCAATTCTAGAACCAGGGGCCTCATTTACAAGGAATTGGTGTAGGGCTGTGCCGCAAGTCTTTTTACTGCGCTGCCCTACACCATTTTTGAAAGGGCAGAAATGCACCGTATTTACAAGATACGGTGCAATTTCTGTCCTTTCAGCCAGTGCCAGTGCACAATTTGCAGCTGAGCACAAAAGCAGGCACCATTGCACCATGGTGTGAGGGTGCCTGTGCTGTTATCATGATTGTTTTTGTGCAGGAAGGGGCACATTTCTGCACAAAAATAATCATGAGAGGGTTTTTCCTCATTCTATGTGTGCTGCAGAATGCTGCACACGTGGAAAGAGGAAAAAAAAGGAGAAATGAAAACATTTCTCCTTGTTACACCTGCTTTGGGGAGGCGTAAGGTTTTGGCGCTGTCCCAGGTTTATGTGATTTTGTAAGTCTGGTGCAGTGTCAGAATCCATGGGTTTTTCGTAGGAACACCCAAAGCAACACCTATACAATGCCTCCTTGATGCACAGTAATGCAATGCAGCGCTTTGCACTGCCTTGCCTTTCACCATATTTATGAGGCCATGCAGAGCCACGCTGGGTAGCTTTGCGATGCCGCATAGTTATGATTGAGAGGCCTGTGCCACCGGAGCCACTAATAAGAGACACTCCGGCAGCACCTTCGTCCTGTAAGTGAGGCCCCTGATATCAAAAGTGTCAAAGGGCCATATCTTTCTCTCATCATGGTCATCACTGCGATTGGCTCTGCTATCTGGATTTACAACTATCACCCATTGCCATGCCTTATTCGATGTGAGCTTTTACAATTGTGATGTTTCAAACCCAAACATTTAAAGGGCATATTTACAATACTTTGACATAGGGCAGTGCTGCCAGCCTTCTAGCTGAGCTGCCCTACATCAAAAGAAAAGGGCTGGAATGAGCCGTATCTACAAGATACGGCACATTCCTGCCCTTTCTGCCGGCGCAGAAACTGCAGCCGAGCGCCAATGCTGGTACCTTTGCACCATGGTGCGAGGGCGTCTGTGTTGTTGGCATGATTGTTTTTGTGCAGGAAGGTTTCCCTTCCTGCACAATAACAATCAAAGGAGGCGTTTACCTTGTTCTATGTGTTCTGCAGAATATAGCACATGTGGAAAGAGGAAAAAACGAGGAGAAAGGCGTTAGTTTTGGCGCTGCCCCAGATTTATGCTATGTTGTAAGTGTGGAGCAGTGTCAAAAACCATGTGTTTTGTGTGGGAACAACCACAGCAACACCCATGGAATGCCCCTTCCATGCAGAGTAAGGCATTGCCTTACTCTATATTTACAAGGCCATGAAAAGCCACGCAGGGTGGCTTTGCGTGGCCTTGTAAATATTGGCCGGCACACTGCACCTCTGGAGCATCACAAAAGTGACACTCCACAGGTGTAAAAGTGCCTCAGGGGCATTGTAAATAATCCCCTAAAAGTAAAATAAGAAATGCCTAATAGCAGGGGTGCACAACTCGGATCCTAGCTGAGATACTCGAGGACTGAAGATCTGCACGATAATGCTCACATAAATAGATTCTTTCTTTCAATGCTGTATTTTCCTTCTTACTGATAACATCTGATGCACAGAAACTCCCAGCACCTATTGGGACATCGTATTCTTATCATAGATCTCACTAACCCAAGCCTACATTTACGAAAGAGTTACTTTGAGTTAGTTTAGAGTACCTCGATGTACCTCCGTCACGAGGTACACATACAAGTCTTGCTTATAGATTCATTCAACTTGAGATACGAAATATCCATTAAAGCCGCAATACTCCTTCAGTTTATCCTAGTAAAGGTTTTACATTGAGCGGTTAAGACATTTTCCATTGTAAAGTGGTGTGTATGTGGTTTTGAGTGTGTGTGTGTGTGTGTGTTGTGTATGTATACGTTTGTGTGTGTATACACATCTGTTTGAGGTTGCACAAAACAAGAAGGGGCTACGTGGTCTCAACCATGGGGGTTGAGTGTTTTTTTGCCTCTGATGTCCCAGGGGGTGTCCTACTATGGCTCTGCTCTGCAAACTGGGTCAAGTACAACCCCTTCAGCATGTGACTCTCGGTGGCAGGGATGGAGAACAGTCACAGCCTTCTCAGAGAAGTAGTGTGGGGGTGCTCAAGCTCAGAACTCAACATACGCACATCCAAATAATCAAAGATTGTTCAACCCAGTAATTTCGAAAAGAAAGTTTTTTCAATTACACACGTAGACTAAATACCGCAAACAGATATCTTCAGGATCCAAGTTAGTGTCCTCCCACTAAAGTCTATTTGTGCCTCACACCGCTATGGTCCTGGCTGCCCCTGGGCTTCAAGTGGATCACCCCCCCACTTTGGGTACAATGTAGCAAGGACTAGCTCAGGTACAGTTTCACCACGAACACTCTTAATAGCGCACAATCTTTCCTCAGTTCATCATCCAAAAACATTTGCAAGGCCGCTAACCCCTCGGATTCCTTACAGCCTCCCTGCCTTCGGGTGGTCTTCCCACTCCCCTAGTCCTGAGGCTGAGCATGAACCAGCTGTCCCAGTTGGGCCTTCCTTGCAGTCACGTCTGCGGCTGCTCAGTCTGTGGAAGGCTTCTCAGGAGGCATCGTGTCTCCACAGCCCTCGCAGTGTGCGCTGCAGCCCCGCCGGGCTGTGCAGGTCAGGAACGTTGGAGCTATGGGCCAGCTGGATCCTTGGCAGCAGGTAGGATAATGAGTGGACCTCACTTAGGTAAGTGGGATGTCCACAACTCAGGTCATGCTTCAGTCATGTACATCTTGGCACAGCTGCTCAGTTCACGCTGCACTCTATCACTTGGCACAGCAGCTCAGGCCACACCACACTCTTTTCCTTGGCACACTGGCTCACGTCACCCTACATCAGACAACATCAGGCGCACACAATTCTAACTGAAAATGCAGGAGAATCTGCAGCCCACTGACACCCTTCTCTGTAATTCTCCACCCCTGCAGATTCACTGCACCTCACTCCTCCTTCACTGTCACTCCTCCTGTAGGGTTGATATGCTCCTTCACTGACATGCTGCCCTCTAGGTGCTCAGGACAGGTATGTAACCCTTGTAGCAAAGGGTAGACTTTAGGGGATGCCCTCTCACTTCTGGGAAGCTGTCTGTCAGTCATCTACTAGCTCAGGTTGCACCGCAGTCCTCTGAGTACTATGCCTAGCATCGCATTCCTTGGCCAACTAGAACTTGGTAATGAAACAAGTGGGTCAGTGAATCCCAGGTCCATCACTTTGGATCCGAAAAGGATGACAGGATAAAAAGCTCCCTCATTCAATAAGCTTCTTTTATTTATTTATTTTCCGGACTCGTTATGCACATTTTTTAAATGCTAGAATCTCAAAAACGACTGAAATTATTTATACCAAAGCAACAAAAACATGTTTTTGGCGTAAAGTTCTCGTTTCATGCCAGCTTTGATGGAAATCTTTTCAGCAGTTGATGCTATAAGTGTGAGCAACATTTTCTATGGGAGCTAAAATGGGAAAACACTTCGTTTTTCACCAACCCTTCCCCCTTTAACTTTTTTACCCTTTTTAATCTTCATGAAACTTGGGATACTGAACTTTACTCGACTAGGCTAGTTATTTGCCAATTTTCGTTAAAAAGGTTATAGATAAATCAAAATAATGCCCTTTCAATGGAAAGTGTGTCTGATCCATAACTATACAGTGGCATCCACCACTGTGTAAAACATATATGCAATTTGATAGCAGTGTAAAAGGATAGAACTAGCAAGCATGTCTTGTTCATCAGGGTTTAGGTGACACCAAATAATAAAGACAGAAATAACAGTCATTATATAGCAAGCACAACTTAAATTAGTATTATCATTGTTAGAGTTGTTTTTGCTAATGTTATTATTATTAGTGGTATTATTACTACTATAATAAAATTAGTTGGCTCCTTTAAGAACGCCTACCAGGGGTGAATAGTTTCTAGTCAATCATGTAGAAGTTCTTGTATGTACTGTAATTTATATGCATTGACTGAACATTTATTACTCTCCTACTGCAAGATCCCATCCCCATGGTCTCCAGCGAAACACCAGGACACGGAGTAGCAGCCATCTTTGAATGTTTTGGCATAAAGGCCAAACTCTAATGCTGACCCCTGACCTACCAATTTTTGTCTTTGACTCCCACAGGCTGCCACCCTTCCATTTACCATCAGCGATGCCAAGTGGCATCACCTTTGCATCACTTGGTCTACCCGAGATGGAACCTGGGAGGCCTACCAGGATGGTGTGAGGAAGGGCAGCGGGGAGAATCTGGCGCCCTGGCATCCTATTAAACCCGGAGGGGTTTTCATCTTGGGACAGGAGCAGGTAAGTGCTGAAAGCCAATTGAAGGTAAAAAAACACCCCTTACAAAATATACAGTGGCTTTCAATGGCAGATACTGCAAAGCCCTCTCCTCAGACGCCATAGCAACACCTTGAAAATGTGGGGGTGCTCACCCTGCTTGGATGCTTTCACGCATATACATATATTCATGTTTTTTGATTTAGTTATGCCTTTGTTCTCTGTGGATGTTATAATGATAGTAAATCCCATCTAGCATAAATACTATCGATTTTTCTGATGTGTCTTAGAATGCCGTGCCACAATGGACATGAATTTGGTGTATACTCTGGTCCAGACACACAAAGCTCTGCTATCAAAAGTCCAAAATATAGTTGGGGCTTTTTCTAGGTTTCCGGAAGTAGTCTCAACGCTCTGGCGTGAAACTGGACAAAGGAGATGGGAGTAAGCCCCCTGTCCAGACCCTTCCATGGGAGTGTCCCCTGAATCTTCCCAACCCTTTCCCTAGGGTACTTAAATCCTTACCTGGGTGTAGGTCACTAGATTCAGAACTGAAACAACAGCACTTCTACCATCTGGGCAATCTGGACTTCGTTTGGGCCTGACTTCGTCTCCCTTTCAGTCTGCTGCCTCGTCTGTGCCTGTGCACCATACAGGATCTGTGCTGGACCTGTGGAGCATCCAAGACACCTGAAGATAATCTCTCTTGCAGTGAAGGGGTCACTCCCCTGCATTCACAGGCACCCCAACACTGCTGACCGGTCTGCTGATCCCGAGCTCCTACGGACTCCGCAGGGTTCAACAACACAGGAGGTGGGTGATTTCTACGTCCCTCGAGCCCAGAGCTGCCCTCTTGCCCAGTTTGAGGCCAGAATCCCTCGTGGGGGCTGCAATACCCGAACATCTGTGCACCACGTACTTTTGCAAGTGTAAATGCTTGTAGGAAATTCTGCAGCAAGTGCATTGGGCTCCGAATAGCTCCAACCTCTGGCAACTTCTCCTGCAAAGATCTTCAGCCACATCACACTGTGTGCTCCGTGGCCTGTCATTTTGTAAAGCTGCGTGAGGTCCTCCTGCGACTCCAGTGTCTTCGACCTGTGGGTCCTGTGGAGGGTCAACTACGTCTTCTTTGGGCTCCCCTCATTGCTCTGTGCTTGCCCTGACTCCCCTGCTTGTGGTGAGCCTCCCGGACCTTGCTGGTTCTCTTCCTGCAACTTCTTGACTTCCTGCGCGGGTTGCTTTTGCCAGGCTTGTTGGTACTCCCGCAGGACACCCGCCCCTCAGCACTCGACATCCTTCATGGGACAGCTCGTATCTGGCTCCTGGTCATCCTCAGCGTTGCCTGGTCCCCAGAGCTGCAAAGTCAAGGTCACAAACATATATCCTGAAGCACCCGACATCGGTGGGCAATCGTCTACAGAGCCCCTGGTCACTCTCAAGTGACCTAGACTCTGTCACCTCTGCTTTCAGGTACTCTTCATCAAGAATCCACGTTTGGATTCCACGGACACTTTCTCTTCTTCCAGCAGCGGCACTTTCCTGAAGTCCTCCATTAGGTTCGACGGGGGTTTCCGACGCCACTTCACACCTATGCACCCGGCTTCACTGGGATAGGTAACTTGGGTACCATGGTATCCACGGGTGGGGTGGCTCTCCAACCTTCTGTATTCCATGGGGTTTCTTCAGGGTCCACTGGGAAGGGTCCCTAATCTTTAAAAATCCAACTACGATTTACATGTAGTGTTGTACGGAGCCCGTGGTCGTGTTCTCACACTGCACGTGCCCTCCGTGGGATCCCTGTCTACTTGCCTTGGGTGGTTCCTTGGGTCCCCAGCGATTCTACAACCTCCCAACATTTTCCTGACTTGAGTCGTGGTTCTTATACCACTTTCTTGGTATGTAGTTTGGTCCCCCCTGGGGCCCACTTTTCATTTAATCTATACAATAAGATTGCATTCTGGTAAAACAAGCTGCTTTACACTCCTTCAAGACGAAGCCTGGAGGCTGCTCTCCACAGCTACCACTCGGATAGCTTTCTAAGGTTGTCTGAGACCTCTTACATCACCATAAGGGTTGTCTGGACTGGTGCAAGGTGCCCACTTACATTAGTGGGCATCATATACCAGGCCAGCTTCTCACATTGGATTTTTATAGTATTGTGTTTTAACTTTTTCACTGTTTTGTTACTGCTAAATTCTTTACATATTTTTCTAAATTTAGCCTGTTGGCCTAATGTAGATGAGCCTAGGTTTAAATTATTGAATTAGTTTTTTACCTGGACAAGCTTGTGATCTTATTTCATGTGGTGGCCTCAAGTCCACCCCAAATAATAATCCACTTTCTTATGTTGATGTTCAGCGGTGGGATGCCACTCAGTTTTAAAATCTCTATACAAAATGTATTACAAAAAATGATTTTGACTTTTAATTGGTATAAAGTATTTGATTGGGTCACTTTTTATTTTTTTCCAAATTCCTTTTTGATTCTTGACATTTTTGGGAACATGGATATTGTTCTGTCTGTAATGGAGAGACTCAGCATGTGTTTTACTTCTTATGACAAGGCCTTGAGTTTGTGCAGTGTAGACAAACAGCAGTGGGGTTCATTCTTGTGGGTGCTGGTGCCTACAATGGGGAGGGATACACCCCTAACTTTAGAAGAGAAGATTGCAGATTCATACACCCACATGAAGGATGCACTAGTGCAGACGTTTGTTTGACTAATATTGTGAGAAGTTCCACAACAAACACAAGAAGTCTCAATCTTGGGGTGATTTTGTAGACATCACATTGAAAGCACTGGAAGGCTAGATGAAGGGCAATACAGTGAAAACCTATGATGTGCTATACAATTTGCTTCTGAAGGAGCACATCTTGAGTAATTGTTCTTCAGAGTTGCACCAGAGTCTAGTGGATTCTAAGCGGACTGACCTCAGACAGCTTGGTAAGGCAGTTAATGTGTGGGTACTTACTAAGGAGTCTTAATAAGTTCCAGGGAGTGAATTAAAAAATGGCGGGCCAGGCCCACAGTAGGAAAAGCAGGGGAGCAACAAGGCTCAAAAAAAGAAATCCTTAGGGTCACCATCTCATCCATCCATCTCATCCATCCAATATGCTTACACCACCCTCTTGAATGACTTCAACTTCCCAGACAACTCAAGCTAAAAAAGTATGAGATACCCTTTTCAACCTCATAAGTACACTCAACGTGCGCGAGCATATTACACAACCAACACACCCCAAAGGCCAAATCTTTGACCTTGTCTTCTCAACATCACCAACAATCGAATGAAAACCACCCATATTCCTGGACTGGACCTTGCTATCCTGTTCAATGCCTACCAAAAACCATAGTTAACACAAAAGAGAAGACTAAACCTTCATATCCTTCTAAGACTTCTGCAAAGACAACCTTATGCTTGAAATCTTCTCTCACCCTACCAAATCCATGCCAGATGCCAACACTCTTCTAAACAACTTCAACAATGTGTAACTAGGGCTTGAATATCCATGCCCTAGTTACAACACACAAATACAAGCCAAAGCACTAAGTACCATGGTACTTTAAATTCGTTGCTAACAATAAAAAATCAGTCTGCAGACAACAAAGAAAATGGAAGAAAAACAGAACTTCAGAGGACCGCTTGATACTGAAGTCCCTCCACGTGGCATACAAACAGTTCATCATATCAGCCAAAGCAAAGGAATATACCAACACCGTCAATAAAGGCACTAACTTAATCAGTACACTGTTCAATACAATCAAGCACTGCTTCAACCCCCTGCCGGACCCACCTATTCCCAATTGATGTCTTATAATAGTCCTTCATCAAAGCTCTTTCTTGGGACGATCTCATACTCCTACTTACCAATGTCAATGTCTCCCTCACTCAAGGTATTTTCCCAGAAACTCTCAAGACACTAGATCCCGATGACCCTGCGAACTACAGCCCATCACCTCCCTACCATTCATCAGCAAGGTCATTGAACAAGTAGTCCAGGTTCAACTCCAAAATTACATCAAGGCTAACCATCTCTCACATGGCTTCAGATCATGCTGAAGCACAGAAACCACTAATTTACACATCATAGATGATCTACTTTGGACCACAGATGAAGATCATACCTACCTCCTAAAATTGCTGGACTTCTCAGCTGTCTTTGACCCAGTCACCCTCATAGGCCCCCTGGAGTCTAGAATGGAATTTACTGGCAACGTCTTTTACTGTTTTCTTTCCTACCTGTCCAACAGACAAAAATGTATTCACATGGGCACCTTCAGGACACAAAAGATCCCTATCACTACTCATGGATAACAGCATCAAGATTCACCAACATGCCGATGAAAGACCACTCTACTTGAAAGTCTCTTCTGCTTCAGAGATCCAACACCTCAGACACTGCTTGCACATCATTCAGACATGGATGTCCAGTGCTTACCTGAAGCTCAACCCAACCAAGACACAACTCTTGTTATTTCTTAAGAACAACAAACAAAATACATTACAAACTCTATCCACCTTGAATTACAACTTTCACCAAATGCCAAGTCACTTGGATTCACCCTGGACACCACCCTCACCCTCAAGGAACACACTGCCAAAATGTTTAGGAGTAAGCAGCCTTGTAGTGGAACTTCCAGAACTTCTGCGGAGTGGAAACAAATGGTACCAGGTCTCACTTCTAAAGAAAGTTAAACAGTTTCACCAGAAAGCAGCTTCAAACCTTCATAGTCTTGCATCTTGGTATTGGTAATGTACCATGACTCCCCAGACTCCACACTAGCACCCCTTAAGGGCATCCTACTCTCTGAAAGACATCTAATCCAATGCTTGAAGAAATATGATCAGGTCACCCCCATCCTGATGGAACTTCATTGGCTCCCCTTGCCAGCAATCCATCTCAATCTACAAAACCAGATTCATGATTTACAAAGTCATCATGCCAAGCATCACTGCTTATCTTGCAAACAAACTCATCATCTCTGCCAGTTATCCATACACCCACAGCCTGGACACCATCAGACTTCAGACTATGAAGTGTAAAAAAGAAACAAGACAGCAGGCCATTTCCATCTATGCACCCAGGATCTGGACAAGATCTCCCATATCCATTAATAACGCCAAAATGCTGCTCCATTTTAGGAAAGAGTTGAACTCATCTCTTTGAAGAACTACATCACAGTGCTTTATCCATCCACTATATAGCACCCTCTTCTATTACTCATTGGCTTTATTTGTGCCTCTGGCTATGTACATCCGCTTTGCTGCCTTTTGGCTAGGTCCGTGATATAGAGATACCATGCATATACATACATATAGCCCGCTGAATCTATTGATTTTGTGCTTCTTTTCGCCATCACAAGCTTTAAGGGACAGTTGCTTGGGCCTAACACAAGCCCGCAGATAACGACGCAACAGCCCAAGATCTAAGTTAATTAACCCCAGGTTATTCCACCAAAAATATAGACTGCAGTCACGGGTCTGGTGCAGTAGCTTTGAAAACCAGTGTACTCAGAGAGATCACTAAGTTTTATGTTAAATGTTAAATGGGTATTTGTAAAGCGCGCAGCTACTCAATCGAGTGTCCCGGCGCTGAAGGCGTGATGACGATGTTAGCTGTGTGCTATGAAAACCGGGTTGAATATTATTGCTGGAGTAACCAGGTTTTCAATGACTTCCTAAACACAAGAAGGTCCTGCCTTGTGGTTGAGCCACTTGTACCTGAAAGGAGCATCCCCCTATCCGCGCTCGGTGGTATTTGGGGGTGCGTGCCAACTGAAGCGTTGAGGACCTTAATGTACGGTGAGGGCAGTAGAACTGGACATTCTCTTCCTGATGTACACGGCACCTATCCCGTGGAGAGCCTTAAAAGCCAGGACCATGGCCTTATAATGGATCCCTCTTGCGAACTGGTAGCCAATGTAGGCATTTCAACTGTGAGGACATCCGTGCTCTTGGGCCAAGCATGAGTATTGCTCTGGCTGCTGCGTTCTGGGCCACCTGCAGCCTTGCCAGTAGATTCTACGGCAGCCCTAGGTACAGTACATTTACGTAGTTCAACCTGGAGACTATCAGTGCTTGGACTACCGTTTTCCTGTGTGTAATAGGCAGGAGGGGCAGAAACTGCTTTAGCGTTTTCAACATGCCAAAGCAAGATCCGACAACTGCCTGAATATGTGCCTGCATGGAGAAATTCTCATTCAGCTTCACCCCTAAATGTTTCACTGTTTTTACGGAAGTTGTGGTAGGGGACTTGTCTGCTGGCCACCAGTTACGACACACGTTACTGGGGGGGTGGCCGAAGAAGATGATCTCCGACTTTTCAGGATTACATTTAAACTGATTAGACTGGAGCCAGGAGAACACTTCTGATAAACAGAAGTTAATCATATCTCCTTTAAAATCTGTGTCTCTATCGCAGGTGAAGAGCAACTGCGTATCGTCCGAATACAATACAATTTTTGCTCCATGCCCCTCGGCCAGAGTCGCTAAGGGGGCCATATATATATATTAAAAAGAGTGGGGCTCAAAATTGAGCCCTCAGGGACTCCCACCTCCAAAGGGGGAATAGGGGCAGCACAGGCAGGGACCAAATTGTTTGCTGGCGATTTTTCAGAAAGGAGGCAAACCAGTTGAGTACCGTGCCCCCAAAACCGCACTCCTGAAGTCTCAACTGGATTCGGTCATGGGGGATGGTATCAAAGGCCGCAGATAAATCTAATAATATCAATACGGCCTTCCCACCCTTATCCAAAGCGTCCTTTATGGCCTCCGACAATTCCAGCAGCGCCGTCTCAGTGCTGAAATTTGCCCTGAATCCAGAGGTGGTGACATGATTCACAACATTTTCCAGGGCCTTGGAAAAGAAAGGGAGCAAAGATACTGGCCTGTAATTAGAGGCTAACTCTGGGTCCAATGTCGGTTTTTTTAATAAGGGAAAAATATTCGCCTTTTTCCACCTGTTGGGGACCTGCCCCATCTGCAGAGAGAGATTAAGGATCCGATTAACCGTCGGATTAATAATCTCCGCTGTTGATGCCTGAACGATGGCAGGGCATGGGTCAGAGGGAGAGCCGGATTTGAGGTCTTTCAAGATTTCTAGAGATTTATCCATGGAGACAGGTGGGAACTGTGCCAGTCTAACTTGAATTAAGGAGTCGTATTCACAGCTGTCTCTGTGCACCGAAGATGTTATGAGGAAGGTCTCCTGAATGTTTTTGATCTTATCATTAAAATAGGAGGCCATGTGGCCAGTCCATGCCTCAGTAGGTATGAATGGCTTGGCCGCCGCTGCAGGGGAGGAAAATTCACTGACTATTCTAAAAATGTCCTTATTTTTGTTCGTAGGCAAATTCAATTTTTGAGGAGAAAAAAAGTTTTTTCTCCTCATGAACTTGTTTGTAGTGAGCCTTCAGCACCTGTTTATAAATAATGTTATCATTAGGGTCGAAATGCATCCGCCAGATCCTTTCTAGGTGTTTACAAATACTCTTACTTTTCTTAAGGGCAGTCATGAACCAAGGAGCAGAGGACCGGACAGTCTTCGCAGGGCGCAAAGCAGGGGGTGCAAGCACCCCTGCCCGAAGCTGGAGCCAGTAATCCAGGCCCGCAGCATCCACCTCCAAATCTCCGCTAAAAGGAATCGGATGATTATTGATGGCAGTACTCAATGCGTCAGATGTAATTACATGGAAAGGTCTGAAATTACTAATCTGGGGCTTCCCAGAGGCCTTGGGGTGATGTGATTCCTTCCTAATTGTAAAATCCAGAAGGAAGTGGCCAGACCACACAAGGGGAAGTGTTTGGCTCATTCCTATTTTAGCAGTGGAGAAGATCTGGTCTAGAGTATGGCCCTTTTTGTGAGTGGGATAATGCACATAAGGGGCCGATTCTAACATCTCCAAAGACTCTTGTAGTCTGATAGAGTCTAGATCATCCAATTTATCCATGTGCATATTAAAATCGCCTAATACCAGGCAGTGTTTATATTTCATAAAAAAGGGTGAGACAGCTTCACCAATGGACGCAAAAAACCTTCCGGCAGGGCCCAGAGGTCTATATATTAGAATGCCAGCCAGTGATTGATGTGGAGACACCCCCCAATGGAAGCCGAGACTTTCCGCTCCCTCTACTTCAACAAAAGGGACTATTGTACAAGAGAAATGGTTTTTAAAAATAATAGCGATACCTCCACCAATGGCCTCCTGCCGGTGTTTCCTAATTATCTGATAACCCGCCGGGATAGCAGAGGAGATGGTAGGGTTTGAGGCCTCACTAAGCCATGTCTCCGTATAGAAAATCCGGGGTTTTATCCACTAATAGATCATAAATATTGGGGGCGTGTTTTTTCATGGACCGTGTGTTGAGAAGCAAGGCCCGTAGTTGAACAGTGTTCTGAGACTGATTGGCATCACAGTGACCCAAATTACACCCGCCCTGCTTCTTCAAATTCTGCCCTGTCTCTTTGATAAAAGCGTCCCAGCCACATTGTGAGCAACCCTTTTTAGTTGGCTGCGAAAGAAGGGAAGAAGGAAGAGGGGAGCAGCCGCTCACGCTCCTTCCTATTTTCAGGAGCATATGTTTGTTGTAACATAGGCGGGATGTAGAATTCAACTTACCAGCAGCACAGCCAGCGCCGGCCGCCTCTGAGACGCTGACAGGCGCAGACGGGCTTGCCTTTCGCACGCCCGCTGCGCTCGCCAGCTGCGCGGCCGAGTCATTGCGATGTTTTATAGAGGCGAAAAGAAACTAGAGCGCTGACCAAGCCAGGCTGACCCGCTCTTACAGATGGGTACCGCGGTCACGCTCAATTATTAAAAATTATTAAAAACTAGTAAGATGCTCACACAATAAAACAAACTGCAAGTGCAAATAGCAAAACGAAGTCTAGCAGCAATATCAGCCCCAGGAGAGCCCACAGTGCACAGCGGTAGTCACACGCTCGATCAATCAAGCAAAGGTCCAAAGGCTGTGGACCATTACCACCACTTTGCAGTTGTTCATCCTGAAGGCTGGCCAAGGCATCGCCAAAAAGTGTTGTACCACCAGACAGTAGGATTGGGTAGAAATTCCTTTATTTAACAGTGGCAACTACATGAGGTCTTTATTCCCTGGCCAGCAAATGTCTTAACTGCTTGGGATTTCACCCAACATTCTAACATTAACAAGAGTTCCAACATGGAACTTGACATTATACCAAAACATCCTTAAAGCTAAAGCATAGTCACTTTTTCAAGAAACTTACTGATTGCAAGACCCCAAACAATAGGTCTGTATTTTCTAGGGACTAATGGGTCTAAGGAGGAGCTTTTAAGAAGGTGAAAAACTATAAACAGTTTAAAGATCTGTAAAAGACTGATTGATAATGGTAGACATAGGAGGCCAGGGAATCAGTGGAACACCCATATGAAGAGATACATAACTGGACATAACTTAGGGGTCTATTAGAATGTCGGGCGGATCACCACAGCCCGCATGGCGTGGCGATCCGCCCGACATTCTCCTCCGCCCGCATGCCATTTCCCCCCCACCATATTAGTATGGCGGGCAGGACCCCGGCGGACGGAAAGACCGTCCGCCGGTTTTCCGCCGGTCACACAGGTGACCGGGCGGAAAAGGGGCCTGATATGGTGGCGGTGTCTGCTAGACACCGCCACCCATATTAGGATGGCAGCGGGAAGCAGCCTTTCCGTGGCGGCAACGCATGCGGTTTCAACAGTTGGGGGCCCGTTGTGGGCCCCCAGGATGTTGCGGGGGTGAGGGGCACATGGGGGGTACCTATGGTACCCCCCAGCATTTGCATGGACGACGTGGCAGGCACCGCGCCGTGCCTGCCACGTTGTGCATGCAAATGTGCACATGACTTTTTTGTATTGCAAAACACACAAGATGATGGACGGAATGTTGCACATTGGCAAAACATTCACCCCCAGTCACAGATCTGGGTTTAACCCATCGTTGTTTTGCTCACCATGCCACCACAGTTCAGACATGGCCATATGCAAATCAGTCTTGACCCTGTGCCTCATGGGAACAGTCCAGCCCAAACTGCCAAGCCATGTCTTCCCTGGACCGGAATCAAGCATCCTAGGACCGGTTTCGGGGTTTCACTCCTCTTCAGCCAGGATTGCTTGACTCCAGGGGCGTAGTGCGCACGGGACCCACGTCTGGGCATACCTTTCCCAAATAGGGTGAACAGCAAACCACACAAGATGATGGACGGAATGTTGCACATTGGCAAAACATTCACCCCCAGTCACAGATCTGGGTTTAATCCATCGTTGTTTTGCTCACCACTCCACCCCCAGTTCAGACATGGCCATATGCAAATCAGTCTTGACCCAGTGCCTCATGGGAACAGCCCAGCCCAAACTGCCAAGCCATGTCTTCCCTGGCCCGAAATCGAGCATCCTAGGACCGGTTTCGGGGTTTCACCCATCTTCAGCCAGGATAGCTTGACTCCAGTGGCGTAGTGAGCACGGGACCCACGTCTGGGCATACCCTTCCCACATAGGGTGAACAGCAAAACACACAAGATGATGGACGGAATGTTGCACATTGGCAGTTCGGGCTGGACTGTTCCCATGAGGCACAGGGTCAAAAATGATTTGCATATGGCTGGGTTTAAACTGGAATGGCATGGTGAGCAAAATAACGATAGATTTAGGTCCAGATCTCTATACTGGGGTGAATGTATGACATTGTTCTGCATTCTGTCCATCAACTGTTGTTTTTGCATTTGCCACCCCGAGTGGGACGGGTATGCTCAGACATGGGTCCTGTGCTCTCCATTCCACTGGAATCAAGCTATCCTGGCTGAAGAGGGGTGAAACCCCGAAACTGGTCCTAGGATGCTTGTTTCCAGTCCAGGGAGGACCTGGCCTGGAAGTTCGGGCTGGACTGCTCCCATAGGGAGTAGGGTCAAAACTGATTTGCATATGGCTGTGTTTAAACTGGAATGGCATGGTGAGCAACAAAACGATGGATTTAGGCCCAGATCTCTGTACTGTGGTGAATGTATAACATTGTTCTGCATTCTGTCCATCAACTGTTGTTTTTGCACTTTTTTGTATTGCGGCGGGTGCTGCTGAAGAGCACCGCCCGCCACAATACAAAAAATGCGGGATGCGCCCGCCAGTGTGGCGGGCGCATCCTAATTTCCCATGCGAGACCGCCGCATCCTTAGAGGGCGGTCCTATTTCCCGGGGCGATGGCGGGCAGACTAAGTCCGCCCGCCATCTTAATAGACCCCTATGATCTCTTGTTTTCACCTGACTCACTTACAAGCAGTGTCATCCTTCAATGTCAAGGTGAAAGCAAAGGGAGGTGCCAAATCAACAAATGCCATTTCATGGTCAGATCCTGTACTCGGTGTGTTTAGACCATTATGGCGAGAAGAAAAAGCATTGCAGTTCATGCCAGGTGTATCTGTCTCTTATATGTTGCCAATTACAGCTGCACTTTTATTAACCAAAAAGCTTTTGTTGTATCTTGTGTCTGTCTGAGGGTTCAAACAATGACAGGAAGGTGAAAGTGCAGAGGATGATATGATGCTGTTTTTTTTAATGAAGAGCACATGATCATGATTGTATTGTGAAAGCTTTCAACAAATATACTATTATTTTCAGGAGTTAGAAAGGAAGTTTTTTAAGGGAATGTTTGGGAGTAAGCAGCCGTGCACTTCTAGGACCTCTGCCAAGTTGAAAAGAATAGTCACCTTAAAATACAGTCCTTTCTTATTGAATAGTGACCCAGGCCAGCCAACTCCAACAAGGCAAAAAATGGCCTAATATGTGCAATCTACAGAATCTAGAGTAGCATTATTTGTGGCAAAAAGTCAGGTTTTGGTGATAATAATGACAATTTTAATCAGGTCAACAGGCTGAATCACACGATCAGCTGAGAGTGCAGCGTTTCTGAATCTACAAGGGATCCATGAATGGTATATTCAAGACGTGACCGTGGTAACCAAACTGAATGCTTACTTGACACAGGGCATCTAATATCCATGGAGCTCTGGTGTTAAAATAAGCATCACGAAGTTTGAGAATAAATTCGCATGTGCCCATGAAGGAAGGCATCTTAGAAGTTCCTGACCTAAAATGTGTATTTGGAGTAGAATTTAAGAGAATTTTAGAGAATGTTGTGTATTTTACCTAATGTGCTCCTCTTCTGCGCTATTTACAAGATGGAGTAATATTACAAAACCGACATTGCAATGGCTCCTAAACTATGCCATCAGGCTTGCCCATTCATCATATCATCTTTGATGATTGGCCAGAACCCAACAGCTGGTTAAAACGGGTTTTATTCTGAGAGGATTAGCTCAGTGCCATATTCTCTGCCCCGAATTAATGTATAACCCCCACAGATACCTTTTGAAATGTAGCTGCACTAAAATATCATGACAAAATAGAACATTATGAGGTCACCAAACACTGTTCTAGGTGCTCAATTATTGCTTGGGCTTCTGTATGCTGCTTTTAGTAATATGTGCATGGGTGCGGGGTGTATTTATTTGTATGAGGTATTCGTGCAGCACTGGACATTCCCCTTCAATTATTTCAGAGTATCAAATTAGCTCAAGTATATGAAAGAAGCAGGAGAAATTAGAGTTCAGTCATGGAAGGATGTGTCGCAATCAGATGTTATTTAGTCTCTGTCCCATTTGTGTGCAGCTCAGCTTGCATCATGCTGGAACAGTTCAGTTCTCACATCTGCCTTGAAGTGTATGTGGCTGAGTTCTGTTCTCAGACTTAAGTGCATTCCATAGCTTGGGCTCTTGGACTGTTTTGCAATAATAAAGCAGGAGGCCAGCTGTGACCTTGGAGATTACTTCAAGGCAAGAGCCCTGTGGTCTCTCAAAGACGCCAGCTGGAACTCAGCTGCCTAGAGTAGGACACCACAGGCTGACGTACAGAAATATTCCAAGTCTTGATCATTGTGGCGTGGTCTAAAGCTACAACACATAATCTTTCCTAAATTCAATAAAGAAGACATAAGCAAACATACAGACACAGCCAAAAATATATCAAAGAAAAGCAGAAATAAAGGAACAGTAAATTATAGAACAAGTCTCTTTCTCACCAGAATCTTCATCACATGCACCTTCTCTTTAATACAACGCTCAGGAATTCCACCTCTGCAAAGTCTGTTCTAATTCAATGAAAAGGTTTCTTCACTATCCCTCTGCTCACTCATCAGCTTCCCCAACCAACATGCAAACGATTTTGAAGCAGCATTTCTGCCTCTCAAACTTGTCAATAAGGCCTCCCCCATTTATTAATTTACAGTTTTGCGGTAAGCCCAAACTAAGTCCCCGACTGCTTCATCAATCCTTTCACCATTCCATTTTCTTCTGTCTACCTGCCCATTTGACTGCAGGTTGTAGAGAGAGATCTCAATACGCTTGATTCCCAAATTATCCAAGAACCCTTTTATCTAAGTTGAGACAAATTCCGTACCATTGTCAATAACAATATATTGTGGAACACCAACTTTAGCAAAAACACCAGTCAGTACTTTTATTGTGCCTAAAGATGTTATAGATGTTATAAACACCACTTTCAATGAACATCCACCATTACAGCTGCATAATGCTGAGACTCAGACAAACCAGCGAAAGACACAGTTAAGTCTAAACAAACCTTGACCCAGGGTGCACATGGGTCATAGCATGCTGGGAATTCCCCCAGCTTTCAGGCTCTTCTCCCTCTTTTTTCCATTTGCTGCCCTCTTCTTACTTGTGTCTTTAGGCTTAGCCACAAACCCTTTCCTTGAGACATTTTTTGTTGTCATTGTTTGGCCTAAACGGCACTTATGGGCCAGACTAATTAACCTTTCCCTCATATCTTTGGGTGATACAAAACTGTCAGCTGCCATCGACACGTAGATGTCACAAATTTTAAATTCATCCATTACTTTAAAATATGGCCTACCATGTCAAGGTATGCAGCTCTCATTCCTAACTCCTTTCTGAAGGAACTCCACAATGACCTTCAACACATCATCGTTGTTCATGCAAGCAACCCACTCATCTCTAAACACCGCTTCATACAATCCCCCAATATAACAACCACTTTCTCAGTCTCAAAATCCTCCTCACTTTGTTTGAATCCAATAAGCAAGAGAGGCAATCCACCAAACAATTATTCCAACTATGCATTCAATTTCATGAAGCCTTATTGCAAATCTCACTAACCTGAAAGAACCTTTGCATGTGCCATTTGGCTTTAAAAACCTAAGTGCTTGTGATGAGTGTCTAGAACATTCTTGGCCCCAAATGAAAGTTCTGAAGTATTCTGTGCCACAAGCTATTGCCTCCAACTCATTAAAAGAATAGTTCCTATCATGGACCACCATGCCACCACGCCGCTGAGACAGTACAACCCCAATTTCCAATGCACTGGGATCCACAGAAACCACAGTTTATTTATTAACATCAAAAGGGGACATGATAGCTGCTTGAGCTATCGCTTGCTACACTGACTCAAAAGGCTGATTCTGTTCAGCCTCATGCCACGCAAAGTTGACACTCTTCTCAGTATGAGTCTCAAATAAGCTTTTGGTCTAACTCCAGAAGTAGGGATGGAATATTATAAGTACGCCAACGTCCAGCGCCAGGAATCTGCACATTTCTCTGCGCAGCGTCATGGCTGCTCTGGACAACCAGTCCAGTGCATAGAGTAGAATGCCACAGGCAGACATACCTAAATATTCCAAGCCTTGAACACTATGAATTAGATTAAAGCCACAACAGACTGCTAAGATCCGTCCTCCATACTTAGCGCATTAGAAGGCCTGTGTAGTGGCGGGTGGGCCACAGTGGTGTGCAAGTCTGGTCTACACCCTGCAATAACTTAAAAATATTACGTCTCTAATTTTCTTATTACAGGGTAAGAAACCGCATCACCACTCTGTTATAAAAGGTATTACCATTGAGTTGTGACATCACAATGCAAGCTACCAGCAGACAGTGTGAAACACAGGACTTTGAGACTAATTACAAATTATCTGTAAACAATGATATGTTATGCGGATTTGTAGAAGAGCGCACTATCATCCGCGGGGGTGTCCTGGCGCTGAGCAGGAGTTAGTCTAGCCAAACCCAGGGACTAATAAGACTACTTGAGAAGCCAGGTGTTCAGCTTCCTGTAGAATTCAGTCAGAAGAGGAGGCTCTTATGTGTAGTGGGAGGTTGTTCCATGCTTTAGGAGCGATGTATGACGAGGCTCGACCTCCAGATAAGGGTATCTTAGCTTTCAGTTTACTTCAGGAGTACAGGGGCATATTATCAAGCACAGCATTAAAATTATCGCTGCTCTAGCGGCAGAAAACTGCTGCTAAAGCGGCGATAATGGGCTTGATAATATGCCGCAGAGAATTCCAATAGAAGCCCATGTTGATACCAGAACATGGGCTTCTATGGGAATTCTCAAGGGCATATTATCAAGCCCATTATCGCCGCTTTAGCGGCAGTTTCCTGCCGCTAAAGCGGCGATAATTTTAACCTCGTTTTTTTTATAATATGCCCCATGTTTGTTTAACAATTTACTGTCAAAGATGTTAGAGGCTACAATTGTTTCTATCATAAATAAATGGCTTTATCGCAAGTGTACAGACCTATTGGTGAAAGCAAACTTCCAAAATTTAAAATAAGTATGCTTGTGTGTAACTAAAGGGCTGATTTAGAGGAGGGTACAGTAGGACCTATGTCAAAATAAAACAAATGACCTGTCTGCCCCTTATCATTCCCTCCTCCTTTGGAAGGCAGCAAAAGATTGTATTGTCAATAGTCATCAGCTCCACTTTCAGGAACACACATTTGGTAAACTTAAAGCCATTGAAATAGGTGTCAGTGATGATGTCAAACTTAGGATGAGCGGCGTCACTTCTGCGCTGAAAACCAATTCAACCTACGGGACTCCCACTGAGAAATAATTTAAAATAGAGAAAATTCCCAGCACGCCAAGAACTCGAGCATTATACATGTTAATTCTGTAAGTGCATCCCTGCAAAGAGGTTCATTGCCAGGGCCCATATTTATGACAACAGTTGATACATGTTACCACAGCATGGCTGATCTATGCCACAAAAAACATTTTAAATCCAAAGTGTCTCCCACCAGTGAGACCAAATCCTCTTTTGGGGATATGAAGCCCACTGCAATAACTGGTGTCTCTAAATGTGTCTAAATTCTAACTGATGCCCTAAGCGTTTTTATAGAAAAGTTTACTTTGTTTAGTCAGGTTGAAATGTTGAATTATTGCACCAATGCTTGCTTTCCAAATAGCCTTTGCAAGTAGAGTAATACAAATAAAATGTCTAGCACAATAAACTGAACTGCATGTCTTGCAACTGGCTTGCAGTTGTGATTGGCTGTTTCTTGCCACTTGATATTTCCAGTTCTAACTTTGTCTGATTTTCACCAGGATACTCTTGGAGGAAGATTTGATGCCACTCAAGCCTATGTTGGTGAAATGTCAGACTTCAACATGTGGAGTCACGCCCTGACGCCGAGCGAGATATTTGACTTGGCCACCTGTGCCAGCCACGCCACCGGAGATATCATTGAATGGACTGAGCCCTCCATGGAGCTGCACGGAGGAGCTACAAAGCTTCCTTTCAACTCTTGCCATTGACATGAGGATCACGTCCACTGGTTGATGACTACCTCTCAGGATCCAGATGCAGAATTTGTTCCTTCCAAATCTCTCATGACTTATTCAACTTCCTCCATGGAACCAGCAATTCTCTCTCGTTCCTTTCTTATGCTTTGTCTGTTCTATTTCCCTTCTAAATGGGTAACATGAAGAATATTGTTCTGTTTTTTTGCCTCACTTTAAAAGCTTCTTTGTCATCTCAGTTGTTTAATTCAAAAATATCAGCTTTTGCAAAATTTAGAGACTATGGTTTATTTCCATCTTGAGGGTCTAGTAAATATGTAGATATATATAGATAGCCCGCTATCAAGGCGCGTTGGTGACATAGGGAACCAAGAGGCTGAACGTCACCAAAACCCCAAGATAGCAACACAATATAGTGAACAATATTACAAGTTACCAGTTAAGTAACTCTTATATGTTTAGTTTTTTGGCAGTGAGATTGAAAAAAGTTTTTTTGTTTTTTTCTGCACGTTTGTTAAAAGCCCTAAGCGAAATACTGGCGTTTATTGCCTCATTGACTGTAGCAAAAAGAAGGTATAAATACTTGACCTACAAGCTTACTTATGTAGTTGAGAATGTAGCACTTTAGAAAAAAACACAGTTTACTTTGCTTACCTGTGTATTGCAAGATGCAGTTAACAATGATCACTGACTGGAATTAAAATGTTCAGTCTTTTGTTTATCTTTTGTGAACAAAATGTGGATTGAACAATGGCCAATGGTAAAGCTCTACAGAACGACTCAGGACTGTCGCGAACTAAAATGCAGTAACATAGCACGGTATCATATTTGTGAAATATGGGTTTATACCACTGCATATTGTGCACGAAAATCATCCAAATAAGTTATATATACAAATATATATACCTAAAATATTACATATTATTACGTTTTATACATAATATATATACTTTTTGGTATGGGCATTGCTCAAAGAGTAGTGATCTCAAACCCATATTATATTGGAATTACATAATTCTTTTAACTAATTGTAATACTTGAACACTTAACCGAGCTTAATTATTACTCTTTATTTAATCATATTTATCTCATGAAATGTAAGCAGTAAGGACAGTCATCTGCGGTAAGTGTTTAAATTTTTCTTTTCAATAAACCTTTATCAGTTACAAAAATATTTTTCATACACACCAGCCTAAATAACCATGTGTCATATAAACCATACACAAAGAGTAACATATCTAATAGTCCAACAAAGCCATCTTGGTGTTTTAGGGACGTGATAGTAAACCATGAGGTCGAAAGCTGAGTGGCTTTGACAACTAGCAGCATCACAAGATACCTTGTTGAACCATAATATAACTTACTTGCCTTGGTGGATGTATTTTTCCATGGCTCTTATAAATATTTATGTTTGAGACCAATTCTAACCATGAGGCAAACACTTTGCCATCATCGAAATCAATACAACCCTGAACCTAAAAGTATTGAAAACACAGCTTTGACTTTTGTTTCATGTCAGTACAGTTTCTCACAGGAAGTGACTGCAAGTTTTCTTTAAAACCCACACAGACAAACAGAGAATGATTGTGTCTTGTTACCCCACACTTACTAATGTTGTCAAATCGTCAGGGTCAAGGACATCACCATCAGGCAGATTTCAGGACTAGTGTATCTTCCAGAAAATCAAACCTCAACTAAAGCAGCCAATGGATAGAACTCTGAGGGGCATATTCTCAAGGATCTATCGCCGAGTTAACGGCACTTTATTGCAGCCAAAGTCGCGATACATTTATCACCCCATTCACAAGTTGGTGCTAACAGCCTATATCACCAGTTTACCTACGATAGCAGCCACAAAAAACATCGCCACAGATGACCCCGGCAACTATCCCTAATGAGATGCAGAGTAGGCATTGCGGTGCAAAAAGCAGCGACAACACCACTCCACAACATTCTCAATGACCAGCCACATCGGCGAAAAGACCACGAAACATGCGATATAACGCGTTAGCAGCAGAAAATTAAAACCTGCTCTGACCTGGTGCAAAGTTGGATGGCAGCCTGCACCACAAAAGGGAGCCCAGCCCAGACCCACACCTGAAAAACAACAGATGCCATGGATCCACTGAATATGCATGCCGGACACCCAGGAGGGCCACAACACCCACCGTTACCACCCCCAGGACCACCCCCCACCATCCGGGCCCCACCCCGGGCACCCCCCAACTACAAAGACACTGCACATCAACGGCACGAAAACATGAACAAAAGCACCCGCTTGATGTCGCACAATTGCAACAATTAACACACATGTAAGCACTGAAACCCTGATTCATACATTCACCATTGAAAGACCAAACCAAATGTCACATCCTAATTTGTCACCAAACAACTATTTTGAAGAGTCATGGCGGGGCATCCCTGGACAATCTGTGACTCACAGCCTGCAAGATAATATCCAAGATAAGAAGGTGTGTCAGGCACTCATCAAAGGACAGGGAGAGAGAGAAAGAGAGAGACTGAACAAGCAGCACAAGGCCAATCGGGCCCTTGGCTCATGCAAACATGCCAACAGCTGTGTGTGTCTCGAAATCTGTACACCCCAAATCACAGGCCTGGCATCAAAGTCAGCGCGAAGTTCACATCACATTTAGGAAATGCAAGCAGTAGTCAGACTGAAATCAGGAATGAAAGCCTCTTTGTCTCAACACACAAGGCTGAAGGCCAACCAAACCCCCGACCTTGGCCCTGAATGCGGCTGGCACACCCTGTCTGAGATACCATACCAGCCTCTGACGACTCCCACACCACGAACTGCGCTAATGAAACACCAATGTGCCAACATCCCACACACACTTGTCCCTACACGACCTACACCTGCAAGGGATACCCTTGACACATTGACTAAAAACTACCCATAAGTCCAAACGTTGCACACGCAAACGACTCATTGCCCAGAGCTGTGGTATATCATCCACCGAACTTCCGCCAGTCTGTGAAGTGCCGGTGCCACAAGCCCAACAAACGCAATGGCAGGCATTCCCAGGCACATGCACAACCCCTGTCACGTGGAACTGTACCGTGCAAGAATGCTGCATCTGTTGGGATCACTGCCACTGGCAGTGTTGCGAATCAGTTTCCGTCTGAGTTTCCGTCTTGCCTACGTCACTTACGTCCAGCCCTGGTTCTACTGTCGATCATGCACATTCGAGTGGCCCATGGAGGTCTGCCTATCCAACGCAACGGTAGCTGAATTGGATTATGATCTGACAATGCGCCCCCTGTTGGCCCATGAACAGGAGTGTCACCGGGATAGCCGTGCATGGGATGCACTGATCTTTGGCATATGTGCTGGCAGTTGCGCATGGGAGATTGCACAACTCCTCGTGTGCAGTGACCACATCGAGGCGCTCCCCTATTGGGCTGTGTTTCGGATTGGGGAAACGGGGTGGACTGAGCACATCTGCCCCGACCAGTTAATGGATTGGCTCACCCTGGTGTTCCTAGAACCTGACAACGACGTACTATTGGAACACATTACACATGAAGCTGCGCTAGCATTCATGGACGAGTAACTACGTTCCTGCAGCCACATCGGATTGTCACCTACAGCACAGGTCCCAACACCTTGTTGTATCGTGGGGAATGCTCACATATCCCACCACAACAGAGGACATGTCTGCCTTCGTCTGGACTCTGAATGCATGTGTGTGGAGCTAAGCGTGTGTACACACATCTGTGCAAGGTGATGCAGTTCCATGGTCGGAGCAGCACAGCGTTGTTTGGCAACGTTACCAATTCGGACACACTGCTGGGGGGAAAGCACACATATGGCAACGTAGCACAACATGTGACCTTGTCAAACCCTTTCACCTGATCACTGTCAGCAGAGCAGACAGTCGGCGCAGTCCTGTGGCAGAGCACTATGCAGACCCCATGGGCTGTGAGTCGTGCCCCCTCACATGGGGCACTGAACAGGCGCCAAACAACACATGACTCGTTCAGCAAGGCAAGGTGGTCTGAGACCGTTGCCATCCGTAATGATCCGTGTTCATTTCTGCCTCCCCATTTCCTGCACCTCGACATGTTCCCATGCTGCGTGTGAGTGTCTTAAGCATGCCCCTGCATCTTGTGGCCGTTGCCTTGTCCATACTGACACACACATGCCAATAAAGTCTACGCAACTTCACTGGTGTCTAACTGTGATGAGTGTTGATTAGATTGACCACTTGTGTGCCACAATGAGCATCGTCCCTACACCGAGAGGGTCTGACTGACGCATGTACAATGGGGGTGGGTCCCTTTTGACAGCTCCACCTCTGTGAGCCAGACATTGTTTTGGGATAGTTGCTGGCAGACCTGTGCACTTACGTGTCTCAAGCAATGTGAGTATGGAGTCCAACTTCTGACCATGTGGAACAATGTCATAAATCATAACAGAATATGTCCACACAGATGTGTGTGAGTAGGTATGTGACATGAAGTTCCATTGTCACATGTGATGTAGGACACCACTCCTGGCCTGCTACCTATTTGGTCATTCCTACACACAGCCCTATTCAATTCATGGATGTGTGCCTACGTGGGGGGTTCTGAGATTGTTGTTAATGTGCAATGGGGACACAGCTAGTACTCACCTTCACAGTCATCCAATTGGCCATGTGTCTCAGGGATAAACATGCGCATTGATGTCATTCACCAGGGTGTACCTTCTTGTGCAATCATTGTCCCTACATCCAGCCATATTTTCATACGTGAGTGGACATAGTCATGACACATCTGTGTGATTTCGAATGTTTTATTTACATTCTGGTGAATGAAGGAGCTGGAGCTGTACATGGCCTTCCAAGCCCACATAACATGCAAACCCAGTGGTGGTCCAACCAGAGTCCTTTGGGGATTGAAAGGTGATTTGGGAGAGGGAGAGTGCAGTCGGCAGCAGGATTGCTGTGTACTTGTCAAGCAGTGAAGATGTGGTAGTCCATGTCGGGGTCCGGGTGGATGTCGCAGAGTGTTCCGGGGGTCCGTGGAAGGTGTTGTCCCAGGGCATGATGCATAGGGCGGAACCAGGCAGTGAAAGGCAATCTGGCGGTGATGGATGCTACTACCTCCTTCCTCACACAGCAATTACCATCCATGTCTTACTCCTCTGATACTTCTTCTGTGTCCGGTGTGTCCGGTGTCTGTAGCGGTGTAAGGGCTGCATCACTGGGTGCCACTGACACATCAGGGTGTGAAGGTGATGGGGCTGCATCACTGTGTGCCACTGACACATCAGGGTGCACAGGTAATGGGGCTGCATCACTGTGTGCCACTGACACATCAGGGGTCAGAGATCTGTGTGTTGAAGTTCCCGCTGCAGTTATCTGGGACTGGCTCAGTGGCAGCAATGGCAAGATGATGAACTGCAGGGCATGGAAGATCCCAGCTACATCTCGCTGGTGTTCACCCGTGGCAGCCGTACTTCCAGCCTGCATCTGCTCCATGGTCTCCATTGTCCTCCGCATCTGTGCCAACTCTGTGCTGTCATCGCTGGTGCCTGTCTGAGTAGACAGTTCCTGTATCTGAGTAATGGCCCCAGCGAGGTCAGCCAAGGATTGCCAGTGAGCCTGGTGCAGACAGGAGGTGTCCGCACCATGCTACATGTCCACACCCACGTATGGCATCAAGTTTGGCTGCCACGAGCTCGAAACCCACCCACAGCTGATCCGCCAACTCCACCTGGCAACCCAACACACGGCGTTAAAATTCCATGTATTGGTTGTGGGTGTCCTGGGAGACAGCCGTGGTGGTGTGTGTTTCCTGCTGTGTGGTCTGTGCAGGTGGGGGGGGGGTCACCTCGAGCAGCTGACCTGCCCTGCTCCTGGGGTTGGGGTACTCAGGCTGTCCATTATCCATTGGAGGGTGTCTTGACATATGTGCAGGTTGTCCTCTACATCATCAATGATGGGGTTTGTGGTCTGCTCTGCAGTAAGTGTTGGTTGTTGCAATGTTAAGGGGAGATGCAGGTTAACAGAGTTTCCCATGTATGTTGACGCTTAGCAGATGTTTACATACAGACTGCATGACAAGGCACATTGTTTTGTTGGAGCTGGCTATTTGATGGCAGACAGTGGGATTTTCGACTACATGATAGATGTGTGGTACTACCCGTACATTATCATCACACATTGTCAGGCAATGCCAGATGTGAGTGGACAGTTACTACGCACAAGCGGAACCTTTTGTGTCCTCTGTTCTGCAGTGTAGGTGTTGCACTTTGTACCACATTGTCGTCGGATGTGCTGTTATTGCTATGTGTGTGTGCTGCAGTGTGCCATCGGGATGAGAGATATGTTCCACAGTCATTGTGCATGTGCAGTGTGCTACACATGATTTTTCATGTGTGCCATTGTGCCCATCTCCCCCGTTCCCCCAGTCCCAGGTCATTACTCACCCTGTTGCTGTTGGGTCAGATCATATCGAGCTGTGTCCATGCCCCCAACTCCTGCCACCGTCTCCACACTGATGACTGTGGCCACCATTTCCTCCAGCTCATCCAGCTCCTCCTGTGGCGCTGGACTCCCACCTCCAGTCGCCCTTGCTGCCTTCCTGTTGGCGGCGAGCTTCTCTTTGGTTTGGCTGTGCACTTCATGCCAGCGCCTCTTGTGCTCCTCCATTGACCTACCCGACACTCCGACTGCATTGACGTTGGTGACGATGGACTGCCATATTTCCGTTTGGGTTGCCAGTGCCACAGTGGAGGTGACGAACAGTTGTTGATGGTGTTCTGTCACCTCCCTGACGATGATCCGGTCTTCCTGAGGACTGAACCCCGTCTTCCTCTTCCTCTTCTCCTTGCCCTTCCCCGAACACAGGGTTCCAGGCTGGTCCTCCGTGGGGCTTGTGGAGTTTGGCTTGTCCTCTGCACTCGGTCCGGGTGCATCCATGGTGCTACGCAGTTCGAATTGGTTTTGGTGGGGTTTTTTTTCTTTTTCTTTTATAGTGCATTTTCCCACATGACGTGTGGGAATTGCAGGCCTGTCGCTGGTTTTCGCTGATTTTGGTATCGCGCTTTGGGGCATCACAACTTTTTGGGCGTTCGTGTTTCGCATTTTTGGTTTGTCGCGTTGGTTTATACGTGGTCATTTGGTGCGATATCGTGCCGCTATCGCATGGTGCCGCCGGGTTGGGAATTGGATGTTAAGAAGGTGTTATTTTCTCGCGAACGACTGTGATATGCAAAGTTGCGTTAAGCTAAATTTGCGATGGTTATCACACATTCTTGAGAATATCCCCCTGAATCTTTGCAGCATTCTTTTGAAGAAGTGTGCATTCCGGGAACCCCAGAGTCATTGAGGGGACTTTGTGGACACTCTTCCATTAAACGCTCAATTGATAACCCCAACAAATGCATGGCCAACTCCTCCATCTTCAGAGACCTAATGGTACCCGAAAGAACAGTCCATGGCTGAAGTTGAGATAGAAGATCACGCGTTCTTGTAAACTGGAGTAAACACTCCAAGCCAACACCACCAGAGGCTTGTGAGTGCTCAGTAGCCAGGGGAGAAGAACCTTTCTTTCACTGCTTCCATCCCACAATCTTTTGGTGCATGCCGGTTGGCGTGGACTCTTCTGCAAGTCGCATCTGATTGGACAGCTCCTAGTTCCAACTTAAAAGTGGGACTGTATTCTTGATGTAATGAAGAAACTGTTTCTGTTGTAGTATGACATTAATACGGTAAAGGGAGTACTGGAGCATCAAGAAGTAGAAATCAATAGAATGGGGACGGTGGCTTTACTTTCTGCTTTACTTTCTAGGTTTAGGGTGCTGGGTATGTTACACATCAGGTGAGAAAGCGAAGCCTGTTCTCTCAACTACGTGATTCCTCTCCCATCACAAACTTCTCACGTCCAAGTTCAATATCCTTCGTCATCTCCTCTAAGCAGCCCATCAAGTAGTATATCTCAGTTGCTGATACATTATACCCCTTCTTCTGAAGCTGTTGTCTATAGTTTTAAGCACTTGGAGATCCCAGTGCTTAATATGGGAAAACGGAGCTAGACTATAATACACACTTAGGATGTACGCACTTGAGGGATATGTGCTTTTAAGTTTAGCGTTATGGTTACCCGAGGATTTATTTTCACTGGAACACCTCATTTCCGGTCCTGCACCTTTATTTAATGAAGCAGTGCTTTCTTGGAGTTGTAGTCCTTGAGTAAGTAAATTGAACAAATAGACCAATTGATCTGATATTTGGCTTATTTGATGCTCCTTCTCCTATAATTCACAAATCACATCTAAAAACAATACTTTCTAAAAAGGAAATCCTAAAACTCAAAAGTTTTTCTCAGTGAAATCGAGTTTTTTGTTAATCCTATTCATGTTATAGCTCTATCAGCAAGAGAGTACAGTGGTATATAGATGTGTCTTGTTAATCTCTGTAATAGTTTAGGTTAATATGAATGTGTCTTGATTTGGACTAGGAATATTCTCCCAATGTTAGAAAATTAAATTAGGCTTCAGATTTTTTTGCTACAGATTTTGGCCCAGAGTTGCTATTATTTTGCGTTCGGGTTGCATCCTTTTGTCGAGTAGCCCTGACGCAAAATCATTTTTGGCATTTACTAAGCGTTGCAAGCCACTTGCATGGTTTAGTAAATACAATGTAACACAGCACATAGCGCTGCATTAGTTTACTTTGCGTTGGTTAGGTGTTACATGGGTGGAGCATGGGCGTTTCCATGTATCCACTTATGTATTTTGATTCAAACTAAGATTTACAAAGACTTGCAAACCTGGGCTTAAGCCAACATGGTGCACTTCTACATAGAGGCATAACAAGGAGAAATATCTTTATTTTTAAAAGTTACTTCCTCTTTTCATACGTGCTGCCTTCTGCAGCACACATTAAAAAAGGAATATACCTCTAAGAATTGATTTTGTGCACAGAGGGATCCCTTAACACCTGTAAAGCAGGCCTCTGTGCACTACAGTGCAAATGTACCTGCTTTGGCGCTAGGCAACACACAGTGAGCAGAAATGCTCCATATCTCTGTAACTATTGAGCCTTTCTGCTCTCGCTCTCTTTCACGCAATGCGGCGTAGCAGGTTGCACAGGATTTGTTGCACCCTGCTGTACATTTGAGGGATCAGAAAGTCCTTAAAGGCATTGAAGAAAAGAATTACATTGTGGTTTTTTTGGGTGACTTGTGTTGTGACTTTAGAAAGCATTCTAGAGCATCTGCAGAATTCAGTGGCCAGGTGATCAAAAAGAAATTATGTACTGATCAGTCCAGCCATTCAAATCACTTGAATCCATTCTTAAACCAACAATCTTTTTGTCCATCTGTCTGTCTATACATCTGTCCACCTGAATGTTTATCCTTCTTTCTATTTATCCACCCAGCCATCCAGTTATACATTCATTTGCAGATCCATTCCTTGGTACTTCCATCCCAGTCCAGTGCAGCTTATACTGAAATACCTAAACTCACCCTTTCATCACATGCAATGTACTGAGCTTTAGGGGCATTGCTGCTGAACCTGACTTCACAAAATGGTATGCCCAGTACACCAATGAACAGCTTTGGATAGATGTCTTACCATGAAGGACCTACCTGAAAATGAATGATTTACACGGTTGCATGGTGAGAAAAGGTTTTTCACTGGTGTAGCTCCTGATCTTTGTAACTGGAACATCCTTACCATCCTCTAACCAGGTTAGCACTATTTCTTCAATTGGGATCCAGCATCTGGACGCAGAGCAACGTCCTCTCATTTTCCAGGCGTGGGCATCCCCTCTTGCCAACTTTGAGCACATTTGCATGTGTAACAAAAAGGGAACATCTTTTACTAGTTAATTTCTGACCACTGTGAATAGTTAGACAAATTAAATATGCAAATCAGTTTTTTCAGATAGGCATAGCACGCTCGCATATCTTCATCTTCCACACTTTAATGAATGCAGTAAACTTTATCGAACAGAATGCATGTTTGAATGAGTACTTGTAAAAGTGCAAGATAGAACAGAAGGAGGAACAGTGAAGGAAGGATCTTCTCCATACCTACTTGGGTTTCCAACAGATTAGCCCAAATATGTTTGGCACCATAGTGACTTTGTGTACCTATCTATCCTTATTCGAAGTATTCTCATTTACTAAATGTTAACTGTGTATCCTTTCTTGTCAGTTGCCCCTAATATACCACTCAGGCTCTCATTACAAGGGGTCCAGGAAAAGAGCTTGCATTTCCCCACCGTCAGAGTTACCGATATTGGGGATAACGTTACCTACAGGTGCATTGAAAATCGAGCTCAGTACTAATTTCACCTTGAAGGTCCAGGAAAAAATAAGCATTTACAATAGATATTGGCAGTTCCAGGTCTGATTCCCCGGTAATAAATTAATCCATGCTCCCCCAGATTTGTACCCAGAGATTTTGTCTGTCTTCTGCAGCTGAAATCTCTGACTTTAAGTAACAGATCTGCAGTGTTCCAGTGGATCTCATAATCCCGATGAGACTGGTAACTGCTATCGGAATGAAGTTGCCCCCATAACGAAGCCTTTAATGTAATACTTTAGAGGGCATTAAAATGTAGGTTCATAAAACTGCCTTTTAAAAAAAAAACTGTGGGGCAGATTTACAAGCCCCCTGCACCACCAGTACGTCACTTTTTGTGACATACTGGTGGCGTATTTCTCTGCCCCATATTTACAAGGACAGGACAAGCCACCCAGCGTGGCTTTTCCTGTCCTTGTAAATATGACCCTTTTACACGCAGCACTTTGCGTGAACGGGGCATTCCATGGGTGTTGCTGTGGGTATTCCCACGCACCACCCATGGAACAAGGAGAAATGTTTTCATTTTGCCTTGTTTTTCCCTCTTACAATGTGTGCTGCATTCTACAGCACACATTGACAGAGGAAAATGCCTGTAGTGGTTGTGTTTGTGCAGGAAGGTGCGCCTTTCTGCACAAAAACAATCTCCCCATGATGCAGGCATCCTTGCACCATGGTGCAAGGGTGCCTGCGCCGAGCGCATGGCAGCTGTTTGTGCTTCAGAGCATGGGGAAGGACAGAGATGCGGCATATTATTGTAGATATGTCGCATTCCTGTGCTTTGGAAGTGCAGCAGTGTGGCGCAGCCAAAGGGCTTGCATTGCCGCGCTGAGGCACTTCCTCGTAAATCTGCCCCTGTATTCTTTTTACAAACAAATATGAGCTTTTATTCTATTTGAATGACTTATCCCAAATGGGTGCATATGGATGCCAAGATGAAAGAAAGAATAAAAGAGTTTTAGAATAGATATATTTATTTGAAATTTGTAGACTGCGCAGCTACCTCCGACGGAGGTGTCCCGGCGCTGAGGCAGTCGAATAACTAAGGGCACACGCAAGCTTAGTGACGGTTGAAGAGCCAGGTTTTTAGAGCTCACCTGAAGGCAGTTTCAGGTTCATATTTGGTGTGTTTGTTAGCTTAGGTCTAATGTTTTAGGTGCAAAGACTACATCATTCGCAAAAGTTGTTAACATTAATATTAGACCTCGCATCCTTGACGTGGTTTCCCCTGACTTTTTGCCCTCTGACATCCTGAGTTGCTGACTTCAGGTTTCAGGGCACTTTACCTCCGCTAACCACTGCTAAAGTGTATATGCTCTGTACTCAAACCATGGTAACATTGTCTTCTCCACAATTGACATATTTACTTTATTTACAAGACCCTAGAGCACAATACGTGCCTAGGGCTTGTAAATTAAATGCTACTAGTAGGCCTGCAGTACTGTTTGTGGCACCCAGTCAGTAGCCCTTTAAACACGACTCAGGCCTGCCACTGCAGAGTCTAAGTGTACAATTTTCGACCTGGCCAATTAACCTTCTTGCCAGGCCCAAACCTTCCTTTTTATTGTGAACAGGTCACCCCCCAAAGGTAGGCCCTAGGCAGCCCTATTGGCAGGGTGCAATGTATTTAAAAGGTAGGGCATGCACTTTTGAATTTACAGGTCCAAGTAGTAAAAAACTGCTCCTTTCGTTTTTCACTACTGCAAGGCCTTTCTCTCCCATAGGTTAAAATTGAGATTGCCTTGCCTAAGGTGCCCCCCTCCAGTCCTGGGACTCAGAAGTGGGTCTTGCAGCAGTTCTTTGCAAAAATAGATGCCGTGACCCCTTTGTGCCGATCAGAACTGACGCAGTGCCATCTGGGGCAGTGCCGATTCAACGACAACGAGGGTCTCGATTGCGAGGTTGGACCAGGGTCTAAGAGGAGGCCTTGAGCTGCTGTCTGTGCAGGAGTAGGGCATTACTTCCAGGAGTGATGTATTCCTCCAGGGCAGGGAGCATTGTGTCATCCAAAGGCTGTCCCCGGGGGGCTGGAGGACATGAGGAAGAAGATGAAATTATAACTGGAGCTGGCTAAGCTCAAATTGGAGAAGGAGAAGGCATTTTGAGAGAAGAAACAGGCCTTGGAGTAGAAAAGCCTAGCTATGGAGATGGAGGAGAGACAAAAGAGATTGGCTACAGCAGAGAAGAAAATGCTGCTGGTTCAGGAGTTGAGTCTCAGAGAGCTGGACATCAAGGCCAGGCTGGTGGATTCCAGCAGTGATGGTGGCAGCATTTCTTTCATGCCCTCTGACAGGAGAGTTCACATACCCAAGGATCTGGTGTCTGATTTTGTGGTGATAGATGACAGACAGATGGTTTGAGGCCTATGAAATTTCACCCCAAGTGCACAACGTCCCTGAGGCAGAATGGGGGGCTAATCTTTGGAGACATATCTCTAGTGAGAGGACGAACACTCTACTGGTCCTAGAAGGGAGTGACAGGATGAGGTATCCCCCCAAGAAGGGGGTCCTAATCAGGAAGTTTGCTCTGACGCCAGAGAAATATAGACAACAATTCAGGGATAGTCAGAAGATTTCCCAACAGACCTGGGTTGGATTACGTGGATTCTTTTTGCAAGGGGCTATATAATTTGTTTTCAACAGAGGTTATGTTCAGACTTTGCTGTTCAGATCTGCGTCAACACCTTGTTGATAGTAAGCTCACTGATCCCAGAGAGCTTACTAAGGAGGCGGACCACTGGGTCAGCACCAGGGTCCACAGGAAGGTATCTGATGGGGATCACCACAATGGTGGGCTGGGTCCTCACCAGAAAAAGAAGGGGGGAGCAAAGAATTTACTAAAGGGCCCCAAACTAGTTCTGTGGGTCACCATCTCCCTGTTGATAAGAAGAAGAAGAAATGGTTCCCTAAGAATAAGTCTTCAGGAAAGGCTCAAGTGAAGTGCCAGGAGGAAGTATACTATAAAGGAGATGCCGTGTGTCCCAAGTGGGCACAGCCCCCTACCGTTGGGCAGTTATTGGGGTTGCCTAGTGTAGCGCTTGAGGAGAACATTGCCCCAGATAGATTTAAAAGGTAGGTCATGTACTTTTGAGTTTTCCATGTCCTTTTAGTGAAAAACAGCTAAATACATTCTTCACTACTGCAAGGCCTATATCTCCCATAGGTAAACATTGGGATTGCCTTAAAACATCTTTTAAGTATACTTTCCAATTGGGAAAAGTTAGAGATTTGGACTCACAATTTAAAACCACAACTTATGGTGAAGTTGGATTTTAAATTGTAAGTATGAAAATGCCACTTTTAGAAAGTTGACAAGGAACTGATTTTAAAAATAATAATCTATTGTATACAACATCGATAGTTGTTTTTGAATTAATCTCTCACACAGGAATACCAAATCAATGGTCAACACAGTAAGCCTTCACACGACTTATTGAAATTTACCAAGCCTCAGCCGAGGTCTTTATTTTAATACAAACAATCTTGTTGAGAAACATATAAAAAACATTCTTTATATACACAACTCCTCTTTTTCTTATATTCACAGTGCAAGGTGACCCCAGTGAAAAAAACCATAACCTCACAATTATAACAGAAAAATACAAACAAAAGTGTAGAAGGTTATTGGAAAAAATGTAACAAGGACAGTTTATAAACAATATGTAATAATTCAATTAAAGCTGTCTCTTATTTTGTTGTCGACGGCGTTTCGACCCACTTCTAAATACCGGGTCTCATCAGGACTTAGATTCTGGGGACTAGTGGGAAGAAGAAAGAGGGGAAAATAACTCAACTAAAATCAATTATCTATCTAATCCTATATGAAAATATGGGACTACGATTTGTGCAGATTTTGGCTTACCAGTGTATACCATACAGTTGTCCTTATCGGATCCAGTATGTGTGAAGATATGGGGATGAGATAATGTACATCCAAACCTGTAGGTAAGGAATATTTGTTATATTATCGGTTTAGATTTAATCATAGAACTATTTAGCATAACACCCTGGTGGAGTATATTTTAATAAACTTACTTGGACTTTCTATACTCCTTCCGCGAATAGGGGTCAAACCATACACCGAATGTATTGGCTTTCCTATAGGTGAGGAATGTTTATTTTTAGTGAAAGTTCCATCATCAAGATGTCCAGAGTAACACCACGGTGTAATGTACCATATTGCACTTACTTGAGTTTCTTATTATTATTTCTTCGTGTATGAGAAATCCAGTAGTACACTCATTAAATGGGGAAATACCCAATTCCCGAAATGGTTTTATTTCTTATCTCGACACTTCTGTAAAGTATCGAAAAGTTTAAATCAATATACATCTAGTTGCAATGTTTCCGCGTTAGCTGCCACTTAAATTACTCATATGTCGTACCTTTTGAATGAAGAAGGAGCAAGTATCCTGCTGTCTTAGCTGCCTCTGCTGGATATTGAAGTAAAGGCGCTGACTCAATGATGATTAATCCTAAGCGGGGTAACAACTAATGGTGTCCATCGCGGAATGAATCTCGCTGGCTCCCGGACCCGGAACTAACTGCTATCTTTATCTTCAAATGCCGGAAGGAAGAACGGCAAATGACGGTAACAATAGCGGCCATCTTGTAATGGCTAAAAATATCTTATTCGTTTGTATATTGATGTACGAATAACGTGTTCTTTACTCGACAGATATTAAAAAAAGAGAACACAATATTGGATTAAAAGGAAGCGCCAAGTTTGGTTACTCCCACAGTGAAATAATTACATGGGCCCATTTTTTAAAAAGTATCGGGTAACGATGGTGAAATTGGTGGCCATCTTAGTTAAGGAGAAGAACACATTTAGCAGATTTCATGGTCTAAAGTGGTTTAATCCGGGTAAATGGTGTACCCATATAAGAACCTCAATTGCAAAGGTTTTTGGTAAGATGAACAGGTAGAAGGATCGCTGTATTAGGTGTGAAACACTATTACAAGAAACGCCCCTACAACAAGAGAGCTGACATTGATAATCCATTTCTTCCAATGTTGTATCATTATACCAAAAGTTGTCACGCATCTATATCATTTCATTTTTAAATGACAACACATATAAATGAAAAATCAGTGTGTACATTAAACATTGAACAATCAACATTACTATAAAAGTATAACAATAGATCACAATTTATCGATTTACATCATATTGTTGTAACAGTCATGTCTACATGTATGGCATTCACAGTATACGTCAATCAATTTTTTGTTGTTGGAAACATTATGTTACCCAATTTCAAATATTCCTGATATAGAATTTATTGAAGTCAGGAAATGCGATCCTACAAGGTTTGATCAGGATACTATACATTGACCAGCTTATTAACAGAGCCCTGTCAACTGCCCCAAATTGAAGACAGAGACGAAGAATTTTTTAGTGTAAACTAATAAACTTCCGCCACTCCTCAAGGTTATTCAAGCCATTCTTGATAGACCCACACTTGTCTATCCATTTACATTCCAAAGTCTGGAGGATAAGGGAGATATCACCTCCCCTCCGTGGAAGTTTCGCTTTCTCCACCACCTGCCAAATCAAATCGTTGGCAGTGTGGTCTTTCTTAATAAAATGATCAACCAAGGGAGCGTTCAACACTTTGCACCGGATACGGCTCCTATGTTGGCCGATCCGCGCTTTTACTGGTTGCACAGTTTGTCCTATGTAAATTAAATTACAGGGACACCAAATGCAATAGATGACATTAGATGTTGAACAATTCGTTAGGTCATACAATTTCACCTTGACATTGCCATATTCAAAGAATTTTCCCGAGGACTAAACCATGCCCTCTTCATTGAAGTTTTTACCAATCTCTTAGGGTATCCTCTTTCACGCAACCTAGAACTTAAAAGGTTTGCCTCTATAAAGAGGTCTTGTTTCTCTGTGCAATTACGTCTCAACCTCAGAAATTGAGGTTGAGACGTAATTGCACAGAGAAACAAGACTTCTTTATAGAGGCATACCTTTTAAGTTCTAGGTTGCGTGAAAGAGGATACCCTAAGAGATTGGTAAAAACTTCAATGAAGAGGGCATGGTTTAGTCCTCGGGAGGTCTTACTAGAGAAAACAGTGAGAGAACCAATAAAAAAAGCTGTGTGTGTTACTACCTTCTGTCCATGGAGCACACAGATACAGCGGATAATTAAAAAACATTGGTCGACTTTAAACACCTTGGATTGTTGCAAAGAAATGCCCCTATTTTCTTTCAAAAAAGGAAAAAACATCAGGGATCACCTGGTTCATTCAGACACTAGCATACTTAAGAACGAAAGTACCATACAAGAGTTATGGTCATTACCAGCTGTTACAGGGCATTATAAATGCGGGAACTGTGTGGCCTGTAGTCTGACAAGAGAAACAAAATTCTTTGAACATGGCAATGTCAAGGTGAAATTGTATGACCTAACGAATTGTTCAACATCTAATGTCATCTATTGCATTTGGTGTCCCTGTAATTTAATTTACATAGGACAAACTGTGCAACCAGTAAAAGCGCGGATCGGCCAACATAGGAGCCGTATCCGGTGCAAAGTGTTGAACGCTCCCTTGGTTGATCATTTTATTGAGAAAGACCACACTGCCAACGATTTGATTTGGCAGGTGGTGGAGAAAGCGAAACTTCCACGGAGGGGAGGTGATATCTCCCTTATCCTCCAGACTTTGGAATGTAAATGGATAGACAAGTGTGGGTCTATCAAGAATGGCTTGAATAACCTTGAGGAGTGGCGGAAGTTTATTAGTTTACACTAAAAAATTCTTCGTCTCTGTCTTCAATTTGGGGCAGTTGACAGGGCTCTGTTAATAAGCTGGTCAATGTATAGTATCCTGATCAAACCTTGTAGGATCGCATTTCCTGACTTCAATAAATTCTATATCAGGAATATTTGAAATTGGGTAACATAATGTTTCCAACAACAAAAAATTGATTGACGTATACTGTGAATGCCATACATGTAGACATGACTGTTACAACAATATGATGTAAATCGATAAATTGTGATCTATTGTTATACTTTTATAGTAATGTTGATTGTTCAATGTTTAATGTACACACTGATTTTTCATTTATATGTGTTGTCATTTAAAAATGAAATGATATAGATGCGTGACAACTTTTGGTATAATGATACAACATTGGAAGAAATGGATTATCAATGTCAGCTCTCTTGTTGTAGGGGCGTTTCTTGTAATAGTGTTTCACACCTAATACAGCGATCCTTCTACCTGTTCATCTTACCAAAAACCTTTGCAATTGAGGTTCTTATATGGGTACACCATTTACCCGGATTAAACCACTTTAGACCATGAAATCTGCTAAATGTGTTCTTCTCCTTACCTAAGATGGCCACCAATTTCACCATCGTTACCCGATACTTTTTAAAAAATGGGCCCATGTAATTATTTCACTGTGGGAGTAACCATACTTGGCGCTTCCTTTTAATCCAATATTGTGTTCTCTTTTTTTAATATCTGTCGAGTAAAGAACACGTTATTCGTACATCAATATACAAACGAATAAGATATTTTTAGCCATTACAAGATGGCCGCTATTGTTACCGTCATTTGCCGTTCTTCCTTCCGGCATTTGAAGATAAAGATAGCAGTTAGTTCCGGGTCCGGGAGCCAGCGAGATTCATTCCGCGATGGACACCATTAGTTGTTACCCCGCTTAGGATTAATCATCATTGAGTCAGCGCCTTTACTTCAATATCCAGCAGAGGCAGCTAAGACAGCAGGATACTTGCTCCTTCTTCATTCAAAAGGTACGACATATGAGTAATTTAAGTGGCAGCTAACGCGGAAACATTGCAACTAGATGTATATTGATTTAAACTTTTCGATACTTTACAGAAGTGTCGAGATAAGAAATAAAACCATTTCGGGAATTGGGTATTTCCCCATTTAATGAGTGTACTACTGGATTTCTCATACACGAAGAAATAATAATAAGAAACTCAAGTAAGTGCAATATGGTACATTACACCATGGTGTTACTCTGGACATCTTGATGATGGAACTTTCACTAAAAATAAACATTCCTCACCTATAGGAAAGCCAATACATTCGGTGTATGGTTTGACCCCTATTCGCGGAAGGAGTATAGAAAGTCCAAGTAAGTTTATTAAAATATACTCCACCAGGGTGTTATGCTAAATAGTTCTATGATTAAATCTAAACCGATAATATAACAAATATTCCTTACCTACAGGTTTGGATGTACATTATCTCATCCCCATATCTTCACACATACTGGATCCGATAAGGACAACTGTATGGTATACACTGGTAAGCCAAAATCTGCACAAATCGTAGTCCCATATTTTCATATAGGATTAGATAGATAATTGATTTTAGTTGAGTTATTTTCACCTCTTTCTTCTTCCCACTAGTCCCCAGAATCTAAGTCCTGATGAGACCCGGTATTTAGAAGTGGGTCGAAACGCCGTCGACAACAAAATAAGAGACAGCTTTAATTGAATTATTACATATTGTTTATAAACTGTCCTTGTTACATTTTTTCCAATAACCTTCTACACTTTTGTTTGTATTTTTCTGTTATAATTGTGAGGTTATGGTTTTTTTCACTGGGGTCACCTTGCACTGTGAATATAAGAAAAAGAGGAGTTGTGTATATAAAGAATGTTTTTTATATGTTTCTCAACAAGATTGTTTGTATTAAAATAAAGACCTCGGCTGAGGCTTGGTAAATTTCAATAAGTCGTGTGAAGGCTTACTGTGTTGACCATTGATTTGGTATTCCTGTGTGAGAGATTAATTCAAAAACAACTATCGATGTTGTATACAATAGATTATTATTTTTAAAATCAGTTCCTTGTGAACATTGTTTTTGCAGTACATTGTACTTACCCGGTTGGCAGGGACATAAGGGTTGCTCTTGTAATTTTGAATATATACTTTTAGAAAGTTGGCATTTTCTTACTTTAACCTCTGGCTGTCTCTGAATATACATCTGGGTTGGGTGACAGCTGGGTTTTATGCATTCCCTCTAGACAGTCACACAAATGAAGCTGGGTTTTGGCATTTGTATCTTGATGGCCCATCACCAGGCTGATGGGCCTTCCTGAGATAGATTGGGAGGGAAAAGCTGACACTTGCACATTAATAGGACTGTGCCTGTCCTCACACAAAGAGCAGCATGCCCCCTGTAGTGAGTCTGGAGCCAGGGAAGGAAAAGCAGGGACCTTGTGTTCTTCAAAGGCCACTTTGAAGTCTCCCCCATTTCAAAGACACATTTGAGTACTGGACCCCTGACACCACCGAATCAGAACTTTGCTGGAGCCAAAGACAGTCTCTCTGGAAGAAGAGCTGCTGTGCTATAGGAGGGGCTACCACTCTGCTACCTGCATTGCTGTGTTGGCCTGCTGATTGCTATGCTGTACAAGAGACTGCCATTTTGCTACCTACTCTGCTGTGTGTGCCTGCTGCTTTTTGTCTGGGAGTGAGAAGGACTGGACCTGTTCTCTATGTCATTTTACCCAAGTTTCACCAAGGTCTTGTTAGTTTTCTTTCTATTCTCTGACGTCTCAGGGTCACAAAATACTTCTTGCAACTATGCTGGTGCTGTTAGATGCTGACTTTTGTCAGCCCTACCCCTTTCCGAGGTGCCCCCCTGCAGTCCTGGGCCTCATAAGTGGGTTATGTAGATGTTTTCTGCAAAAATCAACGCTGTGACCCCTTTGCGCTGATCGGAACCGATGTAGTGTCCTCCGACGCAGTGCCGATTCAACGACAACGCAGGTCTGGATTGCAAGGTTCAATGATTACTCAATGATGATCTGGAGACACCACTGAGAGGCTTGACTTTGATGCAGTGCCGATCCTTCGACACCGGCTACACAGCTCAACTTCCACGCATCGACCTGACTGCATGAATTGGAAACGACGCATCGAGTCTTCATCATCGACGCTGTTGTAAATTACACAGACACAAAGTGGGAAGGGAGAGTTACATATGATCCGAGCTATAAACACTAAGCACTCCAACACCTTTTGCTCTGTGATTACACTGTTGCGGCTCAGGAGGAAGAGCGGGGGGGCTATTTACTGCCCTCTCCGTGATTTGAGTGTGCAGTGTGGCATTGCGTAATGTCATTGCTATCTTGCACCTAATAAAAACACTCAAGCTGTACTAGGGCCCTGGCTTCACCTCCTGGTGCAGGGCGGGCTGTGCTTTATGGCAGGCATGCAGAGAGGGAGGGATGGTCTTGGCTGCAGCTCCGGCCTCGTACAGTGTCCCTGCTATTACTAGTGAGCGAGAGGTACTGAGGTGGTGGTATTGATGGTGGTGGGGCTGGTATTGGTGGTGGTGGTATTGGTGGCATTGGTGGTATTGGTGGTGGTGGTGGTAGTCATATTGGTGGTGGTGGTGGTATTGGTGGTGGTGGTAGTGGTGGTGGTGGTATTGGTGGCATTGGTGGTATTGGTGGCGGTATTGGTGGTGGTGGTATTGGTGGCATTGGTGGTGGTGGTATTGGTGGCATTGGTATTGCTGGTGGTGGTATTGGTGGTGGTATTGGTATTTGTGGTGGTATTGGCAGTGGTGGTGGTGGTATTCATTGTGGTATTGGTGGTGGTGGTGTTGGTGGTGGTGGTATTGGTGGTGGTGGTATTGGTGATATTGGTGGTGGTATTGGAGTGGAGGTGGTATTGGTGGTTATGGTATTGGTGGTGGTGGTGGTATTGGTGGTGGTGGTATTGGTTGTGGTGGTGGTAGTGGTATTGGTGGTGTTGATGGTGGTGGTGGTATTGATGGTGGGGGAGGTGGAGGTATTGGCGGTGGTAATGGTATTGGTGGTGGTATTGGTGGAGGTGGTATTGGTGGTGGTGGTGGTGGTATTGGTGGTGGTAGTGGTATTGGTGGTGGTGGTGTTTGTGGTGTTGGTGGTGGTTGTATTGGTGGTGGTGGTGGTGGTAGTGGTATAGGTGGTGGTATTGGTGTTGGGGGTATCAGTGGTGGTGGTATTGGTGGTGGTGGAGGTGGTAGTATTAATGGTGGTGGTATTGGTGGTGGTATTGGTGGTGGTGGTATTGTTGGTAGTGGTATTGGTGGTGGTGGTAGTGGTATTGGTGCTGGTATTAGTTTTGTTGATGGTGGTGGTGTTGGTATTGGTGGTGGTGTTGGTGGTGGTGGTGGTATTGGTGGTGGTGTTTTTGGTGGTGGTGTTTTTGGTGGAGGTGGTGGTATTGGTGGTGGTATTGGTGGTAGTGGTATAGGTGGCATTGGTGGTGGTGGTGGTATTGGTGGTGTTGCTGTTAATAAAACAGGCTATTGAAAACAGCCCATCAGGTGGCTTTAGTACAGATGACATGTAACACAGATGTGCAGTTGTCAGATTCAGTCCATTAGTACAGGATTATGTGCTACCTGGAATTCACATGACTTAATTCGTTAATCATTTCTAAACCCATTTTACTTGGGTGGTTGAAATAGACACAAGATAACGCCGGGTTAAAGTGATTGAAAGCAGGCGCCCGTGTTGCGAGGGCAGCCGTGCTGCTTAAAAAAACACCAGCTGTTTCAGCTGAAGCAGCGCATGTCCGGCCTGAAGTAAGAGAAACTCAATAAAGTAAATAGTGCTTACAGACTAAATACAGGTCCTGTGTAACAACTGAAGTAAAAGGGCCAGTCACCATGGGAGGGTACAAATGAAGACAAGACTGCACTAAGGAGGGACTAACGAGCCTATTAGCGAATACGAAGGCAGTATTTATGAAAGACATTGACACAAGCCAATGAAAAATATGGGAGGAGAGTGGGCGTGGCTTCTCTCCCATACTCTACTACAGCAGTCTCACAGAGCGAGTAGCGCATGTGTGCTGCTGCTAGGCTCGACCTAAAAAGTCTGCCATGGGCACATTTTTTTCTAAGCAAGAATGGAAGGTTATTCAGAGCATGGGCCTCCTTTAGAGTTTGGCGGGCTGTACTTCATTCCACCAGGGCAGCGGATGCATGCACTATGTTGCTCTAGCACAGTACAGCCCTCCATATTAGAGTTTTTCCCTTGTTTGGTGGACATCTCAGCCCTTTGTAAGAGACACCACCACGACAGATCCTTTGAAGTTATTGTATGTTTGCTGAAGGGCCTCCATGTTGCATGCAGTCGCTCACAGTAGCGGCTGGTGGTGGGAGTGCTACGGGGCAGGGGTGGAGCAGGGTAGGGCTAGTAAACTATGGAATACAGCCCAACGGAGGTAAGTAAACAAATAATTAAATAAAACGAACTTCATTGCACGCGCTGCATCGCATTTGGCAATGCAGCGGGTGCAAGGAAATTTGTTTAATTTATTTGTTTACTTACCTCTTTTCGGCCGTAAGCCGTAGTTTACTACCCCCCGCCCTGCTCCACCCCCGCCCCACAGCACTCCCACCACCGGCCGCTACTGGTCGCTCAGTAAACTTTTTTTTATTTAAACAAAAAAAAGCTAATGGCCCTGATAGCATGGAAGTTTTCTCCTAAGGGTTCAGGTCATTTTTCCCCTCTTTCCAACCAATAAGCTTTTTTGGGTGGTCCCAAACAGAAAATTAGTATTTGTACCATCTGCTCTAATTAGGACAGATACTCTAAAGTTCTTAGATCGATTGTCTTAACTCCGGTGTGCTGTCAGTCTGCTGTTTCTGCCAGGGGCAACATGATGGTCCGCCCGACTCTAAATAAAGAGGATGCAGCGTCAGTCTAGTAGACAAGGCACATCACCATGGTTGTGCCGCGTTTGTGGTGAAGTTCCCTGTCTTCCAGCTCTAAATAAACCCCTATGTATCAGCGCCTTATAAATATTTAGAGCTGATTATTTTGCTGTAAGTGCAACCTTTTCACTTATTTCAAAAGTTCTCCGAAAGATCCAGTGTCGCATTTCCATTCATGCCCCTGGTCTGTTCCCACGCTGCCGCAGCCCCACACAGGCCTTCTTCCACAGCTGGGGCGGTCTCACAGCATCAGGGGAAGAAAACTGGTCAACCAATCATAATCTCCCGTGTCTGCAGAGCAGGCTGTCTCTCCCTCCTTAAAGCCTGTGGGTTCGTGGAAATATGTCTAAAGATGGAGTCCATTTACAATAGCAGCCTTCATCGAGGGTGGGAGCCGGGCGAGGGATTCTCCTGGCTCAGGAGAGCAGAGGCCCACTCAGGATGCAATTGGAGGAGTCAACACAACTTCCCCTTTGTGGGTTAATTGGATTTCTTGGAGAATTAATTGGATCAATTGGACAATTTAATTGGATTTATTGGAGATTTTTTTTTTAAAAAAGGCTCAGGGCAAATTGCTCTTAACGGAATGTACCAGTATTTACGCTGTCGGTTTTACCTACAAATTTTTGCAGAAATTGTGACTACAATTTTTTTTTCGGTTTACCTAATGGTAAAACTGCGTGGTTTCTCTCCTTTCGACCTGATTCACCTGTGCAAATTCGTCCAGGTAAACCCCTCGTAAAAGCACAATTTATGTCCAACACGCAATATGGAATCGGGCGCAAGAACTGTTTGCACTCGACTCCGGATTTAAAGAGAGAACTCAGAATAAACGCAATTATGTATGACTGTCCACACGCGCAACTCTACCCTGATGGTTTGCCACAGAAAAAAAACATCTTTTTGTTCCTGAGGTTGAATGAATGCTTGTAGTAAAGAGGGGGGGCAGCAGTTTGTGCTGAGTCATGCTTCAAAATAATGAGTTCGCGGGTTCGGTGTGAGGGTGCGGGGAGGGGTGGTGGGAGGTGTGATGGCCACATCCATGAGGACAGGAGGAGCCCTGGAGGCTCTCTGGTGCAGCCAGCCAACTGCACATTTGTCTGACACGTTTAATGAGCAAGCTGCCCCTACAGCACATTCTGTTAATTGGAGCCATGCTTTCACATGTGCAGGGCAACAGAATCCGACCAGTGTTTGGGCTGTGACAATAGCCCACAGCAAATCATACCAGTGCAATTCCAAAGGAAAGCACACAGTGTAATGTGCAGCCTACAAGCACTTCCTATTCACAACATTGAAGAAAACTTGTTTCAGATTTTAGAAAAGATAAATGAAAAAAGTTAATGAAAACTGTAGTTGTGTACTTTTGGAAAATACTTTTACAGTAACAAACAGAAATAAGTGTATGCATTGGCGTATCTGATGATTGTTTTGAGAGAAAAAAAATCTATTAGTTATCTCACATAAACAAGCACTGGCAAGCCAATGGATATTGCAATTTAATTACATTACCCAACATTTTGACTTTACCAATTGTTTTTGTCAATGCTGTTCTATATCAACAACTAGAAAACAAATGTTGCGTGCCAATATGAATTGCAGCTGTCGGCCCCACAAAAATGAAAATAACACACAAAAAACGAGAGCAAGTGGGGGGCAGCAATTGTGGAGAGAGTGGGAGGAGATGTAAATGCTAATGAGCTGCAAGGGCAGTGGGAGGAGCACCAGGGGAGGGAATGTTTATATTAAAAAACAAAAACCAAGCGAGAGAGTAATGTGCAGGAGGAAGAAATGGAGGAGCTTCGGAGGAGAGCAACAAAGAGAGCATGGGTGCCGGGGATATGAGGAGAAAGATGCATAAGAACAAGAATATCCATGTTCTCCCTTGGAGTGCTGAAAACAAAAGAAACAAGCATCTGCAATGCAATAGGTCTCCTCTTTACACGAGTTTGCGCTAATGGCATTGTAAATGACTTAGGGGCATATTTACAAGCTGGCGATAAAAAATTATCGCCGCTTTTGTGGCCGTTTTCGGACGAAAAGCGGCGATAATTTTATCGCCCAATTAGCAAGGCCACGCTAACGCATGAAACCTTCCTTTAGCGTGGGGATTCCTAACGCCCAGCTTTGCATCTCTAATGAGATGCAAAGTGGGCGTTCCTGAGCTGACATGACAGGAGAAATGTCGCTAAGCGACATTTCTCCTAACATCAGGCCCCACGCTATGAAGCATAGCGGCAGGAAAAGTAGTGATAACCCCTGTTATAGCTACTTTCCTTACGCCTGCTTCAGGACTGACTTGGCCATGATATCCTATGGAAGGTGGATATCATGGCTAAGTTTGTGAGTCCCTATCAGCAAGCTAACGCCACACTACGTGAGATTATCGATGGGTTTCCAGCGATAATCTCACGTTAGGCAGCTAGTGCGAGGATTTTTATCGCTGAGGAGATAAGCGTTGCTAATAGCACGCTATCTCAGCGATAAAAATCCACGTTACCTGGCGATAATTATCCTCACGCTAAGAGCGCTGAGCGATAATTATCGCCGCTTGTTGCTGATATGCCCCAATATCTTTTAGTTTATGTTTTGTTTTTTAAAGCATAAATAAAAGGCAGTCATTTACAATGCCAATAGCTTATACTCTCGCAAATACAAGACCTATTGCATTCCAAATGCTTGAAAGCATCACTGAGTTGCCCCCTTCTGTCTCCCATGTCCCTTGAAGAGCTCCCCATTCGCTACGAGTTAAGTAAACAAGCCGGTGGTCACAACTGCGAATGAGAGACCCTCCTGCAGTAAGGGAAACTCATTAAAGAAAATAGTGCTTACAGACTAAAGAAGACGTACCGTGTAACAACCGAAGTAAAAGGGCCAGTCCTCATGGGACATTGCAAATGAAGACAAGGCGGTACTAAGGAGGAACTAACAAGCCTAATAATGAATCAGAAGCCAGCATTTACGAAGGACAATGACACAAGCCAATGACAAATATAGGCGGGAGTGGGCAGGGCTAGAAGTACATACTCCAATACAGCATGGCTCGCAGAGCAGTGCATGCCCTGCGAGGCTCAACCTAAACAAGCATTGGTATAGCCAATAGGTCTCGCCTTTGGGACCTTAAGTGTTTAGCCATGCAACAGTTGTTGTTGCACCAAGGATATTGTGCTGCATATCTAAATACTTATAAGGTCCCAAAAGCGAGACCTATTGGCTGTGCCAATGCTTGTTCTTTAATTTCAGTAGAGTGGCCTCTGTGTACAGTGCCCAGGATTATTTCATAAAAATATATTCCATGTGCTTTTCTTTCACCAACCCGGTTGCCACAAGAAAGGCAGTGGGGGTCGGTTGCTCTCCAGAGATTGGATCTCATTGGCCAGGAGAAGGCCATGGTCGTCTTGGGCTCATAGCCAGAATTATTTTTGCATCAGGTGCCAGGGAACCACAGTGTGCATTTTAAAATTCATTAACTGTGCAAATCAGGTCAAGAAAAATAAAAACTCAAGAAAGATGTAAACACCTCACAATTCAGGACTTACGTCTCAGTGGAACAGAAGGAGGGGAGAGCCAAGAGAGAGGGAGAGATCCACAGTGTGAGGGATTAAGAAGAGGTGTGAGGCGACTGCAGAGAGAACACTGACAAGGGAAACAAGAGGCATCGTGATCCTTGGATAACACGGTACATGTGAGGAGTAAAACGGAAGGTGGCAAAGGAGGGAAACCTGAGAGAGAAAAGACTCAACTGAGGGGTGAGTTCCAAGGTGAAAGCAAAGAAAGGTGAAGCAAGAAGAGGGCTATGGGATGCGATAAACAGGAGAGGGATTTGGTCCTCTTGGAAGTCACAATTAGAGGATGGTGGGGTGAGTATGAGAGAGGTGTCTGCAGCGGGGGCACATGTATGTGGCCACAGAAAGAGACTGGATAATAGGAGGAGTGAGACGGGAGGGTAGAGGCAGAAGGGTGTAGGGAGGATGCAACCGATAGCGACGAGAGGCGAGCAGGGGTTTTAAAGGTGTGCTTTTTTCACAACCTCCACAATTTTCTTCGAGAAAAATCACAAAATGTGTGAAGGTCACAAAGTTCTGCGCGTTTCCATAACAATCTGGACCCCTTCGACGTTATTATTTACTCATTCTTTCAATTTTAATCAAAAATCGCTTTGCAGCATCTGAAATATGTCACAGGAAACCTTTTGGCACTGCTGGAAACATGGCATTTTTGTTTACATCTGTAATTTGGCATTAGTCGAACTCCTGAGATAAGGACCGGTCCATCTTCAGTGCGCGCCAACACTTGCAAGGAAATCTCTGCACATCCGGTGTCAGCAGGGAACGGGTTCAGCCGCTCTCTTTGTAGATTATTCAAGCAATAAAGGGGTAAGTGTGGGGGAAAATATGCTCGGGAGCAATTGATGGTAAAGCGGGTAAAACCATGAACTGTGTGAATTATGTGGCCGCCAATAATCCGGAACTTTGCAAAGCTTTGATCGCCTCAAAACACTTCCCACACCCCAAAGGAGGAGTCAGGAGCTGATGGGCAGAGGGTATGGGGCAGAGAACCGAGCGCTTCAGGAGAGGGATGGATGAGCAGGGATGAATCAGTACCCGAGTACGGGAGAGTATATGAGGAGGGAACATGCACTGAGAGGTCGTGAATAGAAGAAGGCAAAGTGACGTGAGTGTAAGGGGAGTGCATGTGCAGAAAGGTAGAGGGAGGGGGAAAATGAGGGTAAGTGTTGAGAGATTGAGGAGGAACAGTGTGATATGTACGGTGAGATGCACGGAAGGAGGTAGTAGGGGGACTGATCAGGTATGTGTGGCTGCCAGATACGGTAGGATGGGCGGAAAAGTGGTTGTAGAAGTAAGTATTTGGAGGGGCAAGGGGGAAAGGGACACACCAATATTAAGCTCTATGTAGAAAAGACAGTACATTTCCACGGTCGCTAGACTTCGAGTGCTAAATGCAGTCAGAGGCAAAGTGGCTCATGGTCCCATCACTGACAGTCTTCGCTCTTAGACTAGTCTTCGGGAGGCCCGAGTTGAATGAAACACTCTCAGCGCATGTAGAATTTATAGCAGCCTGTGGAGAGACCCTCGCATGACATGCATGGACAAAACTAGGGGGGGAACAACCTTTACAACGCAACTTTTACAACGCACTACCTTTACAACGCATTTTTTACAACGCATAATCCATTACAACGCATGACATTACAACGCATGACACTACAACGCATTTTTAAAAACTACCTTTACAACGCATTCCATTACAACGCATACTACCATTACAACGCATACCATTACAACGCATAATATTACACTACACTATCCAACACTTACCCTACTGTTGCACCCCCTGGAGTTAGAATAGTAATTTTTACCCCTATACTATCCAACACTTACCCTACTGTTGCACCCCCTGGAGTTAGAATAGTAATTTTTACCCCTATACTATCCAACACTTACCCTACTGTTGCACCACCTGGAGTTAGAATAGTAATTTTTACCCCTATACTATCCAACACTTACCCTACTGTTGCACCCCCTGGAGTTAGAATAGTAATTTTTACCCCTATACTATCCAACACTTACCCTACTGTTGCACCCCCTGGAGTTAGAATAGTAATTTTTACCCCTATACTATCCAACACTTACCCTACTGTTGCACCCCCTGGAGTTAGAATAGTAATTTTTACCCCTAAACTATCCAACACTTACCCTACTGATGCACCCCCTGGAGTTAGAATAGTAATTTTTACCCCTATACTATCCAACACTTACCCCACTGTTGCACCCCCTGGAGTTAGAATAGTAATTTTTACCCCTATACTATCCAACACTTACCCTACTGTTGCACCCCCTGGAGTTAGAAAAGTAACTTTTACCCCTATACTATCTAATACTTACCTTAAATGCAATTTAATATTATGCGTTGTAATGGTATGCGTTGTAAAGGTATTATGCGTTGTAATGGAAATGCGTTGTAAAGGTAGTTTTTAAAAATGCGTTGTAGTGTCATGCGTTGTAATGTCATGCGTTGTAATGGATTATGCGTTGTAAAAAATGCGTTGTAAGTGCATGCGTTGTAAAAGTGTGCGTTGTAACGTCATACATCCGTACTGGGGGGTTGACACCCAGCCCGTGGTGTGTTTGGAATGCACCCCCTTTCATATCCCTAATGTAGGCGCGTGAACTGTTGCCATTTTTCTGTTGTCATTTTGTGACGCCAAGTGAACTATCCATGACATGGAACTATGCCGCCCCTTAAAGTTACCTCAAACTATATTTATTTTTATTTCTTGTGAACTTATAATAATTTTTTTATGCGTTGGTTGCTTTGTCTACTCTCGACATTGGCTGCTAATCCTTGTGTCTGCTTCAGCTGTACCTGGGTTCCAGTAGGTCAGCCTCCTGTATGAAGTGACAACTATCAGGGCTTGGAATATGGTGAGTTCTGTCCATGGTGCTGAATAGTAGATACTAGCCGCAGTTCGCCATTTTGATTGTTACTAAAATGGAGCTCCTCCACCCCGAATCCTTCTCTGTTTATTTATTTAGAGAACATGTTTCATGCAAGAAGCGAAAGGGAGAAGTAGCAAAGAAAAGATGTGACATAACTGGAAAGGAAGATTACACAACTCAATATACGTGGTAATGCAGCTTGATTATAAAAGAGCTAAACTTTCGTACGTTTTCTGAAATTGAGAAGATTAGATTATTTTTATTAGAGGCCTTTGGTGCCCACATTGAAAAAGATCTAATGTCTTCTCCTGTCTTATGAATTCTAGGAATTTTCAACAGATTTTTAGTGTTGGAGCGGCTTGGAACCGTGATATTTCCCTTCTCTCAAAAAATGAGTCCCTGTCATAAAAATATTGTGTGCAATTTACAGCTGTTTGAATCAAGCACGTTTATTTGCCTTTTAAAATACCCTTCCCCCATAAACACAAGAGGAGCACTGTTTTTATCATCTGTTTGCAAGGACCAGAGAGCTGTACTTGCTGCCAGTGCGCCGGACCACATTTTAAATTGGCAAGGGGTTGCATAAAACCCTTGCTTGCAGCACTTCGTCTCCTGCACTAATAGGGTGGAGTCTCATGCAACGAGGCAGCCACGTATTGGGATGAAGATGGGGACAGTCACAGATATAATGCGGTTTGCCAATAGGTCTATGTACTGGCCCCTCTGGTCTCCCTCAGGTTACAGGCAGATTCCACGCATGTAAACTTCCTTTTACCAGAATAACAACGATGTGCAAGTAGAATATACTTACCTGAATACAACGTTATGTTGAAGGAAGGTTCTCCGGTTCAAGGCACTGCTTCCCACCCCTGCTTCATTCGGAGGACGAAAAAGAATAGGGTGTGAGACAGTGTCAAATGCAGCAGAGTGGCCAGGAAGGCTGTCAGCTTCATCTGACCATAGCTGAATGTCGCCAGTGCAGCAACTAGGACAGATTCCGCAGAGCGTGGTGGCCTAAGGCCAGACTAAGCGGGATCATTGAAACCTTTCTACTCCTGTTAGGCCCTTCGTCATTTGGGGTGCACCAGGCAGCAGTGATATAGATCTGTGGCTTGAGGGCAAAGACGTTTCTTCACCCTTCTTTTAGCTAGGGGTGCGAGCAGAGCAGCTTTCCAATGTGAGGGTACTTTCCCATTCTGTAGTGAATGGTTGATAAGTGCCACTGAGTTCTGATTGATAATGTGAGTGGCCGAATGAATCGTCTTCATACTGCACGGGTCCAGGGCAGGCCCAGTGTTAGTTGTCTTAGTTTGATTTGCCTCCATTGATTGACCATAGCATTGTCGAAAAAACTGCTGCCAGCGGAAGTATTCTGAATGGGACAAGAACGTTCTGATGCTGCAAAGGTCAGGTTAAAGGTTAGTCTAATTTACTCGACATTTTTCTTTACAAAATATCCTCATTACAAAAGTCCTGCAAAAAATGGAGATTGCATCTTTCACAACCATATGCAAATCTATCTGGGCCCTTCCCTAAAAGCGAAGGTTGACTCTGAACCACTAGGCCATGTCCCCTCTGAATGGGAACGCAAGCAATCCAAGAGACTGCCTCAAAGAAACCTTCCCCACGCCATGAATTCATCTTTCCCCGCCCCCCGCTTGAAGAAGGAATTGGACCGCACCAGCAAATGCAGAAAGGACCTACGATTACTCCTGACGTCTGACGCAAGAGTACTCTCAGGCGTCCTGTCTGTGGGTTAGGGAGGAGTGGGAGGGGCAGATAGGCTCAAGTGGGGGTCACACTCCGAACATATCTCTAGCACAGCCCAGAAGGCGACATGCCAGTGGCGTAACGAAACTTGAGGGGGCCCCCCTTCAAAGCACATGGAGGGGGCCCCACCTCCCCCGGGGGCGTGTCCCACCATCTACCACTTTGCCCTCCCACCCAGAAATCTAGCACTGCACTCTATGCCACTGTATTCTACTCAGCACCACTCTACTCTATGCCACTCTACTGCACTGAACGCCACTACTGTCTACACCACGCTACTGTACATCGCTCCACCCTACGCCACTGCACTCTGCCCCAATCCACTCTAAACCACTTAATCTACTCTGCACTGCTGCACTTCTACAACACTGCACTCTATGACACTGCACTCTACATCACTGAACTCTACTCTCTATGCCATTCTATTCCACTCTGCGACATTCCACTCTACGCCACTCCACACTATGCCACTACAATCTACCCTGCACCACTCCACTCTATACTACTGCACTCTACACCACTACACTCAATGCCAGTGCACTGTACACCACTTTACTCAAAACCAATACACTCTATGCCACTGCATTCTAAGCCAATCTACTCTGCACCACTGCACAGTACTCCACTATATTCTACTCTGCAACACTTTACTTTATGCCACTGCACTCTATGGCACTCTACACTACACCATTGCACTCTATGTCAGTTTACTCTACACCACTGCACTCTCCTCCACTAAATTCTCCACCACTCTACTCTGGATCAGTCTACTCTGTGCCACTGCACTCTATGCCACTACACTCTACTATTCACCACTCTACACTACGCCACACTAATGCACGCTACGCTAATGCAATCTATACCTTTACACTCTACGCCACTCTAATCTACTGTGCCCCACTGCACTCTATGACACTGCACTCTACCCCACTTCTCTCTATGTTGCTCTACGTCTCTCTACTCTACTCTGAACCACTCTGAACCACTCTACTCTATGCCAGCGCACTCTACCCCACTCTACTATGCACAACTGCACTCTGCACCACTCCAGTATGGGCCACTCAACTCTACTCTGCACCACTCCACTCTATGATACTCCTCTCTATACCACTTTACTCTACGCTGCAATCCCCCACGCCACTTCACTCCTCTGAAACAATCTACTCTATGCCACTGCAACGCTTAACCACTCTACTCCACTCTGCACCACTCTGTTGGTCGAGCAGGGAGACCTGGGGCACTTTGTGGGAGTCTGCTGCTGGACTTAGGCCTGGTCTCACTATCTAGTATACTGCTTGGATACTGCTGCTGGGACTGCCGCTGGTCCAGGCAGATCCGGTGCCATTGATGTGAGACAGCTGCTAGGTCAGAAAGTCCTGATGCACTGTCTAGGGTGCTACTGGACCAGTGTTGGATGCTACTGCTGTTGCTGAGACAGGGAGACCTGGTACCACTGTCTGCGATATCTCTGCTGGGTGAGGAACAACTAGGAGCACTGCATAGGAGATTTATGCTGCTTCAGGGAGACCTGGGAGTCGGGACCACTCTCTGGGAGGATATTGATGGGTCTGCCTTCAAAAACACCTGAGAACATTGTCTGGGAGATTTTTGTTGGCACGGATTGAAATTGGGAGGGTGCTAAGATACGACATGGGCACCGAGATCAGGACACTTTACGATACATTGTTTCTAGCTGAGCAACACCTAGGGTGGCTGTAGGAAGAAAGCGTCTGAATCAGGGAGACCTCATGCATTGCCCGACAGACTGCCGGGGGAGGATCAGCAACTCGTGGGTAGCACCTGGAAGACTGCTGGGGGAGCAGGGAAGCCTGCTGGTTCTGTAAACCTGAGCACCAGCTGTCTCTAGGTCCTGGACTAGGGGAGAGGTGCTCCCTTCACATAGCCCAGACAAAACAGGGCCTCTATGAAATGACAACATGTCCACCGCTCAAATAAATTTAGTATCCCTGATACTAATTCACCACTAATCCTCTTTGGGTTCTGGAGTAGTGTGCTACTTGCCGAAAAGCGCTTTGACGCCTCATCAAGGGTATTATGTTATGTTATGTTAAACGGGGTTTTGTTAAGCGCTCAGCTACTCAAGCAGAGTGTCCCGGCGCTATCAGACCCGAAGCCACAGAGCTCTAAACAGGGGGGGGGGGGGGGCTTATTGGCTAAAGAGCCAAGTCTTGAGCTCTTTTCTGAAGGACAGCAAGCTCTCACTCATCCGTAAAGAGAGTGGGAGGGCATTCCAAGCCCGGGGCGCAAGGTACTTGAAGGAGCGTCCACCAATGCGGGAGCGCCTAATTGCTGGGACCGTGGAGAGAGATAGAGACGCTGAGCGCAAAGCTCTGGCTGGTTTATAGAGGATGAACCTCTTTCTGAGATAACTAGGGCCCATGCCATGAAGGGTTTTAAAAGCAAGGGTGAGCGTTTTAAACTCAATGCGCCTCTGGATCGGCAGCCAATGAAGGGTTTGCAACAGGCCAGACGCATGGGCGCGATGACCAAGACCAAAAATCGCACGAGCGGCCGAATTTTGCACAATCTGCAGGCGCGAGAGGAGAGACTTCGGGAGGCCCAGATAAAGGACATTGGCATAATCAAGCCTGGATCCTATTAGGGCCTGCACTGTCGTCTTCCTGTGGGCAATGGGGAGGAGGGGAAGGAATTTTCTAAGTGCTTTCAAGACCCCAAAACACTGGCCAACCAGACTCATAATTTGTGGTTTCAGAGAGAGGGAGGTGTCCAGCTTAACCCCAAGATTTTTTGCCACCGGTGTTGCATTAGAGGGGGGGGACATGTCCAGCGGCCACCAGGATTTCCAACACGTATCAGGGGGACAGCCAAAAAAGAGAACCTCGGATTTTTCCGAGTTGCATTTGAGTTGATTCATTTGAAGCCAATTAAAGACTGCCTCCAGACAGCCTTTGATGAGAGCACCATCGAAGTCCATATCTTTCTCGCATGAGAAAAGGAGCTGAGTATCATCAGCATAAGAGACAATCTGGGCACCGAAAGACTCCGCAAGTGCCGCCAGAGGGGAAATATAGATATTAAAAAGAGTAGGACTCAGGATTGATCCCTGAGGCACACCCACCTCCATGGGTGGCACTACCGCGGAGTGTGGGGGTGCCCAGACTGTTTGTTGGCGGTTGGACAGAAAAGACGAAAACCAGTTGAGTACCGTACCACCAATACCGATCTCCTCAAGGCGCGCTAGAAGGCGGCCATGGGGGACGGTGTCAAATGCCGCCGAGAGATCAAGCAAAATCAGCATTGCCTTCCCCCCAGAGTCCAGGACTTCCTTAATGGCCTCAGTCACCTCCAACAGGGCCGTCTCCGTGCTCATGTTGGCACGGAAACCGGATTGAGTGTGGTGCAGAATACCAAGGGACTCAACGAAGAGCGAGAGGACAGACTGCACGTGCTTTTCCGCAACTTTTGCCAAGGCTGGGAGCAAGGAGATAGGTCGATAGTTGGCAAGAGTAGTGGGGTCTAAGGACGGCTTCTTCAGCAGTGGTACGACCATCGCTTGCTTCCAGATGGAAGGAAATGTGCCTGTTTCTAAGGAGCGGTTTATAATGGGGTTCACCATCGGGTTTAGCACATGGGCCACTTTAGCCAACAGCTTGGCAGGGCAAGGGTCCAACGGAGAGCCCGATCTTATTTTTAAGAGTAATTCCAGAGAGTCAAGAGGTTGGAGAGGAGGGAAACTCATCAGGCTGGGTTGCCCCTGCTTAGGCACCTCAGACGGGGTATTGGGCCAGGACAGTCCTCCCAGGTCGAGAGAGGAAAAAGTAGCCTGAATACTCCTGATTTTATTGGAGAAGAAGCTGGCTAATTGAGAAACCCACGTCTCAGAAAAGGAACATTTGAGGGAGCTGGCGGCAGGAGAGGTAAATTCTTTAACAATAGCAAAAATTTCCTTGCTAGTGTTCGCAGCTTCTTCAATCCTATGGGTGAAGTACATTTTTTTGGCTACATAAATTTCTTTATGATAAGCCTTAATACAGGACCTATAGGCCTCCTTTAGTGAATCTAAATAGTTGGCACGCCAAGCTCTCTCGGCCTTCTTACAAAGCCTTCTACTGGTATTGAGAGCGTGTGTGAACCAGGGGCCAGAGGCACGTGAGGATTTCTTAAGGGAACGCTTAGGCGGGGCTAAGTCCTCCAAACACTGTGCTAGCCATGTTTGAAAGCGAAGGAGGTCCAGTTCTAAGTCCCCGGTGAGAGAACAAGGGTGAGATAGCCTATAGTGCTCAATCATCTCAGGTGTGACTAGATGAAAGGGGCGTGACAGGCGGGACTGACATCCGACAGGCCTACCCGTCCCCGCGAACAGGGACTGAATCTTAAAAGTTAATAACGAATGGTCCGACCATAAGACGGGAAGAGGGGGTGCAACAGAGATGGGAGAGGTGGAGAAGATCTGGTCCAATGTGTGGCCTTTATCGTGGGTCGGCGATATCACGTAGGGTAGAAGGCCCAAGGGAGCAGTGATATCAAGTATCTGGATAGTGTCAGTGGCAGCCAGAGTATCAAAATGTATGTTAAAATCGCCCAATAGGATAAAATGTTTAAATTGAATGCTCAGAGTAGATATTATAGTAACAAGCTCTTCGCTAAAAGATCCCAAGGGGCCTGGCGGTCGATAAATCAGCAGACCGGCACAGGATTGAGCCGGCGAAAAGGAAAGGCAAAAACCCAATGCTTCAACCCCGTGGATTTCATTCGTGGGGATAATGGAGCATTCGTACTGTCTATCTATCAGCAATGCTACACCCCCAAGCACTGTATAAAGGCAATTACAATTACAAAGAACGTACCTGTCCTCACTCCTGCAGCTCACCTCAAAAGGACTGACCTGAACCACCAGACTGGGCCTTACTTCAAAACAAACAGAGGCCTCAGACCTCAGTGTGTCAACACTGGCGGTATTTACAATTTACTAAGAGTATAGACACACCTGCTAAATTACAGATTCACCATTGCCTCTAAATGGCTCTATCGTCACGTGTGACACCGCCAGCCAGGCCTGGATGTTAAGCCAACAGCGCCTTGCATTCTGGGAGTTGTGCTGTGACCATCTCAGTAAGGGGTTAAACATTCCAGCATGCAAAGTGTTGTTGGATAAAAGCTACGAATGGACACGACATGGTGCCAATGCCACTTGGCAGCTATGTTTTATACAAGCACAAGGGGATGTTTAATTCCCTCAACACAAGCTGCAGACGTCTGGCATCAAATAGCAAATACGTTGTGCGGAGAACCCAGAAACGTGCTGTGTTTAGCCCCCGTGTATGGACCTGAGATGTCATTCTCTAAGAGACCCAGTGGTAAAAGCCCACAGTTGTCTCTAATGCATGTTAGTACCAGGAGTTTGCCTCCGGTGTTTCGCTGCTCTATAATGCCGTGTTTGTACTGTAGTCGCATGTGCGCTGTTTGCAGCGCCAGGTTCCATCTGTGCACATCTTGTTTTTGAGGCTGTATAATGTTGTGTTTGTACACAGGATGAACAGTTTAGTAATACGATTGTTGCACACCCCAGGGCAGGTTGTATGTTTGAACACCCTATTTGCGGGTTATTTTATAGAGCCACTTTTGTACAACACAAGGCGGGTTGCCTCCTCGGACATACTCACTCACCTTTAGGCCTGGCCTGCAGCTTCGGAGGCGAGCGGGAAGCAGAAGACAGGGCAAACTGGGCGAGGCTAGCCACCAGGCAGGGGCTAGTACTCTAGTATAATTAAATTAACCTGGCACGGCGGCCGCACCCTTCTTCTCAGTTAGTACTAGTACAAGTCACGCGCACTTTTAATTACAATGCGCATGACAATCGCATGCATTAGTCACCAGCCCCGCCCCCACCCTGAAGACCGCGCAGACGCATAGACAACAACTGCGCGCCGCCACGCCCACGCATCATTTAATTATGAAGAGCCGGCCCAGGCGTACTGCGCACCAACTATTTAATTAATTTATTAAAAGGCTCAGGCAGGCCGGCATGGTATTCGCACAGCACCATAATTAATGAAGAGAGGCTTAGAGGCCGTCACCGTGGCGTGCGTGCACCATTTAATTTATGGGGACTTGGGGAGGCCGTGCGCGCAGGAGCACCATTTTATTTGCGAAGACTGAAGAGGTTTGTTTGCAGCCGTCTCCCTCCGCTGAGAGTGAGGGGGCCCCTGGAGCGTGGGGGCCCCCCACACCGCGGGAGTTGCGGGGGCCTGTGTTACGCCCCTGCTCCACAGGGACTTTTGGCCAGGCATGTGCCCAACAATATTTGTATGCACGGATCCCACAAGCGCCTATTATAACCCTGTACTGTACTTAAAGGCCCAAGGCCAGCCAGCCAGAGGCGAGATGCACTCTCACAGCCGGACTGGAAAAAGCAACCAGCCCTGACAGATTGCTGCTCCACCGGCCCCGCGAGCGCTTTGAGGGGGGATGGGTGCTAGTGTGGAGCACCGCTCCTGCCACTAGTACAAAACTATGCCCCTAGGCCAGAGCAACAGCAGGTTAGTTGGAAGCCAGCATACTACAGGCAGAGATTTAAGTGTGATGAAAAAAGTGGGTGTCCCTAAAAGGGGTGTGGTCTATGTAATTAAGGTTGTTTGGCTTAAACATGTAAACTAAAATTCTGTGCTTCCCACAGAGGACCACTCAACCAGTACTTTGGTGCCTTTCTGAGCTTTCTTTTACTGCATCCAGGGACATAACACTGCTGAAACACATCTAAAACCAGCCAGGACTATTGGCTTTGCCTATAGTTATTAGCTGTGAAAGAGAAATGAGTAACAACAATGATGTTGTTGTAAATAATTAATATTGAAAATGTTTCAATTCTGAAATTGTGGGACTGTGAATTAAATATTGCTATATCCAACGGAAGGGGTTGTTGCCTTCAGAGTGTTTCAATCACCCATTTTCTTTCCTTCCCAAAACATTCCTCTGCAGTCTCTGTTAGTCACTTGTGCTCTTTCTCTCTCCACATCTTTCTAAAATCCTCCATATGCTTATCTCACACCTCATCTCCTCCATCTTCTGCACACTCTTTTCACTCTCTCCTGCATGAGCTGCCTAGCATCTCATTCACTTCACCTCCACATACACATAGCACGCACTCACCTGTAAGCGCTGCATTTTCTTCTCATTGCAGCTGGTCAACATTTTGACAACTGTATAACCTCCTTCACACGCATAGCATCACAACTACACTTGGCATACATAACCAGCTTTGCAGAGAGGCCATGGATTGGATGGTCATGTATTTTGAATATGTTTTTCACCCCCGGACAGGCCCCGAGGAAAACGTCGACCTGCCGCCTGCTGAAACTCCGTAGCTCTCCCGTGAGTCCTGGTATAAACACCTGACGGCAACTCTGCTCAAAGTATGCACTACAAGCATAATATGTTGCCGGAAAAAAAATATACCAAAACAACATCCTGGGAAAAGCCAACACTCCGAGGGTACGCACGACTAAGTAAAGCATGTGAAACATAATAAATAGGACCGGCACGGATTACCTTGACGTTGTTTACATTCTTTGTTCAGAAATCGTTCGACATTTTGGCCAGTAAAGTTGAAAAGGGCCCCGTTTCAATGGCTGTTTTGAAATACTTGGGTTTGAGACACGGGCCACTTCAAGCACTGGCTACAGCTAATGCTGTGGCCCCGGTTTATAACAGGCTGCGTTTGTGACCTATAGAAACCACGTCCACGTTTCCTTCTTGGAGCATGAACTGGCTCAAAGCTGGAGTTTCACCGTCAGGGTCCGTCCGCTCCCTAGTTATTCAGTCACGTGGCTCTAACACCAGATGAGTGTGCAAGGCTGAGACTCCGCACCAAGGGCCGGTCCAGGAGAGGCACCCGCCTGGTGAATTGCACTCCGGCGCCGATAATCTTTGAGCCGCTGCCCTGGGCAGATGGGTAGCACTAGCAACGTTGCCATGGGCATTAATAAAAACACGGACAAAGGGCCCCTCACTGCTTTTGGGAAGTAAAAAAATAAATAACGCACCCAACGCTTCCCGTCTAACCCTCACTGGGGCCCGGTGTGTAGTGTCGCGGTCTAGTGGACGCGCGCACTACGTAATGATGTAGATGTGCGTAGCGACCGTTTGGACGCTACTGCGCATGCGCGGTATAGCGCGCGAGCGAGAGACGCGATCGGAGCGTGTTGCCCGGCGCTCTCTCTGTAGGTGACTTATATAGTGCAATAAAGGTTCCTTTTTGCAAGCAGAACGTATCCTGAGAGTCTGTGGGGGAAAGTAACATACAGCCTGGCACCCAACTACATTACAGTGGCGACGAGACTGGGACAAGAAGAACCCTAGGTGCAACAGGTGGAAGGTGCCCCCAACCTGCAGCAGAGAAGAAGCCCACCAGGGGAGATACCACCCTACGCGGTAAGAAGACCGGAAGGACCAAGGGCAGACACCTACAAACTGGGAGAGCGCGGCAGAGGCAGATAGAAGCCGGGGAGTGGCACGTGGGCAACGGAGGAGCCAGCCACGAGGTAGAGGATATCGCAGGCGGACAGCGGAACCGCAGAGGAGATCCTGGCGGAGTCAGGGGACGACGGAGCAGCCAGCTCGAACGCAGTCCCAGGTACCCGAAGCAGGGGAGCGGGGACGGACGCACCAGGTAGCCCAAGGAAGCAAGTGGACGCCAAAATGAGTGCACAGTCATCGACTCTGACGACGCCGATACCTTTCCTACCACGCCCGGGAGAACCCATAATGAAGTGGGAAGACTGGAGGGAGTACTTCAAAAACTACCTGGAAGCGCTAGAAGATGAGAACGAGGAGGCGTTCTCTAGTGCCAGGAGGAAGAGGATACTCCTACACAACCTAGGACCAGAAGGGATACGAGTGTTTCAAAATCTCACACCAACCACCAGACCTGTAGGGGACACAGACGTGTTCACCCATGCCATAGAAGATTTGGACAACCACTATCGACCGGCAGTGTGCACCTCCATCGACCGCTATAACTTCCAGCAGAGGAAGCAAGAAGCGGGGGAATCCGTAGATGACTACGTGGCGGCGCTGCGGAAGCTGGCGATGACGTGCAGGTATGGCGGACTGCAGGACGAATTCATCAAGGACCAGATCGTCATGCACACGACAAGCAAGTCAGTACAGGACAAACTATGGGCGAATGGCGATGCGACGCTGAACGAAGTGATCGCCATAGTGAAGAGAGCGGAGCTAACAAAACGATGTGCGGAAGCAGCCAAGAGAGAACCGGCCCCCAGACTCACAGTCAACAAGGTAGACGACGCGGACCACCAGACGCGGGGGAAACAAACGACGGGGGAGTACAGAGGAGCGGCCACAGGGAAACCAAGACCCGGACCGACATGGAAACAAGGGAAAGGCGAGGCCATGAAATGCTACAGGTGCGGCAGCTCGAACCATGCAGCGCACGACAAACGGTGCCCCGCGTTCAGAGCCAAGTGTGCGTTCTGCGGCCTAGTTGGCCATTACGAAAAGGTATGCCGCAGAAAAGGAAGACAGCAGGCGGTGAAGTTCGTGGCACAGGACGAGGGGGAAGACGCAGAAGACCGCGAAGAAGACGAAGAAGTCCTGTGTATCGAAGACCAGGTACTGGGCATAGAGGGGAGACGAACGCGCAAACCCCAGTGCGACATGATCATAGGAGGCATACCCATCACCATCGTGGCGGACTCAGGATCTCCTTACACGATCATTCAACGTTCAGTATGGAACGAGAGGTTCAGACCCACGTGGGGCGCGCGACTAGAACCCCCCGACATTCGACCTGTTACTTACACAGGGGACCCAATCCCGATGGTAGGGTTCAAGACTATGAAGTTCCAGTTCAAGGAGCGGAGTGCGCTCTGCAAGCTGTACGTCGCGGAGAAGGGACCGTCAGTCCTGGGCTGGATGGACCAAGGAGTGTTGGGAATACAGCTGAACCCAGGAGGGGACACCCAGGTGATGGTGACTCTGGACGGAGAGGAGTCGACGGCAGAAAAATGGCGGAGCGGGCACCCGAAGGTCTTCGGCGGGAAAATTGGGAGACTGGAGAAGTTCTCCCACAAAATCGTCCTCAAAGAAAACGCCCGGCCGGTAGCGCACAAGGTACGGAACATCCCGATTGCGGTAAGGGAGGCGGTGCAACAGGAGCTCCTCCGACTGGAAGAAGGGGGAATCATTGAGCCCATTGACAGCGCGGAGTGGTTGGCGCCATTGGTGGTGGCCATGAAACCGTCAGGCAAAGTGCGCCTCTGTGTGGACCTCAGGGAGTTGAACAAGTGCATAGTGGTGGAAAGGTTCCCCTTGCCACGCATAGAGGAAATGTTGGCCCGCACGAAAGGAGTGAAATGGTTCTCCACCATAGACTTGCAATCGGCATACCACCAAGTAGCACTACATCCGACAAGCAAAAAATTGACATCGTTCATCACGCCGTTCGGCTGCTACCAATTCTGCCGCATGCCCTTTGGTCTCGCCTCGGCAGCGGCGGTGTTCCAGAAGCTAATGGCCCGCCTATTCAAAGACATTGAGGGAGTGCAATACTTTCAGGACGACATCCTAGTGATGGGGACGGAGCTGGAGGACCATGACAGGAAACTGTCGGCAGTATTGAAGATCCTGGAAGAGAAGGGCCTAACAGCAGAGTGGGAGAAGTGTCATTTTGGAATGACATCAGTCACCTACCTGGGACACGAGATCGGGGCGCAAGGAATAACGCCGAAGAGAGGGAACGTAAAAGCCATCTGCGAAGCACCGCCGCCCACCTCCAAGGAAGAAGTACGGTCGTTTCTAGGGATGGCAGAGTACTACAGTAAATTCGTCCACCACTTTGCCACAAAAACCCACCACATGAGGCAACTCACGAGGGACAAGACGGCGTTCATATGGACAGAGGAGACGCAAGAGGAGTTCGACACAGTGAAACGGGAAATTGGTGGAGCGATCCCGTTGCAAGGATTCGATCCCCAGGGGCGGTCAATATTGATGACGGACGCGAGTGAAAAGGGGCTGGGAGCGGTGCTCATGCAGGAGAGACCTGAAGGCGGCACGGAGACGATCAGCTTCGCGTCCCGGACGCTGACAGCATCGGAACAAAAGTTCAGCGTGATAGAGAAAGAGATGCTAGCGGTAGTGTGGGCCATGGCGAAGTACCGTCAGTTCCTGTGGGGAACCAGATTCCAGGTGAAGACAGATCACAAGCCTCTCGTGAAAGTACTGACATCAGATGGCCATGCCAGTGCCACGCCCCGGATTGCGAAAATGACACTGAAACTCCTGGAGTACAGGTACGACGTGGAGTACATCCCGGGCTCCAGAAACAAAATAGCGGACTACCTCAGCAGGGCATCTGCGATGGACAGCGCCTCCGACGACAGGGAAGACGACGACGAGATGGTGGCTCTGACGGACGATCCGGAAAAAGCCATCAGCAGGCAGGAATGGAAGAACGCGTATGAGGCGGATGAGGACATGGAGGACGTCAAGACGTACATCGTGAGGGGATGGCCGGACAGAAGGAGACAAAGATCAAAAATCAGGCAGTTTTACGAAGTCAGAGAAGAGCTGTCGGTGGGCAACGACGGAGTGTTTGTCTACAGGGGTGACAGGGTGGTGCCACCGGAGAACATCGTACCCACCCTGCTAGCCATACTTCACGAAGGCCACCTGGGAATCGTGAAGACAAAGGCCAGGACAAAACAAACTTACTGGTGGCCAGGGATGGACACGCATGTGGAGAGGCACGTGAAGGACTGTGCGCAGTGCCTAGGGGCGGACAAGACACTCAAACCAATGAGACCACCCTTAGGGAAATTCAAAAACCCCAGCAACCCGTGGGAAGAGGTAGCAGTGGACATCCTGGGACCGATACTGGACGACCAGGGGATCCCCAAATATCTATGTGTACTAGTGGATAAATACTCGAAATGGCCAGAAGGGCACATCAACGAGATCATGGACACGGACGAGATACTACGCTTCCTCAAGGCGTTGTTCCTCCGGGAAGGCATACCCAGGAGCGTTATCAGCGACAATGGCCCCCAGTTCATCTCCGACAAGTGGGTCACGTTTGCGAACAGGAACGGCATAATACTCAAACACACCTCAATATACCACCCATCCAGCAATGGACAAGTAGAGAGGTTCAACAGGGTGCTGATGGGTTCCATACAGGCGGCCATCACAAGAGGCAAAGACTGGGAGAAAGAAGTGCTCAGCACGATATGGGCGTACCGCATCACCCCCACCGGTACGGGGTATAGTCCCTTCCAGATCTTACGGGGACGACAACCCTTTACCAGAGACAATGTGGCGTGGCAGGAGAAGACCATCACCAGCAAATGGTCTCCAGCGGTGGTGCAGCACAACCTGCAGAAGGCACAGCGCATCTATACGGAACACTACAACAGCCACAAGAGGACAAAAGAAACAGCGTTGGAAAAAGGGGAGTGGGTCAGAGTGAAGCTGGCAGTCCTTAAGCGGAAAGGTGAAAGCAAGTACTCCCCACCCCTCAGAGTAGAGGAAGTGTATGACCGGGCGGCACTACTCAGTGACGGTAACGTGTGGTCACACGAGCGCATGGCCAAATGCAATAAGATCTTACAGTGGCCCCGAGAGTGCATGGAAGGGGAAACCCCGGCAGAAGGGCCGATAATGGACACAGAGTCATCCGAGGGAGGCCATGGAGAGGACACGAGCGGTGAGCAAGAGAGAGAGAGAGACAACTCAGGGAGAAGACCCTTGGGGGAGACCACTAGAGAAGAGGGCGAGGTAAAAGAGAGGGAGAGCCAGGGCTCTCCGAAAGGTACCGACGGAGGCCCGGTCGCAGAGGGAAGCCGAGAAGGACATTCCACTCCGGTAAGACACACCCGGGGGGGAAGAGCAGTGGTGAGACCATCCAGGTTCAGAGACTTTGAAATGGACTGACCTCCGGGTCGAGGACTTTGTGTGTGTGATATGAAAAGGGGAGATATGTAGTGTCGCGGTCTAGTGGACGCGCGCACTACGTAATGATGTAGATGTGCGTAGCGACCGTTTGGACGCTACTGCGCATGCGCGGTATAGCGCGCGAGCGAGAGACGCGATCGGAGCGTGTTGCCCGGCGCTCTCTCTGTAGGTGACTTATATAGTGCAATCAAGGTTCCTTTTTGCAAGCAGAACGTATCCTGAGAGTCTGTGGGGGAAAGTAACATACAGCCTGGCACCCAACTACATTACACGGTGCAGCTGCACCCTCCGCAACTCAGATATCTACGCCCCTGGCCCTGCACCCACTCACATCCCCCAGTGCTCCACAAAGCACACACAGTTTCCACACAGACCTGCCCCAGTGGTCTCGGGTCGGGACTCTGCAAAAAACACACCTCCGAGGCACAGAATTCAGCGCTGTCAACTCTCGAGCCCGGGGGCACAGATTCCAGAGGCAGGCGAGCCGAGCCTGCCGCGAGAGAGAGAGAGACACGAGAGGAGGGCCTTACAAGAACCATGGGGTTACCGCCCCTCCATGTACACTGAATGGGAACACCCCCCTCCCTTCACAGAGGTTGTACGAGTGCTTCTGCTGAGGGGGCCCCCTGGAGCTAGACCCCCCCCCCCCCCCACCGCACCGCGGGGGCTGCGGGGGCCTGTGTTATGCACCTGCGGCATGCGAGTACTCCACAAAGCAATTAAGTTAATAAATAGATTAATAAATAATTACAAGAGAGTCCCATTTCTGTACCTAAATCCAGGTCCTGGGAGAATGCTTTATAATTATAAAATACTGCTGGTGGGTTTCCAGAGGCACTACACAACACCAATGCATTGCATGAACTGGCTACGTCATAACATTTGGTCACGTGGGTGGGAGTCATGAGACCCGTTGTCTTTTTATTGCTTCCATTGGCTACGAAATGTACCGGTCCGGGGCAAATCACTTTGCGGTTCTGCATGGCCCATCCCAAGGCGCCTCAAAGATGGAGAGCATTCAAACCAGGCAACCGAGTGGCGCCGCAGTTATAAACTGCATATTTACACTTGGCAAGGGCGAGAAATTCGGGAAATAGCACCCGCGGGTTCCACGGAGCGCAGGTCAGGAAGAATAGGCAATAATGTCTGTCTCTGAGGCCCAAGAATGACTTGCAATAACCGGAGCTTTTATCAGGTGCTGCCGTGGCTGGCAGGCCGGCCGATGCACCGGCAGACGCGCTGCGCTCTCATTCACGGCTTCTCCCGCCCTCCGAGCACCTCTTTGTCTCGCGCAGACGCCTTGCACAGAGCGTCTTTCAAGGGTCTCTGGATTGAAAGAGCTTCTGATAGTTTGAATTTGATTCAAGCCTTTGCAGGCCCCATTATCTCTCCTAACACTTTCCTAATTTTCTCCCCAAACACCTTGGGGAACGCCGGGGGCGCCTTAAGCACGGCGTGCTTCTGAATACCTGGGCAGAAGGTTGTGTGTGAAGGAACCTGGCACCGATAAACGGCTCAAGAGGAGAAAAAGTTGGAAGACACGCGAGGAACAGAGAACAAGCATTGGCCACATGGCTGTAAAAGTAACGGCCTCGCGGCCGTGAAAGCGAAAGTGATCGCGATCGCGGTGAAAGAGAAAGTGATCGCGAGGACGCGCTCTGTGGTAAGCACGTGAGTGGTGCGCGTGCAGCAGTGATCGCGCTGGAAGGGAGGCAGATGGCGGCTGCGCACGTGAACGCAAGCTTCAGGCCAGCAAGGTCTGGTAGCACTTTGAAAACAAACAACTATACAAAATCCTGAGGTCTACAAAAGTACTAAGGAAGTGTGGAAAACCACTACTGGCTGTTTTAACAAAATAAACAATAATAATGTGAAACAAAACAAAACCAAATAGATCAGCCCAAGGTAACTAGCTATGGGCATATCCCTTTATAGGATGAAATCCCTCACTCTCCAAAGGTGACATGCTTCATCATTTGGGATTCTCCTCCCAGAGGAAAAACCATCACGGTTTTAAATCTAGACCATTGGTGCACTGCTTTTTTAATCCTAGCGAAGTACGTCTAACAATAAAGATTTTTTTATGTCCTTTAGCTAGTTTTATTTTGCACTTTCCTCACAGTTTTGATAATATTTTGTTTGCACTGCGTCCTCACTCATACTATTAGCTCTTCATTTGTGGATTTGGAACATCCAGCACTATATCAAAAGCATCCCTGAGCTCCACCCTCTCAGAGAGGGGGTTGTAGCCCCAGAGGAACTAGGTTTTTCCTCTGGGAGGAGAATCCCAAATAATGAAGCATGTCACCTTTGGTGAGTGAGGGATTTCATCCTGTAAATGGATATGCCCATAGCTAGTAACCATGGGCTGATCTATTTGGTTTTGTTTTGTTTCACATTATTATTGTTTATTTTGTTAAAACAGCCAGTAGTGGTTTTCCACACTTCCTTAGTGCTTTTGTAGACCTCAGGATTTTGTATAGTTGTTTGTTCTGAATTTGGGGAATAAATCCTGTGTGGTCTTAAAACTCTGCCTGGGACCCTCCTGCTTTGAACCGTATATTGTTATAGCACTTTGAAAACCCCAATACTAAATGTCTCGAAGAGCAGCGCATGCGCTGGCTCAGGCAAGACCTAAAAAGTAGCTCCTGCTGTGGAATTGTAGAGTGCTACAAGTTGTCAAATCAAAAGGATGGTAAAAGAACCATGCTCCAGGCAAATGACAAACCCAAGAAGATGAAGCAAAGCCACAGAATAAGGTCCATGCAATGAGATTGATAACAAAGCCAGCCAATGGTAAGCAATCGTTTGACCCAAAGTCCAGTGTATTTGTCTTGCCCACAACAGGTCTTCAACAATGGTTAAATGATGCAATTAGGACAGACCTAAAAATAGTTATCAACAACCCTGAATGGGGTTTAAAAGCTATACAAGTCAATGATACAGATTCCTAACTCTACTAATGCAATTGTACCCATCATATTATATTGCATTATATTCTATTATGGCATTGTTGTTGCGCTTCATACCTGTTGTGGGGTGCTGAAGCACTTTTTAAGTATGCAGCATGCTACACCATGAGGGTGGATCAGAAGCAAGAGCTGAAAAGAACCCAGGCACAACACTTGGGCTGTACAATGAATTAGATATACTTGAGTGAGCATTCTGGCAGTGGTCATTTTCAAGCAGTAGCAACACAATTGAAGTGGTCACGCGTTAAAAGTTCGATTTGAGAAGGTTGAAAAATAGGCCAGAGCATAGTGCTTGGGGCCTAGTGATGAAAACATGTTTATTGAATGGAGTTTCTCTTATACACAAGGAAGGTTTAGGTCTATACCACAATCAAGAGAATATGATGATTTGTGGTAGAATGTACTCTGGGGTATAATCAGTTGCACAAATTAATACCGCGATACTAGTGTTCTAGGTTATAAGTGATGGAAAATCGAATAAGAGAAATGCTCAATTATGGTTCAAATAAAGTAAAGTGTAAGTTGTCACACAACAGCTGGCTACTCGACCATGCCATCCTTTGCAAACTCTCCACATACCAGGAGAACCACATGGGCTTCTTCACGTCTAAACACATGTATTTGAGATGCCTCAATCGCCTCTGTAACATTTTCCTTCAGGAAATATAACTGGGACAAATAAAACAGTGTGCTTTGGTGGACAGTTGGGGTATGAATACTCCTGGATAGGGAAGCATGGCCTTGTGTAGAAGAGTCTTAGCATTACCTGATAAGTACATTGCTGGTTCACCCACTCTCCTCTAGGAGACAAGAATAGATTTTAAAAGCATTATTAAATATAAAAGGTATTAGGATGACATTGGATAAAGTTATTGCTTTGTAGAGTCTTGTAACTGCACTTTAAGAAGCAGCGTCTTGAAGCCAGGTGTAGACGGGATGCTATAGAGAGGCAGGTGAGGCCTCTGGCCAGATCTCGATCTTCTGGATGTCTTCATCAGTCTCTTGCTCCAATCAGTTTTTCTACTCTTGTTATCTGTGCTCAGTTGTTGCAGTTGTTACAGTCCAGGGTGGTGCAGGATGGACATGTACAGCAGTGCTGCTCCCATGGCTTTTTACCTCTAGCGGCTGCAGCCTAGTGTGGAACTTGAAGACTGGAAAATGTCAGAGCACGCTGCACATGGCAGCTCGTCTTCAGCAGTAGTGGCCTCTTTAGGCCAGATGCAGACAGGACTTTGGGTTGGGGGTACAACCTCTGAACTAATCTTGACCTTGTAAATGTCTTTGACAGTTGGAGCATCTGTGCCCACCACAGGGATGAAGCGTTCTAACTCTGACATGAGAAGCTGCAGCACCAGACTTGGTGGATGGCAAATTACACGATGCTTGATACTCACAGAAGTTTTGACGTGGTCATGCTTAGAACTGATCAGAGAGACCAGGATACCCACAGCACGCACTGTGAGGTCCTGGCTTTGCTGCCTTGTAATTACTTGCTTTCTTTGGGTATTCCTCTTTCATGGACGTGCTGGGCTTCTCCTTCTTGACATTCTCTCCTCCTGCATGATCAGGCATATTCCTTCTCTCTCTCTCTCAGCTGGCAAGCTTCTAAGATCTAGGTGAACTCTCAGCTCCTCCAGCAGAAAGTGCGCACTTCAGGGAGACTAGCTGTCACACGTGTACCATCCCTGGTCATACAGCAGTATTTGGAGAACTCTGAGGAGAGCTCTCTTCCTTGGTCATGAAGAACCTGGAACCAAGTGGGGTGGTTTATATCAACTTTCATACGCATATTCCAGACAGAGGATTTAGGATTTAGAACCACTGTGTAAGGTTTCAGAACCTGTTTGGGTTGGTTGTTTTTCAAATTTCAATTTCGGGCTATTCCTCAGATATAGCCTTTCTGCAAGGTGTTGGTTCTCACAGCAGGTATCAATAATGCTGGCTTCAAAATTTGTTCAAAATGGATCGTGAGTTTTCTTTTTCTCGGTCTCATCAGCCTTCTGAAAGCAGTAATCAAGGATAGACAAAAGCACAAGCCTTACCTAGAAACGTCCTAACAGAAATTCCAGTCGTAAGCATTACCAATACCATCTACCAAATGGCAGTGTTCAAGTAGATCTAATGAGCAACCTTTTGCTAACAAGAGCTGCGTTCTCCATCCTCATCCACTTCAGCTTCTGGGTTTCCACCCTCCAATCACAGAAGTGCAGTCAATACGCCTCCACAGTCTGGTGAAGCAATACGTCCAAATGGTTTCACCATAACTGGGTCCGCAGCTACCAGCACATTATGTGACTACTCAGGACATGCATAATAGTTCTATGTCCAGTAAGAGGGCACGCCTTTCCAGGTAACAGAACAGGTTCTGGACCTCACATTACCAGGGACGGACTTAAGCCTCTGGGCACATGATAGAGTAATCAAGATACCTGGACACCAGTTTCACATGCAGGGAAAATTCCGGTCTGAACTCAATATATGTAAAGTGGCAAGTTTGGAACTGAATTCAGTTACGGCTGGAGCTGGGGAATATCTCAAGGAAGGCTTGATGCCCGCACACCCTAATGTTCCATTGCGGTACAGGGTCCTAGGTACATAGTAGCCACCACACCCACAGTGATGCAATCATTTTCTTGCACCCATTTGAAGATGCTGACTTTCTTCAGGCTCTACATATCCATCAGTTTGACTATCCATGGCCCAAATGTGCCCCTGTTCCTGGCCAAGGCTTTATTTTGGAGTGCTTTGCAAGATTTATATTTTGAGGATTTCAGCACATTTGCTATCGCAATGTTAACCTGCCCTTGGTCAACAACTTCAATTTCTCTCCTTTATGAAAGGCATTTATAACTTGGGGAAGCAAAATGTGGCTACTCTTGACTGGCTTGGATTGGACTGGATCTTTGCAGAAAGACAGGTGCCTTGGCCTTCAAGGACTTTATGTCGGGAACGGCGTTGGGCTCAGAGGTAAAAGGTTTATAGGTTGGAGATTGATGGGCTCTATGTCAGAGTACGAATGAAAAACTTTGAGAACAAGAGCATGTTGACCTTGTTGTTTGCTACCTCTTCCACTGCTGGCTTCTTCCATGCCACAGACTAGGGCAAACCATTCTGGACCCATCCGTTAATTTTTGTTTTTCAACCATTACTAAACATCTAGTTTCCCTAACTTACTCTGGGGCATATTCTCAAGGAGTTATCACCGAGTTATCGGCACTTTATCTCAGCCAAAGTCGCAATACATTTTTCGCCCCATTCACAAGCTGGTGCTAACAGCCGATATCACCAGTTAACCTGCGATAGCAGTGGCAAAATCACTGCCACAGATGAGTCCGGCAACTATCGCTAATGAGATGCAGAGTAGGTGTTCCCGTGCAAAAAGCCACGACAACACCACTCTGCAACATTCTCAACAACCAGCCAGATTGGCTATAAGATCTCAAAAAATGTGATAAGGTATGTTAGCAGCAGGTATGTAACACCTGCTCTGACCTGGTGTAAAGTCGGACGACAACCTGCAGTATGAAAGGGAGCCCAGCCCAGAGCCACACCTGAAGAACAACAGATGCCATGGTGCTACTGACCATACATCCCAGAACCCGAACAGGGCCACAACATCCACCCCCTCCAACCCCAGGATCACCCCCCCCCCCGGGCCCTACTCCGGGCACCCCCCCCGGACAAAGATATGTCACATCAACCTTACGATATCATGAACAAAACAATTTGCCTTATGTCGCACAATTACAATACCTAACATACACGTGTGGTCAGAAAAAGGAGAATCATACATTCATCTTAGAATTTCAAAAAAATGTGTTTCATTCAGAATAAACATAAAACATCTATTTTAAAGAGTCATGGCGGGTCCTCTCAGGACAATCTGTAAGTCACAGCCTGCAAAACAAAATTCTAAATAAGAAGGTGTGTCATGCGCTGATCAAAGGACAGAGAAAGCGAGCGAAAGAGAGAGTGAGATAGAGATAGAGAGAGAGAGAGTGAGAGAAAGAGAGGGAGAGAGAGAGAGAAAGAGGGAGGGAGAGAGATAGAGATAGAGAAAAAGAGAGGGAGGGAGAGAGAGAGAGAAAGAGAAGGAGAGAGAGAAAGAGAAAGAGAGAGATTGTACAAGGAGTGCAAGGCATATTGGGCTCTTGGCTCATACATGCCAACTGTTGTGTGTATCGCTATTTGTGCACACAAGGTCTAAGGCCTGGCATCAATTGTAACACGAAGGCCACATCACATTTCAAAAATGCAAGCAGTAGTCAGACTAACATTAGGTATGAAAGCTCCTTTGCCTCAATACACAAGGCGGAAGGACATCTGAACCACTGACCTTGGTCTTGAATGCGGCTGGCACCCCCTGCGTGAGATACCATACCAGATCTTGACGACTCCAACACTACGAACTGCGCTAATGAAAGACCAACGTGTCTATACTCCACACACACAGTTGTCCCTGCTTGAGGTACACCTGCATGGGATGCCCTTGACACAGAAGTAAAAAACCACCCATAGGTCCAAACGTTGCACACAAATACGACTCATTGCTCCGAGCTGTGGCATATCATCCACATAACTGTTGTCGGTCAGAAGAGTGCCGGTGCTACAAGACCAACAAATGCAATGGCAGGCAATCCCGGGCACATACACCACCCCTGTCATGTGGAACTGTACCATGCACGTATGCTGCATCTGTTGGGATCACTGCCACTGGCAGTGTTGCGCATCAGTTACCGTCTGAGTTTCCGTCTTGCGTACAGCACCTGCGTCCAGCCATGGTTCCACTGTCGATCATGCACATTCGAGTGGCCCATGGAGGTGTGCCTATCCAACACAACGGTAGCTGAACTGGATTATGACTTGTGTGTGTGCCCCCTGTTGGCCCATGAACAGGACTGTAACCGTGATACCCGTGCATGGGATGCCTTGATATTTGGCGTATGCGCTGGGAGTTGTGCATGGGAGATTGCACAACTCCTCGTGTGCAGTGGCCACATCGAGGCGCCCCCCTATTGGGCTGTGTTGCGGATTGGTGAAACGGCGTGGACGGAGCACAGCTGCCCAGACCAGTCAATGGATTGACTCGCCCTCGTGTTCCTTGAACTCGACAACAACGTCCTATTGGAACTGATTGCCTATGAAGCTGCGCTTGCATTCATGGACGAGTAACTACGTTCCTGCAGCCACAACTGATTGTCACCCACAGCACAGGTCCCCACACCTTGTAGCATTTTGGAGGAATGGTCACACATCCCACCACAACAGTGGACATGTCTGTCTTCGCCTGGACTCAGAAGGCATGTGTGTGGACCTAAGCGTGTGTACACACACCTGTGCAAGGTGATGCAGTCCCATGAGCAGAGCAGCTCAGCGTCGTTTGGCAACGTTCCGAAATCAGACATACTGCTAGGGGAGGGTACACACATGGCAAAGTAGTGCGACATATGACCTTGTAGGACCCTTTCACCTGCTTAATGTCAGCAGAGCACACAGTCGGCGCAGTCCGGTGGTACAGCACTATGCAGATCACATGGGCTGTGAGTCGTGTCCCCTGACACGGGGCAATGATAATACGCCAAGCATCACATGACTTGTCCAGCAAGGCAAGATGGGCTGAGCGCGTTGCCATCAGTAAGGATTTGTGTTCATTTTTGCCTCCCCATATCTTGCACCTCGACATGTTCCTATGCTGCCTGTAAGTGTCTGAAGCATTGGTCTGCATGTTGTGGTCCTTGCCTTGCCCATTCTGACACGCACATGCTAATAAAGTCTACGCAACTTCACTAGTGTACAAATGTGATGAGTGTTGATTAGATTGACAAATCGTGTGCCTCAATGAGCATTGTCCGTACACAGGGAGGGACTTACTGACGCTTGTATATTGGGGGTGAGTCCCTATTGACAGCTCCACCTCTGTGAGCCAGACATTGTGGTTGGGATAGTTGCTGGCTGACCTGTGCTCTTACGTGTCTTCAGCAATGCGAGTATGGTGTCCTACTCCTTGCCATGTAGATCAAGGTTATCAATCAAAACAGACTGTGTCCACACAGATGTGTGTGAGTATATATGCGAAGAGACTTTTTTTGTGACATGTGATGGGGGACACCACTTCAGGCCTGCTACCGAATTTGACAATTCTACACACAGCCCTATTTAATACATGGACGTGGGGCTACGTTGGGGGGTAGCGAGATTGTTGTTCATGTGCAATGAGGCCACAGCTAGTTCACACCTTTCCAGTCATCTAATTGGCCATGTGGGTCAGGGTCAAACATGCGCATTGATGTCACTTAGCAGGGTGTACCTTTTAGTGTAATCAATGTCCTTAAATTCATCCATACTTTTATAAGTGAGTGAACATAGACATGACACATCTGTGTGATTTGGAATGTTTTATTCACATCCTGGGGGATGTCGGAGCTGGAGCAGTACATGGCCATGCCAAGCCCACATTACATGGTTGCCCAGTGGTGGGCCAACCAGAGACCTTGGGGGAATGAAAAAGTAAATATGAAGAGAACGAGTTCAGTCTGCAGCCGGATTGCTGTGTCATTGGTCACCAGGGCAGATATGGCAGTCCATGTCGGGGTCCAGGTAAATTTCGCAGAGTGTTTCGGCATGGAAGATGTGGTCCACACTCAGCTACCTCAATGTCGTCTCGTGCACCATGTCATGTATTTTGACTGCAGCCATGCTATCGGTTATGCAGTGTCACTTGCATTGTCAGTGTGGCTCACAGAGTCACAGCTTTTCTGGATTCAGCACATGTGCATGGGTAGGTTGTGGCATTGGTGATATGGAGGGGGGCCCATTTGTGCACATTTTGGACGGGAGCATACTTGGTGTTTTTATGTGGGCTGCAGTGTGCCAAGGGTATCAGGGACATGTTCCACAATCATTGTAGGTGTGCAGTGTGCTACACACGATTGTGCATGTGTGCCATTGTGCTCATCTCCCTCCATCCCCCCAGTCCCTGGTCATTACCCTGTTGCTGTTGGGTCAGGTCATATCAAGCTGTGTCCAGACCCCCAACTCCTGCCGCTGTCTCCACACTGATGAATGTGGCCACCATTTCCTCCAGCTCATCCAGCTCCTCCTGTGGCGCAGGACTCCCACCTCCAATCGCCTTTGCTGCCTTCCTGTTGGCAGCGAGTTTCTGTTTGGTTTGGCGTTACACATCATGCCAGCGCCTCTTGACCTCCTCGACACTCCAACTGCATTCACGTTGTTGACGCTGGACTTCCATATTTCCGTATGTGTTGCTAATGACGCAGTGGAGGTGACGAACAGTTGTTGGTAGTGTTCTATCACCTCCGTGATGAAGATTCGGTCTTCCTGCGGACTGAACCCCATCTTCCTCTTCCTCTTCTCCTTGCCCTTCCCCGAGCACGGGGTTCCTGGCTGGTCCTCCGTGGGGCTTGTGGGGTTTGGGTTGTCCTCTGCACTCGGTCCGGGAGCATCCATGATGCTACGCAGTTTGATTTGGTTTTGGTGTGTTTTTTTTGTTGCTTTTATAGTGCATTTTCCAGCATGACGCATGGGATTTGCAGGCCTGTCGCTGGTTGTCGCTGATTTTTGTATCGCGATTTGGGGCATCACAGGTTTTTTTGTGTTTCGCATTTTTTCGGCGTAGCGTTAATTTTTAGGCAGTCATTTGGAGCGTTATCCTGCTACTATCGCATGGTGCCGCAGAGTTGGGAATAGAATGTTAACACAGTGTTATTTTGTCGCGATAGACTGCGATGTGTGGAGTTGCGTTAAGCTAATTTTGCGATGGTTATCAAATGTTCTTGTGAAAAGGCCCCTTTATTTCCTCTTTCAATGATTTTAGTTCTCTTCTTTGCCTTAGCGCATGCTTTCCGGCGTTAGCTGCCAGTTTTTTCATCGTCTTGCATGCCAGTGATATGTATCGCTAATGACATGCAAGGTAGGCGTTACTTACCTAAATTTCACGGTAAAAATCGCTAACAGCACTTCGCTGTATTATGAAAGATGACCTGCGATACAATAATTCGCGCTAACCCCCGATGTACGCAGGTTTTTAACACCTGCTAAAAACCTGACTAAAGCCATATCCCCATCAGAAGACCCACAGAAATCAAAGAGGTAGGGGCATATTAGCAAGTAAGGGCAATAATTATCGCCCGTGCCAAGTATCTCTTTGATGTCTGTGCGCCGATCGCTGCCGATGGCAAGGTATCGCCTGAAAACCTATCGCCTCTTAGCAGGAGTTATCACCCCTTTCCCTGACACTATCGCCTCTCACAGACGTGTTGATAATACGTCGGTAAGAAGCCGAAAATTATCAGGGAAAGGAGGCGATAACAAAACTTCCGATACTTGGCACAGGCGATAATTATCGCCCTTACTTGCTAATATGCCCCGTAGAGGGTACCACGGAAGATCCTGAGGTTAGTGAATTACACCTAAACGTTGCCTGCCTCCCTCTCTTCTCCCCATTTTGCACTCTGATGCATAATCCTTAGTCGTTCATCACAGGCTGCTGAGTGGTCGGTCTTGTGGAGAGAGAGTACGGAATGTGTGCACTGCGAAACCCTAAAGTTGTACACCCCAAAATATTACCTCAATTACTCACCGACGGATTGATGAATCTGAGATGTCTTAAACATCAATTTCATGAGACAATGTGTCCCCAAGATAAGGCACCTCACAGCATATCAAAATACAGTCAATTAAGAGCCCACTCAATAATCGAGTGCTAGATCAGGGGTAAAATTTAAAACAATTATTTAAAAAATTGAAAGAGTATGGTGCAGAGATTAAAAATGCAAGAATGTAATGCCAAGAAAGGTTCTCAGAATAGGGCACTACATAGTGTGTAAATCAGAATAATTCTAAGTCCCAGTGAGCAGTAAAATTAATAGCGAAACAGACAGCATCCCAAGTAGTATCTAGGAAAGCTCTGGCTCTCCCCCCAAATCAGGGGTTTATGTACCATTTTCTTCTATAGAAAATTATGAATTCTGCAGAATTATGGTGGTATGAGGATAAAGAATTACGTTCTTAGCAAATCAGAGCACAGATTTATAAAACGTCATATTGCCTTAGCACCTAAGCACTGATCCACTACATGAATATTTATTCTGCCCAGTCTATGCTAGTATCATGTCGAGGTGGCAGAACAAACTATGAACAGAGAACTATTATGAATGAAATGTTATGAGGTTTTCAAAGTTGATCTAGTAGCACCAGCATTTACAAGCCACAAGGTGTGGCTTCTGTTAATGCCATTTTGGAGATGCAGCCCATTTTGATCTACAAGGATTAAAGCAATCACAGAGCAGTTGGCTCCCCTTCGGCTGTCTTAGACCATAGGGTATTGGTTGGAAGAGGCAGAAGGAACATCGGTTTGTTTGGGCTGCTCATGTGAACCATGGGACAAGTTTATTCTACCACATTTCCAATGTCCTAACATGACCACAATTGAAACACTCCTCTTCCCTGTCCATCGCTTCTTCCCATTGTGCCCCCGATCCTCCCTACTTAAACCATTGTTTCTGTCTCCCCATTTCTCCCACCCCTCCCACAATTTGATGGAAGGATTACATTTGTATAGGCATTAGTTTAGATTAAGAAGATTATTTCTTTCCAGAATGATCAGCTACTGATTTGATTTCTGAAAGGCCTTTAGCTTGCTAACCTATATGTACTATTGCTATTAGTTCCTGTACCTTAGGCCATATCCCTTGAATGAATGCCACTCTCCCAGCTTGTAGAGCAGTTCTGTGGCATTGTAAATGCTGCCAGAATACCAGTTAAAAATATATTTCAAGGGATGAAGAGATCCAGCAGTGGTTTCTCCTTAGTTGTGTTTGCAATTAGTAATGTTGGTCCAAACAGCTTTAACAGGACATAAATTAACAAGAGCATTGCTTAGTGCATCTCTGGCAGCATTAAGAGCAGCCTCAGCTTGTTGTGCCTATTTAGCGCTATCTATCAATTGGTCTTTCACTTCGCATTGGCACAAATATACAAAACAATTGATCGACATCAGCCCAGTTGGATGTATAGCATTCAAAAACACAGCTAAAACATTTGTGGTGTTGTTACATATTACAGGGAATTTTCTTTGAAGTTTAGAAGATCAGATGGGGACAAGCAAACATGAATGGTGCATTGTGTCCCAAACCCAGGGCCTGGGTACTCTCATTAGGGTAGGAGGGTATATGCTTGGATATGTGCAAAGTCGCTTGGGTCATCTCTCACAAGCTGCAGGATTGTTGTTGGACTTCGCCTTTCTCTGCAGAATCACCCAAAAACCTTTTTCCTTCACACCTCCTGTTTTCTGAACCTGTTTTTGTTTGTTTTTGGGACTCTGTGCACTTTACCACTGCTAAACAGTGTTAAAGTGCGTGAGCTCTCCTTCTAAAACATGGCAAAATTGGATTACATCCAGTTAAACACAATTAATTTACTTACAATCCCCTAATAAGCTGGTACAACCTATTCTCAGGGCCTGTAAATTAAATGCTACTATTAGACTTGCGGCACTTGTTGTGCCACCCACTTAGTAGCATTTTAAAACATGTCTCAGACTTGCCATCAAAGCCTGTGTGCAGTTTTAAACCGCCAATTCAATGTAGCAAATTAAACATTTTGCCAAGCCTAAACTTTCCATGTTATTTTTAGATTTTTTTTTCAGAGTTTTATATAGCGCAAACTAGACCCGAGACATCAGGTATCAGAGAGCTTTACATGAGCACCAGTTTCGTTACAGATAAACACATTCATTTTTGTTAGGCACGGGGAGATTGAGTGATTTGCCCAGCATCACAGTATGTTGAGCATTTTTGCCGAGACTTGAACTCGGTTCACCAGTTTCGAGGTCGACCGCTGTAGCCGTAAAGCTACATCCTCTCCCATTGTTAATACATATAAGTCACCCCTAGGGTAGACCCTAAACAGCCCATAGGGCAAGGTGCATTGTATTTAAATAATTAGACATGTACTTTGAGGTTTTACATGTCCTGGTAGTGAGACCTACATCTCCCATAGGATAACATTGTGTTAGCTATTACATTTAATAAGTGCTACATTTTGAATGATAACAGGTTGAAATGTCGTGTTTGGATTCAAATGTATTGTAATTTTAAAACTTATTCAATGGTGAAGTCAGATTTTAGATTACAATTTTGAAAATGTCACTTTTAGAAAGTTGGCATTATCCTACTCTAAATGTTCTGAGACATTCAAAGAGTTACCAACTGCCTGGACCTGTTTATTGCTCCCTCCATCAGGAATTCATACTGGGGCCAGACACTGAACAACAGGAGCTGGATGTGGCTGGGAGTGGGTAATTTTGTCACGATGGAAGGGGTGGAGTTGTTCCCTACCCCACTTACATTTCAAAGGCTGCCTCCATTACAGTCAGTACTTGACACCAGTCTATTGTCACCCCAGGTTCCTTGGAGCCTGGGCAGGGATGAAGGAAATTCCAGAACCAACTTTAGGGGGGAAGCTCTAGAAGTTTCTATGGCTGCAAAACTGGCGCCATGTATAATAAGCATTTTCAATGCCCTAGGTCTCACTTTTGCGAGCATTTAAGCGATTGGCATTGTAAATGACACTCTGGCACATGCATCAACAATGCCATTTGCGGTTCCTTATTAATTGAAAAGCCCATCGATGTAGGAATCACTAAAAAAATAGCAATTCCTACAAATTCCTTAATTGCGACTTGCAAATTGCGAGTCGCAATTAAGGAATAGCTTTCCATTTATTCCTATGGGCCTACAGGCCTATAGGACTGAATGGGGATTGCATGCTCAATTTGCAAGTACCCATAAGGTTCTCCCAAATTGCGCATGCAATTTCAAGGGTGCAAGGGTGTCAAAAGAACACCCTGTTGCACCCCTGAAATTGTAATGTGCACCCATGTTGCGCACACACATGCCCCAAGGGCATCTGTGTGTGTCTAACATGTAACTTTGAAAAATGCACTTTAGTGCATTTTTCAAAGTTCTTGCAAATCACCGACCTGTTTTATTTTTCGGTAATTTGCGACCCCTGATAGCGAAATCACTATTTTAAATTTCTCCTAGCATTGCATTTAAGGAATCGCAATTTGAGATTCCTTAAATGCAATCGCACATTGCGATTTTTGCATTTGGGATGATGCATCCCAAATGCAAAAATACCGGTCGCAAAGGGGCAAATTCTGAGAATCTGCCCATTTGTGACCAGTTTTTAGTTTGATGCATGGGGCCCAATGCTTTTTATTTATGTGTTTTAAACCCAACACATATATAAAAGGCATCGTTATTTTTAATGCCAGTAGCTCAAGCCCTTGCAAATGCGAGAGCACTTTAATGTTGGCCGTGACCCTTTGTTTAGAAGCTGCTCACCGTATTCAGGTTACAGTGAGCAGCATCTATACAAAGGGGCACGGACAATATTAAAGTGAAGGCACATATGGTGCACTTTCACACAAAGCAAAAATAAAATAATTTAGAAATGTTCTGCACCATGGCCGCTGAAGTGAAAGCGGCCCACGATCTTAATTAAAAAAAGAAACAAGCGCACGCATGTAAAATAAATCATTTAAGAAGCTCGCCCGCTAAACTGATAGTAGTCTGCGCCGTAAATAAAATAATTGAATAAGCATGGCCGCGATAGTTAAAGTGGATCGCATAGCAATTAAAATAAATACAGTAGTCAAAGCCTGGGGCGTGCTGTGATTTCGTGGGTGAAATAGGGTAAGAGCATTAGAGAAAATAGTGCTCACCAACTTATATTGCAGACCATGTAACAACACCAGTAAAAGGTCCAGTCATTATGGGAGGTAACAAATGCAGACAAGGCGGTACCAAGGAGAGACTAACAAGCCTACTAACGACTCAGAAGCCAGCGTTTACGAAGGACAATGACACAAGCCAATTAAAAAAATATGGGCAGAGTGAGCGGGGCTTCAAAGCCATACTCCACTACTGTATGCCTCGCAGCAGCGCACGCGCTGCCCAGGATCGACTTAAAAATTCATTGTTACAACGGTGTAATAAGGAATCAATAGTCTTTGACCTCTGAAAACAATTGTATATTTGAGTTTCCATTGTCAATACATTGGTTTTCGATTTTTGGGGCGGTCGGTGGAGAAGTTTTGTTTCCTTGGAAGGAAGAGAAAAAAAAACATGAAATAGATTGCTTTAAGTGTTCCTGGCTATCCGACTGTTGCTGGAACACATGCTTCCTTCTTGCTGAAATTGGTCATAAGAGGGAGGCAGTCAACCCCTGCATCTGGCAAATGTGTTAAAAAACACCAGTGACTAAAAGGAGACAAAACGTATTCTTCTTTCCATGCATCTCAGATCATACGTTAAAGCATTGCTTACAGTGTGCAAATTTCTTTTTATATGCAGGATTTCTTTTTTTGTTTGTTTTATACGTCTGCTACTTTGAGATACGGGGATATTCTTGCATCAGATTGGGAGGAAGGCTCAAACAAGCCTTGTGCTTTGCCACATTCCCCAACCCCAGAAGCATTTAAGAAGAGTGAGACTGTTTATTTACACTGTGTTTCTCCTCCCCCGCCCCACACAGAGTTGCCTTGATTACTTTTCACTTTGTACCAGCTTATTTGCTCCAATAATCTTTTTGAGTGGGGGTGGTGGTGAGGCAGGCCAAATTAACCAGGGCAATGAAACTTTAAGCCAACCCCCTTCCAACTGTATGGCGAAATCGTGTTTTTAACCTCAATGTATGTTTTTCTTCAATTGAAACGTTGCCTTCCTTTTCTGCAGTTCATTCTGTAACGAGCATCTACTGCAGGGATATAACGATATTAATATGGCCAGGTCCGTCCTAAACCCCCTCATCCTATCTCCACAATCCCTACCGAATGGCCCCCTTTACTGGTGTCAGGATTACCGCCTCCCGTTCACCCCTAAGACTGAAAAACATTTATCACAAGGGAATTTTGGGATTGGGGGTCGTTAAGCCCCCGGCCGAATTTGTTAAAAATGAATAATATTTACACAATACGCAGAAAAACAATTGCATTACATTGACTACATTGATAGGTACATATGTCATGTTTGCTAACCTTAACATATCTCTAATACATAGACATTCCTATCTGAATCTAAACATACCATAATCGAATAATGTTTATTTTTCTGCGTATCCCTATTTGAGCCTACGGCAAGGTCAATGACTGGCACCAGATCCTGATCAAACTATGCCCGCCCTCAAACCGGAGTACACATGTGCAGGAGGCCCGTTCCCCGGTAGGGTTCTTCCCCCCCGAGCACCCCCTACACCCCGTAGATTATCTCCATAAGGGACCCTCGCAGTTATGCTTCGTTTACTTGCACCCTTGTGCGCGTGCGGGGTGACCAACCAGCCTACTGGAAAGCGTAGCTCCCATCCCCCGCACCCTTCCAGCCAACCTGGTGTAACTGCCCCTGGAGTTTCATGAGAGACCACTTGTCCCTCCCCCTTGGGCGACCCCATTCAAGAATGGCGCCGTCCTCTAAGGACCTTAAATTTAATGCTCACCAATCATGACCTTACCGCCTGACCAAGGAATAGCACTATAAATACGACAATAAACATCCCCTGTAAAAGAAAGAATAACCACCTGAAACAAGGGAAAAGAAAACAACAACACACATGATGAACATAACCAAGTCAACCTGAAAAGAAAAACCTCAACAATACACCTTGGAAACCCTGCTTTTAGGGGATGGTGGGTGGGTGAAATTTAAATACAGCCTCCTAGCGAGGTTGAGTGAGTCCTGTTGCAGGCTGTGGGACCGGCGAGCAAAGAGGCAGACTTCACTGCTCCCCAGCCTTTTATTAGGTCCAAAAATTCCAGGCCATGAGCCGGTTCTAATAGGCCCCCGGCATTTGGGTGATGCGCGACCCAGAAGCGATTATTATCGCTTCTGGGGCGTGAACCAACAAACCAATCACAACTGAGGCACGCCCGCCGCGTCACTATTGCACGCAACGGACCTGCCTCCATGTTGTCATCGGGGGCCGGCACAACCGCCATACATGTGGCGTGTCCGATGCCGGCCCCGCCTTACTATATGGCCAGGTACGGCCTAAATCCCCTCTTCCTATGTCCACAATTCCTACCGAATGGCCCCCTTTACTGGTGTCAGGATTACCGCTTCCCGTTCACCCCTAAGACGGAAAAACATTCATCTCAAGGGAATTTTTGGATTAGGGGGTCGTTAAGCCCCCCCGGCCGTATTTATTAAAAATGAATAATCACACAATTTTTATATACAATATTTACACAATACGCAGAAAAACTATTGCATTACATTGATAGGTACATTTGTCATGTTTGCAAACCTTAACATATCTCTAATACATAGACATTTCTATCCAAATCTAAACATACCATAATCAAATAACGTTTATTTTTCTGCGTATCCCTATTTGAGCCTACGGCCAGGTCAGTGACTGGTGCCAGATCCTGATCAAACTATGCCCACCCTCCAACCGAAGGGGGCATGCGCAGGGGGCCCGTTCCCTGGGAGGGCACTTCCCCCCTGAGCACCCCATATGCCCCATAGATTATCTCCATAAGGGGCCTTCGCAGTTATGTGCCGTTTACTTGCGCCCTTGTGCTCGTGCGGGGTGGCCAACCAGCCTACTGGAAAGCGAAGCTCCCCTCCCCCCGCACCCTTCCAGCCAACCGGCTGTAACTGCCCCTGGAGTTCCATGAGATACCACTTGTCCCTCCCCCTTGGGCGACCCCATTCAAGAATGGCGCCGCCCTCTCAGGACCTTAAATTTAATGCTAACCAATCATGACCTTACCGCCACAGGCCTGCATAGTTGCCCGACTATCAGGCCCCCCCAACGCTCACTGAAATGTCATGCCCTGTCTCTAAACCCAACTACCCAAGCCAGAAGATTCTCAATGAAGATTTCATTACCCAATTTAGACAGATGGACGCCTTCTTTTAAGAAGCACGGCTCCACCCCTGATGCACCCATGGGCGATCGTCTGTAAATGTGGAGCCCTTAATAATCTCTCCATTTTGTTATTAATTCTTCTTACCGAATGGTTCAATGCCCTCACAGAATCTCCCCCCCGCCATTGGAATCTCGGCACCATCTGTGACCAAACCAGGATGGACCCCGGGCATAGCCGTGCTAACCCACCCACCTCAGTGATTAGTGTTTCAACCAGCCCCCTTCTACCCAGGTGTACCAGATCATTCCCTCGCAGGTGCAGGATAATAATGCTGGGGCGAGCCCTTCCCCTGTCTAGCAACTCAAACACCAAGCCCCTGAATTGACTGAAGCGCAGACCCCCCTGTCCATGTAATGATAACCTAAAACCAGCCTGCCTTGCTCTGGTCTCATAGTTGACTGAAAGGTTGCTTAAACGTCTCACATAAGAATGACCAATGACCCACACGACGTGTGGTCCCTGGTCCCGGACGTGCACCCGTTCTTGCACCGATCCATGGTGTTGCTGCGCTGCTGCTAGTTTCCCCCCTACGTGACAGGCTTGAGAAACTGTAAAAGGCGTAGAAAAGAAAACCAAACATCAGAAAACGGTCTGTGCATTTCTCATAACATATGCAGCCGCACATATCGATTATAGCAATTGGAGGACCACCTGTCAATCTTCTGCACATCGCTCCTGGTGAAACCCCTTGCCGCCTCTTCGGTGGCCCCTATCCTGAACCAATGTGTTCCAAAGCAACTGGGATCTAGACCTGCCTTCTACACTGCCATGTCCATGACACTTTTAAATTGAAACCTCGTGAGTGGGGTACCATCAGCATGAATCAACAATGGCCCCCCTGTCTTCCTGGGCCTTTCCCTCAAAAATGCCTCTAAGTTCGGGATAGGGCAGCAAAGGTTCCCCTGCGCCCGGTGCAGTACCACCCCCTCCCCACGGGCCTCCTGGTCGGTTTTAGACCTCTGAATAGATATAAACAAAGAGTCACCTTGGATCCTAACATGGCTAAACTGCAGACCACCCTGCTCATCTTGCTTGTTTTTGGACATCAGCTCTCCAATTTTTTATTTTTTGTGCATATTTATATAGCGCAGACTCGACCCGAAGGTATTGGAGCGCTTTACATAGCACCGTATTTACATTACACATTCAGGCACGGGGAGATTAAGTGATTTGCCCAGAATCACAGGATGTGGACGCGACCTCGAGGCTCGAACCCTGGTTTCCTGCACCAGAGGCGGCAGCGCAGCCGACGGACCACATTCTAAATGAGCCGTAAAATGCCAGTGAAAAGGCGGCACTGAACAAAAGAGCTTCTGCCTCGGTGTTGCAAATCTGATAAAGAGCCCCCAGTATAGATGCCAGGAGATCGACCCCTTCAGTGCTTTCCTGACTGTGAAAATATTGGTGGGGTCCCCCGGACCCCTTGCTTGTGCAAAGAAAGAGATCGCTGCCACATGCCGCCTTGCTGCTGCCACTGAGCGCCCCTCATCCTTCAACCTCCCCAGGTAAAAAAGAACAGCCCCCGTGCCATGCCACTTCTCCGCCCACTCTTTCCCCAAAAAGGTACAATATGCCCAAAATGCCCCTTCGTATGCCCTCCTGGTCCTGGGTGCTAGGCTAGCTGCCACGATGTCCGGTAGTTGGGGGCACCAATCTGCCAAAGTTGTTCTGGGAAGGGTGTGGGGTTCTCTGCCTCAGCCGGGAGATGTGCCCTGAATAACTGCATTTTGAAGCGAGAGAGTGCATCAACAGCATGATTTAACACCCCTGGGACATGCTCAGCTCTAAATTGCATATTCAATCTCATGCATAACAAAATTATTTCTTTCAACAAACGGAGGATCATCTTACACCACGCTGCTTGCTGATTGATGCATTCCACTACTGTCATGTTGTCTGACCAGAACACCACAGATTGATTACGTAATTGCTCTGGCCACACTGTCAATGCCACCCAGATGGGGAACAGCTCCAAAAACCCAATGTTGTCTGTCATACCGTTATGCACCCACCATGCCGGCCACCGCTGTGCTTCCCACTCAGTATCCAGTATAGCATCAAATCCTTCACTATCCACAGCGTCAGTCATTAAACCCAACTCAGCGGAAGGAGTGAGCGGACCAGGCCATATTACCGTGCCGTTGAAGTCACGCAGAAATGCCATCCATATCCCCATATCCTGCCTAACCTCAGCAGACAGCCTGGTGTGGTGGTATTTCTCTTTGAGACCTGACATGGCTTGTGAGATGGATCGCGAAAATGGTCCTGCCATAGGGATGACACGCAATGCAAAGTTCAACTGACCCACTGTCTGCTGCAGCTGATGCAAAGTAACCTTCTCCTTAGCAAAGCCCTGTTGCAACGCTTACCTGAACTTTGTGATCTTTTCTTTGGGCTACCGAGAACAACCCTGGGTCAAGTCTAACTCTATCCCCAAGAACACAATCATTGTGGATGGCCTAACCATCTTCCCTGGTGCTAAAGGGACCCCAAAACTCTGCATGGGTGTGCAAAATTCACACAGTGCCCACCCACACTACTGGGAGCCCGGTGACCCCAAGAGAAGGAAGTCATCGAGGTAGTACAAGACATACTGGTGCCCCGTCACCTGTCTAAAAACCCATTCCAAAAATGAACTGAATTTCTCAAAGTAGGCGCAGGAGACCGAGCAACCCATAGGCATACACATATCCATGTAGAACTTCCCCTGTAACTGGAAGCCCAGAAGATGGAAGTCCGAAGGATGGACTGGCAACAAGCGGAAAGCTGACTCGATGTCTGAGTTCGCCAGCAGTGCACCAGGGCCCAAACCCCTGAGCATCTCAACGGCCTGATCAAAGGATGAGTACTTGACGCTGCACAGTTCATCTCTAATAGCATCATTCAAGGATTTCCCCCTAGGTGCAGACAGGTTATGAATCAACCTAAACTCCCCAGATTCTTTTTTTAGGGACCACCCCCAGAGGAGAACAAACAAAATTATTTACTGGGATTCTGTCAAATGGCCCGGCTACTCTGTTCAGGCGCAGCTCCTTCTCTATTTTTGTTGCAGCCACACTTGGATTGGCCCTTACTGAAAGCTGGTTCTTGCATTCCGGTGTCCCTACATAGTCTGGAGCGGGAATCCTAAAACCATACCTGAAACCGTCTAGCAACAACCTGGCAGTTGAAGGACAAGGGTATCTGTTTAACCATGGGATCAATGCAGTTGTTCTAATGGGAGAACGTGCTGTACTTAGGGAAATATCATCAATCCTGCTTCTTTCTCCCTCCATCCTTTGACTTCTTAGAACACTTGGATTCAGGATGTGATGTATTGGCAAAGAAAGATCATGCTTGTTTGAACTTACATGTGCGCCTGTTGAAGTCCCAACACGCCCCTTTTTTACCCTCCCCATCCCCCACTGTTGGAACTAGCGGGGGGAAGTGACCGAAAAGACTGAAAGGTCTGGCCCTTGGCACTGTCTTGTGACACACAACCAAATTGGTCTAACCATGAGATCATATCAATTTGATCCAAAGAGAGGGCAGGATCTGATGCCTTAGCTCTCCTGAAGTTTTTGTCATATTCTTTCCATCCTACCCACCATATTTGTCATGTGCCCCAGTGATCCTGCTCTGGTAGTATGCCATTTCTGCCTCTAGAGTTGGGAAACGCTCTGCCATAACTGCCATGTAAACTGAAAAGCCCCTCACCCAGTTGATCAAAGTCTCCTCAATCCTATATTTCTGCAATTCGCTTGCCCACTCCCTCGGGAGCATCCAATCTTTCTTTTTCTTGGCCTCCTCTCTTTCAGTTTCATCAAGCAGCAAAGAGAACATACTGATATAGCTTCCTTTCCAAATGTTTTCCTTCACTTCCTGGATGAAATGTCTTGCCAGGTGTTCCCTAGGGGTGCGTGCTTGCCCCACACCTAACACAGGCAAAGTCTGCTGCTTACCTGATGCGGCTGCCGGCAATTCTTTGCTGGCCCCAACAGGGGTTGCCCCTCCCAGCCCTTCCCCTGGCTTATCCCCAGGTGCCCCATCCAACTGAGCCACTATCTGCCTGGCCCTATCAAGTAAGCCCTCCCCGCTACCAGACTTCCCAGCTGCTGGAGACCAATTCCCAACCTTACCTAACCAAGGGAGGACCGCTGCTAAACTGGATACCAAATCCTGAGGAACTGGGGACCCCCACGCGGGGGCCCCACCCATAGGAGCAACTGGGGCCTGTGGGCTACCACCCGTCAATCCTGGGTGCCCACCTGTACCTGTTGGAGGAACAGCCTCCCCACTGCCTGTTGAATCGGTTCCCCCAGATGGACCTGGCTCTCCCCCTCCCCGCTTGCCTGGGGAACTAACACAGGTGCCACTGGAGCAACGGGTCCATTTGCTCCCTCACCTCCGGTGCCCCCCTTTTTCTAGCTCTACTCCTTTTGGGAAGAGGAGGGAACGCCGCCTTGGGGGCCACATTGGTAAGTCTGGGCCTATCTTCAACCACATCATGCCCATCAACTTTCTCTCTGAGGTCTGCAATGGCCTGTCCCATCTCATCAACCTTTTATAATCTATCCTCCATATCAACCATTTTTCGCATCATGGCTTCCATCAAATTCTTCATGCAAGAACGTTGTTCGCCCCGCTTTGCCTTACTGGCCATTATCCTTAACAAATCGCAAACAATTGCTTTGAAAAAACACTTGTGAAGGAATGTGTAACCAACGACCCCAAATTAAACACAATGCCCTCCACAAGCTGAAAAGGCATCCTTGGAGCAGTGTACACTAGCACACCCCACTGCACACCACGGCCTGGGACACTGCCCGGGCCCTTACCTTATAAAACGCAGGAGGTACACAACCGGCCACAAGCACCCACGCAACCAGAGCCACGCCCACCAGCTGATCCAGTGGGTCAGGTGAGTATTACTTAAACCCGCGTGGCTCCCGGAAGCGCTGGAATGCAGGCCTGTCCATGTCCCCTTAAAGGCCCTCCTATGTACTGCAGATCCAAGAAGTTGTCCCAAAACCAAGCTGTTGCTCAGCTGTAGATAACAACAAAGTACTCCAGCTGTTCTCTATCTCTGCAACCTGTTGCCTGGAACACAAAACAAAACAGATCAAGTGAGGCCTCCAAGCGAGGCTGAGGAGCTGCTGTAACTCCCAAAACCGAGGCAGCTGCCTACAATGCACCTGGCTGCTAGGTGCTGGTGCCAATGCCCCCCCCCCCCCCCCCCCAGATGTTGTTGCAGCGCCCGCTGTGCTGGGCGCCGGATCCTGTCTCCAAATTAATAAAGGGAAATCCTTAATGGACACAGGCCCTGCCCCTCAAATGTTTTTAAACAAGTGCTCCCAATCGCGCTGCAAACGCGCTGGTCCCGCCGCAACAAACCCGACGTACACTCAACTCAGCTGCGAAGTGGGTAAAATTCTTAAAAGCGGACTGCCCCCAACCGTGCTGCAAATGCGCTGCTCCTGCCGCCACAAACCCGACTTACATTCAGCTCGGCTGTTAAATATGGTAAAATTGGCAAAAGCAGACTGCCCCCAATTGCGCTGCTCACGCGCTGGCCCCAGCTGCACAAACCGACTCCGACGATGCAGCCAAATCAGCTGATCCCACACGGGTCCCGCCGAACTCCCTCTTGGTCCGAAATTGAGCTCGGGGAAGAGAGCTTGCACCGCCCGCTTCGCTTCAGGTCCTGCCAACCTCCCTGCTTCCGAATGAGCTCAGGATGTACTCAACCGAGTTTCTCTCCTGCTCCGACCTGAAGTAACAAGCATTTACAATGCAACAGTCTCGGCATTGTTAAAGTTAGAGCTATTGGCATTGCTCATGACAATGCCGTTTCTTTAAATGTTTTAAAAACAAAAACATAAACAAAAATAATGTCATTAGCAATGCCAATAGCTCTAACTTTACCAATGCCGAGACCATTGCATTGTAAATGCTTGTTATACTTGCGGTTCGGATTGGAACCTCAGAGCGCGATTACCACGGACAGCGCACTCACTGAGAGGTATTTGGAGTGCCGATGAATACGGAACACTAGCCTTAATTTGGACGTTTTTGCACGGGACTTTGCTCTACACGAAAGGAACCGTTTTAATAAGGACATCATCGTGAATGTCAGTTACATGTTATCAACATACCAGCCGGGACGGAATTACAACCGGCGGAGGAGTCCATCATTTTTTGCAGTTGCCGTAAAGCCCAGAAGTCGTCGTGGGGTACATTCCCAGACGAAACACGTGTTGGCTGGGCAATTTTCGGATTAAAGGATACAAGAAAATCACAACTACACTGATTGATCTAATTTGTGTGATATATGTGTTTATTGAATTTGTGAAGAAACTCGACAAACGTTTTACGAAGAATTGAAATTAATACAAGCGTGTGCATAGGCTTGCTTTAATCACTTGTATACTTGTTCTGGGTTGGAATATAGTTATTTACAGTAGTGTGATTTCTTTAAGAGATTAAAAGAGAGCAACAAACATACTATGAAGGTTTAATCAACCCTTCAAAGTGACTTACAAAAGAACAAATCCGCGAAAGCCACTTCTTTCACGTTTGCTGAACAGTTGTAATTTTGACTAGACACGTACGTCTTTCACACTCTTACTAGACGTATTGCCAACACAACTGGACTGGAATCAGATACAACTGTAGATAAAACAATGCAATGTTTTAACTCACAGGTGATGACCGATGTCACAATCACGTGAGATGGTAATTAGATAGTGAAGTGTTGCAGTTATTGCAGGATTTAACATATCACATTAAAGTTGGAATCGACGCTTTAAAATCCCCCTGCGGGTCTTCAGTTTCTAAAAGGGCATTATATCCGAAAAGCTTTCCTAATTTACATCATAAAGGAAGTTCCTGCCATAGAAAGCTACCGGGAAACGTTTCTTGATCTACCCGTAAATTTACCTACGAACGAAAACGTTTTGTGATGGTAGGTATTTGAAAACTGTAATAAGAGCCGTCAACAGCTTGAGGGAGGTGTCGCGGTTAAGAAAGGCGCTGTAATGGACATACTTGCACTGACTCCCACTGGCCTTGACGTAAAAAATTGTGTTGGCATGTAATTAAATAGAACCTAACTGCCTTCACTCCGCTACAATTAAAGCGACGTACGGTGCAAAAGCCAAAAGGGCTTTAACTAGCTTATAATGGTGAACGACGAGTCTTTTCTGCATACTACCAACTTTGTTTCAGTTGGGCAAACGACAACATCTCACAACCAAGCGACAGAAACAATTGCGCAGACGGAATTTTACCACGACAGCTCCTCCTTGAAATACAAGCGCCAAATAAAGTGAAGGCGCGACGCTCCTCCTCTTCCTCCCCCGACAGTGTGTTTACAAAACTTACTTTCAATGTCAGCAAATTTCAGTGATAATACAAAAGATAACCTAACGTTACGGAAAACGTAAAAAAACATCACGCTGACGTGATAGCAACGGCCATCCGCACTGTAAACTTAGTCAAAACATAGGTTGCCTTCCAAAAAGAAAACAAGAAAAGCCATAATGATTTCCCACCCGCCTTAGAAGGCTTCTGTTGTCTAGTTTCTAGGTAATAACAAGGCGAGGGCACCGGAAGACACCACCGCCTTTCTAAGAGGCAGAGCAGAAATGCCTCGGAGAAAGGCAGCGTCGTTTTCGGATTCGGGGGCGTGTTTTGCTGTTATCTCCTCCTTGAGACTTCTTGCAAAAAACACGCCCCCCGATCCGAAAAGGACGGGGCCTAAACTGAATGACTGACCTCTTCTCCAGTGGCTGGCCAGCATTCAAGAGGCCAGCCAATGGAGAACAGGGGAGAAGAGGGGCTGGTTCAAGCCCCTCTTCTCCAAGTCATTAAATCTCCGACTTCCGGTTCTGCCTCGACCTAAAAACCACACAATGATGTGAAGCCTCCGAGTGAGGCTGTGGATTTTCACGGAGCCGTCGACGCGCCTGGAAGAGAAAAACAAATACATTTAAATACAGCCTCTTAGCGAGGCTGAGTGAGTCCTGTTGCAGGCTGTGGGAAAAAACACATTATTAAAGAAAATGTAGTTACTGTTTTGGTTGCATCTGTGTAGCTACTGAGGGTTTGTCATTTACATGTAACTCAAATTTGGGGAAATTGGGAATGTAACTTGGTGGGATTAAAAAGCCAAATCGTCCCTGCCAGATTAGAGCAAACATGCACCCCGAAAAATAAAGCTCATCTGCATTGAGCCACTAAACAAACCTTACATACCAGTTAGGGCAGGGTTAATAAGTACCCAAGCTCAAATATGCAATGCAAGCAGCTAAAACATGGCTTGATGCATCTCGAGGATACTTGAGAACAACATTGGGGAATCCCCATATAGCTCTAGGAGACTCAGGCTGCCTGCACGCCACTAAAATGAAAGTCGGAGTATGCATGGCGGATGAAACAACGTAAGCATAGAGAAATACTGAGCTATCTGAAAACGAAGTGGGGGAAAACCGGTAATATTTTGGAAACGTGCCAATCAGGCCGGCGTACCTTACATATCTGAGTCTAGAAGTGCAACGCCCTCGTCAATTAAAAGAATTTAACATTGTCAAGAAGAAAATGGGGGGTGGGAGAGAGTCACACAATCCATAAATAATAGGTACCAAAAAAACATATAACAAAAAACAATAGTAGTAGGTAACATCACAAAATTCCATCCCTACTGTTCGGAAACTGGTTAGCACAGTCTCACCCTGCAATTATTAGGACACTCACAGTGTATTAGGGGAAATAAATCACTCAAGTAATAAAACAAACACGTAGGTGCATTTTGACTTTCGCACACACTCGGTAATAACGTGGGATAAAAGTTCAGCTAGCAGTTTCCGACCACTGCTTAAAAAAGTATAAGTAGTGATTATCTTGAATTATACCAGCACAAAATAAATTTAAAAAAAAAGAAAACCCAAAGGCAATCTGGAGAGGCGGTAAGGGTTCTGGCTTCAGACTGCCCTGTTCACGGTTAGCTGGAATACCGGCTGCAATCCCTCAATTGTCCATTGAGCTGTCAGTGAATGTCAATTTGCAGTGAAGGGAAACTTCCTCCCTTTCCTTCACTCCTGCCCATCAGTAAGAAAAAAAATATTTGCAATGCAATAGGTCTTGCATTTAAATGTGAGATCAATTGCATTTCAAAGAAGCGGCCGCCATTGTCCTGGCTGCTTCAAAAGACAAAGCGGACATGGCGCGCTGAAAGTAAGTAAAGCACGTTGTGCCTGCAGCACGAGAAACTCAATAAAGAAAATAGTGCTTACACACTTAAGAACACGCACCATGTAATAACCGAAGTACAGAGGCTAGTCGCCATGGGAGGTTACAGATGAAGACAAGGCGGTAGTAAGGCGGGACTAACAAACCTCTTCAAGAATCAGACGCCAGCATTTAGGAAGGACACTGACACAAGCCAATGACAACCATGGGCGGAGCTTCTCTTCCATACTCCACTACAGCAGTCTCGACAAGCAGCGCATGCGCACTGACTCGGGCTTGACCTAATAATGGTATGCTCAGACCAACTCTTCAGTACACTCCTGTACCTGCGGAAGCCTAAAGAAGAACTGCCATGTCCTCCAGAGGACTGCCCTGCTGCTTGAGGCCTGCCTTGTTTTGTCAGAGGACTGCTCTATTGCTTGAGGCCTGCTTTGTTTCTCAGAGGACTGCCCTGCTGCTACCAGAGGACTGCCCTGCTGCTGGAGGCCTGCCTTGCTGTTTGAAGGAGAGAGGACCACCTCCTTGAACCTAGGACTCCCAGAGTGACTCCAAGGGTCAGTTGGCTGAACTCTTCTTAGCTGTGGGTCACAAGAAACTCCCGAGGCCTCCTTACAACTGGTCAGCTGACCTTCTGCAACGGTCCTTGGCTGGACCTGGAACTGGACCTGCCTGGACCTGCAACTGGAGTTGTCTGAGCCCTGCTGGCTCAGACAAGTCCAGGTGCCTTCCTAGGTCCTGGAGCCTTGGCTGGCATCAGTTGAGCTTCTCCTGGGAAATCATGACGTTTTGCACTCTGCGTGCAGGACTTAGAGAAGGTAAATGTATCAGCAGGACTAACCTGGTCCCTGCATCTGGCCCGTATTCTATCGTAGTCGGCCTGAATGTGTAACTTTGTCCTGGTCTAGAGACTGATTATGATTAGTACACAAGTGTGGGCGGTCAGTGCACACCTGGGTTGCTTGTGATTTAGTGAACGACTATGGGTGGTTACTGCACCTCTGGGCTGATTGTGATTTCCTGCATGAGCGTGGCTGGTGAGTGCACACCAGGCCAGCATGGGGCTGGCAGGAACAGAGCAGCTGGTAGCCTGGGGCAGACTGTGATCCACGAGTAGGACCTGGGCATGGGTAAGAAGCAGTAGGAGGGTCTGAAGAGGAGGTGATGGCTGATGTGTTAGTGCCAGCAGATGCCGAGGACGAGTCTGGCCGCAGTGTTCTGTATGGTTTGGAGTTTGCGGAGTAGTGACTTGTTGATGCCGGCGTAGAGTGCGTTGCCATAGTCCAGTCTGCTGGGGATGAGTGAATGGGTGACAGTTTTCCTCGACTCGGGGGGGATGCATTTGAAGGTCTTGCGAAGGATGCGGAGGGTGTTGAAGCAGGTGGAGGTGACTGCGTTGACTTGACAGTTCATGGTGAGGGATGAATTGAGTGTGATGCCGAGGTTTTTGGCGTGGTCTGTGGGGGTTGGTGGGCTTCCGAGGGCGGTGGGCCACCAGGTGTTGTCCCACACTGAAGAGGTGGTTCTAAGGACGAGGACTTCTGTCTTCTTGGTGTTGAGTTTGAGGCAGCTGCTGGTCATCCAGACTGAGACTTCTTGCATTCCTCTCTGGAAGTTGATTTTCACGGTGGTGGGGTCTTTGGTGAGGGAGAGGATGAGCTGGGTGTCGTCGGTGTACGATACGATGTTAAGGCCGTGTTGTCGGACGATGTGTGAGAGGGGGGCCATGTAGATTTTGAAAAGGGTTGGGCTCAGAGATGATCCCTGAGGGACTCCGCAGGTGATTTCCGTGGCGGCGGAGAGAAATGGCAGTAGTCTGATCCTCTGGGTTCTTCCGGTGAGGATCGAGCGGATCCAGTCCAGGGCAGTTCCTTGTATGCCTGTAATCTAGCGAACAGTGTGCGGTGAGAGACGGTGTCGAAGGCTGCAGATAGGGTCGAGGAGAATGAGGGCTGCGGAGTGGCCTTGGTCGAGGAGAGTGCATATGTCGTCCGTTGCTGCGAGTGGGGAGGTCTCTGTGCTGTGGTTGGCTCGGAATCAAGATTGGGACGGGTCGAGGACGGCGTGCTCTTCGATGAATCGTGTCAGTTCTCTGTTGACTGTTTTCTGTGCCACTTTAGCTGCGAAGGGGAGGAGCAAGATGGGCCGGTAGTTTCTGAGGTCGGTGGGGTCAGCCGTGAGCTTCTTGAGCAGGGGCCTGACTTCGGCGCGTTTCCAGTCGTCTGGGAAGGTGCCTGTTTTGAAGGTGGTGTTGATGGTGTGTTGCAGTTCGGGTGCGATTGTGTCTGTCGCTCTGTGGTAGATGTGCAGGGGGCAGGGGTCTGTGGGGGACCCTGAGTGGATGCCTTTCATGACCTCAGCTGTGTCCTCAGGTGTGATTGGTGTCCAGTTGGAAATGGTGGGCTGGCAGGTGTCTTGGGCAGGCGGTGGACTGGCTGTGGTGTCGATAAAGTTGTCGTAGAGAGTTCTGATCTTGAGGTGGAAGTAGGTTCCCAGCTTGTCGCAGAGGTCTTGGGACAGGGTGATGTCTGTGGCTTCGCTGTGTGGGTTGATGAATTGCTGAATGACACTGAAGAGTTCCTTGGCATTGGTGGAGTTGGCGAGGATTTTGTTGTGGATGAAGTTCCTCTTGGTCGTTCTGATCAGGTTGTGGTAGGCCGTCATGGCCTTCTTGTAAGTGGAGTAGTCGTCGGTTGTCTTGGAGTTCCTCCAGTTCTTTTCCAGGCGTCTGCAGGTGCGCCTGGCTTCTTGTAGGTCGTGGTGAACCAGGCGGCTTTTCTGGGGCGTTGTCTGCCGGGGTTGTGTAGCGGGGCGAGTTCGTCTGCGCAGTTGGAGGTCCACGTGTTGGGACCTCTGCCTGCGGTGTTTGCATCGGATGTCTGGGTGTGGTAGCTTCGGGAGAGGGTGGAGTTCAGTTGTTCGTTGGTGACCTTGCTCCAGTTTCTTCGTGGCGGGCTCGGGGGCTGGTTTGGGTGCCTGGGTTTGTCGACGGTGAAGTGGACGCAGTGGTGATCAGTCCATGTTGGTTGCGTTGCGTTGTGTGGCTGAAGTGGACGCTGTTGCCTCGGAGCTGCTGGGGAGAGAGTATACTTTTGACTGAGGTCAGAGGTCTAACTCGTGCTTCCCTGCAGCGGCCGCCATTATGTAGGGGAGTGGGGAGGAACGAGCAGCTGGGTGGCGGGAGTGGCGGTGGGCAGGGGGACAAGGCTGCAAGGGCAGCAGCAGCGGGAGACAGAAGTGTGAAAATGGCGCAAAAGGTACACAGGTGGACAAAATACAATAAAATACAGTACAGTACAAGGAAAAAACAATACCAGGAAAAGAAGTCACCCCACACGATAACACCCGATTTTACGGGCTCCCGGGGGCGGAGTCCGTCAGGCAGAGTCAGGCATGGCAGCTGGCAGAGGCACAATGGGAGCACTGGAAGGCAGGGGACTCGAACACCTCCCAGGAGGAGGCTCAAGGTTCATGGCGGTGTCGTAGGCACGGAGCTGCTGGCAGAGAGAGTAACCCTTTAACCGAGGTATGTGTTCTTTTTGCCTGTGGGTGTGAAACTGTGCAGAGGTCGAATGTAAAACATGTACCTTGTGGATATTGATACAGTAGCTGTTTGCATTATGGGCAAATGATACTTAACACACACTATGGACACACTCTTTATTTAGACTCTATGAAACTATATGATCCCAAAGGGGCTGCTTAGTGAGAATTGTTTCACACTTTTTTGAAGATGAAATAAAATGGGGATATTTGGTGTTTTTTTTTGTCCCAAATTCTCGGTGCTGCGTCTGAGGGGGATTGCCTCAGCTTTTTTTTTTGTAAATTGCTGGGATTTCTAACATGAGATTATTTTTAATTCTTAAATTTGTTCTTTGACGTTTAATCTTCTGTGCAGGGCATAGAGGGGTGTTTTAGTGCAGAGTCTTGAATGTCATTTTAATTGTTTAATTCCAGTGTGCCTCTCCGTTGCAGTGCCAGAAACCTTAGGATCGTGCGCGGCCAGCTAGTATGGTTTAAGGAGTGACCATGAGGCGACCACAGCCACCACAGCCACGAGGGCAGCAGATAAAAGCTGAGCCTGTATTCCAAAGAGTGGAGGAGACAGCCTGCTGCCCGGAACGGAGGCCCGGAGGAAACACGGAGGAAACACCATTGAGAGCAGAAGAGCTCCACATGGCGCTCTCCATGCGACAGGACAGTGAGCCCAGGCGCAGAGGAGAGGCCATGCAGAGACAGGTAGGGGCAATATCAACCCTCCAGAGATGCGCTGATGCATGACAGCGGTCTACTCAACATAACGCTTTGTGCTGCAAAATGGAGACATTATTGGTTGACAGAAGAATCTACAGGATCTTCCGGGCTCACAGGTTTTACCAGTACCTAGTGGGAACTGGAATTTTGAGTCCCTGGCCAGCTACGACATACAACACAGATCTCCAATAATTAGGTCTAGGTCTATGAAGACGAGCACAAATGTTCCAAAGTCAGGTCAAAATAGTATCAACCAATGGGATACTACACCAAGTATGTCAATTAAGAAGGAAGAGACGGGGTTCCCTGTCATATTTGAGAGATCTCGAATGGTGCATTCTCACCACACTTGCAGTCCTGGAATACATCTCTGTATCACCCTGACCTCGGATGTCACAGCTACCCCCATTCTGTCCAGCTGGCCCGCAATGTCTTTGTGGCTCCAGGGCAGAGCCCTTGCGGCACTTACCATACATGCTTTAGTCAGCTTGCTCTTTCTCATCTGGGGAAGAGGACTTTCCCCTCTCCTTTCACTGGGGACTTCAGCTCAATCTTCGAAGTCAGGGTTCAAAAGCATCCTCTCTTGCAGAATGTAGGCTTTGTCCTCGCCTGCAGGGGGAGACATCTTCCAGTAACGTCACTGGCAAATGGCCCCTGTGAGCTGGTGCACAGACTTCTCAAAGTCCAGTCAAATTAAAAGTTACTGGCTTTATTTATACTGCTACCAGAATCCACAGCTAGTCAATTCAATTTGAAAAGCGTTTATTCGGTCAAATAGATCAACCATATAAGCAATACATTCATAAAACAATCTGATTAAGACAAAATGAAATATAAAAACAGTGGGATTGAAAATATAAAAGTATCAAAGTTCATAAACATGATGAGACAGGTACAAAAGTGCAAATGCATAAGTCACAGACAGCCCCTAACATTTTGCTTGGACATGGGCAGTCCTGATTCAAAGTGCAAATGCATAATATACCGAAAAGAGGCATAAAGTCAATTATCGATGATCAAAGATTTCCTAGTACTAATAGCTTTCATAAGAAATGTGGCTAAATAAAAACACAGATGTGGATCATCCAGTCTAAAAAGCAACTCCATGGCATTTTTAATAGATCTGGTGTTGTAATATAAAAAGAAAAGTTTTAGATAAAATTTTCTAAGATGAGTATAAAAAGTACAAAAAAGTAGCATGTGGCAACAGATTTGGTGGGAGACTCCGTCACATGGGCATGGGTGGGTAGAACTCTGTTTCGTGACTGGGAAATTGACGAGATGATGTATAGTACCCAATCTTAAACGTGTCAACACGAAACAGTGTGATGCTCTAGTCACAACTGACAAGTAACTTTGAAAATCCTGTTTAATATCTATTTGCAGATAAAAAACAAGAGTTGGTTGAGCCTTGCTAGCATGGAATCTAGCCTCTATTTTATTAGTCAGCATAACTGTTTTTATCTCAGTTCTAGCAACGGAGACTGTACACTCTGGATCCAATCGGATATCACAGTTGAATAAGGACTGAAACCATTGGATATTATAATTAAGCCAGGGTATTTTTAAACAGTTTTCCAATTTAAGGCAGTCCCGTATTATAGATTGCGTGAACAATGTCTCCTCTTTTGACCATATAGATTTCCATAATAGGAGAGGGCGTATTGGAACCAGGTCTGAAATAAATTTAATGCCCACCTCCCTATGGATCAGTTCAGTAGAAGCAGATAAAGGGGCACACAGTAGACGTTTTAAAAAAGAATTTTCAATTTGTTGTAATTTATTACCTTGACAGTGGCCCCAAACACCTGCCCCGTAAAGTGCTGCAGTGACACATCGTATCTCGTAAATTGTCAACCTGTCTCTGATGCATCGATTGCCTAGTTTGACAGCAAATCTAAAAATGCCATTAATGTTTCTCAACATCTTGGAACAGGCATTATCCTGTTCCTGTGCCCATGACCTATTTCCTGCAAACGTGATGCCTGAGTAACTGAATGTTTTAACTGTCTGAACCTTAGAGTCTTCGATGTAATAAGTGCTGGATGTTATAGGGTTCCTGCCACAGGCCATTACAAAAGTTTTCGATTTATTGATTAAAAGTTTCCTTTTGGCAATAAAAGCAGTAAAATTATCCATAAGACGTTGTAAACCAATGGGAGTAAGGGAGAGTAAAACCGCGTCGTCCGCATATAAAAGAATTGGGATGGGCACACCATCAACCCTAGGGGCATCCGACTCGAATAATTTCAGGGCTGCGTCTGCTTCGTTAATAAACAAGGAAAAAAGCAATGGGGCCAGAACTCAGCCCTGTCGGATGCCTCTTTTAAACTTAAAAGAGGGAGTATATTCGCCTAGTAGCCCATACCGCACCTTGCTTGACAGATTTCCATATAATCTTGCTAGGAAATAGATTATCTCCAGAGGAGCACCCATGTCTAGCAATAATGGCCATAAAATTGAATGGTCTACCAAATCAAAGGCGCTGCTAAGGTCAGCAAAACATAAGTATAAATTTCTTTCCCTAGCAAGGGTATACTTGCCAATCAAGAGGTCCAAATTGACACACTGCTCTAGTGTGCCAACTCCCTTTCTAAATCCATATTGTACTGGAGTAAGAACTACCTTCTCTTGAACCCAAGCTTCTAATCTCGATAACATGATCCTACTCATGATCTTAATAGACGAGTCAAGCAAAGATATTGGGCGGTAATTACAAACATCGGTTTTAACTCCTTTCTTATGTATGGGTATTATAATGGATTGGCCCCTTGACAAAGGGAGTTGGGTCTCCACGGCGGCATTAAAAACTCTTGTTAAAAAAGGGGACCATAGAACAATTTAATTCTTATAAAAATCTATGGGAACCCCGTCGGGTCCTGGTGCCTTACCCCCCTTACTGCTAATTATACCATCAGTAACTTCTTCAATGCTAATTGATAAGGGAATGATTGGCCATTCATCGAGGTACTGGTTGGGTTGGATGGGTAATACAACTGTATTAATAGGGTTAAAAATATTAGAAAAATGGGTTACCCAAGCGTTGCAGTTAATATAGGAGTTAATTCCGGGAATGTGGTCGTCCTTCAGGAAGGTGCTGTATACAGTATCCCAGAACAGTTTGCTATTTTTTGTGTCAGCTGCCAGGCTTAAATCTTTCCAGGCTATTTCTTGGAGTTCCGTTTTCCTAATTTTTAGGGCTCTAGCATATTCAGCACGCAAGGCCTTGATTATGTCCGAATTTCTAGGGTTACATCTCAAAGCTTGTTTGAGATTACGCAGGGCCTTCGTGCATCTGGTATCGAACCAGCCCTCCTTAGGTTTTGTATTTTTGCAGACTGGTTTCATCAAAAGATTCTCCACAATGATATTTATCTTGGTGAAATTCTCTAACATCAGTGCAGGATCAACCTCATCCCCTAGGCAAACTTCAATTTCATTCTGGCATTGGGTGACAACATCGTGCAAGATTTTAGATGGGTCCACACCAGCCCATTTTATCCGGACACCGTTAGGTCTAGTAGGGACAATGCATGAGCTTTGGGGTGCACTGAAAATATGTTTTGGTCCACAACATAGTAAATACACAGAAATGCTGTTATGATCACTTGTAGGTTGATCCGTTATCCAGGGTAGGGAAAATATATGTGCACTATTACAGGAAATGATGATGTGATCGATATTAGACATTGCATTCCTACCTGTAAATGTGGGGCATTTCATATTGTGTTTGTCAGTATCGCAATGTAACAGTTCTAAGTCCCATTTAGCCATAGTACCATTTAGAGCCGTACCATATTCGCAGTGGAGAAAATGCATATGGCAATCATCATCAGATTCCCCCCTCCTGGGGCCACAAACTTTAGTTAAAGATAATGGACATATTTGAACGTTAAAATCACCCACCCAAAGGATAACAATTGACCTCCTAATAGTACTGGTCAGCTTCTCAAGTTCTCTTTCCAGATCGTTAATAATTGAGCCACGTGAGGAATTAAACACATTGTTATAAAAATTAATCAGAATAACATCTTTACCTACAGGGGAAGCCAGCCACATAATCTGAGCGTACATACCCACGTTAATACAACTTTTAATTTTACATTTATTTAAACTAATGGAGATCAGAATCAAAAGACCTCCTTTGGCTCTGCCGGAGGGCGAAGCCTGAGCCGGGAGCCAATGGGAGGTAAAGCCCTCTACATAAATTGGATCAGTGCACCATGTCTCCTGTAGACACATAATATCATGTTGAGCCGATATGAAATCTAACCATGATGGAGTACCTATTTTGCTTTTAAAACCAGCAATATTCCAAGTAGTGACCTGATACCCTATGACCGTATTCGTTACATCAAGTTGCTGAAGAGGTTCTCCGTTTCCCACCTCTTTTCTGGTGATAATTACTTCTGGTAAGGTACATTCTAGTTCACTAGAGACAGTGGATGGACATATTGCATTTTTAGTTAAAAACCCACCCTGCTCCAACATGCATAGATCAGCCTTTCTAGTTGTATTCCTGGTATTTAAATTCCCTGTATTGGGACTTTTGAATGCACATCTTTCCCTTATTACCTGGCTAATCCATATCGGTCCCTCACGTCAATCATTGCTGTCCAAATTACCCAACACCTGATATTTATTAGTTACTGGGACAGCAAAATTGGATACGAGGGGGTACACAAAAGGGATTGAAAGAGGTCCATTTCAAGGTCGACCTGCATTTCCGTTTTCAAGTGTTCCCATTAAATGTCTATAAAAGTATCCTAAGGGGAGAAGAGTAGTGTTAAATTCCCGAGATGAGGGTAATGGCGCGTTTTTGAGTGTATTCAGCGCCCACCTCGGGGACCTAAAATTAATAATTATACAGTCACCGGCAAAACATTTTTTTGAAGGTCCAATCCAACCTACTCTACGTGTTGTCAGGATCTGGTTTATCCCTTCCATTGGGTAATTACAATTATTGGTTAACCAAAACACTACTTTATTTATAAGAGACTCATGATCTTCTACCTGACCAAATTCGAGTTTAGGTACATTGGCCAGAATAGCGACATATGCACTGCATTCAGGAGGTAGGTTTGTAACCGAGGTCATCTTCCTGTCCTCATGGGCTGGCAGTCTTAAACCATCTAGTTTGGCAGAATTGGGTGTAATGAGTTTGTCTGGCTTAGTCACTGCTCTATCCTTCTGAGGTGGTTTAGGTCCATAGTTATTAACTGAGTTACCTGGTACTAAAATTCTTTCATTTCCCCTATTCTTCACTTCAATTGTTAGAGGGGGGGCCCTGCCCTGTCTCCTCCTGGCGATGACGGGCAAGGACGGACCCGCCCTTGGCCCGGGCTTTGCCCGGGTGCAGCCCACGCGCGTCCCGCGCTGCGGGAGGCTGGCGAGTGTTTTGGCGCCTCCAGGCGCGCTCTGCCGCATCACTGCGGGCGTCGGGCTGGGGCGGCTGGGAAGTGTAGGCAATGCTGGCCGTTGCCCTCAGTTCGGCGATCTCTGCGTGTGCCCCCTGCTGCTGCCTGAAACGGAGTCCCGCGCTGCGGGAGGCTGCCGAGTGTTTTGGCGCCTCCAGGCATGCTCTGCCGCATCACTGCGGGCGTCGGGCTGGGGTGGCTGGGAAGTGTAGGCAATGCTGGCCGTTGCCCTCACGGCAGCGATCTCTGCGTGTGCCCCCTGCTGCTGCCTGTAACGGAGTCCCACGCTGCGGGAGGCTGCCGAGTGTTTTGGCGCCTCCAGGCGCGCTCTGCCGCGTCACTGCGGCCGTCGGCCTGGGGCGGCTGGGAATTGTAGGTAATGCTGGCCATTGCCCTCACTGCGGCGATCTCTGCGGGTGCCCCCTGATGCTGCCTGAAACGGCTAGTCAAAGTAGAAGACTTATTTGAAACCTAATCACTCCTTCAATCAGGTCATTCCCAACCGTTCCATCCCTTTTCAAGATGGAGATTGGATTAAGATGTCCACTCAAAGAAGGACACTGACAGGTAAGTACTTCTTGAGGTTTATTGGTAAAGTTCACACACCAACCAAGAGCAGCAGGCACCATTTCCAGCTCTAACTGACGTCCTGGAATCCCACTTGCTCAGCATTCCATGATGACAGGTCCCCGTGTTCTAATACAGAATGCATCTTACTTCAAGCACAGCACAACACATATCCCTTCCTAACAAATTTTAAAAAGCTTATAGCGAAAGAACCTGAAAAATAAGAAATAATGCAATATGAGAACATGAGTATGACCAGAGTATTCATTTGTGTTATCATTAGTAGATCATGAAAACAACATTAATTGCAATGACATTAGTATAACAACTACAATGAAAGAATCACTATTGAAGATCATACAACAATAGAATAAAAACGTAACAATGCAGCATGATGCTAAACATTGAGACGTAACTTAGACACCACATACTTCTTCCACCAGATGGGTCTGGTAGAAGGCCTAGTGGTTCCTCTGATACTGGACCTGGGAATGTAATCACTCAGGTGACTTTCTTAAGGATCACTATGCCCTGTTGCTTGTGGCTGACACTTGTCCCGGAACTAAATTCATTGTTGGTGCCATCATCCTCTATTTCATTCCATACTAGTCTAGACAAGCTCCACACATCATCATTATCCATTCTAATGACATTCTTCATGACTTTCTTAATCTTGAATAGACCCATGTAATTTGTCTCCCACTTCCTCACAAACCGAGGCTTTTTCACTAATACTTTTTTGCCCATCAACCTTGGCAGAAATTTGGCGCAGTTTTTTTTATCGTACCCGATAACGGTTTTGCTACGCACTACTCAACAACTTGCCCTCTCTTCTGAGTTCATCCATATTCACTTCTCCACTCAATGACCTCAACCCAAGACCTACTCCACTCATACATTCAGGATTCAACTTTGTGTTTCCTACTCTTCCTCTCATCCAGAAAAAGGTGATTTATATGTTACTGGACTGGGAGTGTTGCGACGAGCTCATCACACCTCATTCAACACATCTGACAAATGTTTTCTAGTTTCCACTGCCTTTTGTACACAGGATTTCACTATACGATTCATGTGCTCAGCAAGACCGTTGGCTTGCGGAGAGTACAATGCCGTCCTCAGGTGAATAATAGATAGATGTTCCAGAAACTCTTGCATTTCTTGTGATGTCAACTGGACAACACTGTCCGTGACAATATCCTGAAAAATCACTTCACAAATAAACTCCTTTTTAAGAAAATCAATCACAACCTTGGTGCCAATCGAACTCACACACTTCTCTTCCCATTTGGACATGTAATCGACAAGCATAATCACGGATCTCTCAGCTGGAGACATCAAATGGAGAGGACTAGCAAAATCTAGTCCCAGTTTCCTCCATGGCTCTTCCTGAATGTCTACAGGTGACAATGGAGCTCTAGTTACTACTTTACTCGTCACTCTTGGCACAAGAAACACAGTCTTTACCTACACTTCCGACATGTCTGTCTACAGCTGGCCATCAGTACAACTCTCCTACCCTAGCCTTGGTGAGGTTGTTCCCTAAGTGGCCTTCATGTGCCAGATTCACAACGTTGTCTCTTACTGCCTTTAGGTGGAATCAACCTTGAGCCCCTGAACAACACACTTCCATTTCAACTCAACTCTTCGCTCACATTCCAGAACTTCTTCATCTCCTCTGAGAGAGCCCTAAACTCTGGACAGCTGTTGACTATGAACTCCTTGAGTTCATGGAACTCCTCATCTCTTTTTTTTGCCGACTGCCATTCTTCTGCATGCAAAGCACTCTCACATGCCCAGTTGAACTGATCATGATCAACATCTGTTGCCATCACCTCTCTGTCTAGCGGCAACTAGGATAAATAATCCGCTACTTTGTTCCTAACACCTGTAATATATTCCACCTGGAAATTAAAATCACTCAACCCTTCAATTCACTTCTTAGTTCTGGGTGTTAACTTATCATCTTTTCTGATATAGAATACACGGACAAATAGAATTTAAAATGTCTGATCAGCCATGCACATGCCAAGGCCTCCCCCTTGATAAAAAAACACTGTTCCTCTGCATCCTTGAGCGACCGTGAAGCAAATGCTACCACTCGTTCTTCACCTCCATCAAATTAAGAGAGCACAGCTCCAAGACTGTGAAGACTGTCATCTGTGGTTAGGATAGTTTCCTGAGATACATCGAAATGTCCCAGGGTAGGCATTTTACCAATGCTGCTCTTTATATCTTCAACGACCTCCTTGCACGCTTCCGACCACACAAATTTGACAGCGTTCTTCAACAATGCATGAATGGGCTGAACTACACTGGAAAAATTGGGTATGAATTTAGAGTAGAACTTTGCCAGTCCAAGGAAAGACCTTACCTGATCTTTGTCCGGTAGTGCTGGTGCCTTAAGAATTGAGTCAACTAATTCCAACTAAAGCTTAAAGCTGCCTTGTACATAAGGCCCCCTTTCACGCTATGGTTAGTGTAAAAAGGAATGGGTAGTGGGTGTTGCCGTGGGTGTTCCACCGCAACACACATTCATTTCGACACTGTCCCCTATGTACAAGGGTGGCCAAGAGGGCGAAAGCAGCAAAGGATATAGGACCAGGGGGTCATGTCCATGGTACCTGCAAGGTTGTCACTCGCCTCAGGAAGCCTGAGCGGAGTCCAGTCAAAAGCACAGGAGCACGAGTCACCCCCCTTGGGACCATCCAGACAAGTCAAGAAGCAGCAGGAACACAGGCAGCCAACTCAGGGACCAGCGAGCAAACATATGACAAGGCCCAATATCCAAGGTGTGAAGCCTATGTCGGCCCTCCAGTGGCCCCCCTTTCTAGCACCTCACCAGTAGCAGCGGCTTGACCTCGGTCTCCAAAATCGCCAATCCGCCCGATCTCGCCAGGCGTCGAGAGCTAGCTAATTTGTGGATTCCTGCATCTGCCAGAGGAGTGAAAAAAGGGGCCCATCCATGTGCAGGGCCCCAGGCATTGGGGCCCCTGTGATCATCCCTGCTTGACAGGTGGGTCCCAACACTAGAGCACCACTGCAGGAGTCCAAAGCCGGGGAGCAGATTGCGCTCTCGACTTCACCTGTGGTCCGTTATTAGAAGATCTTTCTAGTGAGTCAGTGGTCAAGAGCTTCTCTGGTATCAGATTAGACAGACCACAGGGGTCTCAGGCACAAGGCCCTACATGCATGCCAGGGAGCTACGGGGTCCGGCAAGACCAGATAAGCCCAGTTCTTAGAGAGCCATATCACCGTAGGGGCCAAAGCGCAGGGGTGAAAGTCAGGGGGCTCTCATCGCCACACTTCCTCTCCGCTCCAGGGACTCGCGCTCTTCAGCGGGTACTCACCCCTCCCCTGATCCATTCCACGCGGCTCCTGTGGCCTGTCCTCTTCCCCACAGACGGGGGCAAGGTTTGATGCAGTATAGAAAGGAGGAGCCCCGTTCGGCTCCAGTAGGGGGAGAGGGAAAAATCCTTGCTAGGCCCAACAGCGGGGGAACTTGCAGGCCCCTCACCTCTCCGATACTGGGTCCCACATTGTCACGGGTGCTCGTAGCTCCCCTTTTGCCAGGGCCGCTCGCCTCCCACGGCCTGCCTTCTCCACAGCCAGCAGTGTCCAACGCATTGGGGGCGGGGATGAGCGTTCCCAGCTGCCTCCTCACCCTTTAGAGGCCTGGTCTCCTAACCTCTTGATCCGAAGATGCCAACTCAGACATAGGCCTTTACGGGCCGGCACGCTCGATTGGGGCCTCCTGCAGCGCTCGGTTGCCCACGCGGGGGACAGTGTTTGAAGGGTGGGGGAGCACCGCCACGCCTGACGCTACCGGCTGCAATAGTCCACTGAAGCCTGGTCATGACGACACCCCCTCCTGGGGCAGTCATAGGCCAGGGGAGCCAGTCTCTGCTCATTAGCAACTTCGCAGTCAACAGCCCTCCGGTCCGACGGCCGCACGTCATTCTTCGCTGCTCTCTTGGAGGGTGGGGGCGGTGGGTCCGAACTTCAGGTCCATCCCGTGGCCTACGTGCCTCTGAGCCACTGGTGTTTGGGATGGGGACTCGCTAAAAGAGGCTGGCGGGTGCAAGTTGAAGCGATAAAGGCGGCAGGACGGAGAGACCGTCCGCCATCTTGGATACACCACCATCATTTATTCTTTGGGGGTCAATAAAATTACTATATCAGAGTTTGGTAGTAATTAACACCTAATATTTCCATCATGTCAAAAGTAATGTAGCTTGTACTTTATGCTATATGAATGGACATCATTAATATTACTTAATGTGTGGGCCTCTATACTTCAATATACATATGGCAGATTGTATTACATATCGCGTTCTGTGAATACACTTGTTATTTTCCTTACCTGTATTGAAGAAAAGATGCAACGTTTCTTGCTGCTGGCGTCTGACCTATTTCTTCTTTCTTTAGAAACCATCTGTATTACTTTTTGAAAACAATTAAAGTTGGAATCCTTTATCTCCCGGTTATTGAATGTCCTCAACACAGTGTACCTTTGCATCCCTCTAGCCCCCACCCCCCACCCCTGCAAACAGGCATGAAAGGTGCAAGTTTCCCAGTGCCGACACCTGATCCAGGCCAAACTCTTAATAAAAGGTTCTTGAATTCACCCATGAAGTGATGTTTTGTATGGCAATCTGTCGCACGCCCAAGGGTGAGTGACTGAAAGCTGAACCTAAGAGCTGAACCCTGGATGACTGCATTGAGGAACGAAGAGGGTAGCAACGTTGGTGCCAGAGGACATACCTGACGTGTGGTTTGTCCCTAACATGCCTGGAGTTCAGCCTCATCTTGAAGTCCTGATGCACTTCTATCCCCAGCACAATTCAATATATTATAGTTTGTGATGACGTAAAGAAGGAATGAAACATCTGAGGGTGCATCTTCAGTTGTGAGTAATGCCAGTTGCTCCATTCCTTGCTGAGCATGCACTAAACTTGGTGCACGTCGAAGCATACATCTTTGAATGTCGATCCCCACAATATTAGTCTGTCTATCCATGGGCAGCACACAGATGCCTCAACACCAACTCGGTCTTTAAACAAATATGGACAAAGTCAATAGTTCTGGCTTCTGTACAGTGAAAGGGTTTTACCAAGCTTCTTTTTCTCACAGTCCATGAAATTCATGGACAGCAGGAATATAAACGTTCCACACACACACACAGAAGAGGTGTAGGCACAGTAGAGGTACCACCAGTACACTGATACAGAGGACAGTTGGTGCACAGGCATCAGCAGGGCTATATATATATATATATATATATATATATATATATATATATATATATATATGTGTGTGTATATATATATCAGTAGTCGAAGTGGGAGAAACAAGTAGGGGAACTGTGGGCGGAGAATCAGAGGGTGGGAATAACCCGTGGATTGGGTCAGTGGGCGGAGTCAGAGGTGTGGCAGAAAGATCAAAATATACACATTTTTAGTATTTATTTCCCATTTCACTAACCGGTTACAGCTTATCACGTTATTTAATTTAACCAATGGATACATATGTTTATTTAAGGTTTAATATGAGTTATTGACATTAAAATACATTCGCAAAGTGGGATACGTTTCCAATCACAGAATGTCCCAAATATCCTTAAAAGTGGAATCGCAAGCCATTTGTCTCCCAGCCATGGAGTTTCTGTCATCAGCACCTCTCCTCCCTTTTTCCACAAGAGCAGTTCAAACATGAATGGCAAAACATCCTAGTTTGCAAATGTTTTCCACATAATTATGGCTCTGCCATATTTGCCACATAATACATAATCTGCTGCATAATCTGACTATTTTAACTAATGAATTGTTTATAGCTCAAACGGATCAAAAGTTACTAAAAAATGTGACTTCTGCTGCTGTGAAGTGGAGGGCCCTTTGCAAAGGTTGACTGGTCACCTTTCTCACTGCTGCAGTTGTATGTTCCACTGGTACTAATAAGGAAAAATCTTTGCAGAGACTGTTCGCGTGTGTAAAAATGTCAAAATAATATAGTATCAGAAAATTTACAGCACCACGAATACCAGTGTAGGGTGTCAGAGCACTTTACATCACACATATTACACAGAGACAATCAATCATACGTGTGTAAATCACTGTATAGGAAATGTCACATTAGACAAAGGACTACAAGGTGTCGGAGTCACATGACAACCGTACTAGTAGGCAGCATAGTTTAATAGTGATTGGCCTTGAGATACACAAACTCAGAATTTAAAATGTAATACCAAGGTTAGGGGTTCTCTTTAATAATCAGAATTGATTTCTACCCAAATGAACCCTTTTTTGCAACATTAGGATAGTGAAAGACGGGGAAAAAAACATAACGCTCTAATTTATACCTTGCAGTTTGCATGCAGCTCTTACATGACAGTTAATAGTTCACTGTTCTATGTTAGGATTTTAACTTATTAACTGCAAGTAACAATAGGGTCTCTCTAACAAAAGCAGTAACCCACTGACCTATTTACATTATGTGCACTTTGTGATCTGCATGGTACATGTTCTTAGCAGCAGGCACATTAACCCTCTGTGCTTCCTTTCCATGAATCAAAACGTCCACTAGACAAAACACCATCTCTCTCTACTAAGGACATTAATCACTGGAGTTATCATTACATTTTTATTGGTGTTGAAAATTGTTGGAGGCAAGGAAGGAGGCAGCAAGTGCTTTTAAAACCATATTATACTTGCAAACACAACGCCCCCACCTGAAGTCTGCGTTAGCCGTGGTCCGTGCAGGTAACAGAGGTGGGGCGGTGGGGCCGAGTAAGGGGGGATTTCGAGGGATGATGTCAAGGGAAAATGTATTATTTATTTAATTTTTCCTCTGCATCATCACTTACCCCTATGCCCCTGTTACCTGCACGGACCGCGGCTGGTCAGCGCCTGGTGAGGTCGCACTGCCCTAGAGCCACCTTGCTCAAGGGTCCTGTGACCTCAGTGACAGAGTCGCTGCCACTCTATGGTGTGCCGCTTCTAAGGCCAGCCTGCAAGACTGGAGGTGAACTTCAGAATGAATTGTGGCGGACAGGCCTTCAAGTTTAACCCACACTTGCCACTGCTAGGAGCCACCTGCTGGTGCTAAGACACCAGGGCTTTTAAGATCTTGAAGGGCCTTCTAAGGTCTGTCTAGCATAGGAATGTGCTCCCTCAGGGGGAGTGGTCTGGTGGACTGGTCATTAAGGCTGAACCTGGTTCCCCAGTTCCAAATTCAGCAGCTCTGACTATAGTGTCACATCCTCTTCCCCACTGAACACCATACTGCCCCACTGAGAGAAACCAGCACTGCACTGACCCGCTATAAACACCTGGTTGGGACTCATTTCGAATTACGCACTAGACAAGAGCAATATGCTACCTAAAAAAAAATTAAGAACACCCTAGTAAAAGCAAACACTCATAGGGAATGCAAGATTAAGTAAATCATGTGAAATGTAAGCAGGAACAACATGGTTACTTTTTTCTTTTTACACTCAGTATTCAGCAATTAGCCATTGCTTATATCCTTACAAAACGTAAGCAGTGTGGTTTAAAAAGACAACATTCATGAACACACAGCCGCTGTGCACATTTTGTTTTCCAATTCACCCATCAAGCAGGTATTTTACTACCTCCAGGAAGAGTGCACGTTCCCACCCAGGGAAAACAGTGTTGTTCAAAGAGCGACGAGAAAACAAAAGTAGCGCTTCACTGGCAAACACTGTAAAGTGGCGCTAATGTGTTTAGATGTGAATACATTAATCTGGCCACCTTGCAACCACTCTGTCTTGCTTTAGTTAGTTAGTTTTCATGTTTGTAATGTTTAATTTCTCTCCACCCCAAGGCTGCACTTAGAAATTGAAAAATGCCAGAAAAAGACGACGTTTCCAGCAAAAGAGTTTTTCTTTTTTGGATCCATTTCACAGGGGAGCAAATAAACGAAAGGAGGAATGAGAAGGTAGTAACTGGTTCTTGAAGTCTCAGTTTTCACTAAATGAGGAGGAGCGAGACAGAAAGAGAGGGAAGAGGGGGAACAAAGAGAGGGGGGCAGCTGGACACTGTGCTTGTCTTCTCGGGGTACGAAGGAAAAGACAGAGTCCTTCTCCTTCTCTGTCCGTTCTGCCGTCCCCAAAAACCGAGCCTTAACTACTATCGGCCTTTGCGATTTCCGGGTAGTATGTCGCAGCTCTCAACAAATCTCTCAGAGAGGCACTCCCGCGGGGCAGGAATTTGTATTCAAAATTAAAGTAGCGCATATAGACAGATAAATGTTTACGCGTTTCTACTAAACTAGCCTTGTTCACGGCGATATTTTTTATTTTTTCCTCTCTCGCTCTCTTTCTCTCACTTCCTCTATCCATCCCTCCCTCCCTCTCCAGCAGTACAAGATTCCCTCCTCCCTGAACCTCTTGGAGTTTCCTAGGACCTCAGAGTAGGTAAAGACTGCAGTGAATGCAAGAGCAATATTTGTGTATTTTAAGAGAAGAGACAAATGGCAGCAAATGGAGGTTTTGTGACTACACATCACAGGCAAGGGAATGTGTAGAATGTGTTCAGCTCATTCGTTTCTCACAGTACTAGGAGCCCTTCTATCCCGAAAGGTCGCACGGAGGTTGATTAGCTGCCCTGGTCTTTCAGTCTATGCATATGGCTCGGAACTGCGTCACTCTGGTGCTGTCTCAAATACACAATACAGCATCTCTGGACAGGACCCGCACCGGCTAAGTCGGTGATTATCTCTGCTTGTAAGGAAGCCCGATGCTAATTATCCCATTAGCCAAGGGGATCAGCCCTGATGTCACTTCTCAGAGACAAGGACGAACCGGTGTATTTATATCTGAGCTGACACGGCCAACTCCCTGCTGTCCACAGCCACGTGGCGACAGCCACAACCCAATCCGTCACGGCAGGATCACACAAATCCACACCGCTGCGAACCTTTGTGGCAGATATATTTAAAACAACAGGTAGTGTTTAAGTACATACCCATAAAAACAGGATCACTCAGGGCTCGAGTCGAGGTACCACGCGGGTGGACGGCGTCCCCCCACTTATTTTACCAGGTTTTTCCGGGTGGACGCCGTCCCCCCTGCCCAAAAGCTGGACAGCATTGTGTGAGCAGAGAGCCCGGGTGGGAGGGAAGTTTCCCGTAAATTGCCAAAGATATGCTAATATTTGTAATTGGAGACTTTAAGAGGCACCGGTGGTGTGTGCAGGCTGGAGTGATTGGGAGGCAGAGCGAGCAGGCGTTGGCGGTTAACGCTTGGAATGTGTGTCCTTCTGTATCGATTCTTGTGCACTTTTGAGCACTTCGTTGTGCAACTGGGGCACCCCCTGGGGGAGGGGGGGTTGCAAAGGACATGTATGAATACTCATGAGATTCCTGTTGTGACGTCACTTCCGGTGACAGTGTCCCCCCACTTCTTTTCATGAGATTCCTGTTGTGACGTCACTTCCGGTGACAGCGTCCCCCCATTTCTTTTCATGAGATTCCTGTTGTGACGTCACTTCCGGTGACAGCGTCCCCCCACTTCTTTTTTTAGGACTTGTGCCCTGGGATCACTGAAGTTTCATCTGGTAGCCTATGGCTCAGGAACCCTGCTTAACACTACTCTCCTAAAAAATAAAGCACTAGCAAAGCCAAGAAGTTTGCCTTTCATGTGCTAACACAGGCAAACACAGGGATGTACAAATGCGCACAGAACCCTCGCCTCGTCTGTACGCATGCTTTCACTGTGTGTCTCCTTTTCTCAGTGGTGCCCTATTTATTATTCCCCAGAGCTTGTGGCTATGCATTGCACCGGCACTGCAAGCTTAAGTAATAAAGAACATCCGACTTGCAAGCCTAAGGAATACAAGCATGGCACAGCCATAGGGGGATCACAAGACATAGGGTGCAGGGAGGCCATCCTAAAATAGGCGGTGCACATGTTGCATGCTTTCGCACATTAACGCAAACTTGTTGCTTTAGCAAGCTTGTTCACGTGTTTAGGGTTCCTGGATTTTGCCAATTTCCTCTCTGGGTTATCATGAGGAGAGTGCATTAGGGTCAGGATATTGAAAGGAGTGAAGAAGTGGTCTGACCCCTTCAATTTGACAGGGTGATGGATTTGCATGTGATGCCCTTATTGTGGATAGGAAAGGTCTATTTTTTTAATAGGTTAGATAGAAAGGACTTGAGGAAAGGTGTTTTGGGGTCTTTACAATTCAGCTAGAAATCACCCAGGAAAACTTTCTCACAAAACAAGCTGAATTGATCAGTGCTATAATCAAGGAAGCCACCAGTAAATCTCTTTTTGTTGTCGGGTGGAAAGTGTGAGATGTTCTCCATGGTTTAGGCGTCAGATTTGTAATATCCAAAGTACGACATTGGACCAAGAAAGAGTTGATTGAGGTCACTTATATGCAATTAATGGGCTGCTTGTGGAAAAAGGAAACCAAACCTTGATATTCTTTTTAGGTCTCGGCTGCGAAGGCTGCGCTTGCGCAGTCTAGCTCCGAGATTTAATGTTTTTCAGAAGAGGGGCTTGAACCCGCCCCTCTTCTCCCCTCTTTTCCATTGGCTGGCCTCTTAAATGCTGGTCAGCCATTGGAGAAGAGCTTTGTCTCTCCAAACAAGCCCCGTCTTTTTCGGATTCGGGGGCGTGTTTTTTACTTTCTTTTTCTCCTCTGGAATGTAAACATTCCAGCCTATGGCAAGAGGAGAGAAAGAAAAACACGCCCCCGAATCTGAAAATGCCGCTGCGTTTCTCCCAGGCATTTCTGCTTGACCTCGGAGAAAGGCGGCGGTGTTTACGGCTCTCGCCAGGTAAGGCAACAGACACCGAGTTGGGACATTGCAGTCTGAAGAGCTTTAGAAAGGCAAGACCGAATCCCAGGTGCCACCTCCTGGACAGGCTGATGTTTTTGTGCACTAATTTGTGGACGTGTTTTTGCTAAGCACAGATATCGGCGAGCATTAATCACTTTTAATCGCCCTCCGCCTGCCATCTCTCGCGCCCTCTTTCCATTTTGTCCTACTCCCTGCTGCCTTTGCTGCTGATGTGACTTTTCGTAGACATCAATCCCCCGCCCTCTCCCCCTCACACCCCACAGAATATTGCTAGAGCGCATTTCAGTGGCATGGGGGATGGGCAAGAACCCTTATAATGCACGCAGCGTCCGTGTCAGAAATACGTGGTGCGTACTGACGGTTAACCTGGTCGCACATCGCGTGCTGAGATCTTGGAAGGCCTCCTTATGGAATTCGGGGCCATGCGGCGACCACAGAACATAGCGGCCTCCCCCCCTTTAGATCTAACTTTGGAGCACCTACAACATCGGTACTTGCGTGGCAGCGGAGATTTTGAGGTCTGTACGCGTGCGTTTTCTCAGAGGGTACATTTCCGGCCATATTTGCAGTAAGCAAAGCTTCTTCCCAAACAGTAAACGCGAGGCGTGGCTGTGTCTTGGCGGCGGCCATCCTTAAGTCAGGCCAGAACCAGAATTACACAGAGCTGTGACTTTCTGCCTGACAGTAAAATGGCCGTAACTCAACGTGTTTCTGTCGATCGTTACGATTAAGCCACGGCTGTCGCCTTCATTGCTTTTCACTCTCTGCGTGCCATGCTCGTCTCTCTCCGGCTTAGTTGTTTGTTTTCCTCACAGCACTGACCTTTCAGTTTAACGGAGGATTAAATCACATTATTGTTGTTGCGTTTTGTCCCAATGAAACAGTCATTTAGTGCTGTCTGTAGTGTGTCCTCTCCGTTTGTTATCACTGCACAAAAACAGACATCAGCCCTTCCTGAGTTGTACCATTTTTCAACTGTAATGTGTCTTTGTTTTCCCGGGGCTTGCAACTAGTGCACCAATCCTGGAGGTGCTGCAAGGTGTGGATTGGAAAACAAAATGTGTACTGCGGCTCTGCGTCCAACTGCTAACGTTTTATAAGGATATCAGCAATGGACATTGAAATGGGACCATTTAAGGCCCCTTCCAGGCAAAAGTACTCACTGATTTCTGAATAGTGAGTGTAAAAGCGTTAAGGTAACAATGTTGTTCCTGCTTGCATTTCACATGGTTCATGGGCGGCAGAGAAGTAACAGGACTCTGTCCTTTCCTTCTTACTTAGAGAAGAAAAATACAGTGACCGCTACTGCTCTGCCCCCCCCCCACTCTTTCATTCCTCCCTTTCTTTCTGTCTAGCAGTTCTTCTCTTACTGAAGTTCACGTCCAGTCTTGCTAGCAGGCCTATGAAGCAGCACAGCCAAGAACAACAGTGACTCTATCACTTAAGTCACAGGACCCTTGAGAAGGGCCAGCTCTAGGGCAGTGCAACCGGTGAGACCGGGCGCTGACTTTGGGTGGAGACATTATGTTTGCAAGTAAATTAAGGTTTTAAAAGCGCTTGCTGCCTCCTTCCAGGCCTCCAGCAATTTTCGGCAACAATAAAAATGTCATGATGACTCTGGTGTTTAATGTTCTTCCTAGAGAGAGATCGGAGTTTTGTCTAGTGGAAGTTTTGACTCCTGGAAAGGTAGCACATAGGGTTAATGTGCCTGCAGCAAAGAACATGTACCATGCAGATCACAAAGTGCACATAATGTATATAGGTCAGTGGGCTACTGCGTGTGTGTGTGTGTAGGTGGCTCTATTTGTGTGTGGGTTGCTCTATGTGAGTGGCTCTGTGGGTGGCTCTGTGTGTGTGGGTGGCTTTGTGTGTGTGGGTGCAAATGCAATAGGTCTCGCGTTTGAGAGTGATTAAGCTATTGACATTGTAAATAACAATGCCGTTTCTTTAACCCCTTCCCCACTCATGACGGAACCACTCCGTCATGAGCCACGGTCGCCGTGTGCTCATGACGGAGTGGTTCCGTCATGCTGCAGCCGTTGGCGGCCGCGCCGCCCACGCGGCGCTAATTCCCCGCCTGTGCGGGCTATTAGCGCAGTGGGCGGAGTCATGACGGAACCACTCCGTCATGAGCACAGCTCAACCGCGGCTCATGACGGAGTGGTTCCGTCATGAGCACCGCGCCACCGCGCTGCCCCCAAACCCCCCCCAGCGCTGCGGCGGAATTCCCGCCGCAGCGAAAGGGTTAAATGTTTTAAAAACAAAAACATAAACAAAAATAATGTCATGAGCAATGCCAATAGCTCTAACTTTAACAATGCCGAGACCGTTGCATTGTAAATGCTTGTTCTATTGAAGGAGATAGTGTTGTATCCTGGTGGTTTGCAGAATGATTACTAGAGCGTCAAAGTCTCTGCCTTGGGTCAGGGTGGATCTGGAAGTTGCATTTGAGTGTACAGGCTGAGAGTTGATAAGGGAACCTTGATGTGCTGTGCAAGGAATGGGTCACTGAGTTGAGCGGAAGTGACTCTTTAAACTTTCTTGAACAGATTGAGCTCCGATTGTGTTTCGATCTGGAGATTGTGATAATTGAATGTTATGCATTGATTCCTTGCTGCGGTGCAGAGAAGGTGATGCTACAATTCCTTGCAGTCAGGGGAGGTGATGAGTCAATTCCCTTCTGCGAGTGGCGGTGAGGCTTAGTTTCGGACACGCAGGCTCAGTTCCTTCCTGCTGGGCAACGATGAATGCTTGGCGCACCGGTGATATATGTGGAAAATCTTTTCGCTCTCGGAAGATGCGGTGGTGGCGTAACAGGTGTTGCGTTGATTTCCCAGCCGCGATGCAGGTAATGCGTCAAAACTTCACCCGCATAGCAGGGCTGAGTCGGAGGAGGTGCCTCGGAGGTCGGAGACACAGTACTCAAGACTCATTCTGCGTCGATCTTCTGGCAGCACAGCAGTCGCTGTGTTGATTCTTTGGCCGGACCATATCGAAGCGTTGGCTTTTCATCCACATGGCAAGACTGCCGGGGAGAAACAGGTGCTGAAGGTCGGTGTGTGGATTTTCTTCTCTTCTTGCAGCAGAATGCATCTCCAAGGGCTCCGGAACTGGAATTGGCACCACTTGGAAGGTCAGAACTCCTAGCAGAGGAGTTCAGGGGCTGTAGATGAAGCCTTTCATGGCCCTGAGACTTCTTAACAGGAGGCAAGCACACACAACTCCTTGGAGATCCCTAGCAACCAGGATGATGAAAACAAAGTCCAATCCCTTTCACTCTTCCAAGACAAAAGTAGCAAACAGCAGGCCAGCCCACCATAGCAACAGGCAGAGTGGCGGTTCCCCCTCCTACAGCTTCTCCAGGTCTTCTTGGCAGAATCTCCTGTTCTGGTGTCACGGCGCCAGTGCTTAAACCAGTTTATGCCTTTGATGAAGGCAAACGTAAAAGGAAAGCCTTTGTAGTGCACAAGACTCTGCCTTTCCCTTTAGGCTCCAGACACAGTACAGGGGATTGGAGACAGCTTTGTGTGAGGACAGGCACAGCCCTACTCAGGTGTCATTGACAACTCCTTCCACCACTCTAGCTCAGGAAGGCCCATCAGCCTGGTGATGGGAGATCAGGATATGCAGGGTACACCTCTGCTCACTTTGTATGACTGTCTTGAGTGAATGCACAAACAGCCCAACTGTTAGGCTCAACCAGATGTGGATTCCATAGGCAGGCAGAGACACAGAATGGCAAAGCAAGAAAATGCCCACTTTCAAAAAGTAAAAGACACACAATTGATGGACGGAATGCAGAACAAATCAAAACATTCACCCCCAGTCAAGGGATATGGGTTAAATCCATCATTCTTTTGCTCACTGTGCCTCCCCAGTTTAGACCTGGCTATATGAAAATAAGTCTTGACCCTGTGCCTCATGGGAACAGTCCAGCCCGAACTGCCAAGCCAGGTCCTCCCTGGACTGGAAACAAGCATCCCTAGGACTGGTTTAGGGGTTTCACCCCTCATCAGCCAGGATAGCTTGAATCCATTAGCACATCGAGCCCAGGACACACGCCTGGGCATACCGGCGCACTTAGTGCGAGAAACAAAAGACACACAACTGATGGACAGAATGCAGAACAAATCAAAACATTCATCGCCAGTCAAGAGATCTGGGTTAAATCCATCATTCTTTTGCTCACCATGCCACCCTAGTTTGGACATGGCCATATGCAAATCAGTCTTGACCCTGTGCCTCATGGGAACAGTCCATGCCGAACTGCCAAGCCAGGTCCTCCCTGGACCAGAAACAAGCATCCTTGGACCGGTTTCGGGGTTTCACCCCTCATCAGCCAGGATAGCTTGAATCCAGTGGCACAGCGAAGCCGGGACCTGGCCTGACAGTGAGGGCTGAACTGTTCCCATTGGGCACAGGGTCAAGACTGATTTGCATATGGCTGGGTTCAAACTGGAATGGCATGGGGAGCAACACAAACAATGGATTTAGGCCCAGATCTCTGTACTGGGGTGAATGTAAGACATTGTTCCGCATTCTGTCCGTCAATCGTTATTTTTGCATTTGTCACCCAGAGTGGGACGGGTATGCCTAGACATGGGTCCCGGGCTCTCCATGCCACTTGAGTCAAGCTGTCCTGGCTGATAAGGGGTGAAACCCCAAATCCGGTCCTAGGATGCTTGTTTCCAGTCCAGGTAGGACCTAGCCTGGCAGTTCGGGCTGGACTGTTCCCATTGGGCACAGGGTCAAGACTGATTTGCATATGGCTATGTTCAAACTGGAACGGCATGGGGAGCAAAAACACAATGGATTCAGGCCCGATCTCTATACTGGAGTGAATGTAAGATATCGTTCTGCAGTCTGTCCATCAACTGTTATTTTTGCGCTTTCTAAAAGTGGCATTTTCAAGCACACGATTTAAAAACCACCTTTACCAGAAGATGTATTTTTAAATTCAGCTAACCCTAACTCCAAATGTTTATCTCTTCCCAATTGAAAGTTACACTTGCAAGAGGTTACAAGGCAGCTCCAATGATAACCATGGTAGAGGTAGTACTTGCAATAGTAAAAAAAAAAAGTATTGGCAGTATTTCACATGTAAAACACACCAGTACCTAACTCTCAAATAAATTGCACCCTGCCCATGGGGCTACCTTGGGCCTACCTTAGGGGAGCTTTGCATGTAGAAAAATGGACAGTGTGGGGCCTGGCAAGTGGGACCACTTACCAGGTTGACATGGCAATTTGAAACTGTACACACAGACATTGCAGTGGCAGGTCTGAGGCATGGTTACAGGCCTACTCATGTGGGTGGCACAATTAGTGTTGGAGGCCCTGGGCACACAGAGTGCACATTACTAGGGTCTTACCAGTAAATCAAATATGCCATTCATGGATAACCAATCACAATCATAATCAACAAAGGGAGCACTCGCACTTTAGTACTGATCAGCAGTGGTAAAGTGCCAAGAGTTTCAAAAACCAGCAAAAACAATAAGTAGAACCAGTCAAAAACAGGAGGTCAGAGTAAAAAAAGAAAGGAAAAGCATACCAGAGATGCCAGGTCTAAAAGAATGCCTTTGTCCTAGGCACCAATCTGTCCAGAAATAAGGTAATATACAGCAGATACACAAAGCGTATAGCTCACTGACATGCCACACCAAATTAATCGTAACAATGAAGAGTTTTAAGTCAATAATCTCAGGGCACAACTGTGCATGGACTCAAAAGTATGCACATCAAAAAGGTTAAAACAAAATTAAGGTCCCACTGCCATTCCTCATCTAGCTTGACCCCCAGTCCAAAAATGAAACTTCTGCTATCAGCATGAGCTCTTAAGGGAAAAGTAAAACTGTCTGCGGCAAGTCAGGTTGGCATACCTGATCCATCAGTGAAGATTCCGGGCTGCCGCGCCAGAGATGTGGATGCTGTCCGAAAGGCACCACCAGTGTTGAGCCCACTGAAGGCAAAGGTTCCACTGGAGAGCCAGTATACACCACGGGTATGGGGCACCAGCAGGATGTATGAGGCCAGGAGACCCAAGAGCCTAAGAACCCTCTGGGCAGAAATCAGGCATGGGCCCAAAACCTCAGGATCACGCCTGAATCTCCTAGACTCATTGCAGAGGCCAAAAAGCCTTCAAAGCCACTGTCCCCAGATTGGTTCTGATAAAGAGAATCCTCTGCACTCACAGAAAATGGGATTTCAGACTCAATGATAGGAAAGCCGCATGGTGGATATCAACAAAGTCATCATCTGTATGTGGCTCACAAAAGAATGTGGCAAGCCTGCCTTCAGCATCCAGTTATATAGGTATGTCAGAGAAATGTTACTCTGTAACCATCTGTTCATAGTGTGTAGTATTGTAGACTGACAAGCTCTGCATACTCCTGCCATCTAGTGTTTGGCCTAGATGTTTACAACTTGTTTTTTTTTACAGAAGTTTGAGTCATAAGCTCTGTTATGACTTCCCCCTAAGTCCACAATGCATCAGCACACTGGCTCCAGCTCTCATTATCTTCCTGCCAATGAGCAAGTAGTGTACATGGAGTGCAAGGTCAAAGACTGTGTGATGTGCATATTATGGTAAATTATACATATACACTAGAAAAAAAGATACTATCTGTGATCATCTTTCACTTCTGGGTAAGAGGGTGGGCGCATGTGATCCAATAGTACTACATGCTATAAACCGATGGCTACAGGGTAACATTTGCCGTTCATAGCATGTTTGGCTGTAGATACACATGCATTACATTGATTATAAAACAGTCCCTCTCCAAAGCTGTGGTGAGGGAGTAGATGATGCAGATGCTTGAGCGTTCTTAACCTCTTAGGTTCGGCCGTTGGCCAATGGCCACACTCGCTCTGCAGTGTGGGTGTCAGCCATTGGCCAACACTGGGGAGGGTTATAAAGGCCTCTCTGTTTTTTTGCACCAGAGGTAGTCCTTTATTTTTTCTTTTTCATCAGGCTGCTCAGGAAGAGCTTCCTGAGCAGCTGATTGTTCTTTTATTTTTTTTACTGCAATGACATTCGGCACACAGGGCGCACTGATATCATTGCAGTAAAGTGAAAGTAAAATGAGCCGATGGGCTAGTTTTACTTTCACTAAATCAGTGACCAGGGCATATCTCAGCCATCAAGCACTGATTCTCATGGGAGAGGTATCGTTGGAAAGGAGAGAATCTCTCTTTTCCAAAGGTACCTCTGCCCAGTGGATCTCTGCTTCAGGATCACCACAGTAGAGCGATCCCCACGCAGAGATCCAACCACTAGCCACCATGTATAAAGGGAGCGGCCCTTGGGCAATAACTTGTGCTCCCCCTTGACAATATTTGTACTTAAGTCTTTCTGCCCATCCCCAGGGGGCAAATGGTATAATTACCCCCAATCTGCCCCTGGGGTGGCAGAAAGCCCACTAGATGCCAGGGAAGGATTATGTTATTTACCCAGTAAGCATCTGTTCTTGGAATGTGGAGCTGTAGATTCACATGTTTTGCATACTCCTGCCATCTAGTGTTGGGTCTGGATGTTTGCAAGTTGTTTTTCTTCAAAGAAGTCTTTTCAGTCATGAGGTAAGGTGACTCCTCCTTTCAGTGATTGTGCACATGGGCATTGACTCCATTGTTAGATTGTTTTCCTGCAAGAGGGTGAGAATGGAGTATGTGAGTGTAGTATATAGATGTCCATGCGTAAATAATATAAATAATGAGAACTGCAACAACTGCAGCTGCCCGGGGAGGTGGGCGGGTGCATGTGAATCTACAGCTCTACATGCCAAGAACAGATGCTTGCTGGGTAAGTAACATAATCCGTCTGAGGCATGTGTGCTGTAGATAAACATGCTTTGCATAGACTATATAGCAGCATTGTCCCAAAGCGGTGGCTAACCAGTAGATGTTGCAATTGTCTGAAAAAGTGTATTTAGCACTGCTTCCACTACATTGTCTTGTTGGCGTGCTAATACATCCACACAATAGTGTTTGGTAAATGTGTGTGGTGTAGACCATGTTGCTGCTTTACAGTTGTCAGATATAGGGATGTTACCTAAAAAGGCCATAGATTACCCTATTTTGCGAGTGGATTGCGCTCTAGGGCGTAGTTTGCGAAGTTCGCGCTACTTCGCACTACGCGAACTGCACGTAGCACAGTGCGAACACGCGTAGCCTAGTGTTGCGTAGTGCTGCGGTCATTTTTTGCTTGCTCGCGGTCCTTAACGTCAAGTTGGCGACCGCGAGCAAGCAAAATGACATCCCGGCGAGACTTTTTCCTTGTTCGCGATCAGCAACATCAAGTTGGCGATCGCGAGCATGGAAAATAAACCTCCCGGCGAGATTGCCAACGCGAGGAGGTCAGATTTCTCATTGCGAGTGGTCGCGTATGATCACGACCGCTCGCGATGAGAAACTACCAGTTCGCATTGAGAAAGCTGCCGCTCGAGTAAAAATCTACTCGAGCAGCAGAAAACTACAGCTCGCACTGTGCAAGATGCCATTTTCAATGATTGCACAGTGCCGGTTGCTTGTCCGCACTGTGCAATCATTGAAAACGACATCTGGCACAGTGCGAACAAGGTACTACGCAGTTCGCGAAGTGCTACGCGTACCTCGCGTAGTGCGAACTGCAGTTTGCGTAGCTTCGCGAAGTGCTACTTCGCGAACTACGCCCAGGGTTAGTATAGATACTGTTCTTTTAGCTTTTGTGTAGCAAGTTTGAATGCATTAACAATCCATCATGAAACGCCAGATTTAGAAATAGGATTGCCTTTATGAGGTGGTGTAGAAGAAACAAGTTGCTTTGTTTAAAGAAAATCTTTTGTTATTTCGCTATAATATAATAAAGCTTTTCTAACGTCAAGTGTGTGAAGAGCCCGTTCTGCTACTAAATCAGGTTGAGGAAAGAACACAGGTAACTCAACTGACTGGTTAATATGGAAATGAAAAACAGCTTTGGGTAGGAATCTGGGATTGGTGCGAAGAACTACCGTAGCTTTATAGAGGAAAAAGAATCCTGAGGTTAATGCCTGTAGCTCACCAACTCTCCTTAATGAAGTGATTGCAATGAGGAATACAACCTTCCATGAGAGAAACTGTAAAGGACACTTGTGTAGTGGTTCAAAGGGTGGACCCATAAGTCTTGTAAGAACACCATGAAGATTTTACACTGGTGCGGGGGGAATTCTTGGAAGTGTAACTCTCTTTAAGCCCTCCATAAAGGCTTTAATGACAGGAACTTTGAAAAAAGACAAATGGTGTCTGGTTTTGCAAATACGCAGCTACTGCTGCAAGGTGCAATCGAATAGATGTGTACAGTGGCGGCTCCCCCATTGGGGCGTGGGGGTGTCGCCCCACTGCTTTCTCGCCATGCGAGAAGGCAGAAACATAAATGGTAATAACTACCATTTTATGTTTCTGGTTCTCGCACAGCGAGAAAGCAGAAGTGCCTTGTTGGGGGCGGGCGGTCCTGCTCGAGGGCAGGGGGGGAGTGGCTTGCCTTGGGGCTGACCAAACAGTCAATACCCACAACAGTGGGCAAGCCACTCCCCCCTGCCCTTGAGCAGGACCGCGCACTCTCCCTTTTTCTCTATGTAGGCTGCTGCAGCAGCCTACAGAGAAAATGGCCCGGGTGGGGCGCGCTCCGATGCGCCTCACCAATCACAACACTGCCATTGCAGGGTTGTGATTGGCAGGAGGGAGGGAGGCTGCCTTTCTGATGAGAGCTGCAAGAATTGAAAACGCAGGATGGCGGGAGTAGAAGTCGGGACCCTTCCAGAAGCGGGATGGTACTTTTTTTTTTTAATTAAACGAACCCCTCCAGCCTCCACCATCCCCCTGCGATGGCCCCATTTCCCCCCCACCCGCCCGTGACTGGTGGTGCACTTGTAAAAATGTAGGGGTGCAGCCGGATGACGGAAGAAAACTGCACGTGCACAAAGCACGTTAGAGACAGTCAGAGGCAGGTTCCATTTATAATGTGCTGAACTGTAAACATTAGCAGCAGGTCTATGTCTCTCATCTGTTTCACAGACGGCATCAGTGAGCAGCGCACGTGTTGTGCACTTACAGAAATGACTGACTTGTGAGCAGAGAGTGCACTTCACACTGGTGAACGCTCTTTACACGAGAACGTCCTGCACCGTGTGTGCTTTAGAAAAAGATGTAATACAGGACGTGAGGGTGCAATGCACGTGATGTCTAAACTTATAGCAAACACTGTGTTTACATTAATTCCTCTTTTGCCACCGACGCCCTTAACACCTTCATCATCGAGCGGGTGCACTTTCTATCGTCCTTGTAAATACTCGTGCAGGCTTCTTGGCCCTTCCTAACACCAGAGATTCTTTTCACTGCAACCTAGTATTTGGGTTTGTTGGAAAGGGTAGGGCGGGGGAGGCTTGAGTGGAGCGGAGGAGGAGGGGCGGTTCCGTGGCAGAGAGCTTGAAGTCTTTTTAAAAGGCTGGAGTTTTTCTGTTTCCTTGGATTGCTGGCCCTGTTTTTGCTTTAAAGCGCAAAACTTGCACTTCTTACCCTTTCATGTGTGGCACTTTGAGATGTCACAACGACAGTCAGTATGTGTGCAAGCATCGTGGCACCATTCTTCTGAGGCAGGTAGTATTCTTGTGAGAGGCTTGGCTACCACCTTCCCCCCAGGTTTGTGTTCCACTACTAACCATTTGGCTTTTCAGGGTGTGCAGGAAGACTTTTCCCTTTTGTCTTTATTCGTTCTTTTCTTATTATCAGAACAGCGATTTTACCTCTGGTGAATCCATCAACCAATTCCGCATTAAAAGCGGCAAAGACTTGAAGCTGCGGCTTTTCTGCCAAGGCTCTTAGCGTCTCTGCGCATAAACATGCTTTCTTGAGAGAGTGATGCCTCCAGCCTGCGCTCAAAGGTCTGGGGTGCTCACAAAGTCATTAGAAACGCATACATTTTGGGCTGCTTTTCAGTCGATTTAATTGAGCCCGCCCGCTTTACCACCTTCAGGCTTCATTACTGTCTCACTTTCCAGGTGACAAGGGTGATTCTGCTACAGAAGATAAAAATAAAGGAGCAAATCATCAAGGCGCCGCGATAAAATTATCGCCGCTTTAGCATCTGTTTACGAGCGTAAAGCGGCGACGATTTTATCGCATAATCCTTGCCTTAGGGCCCTTCCCTCAACGCCCAGTTTTGCATCTCTAATGAGATGCAAAGTGGGCGTTCCGCACAAAAATAACGTGAGAAATGTCGCTAACCGACATTTCTCCTATCAACAAACCTCCCGCTAACTTGCATGGTGATAAGAAAAGTAGCGCTAACTGCGCTTAACGCTACTTTTCTTACGCCTACTTTCAATCTGACTTAGCCATTATATCCAATGGAAGGTGGGTATAATGTCTAAGTCTGCCCTGCCCTATCAACAACATATCGCCAATCGTTGTGCGATTATCGCTGGATTTCCGGCGATAATCGCACATTTGGCAGCTAACTCTGGAATTTTTATCGCTTTGGAGATAAGCGTCGCTGATAGCGCGCTATCTCTGTGATAAAATCCATCGATAGCCGGCGATAATTATCCTAGCGCTAAGAGCGCTTAGCGATATTTATCGCTGATTGTTGCTGATATGCCCCAAAGTCTCTCAGCACAAATCTTGCAGGACAAGTGTCACCCTTGTGACTGTAAAGGCGGGCCCCAAGGATGCATACTGAAAAGCATTTCTGTGCATTCTACCAAATGATTGCACTCCGGGGTTTACATGAAGATAATTGTGTTTTGACTCTAGTTTATCCAGCATTAAGCAGCTTGTGGGGAAAATGAACAAAGTTATCTTAGCATGGTAATGTCAGATGCACATTTTGTTATTCACTTCAGCCATGAGCAAGGCAAGTCAGGCTCGCTTGCTGCGCTCGCTTGCCGTAGTGCGCTCAGCTACAACTTGTACGCCCCCCACTTTCAAATGTCACCAGCCGCCACTGGATGTGTAAGCTAGCCCACATTGCTGTAGGTACAGAAGTGAACAGACAATGTTCTGAACAGAAGTATCTAGAGGTACAATCTTGTTGTTATTACAGTAGTGTCATTGCCCCATCCACTATATCATATACTGTGTTATGTTAGCATTCATGTAGCTATTTTATATTGATCGCTATTGAAAATGTGTGTGTCCAGCCCCTTCTAGCATTCTGTAGGCTAAAGTTAGCATCTGTGACGTCATTTCCCTGCCATGTAAATGCCATGTTACGCTGTGATTGAAGCCCGGCCTCTGTGCCCCCTCTCACTGCTTGCCTCAGCAGAAAGCTGCTGTTCAGTAATTCCCTCTTACCGTATTCAAGGTTGAAACCCAGATGTACGAAATGAATAGTTTATTCAGCTTTGCATGCCTATGTCTGGACATAGTTTATGCTCCCATACTAGAGAGAGCTGAGTACGAGCATGATGAACTTGGGAGCTTTATAACGTGTACCCATTCTGTAGGTGGTAGCTCATCCCTATGTGCCTTCTTTCTTCAGTCTTTGCCCAAGCTGTATTTTTCCACCAGGGGCAGGTCTTGGGATGTGTTGGAAGGCTTATTTTGTGTTATCAATTCTTCTGAAGTCAGTCCCTTGACAGCTATCCCATGAGGCTGGTCAGACCGGGCTCCGCTGCAGTGTACTTATTAATAAAAGTGTTAGATTGTATTCTCCACTGTCGTCCCGACTCTTCATTTCTGGAAAGGCCAAGAGGTGGTCAGGAGTGACCCGGGTGGCCCTTTTCGCGTCACTTTCTTCAGTAGACAACAAATCGATTCCATTTTGCTGCATAGGTAGCTCTGGTAGTAGGTTTTCTTGCTTCCTTCAGAATAGTCATACAGTCTGGTAGCAAATTTAAATATCCAAACTCTGACTTCAGGAGCTAAATTGCTTGGGATTTGGCTGCTTGATTTCTCCATGGTTCTGAGTGAGGAGACTGGAGTTGAGATGTAGCTTTAGATGTGGAACTAGTGAGAGCTCTAACAGGGTGGTGTACCATGGTTGACGGGTCCATGTGGAAGCTACCAGAATTAGTGTGAGTTATGTTGGCCTGAGTTTCCGAACCAGAAGGAGTGGGAGAGGCGGAAAAGCATAGGCAAATATCCCTGGTCAATTTATCCATAGGGCATTGCCTTTGGATAGAGGGTAGAAACATGGAGGCGAAGTTTAGGCATTGTGCGTTGTCTGCTGTGGCGAACAGATCTCTTTGCGGGTATACCCATTGTTGAAAGTATGGCAAGAGAACTTGGGGATGAAGTTCCCACTTGTGTATTTGCTATCTCCTTCTGCGGAGGAGGTTGGCAATTTGATTGTTCACTCTTGGGAGGTGTTCTGTCAGAAGGTGAATCTTGTGATGGATTGCCCATTTCCGAAATTGTCTGAGACAGTCGTGATAGTTATATATGTTATCCGTAAGCAGCATAGGTCCTGCATGACAGGGTACTATTAGGACTACACTACATGGCGCCCAACGTGGTATATTGCAGGCACACTTACTTAACAGTAGAATCTGAGTAGCCCAGTCGTGCTTCTTTCTAAGAAACCCTACTTACAAAACCCAGAGAAGTCTGGAGTAAGTGGGAAAAACTCCGCCACAGCTGAGTAAGCAAGAAATCCTATGTATTGGATGTTGGTTAATCAAGCTTGAAAGGAAAATTTCCCAAAATTGTGCATAAAACCTTTTTATCGTTTCCTTGGACAATAATTCCGTGTCTTGAACATGATGGTGGACAAGGAAGGAGTTTTGAACCAGGGACCTAATCATACTGGTGAGGTCGACCCAGATGCAATAGAAATTGCACCCAAAGTAAGACAAACGTTAACAGTTAAACTACTCAAACATGGGTTACAACCCATAGGAGGTGTGGTAATATTCGTGATAGAGGCACACGAAGACTTCAAAACAGAGGTATTCTACTCATGGTTTATATTCCCAGCAGCCGATGCTGTAACAAAAACCTTTCATTATTACATACATGATGACATTCCAGCGGTCTACACTCCTTTTGAGGAGACTGAGATTCTGCTTACTTTCCAGGAACATATTTTCTGGTTTAATGGCACCATACCCCACATAAAAACAAGTGCAAGGCTTGGTCCTTTAGGGATTCCAGGAGCAACATTGCCGATATTAGCGACTTATGCACCACATCAAAACATTGACACAATGGCACAGGATGCACTACTTGTTCAACACAAAGAGTTGATAAAACTCTAAGGAAAAATGACACATTTTGTCTTGAGGACACTAGCGGTCCAACCAAATTACTCCACAAACATTACACACAGTAATGGGCAAAGTGCCCACTAAACTCAAACAAATTCCTTTCTGGGTAGCTCAGAAAATAACCCAGTTAGAAGCAGTATTCCCAAATACAACACCATTTTAAAAACACAGAATGTTAACAATCTGTTTGCCCATGGGGATTACACCACAGTTAGAGGATTGCACCTCTTCGGGTACAGTCTTTGCTGCCATATATACCAGAACACATGGTATTCCTTCATTTGCGGTAGTACCAGATGTATTAAGACAAATACAAAACGACTATGGAGCAGAACCTGCCCTGAACTTAGGGATGAAGTTGTTAAACAACTATGAACAGGTATCAGCCATAATACTAGCTAACATGAAAGGGGAGGCAGCATCAGTGGCAATCCGCCAACGCCTAAGGGAATTCACTCCATTAGAACAGGAGAATGAACTGCCCAAAATAATTGAAACTGCATATGCAGAATTAGGCAATGATATTTTGGGGGGAAAGCATTGAAACCTCAACTACAGGGCAGTCCCGAAAAGCACACTTTTAAACAAACACCTACTTCTTCTAAAAAGAAGTGGGATGAAAAAGAAAACTCTAAAGACAAGCGACCTCAGTCCCGAGGTAGGTCTCCTCAACAGGAGCACTCTGAAAAGAGGTACAACCTTAGGAATAGGGACAATATTAGAAAACCTGACAGGTATCAGGATACTGATACACGTTCCTCTTGTTCCTTTCAGGGCTCGATGAAAGGCTCCGAAAGAGAGGGACGGTCAGAACACAGAGAGGAGCGCACACAGTCCAGAGACAATCAGCGCACTCAAAACATTTCTTCTAAGAAAGAAGATAAGCAAAATTCCAAAACCTCAATTTAAGAGAAAGAAAGTTGCTGGTCTGAAAATCCGACATGCCCAGAATTCTGAGGACACAACTTCTGAAGGGGGAATGGGCTCTGACAATGTTAGACAGCGCGGCAGAAGTAACAATAGCTCGCCTGAACCTGAAGGAATTTCTGGTGACAGAGGAGTTGAATGATTGCATCACGGGGGAAACACAAGATACCAGGGTGAGTGTCCCACATAAGTTATATGAAATAACACTCCGGCTGGAGGGGGGTCAAGCCCAGGAAAAGTAAAAAGCTATTTTTTGGAAGAACTTATCATCTGGTTATGACATCCTGTTAGCAGAACAAGATTGGCCGCCTGCATTTGTAATTGAGTGCCCCAGGGGAGAAAGTATAATTTTTCCTGCATTTTCCAACTACGTTCCCGTTCACCTAAAACCTGCATATGCACAGGAGTGGGCAGTAGCCCAAGCTCCAGCATTGTACAAAAATCACGCAGGGTGGGATGAGTACTCAACCTACCACGTAATCCTGTTAAAAGTTTCACCTAATGCTCAGCGGCAATACCCAATAAAACAAGAAACTAAAAAAACAGGTCAGGTAGATCTTAGATCAACTTGAATACCAGGGGGTCATTGAAAAATGTACCTGACCAATGAACAATCCTTTGTTTCCCGTTTCTAAACCCGATAATACATATCGTTTAGTTTTAGATTACAGACATTTAAACTCATGCACAAAGACATTTGAAGTCCAAAATGCACATAGTGCCGCACTAATGAATAACATTGTGCTCAAAAAATATAAAACCACACTAGACATCTCAACTGGATTTTTCTGTCAAAATATAGCTCCTGAAAGCAGGTATCTAACAGCCTTCAGTGCGTTATGGTCACAGCGACAATTCTGTCGGTTGGCACAAGGGTATAAAAACAGCCCAGGTGTATTTTCAGCAAGAGCAACAGAGTTACTTCAAAATTTTTATGAAGAAGCATTGTCCTATGTAGATGATATTTATCTGACTGATGACGACTTGATGAGGTACTTGACCAGGGTAAGCAGCATTATTTTGGGATTTGCCGCAGAAGGCTACAAGTTCAATTTTAAAAAGTTGAAAATAGCCCATCTCAATGTCTCATTTTTGGGATATTAGTTGTCAAGTGAAGGCAAAAGCCTGGCAGCTAACTTTTTGGAAAAGTGAGAGCTGCTTCAGCCTCCAAAATTATTGAAAAATTTACAATCAATACTAACATTCCTAAATTTTGTCAGGACAGACATTTTAGATTATGCACAAAGGGTAAAACCTTTCTATGAATCAATAAAACCTGACTTTTCAGCCAGAGATTTGACACAAGAACATACTAACATTCTTTGTTTACTCCCGGAAGACATGATCGCATCAAAACACTTACAAACACGCGTAAACGTACGCCACTTAGTGATCCGAATAATAGCAGGTCAATGCGGGTACACTTATTTCACCTTTAATGAAGGAGAAACTGTACCAAACGGTTACAAATTACACCTGTACACAAATGCAGAAATGCGTTTCACTTCAACAGAAAAGATCCTGACAGCAGTTCAGACTTCTGTGGCAAGAGAAAGAGCACTGGCTCAGGAGAAACGCATCATTGTCGTGACTCCAGTACCAGCTTTAGAAGCGGTTACAAAGGCCAGCATCCCAAATGCGAAAGCGTTACATATAGGGTGGATACCATTGGCGAGTTCTCTTACTGCAACAGATGTTGAATACAGATTTGATCCCAGATTAAAAACTCAGGCATTCCTGCAATATGAACAAGAATATCCTCTACCTAATGAAATCTTGCCTCTTGAACAGTGTGAATATATTATATACACCGACGGATCTGCGCAACCTGCCATAGGGAGTAAGCAACAATATTTTTCAGCATGTGCTATCGTTAAAGGTCGCATGTGTGATGGCAAGTTCCATCCTAGTTGCACAAAAACGCAATCTCTAGGAGACTGCACGGCTCAATTGGCAGAATTAAAAGCACTAATACTGGCACTTGTAAATACGGATCACGAATTCCCCACCCTAATCGTGTGTGATTCTTTTTACTGTGTACAATCGTACAATGAGTACTTACAACATTGGGAACAAAACGGGTTTAAGGATGCAAAAGGTGGCACGATTAAGCATAAAATGCTATGGGAACAGGTAGCGGAAATGAAATCCGAGCTACCAAGGACTCATGTGATCCATACAATGGGTCATCAACGTGATGGCGTACACGTTGAAGGGAATTCATTGGCTGATGAAGCCACAAAGGGGACTGTTCGCACAGCTTCCGTATCTGCGCTGACTCGTTTGAAAACGAGAATAGACGAAGATATAATGGTAGCTGTCAATGCATCACGCAAAGGCAGTACAGCAGTACCTAAAAAAAATTCACTCAAATACTCCTACAAGTTAGATGCACAAATCATTCCATATGCTCAGATTCCTGGAGTTGGGGTTAATACCATACATGGATCGTAGGCAAGGGTTAATATTAGCTGCACACGAGAGTTTGGGCTCTGCGCACACAAGCGTTACGGCAACTATTTCTTTACTGAAACAGTGCTACTGGTGGCCAGGGTTATCCAAGCAAACTAAAGACTATGTCTTGAAATGCAACATCTGTCATCAGATGAAAAGCTCCACCGTCACACGCCCAGCACAGACGCCATTACTGAAGTCAGACAAACCTCTTGCATGTGTGTACTTGGACCACTGCGGCCCCTTACAAACGGACAGGGCTTACAGGTATATCATGGTGGCAATAGATTCATGCTCGAGATTCCTATGGGTTTGGCCTCAGCATTCTGCTGATGCTCGAACTGTTATAAAAGATTTGCGAGTCTTCATCGGTACATACGCAGTTAGCATATTACACTCTGACCGCGGCCCCGCGTTTAGCTCACGGGCTTACAAAGAGGCCATGGAAGGAACGGGCGTAGCATTGCGGTTCTCATATCCGTATCATCCTAAGGGAAATTCTGCTGTGGAGAGAAAAAACCAGGACTTAAAGCAATCGTTAACAGCTAGGGTATTAGGAAAGGGAGGTAGTTGGGTCACACACCTGTATGGGGTACAGCGAGCATTAAATAACCAGCCAAGAAGCTCTCTAGGGGGTGTCACTCCATATGAGGTCCTCTTTGGGACACGAATGTGGGTCCCTGATCTTGATTGTGAAGGCGCAGTGGCGGATGAAAAACCATTTGATATCCATGATCGTTTGGTTGTTTTACAGGATCTAAATGAATCCATGACAAAACAAAGCAATGTCCATCTAAAGCAGACCGCCTCTGAAGAAGTCAAGGTAGTCACGGCAAGACCTGTCTGGATCCCAAAATTCGGGGATCTGGTCAAAGAGAAAATTGCGGAGAAAAAGGAATTTGGACCCTCTTACACAAAACCCGTACCAGTCCTTGCAGCACACGGAACAAGAACTGTGTTACTCCCGCCTCTTGCCGGAAAAAAGGAGAAAAGATTTGTCTCAATCGACTTAATCAAACCACACTATGAAGCCGATACTAAACAGTAGTCCTAGTGGACTCCGATGTAGCAGATGCCCTCCTCTAGCTACAATCCAAGAAGTTCAAACAGAATGACTCATCACGTTTGAAGAGCCACCTGTAAGGAATGAAGGACTAAGCAACAATGCTATGGAACTTGTTCCACTTGAACCAAAAATTAAAATTCAAAATGAAAATCAGACCAATTCACAAATGGCAATTAGAACTAATACTGATGTCTATATCAACATGCCTCATCGAGAGGATAAAGACATTTCAACAAATCCCGATGCAATTCAAAAAATTGATCGAACTGCTTCTGGCTATTTCATTAACTTTGATACAATTTCTCTGGATCCAAGCGAGCCGGAAACAACGCCAGCCAAGACACCGTTCAAGCAAGAATTAAAGAACTTTCTTCTGTTTCTTCAAAAGACATACCTGGTATCACCTTGGATTGAACTCTGGGTAATTTCAGGGATGATTTTTCTTTTATGGCTAGGTTTAGAAATGACTTTTAGTATGCTTATTAATGGACATTATCTGCAACAAGATTCCACAGTCAGAAAGGTCAACATCCTCCTGAAGCCACACACATCGTGAACAAAGAGACTTGTCATCAGTGAACATCACAGCTGTTCCTATAGCCGATGGTATAGTATGGAACAAGGTTGATTTCAACATATTCGGACCGACTGAACTTTTAAAAATTAATCATGTATTTAAAATCTCGTTAAGTGATTTCATTAGCTCCAGTACATTTTCTGATGATTGGGACACTGAAACAGTTAATAACATGTTATCTGATTTAGAGAAAACTGCTACATTTTCTAATAATGAAATGTTAGATGGTTCATCAGATTCTGACAAAGTGTACTGTTATCAACATTTTGGTCATCATTTCCTGCACAAATCCATTTCACCCAGGAATGTATTTGAATACAATCAGTGGGAACATTGCCCAACACCACCAAAAACTAGTTCACAAGCGTTTGCACAAAAATGTGCATACTTTTCAGGATTTAACACAATAGATCCAGCCTCATTTTACTATAAAGCTGAACCAAGATCAGCACTGAAAATTATGTTGAAAAACACCAAACAGATTTACTCTGCTTCCTTTTTGGCCAAAGTGTATGAACAGGGTTTCAACCTATGGAAAGACGAACTTGACACAAAATCAATCTGGGGTTCGAGAGACTGGCAAGTCCAGGGTACAGAGGCACTATTTAGAGCATGCCTCATTCCACAGCAGATGATCTTTTTAAATGATACTGTGCAACAGACATCCTGTCTTGGAATAGTCAAGATGAAGGAACTGAACTCTCCAAAGTTTCCAACACCAACCCATGGGTGGTAGAATTCTTCTATAAAGGAAGGGGCAACTGTTGATGACATACTAAAGTACAATAGAACAGACCCAAATTGGAAGGAGTGGTCTGTTTGGCCCTTAGACACAAACACATGTCATAAAAGGTTCCTACACATCACCAAGGGACTTAACATGCATAGTCCTGACCCACGTTATGTACAGAGAGAACATACAGGGGTAGTGAAATTGTATAGTGTTGGGAAGTTGTGCCTAAAATGGCTAGAAACCTCAACACTTACAGAAGTGAAACAACACTTATCTTTACTCTCACAAGACATGGATCTCAGGAACTTTTTACTAGGACCTAAGAAACAGCGTCAAAAACGTTTCATGTATGCAGGCATTTATGCTGTCTATAATGAAATTTGGAAGATTTCCCAACAAGAAGAAGCAGAGAGAATACGGGAAATAGACCGTATTAACTTAGAAAAAGCTTTTGCTGAGGTGGATAATGGGTTACCAACTTTGACCTCCAGAGTATATTCATTGGGCAACATTGTATCTTCTGCTATTGACATATTGGAACAGGATTTAGCCATATTACAACAAGGCCAATCACAGTTACATTCTATTATGTTATTGAGCTGGACGCTGCAATCTGTGCGTGCAGGCCTTGTGCCTTGGCGTTTTATAAACAGTAAGTCTCTTTTTTCAGAATACAATCTAACTGATACACAGATAGAAATGGCACAAAGGGGAGCTAAATATACAATGCTGCAAATTGAAAAACTGGATAGGCTACCATTTACAGTGGCTGAATTACCATCAACTGAGTGGCTAATCCACGGCCAAATTACTCTCCCGGTCACTACATTACAGTTTCAGTATTACCATATAAATTTCGATGCAGGAGTGGGGATCGAGAAGTGTTTCTTAGTGGTACTAACTGCAAGAGCGCTTTAAGCGGTTCTCTCATGTGCCAAGATATCGTTTTGTACGGAGCCTTTAATAGTTACGTTTCAAATCTGTCTTGCCACATGAAAGTAACATCAGCTGCAATAATATCGCCAGTGTTCGAGTTACTTTCAAATGGGAGTTACCTGATGCTGAACGATCGAGGTTGCTGTGGCATTCTTGCAGGCATTGCATATCTGGTCACCGTGAACACCAGGGTTACTTGCTGTATGCAACAGATACAGTCAGGGAGGCACTAGTATGGCCTTCACTGAATGTTTCATTGATACAGTTTGATGCTTTGAGCAGAATGAAAGTCATGCTTTTACAGCAAACCCTGCCACTGACCTCCGCCCGAGAAACCTTTGAACTTCAAGTTGCAAGGACCACAACAGAGATTCAAGCGCTAATTTGAACAAATTGCTCCCGAAATTTCGTAGAAATGGTGGGACCTATCTTTAACATGTCTGATATGAGTGGCATTATTCACCTATTTAAGACCATAGGGTCTGGATTCCTTAGCACTTTCCAGACTATACTCGGAGTTATTCCTAACTTCATACACTCTGTGTTTGGACGCATGTCTGGCATTTACCTCTGATACTGCTCGCTGTACCGGGAATCCTGATTATCGTCTACCTGCTGCGCAATGGACGGACCATCCGCCAGCGAGATTGCGAAGGCTCTCCTGGAAAAACATTACCATGAGCGCATGGTACAGCATCTCGGTGCACCTCGCCTACGAGAAATAAGTGCGTCTTAGTTCTTATACTTCAGACCAGTCTTTGAGGACTCCATCGTACCTGTCTTCCGATGCCTGTTCTGCGGAGGCGAATGCGAGTTGAACATCTGTCTGACACCTCTGACGGAGACGCCAGCGGACGTAGACTCCAGGCTAGAACGTTTGTGGTCCCATGCACAGCTCTATCCCCAGCGTATTCCCATCTTGACGCATGCCTTCCTTGAGGAGCCGCAGGTGCCTTTCACAACTGAATTAAATCTCAGCTCCAGCATCGACACCAAAGTTTCTAATCTGGTACCGGAAGCCTACACAACACCTACCAGCAATGAGGAGTTACACCTATGCACACTTGACGTGCGATGCGAGGTATTGCAGTGTTTGTCCCCTACTGTAGCAGGCAGCGATAATGTTATGTCTCCCAGTCAGGACATTTAATCTGAATCTGGATCACCTTGTGCTGGGAACGAATATGGAACTTTTTCCTTCCCTTTCTTTTTCAAAATAACTTTTCAAATTGACACTATCAGAAAGCATGGCCTTCTAAGTACGCTTACAGTAGTTCAACTTGTGTAATCAAACTCATTTGGAATTGTGATTTGCAGAACTTTACGACAATATCAAACATTACCAAAGGACATTTTTCTCTAGAAAAAGATTTTTTTTCTTGTTTTTAAACTATTTTTAAATAATTTTAAACATTTTTAGAAACATTTTAATGACTGCTTGATAATTTTATACACTGACACTGCTATGAAAATAAGTATCTCATGATGTGTATTATTATTGTTAAGTATAAGGTGGAGTGGGTGTTATATTTCATATCGGTACCCTGATATAGGTCCAGGGAACATTGTACACTTTCCCTACATCAGCTCCCGTTATTTTATATGAACAAGACTTAAAAGGACATAACTCCAAATAAGGACAGAATGCCTTAAATGGACATCACATCTTATGAGGGCTGCAGCCTTTTATGGACTAAACCTTTCACCTAGTTCCATGCAGAGGGTGGGTTTTTCCCAATCGATATTGCTAAGACGTCATCCTTAGCGCACATGAATAATTGATGAGTACACTCTCTAGGGGATACACTTCCCCTCTCCCATCGACGCACAAGGTTTAATCCCCAACGTCATCCTCATACTGAACAATGGGTAACACACGTACATAGACTGTATAAATACAGCACCTCTTGCTATCAGAAAGCAGGAGGGAACCGAGACTTCGAGGCCGACACACTGACCAGAGACGCTGCGGCTCCGGCTTACCATCGCTCCAGCTGGCAGTGGTCTGCCGATCCCTTACGGGGTGTCCAGTTCAAGTCCAGGACAAAGTCCCACACTCTCACTATTCAGGTATGGGGTCCCGACTAAAGCCTAGTGGGATTCTTGGCTCTAAGGCTTAGGCTCTATAGCACCTACTTACATGCTAGGTACACTTAGGTACATCTAGTCAGGCATCGTAGGAATATGCACTTTATTTATAAATGCATCTCCTATTCCTGTATACGTTCATGACTAATTGAAAAATGGTACAACAATACTATTTCTTTTTATTGACTGTACTGCTGGTTCTATATCTCTGCTACTGTGTTACAGTCGTAACAGCGCACTTATTTTACATGAGAAGAGCAATGATACAATAAATTCTTATTGTAAAAACGCTCAACTGTTTCTTCTCTGTATCTCTCTGAGAACAAAACAAGCATGTATGAGTAACTGGGTGAAAAGTAGTATATTGTTTCCACAAGTCTGAGGTTATTGTGTTCTGAGGTTGCCAAAAACGAATCTCTCTGATAGCAGGAGAGTCTAGTGGCACTGCGAGCTAGCTAATGCAAACCATAGGCTAACATATGCGGCGGGGGTGCATGGAGTCAGTCTGCCACCAGACCCACAGTATAGGTTATCCGTAAACAGCGTAGGTCCTGCATGACAGGGTACTATTAGGACTACACTACAGTGTGTCCCTTCTATGTTTCTTGGGATTATAGAAGCTCGGAATAAGAATATTCTTTAAGGTTTGACCATGTTTATAAATTATGTTGGGTTTCGTACCTATAACTTTGTTGATAACTGGGTCCACCTGGAAAATGTGCCAATGTTTGTTAAGTATTTTATAAAGTCTATTGCTGGACGAATTATATGGAGTTACCAAGGAAATTCTCTCTTTGTATTTGCTACTCTTTTTTTACTTTGTTTTATATGTCAACAATTGGCATCGGTTTAATCCATATGCCTTCCTTTCAGCTTTCTCTAGTATCTTGCTACTGTATCCCCTAGCTTTAAATCTACTAATGGTATCTTTAATTTCCTTCTTATAGATCCCATCCTCACTACAATTGCGTCTCACCCTTGTGAGTTCCCCAAATGGTATGGAATTAATTTGTGATCTGGGATGGGAAGTGTCTGCATGCAGAACAGCATTGCACGCAGTTTGTTTCTATATAGAGCAGACAGGATGGAACCTTCTTTGGTATACAGTCTCAGGTCTAGAAAGGTGTCCTCCTCCTTATTGTGCTAATAGGTAAGCCGGATGTTATATGTGTTTGAGTTGAGAAAAGAGCAAAAGTCATATAGTTGTTTGGTATCTCCAGTCCATATTAACAGCATGTCGTCTATGTAGCGACCCCATTAGATAACATGATTGGTCAAGTAGTCAGGACATTTAGACCAGATAAAACATTTCTCCATCCATCCAACGAATACATTAGCAAACGAAGGAGAAAATTTAGATCCCATGGCCACCCCTTGGTGTTGTTTATACCAAGTACCTTTGTGAAGGAAAACATTATTCTCCAAGACAAGGGTAATCATATCCAGTAACATCGTCGTATGTTCCCACAGGGAAGCATCTCTTTTATACAGATAGTATTTGGCTGCTTCCAACCCTTCACTAGTTGGATTAGAAGTGTAAAGAGAGCTAATGTCAAGTGTTACAAAACAACAATCCTCAGTCCAAGTGAAATCAATTACTTGGTTCAGTAAATCCTTCGTAGCTAAGATGAATGATGGTAGGTTTCTAACAAAAGGTTGGAGGAATTGGTCGATGTACTCAGATATGTATTCAGTGAGGGAACCAATCCCCGAGAATATTGGCCTACCAGGAGGAAAACCTCCTGGTTTGTGAGTTTTCGGTAGGATATATATGCATGGTGCCACCGAATTGGGAGTAAACTGATATTTAAATTCCTGATCATTAATAAGGCCGAGCTCCCTCCATCTCTTGAGATTGCTTCTAGTAGAGAGGTAATAGACTTCAATGGATTTGAGGTGAGATCAACATAAGCAGTGGTGTCTGCTAATTGTCTGTCAATTTCTGTTAGATAGTCACTAGTATTCATCAATACTAGGTTTCTGCCTTTTTTAGGATTAAATCTGGGAGTTGACTTTATTCCCGTAGGGCATGTCTTTCCCCACTCGTCAAATTGTCCTTTCTCAGTGGAGTCTTAATTTTGTACGTATCTTCCCAGACATATAGGTCTGCAGTTACCAATCGAAGAAAGGATTCCATCATATTGTCACTACCTAGTGATGGTAGAAAGATGGATTTAGGCTTAAAGCCACTATCAGTACTCAAATCTGAAGCAATGTCTAAGTCTAATCTGCGGTATTGTCGGTACATCTTGTTCTTCTTCGTTTATGGCAAGAAGTGTTTGTATGTTGTAAATGTCCTGAATGGTCCTATCACTAGGTGTCCATATTGAGACACTCGAGTTTCTATGTTGTTTTCTTGGTACACATAACGTATCAACATTATAGCAGCCTTTGGTTGCTTGAAAGGGTTTTGAGAAGTTACATCACTCATGATTTAAATTTACCTCTCTCCTAGTGACTTATTTACTTTATTCCGCCTAACGAATCGGAATTACCTCGCATCTTTGGTTATCTTCATATTAGAGAAGAAAAGGGTGTTTTCGCTGATTTACAATTATCGCTACAAGGTATTTATAGGATAGAATTCTCGCCATCATTTTTCATATTATATTTTTGAAAGGTAGACAACCCGGGAATTTTGGGCTTGTGTGCGTTGCATGAATCTCACACGGTTTTCTTATCCCGAATATGTAAATGTTGTATACTTGTAAAGCGCACAGCTGCCCCAGCAACGGGGCGTCCCGGCGCTTTATACCGCTGGGGGACCCATCCTGGCTTTCCCTGTGAGATGGTCCCTACTGGGCATCTCCAAGGTGAAGACAAGCATCCCCGGCGCTGATGGGGCCGTAAGTGGAGATTAAGCAAGCTATTGCCCAGAGTTGCTGAGTGGGATCCATGGTTAGAGTGGGCACCGAGGCGAGAATTATCGAGTCCGCTGACCTTGGCCCAAGACCCTGCCGCGTCGGGAATCGAACCCTGGTCCCGGGCCGATTTCTGCTTCCGGGTCTGCCGCCTCTAACCAGTGACCTTCAGAACAGATCCCAAAGCTTCAAGGTGAACCAATGCCTGTCCCATCCTGCACCGGTCACCCTGGGGGCTCCTCAAGGTTCAGCACTATCTCCCACGCTCTTTAACCTATTCACGGTGCCTCTGACAGAATTGCTAAAATCATCCAGCATTCACTATCACATGTATGCGGACGATACCCAACTATACCTTAAGATCACCTCCCCGAAGACATTCAGCCCCTCAACTCAGTTCTCCTGGAAACACAAAGCTGGTTGACACTTAATCACCTGAAGCTATATGCTCTAAAAACAGAATTCCTACTAATCTCACCCCACAAACAATCTCTGGTCATGGAACAATGGTTGAATCAGCTGACTGTTCTTAACATGGACCTCACCTTGTGGATTCGGCATCCTCTCTGGGTATTATACTAGAGAAAAGCTTGAACATGCAGAAGCACATCAGTTCCCTCACCAAAGGAGCAAACTTCCAACTCAGCATACTTAGGAAACTCAAACCCTTTCTCCCTGCTCATGACTTAAAGGTGGCAGTACAAGCACTAGTGATCTCAAAGCTGGACTATGGTAGCGCAACACTTTGTGGCTTGCCTAAAGTGAAGACTACCCCTCTTAGGGCTGCCCTCAACTCCGCTGCTAGCCTCTTAACTGGCCCTAAAAAATACCACCACATCTCTCCGGACTTGGGGGACCTGATTTGGTTTCCATATGAAGCTCGGATACAGTTAAAAATTGCATGCATGGTTCACAAAGCCATCCACTTCAAGACCCCATTGTACCTCTCTCAGAAACTGGAGCTCTCTTGTGGTTCTAGAGCCTCCAGAAGCACCAGCACCCTTTTGCTCAAACCACAAAAATTAAAGAAAAAAAAGACCTATAAGCGAGCCTTCTCAGATATGGCTTTGAGGATCTGGAACTCCTTTCCCCCAATGTCAGGGTAAACCTTCCACGGTCTTCTTAAAAAAAAAGTCAAAGGGCTCCTGATAAAGAAATTTTTGCCTCAGCCTGGCCCCTCCATCTGTGCTGGGTCCATAGCCGTTGATTGTGGCCCAGCTGCCTGGCTCATGAGATGTCGGTCAATTTTAAACTGTGAATTTGTCGCTTTGTTGATTCTGTTGTGTTTGCTTGTACCCTCACGAGAATGTCGGATTCTGTTTTGTTTGCTTGTACCCTTTGTGCTGCATAATCTGTAAAGTGCTCTGATGCCCTCGGTGGTCATGTTCCCGCTATATAAAACTTTCTAAATAAATAAATAAATTTGATTAGTGGAAAGAAGTCATTTAGAGCTAATCTGATACATTGTAAGTCCAAGTAGTTTATGTGACTCTTTTTGTTGCTGTGGAGTCCATCTGGGCGGTCATTCTTGGTAGTGAGCTCCCCACTCCACTAGAGTCACGTTTGTGGCGATGGTTTGTTGCACAAGGCATCTGTGAAGGATCTGCCGAACAGCAGATGGTTGCTGTTTCACTAAATCATAGAATGCAAAGCCTTGGCAGTTACCAACACTAGATCCTCCCAATGCACTTATTTATTTATTTAGTTTGTGTTTTATAGAGCGCGAACGTGACCCGTTAGGGTATCAGAGCGCTTCACAGAACTAAGCAAGATGTTTACAAAAGTTCAGAACAGACAAAATCATGTGAATGTTTTGCCGTGATAAACAGGATATTGCAAGAGAGGGAATAGGCAACATGGGTACAACTTAGGGGAGAAAAACAAACATTAGCGGGAACAGAGACAGATTAGATTATACAACAACAGACTCTGCCCCATAAAGTGACAGTGAGGTACAAATGAAGTAAAAGGAAATAGCAACAACCATGATACAAAGCATTGCATAGGCTACATCAAGGAAGTCCAGATTGGCATACACTGGAAGAGGTCAAAAAGAAAGCATATCGCTAGGCAGCTGAGCTGTATATGTGCTGAGAGTGTTAAGGAAAGAATTTGCCCATTAGGAAAGTCTTTGCTTCCTTTTAGAATCTAGACAAGCAAGGTATTCTTCTGACATTGGGTGGCAGCGAGTTCCAGATTCTGGGTGCAGCCCCAGAGAAAGCTATGTTGTATGTTTTCTTCTTCCGGAAGAGGGGAGGTTTCAAAACAAAAGCCCTGGCAGACCAGGACTGCCTATCTCCTCCGGAGACCACTATTTTCTGGGCAAGATACCCTGGAGAGTTAGAGTGTAACGCTTTATGTGTGACACAGGCCAATTTGAGCTGTATTATGGCTTCGTACGGGAGCCAGTTCAGCGCTTTGAGGTGCGGAGAGATGTGGTCGAATTTTTTAGAACCTGTTAGGAGTCTTACGGCTGCGTTGAGATAAGCTTTTAGGGGAGCTGTTGAGATCTTGGGTAGTCCGGAGAGGGTAGAGCATCCGTACTCGATCCCAGAAAGAACTAGTGCATGAACTGCCATTTTAACATCTGATGTATCTAGGAATGGTTATAATTTTCTCAGGTAGCTCAGGTGAAAACTTGCATTTTTGGCTACTGTGTTGATGTGGGCTCTCATACTCAAGTTCTTGTCCGGTGTGATTCCTAGTTATTTGGCTGAGTCCACTATGGTCGGGGTGCAGTTCAGCACGCTGATCGAGTTAGTCCATTCCATTATGTCAGTTGAACTTTTAGGGGGGGAGATTAGCAAAAATTCTGTTTTTTGCACATTCAGCTTGAGCTGGTTGCTAGCAAGCCATTGCACAGTTAGCTTTAGAGCCTGTTTCATTGTATTGCTCTCTTCTAGAGATGAGATTTTGATGTAGATCTGTGTGTCATCTGCATACATGTGGAAAGAGATGTTGGGGATACGCAGATAGAGGTTAAAAAGTGTGGGGGAGAGAGTTGAACCTTGGGGAACTCCGTTCGTTATTGGTGAAGGATTAGATAGCTTTCGATTAACTAAGAATCTTTGGGAGCGGTTACGAAGGAAGGATTTAAACCATTCATGGACGGTTCCCCCTAATCCCATCCTATTTTCATGATATTCCAGTAACTTCTCATGGTTGACTGTGTTGAATGCCGATGATAGGTCCAGAAGAATTAAGAGACACGTTTTGTCCTGGTCTAGGGCTAGAAGGGCATCATCTACTATGTGGAGAATAGTAGTTTCAGTGCTGTGATCTGGTCTGAAGCCTGATTGGCATACATCTAGCAGGTTGAATTTGGCGATGTGTTGACTAAGTTGTTGTTGGACGCATTTTTCGAGAACGTTAGCTAGAAGTGGAATATTGAATATAGGTCTGAAATTGTCCGGTTCAGCAGGATTCAGAGTGGGATTTTTTAAGATGGGGATGACATGCCCAGCTTTTAGAGTCAGGGATAGACCCTTGAGTTAGAGAAGCATTGATTATTGTGGTCCAAATGGGTATGATAAATTGGTTGGTTGAGGACAAGCAGTTATTGGGGAGCGGGTCCTTAAAGTGGTTGTTCGGTTTAATGGATACTAAGATTTTCAAGATGATATGGTCATCGTATAGGTCAAAGGTAGACCAGTGAGCTTAGTTTTTCGGTGCTGCCTGGCGGAGGTGAGTGGAAACGTTGGTTTGTGTCACTGGAGGAAGAGAATGGGCGCTAGCGGCGGAATTCAGTTTGTTTTTCAGGGAATTGATTTTGGTTGCAAAGAAGGAGGAGAACTCATCACAGTTTTTTAGGGATTTAGTTACTTATTGAGCTGTTTTTGCCAGTTTCTTCGATTGCTGTTTTACAATTTCAAAGAGCTTGTGAGGTCTATTCTTAGTGTTTTCCAGTTCCAGACTAAAGAATTCTTTTTTTAGATTTGCAAATGTTCTTGTTGTATGCATTTCTGATCTTTCTGAGAAGTTTAAGCTGGGGGGAGGAGGGGTGTGGTCTCCATTTAGTTTCTGTTAGCCGAAGAATTTTCCTTTCCTTGTTTAGGGCCCCATTGAACCAGGGGTTTTTGTCTTTAACCTGAATTCTTTTTAGTTTAGCTGGAGGAAGAGAGTCGATTATATCCGACATTGTTGTGTTGTAGTGTTCTGTAAGATCGCAAACATTAGCTAGCTTAGGGGGAGGAGGGACATCCTTCTCGCATCAAACTGCTAGCTTCTCATAGTCTAGGTTTTTTGTGTCCTGAGCCACATTTTCGGTCTCACTGATTGCACTGATCTTTCCTTATATACTAGGAAGGCAATAGCGTGGTGGTCTGACCAGTCTCAAGGAGCAATTGAGGTTGGCCTAACCGTCATTTACTTTGAGATCATCCAGTCCAACGTGAAGCCTTTCGAGTGAGTTGGTAGAGTGCAGGCTTGGGAGAGTGATTAGTCGGCTAAGTAGTCTTTTAGGATGTTGACCTGAATGTCATTGAGGTCATTTCAGTGAAGATTGAAGTCACCAAGGAATATATCATTGGAGTGGGGGGAGGCATTTGCTGTAATGATTTCCAGAAGGTGGTTGATGAATAGGTCATTCTTACCCAGGGGGGTGGTAGAAGGAATGCAATTTGCACAGTTAGTTAGAGTCATTGCTTATGAAGAGAGCGAGATATTTGAAAGAGTCAGAAGGTCTGCATGAAGTAGAGCATAGATATATCATATGTAAATTTTATTACTGCAAATAATACTGTTGTGAGTCATGTACCCAATAAAAAGAGTTTATTAAAAAAAAGGTCTGCACGGGGGTGGGTAACTGAGAGGTCAGAGTGGTGGATGCAAGCGATACCTCCCCCCTTTTGTATTTGTCTATCCAACCTTATGATGCTGTAGTTAAGAGGAATCAATAGGTCCATGCAGGGCGAGGATGTTTCATTAAGCTAATATTCAGTTAGGATTGCCACGTTAATATAATGACTCAGTATGAGATCGACTATGTCCAATGTATGTTTCACTGCTGATCGGCAATTGAGTAGGAGACTGGAGAGCGGCGAGACTAGGTGCCCCGGGGGTGTGCTGAGAGTTGGGGGGGGGTAAGGGTATACGCTTTAAGTTGTTGCTGTTTACCCTTCTGTTTCTGAGTGTAGACATTCTATTTGTGTTGATTGTGACCGTATGAATTTTGTTATCGTCTTTCTTGTCAGGGGGACTGGGAGTGACCGGATTTGCTTCATAGGATAATAGAAGAGCTCCGATAGGTAGCTAAGTTATCTGTGTGGGCGATAATGTCTATTTGGCCAATCGGTTGAAGGAAGGGGAAGGGCTTAGTTTGGCGATTGAGTACAGATTTTTTAGTGTGCTGGATTATAGAGAGAGAGTGTTCGGTGAGGTGCAGGATGCTTTTCAATTCGAGGATATTATTATGGATGCTCTGAGCTATAATGGCTGTTCGGAGGTTCAAAGCTTTCGGGTCCATTAGTGTAGACTGAACTAGAGGTGAAAGAACCCATGGATCAGAGCTTGGTCTGCTAGTGGATTCGGAAATTCTTGCAGAGGAGTTTGAGTTCCATCTCCTAATGGCTGCATTTTTGTGAGGAGAGGAGTTTGAAAGCTCTGTCTCACTCAGCCGGGTGGCCAAAGGGCTTGGGGAGGGTGGGGGGGGGGGAAGGGGGGTTAGGCGCTGAGCTCTGGGGGAACTGTGTGCTTGCCGTTATGTATGAGGGATTGGGATGAAGGGCGGGTGATGGGATAGCAGGTGTAGCCTTATAAGGGGAATGGGAGGGTGAGGTGGTTGGTACTCTATTGGATTTATGGGAGATGCTGTCCTGACTACTGTGCTGTAGGGACATCACTTTGGGGAGATTAAAGCCATTCCATTCTCTGGGAGAGGCTGGTAAGGGGCTTAAGAATGTGGCTTCTGTTCTGGTAGTGGGAAGCGTAAGGTCTTTACCCAGCACCGTGGGCTTTGCACTGTAGTGTACATTGCAACGATGCAAGCTAGCTTGAAACAGAGGGCGCTGTGGGTGCGTAGAAGGATTAAAGCCCCGCACCTGCTCTCTAAGGGTGGGGAAGTGGACATCGAATTTCATGAGATCCTTATTTGGTGCTTGGATCAGAACAGTGCCAGTTTTATAGATTGTAACGTTAAGGTCCGCTCTTAGGTGTAGTGAAGGAGCGATCAAACTTTTGGTGCCATATGGAATGTTTCTGGTTTCAATAAAGTTAAGTAGGTTTGTTAAGGCTGCTCGCCATAGTGCTGTTCTCCTGATGTAAAATATTAGGTAATTTACTATGGGGCCCTCTTCCATGTTATAGTATGGGTCAAAGATCATGGTCTCAGGGTGTCTGCTCAGAAGATTATGCTTGAAGGTTTTTGAGACGGTCTTGGATAGGTTGGGGGGTATACAATAGTGTAGGAGTTACATCCTTCAGCTCTCAGGCAAGATCCTGCCATGTTGGTGAGAGAGAGAAGAGGATGGGGGAGAAAAGTTAAACATAATGATTCTTGAGTCCATCAGCTATCGCAGTGAGTTCCCTAGACAGAGGAAAATTGTGCGAGAAGAGTTGAGCAGAAATAGGAGTAGCTATCTGCTTATACAGTGACTTTCCTAGCAATCTGGTCAGGCTGCTCAAAAGCAAATAATACTGTTGTGAGTCATGTACCCAATAAAAAGAGTTTATTAAAAAAAAGGTCTGCACGGGGGTGGGTAACTGAGAGGTCAGAGTGGTGGATGCAAGCGATACCTCCCCCCCTTTTAAGCGGAGATTAGAGATGCAAGGAGGCTATGAAACTGGTGAGTTCCCTAACCAGAGTTATAGGAAGTATCCGAGACGTCAGGCAAATGCAACAAGGTCGAAAGAATATATTACTGGGAATCCGAAGAAAAGGGCCATAATCCCAGCTTCAAAGCCCTCTTTTCTGTGCATGAGGACTTTTAAAGATGGCTGCTTCAATCAAGTTGAGTACCCCCAATAATGATATTAAAGTGGATATGCACTTGTGCCCATTGCACCACTAGATATTCCTAGACTGGACGCTTGTGCAATGCAGCATACAGCACAATTGCTATGCATGAGGCCATCACTTCTAACAATTTCATGAAAGTTAAAATAATATTAGGTGTGTCTTGGGGGAAAAAGGAAGCAGCAGTAGGAATACCATCACCCTCTGACTGCTTGTTGCCTTGCCTGCTAAGAGTATTGAGTATTGACCCTAGAAAAGGCTAAATCTGATGGGGCTGTAAATGCAATTTCTTCATACTGATGGTGAAACCTAAACTTTGGTGCTGAAACTGCTTCCTGAGTGTGTTCTAGGTATTGTCTCTTGCGGTTGCTCTTGATCAGACAATCGTCTTGATAGGGAAAGACATGAACGGCATTTCTGTGCAGGTGGGCCACTACCATAGCCGTCCACTTTGTGATACCCAAGGAGCTGTAGTGACTCCGAAGGGTAGCCTTTTGAACTGGCAGTGTTTTCCACTTGTATGTAGTAAAAAATGAATGGAACTTGCACACTCCTTACTATACTTGGTATATTCAATTTTTGACCTATTTGACAGTGTAAGCGTGCTGCATAGGACCGGAAAGCTGCCTGTCTTCCGTAGTCTAATCTCAATGTGTATGTCAAGTAAATCTATACCCGAGTACCTACACGCACAGCATAAAGTGTTTAACTTTCAATACCTAACATTATACACATAAGCGTTTTTCCTTATATCATTTTACTGATTTCCCAATCTTTGGTGTGTGTTCTACATCATTCAACACATTCTTCACAAACCTAATTCTCAGACATCATTACAAGTGAAAATACAATTATTCTTGTTCTACGGCATCCACTTTGTTCTTGCATTGCCCAATGCTTTTCGGGACATTTCGTTCCTTCATCAGGCGCCTCTGTATAAATTCAGAAAACATCATATCAACGATTGGGAAATCAGTAAAATGATATAAAGATTTGTTTTGGAAAAAAAAAGAGTAAAAACACGTATGTGTATAATGTTAGTTATTGAAAATTAAATACTTTTTTGGATGTACGTAGGTACTTGGGTATAGATTTAATTGACATACACGTTGAGTGCTTTCCACTTACCACAAACTGCAGGTATTGGTGGAGCGCGGAGGATACTGGGATATGAGGCTAGGAATCTTACAAATCCAGAACTGTCATGAAGTCACCTTTGAGCAGCAGAGGGATAAAGTCCTGCAGGGTGACCATGAGAGTGTCCTGAATGTGTGAACTTGTTTAAAGGTCCACGGTCAAGGATTGGTCTGTGTGTCATCTTACCTTGGAATCTAGAAGCACAGAGCGTAAACCCCCATGGCAATGTTAATGTGTTAGTACCAGCTATATTGCCTCCATTTGGAAGAGTGCTTGAACCTCTTCTTGTAAAAGTTGAAGATGGTCTGAGCTGAGTGTGTGTCAGTTGAGCGGTATGATGAGGTGTGAAATTCGAGACAATTACCTTCCTGTATAATGTAAAGTATGCACTGATCGGAAGTTATGTCTTCCCACTGAGGTAGAAAGTGCCCCCTCCAGGTGCTGTGTGATGAGAAGGAAAGGAAAAGGAGTATCTGCTTTGCAACACAAGAGCCCTTGGAGGTACTTCCTCTGCGACACCCATTCCCTTTGTAAGCATCTGTGAGGGGATTTGGGCAGCTGTGGGCCCTGTTTGTTCTGATGGTGTGCCTGGTAAGGACATTTTTTATTAGATTAGGCTTACATTCTCCTCTGAATACCTGCTTCCCGTAAGCTGCTTAGGGGCTGTAGGGCATCTACAGACTTAGGGGCTCATTACGATGACGGCCAGAAGCCCATCTACACTGGTGGCGGTGGCGGAAAACGTTCATCTTCCCACTCCAGGTGCAGTCATTGCGACCATCGAATTACAATGGTCCAACAGAGGTCATTTTCCATCCGCTGCGGTCTTTCAGGCTCCGCACGTTTTTTGCGTACGCAACGGTGGTGGATGGAGCCAACAGAGCAACACCGGTGTGCAGAAACACTTTCCGTCCGCCAACCAGATCACGATATTGCAAACAGCCCTTCCCACCACCAACCACGTTGCGGATGGTGGAAACACAACAAAGGAGAGGAAGAGCCGATACAGAACCCATCTAAACCACCGGAGTCGCCATGGATCTTGCGCTACAGGTCTTCCCGCTGTTCTACCTGCTGCACCTCTGGCAGACAAGACGCCGCAGCGCTCAACAGCAGATGTACGTACCAAACATCTCCACGCATGCAACCCCTCTACAACCACAACTCCCAGCAAGCGTGGCAGCACCACGATGAATGACCCAACCTGCCAAATGCAGAGTGCGAGGCCCACCCAATCCCCATGAGTGACACTCGGTGCCCCTGAAGCCAATTGGGGCCAATGCAGAGCCCCGCAGTTGCAGAGCACTCACACCGCAATATCAAAAAATATACGCTGAAGGCTCCCATTGGCTGATGGCTCATTCGCATAGTGGTTGCCACACCGTGGCATCCTGGAAACTGCGACCGCAACCCTGCATCATTCAATTGGGGCCAATGCGTGTCATTGCTGCGGATGCCAGCTACCGCGCATGCGAACACATACTGCATTTGCATTGGCGCCATGCGAATTACATCCCACATCACAACTTATTTGCCTAAAGTGATTGGTGCACCCCATGTGTAATCTTGTTGGGCACGAGGCCCCCATGCATATAAAGTAACCACACAGACACCATACATGTATAGGAGAACTGGCCCAGGGCACCTGCATCCGGCCCCGTTTGTTGGCAGGGTCACATGTCCAGTGACACCTGCGCTGGGTGGCTGTGGGGTGGGGGGTAAGCCAGCCCTCTGGCAGTGGCTGGTACATCAGAACAACTAGAACAGTGACCAACTGGTCACTACACTGTGAAGTTATGAGAGAGTGTGACCTTTGAGTCAAGTCTTCACACACATGGTATGTCCAAGAAAAGGAGAGTGAAATTACATACATTGATACATTGTCATGCCTCCTGGCCAGCATGGACTGAAATGAGGGAAGGAGTCAAAAAGGATAAAGGTCTCTCGCACTGTACCAATGTTGTGTAATGAAACATCCAACCTGTGAACATTGCTTCTATATCCCTTGCCAACTAACTGGCGTCTCTTGGACAGGGGTCGTCTTGTGAAGGGCCAGTGACGTAGGCAGACAATCAGAGGTGTCCATTGTCTGAAAATCAGACATACATGTAATCCCTAGCACTCCCAACACACGTAGAGTTGTGGCGTGCAGTGTGCCTAGCTACCATTGCCTGTAAATGTTCTTACACAAGTCATAGGAGTGCACATGTGGAACAAACAAACATAGCTCTGACCAACATCATCGGTCATTGTCAGCCATGTGGGCATGTATACACAATCCATGTGCATTTGTGCCTCATTTAGGTGAACATTGAAATGTCTGTTATGCAAATTCCTCACACACTCATGCAGGACTGACCCCATAATCTCCACGTGTCTGTCCACCATGCTGTATATCCATGTTGCGTTGTCCAGATGGCACTCACTGCCCTCCTCCTGTAATGTTGTTGTGTATTGTGGGACTAAAGCTTGCGGTCATGCAGTGACAGCAGCTACATGCAACTCAGCACTGGTGGTGGGAAACACTAGTGCTGTGCCATCTAACCACAGGCAAGTGAACACATCTATAGGAACCGCAAACACTACCACTCCATCAACATGCAAGTGGTATGCCAGGCGGATCAGATCATCTCACACGTGTGCAAAGTATTCTGGGTTGGCACATGACTTCCACATCTTGCGGAACAGCACCATACCAGAATCTGGCTTGTTGGTGAGTGGGCTGTGTTAATGACTGTGATGCATGTGTGATATGCTGCTCTCCTCACATTTTCAGATCACACTGTTTGCCTGTTTGTCTCACAACTAGGTGACTGGTTATCCAAATCGTCCGTGGTTGCTGTCCCCACTGCGGAATCCAACAATGCCGGGAGAAGTCCAATACAATGATGCACATGGGAGGACACGTCCTGTGGTGGAGTGCACTTCTGGACTGCTGAAGTCAAGATTTAGGTGCCTGGACAAGACTGGTGGTGTACTTATGTACTCACCACAGAAGGTATGCCAGATGGTAGTCGCCTGCTGCATGCTACACAGCCTGGCCTTGCACAGGAGAAACCCCGGATTCTGGACGACGATGAGCAGCAGCAGCCCCGCGCTCCCAACCCACACATGCCCAGTGACGATGACAGTGGTGAGGAAGAAGGCCTTGACCAGCGTCAACAGCTCATCGTCAACTACTTCAGTTGAGTGTAAGTTAACAATGAGCGACTATGACTGTGTCTCTGTGCCTTGCTGTTGGCCCTCAAACTTTGAGAATTGTTGCTGGCATTTTGTACACATACAGGACTATGCGCAGGATTAGAGAACTTGGGCAGGCAGGGACTGAGCACCCAGAAGCACAGGACCCAATTGCTATAGTGCCTCACTAGCTCTCCTACTGAAGACTTTGAAATGTGCATTTTTTACTACAGTTTCAAAACATACAACATATGTGCTACAACAAGTTGAGAATGCAGGAGTAGAAAAACAGGTATCATAGTGACACATCCATATCACATGAAGCAAGATGTCATATCAATAATCCCTCTGGACGAAGACCCACAAGCATATTCCCCCACCCCTTGCAGGGAGGAGTTGTATGAGATTTCCCAGGTCTATGGGCTTTGTCAGCAGACCCCATTCCTCAGCCAATACATGGGGAAATGTACATCCCATGTGCTGTGTCGCTCTCATCACTGAATGGATCACTCTCCAAGTGTGGAGCAACTAGCCCGCCTCCCCATGACATCTAAAAGGCACCCGTATACTCTAGCAGCTGTGACACTTTGTTGAGTCAGGGTGCTAGGGCCTGACCTGAACAGAATGACAACGGACAATGTCCTCCGAGCACGGGCAGAATGTTCAGGCAGTGCACCTGGACCGTGCAGAGAACAAGCTCTGCAGACACTTCCCATGTGATAGACAAATACTAATGTACTTGCAAAACGACTACACCATGTAAATTTTGTGCGCTACAGTTGAATGATAAAAGCCCGGCTCATGCCAGTTGACAATGTCCATGAAGGTCAGATGACAGCCTCCCCTTCTGTGGTATCAAGCGAAACAGACCGCAGAGGGCAGCAGTGTCAAAGCTAATGCGGACAGGGCAAACGTCAGAGAGCTGAATGACAATTCCTGTCAGTTGGCGTGAAAAAGGTAAAAGGATATTGAATTAGTCGCCAACAGTTCCTGTTGCTGTTAAGTAGTTATGAATCCAAGAATGCACAGGCAGCTTTGAAGGCAATCCGTTCCAAAAAATCGATCCAAATCATCTTCAGCAAAAAGGACCGCCATCCAATGCAGCAGTATGAAGGAACAGGTGTGCTCCTCGCACCACAGGGATGAAAGGAGCATCCCATTGCAACCTGGACGAGGTTCGATGAAGGCATGGCACAGGAGACATTGCACAAATGCACAGGCACAGCTGGCAGCCTGACTGACACATTGAAAGGCATCCCACAAACGTGCATCACCAAAGCAGTCGTGGACCAACAAAGGACTCACCCACAGCTCATGATCCAAGACAACAAGGGATGTGTTGGAAAGGCAGACATCCATGGCCCAGTGAAAGGGGCATCAGCGACAGTAGAACACAAGTTGCACGCAGGTGAAATAGGCATAGCGGAAGGTTAGCCTAGAACTGATGCGTAGTTCAGCTAATGGGACACATCCAAAGAGAAGCTGCATGCGGTCACGGTACAGTTGCAACTGGCCGGGGTTTGCCTGGACCACAGGACGAGCAGACATGGCGTGAGAGCACTCTTAGAACCAGCGCTCAGCTGTACAGCCACAAGTAGTGATATCAAACCGCTAAATGCAGTCTGAAAACTGGAGGAATGACACCCGGTAGTACTCCAAACATAGCATGAAGCTAAGGGACAAGGCCAGAGCCCACAAGTTTGAAAAAAGTGTGCAACGGCCTTCAGTATCAGAGGCTTTCAATGATTTTTGTGTCAGTCCCCCGGAAAAAAAGTGCTGTGTTCAGCAGTAACTGAATCGCGCGGCACAGTCAAGGCACCTCGAATTCGAAGGTCTCAGGGATGGCGTGTGAGCGACTACTTGTTGAAACAGAAGCCCATTGTGCCTCCACAGTTATTGAAGTATGCTTTCTCTATGGGAACGTGAGGCCACAAATGACTATCCACAATCACATATGGGGAAGTAAGTAGAACATTGCTACAGCAAGGAACACAGCGTGCAACAGTTCCTATATACGCGATGCCTGCCCTGTGACCGCAGCAGTTGTGCTCATTCAGGAGAAGATAACTTAGGTTGTAAAACAGATTTAGCGTGGGTATGTTGTCAGGGACTGGTGTTCATGTGGGTAAACATGCATAGATCATACATGTCACATGAAAATCCCGGGGCCAAAGGACTTGAGTGTGTGACTGCGACAATGTCACCAGCGTCCACATGACAGGATGTATTGTGATGCTGGCACTTGTGGGCACACTGCTAAGGATTTCATTGTTATGTGCTGTGTGATCTGTGATAACTTCCGTCAAGTCCATGATGATGGTATTAGGGGGTTGGGAGCACACTGCTTCACCTTCCAGCACAGTTCAGCCATAGAGCATTCTGGTAAATGCAGTTCAGTCATGATGCTTACTTGTCATGTGACTGAGGTGTTTCATCTGAGTTGGGCAGGTAGAGGTACAGAGACCCAAGTAGATTGTGGCAGCTTCCTCAGCAGACACCGATCACAATGTATCTTAACCCTACTGATGTAGGAAAATAACGAGACACACGTGTCTAGAGATTCACAGCACTGACCTGCACAAACCTTGGAGAAGTAAGCTTTTCAACTGAACTGCATTTACCAGGATGCTAAGGGCTAAACTGTGTTGGGAGGTGCAGTCGTATGGTCCCGTCCCCCTGCTGTCCATGTTGATGGTGTTATCTGTAATGCATATTGTACAGTGTTGCCTATTGGTGTGCTTTGCGGTTATTCCTTAATATGTCAACGCACTGTTATTTCCTTGTGTCTTTCCAGGTTCCTCCACTCTCTCAATGGATTTTCGCTTTTACATATTCGGATACATTACAATGCGAGTTAACATGCTACTTACTGTGATGAAAATGCTCTTGACACAAAGGCATATGGCTGTGAGTTTTGTTTATTTTGCAATGAGTGACAGGTGTGTGGTGAAGTAGAAAGTGATGGTACACGGAGAGTTAGGGTAGAACGCACAAACGTAGAGTTTCAAAGTCCAACCGAACACTCCCATCCTTTGCATTTACAACAAAGTCAATACTCGGTGTTACAGTGGTGACATCAGCGGTTGCTCCGAGAACTGGTACGGCACGGTGCTGGCCACGTGATCCTTCCGGGGTGTTTTTTGGACGCCAGGAGAAACCTGCTGCATGCTCAGAGGTGTCTGAGTATTCGCCGTGGTGTGACTCACCCCTCCCTGTGGCCGCTGCTGAGGTGGTGTGACTATCATCCGGCTGGCCACGGGGGAAGTTGGCAGCGGTTTGAGCCGCATGCATGTTGCTCAGGACACCCACAAGCTGGCCCATGTGCTCTGCAATTTGTCCCAAACTAATGCCCATGGACCTCTGCAGCCGGCAAAGTTCCCGCAGTTCTTCAAGGACCTGGCCCATCTGTCCCTGGTTCTACTGGTATGCCCCAAGGACAGTTTGCACGGTGTCTAGGGCCTCAGTCTCATCCTCCTCCTATGGCTGTCCCCAAGTTGGCCTCCTACCTGCTCTACTGCCACGGCCCTGTGGCGGTGCCAGGCGCTGCCGCCGCACACCGTCCCCAGCATCCCCGGTTTGCCTGGTGGTATTCGCAACTGCTGGCAAAAGGACAGTATTGGAGGCAGTGGTGGTGATGGGGGAGGCAGCTGCCACACAGGTCATTGCTGCCGGGGCCTGCATTGGTGGTGAAGCTGTTGTGGTGGTGGGGACAGTGAGGGCCAGAGACTGAGCTGTCCTGGGCACGTCAGAGGGGCCAGGTCAGTCCTCATCTGAAAATACCAGGGAGTCTGCATCCAAGGGTTCATCTTCCTGGGAGGGATGGGGGTGACTGGCTGGGCTCGCCCATGGCACGGTCACCTGCTGTTGCTAGCAAAATACCTGTTGAAGAGAGGTTATATTGTCAGCATGTTCAGTACACAGCACAACTTTGATGTTCATGTTTAGCACATTTCATTTGAGATGACTTTACTTTTTACCTTGGCATTACTATGCATTCATAACAGTTTGTCAGCAGTGAACATGATGTGGAGGTACATACATTGCTCATTAGCGATGTGTCATGGCTGAAAAACAAAATCATATGTACAGATATTGTATTTCCAAGGACATGTCCTCTGGTACCAACTTGTTGCTCATCTGATTCTGTTCATGCTTTGACATGTCTTTTCTATGATTATCTGACTACTGCTATGTCACAACTTCATGATTTGTGTTATGCTTTTTGTACTTACCTCCTATAGTTTGTGAGGTTTGACAGTTTCCATGCATGTGTTGTGTTGACCCGAGTCTTCCTACTTTGAGGCAATGGGACTTGCACATTGGCTTTTTGTGATCACGTTCTTGTATTTTGCTATGCAGTTACATGTGACTTCATCACGGACACTCAATCAATCAATGAATCATTGCATTTGTAAAGCACGCTACTTACCCGTGAGGGTCTCAAGGCTGCTCGAAAAGCCAGGTCTTGAAGAGTCTTCTGAAGGTCAGCATCTCTTGGGTCTGCCGTAGGTGGATGGGGAGGGTGTTCCAGGTCTTGGCGGCGAGGTGGGAGAACGATCTTCCCCCGGAGGTCGCTCTTTGGATGTGGGGGACTGTGGCGAGGGCGAGGGCGAGGTCGGCGGAGCGGAGCTGGTGGGGGGGGCGTAGAAGCTGAGTCGTCTGTTGAGGTATGCTGGTCCGGTATTGTGGAGTGCCTTGTGTGCGTGGGGGAGGAGCTTGAAGGTTATCCTCTTGTTGACGGGGAGCCAGTGCAGGTCTCTCAGGTGGGGTGTGATGTGGCTGCGGCGAGGGATGTCGAGGGTCTGGCGTGCAGAGGCGTTCTGGATGCGTTGAAGCCGTTTAAGAAGTTTGGCCGACGCTCCTGCGTAGAGGGCATTTCCGTAGTCCAATCTGCTGCTGACGAGGGCCTGGGTGACCATTCTTTTCGTTTCGGTGGGAATTCACTTGTAGATCTTGCAGAGCATGCGGAGGGTGTTGAAGCAGGAGGAAGAGACGGCGTTGACCTGCTTGGTCATGGAGAAGGTGGAGTCGAGGATGACCCCTAGGTTGCGTGCGTGGTCGGTGGGTGTTGGAGCTGTTCCCAGTGCGGTCGGCCGCCAGGAGTCGTCCCAGGCCGAAGGGTTGAATCAGAGGATGAGGACCCCCGTCTTATCCGAGTTCAGCTTCAGAAGGCTCTTCCTCATCCATTCGGCGACGGCCTTCATTCCTTTGTGGAGGTTGGGGTTTTGGCGGTGTGGGGGTCCTTGGTGAGGGAGAGGATCCGCTGGGTGTCATCGGCGTAGGAGATGATGTTGAGGTCGTGCAGTCGGGCGACATGGGCGAGCGGTGCCATGTAGATGTTGAACAGCGTTGGGCTGAGGGAAGAGCCCTGGGGTACGCCGCAGATGATCTCGGTGGCTTCAGAGCAGAAGAGGGGGAGGTGGAAGCTCTGTGTTCTGCCGGAGAGGAAGGAGGTGGTCCAGTCCAGAGCCTTCTCTTGGATCCCGGCATCGTGGAGGCGTGTTCGTAGTGTGCAGTGGCAGACCGTGTCGAAGGCGGCTCACAGGTCCAGGAGGATGAGGGCCGTGGTTTCTCTGTTGTCTAGCAGGGTCCTGATGTCATCGGTGGCGGGGATGAGGGCAGTTTCGGTGCTGTAGTTGCTGCGGAACCCGGACTGGGACGGGTCCAGGATGCTGTTCTCCTTGAGGTAGCGGGTCAGTTGTTAGTTGACGGTCTTCTCGACTGAATCATGTGGCCTCTTGATGGTATTAGCTGTATGTCCACTGCCTACAACTTATGGGGGTTTCCAGTGTTGGCTACCAAGTGCGGGATGTGGGGGTCATTTGGCTCCATGCGGTCTGTGAGGGAAGACAGAGGGTCTTGGGGGAGTTGTGGTCTTGCTGTCAGGGCTCAACATCCCCCTCCCCAGTGAGATGGCTACCTACCTGTTAGGAGGCACTGTCAACGGAGTTAGCTGACACATGGCGGTGTCCATGCTGTTTGGGAGGGAGGCCAGGGTGCATGAGCTGACTACCTACTTGTGAGGTGAAGCCGAGTAAGGAAATGCTAGCATTGTGATCCATTCATATTAAAAGCATGCATTCCACATGAGTTTGATGTGGGCTGGTGATTGAGGCTCACTGTTGTGCACAACAGTACATTGCAGTGTGATAGGAAACATTTGTTAGTACTTACCAGCCGCCCTCTCCCCTCCATTCCTGTGATACTCTCGGGATGCATTATGGCAAGCACCTTCTCCTCCCATTCGGTGAAGGTTAGAGTTGGAATGGGAGGGCCGCCACCAGTTCTCTGGGCCACCGTGTGGTTCCTCTGGGCCCGATGCTTAACTCGGCCCTTGAGGCCGACCAACAGCTTCCTGATATCACGCACAGTGCGTCGGGTGGTCCCCACGGCATTGACTTTGCTGTGGATCCTTGCCCACATCTGATCCTTGCACGCAAGTGGGGTGTGTTGGACCAGGTGCCCAAACAAATGTGGTTCTACCCTGATTATCCCGACTATCATCACTTTCAACTCTGAGTCTGTGAATTTGGTTATGTTCTTGGGGGGCATGGTGTAAATGAATGAAGGGTGCAGGGTGCAAGGCAGTGGTGGAGATATGTGAAGTGTGTGGTTGAAAGTGATGTTGTGTGGAGATAGGTGGGTGTGATGTTGTGCAGGGTGAGTCAATGGTGTCCTGTCTCTCTGTCTCGGCTTGTGGTGTGCAAAGGATGCTGGTCCAGGAAGGAGTTGGTTTTATACTGTGGTATGTGGGTGTGTCCACATGAGTGATGGCCTCCAGATGTCTCTTCCATTCTGCGCATGGCATTCCTTAACAGGGTCAAGTTAGGGTGTATTATTGTGGCGTGTGTGTTGTGATTGAGGGCGGCAGGGAGTACAGGCACACTTTGGACATTGTTGTGAAGTTGGTTCCGTCTGCCATTCATTTGGCCTATGTGCGTGCGCAGCGGTCGGACGCAGTGCTCGGTCCACCAGCTCTGCATTCTCATCGTAATTAGCCGTGTGGTCATGCTGCGACAGGAGCAGCCTTTTCAAGCCGTTGAACCGCTTTCCCAGTCCGCCGCGGTCTGATTTGTAGCCTTTCCGACCATGGTGGACGGTCTTTTGTGACATCCGTCCGCCGCGGTCTGATTTAGCGTACATTGTATCGTAATTTGACTGACGGAAATGCCGCAGGTCATGCAGGGGATTTTTCCCGAAACCATGGCGGTCAGAGGTTTTTCCGTACGCCATCGTAATTGGGCCCTTCGTCATGTTTGTATCCTTCTTAAGCATCTTGAAATATAGGGCTGACCAGATGGCTCAGTATCAAAAAGTTCACTGAAGACACCCTAAGCCATGTGTCCCTGCGAAGGAGCATGCTTGCTGTGTCTGCTGTACTGGGGCACACCTCATAGTTAGCATTGCTAATAATCTCACCCTATGTCACCAATTACTGTACTCTCTGGCAGATAGCCTCTCGTAGGTGCTTTAGCAGCTCTTTCCTCTCCTCCCAGTGAAAACTATCATACCTGGAGAGACCTACTGAGTTGGAAGTACATTAATGTGAGGCTGCCCCAAACTCTAGTCGCTTGCCAGCCGCACCAATTCTCCTGGAATCCCTATGGCGCTTGGGGGGCCTCTCCCGCAGCTTGAGTGAAAGCTGTTTTACAGGTCGTATGGACCAACATCAAGTCCTGAAAAATCTGCTTTCCAATGTACGCTGTGTATCTGCAGCCCTTGTATCCTTACACTCTTGGCATGACCACCCTAGCCTTATCCGGGGCCTTAAAATTTTCTGTGACCGACTTCAACATGCCCTTGAACCTTGGGAGGTAGTGTACAGGTCTGTTAGTTTTTGACAAGCTTTCAAATAAAAGGTTGTCCTTTTCCTACACAGTATGTAGCTTAACCTGATGAGGTCACACGGCACTCTGAATTTTTCTGCCTGGTATGCAGAAGTATCATCAGGTGGAGATAGGTTGATAGGGTATGGTTCCAATACTGCATCATCCTAAGGATCTACAACAACTACTACTATCTAGTCCTCCCATCGTTTACAACCCTCTCCCTGGCCCCTTCCCCACACAGTCTATAGAGCTCTGAATAGGTGTTTTGGGGTTTATAAAGACTACCTGACTGAGTCAATATATTGAAATATATGGAAATGAGTGAGGAGGAAGGTGATGTTGGGGCATTGTGGGCGATAGTGGTGGGAAAAATGTGCGACTGGTGGACGAGTCTTGAAACCCTTAAAGTGTCAAAATTTAGAACCTGAATTTCCTCCTTTAACTTTAGAAGTCTAAGCATCACTTTTACCGCATTCAGCAGTCATTGTGCATGTGGTTAGGCAGGAATCTTGCCACTGTCAGGGTGCATTAACATTTTCTTTTGCCTCTCATCCAGCACATCTGCCAGCTTTTCAGAGACATAACACTTAGAGACCTACGATCTTGGCGTTGAGTGCGATTTCGGAGTCAGAGTCTGTGTTGGTGGTGGAGTAGTCTTCAACATATGTTCTAAAGAGGCTCTTTCAGCAGCTTATTGCCTGCTCTGGTGTTGTTTCTATGCAGAGCTAGCCTTCAAGACTCCCCAGTGCCAGAGCCGAGCACACCACTACAGTTTGGGCTGTACCGGATGGAGGCGGTTAACCCGAAGGCTTGTTGCTTTTGCGGCTCAGCTCCAGACTTGATGCCAATCTGGAGCGGTAGTCTGTCTCAAACAGTAAGCATTTGTGTGTCTCTGACGGACCTTAAGGCACGCCTTGTGCATGTGGCGTACACTTCGTTTTCATTCCAGAGGTCGGTACAAGCTGAACTTCCAGCTCGATTCATTTGTTCTCCTTCTCAAACCTACAGAGCCTTCAATGAAGCATACCTCCATTTCTCCTGATTCATGCTGTACCTGGATGTGAGATGGTCCAACCTATTCCTCCTGTGCGCATGACATTTCTTTAATGTCGAATAGCTAAGGTGTCAAGAGTCAAAACGTTTTACAGCAGAAAGGCGGGAATCACAGGATGTTTTGACATTATCCAGAGGCAAAGATTGGAGACCTTTTTTTGATCAGACCAAGGGCCTATGGTGTCGCGCTTTTGACAAAAGAGGAATTTGCTGTTAAGTGCACCCTTAGGGATGTGTAGCTTAGTTTACTTTGTAGTAGATGCGTTAGGTATTTTAGTACTGTTGATTCCTTTGTAATTCGTCTTAGTTTCTCCCTAATGCACCATTCGGAGAATCTTTTCCACTTTGCTACGTAGCACTTTCTTGTGGTAGGTCTCCTTGCCTCCTTGAGCACCGCCATTGTGCTTGCTAGTAGTTTGAGGTGAGCACATTCTAGGTCTTCAGGGGCCATGATGCTTGGCTGAGGCTCTCTGGCTTTGGGTGTAGCACCCTTCCGTTCTGCATTGCTAACAGATCCCTTCTCTTTGGGAATCTGTGTGCTGGGGCTTGCGTCATTTCTACTATTTGTGAGAAGCAGGACTGTCTGGCCCACTGAGGTGCTATTAGCGTCATGTTGCTCATCTTGAATTTGTTGAGTAGCCTGTGTTTCAGTGGTATCAGGGGAAAAGTGTATGCAAATGTCTTTGACCAACTTATCCATAGCGTATTACCTTGGGACCGATGGTCTGGCTGTCTGGATGTGAAGTGTTGGCATTTTGGTGTGTTGCAAATAGGTCTATTCGCAGTGTGCCCCATTTCCGGAATAGTTTCTCTATTTCCTGTTGGTTGAGCTCCTATTCGTGGGATGCTGACGTTTGGTTGCTGAGTCTGTCTGCTTCCACATTGTCCTTCCCTGGGAGATGTATTGCCAGCAGGTCTAGTCTTAGTGGAATGGCCCATGTCCATATTTCCTGTGCTAGCTCTGATAGTGCCACAGATTGTGTTCCTCCTTGTTTGTTAATGTAGAACATGGTGGTTGTGTTGTCCGTTTGGATCAACAACCTGTTTCCGTATAGCTCCTTTTGAAAGGCTTTTAAGGCTAGGAACACTGTTTTTAGCTCCAGGTAGTTGATGTGTTTGACGGCATCCTGCTGCGACCATAACTCCCTCACCTTGAGTTTGTTCATGTGCGCGCCCCGCCCTAGCTGTGAGGTGTCGGTTGTGATGGTCGCTGTTGGAGTTGGCTGTGTGAATGGTTTCCCCTGTGATATGTTTTCCTTGTTCCACCACACTATTTCCTGATGCACGGCGTGTTTGACAACCACAAGATCTTCCCAACTCCCTGTTGCCTGTGACCATTGCTGCTGTATCCATTCCTGGAACGGTCTCATGTGTAGGCGAGTATTCGGGACCAGATGTATGCATGATGCCATCATTCCCATTAGCTTGCTCACTGTCCTCGCTGTCAGAGCTCGCCCCTTGCGGTAAAGAAGTGTCTCCTTCAGTATTGCCAAAGTTCCCTTTGTGCTGGGGAACACCTTGCCCTGTATGGTGTTGATCTCGGTCCCTAAGAATATCTTCATCTGTTCCAGATCTATTGAAGACTTTCCCCAATGGATTGAAAAACCCAGTTGGATTAGTGTTTTGTATCACCTGCTGGATGTGTTGTTTGCACTGGCTGTAGGAGCTTGCTTTTACGGGCCAGTCTTCGAGGTAGGGGTATACATGTATTCCTTGCCTCCTTAGGTGCGCTGCTAGGCACTTTGTAAACGCCTTTGGAGCCGATTTGAGTCTGAATGAGAGCACAGAACTGGTAGTGAGTCTTACTAATCGCAAATCTTAGTAGACGTTTGTGTTTTTTGTTGATGGGGATGTGTAAGTACACGTCCTTTAAGTCTATAGTTGCCATGTAATCCCTTTATTGTACCTGGGGTATTACATCTTGCAGAGATGGGATTTTGAATCTTTGTGTCCTTATGAACTTGTTTAAGAACCTTAGATCCAGAATAGGCCTTAGTGTTTTGTCCACTTTTGGTGTGAAGAAGTAGTTGAAAGAAACCCCCTTGTTTCTTTCCTTGTACGGCACTATCTCTATTGCTTCTTTGTTGAGCAGTTCCTGTGCCTCTAGCAGTAAGAGAGAAAGTTCCTTTGCAGAGTGCACCTTGTTGTTTGGCGGTTGTTTTTCTAGCTCTATACAGTAGCCGCATTGTAGGATGTTTAGTAGCCATTTGTCCATTGTGACCTTCTTCCATTCCTGGAGGACGTTCCTTATTCTGCCTCCTACTGGTGTTACATGTTGGGGAAACTTTTTGTTTTGTGAACTTTGTATTTGTATTTGGATTCTGTTTTGATGCCCCCTAGAGGGGTTGTCTGGGTGGGCGTTTGCCTTACTGCGAAGTCATTTGGAGGTGGGTAGTTGCCCTTCTCTCCATGCCTGTCCTCGTCCGTTTGAGCGATCTTGAAAGGACTGGCCTCGTGGCTGGTACTGCCAGTTCTGCTGCTGCTCCCCTGCTGCTGCTGGCCCTGGCTGTTACCTTGATAACCTTGTTGGAAGGTTTGGTGCGAGGTACTCGGTTGGTTGCCTCCCCTACCATTTGGCCTTCTTGAGGGTGTGCCCCTTCTCATCTCTCTAAACTGCCGCGCTCCCATGGACCTTGCAGTTTCGTTGTCTATTTTGAGTTGAGTTAATTTTACGTCAACTGGCGTCCCAAAGAGTTGCTCTCCATTGAAGGGTGTGTTCAGGATGTTGTTCTGTACCTCAGGCTTGAAGCCTGAAATCCTAAGCCATGCGTGCCTTCTCTCCATCACCCCAATCATCATCTGCCTGCTGGACGTCTACGCCGCATCCAAGGCCTATTTTAAACATGTGTTCACCATGTTTTTCCCTTCCTCTAGCAGGTGGACTGCCCTTTGCATGTACTGATCGGGTAGATGGTTCAGGAGTTGCCCCAATTCCTCCCAGTGATGGTACGCGTGTCTGTTGATTAGGGCGTTTGAGTTGGCGAGGCGCCATTGAATCACCGCACTCCTTTCTACTTTTCTCCCCATGAGGTCCATTCTTCTACTCTCCTTGTCAGGAGATGGTCCGGCATTTGTGGGCACATTGGCCCTTTTCCTAGCTGTTGCAGTAATTATTGAATCAGCTGGAACTGATCCCTGACTGTATGCAGGGTCCTTTGAGGAGTGCTTGTACTTCTTTTCTGTTCTCTGGGTCACTGATTTACATACAGCTGGCTCCCTGAAAGCCTCTCTGCCCTGGTCCAGCACACTAGGGAGCATGGGCAGGAATGGACTCCTTGTTCGTGTAGGCAAAAGAGTCTCCAGGAGCAAACAAGCCTTGGGCTTCTCCTCCTCCAATTTCACTTCATATGTCTCTGCAGCATTCTTGAACACCATATTATAGATCCCTATATCGTCTGGTGGTGAAGGCCGCGAAGGATACGTGTCTACTCCTTCTTCCGGTATTTCGGCGTCGAGGTCATGCCACTAAGTCTTGCGCCTATGAGGACGTAGAGTCCTGGTAGGTTTGCTCCTTCCTCCTCGCCTTCTCCCTCGAAGTAATACAGGGCCTCTTCCTCCTGTTCTTCGACCGGTTCAGGTGTTTTCGGCGTTTCAGTGCCTTCGTTGCCCCTTCCGACCTTGGCCGTGTGCTTCGGCGGAATCGTGTACTGGCTCATCTTTTCATTGAAGTCCTTTTTCTGCTGCAGGATGCTCGCCATTTTGGCCTCGAGCCTTCTCTTCTTCCTCTCCATCTCGACAGCTTGTTTGGTGTTGAGAGTTTGAGCGCTTCGCTTTGAGGTCGTCGACGTTGAAGTCGTTGTTGACCCTTCTTTACTCTGCGTCGAGGAGTCCTATTCAGGGGCTTCCTTCGACGACCTAGATTTTCCATGGGTCTTCGCTGTCTGGGAGTCCTTTTCGAAGGATCAGCTGGGCTGTTTATCCCTGGGTGCTGTTGCTTTTGCCGAGTGCTTCGACGGCAATGCTCCCTTCGAGGACTTTGTTTAACTCTTACGAGTGTCGGTCGAGTGTCTAGGGTTCGACGACTCTTACCTCCTTCGACGTTATCTTTTGGACTTCGACGACAGTGCAGTCCTCCGGTCCTTCGGCGATGTTGTCTTCCTCTCCACTGGAGAGGGCCCAGTCTCGGAGCGATGGAGGGGGCCTCTGCATGGTGTGGTTCGCCCTTCTCTGCCTCTCTCTTACTCTGAGGGTCTTGGGTGTGAACGCTGAGCATGCGTTGCAGTCCTCGCTGTAGTGGTCGAGCAGCAGGCAGAGGTTGCAGACTGGATGCTGTTCCTGCTGGGCGTATTTGTGGTGGCAACTGGTGCAAAATTTGAAAGGTGTTTTGTCCATTCGTGCACTCAGGGAGCCCCCCTGTGTGCACATTCTCCGGTGAACGTTGAGATCTCGTGAGAAATTCTTCTCCTTCGTAGTCCCGGTTACCTGACCTGTAGTTGGGTGTGATGAAAAACTGATTTCGTCGATTTTTCCCAATTTTCGTCGATTCCGTCTCCAAAACTCTGGAACTCTTCGGTAACGATCCAGACCCAACAGCGGAAAAAGAATCTGAAGATGGCGACCAAAGGTGGGTGGTACATCGACACCCACCTGGGTCACGGGAAAAAAAAAAACTACAATTCTGCAGACCCAACCACAAGATGGCAAAATAATGCACAGCATAGTGATTCCAGAAAGATTCACACTGCAAAACCTTAACTCTATATCTATAAGACTACAGGCGTCGATTGATGTGCCATTATTTACTATGAGGTTCTTGTAAACACTGACACAACCTCATTATTCTGGCATGATTCATCCATTAATTTATACAAATAACATATTGAAATCATATACTCCAACCACTCGCCTACAATTGCGGTCCTGAAGAAGGCTGTCACATATTTTCTTGTACCACTGAAACGTGCGTTGACCATTCTATGCTACGAAGACTTAACATCTGTCTCTTGTATGACCATTTAGTGTATGTGATCTCGGGAGGGTCTGCTATGTTGTGGAGTATGAATGAGTATGCATGTGTGTGTTAGAGGCTAGCATATGTTGGTGGTTCAATACACTGGGGTTGACAAAAACGAAATTTCATGTAAATGAATTGATTTATAGTGATTGTTTTCTTGTAAAAATATCAAATGTATAACATTCTTGCAAATTAAAATGGAAACATGGAATGAATACTTTGAATATAAAGAATGTTTTTAACTTTTTTGAAGTGATCAAATGAAAAAAAAAAATTATGGTTTAATAATAAAAGAAATATTAGAATGCTGTGAATTTTGTCTCATGTAAATGGCCCAATACCGCTGATCTAGCCTTAGCAAAAGAAAAACAGGTGTTGAGCTTTCTACTGTCGCCAAGTGCACCTTTAACAAAGTGTACGTCAGTTTGTTATTTAGCAGGTGGGTGAGGTACTTGATCACTGTGACGTTCTCAGTGCTGCTGAGGAGCCATCCCGTGTCCTTGCACTAGAAGACATGTCAACACTTGAGCTCTGCCTTCTTGCTACCTTTAAAACCATTGGACGTTTTGGGAGATGAAAGTATCAAAACTTTGTTCTCAGAAGCCAAGAGCTACACTCGGGCGGTCTACTTCTGGGTGGAAGACCTTGCCTCCTTGCATGGAGAAAAGGCTGCGCTTTCTTACCAACTCTTTTACATTTCCACACGCCATCTCTGCCAGGTCTGAAAACTAGGTTTTCCTTGCCCACTGTGGAGCAATTAGAATCATTGCGAACTGGGGTGGCGAAGTGAGCTAATGAACGATGGAATTAACCCAGATCTGTGATTGGGGTGTGTCTGAAAAGTTTCAGCGCACCGTCCATCATCTCCTTGTGTTTGCTTTGTTCGCTCTAAGTTAGCTGGGTATGTCCCTTGCTCACTTTGCCACTGGATTCAAGCTAGCCTGGCTGATGAGGGGTGTTACCCCGAAAGTGGTCCCAGGGAAGACTTGGCTTGGCAGTTCGTGCTGGACTGTTCCTATGAGGCACAGGGTCAAGACTGATTTGGATATAGCTGGGTCTGAACTGAGGTGGCAAAGTGAGCTAAAGAATGATGATGGATTCAACCCAGATCTGTGACGGGGGGGGTGTGGGGGGGGGTGAGTGTCTGAAACGTTTCAGCGCTCTGTCCATCATCTCCTTGTGTTTGCAATTAGAATCATTGTCATCTGGGGCTGCTTGCACTTGCTTATCACTAAAGGTATGAGGGAAATTTATGGAAAAGTGTATGCAAATTTCCCTGTTCAGGCAGTCGACAGGGCATTTCCCTGGGAGAGGCAGCGCGGGGGCCTGGATGCAAAGTCTCTGCATTTTGGTGTTTTTCTAGGGTTGCAAATAGGTTGATATCTGGCATGCCCCACTGAGGACGACCTCTTGGAGCACTTTGCTGTTAAGTTCTCATTTGTGTTATTACAGACGCCTGCCTCTCCATTTTGTGCACCAGACAGGTATATTGTTATTGGGTCTACTCCTTTCTGAATGACGATGTCCAGATTGATTGCGCTAGTTCTGACAGCACTTGTTTGTTCAGCTACAACATTGTGGTTGTGTTGTCCATCTGAATTTGCATTGTCTTCCCAGTCACTTATGTAAGAAAGGTCTTTAGAGCCAGGACACAGATGTGCTGTATCGCTTCTGCTGCTGTCCATATTCCTCTGACTCTTAGCTCACCCATGTGTACTCCCCAGCACATACAAGACGTGCCCGTGGTGATGGTCATTGTTGGGGGTTGGTTGTATGAATGTCCTGCTTACGGTTACACTGTCTACGTTTTACGGTGTCATCTCCTCTTGTATTCCTAGCGTTGCGACTAGATCTTTCAAACTACCCATCGCCTGTGACCTTTAGTTTTGGATCCACTTTTGCAGTGGTCTCATGTGTGGCCTTGCACATGGGATCAGCGGAATGCACGAGGCCATCATCTTTTCCTCAGTTCTCACTGTCCGAGACTGACGCTTGTGGTAGCAGCAAGCCATGTCTGTTATTGTCTGAATCCTCTGAACAGTAGGGAAGGGTTCCGATCCAACAACAAGATGGCAAAATAATTCACAGTTGTAAATCTAGAAAAGCATCCATGCTGCAAAACACAGACATCAACTTCCTGAACACCCAGGGAGCCATAAGTGAGGACAAAGAGCAGGACACTGAGCTGCAAGTGTTTCAGCTACACAACAAACCGGAAACTGCATGACAAGCATATGGAAATACAAATTCTACAAGTCCAAGGATACGATCCAATAACTTGGGTTTATGACAGACCGGTCCACAAAATGGTTTGATGTTTGGAGGGGTGGACAAAAACGGGAGGGCATTACAAAATTGAACAACCTGCAGGACCGATTAGTTTGAGATATTTGCAAGGTGAGCCAAACAAAACAAATTTTAATTCTGGCCCCTACTGACCCTAGATGACAGTTGGAGGGAGGGAATAGAGCTGCTTGGAGGCAGCTATAATAGGTGATGCAGAGGAGAACTGCTGTAGCTGCTTATGTCCACAGCCTCCACCACATCTCCCTTTGGAGTAATATTTTTTTTTGGGATGGATGAGCTGCCTCTGTTGGTAGGCTGACCCCAAAATGCAGCCCCCAAATTCCTGGTATTGTTGGCTTTATTGTGGGAAGTGGCCTTGATATCATTAAAGCACACTAGGGCTGAGTCCATTTTCTATCCAAAGAGCCTAGAGCAGTCAAACAGCATGCCCATCAAGGAAGCTTGAAAGCCCCATGAAAATCTGGTGCCACGCTACCAGGCAAGGCATTGGTTAACAACACTGTTGCCTATGGCACCGCTGACTGTATTGCTTAGACAGCTTTAAGGATATACTTAGCCCCATCCTGACCATCATGCATTATCTGTAACAAAAGTGTGAGTGAGATTGAGATCCCAAAATACAAACAGCACCCAAGGGGGCAAACGGGCAGAAGAAAGAATCCTCTTGCCAAGGGCATTACTCCAATTACACAGTCAGGAGGAGCGCTAGGAAAGGCATTGAGATTCACTTTAGTTACGAAAACCAGGCCCACTAGACTCTCTGATATTGGGTGTTGTTTCAAGAAGGCCAGGTCCCCTGAAGCTGGCCTGTGGCATCAAGCAACTGGCCAGCTCACCGGCAGTGCTGAGCAGGCTTTAGCCCAGGCCCTCAAGACTGCCTCTGTCAGTCTCACTGAAAGGCAGCAAAGGCTCCGATGCGAAAGGGCCAGTCTATATTATTCCAGGAAGCAAATTTGCCTTAGGGCCAGATTGAGAGTTTGCCAGACGAGTACTCTCTCACAAAAGCATGACAGATATCCAGTACCCCTTATTACAAGCAGCCGCGGCCCGTGGAGGGAGTTCCGTGGGGCGGTAATGCGGGGCGGGGGAGGGGCAGGGTGGGGGGTTCTAAAAAACGGAATATGGATAATTACAGGTAAGTAAACAATTAAATAAATAAAATGAATTTCGTAGCGCGCGCTGCATCGCATTTTGCGATGCAGCGTGCGCTACGAAATTAGTTTTATGGATCAAACATTGGGATCGAGGCAGAGTCTGAAACCAGTCAGAACCAAAATGACCTCTGGAAAATGTGTAGAGACATGACATAATATAATCTCTCCCTTTGTTTTCTATGGTATTGTAACAATGCTGATGGCTTTATTTCTGATCATTTGTTAGCTTATGTTAGCCAAAATACCGCATCTTAGAGCACGTAGTTAAAAATAGACATTTTAAACTTTTCCGTGTCTCTGTTACTCATGTTGTGGACTGATGTACGAGTTACTTACCTTCGGTAACGATGTATCTGGTAGAGACAATTCTAGCCGCAGATTCCTTCATGTAGAATTATCCCCAGGCGTGAGATTGGATCCGGAAACTTTTGGCCACAGCATCCCTGCGCGCCGGGGGGGCGGGACAACATCATGCGACTCCGCCCAGGCGTCGTCCGTGCACGTGACATCAGCGAGGTCACATAAGACCTGCCCCGGCACGCCCACATCAGTTTTCTCCGGAGAACTTTTCCGCACCACAACGTAGAACCACCAGTTAAAAACTGTGGGAGCATGGAAAGTGTGCAAAGAGCAGAAAAAGTGGAATGAAACGGTGACTAACACCACCTCCAGGGTAGTGACAACACTGCAGACCCCAAGGACAGGGAAAGAAGAACGAGCAGAAACCTGCGCAGCCACCCTGCCCGCACATAGACAACTTCCCATCCCTGTGCCCCGAAGGGAAGAACAGGCATAAAAGTCATGGCACACGTAGGAAGCCCACCCCCCTCATCCTGAGAAAGGAATGGGACCAGTCCCAAGACAGACAGGGACAACCACCAAGCCACTCCAACCTAGAGGGCAACCACCCACAAGGGAAAGACATGGCCAGAGGACCTTCAAACCAGAGGATAGCAATGGATGGAAGGGAGGGGAGGGAGGACAAGGATATAAGCAATCCCCCCCCAAACCTGGAGTAGCCAGAGCAGCAGGGCACCAGCACACCGAAACCCCATCCGCCAAAGAACCAAGGGAGGAACAAACCACCCCCAGACGGAGCCACCCATCAAGAACAAGGAAGGCACTCCCCACACCAGGAGGCGAGTACCAAAGACCAACCTAAGGGTCCTCGCAGAATAGGGGAGGAAGGGCAGGCCTTGAAGGAATCTGCGGCTAGAATCGTCTCTACCAGATACATTGTTACCGAAGGTAAGTAACTCGTACATCTGAGAGACTACTAGCTGCAGATTCCTTCACGTAGTATAGATACCCCAGCAATAACCCCTGGGAAGGAGGGTCTGCGAAAGGACCCCACCAGCCAAATCAGAACAGAGGTCCCCACAGGGGACCAGGTAGAACCGTGCCCCTGCCAGGCCAAGGGAATCCCCACAAGCAGAACCCCACCGACCGCAAGGGGACGTAGGAGGGAAGGAAGGCTTGTACACTCACAGCAGAGGAACCAAGGGCAAGGACGGAGAGGCCGAAGCACCCCACTCCCCCACAAGGCAACATAGCTTCCACCGAATGCCAAGACAGGAAGACGGACGAAAAAGAAGAAGAAGCCTAGAGGGCCCATGGAAACCAAGGCGAGCCCATCCCAGATGGAGAGCAGCCTGCCAGCCAGAACAATGCCGGCCGTCAAGGCCAGAAGCAAGAACAACAGCCCGAGGCCCCAGGAAGACCAAGTAGGCAATACCTGGCAAGGGAGAACACAGGGACATCCCAGACTACAGACCGGGAGCAGGGAGCAGGGAGAAGAGAAGAGGAGAGGCCCGGGCCACCACGACGAGTGGGTGCGCACACGACCTCAGGAAGCAAAAGCAACCTACGTAAACACCATGGAGAACAGGTACCCGAAGGCGACCAGAATCCTCCAGCAGAGCGCAAGCCTTATGACAGCTACCATAACCCCACATAGGGCATGTGAAGTCCCAATATATGAGAACCCTCTTTGGAAGAACTTCCGCAGCATAGGAAGAAACAAAAGAACCATGGGGGGAAAAAAAACATCCCCGCTACAGGCTTGACAGCAGCCCAAGCAAAGCAGAAGGCCCAATCTCAGGGGCAAGTCTGCGCAACAACTCCTGCAGAACTCACACACAACAACAAATGGGCCGTCCAGCAGCCAACAATGCCTAAGTCCCAAGGAGGGACGTAAACGGCCAGAAAAACATACCTAACTCAGAAGTCACGGAGGAGGAGGAGGAGGAGGAGGAAGACGGAGCCCTGCCAAGAGCCTCTGGATGACGGAGTCGGCCGGCGCATAAAACAACAGACTGCCATCAAAGGGGAGATCAATGTTTTCGGGGAAGACAACGCCCCGAAGCCAAGCATGACGACGGAGAGCGACTGAGCCAGCGCCTCAGAGACGTCCAGAGCGGAGCGGAGAATAAACGCCGCAAGCTCCCGGCCATCCAATGCATGGTGCCGCAAATCCACCTGAGCAGGCTCCTGGGATGCTGCAGACCCCAGGGACTCAGCCGAGTCCCACAAACAGGAGGGGGCCCTAGCCAGCACATACAAGGTGTTAAGGGCCCGCTGGTCGAGGCGAAAATGTTGCATCCCCAAGTGTCCACCCAGCAGGCCTCTCTGGACGGCAGGGCCAACAGGGGCGGCAGGGAGGGGAAATGCAGTCCGCAGAAGCGTACTGGCGGCTGAGGGGTGAACTGACAGGCACGTCGGGTCACGCGGCGTCTGAAGGTGCCGATGCAGAAGATGCGGAGGCACCGGGTCCCCAGAGGCAGGACGCCTCCAAGCCCCCGTCAAGGCAGAAAGGAGCGAACCTTCAAAGGGGAGCAAGATTTCCCTCCCACCAGAGCCCTGGTGGAGGACCTCCAACAGATGGTCCGCCGGAAAGTGAGCCACTGGGTCACCCATGCGTAGGATGCTCACAGCTGTGGACACCGCGTGAGCGAAGGCCGCACCCGCATCCATAGGACCCCGCGGTGGAGAAAGCAGCTCCTCTGTGGGCGACGGCTGCAAACTAAGGCGGCTGTCCCCGAGGCCAGGCGGGGTGGGCAAGGACCAGACCTGGAAGTCAGGAGGAGCCGAAGAATGAAGGACCTGCCGCTCTTCCGAAGAACACCCCTGCTTCAGGAAGGGCGGGGAGCCACTCTTCGACGCCAGTGAAAAGGACACCACACGGCGACAAGTCTCTGGGGAGGACGATACCAATATGCAGCCTACCTCCGGAGAAGGAGCATCCGAAGACGAATCTGCGGTACGACCCGTGCACGGAGCCGTAGAGTCCACCACTTGAGGCAGGAGACCGGCACCATCCGGCGTCGCCGGGCAAGGGACCTCCAAGTCAACCTGCACCGGAGACCGGAGTGGGGACCGGAGTAGAGCTGGAGCCGCACCAGCCCCGGAGCGGCGCAAGGATGGTGCCAGCCCGACCCCCGCTGAGGCAACCACCTGTGTGGGGGAACGGGATGGGCCGGAAGCCTTGAGCCGGCCGCGACCCAGAAGGAGGCGATGGTCACCCGGCAACCCCTGTGGCAGCGCCAGGGACTATACATCCTCTGACTCGCCCTCCAACGAGGCAGCCGCCTATGAGGAGGTACGAGAGGGGCCCGGAGAGGGACGAGGGGTCTGCCCTCAACCCGGAGCGGGACGAGGAGGGGCCACTGACCCCTGTGGCTCCGCACATTCCAGCTGCTGCCAGCGCCGTAGCGGCGCCACCTCGGCCTTAGACAGGACCACCCTGCCAAGGGGCCGTGAGGGGCTCGGGGATGCAACCGAGCTCCGGCGACCTCCCGCGACACCACAGGGACCCCAGCGGGGTTTTGCAGCGAGGCAGAGTCACCGTGGGCTGAAGGAGGTGCCCCAGAGGAGCCGCACCCAAACAGCACCACATCCTCTAAGCCTGGATCTGACGTAGTCGGAGCCACCGGTGGCGCCGTGGAGGGCCCAGCGAGGCATGCAAAGCCGCCACGTAAGTCTCCATCTGGACTCTCAATGCCCCAACACCAGGAAACGGTGGATACGACGACACGCGGGGCCGCATCACCCACGGAGAGTCCACGCCCCCGGTAGGCCGGAAACCAGCCCCCGGGGACAAACTGCGACACTTACCACCGGCGAGGACGACTACCACGGCCGGATCTGAAGCTGTCCGCCGAAGCAGACCGAGGGGAGGACGTTGACCTGGAGAGACGCGCCGAGAGAAGTTTCATTTGGTGCTCCCGCCACGACTTGTACTTCTGGCATGCCGCACAATCTGAGGTGCGGTGATCCTCCCCCAAACACCACATGCAAATGAGGGGAGGGTCCATCGCCGACATAAGACAACCACAAAACGTGCAAGTTTTAAACCCCGAAGGCATTCGCACACTGTTTCACCAAAAAAGAATGGAAGAAAGGGAGCCTAAAACAGGCCCGCAGCAAGGAACGGATCCTAACGTGTGCGCGGCGGGGCGGGTCTTATGTGACCTCGCTGAAGTCACGTGCGTGGATGACACCTGGGCGGAGTCACGTTATATCACCCCGCCCCCGACGCGCAGGTTTGCTGTGGCAAAAAGTTTCCGGATCCAGTCTCACGCCTAGGGATAATTCTACATGTAGGAATCTGCGGCTAGTAGTCTCTATCAGATATGAGAATAACAACGAAAAGGTGTTCTCGATTCCCACCATTCCTGAGAGTATTCAAAGTCACTTGTTCTGGGTTGTCTAATCATTGGTAGCTTCGATATAGTACGGAAAACGAATGAGACACTGATGCTAGTCGGATAGAGGTTCTAGGTACTGAGGTGAGTTTTTGGGTACACCACAATTCACTGAGGTCCTGGTTTCCTGCGCATAGTTCTGTGCATGAGCAGAATCTCCGCAACATGGCGCCCTAACATTTTGGTCTTATGATTGAGACGCCTTAGTAGTGCTTATATTTGTCCACAACACCCTCACTCTTGTTTCCGGTCGACGGGAGTGACGGTTTAAACCTACCTATATAGTTGATTTATAGGTTCATTCAAGCTTGACAATTAAAAAGGTTTCATTTTTGATTTACTGACCCTTTTTTGTACTACGGTTCAATACAGATTGTTTTTCTTCTCTGCGTCCTTATGGCTGAAGTTGCTATTGCAGCGCATAGTCGCGCATCTTTCCGGCGTCATTTGACGCAGTTCGGGATGCCAGACAATGGAATGTCAATTATCTTTGTAGTGAGTGCCGATGCATCATTCCCCTAGGAGCTTTTTTAACTCGGGTTACTTTTCCGGGTGTGAATGCAGATAAGACGTTCCACACGTTCACTCCTACGGCAGTTCCAGAGTATTATACGCCATATAGGACGCAAGAAATTCCTATTTCTGCTTGGCAGCATCATATTTGGTTCAATGGCGCCCTCCCCCACACTGTAATTCCGGTTCGGTTAGGTCCCTTGTCCATTCCTGGGGCCACTTGGCCAGTCTTGGCAGGGTTCACACCTCATCCACGATATTTGCAAGCCCCGGTGGATGACTTACGTCAACTACATACTGCCTTGATTGCGGTACATAGTGCTTTGGTGCAATATGTCTCTTGCAATGTCCAGGTGGGCCCACTTGGGGTTGCAGCGCAACCAGTTGGATCGGCCGGGATCACTATTAGTCCCGTCATGGTTAATTTGGTAATGGGCAAGCGCCCCCAGAATAAGGACGATATGCCTTATTGGCTTGCTGAGAAATTTAACCAACTGGAAGCTGTATTACCTAATTCTACACCTGTGGAAAAACACAGGATCCTTACAATTAGTTTGCAGAAAGACTTAGTCCCAGAGGTAACAGATCGCGTAGACTGCTGCAAATACTTTACCCCAGTTCTCACAAAGTGCTTCAGCACACCATCTAGGACTGTCCTGCCCTCCGTGATTAAGCGTGTTCAGGATGAGCACGGTCCGGAGGCGGCGGTCGAGTTGGGAATGAGGCTTATTGGCGTGTTCGACGTAGTTGCTGATCTCATCCTTGCTAATGTCAAGGGAGATGCAGTTAACTTTCCAGTGTCGAATGAGCTGCGCCTCGTCGCCGACGTCGATAAACCCCGGCAGTTGCCGAGAATTATTGAGGAGGCTTATGAGACCATTGGCCGCAATAGTTTGGGTGTTAAGCCTTTTGCTAAAACAACAGCGCAACCGCAAACTCAGACGGTTAAGTCTACTAAAGACTACCGTCAAGCTTTTCCTAAACAAGATTGGAAAACTAAGAAACAGGGGAAACAACAACAGAAACAGGGGTCTCTTCCCGCGTCACCAATACCAGTGACTACTGAACGCACATATGAAATGTGCGATCGCACAAGAATTAGGTCTCTTGATAGATTTCAGGTTCCTGATCAACGTTCTCCTCGTTCTTCACAGGAAACATCGGTCTCACAGTCCGGTGGAGGAGAACGTGGCAGAGGTCGGGGTGCCCCTCAAGGACGTGAGCAACCCCGCCCGGCTGATGGTAAAGGCACGCAGGACAAATTTGCACGTCAACGACCTCCGTTTCAGAATAAGAAAGTTGCTGCACCAACAGCGAGGTATGCTACAGAGAGGGAGAACTCAGCTTCGGAACCTGACATGGGGATTAACACTGCTAGACAGCGCAGCAGAGGTTACAATAGTGCGGCAAGCACTGCGCCCATATCTGAAGGCTACAGCAACTGACACATTTATTACTGTAGAAACTGCTGACACTAGTGTGGCTCCCCGACAGACTATAGGACATAGTCCTTTTAATTAAGGGTGACATACAACGTACCATAAAAGGGATTTTTTGGGAGAATCTGACCTCTACATATGACATTTTGTTAGCAGAGGCGGACTGGCCCCCAGCTTTCATTTTGGCCGCTCCCAGAGGGGAGGAGGTAATCCTCCCATCTTTCGCGCACACTGTGCCGAAGGAGCAAGCTCAGAACTTTGCAGAAGAGTGGGCACAGGTGCTTGCTCCGGCGTAATACCGTACTCCGGTTGGGTGGGATAAATTATCACCAAGCCATGAGATTCCGTTACGGTCTATGCCACAGCCACAACCCCAATATCCCATGTGCCGAGAAGCTAGATCTCACGTCGCGGAAATCCTTGAACAATTGGAATATCAAGGTGTAATAGAAACGTGTGTCACCCATGAATAATCATCTTTTCACTGTAACCAAACCTGATGGGTCGTACCGCCTAGTTTTGGATTATCGGCATTTGAACTCTCATTGTCGGATGTGTGCGGTACAAAATACCCACAGTTCTGCCCTCGTTGATAGTCTCGTGAGAAAAAGGTTTAAGACCACACTTGACATCTCCAATGGCTTTTATAGCTATAACCTGTCCTCTATTAGTAGTCAATGGACAGACTTTACTTCAGGCGGCAAACAAAAACAGTTCAAAAGATTAGCCATGGGCTACAAAAACAGTCCAGGAGTCTTTGCAGCATGTGTAGTCTCTCTGTTAGAGAGCATAGACCCTGATGCATACTCATATGTTGATATTTATCTCACAGACGACAAATTATGGCCGCATCTGTGTTGTGTTGACCGTATCATTGTTATGTTTGCGGACTTCGGTTACAAATTTAACTTTGCCAAATCACACATTGCAGAGTACACAGTGTTATTTTTGGGCTATGAACTCAACAACGAAGGATGGAGAAATGCGCATGTTTGCGCGCTCCAGCAACTCTGAAAAAACGACAGTCTTTGCTCGGTTTTTTTTACCTTCGGGCATACTTACATTCCAGATTATGCCCAGCGTATCAAGCCGCTATATGCCTTGGTACAACCTACTTTTACCAAATCAAGCTGGCTGCCAGAACATTTAGCTACCATGCACTCTTCACAGGCTGATCTTCTTGCTTCTAAATACTTATTGACAAGTGATAACCATACAAATCTCATAACAAGAATTGTGCCTGGCGCAGTGGGTTTCACGGACTTGGCGTTTAATGAAGGGGACACCGTCCCCATTGCTAACAAGTCACACTTGTACACTTCGGCTGAAATGTGTTTTTCCACAGTAGAAAAGGTGTTAACTGCATACAGATGGCGATTCTGACAGAGAGCGCTATCGCAAGGGAAACGCAGGTTGATTGTCACACCGTAGCCTGCCCTTGAGGCAATGACGAAGGCCAGCGTACCCAATTCTAAAGCTTTTCATCCACGTTGGATACAATGGGCCACTTCTTTGACGTCTCCGGATGTCACATTCATCTTTGATGCCGGATTGCAGACTCAGGAGTATTTGCAGTATGAATTTGTTCATCCAGCTCCTCTGTCCTTGCGCCCGCTTGAGGATGACCATTGTATCATTTACACTGACTGTTCGGCGCAACCGGCGATGGAATCTAAGCATGCTTATTCAGCGGCCTGCGCAATAGTGGCTGGTATTTTTGTGAATGGAGAATTCAAGCCTGATGTCGTGCATACGCAGACATTGGGTGATTGTACCGCCCAGTTGGCAGAACAACGTGCTCTGGTGCTTGCACTGGAGTTTGCTGATCCTCGAGGGACTACTCTTATTGTGAGTGACTCATACTATTGTGTACAGTCTGTCAACGACAATTTATTCTTTTGGTCTCAAAAGGAGTATCGTGATTCCAAAGGTAGCACAATCAAACATAAAATGCTTTGGGTACGAGTCGCAGACCTTAAACGTCTGCCGCTCGTGAATGTAATTCATACTCTTGGTCACCCGCGCGTAGGGGTACACGCTGTTGGCAACAGTTTAGCTGACGAAGCAGCGAAAACAGCAGCGGCAACATATCTGGTAGCAGCAGTTACAAGATCCAAAAGTAAAATTGATGATGACATCTTGGCAGCCATTGCTGCAACAGAAAAGGGTGAGAATTACCCTCGAGGTTTCCCTTCTAAATACTCTTACCATTTAAGTCCTGATAAAGTTCCCTATGTGAGAATTAACGACGTTGGTGACAGGCTGATTCCCAACGCAGACCGCAGACTTGCCTTGATAACAGCCGCTCACAAAGGTATGGCTTCAGCTCATACAGGCGTCTCTGCGACTGTCACTATCTTACAACAACGTTACTGGTGGCGCGGATTGTATAAACAGACTTGTGATTATGTCCTTACTTGTGACATTTGCCAGCAGATTAAACCTTAGACTGCTGCACGTTCACCTCATACACAGTTGTACATATCTAATAAACCACTTGGGTGTGTTTATTTAGATCACTGCGGTCCTTTCTCCTTTAATACTACGTATAAGTACATCTTAGTTGCAGTGGATTCGTGCACACGTTTTTTTATGGGTCTGGCCACAAAGAAGTGCTGATGCTCGAACTGTCATCAGGGATTTGCATGTCTTTGTGGGAATTTTTGCATGTGGTACCCTCCATTCGGACCAGAGTCCGGCATTCACCTCTAAGGCGTACAAGGATGCCATGAGATCTTTGGGGGTCTAAATCAAAATTTCGTCTCCATATAGGCCTGAGGGCAATTCTGTTGTGGAGCGAATGAACTGTGACTTAAAGCAATCCTTGACAGCTAGGGTTTTAGGAACTGGTTGGCCCATTTGTATAGCGTTCAACATGCACTTAATAATATCCCTAGAGGTCTCTGCGTGGGCGGACCCCATACAAAATGCTCTTTGGCATAAAAATGTTTGTCCCAAACCTTGATGGTCTAGACATGGCGGCGTCAGCCGCACCCTTTGACGTAGATGATCATTCTGCTGTGTTACAGAATCTACCAGAGACTCGAGACAGTCTAGCAAAGGAACACTTGCCCTCCACAACTGATGCTGCACTTCAGATTCCAGTAGTTGGCTAGCTACCACGAGTTGGTGACCTGGTCCATGAGAAGGTGGAGAACAATAAGGAGTTCGGACCCTCTTATCGTGCACCTGTTCCAGTGCTTGGCGTGCAGAGTACAAGAGCAGTAATTTTACCTCCACTTCCTGGTCGCAAGGATAACAGGTACATCTCCATTGACAATGTCAAACTACAATGAGTAGCGGATTCTTCTTAGTAGGACTCCAGCGGTCTCTTGTCCAGCAATGCTGAGGAATTCTGCTTTGGCTCCAGCATATACAAACAGGCCTGACATTGTCATCGAGATGCATACAGTTACTAATCCTTTATTGACTCCACCGGCTGGTGGTCCCCATGAAGATACGGAGTATACCTATCCCACAGATGTCTCGTTACCTGGTGTGCAAGCAAGTGTAGTTGACCAGTCACGTTTTTCATTTGACACTAACTCTACAACGAGTGCCCCATCGAAAATGTAAATTTTTGCCGTTTGGTTTAAAAGACATTTTTTAATTCCCCCTTGGACTTACATTTGGCTGGTGCTCATATTTATTTTTTTGTTCATGTCCATTGGATTTGTGGTGGTCTTTTTTCGTCTAGTGAATGGTCATTATTTAACGGAGAGATCAGCAATTAGATTAATTGATGGAACTTTGGCACCTCACTCCTCATCACACATCATGAAGAGGGACCAGACTTTTGTTAATATCACTGCCTGGCCTATGTTAGATGGGATTGTATGAGATGCTGTAAAATTTCAAATTCATGGCCCTACAGAGGTGATTAATGACCCCAATGTACTTCGTGTTTCTATGGGGGATGTTGTGAAACAAAACATACGCTCTGATGATTGGGATGTCCAAGCTGTAGAGGCTCTTTTTTCCGATTTGAAATATTATGCTGCTTTTGATGCTGAAGATGGAGTAGTTTATTTTCTGTAACTCCAGTTCTGTAGTAGGGGTATCTCTGGTATAGTCATAATCTAGTGAATAGTCCCGCCCATGTGCGTGGACCCCGGAGCAATAAAAAATAATCTCTAAAGGTGACAAATCATGCAGACCTGCATCCACCTTTAAGAGAGAATTTAATTTAAAAGACAGATAATGCAGCCTATACCCACAGGCTACACTGTCCAGTACTTCAACTAGAATTCCACCAACATCCACAAACAGCACTGCCTGTCCAGCTTTTCTCCACTTAGGAAAAAACCCTGCCTCTACCAGCAAAAGCCTCTGGAATGATAGAGAGGAAGGAATGGACAGACAAGCCCCATAGGCTGCCATTATGTGGCTTAGAACAGGATACTGTGCCTTTAAAAAAACTTTCCAGATTTCCAGAACTTTCCCCAGTTTCCCAGAATGCCCAGCAGGTCCCTTTTACTTTCAGTTCTTTTTGAAGGCGTAGCACGCCAGACCTGTAGCATTCTTCACATGAATAATTATCTCTCCACCAGGGAGGAGGGCGGGCGCTTATGACTATAACAGAGATACCCCTACTACAGAACTGGAGTTACAGAAAAGAAACTACTCCTTCTGTAGTAGGGGATCTCTGTGTATAGTCATAATCTAGTGAATAGAATGGCAAGCCCATCCCCACACAACAACAGCGGTGGAGAACACACAAGACAATACCACTACTGTGCGAACAAATTTCGCAGCGAAGCCTGCCCAACCTGAGCATCTGCCCTGGCATTCGTGTCCAGACAGTAATGCGCAGCAAAGGTATGGACCGACTTCCAAGTGGCAGCCTTGCAGATTTCCGCAATAGGAACATTACGCAGCAAAGCCGTCGTGGCCGCTTTGCCCCTGGTGGAATGAGCCTTAGGTTTACCCCCTAAGGTCTTATTAGCCTTTTGATAACACAATTGTATGCAGGACACAATCCACCGAGAAATGGACTGCTTAGAGGTCGCGAGACCGGTCCTGACTGATCCATAATTAACAAACAATTGGTCTGACCTACGAATATCCTTGGTCTTATCCAGATAAAATTTCAACACCCTCCGAACATCCAGGGAATGGAGTGACCTTCCCGCTGGCGAAGAGGGATTCTGAAAGAACGTAGGCAAAGTTATGGTCTGGTTGACATGAAAATCAGATATAACCTTAGGAAGAAATCTAGGGTGAGTACGCATCACAACCTTAGCAGCATGAAATACAGTATAAGGTTCTTGACAACATAATGCCTGAAGTTCACTCACCCTGCGGGCCGATGTAATGGCCACTAGGAACACCGCCTTCCAGGATAGGTGCTGCAATGAAGCCTTGTGAATGGGTTCAAAAGGCTCCTTCATCAGTCTGGACAGCACCACATTCAAATCCCAGGAAGGAGAAGGAAGTCTGACGGGAGGAAACACTTTCTTCAAGCCTTCCAAAAAATCCTTGACCACAGGGATCTGAAAGAATGAAGTCTGTGAAGGGCATTTCCTGTAAGCAGTCAAAGCAGCCAGATGAACCTTAATGGAATGGAAATTAAGGCCAGACTGCGCCAAATGTGAAAGGTACGGAAGGATGACATCTTCCTTACATGTCGTAGGATCAAAGTTCTTGGACTTACACCAGATACAGAACCTCTTCCACTTATAGGCATAGGACGTCCTAGTGGAAGGTCGTTTAGACTCCTTCAGTATGTCCATACAATCTTCTGGGAGATTCAGATGGCCATATTGCACTATTTCAGGAGCCATGCCGCCAAACTCAAAGACGAGAGGTTGGGGTGCACCATCCACCCCCCGAACTTCGTGAGAAGGTCCGGCCTGCACGGCAACCGTATGTGAGGAAGGAGAGACCGGTGAAGTAGGTCCGTGAACCATCACTGTCTGGGCCATTCCGGGGCGATCAGGATCATCCGCGCCCTGGACTGGGACAGCTTGATGAGCACTGCAGGAATCAGGGGAATGGGTGGAAAAGCGTACAGAAAGCTGTTCGACCAATCGATCCATAACGCATTCCCCAGTGTCCCCCGCTGGTAGTAGCTGGATGCGAAGTCTGGGCATTTGCTGTTTTCGGCGGTGGCGAACAGATCTACGTCTGGAGTCCCCCACCTTGCGAAGACTTCTCCTAGTACTTCGTCGTTTATGACCCATTCGTGGTTTTCCTGAATCAGCCTGCTCAGTGCGTCCGCCTGAGCATTCTGTACCCCTGGCAGATGCGTGGCCGTAATCATCAGTCCTCGGGCCAGAAGCCAGTGCCAGATCGCCTGCGCCTCCTGCGACAGAGTGCGCGATCTCGACCCCCCCTGCTTGTTGAGGTAAAACATCGTGGTTGTATTGTCCGTCTGTATCAGCAGCGAGTTGGTCTGGAAGGACGGAAGGAAGGACTTCAGTGCCAGGAAGACAGATCTGAGTTCCAGGAAATTGATGTGGTACGTCGATTCCAGAGGGGACCACTTTCCTTGAATCTGCAAGTCCCCGGAATGCGCTCCCCAGCCTTGGAGAGACGCATCCGTCACGACACTCTTCGTGGGAATGTCCTTGTGGAAGGGAACCCCCCTGAGGAGGTTTTCCGCCGAACACCACCACTTCAGAGACTGGAGAGCATGTAGAGACAGTCGTATCTTGTCGTCCCAAGAACCTGTCTTCTGATCCCACTGATCCTCCAAGCACTCCTGCAGTGGTCTCATGTGCAGCCGTGCGTGAGGCGTGAGGAAGATACAGGAGGCCATCGGTCCCAGCAGCGAAGACACCTTCCTCACTGTCGTCGATGGAGCAGTCCTGAGGTCCTGAGCCTTCCGAAGGAGTGATAACCGTCTCTCCTCCGAAGGAGACACGCTTGCTGACCGTGTATCGATGGAGGCTCCCAGGTACTGTATGCACTGGACCGGAGTCGGGACCGATTTGGACATGTTGACGTGTAACCCCAGCTTGTGCAAGAGAGCGCACGTCCACCGGAAGTGTTCTTGCGCTTCCGAAAAGGATGATGCCTTGATCAGCCAATCGTCCAGATACGGGTAGACAAACACCTTGTTCCTCCGCAGGTGTGCCGCCACCATGCCATGCACTTCGAGAAGTTCCTGTGCGCAGACTTTAGCCCGAATGGCAGTACTGTGTATTGATCGTGATTGGCGCCGACTTGGAATCGCAGGAACTTCCTGTGCTTCCGTGCGATGGGCACATGGAAATACGCATCCTGTAGATCTATGGCACAGAGCCAGTCTCCCCGTTGCAGCTGAGGGTAAATCTGATGCAACGATAGCATGCGAAACTTTTCTCTGCGAATCCATTTGTTTGCCTGTCGCAAATCCAGAATGGGCCTGAACTCGTTCTTGTCCTTCTTGCGAACGAGGAAGAACCGAGAGTACAGACCTCTTCCCCTTTGAGACAGAGGTACCTCTTCTACCGCCTTCTTTCTCAACAAGATGTCTGCCTCCGCCTGGAGCTCTCGCAGCTGAAACTGAGAGCTTACCGGCGGAATCGCTGGAGGCGGGCTGATAAACCGAAGACTGTATCCATTGCAAACAATATTCAGCACCCACTTGTCCTGAGTAATTTTTCTCCACCCTGCCGGAAAAAGTTGAATGCTTCCCCCCACTGGATTGGGTAACGGTTGAGGGGGAAGTAGTCGCTCAGGGCCGAGACCCGGCCGGGCCCTTGGTAGTGGTAGCAGCCTGCTGGCCGCCTCTACCCCTCTGGCGTTTCTGGAAGGGCTTCCGGAATGCTGCTGTTGGTGCTGCTGCTGTCCCGAACCCTGCCCGCGCCCTCTGCCCGTAGACCCGAACCACCTCTGGAACGGGCGCTTCTTCTTTTCGGCCTTCTCCAACCCGACAGCCGTCAGGGTCTCCGCCTCCGCCTTCATGCGGGCCATCTCATCATCCGCATGTTTTCCAAACAGGGTTTCCCCCGAGAAGGGCAGGTTGGCTACTCTGTGCTGAGCCTCCGGCTTGAGCGACGTCAGGCGCAGCCAAGAGTGACGCCTCTGATGGACACCATGACAGTAGGAGTGCGCCGCCAACAAGGAGACATCCGCTGCCGCACTGATGACCTGGTTCGACACCAGCATGCCCTCTCGCACCGTTTCCAGGAAGTCCTCCTTCCGGTCCCGGGGCAGCAGGTCCGCATACTGTTGGAGGGACTCCCACAGGGCCCGGTCGTAACGCCCCAACAGTGCCCCCGCACTTGCCGCCTTCATGGTGGTAGACGCGGTCCCACACACCTTCCTGCCCGCCGAGTCCAGCCAGCGGCTTTCCTTGTCGGGCGGGACCGTCGATGAAGGGGCAGTCGCATGCTGCTTCCTTGCCGCCGTTACGATGACAGAGTCCGGTTTCGGGTCCATCCGTAAAAAAGCCGGGTCCGAGCCCGGGGCCCGATACTTTTTCGTGAGCCGTGAGGGAGCGGGTTTCGTCACCGCGGGGGTGAGGAACAACTCCAACGCGGGTTCCACCAGTCCCGGCACTAGAGGCAGCAGAGGGCGAGACAGGTGTTTTTTGTCACCGAGATGCCCAACTTGGCTGCCCCCCACAGCAGCACCTCCTGGAAGGAGACCAGATCATCCACCGGAGACACCCTAGTCCCCGGTGAGTCCGACAGCGTCGGCGAGAAGTCCCTGGCCGAGGACCGCGTGCGTGACCTGGACCTGTGCCTCCTATGGCGCCGTCCCGATGTCGACGACGATGACCTCCTATGGCTCCGCAACCTTCTCCTCCTGCCGGAGCGGGAGCGCGACCTCCTCAGCTTCGGCCTGTCCGACGGTCTAGACGGGCCCGGCGACCGTGGGTGACGCGGCCTCGGCGTCCCCTGCGGCGGAGTCGGGTACCTGGGCAGGGAGACCGACCTCGGTGGAACTGCAGGCGGCCCCAACGGCGTGCGAGGCGGTACAGAACGCGGAGGGGGAGGTGGAGGTGGCGACACCGGCCGTGGTGGCAGTGGTGGTGGCAGTGGAGGCGGTGTTGGCGGTGGTGGAGGAGTCGGTGGCCATGGTGGCGGCGGCGGCGGTGGTGATGGCGTAGGGTTCCGAGGAGGTGTATACACCACGGAGTACCCCGATACCGGTGACTCCGTTCCCCTCTTACTCCTGGCGGCAGGGCTCCCCCTGCGCCGTCTTGACGTCGAGCGACTTCCCGATGTCAGCCGCCGCCTCGACGTCGACCTCCGTGACGTCGATCGTCTTCTCGACGTCGATCGTCTTCTCGACGTCGATCGTCTTCTCGACGTCGATCGTCGCCTCTTCGCCGACGGCGAGCGGCGCTCCCCGACGCCGGGCCTGATCTCGCCGTCGATGGCTCGACGTTGACGGCGTCGTCGCAGAAGATGCCGTCGACGGCGGCCTGTTCAGCTCCCTCGACCGTCGACGCCGCTTCTCCCCAGAGCCCTGGGGAGATGGCGAACAGACCGTAGTCATCCTCCTCGACGCTGTCGTTGACGCCCTCGACGGGGAGATGGGAAGCTTGCTGGTCTTCCTGCCCCTGGGGAGCCCCCCAGAGGCCTCAGCATGGGCAGAATCAGCCCCTCCAGACCCACCTCGTGCCTTCAGCTTTCTGTCCTCCAGAACCTGGAGCCTGATCTTCTTCCTCTCTCTCAGGGTCCTGGCTGAAAAAGATCTGCAGATCTCACACTCCTCAGGCACGTGGGACTGGGGAAGGCAGACTATGCACACCCTGTGCGTGTCTGACTTAGCTTTTTTTCTTCCACAATCAGGACACTTGTCGAACAAGCCAGTCATTCTGAAAACACCAGAAGGAAAAAGGACTTTCTAACACTTGAAAATTAACCAATAACCCTTGAAAAGGGAGAGCTCAATGCTCCAGGGTCCTGCTAGCAGGAGCCGGAAAAAAGAACTGAAAGTAAAAGGGACCTGCTGGGCATTCTGGGATACTGGGGAAAGTTCTGGAAATCTGGAAAGTTTTCTTAAAGGCACAGTATCCTGTTCTAAGCCACATAATGGCAGCCTATGGGGCTTGTCTGTCCATTCCTTCCTCTCTATCATTCCAGAGGCTTTTGCTGGTAGAGGCAGGGTTTTATCCTATGTGGAGAAAAGCTGGACAGGCAGTGCTGTTTGTGGATGTTGGTTGGAATTCTAGTTGAAGTACTGGACAGTGTAGCCTGTGGGTATAGGCTGCATTATCTGTCTTTAAATTAAATTCTCTCTTAAAGGTGGATGTAGGTCTGCATGATTTGTCACCTTTAGAGATTATTTTTTTATTGCTCCGGGGTCCACGCACATGGGCGGGACTATTCACTAGATTATGACTATACACAGAGATCCCCTACTACAGAATTGTATTTAGACTCAGCGACTATGGATAGTTGTTTTGCTACCAACACTATGGCCATCATTTCCTGCATAAAGAAAATACATTTAGAAATATAGTTAATTATACACAATGGGAACATTGTCCAGCTCCCATTGAGGGGAGTTCCAAAACGTTAGTGAAGAAATTTACATATTTTACTGATTTCAGTGTATCTGAACCTGAAGCCTTTTATTTTAAAATGTCTGCTGGGTCAGTTTCCAAAGTTAGACTGACACATACAAAATTACTGTATTCAAAGTCCTTTATGGATGAATTGGCTATAGGGGGCTATGAGCTGTGGAAAAATACCATTGATCTTAAATCTGTTTGGGGTTCTAAAACCTGGCAGGTGCAAGGCTGTGTATCGTGCGTGCCTTATCCCAAACCATATGTTATTTTTAAATTCTACTATTTTTCAAACCACCTGCTTTGGATTGGCTACTTCTAAAAAGATCCTTGATCTGGGTGCTTATCCTTCCTGGGATAATCACACAGATCTGTCCATGGATGAATTGCAGTCACTGATTACAAATACATCCTTCAATATTTCCAGCTTCGATCCCTAAGGATGGTTGACAGTTCTAGACAGTACCCGTGCTGGATGATGTCCCTGACCCACCTGTCTGTGGTGATGTTTTTCCACGCGGACAGGAACAGCTGGAGTCGCCCCCCGACAGGTGTTATGTGGTCAGGGGGTAAGGAGAGGGCGTCACTGTTTGTTTTTTGGAGAGGACCTGGTGTTGCCATAACCACGTCCTCTGCCTTTGGTGCTGGCTCCACGATATCCACCCCTGTTGTTTTGGTCATAGGTGCCGTGTGTGCCACTTTTAGCATACTGCTGCTGGGACCCCTGACCCTTTGTTGCTCCCCTATTTCCGGGGCGACGAAAGGAGCCACTGCGAAAATGCTGCATCTGCAGAGCCCCCATTGACTTCGCAGTGTCAGTCTTTTTTTATTTTTTCTAGGGTAGTGTCGACATCTGGGCCGAATAAGTATTCTGTGTTAACTGGTAAGTTCAGGATATTGTTTTGGATCTCGAGCTTGAAGCCTGAGATGCGTAACCAGGCATGGCGTCGTAGCATGACGCTTGTGTTTATTGCTCTAGCCGCTGTGTCAGCTGCGTCGAGTGCGCATTTTATGGATGCATTAGTGAGGAGTTGTCCTTCCCTGATGAGTAGTTCGGCTGACTCTTTATACTCATCTGGTAGATGTTGGAGCAGTGACTCTAGCGTGTCGTAATGTGACCTGTCATAGCGTGCCAGGAGTGCCTGTGTATTGGCAATGCGCAGGATGTTCGCTGCTTGCGCTGCAATTCGTTTCCCCGATGTTTCTAGGACTTTTGACTCCTTGTCTGGGGAAGGAGCATCACCAGTTGTCTGTGAGTGGGCTCTCTTGCGAGCATTGGCAACTACAATGGAGTCCAATGGCAGCTGACCCCTAATATATTTAGGGTCACCGGGTGCAGGCCTGTACTTTTTTTCAATCCTTGGATTTAACACCCGTGCTCTTGAGGTGTCTTTGAAAATGTCTTTGGCAGGTTTGAGAACCCCTTTTAACATGGGCAGAGTTGTGACAGTTTTCTCTGAAGGTGCAAAAGTGTCAAGCAAGAAGTCTTCTTCAATGTCATCAGAATGGAGTTCCACCCCATGATGATGAGCAGCCCGTTCGATGAGGGCATTAAAGGCAGCAGTGTCCTCGGTGGGAGACGGTTTTACGTTATAGAGTTGCGCCTCCTGGGTATGTGGTGTGTCCCCTTGGTCTGTGGGGTCATCCCATGCCTCATCCTGCTCTTGTAGGTGCTCATCAGGATCTACGTCTCCAGGGTAGATGGTATCATCCCCGCCATAGTCCTGTATTGCGTCCAAGTCGGAAGGCGTAGGAGAAAAGGACTGCGGATTTGGATGGGAGGGTTGGAAGTGTTCCTGGAGCACTGGTTCCGGCCCCGCTGGCAGTTTGCGTTTAAGAGGAATTTTGTAGGGCTCCTCTTCCCTAACTGGCGTTATTTTGCGTTTGTGGAGCATTAGCCTGCCAGTGTCGGCGTCGATAAATTGTGGCCCCGAAGAGTCTTGCTCTGTGAGCCCAGAGATGGTGGACTGTGTGTGGAGGACATGTGTCCGAATCTCGAATAGTTTCGGTGCCGAGGGCGGTGGCAACCCAAACGTAATGTTGGTGGGCTCCGAGTGCGTTTTAGAGGTTTTGGTTGTGTTGGGCACCGAGTGGAGGGCTGCCCTGTCACGGATACGTTGGAGAGATTCGGAGACCTGCTGCACAGTGAACGCCGCTGGTGGTTTGATGGGCACCGTAGTGGTAGGCATCGATGCCGGCCCCGACTTTTTTGCAGGAAGGGGTTCATCGGTCCGAAGGGAGGCATCGACGCTCGACGCAGCCGAAGACTTAATCAGCGCCGTTGCGCTAGATGTTGACGTAGCCGGCGCGGCCATTTTAACTGCGGAGGTTATGGCCTTCGATGTCGGTGCCGCAGGTCTCGGTGCCTTGTGGTGCCCGAGGGCTTACTTTTTCTGGCTGGCAGCCGCATCTGCTGCGGTGAGCTCAGCACCGAAGTCTCTTTGTACACGGTCGGGGCTGATTACCTTTTTTGGCGTCGGAGTAGTGGATGGCTTCGACGTATTCGATCCGACCACCACCAGTTTCACTTTCGGTTTTGAAGGGACTGGTGCGATGGATGGTTTTGGGTTTACGAACCCGGTCGTTTTCGGTAATATTGGCTCTTGCAAAGTGTTCAAGGCCGGGCCGGAAGGCGGGGCCGAAGAACCTGGTGTTTGATCTTGGGTAAGGCCCGAAGGCGATCCCTCGACCGGAGCCTTCTGACGACGTACTGTTTCGGCCTCCGTTTCGACGGATTGGCCTAGCTCCCTTGGAGAGCTGTCTTCTTAGGCCCCGTAGGCCTCGTCGTAATCTCCTACCTCATCGACGGCTTCTTCACGTTGAAAGATCACTTCATCGTCGTGTTCCGATCGGGAATCATGATCGGAAGCGGGGCTTGAGACTACTTCTTCCACGCTCTCGGCGTCCTCGGTGCTGAATATGTTGGTTGGGGCCGGTGCTGCTTGTTGCGCCTCCAGTCTCGCTGCTCTTCGATTCCGCAGAGTCTTTTTGGATCTGAATCGGGCACAGGCCATGCATTTCGATTCGTCGTGATCCGGCGAGAGACATTTATTGCAGACCGGGTGGACGTCGATATGGGGGTACTTCGCGTGGCATAGTGGACACCTTTTGAATGGAGTCCTCGATTCCATCGACTATGGAGCTTCGATGTTCGGACCAAACGGATCCGAAAGTTGGTTAGGAAGGTGCGAAGCACTAAAGTAAGTAGTCGACACCGAACGGGAACAGTACTGACGAAACTAAAGGCCTTTTGGCCTAAAAACTGAATATTCCTAAGTTGGGCTAAGATAGCACATCCGAACCCAATGGCGGAAAAAAACAATCTGGGGATGGAGAGGATGCCCATGCGCACTGTAGTCCAGGGGAGGAGCCACCCATCTCGTGATACTTCGAAGACTCATCCAGGACAACAATGTGCAATCATCCGGACTATACACTAGGCGGCGATCTATGCACAGATATGAATTCAGCAGCCCACATGCCTCGAACACAGAGTGAACGTTAATGAGGTGTGAAGAGAATGTGGAGCAAAGGACTGCGGCTCAATTTGGCACCTACAGGAGTTCACAATCAAGAGTTCAGGGGATATTGATCGAAGATTGACCACATCCTGATAAGTATCCTGTGCATTTTTGGCAGGGCTTTGTTGCAAATCCTATAAAAAAATTGAACAGACACTCTAGCAAAGATCCAGATTGGTACTTTAGTGTACACCCACTGAACCCCGCATTGGGAACATTACCACACTCGAGAAGCTAAATTTGTGTAAGCTCGAGACATTATTCAACTGATTAAAACATCTGCTGTATCCAAAGTATCAGTTACATTTCTGGTTAAATATTACCAGATTTGAAAAAAATAGTACGAAATTTGGTGCCCGAAATTTCAATAAACCAGAGCTACTATACCTACCATAGTCAAATGGATGGTAATCGTGTGCCTTAACCAAGAGACATGTGACCTACTTAATACCACCAAATCGAAAAGGTGAGTAGATTTTAACTGGTCACCATTTAAGACATTGACAAAATCCCAACAAAAGTTAAAGGGTTAGGGAACTAAGCAGAAAGAAAGAGAATGCAATTTGAAATAATACATGAAAATATATGAAGACGACAACAATGATCATTTGCTCATTATCTGCAATGGCTATAGACATTAAAAGACTCATCTACACCTGTCGCGATGGGATTATGATCAGGGCTCGAAAAATCTGAAAAATGGTACTAGTCCTGCAGGACTAGTACCTTGAAAAATCTCCTCGCCCTAACAGTGACCTACTTGACCTCCGTCTCTGAAAGTGGAGCAAAAGTGACAAGATAACAAGATTTAAAGGCATTTTTATTGCTCATTTGCTTTGTGAGCAACAAAAAGGCCTTTAAATCGTGTTATCTTGTCACATTTGCTCCGTTTTCAAAGACGGAGGACAAAAGTTAGTATGTTTTCCTACTCGCCAGAAAGGGCGAGTAGGACCTAAAAATAGCTCGACCTCATAAAATTTACCTCGCAAATGCGAGCGGTCGAGTGGATTTGTCGAGCCCTGTATGATGTATATGCAAAGACCAATAGCTGTCAGTTGCATCGAGTCCCCACTGGCGAATTGAAAGTGTTTTATTATAACATTGCTTAGAATCAATTTAGAGATGATACTTACTGAGATACAAATAAATTAGTTTGAGTACGACATTCAAACATCTGGTCTATGTCCCTTGACCTCTGCTACACATCTGAGCTATGCTAATCTTATCCGCTGGCAACGAAAGGAGGTTCAGTACAGTACTAAGTAAGGCGAATTTCACACTGACTAATAAACTACCTATCACAATCCTTTTCCCTCACAGAAAGTTCTTCATAAGCCATTCACAAACACGGGCACTAGCATAAGAAATCCAGCTCCACAACCCTGGAAGATGGGGTTTTATATAGCTTTTTTTTTTATTAAGTCAAAACTGTCATACAATAATTTTAAATAATAGAAAAGAAAGAATTACAAAAAAAGGAATCGAACAATACTATTGGCTTCACTTCGGAAGCGGGAATAGGCAAGGTGGAAAAAAAATATTTATATGTATGTTCACAGTTGCATTTCTTTTACTTAGTAGGTTGATGTGTTCCTAAAGGGAGAAAGGAGTGCTCTATCCGCACCATTTGGCACAGACCGACCCAGCCTGCTACGAAAGCGAAGCAGGATCTTCTTTTCTAAGAGCGTGACATTGGAGGAGTTAATAAGGAATAAGAAACTAGTGGGTTATGTTTTGCAAGCAAGATGCCAAGCCTATCAATCTTTCACTTTTCAGTCACGAACAGCTGGTGGAAAAAAGTTAATTGTGCACATATTTCATCATACCTCCAACACACAAAATTATTTTTCAATCAAAAAAAGAAACACTTTGGAAAAGTGCTTCGGTCTGGAAGTTTTTGCTTGCCATTTTGTATGAAATATTACCACGGATCTACTGATGGGTCGTTTTTTACCAGCCATGCACCAAATTTAACATTCTGAAAGCGAATATAAAACAAGCAGCTTTGTCCGAATGGACCACTTGTTTTTTGAAGATTCCTTCACCTTTTTTCCTCAGGTTTGCTCATGCAGAAAAAAGGCAAACAAGTAATATTTCAGAGCATTTGCTTCCATTTTCTGCGAAGCAGATTAAAATTTGAAGAAATTATTGCAACAAATCTAAGAAAAGTGAGCAGATAGGAGATGTGTGCAGAGCCTGTAACAAGACTCTCTCCTACCATGCAGTCAGTGCTACAACTGCCAAATTCAGACCCATAGTTTAGATCATGAAGTGACCCCATTTTCATTTAATTATCAAGGATCAAAAATTGTTACACCCAATAACTTAATTTTCAACCTTGTCATCTACCGATGAACCCACCACGCATACCCATCAGTGTTTTTATTCAATCTCTTGGGATTACCCATTATGGGTCTTGCATACACCCTGGTTTAGGTGAATGCGCCTGCACAAGGATTTGCAAGGATCACCAACTTGTTCACAACCCGGTTATGTTTATTGTGATGTGTGTGTCCTGGATAATCTTGCAGTTCAAATTATTCATGTCTCTGTTACGATTCTGATATAGTTGAATTCGATCCTGGTGCAGTACTGGCTCAAAGGGCTTGGTTAGTGTTAAGTAAAACACCTGGCTTTTTTCCTCAAGACTACACTTTTTTCAAAAGCATACCAACTATCTATTACAAATGAAACGTACCCATCTAGTGGACCTGGATTCCACTATCCAGTGGCCCCTGAGCTGAGAGGCCTCTGCAGACAAGATTACGCTGACCATTTTGACACACGTCCTCCCACTCAATGAAATGTACTGACCATGACCATGTCACCTTTCCTTCCCATCTCCTGTATCAGTGCTTATGAAGGCAAATGCTCCCCAGCCCTAGTCTTGAAGGCTGGACAACAGAACCAAAAGCTAAAAAGCCATACAATTCTACAATCCACTGCCCGAGACCTAAAATGCAATACACAGGCTTCTCAACTGTGATCTTCGGCAGCTGCAAGCCGGTTGAGTTTCAGGACATCAGGCAGACACGCAGTTAATGTCTCATGTGCTGGGTAATGTCAAAATAGGTCTGACATGCAGCCCACCTTGACAAGAGTTCCCCACTCTCCAATTTTCTTTTCATATACCCTGGCCCCAGGTCAGGTCAAAGCCCATGTAAACCGGTTCAGGTAATTTGTGAAACTGAACAGTGTACAATTACAGGAATGGTTTGTGCTTAGGTTTGATAAAAGCAACATGGAACAGAATCAACTGTGTGACACAATGAGTAATACAGCACTTAAACGTTCAACTCTAGTTGCTAAAAGGCATGAAATTGGCTTAGCTTTTAGTAAAGAGTTCCATTTTAGGTTGTTTTAGGGTAACATAAATATAGAACATAAATATGAGTTAATTGCACTATAAATGTGCAGCCACAGCTTACAAACAACAAATCTGTCTCTGGATAGAGCAAACTCTTCTTGGAATGTCTCTATCCTTCTGAAATAAAGGTTATAGAAGACGCTCAGATTACAACTTTCATTTCAATTGGGCATTCTTGCCTTTTAACAGGGGAGCTAAAAGGAATCCCGCTCACCCAAATGTCCAGCACAGTCATTTAGTCTCAGGATAGTGTTGGAATCTCGGTTAGGAGGAAAAAGGTTTGAAGAGGTAAAGTGTTTCAACCACTAAACTATTAAAGTGGAATAGCCGAATTTTTAACCTTAAATCTGCAATCCATTTCAGAAAGAAAGAAAAAAATGGGACTAGGCTTGCAAATGTACCCAATTTATCTGCAATGTTCACCAGTTCATTTATTCGAGAGTGATGCTTTCGGTTCTCTTTTATTGGCTATCGGGTGAGAATGATATTGAAAAATGGATACTGCCTCAAGGATGCTTGGTAACTACTATATCATGCCTAGAGTGCGTGCAGATATGACCAATCGAACAGAGGTGACAAGATCTCGAATTGGTGCTTCTGAAGTTTCTCGCACTCAACAGCTGTCGATCTCAACAGCTTTGCATTGAGTAGATGCCTCTAGTCCAGCTGCAAGCCATCAAGAAAGAAAGAACAGAGCAGACCCAACTTTAAAGGATGTAATCTTTGGCGTGAATTGGCCACTGGTCCTCAACTCCAGGAGGAACTAAGAATAATGCTTGCCAGCCACCAGGCTCATGGTGGAAACAGATACTTTTAGAAGAACTGTGGCTTGTAAATAGGTTTTGTTTTCATGCAGAAGGTGTAAACAGAGTGAACTGCACTGAACTGCCGGGTTCACTAGGACAATGTCAGATTCACACCTCGAGGTACACAGAAATGAATATATCACAGTTTTTTCCTTCTCTTGCATTTTTGACATCAAAGTAAATAACTGTCAGTTTGGGAAAAAGTCTAGGAAAAGTAGTGGTCCAGTTGGCGGTTCAGTTCTTCCCACACCAGTTAATTCCATCAACACACCCAGCACCACTCCTATTTCCACACTGAAAAAGTGTGTCTCTACAGCCTAGTGGTCAACAATGTTTTAGTGGGTGGCGCATGAAGCTCCATCCTCCTGCGGCATGAAAACCCCTGCTTAGGGGTAGTAGCTGCAATTGGCTGGTGGGGAATGGTCATCCCCCATCCACAGTCTCTCGGTCTTGAGTCTCTCCTCCATCATGGTCTTTAGCTCTGGGAGGGACAGAAGAAAGGTAGCACAGGATGCCTCTGGTTGATGGGCGGAAGTGTCAGTAGTGTGGGTCACTCAAGCTTGCACCCTCAGGCCTGTTCCTGCTGCTGCTGTTGCATCTGCTGCTTCTTCTTGACAGATATCCGCTTTTTGCGAGCCGCCAGCATCTCATAAAAGGGGTCGATGCTAACTGCTGCCCTAAACGGAGGAGGGGAGGACACAAAAATAAAGAAAACAAATTACAATTGCTTCTACATCGTGAAGTATGTAATATTCCACCACCTCATTAATGGACATCATCTCAAAGTAGTTCAGCAGAGACTGCTGACCGAGTAAGGAACCCTGATGTGCAGTCTGATTCCACTTAATCACTGGACCTCACCATCCTAGATCAAACAGGCGGTTAATCTTCAATTTGTAACAGAGTCACAGGCTTCTTTCTTTTAACACTTTTTACAATGAAGCGGTCCTGGTGTGATGAACGGTCATGGTTAAATTAAACTACTCACAAAATGGTCTCCCTGGGCATGTGTGAGGACTGGCTGACGAACTTGACTAACAATTACAGAATTAGAACTGGATTGTGGTTGGCTAAAAAAAAAAAAACTGCTACTACTATATTATAGGGGTGGATGTCACAGCTCCCTGCTATTTATATCTAATATACAGGAAGCAGGATCTGAAGTATATAATCTGTATTTTTTACCACTGCCACTTCAACAACCCATATTGGAAATGCTAGAAGTGCACACACCCAAAATATGCATTGGAGGCGGCACCTGGATGGAGAGCAGTAACCTGCCTCCAGCGTCGATCTCTTTTGTCTGCATATTCTGTTAACTGTAGTTATTGTGAGAAATGCCACTACTCTTCTGCACTGTACGTACTATCTCATGTTTGTGCCCCTAACGATACTACTCCACACAACAATTGGTAGGTTTCTTAAACAGCTTACAGGATTGAAACATATTTGAGATGGCAGTCTGCTGAAGTTACGATTCACCTAGTATTCAATAAATGATACAACATAAAAGAAACTAATTATAGAAATAGTCTTAACCCCTTCCCCGCTCATGACGGAACCACTCCGTCATGAGCCACGGTTGCGCTGTGCTCATGACGGAGTGGTTCCGTCATGCTATGGCCGTTGGCGGCCGCTCCGCCCACGCGGCGCTAATTCCCCGCCTGTGCGGGCGATTAGCGCAGTGGGCAGAGTCGTGACGGAACCACTCCGTCATGAGCACAGCTCAACCGTGGCTCGCGCTGGAGCGGTTCCGTCACGAGCACAGCGCCACCGCGCTGCCCCCAACCCCCCCCCCAGCGCCGCAATTCCTGCCGCGGCGAAGGGGTTAAAAGTATTTCCAAACAAAACACACCAAAGATACTTATTCATTTGTAATATTTACTACTTTAGTATATGGCTGCCACACATGAATTCAACAACATATAACATAAATAATGTGACTTTCGTGAGTCAATGGCCAAGAAGTGATAAGGTGGAGTTGTGAATGAAATATACAAGACATACAGATTACAAGCACATGTACATTATATTAGTTACTGCGGGTCTGTCCCTTAACAATATCTCACATGTTCTAACCACACCCTTAAAAAAATCCCTTTTTCTGATAGTGGGGTGAGGAGACCAATGGACATGAGCTGAACTAGCAGCGTCCACGTTTCGACCCAAGATTATGCCCAAGTCAACAAGCATCACAGCGGCTCTTCCTCAGGACTGAAAACAGAAGTGTGGACAGCCAGATTTAACTACTGTAAGGCTTCCCGTAGGGTAAGTATTGCTTCCATAAAAACTGCTACAGTTACACAGATTAATTGTAATGTATGGAAGCCTGAGATGGTCAGTCCAATCGCTACACAAATTTTTGTTTGAGGTCACAAATTTATTTGAATTAAAGAATTGTTCTTCTAGAAGGTTCCACAATTCGGTTGGAATCTTCAGCTCGGTGAAGCAGTAAATACCATTCTTCAACCTTTCTTGAGGTCCCAGTTTTTACTCAAGCAATACTTACCCTAAGGGAAGTCTTACCATAGTTCACATGATGTACATATGTTTGTAATCCGTATGTCTTGTATATTTCATTCACAACGCCACCTTTTCACTTCATGTCACTTGACTCATCAAAGCCACATTATTTAGGTTATATGTTGTTGAATTCATTACATGTGAACAAATGAATAAGTATTTGAGGTGTTTTGCTAGGTGTCTCAGAAATACTTACTAGACTCTTTCTATAATTAATTTATTTTATGTTGTATAATTTATTGAATACTAAGCAAATGGTTTATCCTACAGTGCCTATTGTAACCTGTATTACCAATACCCAGGTTCTGAGGGACACAGGGTTACCCCATTATCTTTAATAGAAGTTACGATTCAAGCAACCATAACTTCCTGCTTCAGAGCTTTTTCTAGCTGAAGCTAAAATGTGGTGGTTCTCACAGGAAATGTACCTCAAAGTTAATTAACGAACATAACATATTTCTTCTACCATTTAACCAATGCTCTCACTGTACTCACTAAAGTCATCTTAATTTTCTGCATGTAAATGGCCACCAGTTCCCAACCACGCTGAGTGCCGGACTCACCAGAAGCTGCCACTGCCCTTTCCTGTGAGAACCGAATGAGCACCAGTGCACCTGCTACCACCGGCACAAATTAAGCAAACCTGCACAGAAAGACTACCATGACAGGCGAGAGGCCTTTTCTTAAACTATTGGGGCAGAAATTGGTTACTAGACAGTATGCTCTGTGGGTACCCCGTTTCGTGCTAGTGTCGCGGGATCTAGAAAGATGGAGGACAGAGATCCGAAAGGCTCAACCAGTCCCACCTGACAGCTGTGCTTTAGGGCTAAGGTCCAATGCAATTAAATAAAACATCGGTAAAACCGTCAACAACCAACGAAATACAACACAAGACAAGGATGAAGAAGAAAAGCCTCAACCCTTAAAGGGTAGATATTGGCCCCTCAAATGTACTGGAAGATCAAGAGAGTGCAGACTCACCAAGGATGTCATCAAGGAAAGTGCAAAGGAAGCCCCTCAACCTAAGGTGCTTTGTCTTTGGCACGGATTCTGGATTTTGTGGCTCTTGGGAGACTGACTGTTGGGGTAACTATTGTCAGTCAGATCGACCTTGTGTGGGCCTACCTAATAGGCAGGTGTCAGCCCTCCTCTTCCAGTTTCTTGCAAATGTCACCTCAGCAATGATGTGCAGATGCCTCCTAGTCCAACAATGTACAAGTTACTTTCTGGCAAGGAGATCGAGGAAGGGCAGTGTTTCACATACCTGGGTACACATCCAGAAATCCCGAGCCCATCAAAAGGCCAGCTTGGTTTAAAGTTAAACAAGTCCTCCAATAAGGAGAAAGTGCATCTTTGGTGGATGGGTAGGGAGTGTGGGGCAGAGTGGTCAAGTTTGTTTGAACAATAGAAGCAAGCCATCCCTCAGTTTGCAAAGTGGCAGCTTTCACAAGTATTTAGCATCTGCATTAAGTCTAGCTTTAATCTTCCAAAGCATGCTAATACAGGACTGCACAAATGCAGTTTGCATGCCGCAGCACATTAAAAACAAAATGTTGTCGTTGTTTGTACCAGATGCAGGCACACAGCCAGGGGCGGCTCCTCCTTTTGAGCATAGAAGTGTCACCCCACAAACCACAGCTGAAAAATAAAACTGTAATAATTTTATTTATTACCATTTTATTTTCAGCAACCGACCCGTCCTGAACTGAGTGACAGGACGGGGCAGGCCAGTGCTGTAGTGTGGCTCTTGGGAGACTGACTGTTGGGGTAACTTTAAAATGCGTTTGTCGCTTTGGCCGGCCAGACTTGCATTGTAAAGTTCACTAATCAAGCTGCCTCGCACAGCTGAGTTAGAGAAAGCGCAGGCCTCCAGTACTCTTAGGAGCGCTGAGACAGCCTGCTCTATCCAATCCTGGCGCTGCTTTCATGCGGTGAGAGCAGCACCATGATTGGTTAGTGCAGTTTCCTGGCCCAGCGTTAGAGAAGGATTTTGTGTCTCAAGTTTAGTGTTTTTTTTTTTCTTTTTGCTCCCCCACCACTCCACCCCCACAGAAAAGTGCTCAGAGGCAGTTACCAGTCACACGAACAAAATAAAATACAAATTGGCACTCTTTCCTTAAAAGGTCTCCAACCATTTCAAAAGCAAGAACAAGCAGCATTACTGCTACCCTAGATGTGTCTATGGCATTCATCACTGTGGACTAACAGTTCACACATCTTTCTTCCAAGTACCTTTCAATTTCATTTCTTGCAGACTTACTTGATGGATTTTATCCACTCCTCCTTCTCCTCCGGCGTCGGAGCTGAAATCCGATAGACATTGTGGTTTCCCTCCACCACACGTCCGTCTGCCTCTGTCTTGCATGCCTTGATCAGTGCACCCTTGTTGTTTGGAATGTACAACTCAAAGCAGTTCTGTGGGGACAAACAAAATAAGGAAGATCAGGCAACCTGACTGCACAGAGGCCATTCATTCAGTGAAAAGATAACACAAGCAGCACGCCCCCTCGCTGCAGAAGGAACTTGTGGTTCAAGTTTGTGTGCACAGATGTTTTGAACAGTCCCCTCAGTAAGTCATGTGAGTTGGACATGCTAATGAATAAAATGGTTTACCAGAGGAAGGCTGTCAAAACAGATGGATTAGAGTTCTATACGAAATACTGTATGCGTCTAGATTAAGCACAGGTTAGGGAGGGGCAGCAGGTGGTCCGTTCAATCAACTTCATTGTGTGTTTGATTTGGTGGAATCTCAGCCACCTGGCCCAAGCGCATGGAGTTCTCCAGTGGGGGCCACCATCATGGAAAAGTGGTGAGGCAGCCAGGGGCCAAAAAATAAAATGTACCTTCTGCCACCCACCACTCTTCAGCTCCCAATGCACAGGAACTACACACACAGGCTCCCAGACTCCCCTTGCACCAATCCACACGCTACTCTCATGCTGGTATTACTCAGCATGACAGAAGCGCTGGGGGGCAGGAAGAATGAGTTGGTTTCACACTCCAGCAGGGACTGTGAGCCTGTGCTCCTGAGCCCTGCTGATATTTGCAAGCAACAGCCTGGAGATATCCAAGTGCGCATGTAGGTTTGGCCATCCTAAGATGGCCAGCCAAACTGAAATGCGCACTTGGTGCCCTGTGCCCCCCACTCCTCCTGCTGCTGATGGGCCCCGCCCTTAAGACTTGGCTCCAGCTCCCTCCTACATGTAAAGTAAAATGATAATAAAGCAGTTTTAATAATTGCTTTATCATTTTATTTTACATGTTTTCATGCTGGTTCCAGCAGTGAAGAAATGCTCCTCTGCCATAATGAATATGCTACTTACCAGTATGCATCTGTTCTTGGCATGAGAGGCTGCTGACATTCATATCTGTGCATAGATCGCCGCCTAGAGTTGGGTCCGGATGATTGCACGTTGTTGTCCTGGAAGAGTCTTCGAAGTATCCTGGGATAGGTGACTCCTCCCCTGGACTACAGTGCGCATGGGCATCCTCTCCATCCTCAGATTGTTTTTCGCCATTGTGGCAGTGATGGAGTAGATACAGAAAGTGATGACCATGCTTTACAGTAATTCTGAGAGCTGCAGCTGCTACAGGCGCCGGGGAGGAGGGAGGGCGATATGTATGTCAGCAGCCCTACATAACAAGAACAGATGCATACTGGTAAGTAGCATATTCAGTTCGAGGCATGTGGGCTGCTGAATTCATATCTGTGCATAGAATACATAGCAGTGCCCTCTATTAGCGGCGGCTACCAGTGCCAGCTGCAGCGGTCTGAAAAAGAGTTTTGAGAACAGCCTGTCCTACAGCTGCCTGCTGTTTCGATTGTACATCTACACAATAGTGTTTGGTAAATGTATGTGTAGTGGACCAGGTGGCTGCTCTACATATATCATGCAAAGGAATGTTTCCTAGGAAAGCCATGGAGGCCCCTAACTTACGTGTTGAGTGGGCTCGTGGGGGAATCGTTAAAGTGCGTTTAGCCTTTTGATAGCAAATTTGAATACATTTAACGATCCATCTGGTTATACCTGCCTTGGAGATAGCGTTACCTTTGTGGTGTGGGGCAAAGGCAACGAAAAGTTGTTGTGTTTTCCTAAAGGGTTTGGTCCTGTCGATATAATACAGGAGGGCCCTCTTTACATCTAGGGTATGGAGTGCCCTTTCAGCGACAGTCTGTGGGTTTTGAAAGAAAACCGGCAGTTCAATAGTCTGATTCATGTGGAACTGCGATACCACCTTGGGCATGAACTTGGGGTTGGTACGTAGTACGACCCTGTTGGCGTGAACTTGTATAAATGGCTCTTGGACGGTTAGTGCCTGGAGTTCACTAACTCTTCGTAAAGAAGTTATCGCTACTAGGAAAGCTACTTTCCAGGTAAGGAATTGAATCTCGCATGAGTGTAGAGGTTCAAAGGGTGGACCCATCAGGCGTGTGAGGACCAAGTTGAGGTTCCACATTGGGGCTGGTGGGTGGCTAGGAGGAATGACTCGTTTGAGTCCTTCCAAGAATGCTTTGATGGCAGGCACTCTGAATAGAGAGAGGTGCTGCCTGGTCTGTAGATAGGCGGATATTGCGGTCAAATGGACACGTATAGAGGTGTACGCCAGATTGCATCGGTAGAGGTGTAATAGGTAACAAATAATGTTTTGGATGGATGCGTCTAGCAGGTTGATGTCATTATTATTGCAATAAATGACGAACCTCTTCCATTTGGCTGCATAGCAAGCTCTGGTAGTGGGTCTCCTGGCCTCCTTTATGATGTCCATACAGTCAGGTGGCAGGTTGAGGTAGCCAAACTCTAGGACTTCAGGAGCCAGATTGCCAGGTTCAGCTGTTGCGGATCTGGGTGCTGAACCTCTCCATGGTTCTGCGCCAAATGCTCGGGTTTGACCCGCAGCCGTTGATGCGGCACCACGGAGAGTTCGAGAAAGGTGGTGTACCACGGCTGGCGTGCCCACGTTGGAGCAACCAGGATGAGTGTCAGAGAGTGTTGTCTGAGTTTGCGTGCCACCAGCGGTATTAGTGGTGCTGGGGGAAAAGCATACGCAAATCTGCCGGACCAGTTCATCCATATCGCATTGCCCTGCGACTGCGGATGTGGGAACCTGGCGGCAAAGCTTTGGCATTTTGCGTTTTCGCTTGTCGCGAATAGGTCTATCTCTGGATGACCCCACTGCTGGAAGTACGGTTGGAGTACTGATGGGTGTAACTCCCACTCGTGCATCTGGTGGCTGTGTCTGCTGAGCAGATCCGCCATCTGGTTGTCCTTGCCGGGGAGGTGTTCCGCCATAAGGAACATGTTCCTCTGAATGGCCCACTTCCACATGCTCTGAGCCAGATGAGACAACTGTGGAGAGTGTGTTCCTCCCTGCTTTTGTATGTAGTACATGGCGGTCATGTTGTCCGTCCGGATCAACACGACTTTGTTGCACAAGTGTACTTTGAATGCTTTCATTGCTAGGAAGATTGCCATCAGTTCTAGAAGGTTGATGTGCATCTTCTTTTGTTGTATTGTCCATAGTCCCTGCACTGTGTAACTGAGTACATGAGCTCCCCATCCCTGGAGAGACGCGTCCGCTGTCAGTATTATTTGTGGAACAGGCTCTTGGAACGGTCGGCCCTTGCAAAGGTTTTGTGGATTCCACCAATGCAGAGAGTTGTATGCCCGACCGCTCACCAACACTAGGTCTTTCAACTGTCCTTGAGCCTGATTCCACTGACGTGCTAAGCACTCCTGGAGCGGGCGCATATGTAGTCTCGCGTGCGGGACTATGAAAATGCAGGAGGCCATCATGCCTATCAACTGCATGAACACTCGCGCGGGCAGGGAGTGTTGTGGTTTGAACTTGGAAATCAGCATCTGTATGCTGTTGATTCTCACCAAATTTGGCTGAGCTGTGGCCGCCAGAGTGTCTATGGTCGCACCTAGGTACTGTTATACGTGTGCGGGCTGGAGATGGGACTTTGGGTAATTTAGTGAGAACCCCAAACTGTGAAGGAGGTGAATGGTGCGGGATATGTGGCTGGCACATTGTTGGGCTGACTTTGCTTGAATGAGCCAGTCGTCCAGGTAAGGGTAGACGTGTATGTGCTGCCTCCGCAGATGTGCCGCTACAGTAGCTAGGCACTTTGTGAAAACTCTGGGTGCTGTTGTCACGCCGAAGGGAAGGACTTTGAACTGGTAGTGCTGCCCCTGAACAGTGAACCCGAGGTATTTTTTGTGTGAGGGGTGAATGGGTATGTGGAAATACGCATCTTTGAGGTCCAGTGTGGCCAGGAAGTCTCCCTGCTTGAGCAGCGGGAGGACTTGCTGTAAAGTGAGCATGTGAAAATGCTCGGAGAGAATGTACCGGTTTAGGGGGTCTCAGGTCTAATATAGGTCTGAGCGACCTGTCCTTTTTTGGTATTAAGAAGTACAGGGAGTACACCCCGGTACCTTGCTCGTGGACGGGTACGACCTCTATTGCACCTTTTAGTAGCATACTTTGCACCTCCTGCTGTAAGAGCGTTAAGTGCTCTGAGGACATAGGACGGTTTTTTGGAGGTATTGTGGGCGGAGTTGAGGTTAATTCTAGGGAGTAACCGTATTTGACAATATCTTTGACCCACCTGTCCGTGGTGATGGAGTTCCACGTGGACAGGAACCTTTGTAGCCTTCCCCCGACAGGTGTTATGTGGTCGGGAGGAAGGGAGAGGGCGTCACTGCTTGTTCTTGGGGGAGGACCTGGTGTTGCCGTAGCCGCGTCCTCTGCCCTTTGTGCTGGAGCCACGATATCCACCCCGGGTGTTTGTCGTAGGTGCTCTGTGTGTTGCCTTTGTTGTATGTTTGCTGTGACCCCTGTCCTCTACCTGCTCCTCTATTTCCGGGGCGACGAAAGGAGCCGCTCCGAAAGGACTGCGTTTGTAGAGCCCCCATGGACTTTGCAGTGCCCGTGTCTTTTTTTATTTTCTCTAGGGTGGTGTCAACCTCCGGCCCGAATAAGTAGTCGGGGTTGACAGGTTGGTTGAGGATGTTATTTTGTACCTCAGGTTTGAATCCGGAGATTCGCAACCAGGCATGTCGTCGCAACATGACGCTAGTGTTTATGGCTCTGGCAGCTGTATCCGCGGCATCCAGTGCACACTTAATGGATGCATTTGTGAGGAGCTGTCCCTCCCTGATGAGGATCTCTGCACCTTCTTTGTATTGGTCAGGGAGATGTTGGAGTAGTTGTTCTAATGTGTCGTAGTGTGCTCGATCGTAGCGAGCGAGGAGCGCCTGAGTATTGGCAATACGCCATATGTTAGCCGCCTGTGCGGCAACCCGTTTGCCGGAGGTCTCTAGCACCTTGGACTCTTTGTCCGGGGGAGGAGCATCACCTGTTTGCGAGTGTGCCCTCTTGCGAGCATTCGCAACTACAATTGAATCCAAAGGTAACTGGCCTCTAATGTAGGTGGGGTCCCCAGGCGCCGATCTGTATTTTTTGTCGATCCTGGGGTTTATTACTCTTGCCCTGGTGGGTTCCTTGAAGATGTCCTTTGCTGGTTTGAGGACACCCTTCAACATAGGTAGAGTTTTAATGTTCCTTTCTGAGGATGCGAAAGTGTCCATGAGAAAGTCGTCCTCTACGGTGTCAGAGTGAAGTTGCACCCCATGATTGGCCGCAGCACGTTCAATTAAGGCGTTGAACGCGGCAGTGTCATCTGTGGGAGATGTTTTTGCTCCATAGAGTTGCGGGTCCTGTGCATCTATAGGTGCACCGGAGTCGACAGGGTCATCCCAAGCTTGATCAGGGTCCTGTTGGCCTTGAGGGTCCATTTCTCCGGGGTAGGGGACGTGGTCACCCATGTAATCCTCCAAAACATCTGTGTCGGAGTGTGTGGGAGAGAAGGACAGTGGATCCTGGTAGGGGGAATGGAGAGGTTCGTAAAGAACCGGTTCCGAAACCACTGGCAGCTTTCTTTTAAGTGGGATCCGGAAGGAGTCCAAAGCTGGCTCTGAAGTTATTCTCCTTTTGTGGAGCAGAATCCTGCCGGTGTCTGCGTCGATGATATGTGACGGAGACATCTCCGCAGGAGAACATTCGGCAGGCGTGATCGTGGTGTGGGTGACCCGTGTCCTGATTTGGAACATTTTCGGGGCCGTGGATGGCGGCAGGCCAAAAGTAATGTTGGCCGGTGCCGAAGAGGCTGTTGGAGCTTTTATTGGCTCGGAGCCCGATGTGTCCTGAAAGACTGTTTTGTGTTTGGTGCCGTGCGCAGCAACGGGCCGCACCTGGAGCGCCATCGATTTCTTTGCGCCGACCGGTTCCGTAGAAGCGGGCGTGGACTTTTTCGGCGCCGGTGAGTCATCGAGTCGAGGGGCGGTAATGGCCGTCGACGTCTTCGATGAGTGTGCCTTTGGTGGTGCTGTCGAAGCGGTGTGAGACGCAGCAGGCAGTTTGACCTTTGGGGTCGGAGTCGATTGCGTCGGTGCCGGGAGCCGAGTAGGTTTGGTGGCACCGAAGGTCTTCTTCCGTTTGTCGACGCAGACGTCGGCTGTTGCAAGCTCGGCACCGAAGTCTCGTTTGGTGCGCTCGGTGCCGATGGGTTTTGCTGGCGTCGAAGGTGTGGTGGGCCTCGATCCGACCAGCGTTACTTTCGGTTGAACCAATACAGCTTTCGGTTTCGAAGAAGGGAAACCAGCCGGTTTGGGTATTAATGGCTGCCGCTGAATGTCCGAGGCCGGGCCAGAGGGCGGGGCCGAAGAACTGCGGGATAGGTCTTGGGTAAGGCCCGAAGGCGATCCCTCGACCGGAGCCATAGACTGGCGCACTGGGATGTCCTCCGTCTGTACGGGTAGGCCTTGCTCGTCATCGGAGCTACTTTCTTCGGCCCCTAAGGCCTCATTGTAGTCTCCTACCTCGGTGTCGTCTTCGTCTCTGCGAAAGAGGCTTTCTTCAACGTCTTCCGAACCAGAGTCGTGTTCGGAAACGGGGCTGGAGGGTAGGTTCTCCACGTCTTCGACATCTTCGGTCTCAGCGCTGAAGAGGTCGGCCGGGGCCGGTGCCGCTTGCTGCGCTTCGAGTCTCGCTGCTCGTCGATTCCGGAGAGTCTTCTTGGATCGGAATCGGGCACAGGCCATACATGTAGATTCGTCGTGATCCGGTGAAAGGCATTTGTTGCACACCGGATGGACGTCGATGTGGGGATATTTCGCATTACATACCGGACACCGCTTGAATGGTGTCCTCGATTCCATCGTCGATGACTGGTCGATGGTCGGGTAGGAAGCGAAAAAGTTGGTTCTGGAAGTTAGTAAACTAACAAGATACTATCGATACCGATCGGGAACAGTACCGACGCGAACTAAAGGCCTTTTGGCCTAGAAAAAGTTTTTCCTAACTTGAGTCAAGATAAGCACATCCGAACCCAATGGCGGAAAAAAACAATCTGAGGATGGAGAGGATGCCCAAGCGCACTGTAGTCCAGGGGAGGAGTCACCTATCCCAGGATACTTCGAAGACTCTTCCAGGACAACAACGTGCAATCATCCGGACCCAACACTAGGCGGCGATCTATGCACAGATATGAATTCAGCAGCCCACATGCCTCGAACCAGAGGACACGCCCCTGGTGTTTTCAACTCAAGGGCTGATGCAAAGGGAAGGCAATAGGCAGGTGTATTGAATCTAACTTGAAATATTTTGCCATTCTGTTTGGCACCTTTGCCCCTTTGATTGAAACTCTGCAAACCGACTATTGAAAAGATTGAAGCCAAAATTAGAAAAAGAATGACTGGGGGAGACTGGTGAACACAACAGGTGAAGTTCGACCAGTGAGGACAAAAATTCATTGTAGCTTCATGAAGGAGAACAAAGTGGTTACTTGCCTGTAGAAGCAGTTTTGCAGTGTGAACAATTTTCTGCATTCACAAACTGTGCATTATTCCACTATCTAGTGGCTGGGACCGGAATTGTCCTCTCTCCCCTGCCCCCCCCCCTTTTTTCCCCCTCTTGAATGTCATCAACCACCATTTGTTGGCATTCTGTCTGCTTGTGATGTCAGACATGAGCCTAGGAAGTCCTTGTGATTGGTCGCCATATTCAGATTCTTTTTTCTCCCCAGTTTGGTGACTTTTTGGCCATACCATATGGTGCCTGCTGTGTGAAAAGTAGACTGACCGTAGTTTGTGTGGTCGGCACCTCATTCCGTGGAGGTGGGAGGGTCGCATGTGAATACAGAAAATTCTTCAAGCTCCAAACCTACTCTTACAGACAAGTAACCATTTTGTTCTGCAGCGTTTGTCTTTTCTGGATTCACATGCTGTGCATTGATTTTCTCATTCTTTTTTAATACTATGGAGAATAGGCTCATGATCACAAACAGGTGCTTTAATACTTTGTCCTACCTCCGCCTCTCTGCGGACTGACTTCAATGTCCGCACTCTATCAGTGCTTTGTGGACAGCCAACTGTCTACCATGTCGTTCATTTAAACGTTTGCTAAAAAAGGTGACGGTTGCCCCCTTTTTCCTTGTGGAGAAGACGGAATATGCTAATTACCAGTATGCATCTGTTCTTGGCATGTAGAGCTGCAGATCTACACACTGTGCATAGATCTCTATATGGTGTTGGGACCGGATGTTTGCACTTGTTTTTGTCTTAGAAAGTCTTTGGAAGTCACGAGGTATGAGACTCCTCCTTTGGATCATAGTGTGCATGGGCATCGGCTCCATCCTCAGATTTTTTTTTCCCGCCATCGGGCTCGGATGTGTTCTCGCGTTCCAGTTCGGAACCGTTAACCGTTTTCTCTTTGGACGCGCAATCCTTCCCATCTCGACGGTATTGTTTTTGATTGCGTTTCCAGCCACATGCGACCCTTCAACTTCGAAGTCTTTGATTTCAGTCGTCGACAAGGCCTTCGGGCCTACCCGAGCCTCATCTCCGGCTCATGGAAAGGACGCCATTTAAAAAGTGTCCTCGATGTGGGTCGAAGTTTCCCCACACCGACCTACATGAGGTGTGCAACCTCTGCCTCTCACCGGAGCACAAGGCCAGAGACTGTCCAGCTTGTGCCTCCTTCTGCTCCAAAAAGACCATCCGGGACCGACGAGCTTGAAGTACAATGGCGCGCTCGTCATCTTCGATCCGACGACATCTTTCAAGAGGGCTTCGATGTTCCGGAGCAGGGTCGAGTCGAGGAAGCCATCATCAGTGCCTCCGAAGCAGACGATTCCGACGAAGACATCACTCCAGCTCAAAGGGCCGCGAGTACAGACGTCGACCCCGACCTATCCACCCCCTCGACACCGTAAAAAAATGCTTCGCTACCACCTCCACCTTCGGGCCCAGGTACACGCCGAGACACTGCTTCCCATGCCCCGCCTTCGGGCCCGGTAAAGAAGCCTAGTAAGCCTTTAAGCGACTCTGGCTCGAGTCACCCTACTCTCGGTACCGAACATCCGGCACCGAAGAAAAATACATCAGACCTCATCCACGCCGACCGCTGCTCCCACATCGAAGCACTCGGCGTCGAAGGCTAGCACCAGTTCCTCGGCACCGACAACACCCTCGGAGCAGACTAAAAAACGCCCGCCGAAAGGGCCAGATATTTCCAAACCGAAGACCTCAGACCCGAAAAAACAGCAACCGGTTCAAACTCATAAAGACACTTCAAAACTACACGGGTCCAAGCCTAGAACTGCTAACGAGTCGACACCCAAAAAACTTACGGCACCGAAACCCTTGGCTCCGAAGGATCTGTCTTCCACAGATGAACTGTTTCAATCAGATCCTACCCAAAAGACTAATGAAGAATCCTAAGACTGGTCATTTAATGCTCAGCATCACGAAAAGACCACTAGACATGCCTGCGTCCGCACCACCATCAAAGAAGAGAGACTTTGCAACCTCTCCATTGCGGATTCCTTTTCTTCCTCCTCCTCCTCCTCCTCCTCCCCCACCACACCACTCTCCCACACCATCACCTACCCCAATAGATGATGATGACAACACCTCAGATGATGCAGGGGGAGGTGCGGACGATCAACCCCTTGGGGACCCTACTCCTACTGGCTCCCCTGCCCCCTGGGATGATTACAGTGTCCCAGATGTCCCTTACACCCCACAAGATGACATTTATGTAGCCTCTTTTGTGTTGCATGTTTGGCTTGTCTGTACTATCCATAGTGCGATGGTCCCCTTGGTCACTGGTGAGCACCTGCTTGCTGACTCAAAGGAAACAATGAATTCACTACCTTCCTTCCTTGATTTGTTTAGTTTTTTCCAAACAGTACATGATTGACCCAAGAACATACTGCGCATGGCGAGCCCTTTTTACATGGGTCTTTGGCTATTGAAAGAATCCTGGCAGCAATATGGTTTCATTCGGTTAATTAAAAAAAAATAAGCTTACCATCCAAGGTCCTGTGCCTTCTCAGCTCCTAGCTGGGTCCCACGGAACAGGAAGCCTCCCTCCCTTCAGCCAATCACAACGCTGCAATGGCAGCGTTGTGATTGGCGGGGACGCCGACCACACAGGCGTCTATGGGGAGGTAATTTCCTCCATGTAGGCTGCATTCAGCCAACATGAAGAAAATGCACAGTGCGTATGATTTGTTTGGTCGGCCCTGGGGCCGACCAACCAGTCCGCACCCTTAGAGTGGGCAAGCCACTCCTCCCCTGCTCTAGAGAAGGAACACCCACCCGCCCGCCCCCAACCAAACCCTTCTGCTTTCTCGCAGTGCGAGAAACAAACATTAAATGGTATTTATTATACCGTTTTATGGTCCTGCTTCTCGTACTGCGAGAAAGCAGTGAGGCAACGCTCCTCTGGTCAGATGGAGGAGCCGCCTCTGGTAGCCTTACTACTTATCCCTGAGAAATCTACGTCGGGTCCAACAACCATGTTTGCCTTGCCCATTTTGGTGCTAGTAATATTAGCATCGTGAGTAACTGCTTGCACTTATGACAAGTGGTATCAGTAGCATTGAGGGAAAAGAATATGCAAATTTCCCTCACCAATCTATCGATATAGTATTCTCCCAGGACAAGTGGTGTAGGTACCTGGGTGCAAATTTTTGTCAATTTGCATTTTCTAGGGCTGCAAACCAGTCTAATTCAGGTGTGCTTAATTCTTGAAAAACCTACTGACCAAGTTACTTACCTTGGTAAAGCTCTTTCGGGGAGATACTCTAACCACAGATTCCTCACCACATGAATATCCCCAGATGCAAGACTGGAGACAGTAAACTCAAAAGCAGAGCTCATGCATGCCAGCAGGTGGCATAGTGAGACTCCATGTCGACTGTATTCTGGTCCGAAGAATTGAGCGGTGCTGCATATTCGCACCACACATACGCGTGGACATCAGTTTCTTTTCCATAAGCCTGTCCACTAATTGAAAGAACTAGAATGCGAATCCCTGAGAAAGAGCATTACCAAAGTAAATAATTTGTTATTCTGATGGATACTTAAATGCTCACACGGCGGACAAGACGGTCACTGATGCCCACACAGGTGCCTGACATATCGAGGAAAGGCACTCCACATGCCAACACAATGGTAGCAGTTATAGACTTGGTTGAATGAGCCCTCAAACCTTCTGGAGGTTGCTTCTTAGCCAACGTGTAGCAGATCTTAAGACAGAGGTCTATCCATCGTGAGATGGTCTATTTCTGCACAGCTTTGCACCAGAGAGCCCCATAAACAGCTGGTTGCCCACCCAAAGGGGCAGATTCCTGCTTTGACTTCTTATGCTTTTTCCCGGACTTACCAGAAGACTCCAAATGTGACTATCTGCCATGGCAACGGGAGCTTCCTTTCGAACTCAACCAATCGTGTCGTGGAGTCTTGTGTCTGGCAATGTAAAAGTTAGCCTTGTGGTCCCGTATGGCCTTTGCGTTAACTGGGTGAAGTTTTGCCAGGTCCTGGAGTTGGGCTCCTACCAGAGGCACCATAAGCAGACTTAACTAGGGTAGATCACAGACATCTGTTAGCAACAGTTCCTACACTATTTAAAACCAGTCTTAGGAGGTGTGATATTTTTGCTTGAACAAAGGATAATTTGGTGAAAAATAGAGGCCAGACTGGCTCCCTAAAAGCCTCTACCCAGATCCAGAATACTTGGAAGCACTGGGAGGTAGGGACTTTTCTTCTGCAATTGTAAATGGGATTCAAGAAGAAAACATGCTAGCGACTGTTCCTCCTATAGTTGCACCCCATATTAATCTGTAGCTCTCTATACCAGGACATTCTACATCGTGATCTTGGGGTGAAGACCTCAGAGGATAGGAGTCACAGCCCTCCTCTGGTGATTCAGTGTTCAAGATACTGCCAATCAGACTCAGTGCTTTTGGAGTCCTGGGCAACCTAGTTCATACATCTGCCCCCCCCTCACCTTGTAGAAGAGGTCCAACTCTTCCTCCTGGGATTGGTTGAAGTTGGTGGTTGCAACTTGACATCCTCCTCTTCACAGCCCGTCTTCCATAGGTCTTGAAGAGATTCAAAATCCTTTTAAGGATTCATCGAAGTCCCTCTTCTTTTGGAGAATCACTGCCATTCTGGCTTCGCAGCATTCCTTATTCATTTCAACCTCGAGCGATCTTTGTTCGGTGTCAAGGATACGTGCATTTTTTCTTTTCGGTGTAGGTGCGTCTTGCTTCAGCTCCTTCTGCTCGTGGCCTCAGTCTCTATTTGGTCTCATAGGCGTCATCCAGCAGTGTTGTTGCACCAAGACTCATGGGGATCTCTTTGTTTTGACTTCCCCATGCTCGTTGAGGGTGCGTCAAGGGTGTCTTCTGGTTCCTCTCGTGTAAAGGCTTTGGCTCATGCCTGCTGTGTTTCTGAAGTGATACCTGTGTAATACCTGTGTGCACTTATTGTATTCTGCTTCTCTCTATGCCTTTTACGATACAACTTCATTTTGGGTTTGTCAACACTCTGACGTCAGACCCTTCCCCTGGTGCCTCCTCGTTTTGCTCTGTGTTTTCTTCATCATCATGGCACAGACTGAGGTCCTGGAGGAAGATTTGCTGCTTGTTATGCATTTGTTTCTTTGCGTAGAGCACCCATCTCTGCTTTTCCCTGGTTCAGAGTGTCTTTGGGTGGAGTTCGACACATGCTCGACTCTGTGGTTTCCGGGCAGACAGACTATGCAGGAAAAAAGAATCTGAAGATGGTGACCATGCACAGAAGCTTCCAGGGTGCACGTCTTATGTCTCTAGGGGACAGGCATGTCACCAAATGGTGCTCAAAGACACTCAAGTATGGGTATGGGGAGAGACGAGAAGAGGAAAATTCCAAACCCAACTACTAGATGAAGAAATAATGTGGAGCAAGTGAATACAGAAAAGATTCACGCTGTAGATCTTGATTATTAGTCTGATCAGAAACAACAGAGATTGGAGAGTTGCTCGTACCGCGACCCAAGATGGCCGCCTGACATCAGAGCTCCGCACCGCAAACTACATTGCGGCGTTAATTTCACCGTTTTCCACATAATGGAGACATCTTCTTGAATCTGATTCCATCCTCCTCACAAGGCTACCTTCATTACCTGCCATGCTTTAGGAATAAGGCACTTTTTCTTCAGGTGACTGATTTTTAGCGGCCGCCATTTTTAATTTTATTTTTTTCAATATTCTCATCACATTTTTGTCATAATGCCCCTGGAACTATTAATTTCTACTCCTTTTTGCTTATTACATCAAAACAGTCTTGGCTAATGCTTATTTCTTTGTTGGAAGACCCACATACTCGCTACAAATTTGTTCTTATGTGGAGTGTCTTTGTTGGAACATTGTTGCGTTATTGGACTAGCCTACTTTCTTGATTACTCTTCTCATGGGTAGAGGTAAAAAGCTATTGCACTCCTCCAAAAATTTTAAATCCAGTGAATCATTGCTGTCCCCTGCTTACTCTGTGCTCTCCTATAGTTCCTCTCAGCCTTCTGAGGCACTTCCACAAACTGCACCCTACAGCTGTGTCGATTTTGGCGTCCAAATCACAACCGCCCTCGACTACCGTCAAGAGAATCAAACATGATCCTCCTTCTCCTCCAAAATCTGTTTCCTCGCTCTCTCTGGAAATGGTCCTGGAGGAAATTTGCGCTTTAAGACCATTTGTTGAAGAAACAAACTCTCACCTGCAGATTTTAAACGACAAATGGTCATCCATGGATTCCTGCCTTTTGGTGGTGGAACAACAAATTACCAATGTACAGGACTCATCCTCCAGAATTTCTTCATTGGAAAGGGAGGTCCTGCAACTAAGGAAATCGGCTAAAGATTTTAAAAATAGGAATCGTTGCAAAAACCTAGCCTGTATGGTCTTCTTGAAGGCCTTGAGGGGGACAACATTTTTCACTGCATTTATCCCACAGCTCTTGGGTCTTCCTACTTCAACCAAATTAAATATTCGAAGAGCGCACAGACTTGGTCCATGCTTGTCCTCCTCATCCACTCCATCTACACCTCGTGGTGTAATCTTGTTTCAATAATTCACAGATCTTCTACAGGTTCTAAATGCGGCTAAGTCCAAGAAGCAGCTAAATTGGCAGGGCACATAATTATTTACTTCTCAAGTCGTTTCTTCAGCTATCGCCAAGCACCAAAGGGAATTTTTGGATCTTCGCCCAGCTCTTCGCTCCTTAGGGGCCCGCTATGGCTTATTTCATCTGTGCCTCTTTAAAGTTACCTTTTTGAACAAAACTTCTACATTTCGAGGACCCTGCAGATCTCAGAAAATTAATTCACCCTCATTCTCCTTCGATGGAGATTGCTGGTTCTCCCCCCCCAAAACTTGACTTTAATGATTCTTCTGTAATGTCTTAAACTGCATTTGCTTTTATTGTAACAGGTTGCACTGCCTTTTTATTCCCATTTACATGATTTTTGTTTCTTTTTCAGGTTTTTTGGGTCCTAATTTTGTACCTACCTCATGTACCTGTCCCACTATCCGTTTTTGTCCCGGTGTGGTTCGCTGCCCTTTGTTAGGTGTGCAATCCCTGTTGTCCGTTCACGCTTCTCATCTTTTCCTTTGTTTCCCCGTAAAAGGTACGTATTACAGTCGTCAATTGACATGTACAGTCCCTTCTTACTCATACTTCTTTTTTCCTTCCCCTCTTTCCTCCTAGGATATCCTTATTCTATATTCTGGCTTTGCCTATTACTTTCCTTATACTCTTTCATTGTTAATTCCATGGTTTTATATGTATGGTTCTTCTTTTCCATTTAGAGTTGTTAAATGGAATGTAAAAGGTTTCATTAATCCTATAAAGAGACAGAATTCTTTCACATTTAGCCTCTTACAATCCTGATTTCGTTTTTTTTTACAAGAACCTCATTTATAAGAATCTGAGGCGCTTAAGCGTAACTGGGTTGGTTCTGTTTTCGTTTCTCCTTCAAGTACAAAGAAAAATTGTGTTATTTTAGTTCATCAAAAATTGAAATGTTCTGTTATTTCACAAGAAATTGATGCTGAAGGCATATGGATCTTAGTCAAATTACTTATTAATAATTTCTCTTTAACTGTTTTTAATATTTATGGTCCGACCCAACCAGATTGCACTTTCTGGCCTGCTATTACTAATAAATGTATGCAATATAAGGATGAATTTTGTTACCCTTGGAGGTGACTAACCAGGTTATGGACCCTTTTATTGATCGCAAATCACATGTACGCTTCATTCCACATAAGTCTCAAATAGTTTCACAACACCATTACACAGACTCATCTTGTAGATGCTTGGAGACTTCGTCACCCAGACCAATCAGAATTTTCCTTTTTCTCTCCTCCACATGGTTCCCTATACCGATTAGATCTTCCTATCCAAACCCTTAGCTCAAAATCTCGTTTAATCTTCAATCAAACCAGTTTTCATTTCAGACCATGCTCCGGTGATTGTTGATTTTGATCTGCTCCGTTCCCGACCCAAATCTTCTAGATGGCTATTTAATAATTTTCTTTTACAGGATGCGGTATTCTCATCTTCTTTCACTTCCTTTGTGGAAGAATTCTTTTCTTTGAATGAAGGTCCTTCTATATATCCTGTTTTACTATAGGACACCTTTAAAGCCACTGTCCATAGTTTTATTATTGATTTTGTTGCTAAGAAAAAGAAACGCAATCTCACTCAGCATAAGGCTCTATTGACCAATATTAAGCGCGTTAATCAATTTTACACTTCCTCATCTAACTCTATCTTGCAGGCGGTTGTTCGTGCTAAATTAGAGTTTAATAAGATTTCTACTGATAATGCTTCATCTATTCTTCTTCGCAGTAGTGCCCGATATTATGGCGGTCGTAATAAAGTTGGATCTTTTTCAGCTAATTATCTCAAATCTAGGAAGGAGAGACAACTGATCGATTCTATTCATTCAGCTGGTGGGAAACATCTTTTTAAAGACCAGGAAATCCTAGATGAATGTACAACTTTTTATAAGAACGTATACACTTCAGAAGCACCTGCATCAAATTTGCTTATTGACTCTTACTTAAGTTCTTTTCCCTCTCTTATCTCCACTAATCTTGACTTCAATTCCCTGGACTCAGGCGTTTCACTTCAAGAAATTGCTAATTCTCTTAACTCATTAAAGAATAATAAGTCCCCCTGGCCCGGATAGTTTCAGTAGAATTTTATTTACATTTTTCACATTGTTTGCTGCCCAAAATATTTAATCTCTTTCAATACTTTTGCTCTACTGGCAAGGAGTGTGGCACTTTTTTAGAAGCCTCTGTCTCATTCATAAAGATGGTAAGGCTCCCAAAAACTTTGTAAAAACTATCGCCCTATCTCCCTGATAAATGTGGATTATAAAATATTTGCTCAGCTCTTGGCACTCAGTCTCGAATAATTATCATCCCATTTAATTGGTCCAGAAAAATGTGGATTTGTCAAGGGCAGATTAACTTCTGATAAATCTCGATTACTCTTTAATGTTCTAAAAAAAGCATCTACTTTATCCGATTCTCTAGCTGCGATATATACCGACACAGAAAAAGCTTTTGATAAGAGTGGAATGGTCTTTTTTATTCAAATCTCTTCGTTGGCATGGTTTTGGCTCTAAATTCATTTCCCTAGTTTCTTTACTTTATACGGCACAGACTGCCTTCACTATAGTCCACGGTCTAGTTTCAAATCGTTTTTTACTTCATCGGGGTGTTAGACAGGGCTGCCCACTATCTCCTCTTTTTATTCTTTCCCTTGAACCTTTTTTAGCTCGCTTTCACAACAATACTTCTATCTCTGGTTTCTTAAATAGAAATCAACACCTGAAGCTCTCTGCTTACGCAGATATTTTACTCTTTATTTCTAATCCAGACATTTCTATTTACCCATTATTACAAGAATTTTGAGATGTTTCGGCAGTATCCGGTTATAAAATTAACTGGGATAAAACGGACATTCTTCCTATAACTAAATTTTGTTCTAAATATCTCTTTGACCCAGATTTCATTGGAATAGTTCCAAAATTACATATCTAGGGTTATGGTTTACCAACTCTATCTCGGAGTCGATTAAAATAAATATGAAGGAAGTTCTCGAAAGGATCTCAGCACTGCTTTCCTCCTGGAACCCTCTTTTTCCTCTTGGTGGGGACGTCTAGACACTTAAGATGATGATCACTCCTATTATGCTATATATTCTTTCAATGATTCCGGTTGATATTCCTTCTATTTCAAAAAACTTGACTCTTCTCTACAAATTTCTATGGAACAATAAAAAACCCAGAATCTCTATCTCACCTTAGACAATCAAAACTCATAGGTGGGGTACATTTTATAAACTTTAGATTTTATCATAAAGCACTTTGCCTTAGACAAGCTTCTTACTGGCTTCAAGCCAATACTTCCTTTTTCATGACTTGATGGGTAAGTATCGAGCGCCGTCTTTGTTCCCCTTTTTCTTTCCAGGAGGTTCTGGCTTTTACGGCAAAAACTAATCTCACTTCTCTTCCATTATTCAAACACACTTTCTCATTACTGAGGCCTTAGTGTCAACCAAAGAATATTTCGCGGAATACGTTTTTACGCTCTCCTATTTGGCATAACCGTACTCTTACCATTAATAATAGACCTATATTTTGGGGTTCCTGGAGATCTAGAGGTATCGTTTGGATTCAGGATATCTTTAATGGCGCTTCTCCTTTTCCCCAATTCCAAACCAACGTCAAATGTCCTCGTTCATTCCTACACAAGTTCTCATTGCTTATGGAAGCCATTTTGGAAGCTTTTTACTCCCTTCCTTCTGAGAATTGCCCATCTATCCAAGATCCACTTCTTAAAATTCTATCAGTGTCCCCAAGGGCCTCCCTCATCTACAAATATCTCAATTCAACTGCCCCAGAACGTTCTACGACTAAAATGGAACTTGCCTGGGAGACTGATATTGGTTGTGACTGGAGCACTGACTTTTGGAGCAAGATTTGGTCTTGATCGTTGAAAATATCTACATCTGCCTCTACTAATCAATCTATGTTCTTTCTCTATCACAGACTTTATTTTACTCCCATTTCCATTGCCTTACACACTAAACAAATCTTGCTGGTCCTGTGACCATCCCTTAGCTGACCTTTATCACCTTCTGTTTTCATGTCCTCCTGTAGCTTCCTTTTGGTCTCAAATTTGGCCTTGGATTTTACCATTTTTTAATCTAACCATTCCCCTATCGAATGCCCTCATGTTCATGGGTAGTTTATCAGAATCACTTGATCCATCACCTCATGAAAGTGGGCTGTTTGACCTTAGGTTAGCTTTAGATTTTCAACAAATCACACTTAATTGGAAATGCTCAAATAAGCTCACAGTCATATCCTGGTGGAATACTGTATGCCATTATCATAGATTGGACATTGCTTTTGCCTCCTGTTGTAACCCTCAGATAAATAGAGATCTATTTTGGTTACCCCTGACTGTTTATTGAAATAACATCTCCCTCATAACCGGTCAGAAAATGTTCAACATCCATCAGTTTTTTCTTTCTTTGCCTTCTTTCTTCTGTTTTATTACCCTTCACATTGTGAATGTTCATGGAAAATAGGTGAACTGTATTTATTCTAATTAGTATTTTTGCCAGTTTTATCTTGAACTGTAAAGCTTATCTTATATATCCCCTTTTCCTTCCTTCCCCCTTCTCCATTCCCTTGTATTTCCTTGCATATGTCCATTATTATAAATTGTTATATTCTGCCCTATGTTGTATGATGAAATTCTCTCAATAAAGCTTCTAAAACTTAAAGAAACAGATCTAACAGACTGAAGCCATGCTGTCATCATCTGCCATGAGGGCATCATTCTATAAGTTAGAGACTATTCTGCCAAGTGTCAGTAGAGCGGAGGTATTCTGTTGATGAAAGCCTTGCCTTGAATTCTGGTACATTTTCTTTAGAAGAACACTGCCCGATCTCGTTTTCAAGAAGAGAATGGGGAGGCTGGGGGGGGGGGGGGTAAGGGGTATATGAGGTTGCAAGGCACATTCCTCTTCCTCACACAGGCGCATGTTGGACTGCGAGTAGCAATGCAGAACATTATTATCCATTATTATGCAAAACTTCACCATTATGTGCTGTAAGCACAAATGGCAAGCTTCCTTACAGATGAAGTCTGCTGGACTCAGGATTCCCACATGTATGCATGTACATTATCTCTGGAATTTCCGGTTTGGCAACACAGGGGCCAGAACAAAATGTAAGGGATTTTACCGACAACTTCGGACCAAGGGTTACTACTGGTGTACAAGTTAGCATATGGTACATTTTGGAGGGATGAACCTTTTTTTCTCCTAAAAATCTCAGTATAAAAAAAACTTCTGTTGGAAACCGGACTATATACAGGGAGTAGAGAGGCAAGGGACACACGGTTTTTAGCTACTGCTCCCAGTGAAGGGTTTAAGGTGGGGTGTACCTTGGCAGAATATTTCTAAAGTGTCAAAAAGAATTGGTTAAAGTCTCATTTGAATGAGCAGAGGGCGTTTACACAGTGATTCTACCTCAGAAAAAAGGCACCTTTAGGTTACCTTCCTACACTCTATACCCTAACTCCACTTCCAAAAGATACATTAAGCTCTGGGAGGACAGATTTGAGACTTCTGTTGGCACAATGTGCATATGTTCCCCTCAAGTGCAATCCGAGGGAGTGGGAGGTGTTCAAATGGCAAGCATGTCTGACTCATGATAGCAGGGGTGAAATATCCTCACACCTCTTAGGAGACAGGCTAAGGTCTAAAAAGGATTAGTGAAGCCCTGGTGCAGATTCCTAGGTAGAAGGTGCCTTCCATTAGTCATCACATCCTACTATTTAAACTTTCACCAAATTTTGAGGTTACTATTTAATGCATTGCACAAGCATGAGAAACACAGATGATTTCAATGACCAAGCCCTTGAAATATCTACACAGAGAGTAAAAGGAACATGCGACAAGTCCCTACAAAAAGTAATAATTCTCTTTTCCTGAGGCAGGTGGTGAACCTGTAAAGACGAACAGCATCAAAACACAACAACAGCTTGGATTCATCTAATGTTTTTGGTACAGTAATGATAGTTAAAATCTGCTTAGGGGCCGGGGGCTCTCGTGGTTAAGCTTGGACAATCCTCATACCAAATACAATCAAACGTTTTCTGTTGCAAACAATTCCAGGGTATTGTTAGGCAGAACTGCTGGGGGTGGGAAGGGCTGACTCGGTACGGAAGCAGGATTCATGGTGCCAGCGCCAACTGGTGAGAGAGGAGTCTGATACCAACTACTTTGGTGAAAGGCAATGCTATACATGAAATTTACGCAGACTACATTGTAGCCTGGGACATACATCAGAGTCTTCAATGCGCTCCATTCCTGAAATCCAGGACTGTAATCCAGAAGCTAAAGGCAGAATAAGGGTAAAAGAGAGAAGCGGATGTGTGAATGAACATATATGCATGCCTAAAACCTTAATTTTGTTTCTGGAATTGTAAAACCAACATCAGAAAAGCACAATGCCATCACAACGGACAAAATGGACCGGAAGTGTAGCCAGGTTAGTATGAAAGGCATAAAGGTTCACTTAGTTACTGATAAAATGCACTTGGCTGCAGTGTCTACTATGCATAAAGAAAAGGGACGGGGTAGGACCTCTACAAAATGACTGTTTTCAAAACCTCAGAACTTGCAGCATATTAAGCACTGCAGTACTACAGGGTAAGCAGAAAATCGCTGACAAGCAGAAGGCCATCAAGCTAGCTCAAGAGGCTAAAGCTCGCTCTGCGGAGATGAGTTTGTAACTTGAAAGCCATAGGTGTCTTAAGCAGCACGTCATACGCAACCGGTTATCCTTCAGAGATCAATACATCAACAGCCAGTGAGTAGAGTTCTAGTAACCTCTACAATTAACAGCACTATCCAACTATATAATCTGCAACAAACACAGCCATACTGAAAATAGAAGTTATCATCAATAATGTAACCCCTGTAGTTTAAATGGCAGCTCAAGCAAGTTCTTAACCAGGAATCTCTGTTCAAGAATAAGAGAGTGGCCTGAAGCAAGATGATATAAAAAATAAAAAAAATTGAACGCAATGAATATACCGGTTTTCTGGGATCTTCCACCTCCCGAATACTGAGGTTTTCAAGAGGAATTATGCCTCTGGGCTCTTTGTCCTGTGGAGAGATTAAATACACACTTAAGTGACCAGAACAGGGAGCTCACAGTGAAACTTGTTTACGATGTCCAGTATAGCTCATCGCAATACTTTTAAACTGGGACTCACCGTGGTGTATTCAAAGTAGTACAAACAGTTATCAGTCAGGATGAACCAGCGTCGCTTCCAGGTTTTCACCCGTCCACCTGCAAGAGAGCCCGAGGTGGGGTAGAGTTCAGTAAGACAGACTGACAGATGAACCTTCTGCTAGCCCAACAGATGTCGGCCAACAAGTAAATTTTAAGATTTTAAAATGTGGCGCTAATGAAATCAAGTGAGTTACTAGAAAAGGTTAGAGCTTGTCATGAACAGGATAGGGGTTGTGCAAGCTTCACTTGCACAGCACAGCCAGTGTTCTTCGAGCATGAACATAAAGACCCCTGCCCAATGACCACCTCCCAGTACACAAGCAAACCTCTTTCGTCACCGGCAGAGCTATTTTGTTGCTTCACTGCCACGATGCAACTTGTAATGTCCCTAGTGCTAACCAGTACACGTCCTATAAAAGCTCTATGCTAGAAAATCGGTGCAAAAGGGCAACCAATGCCTGGGTTTTCCGACAGACTCTCATGATTATTATGTAAAGGCCACTAAAGTACAGAAAATGTTTTCTAACAATTGTTGCAAAGCTTGAAGCTCATGTAGATTTAAATGCTATGCATTATGCCGCCATATAGTGATCAGAACATCTTGTTTACTGCAACCGAAAGGTTAGGAGTGAAGACTATAAGCATAATCAAAATAACAGGATGCCATCGACCTGCTAACCACTATGCCGCACACTTGACAATTTTCAGATTATCTTTTTTTCAGATCACGTCATAAATGAAGTGCTGCGTGTAACATTAAGAACCAACAATTTCGTTTGCCACCCTCCTTTCCATTGGGGGAGTTAGGAGGCTTGTAGGGATTACAGTGGTAGCAGATTCTGTAAAGCAGACAGACCCACTGCTGTCCCGTGCTCCAGGACTATCGATAAGAGTAGTGTTCAATGAATGCGTGCAAGGAAGACAGAGTAGCCACTGTGTCCACGCCTAATAAGGAAACTAAACAAAAGTCAAATGTACGTGTTTCTTCCCAGGTGGTGTGAACTTCTGGTCTGAAGTAAATGTGTTGTGTTCCAATGAGGAAGAAAACTGTATTCACTGAATCCAAGAGGCAATACTTCTAAGACTACACATGGGTAGTGTTCATAGATAAATCATTCGGTCTTCCTACTCACGGTCTAATTATGTAATGAGTGAGAGAAATAGAAATTGAGAGAGAGTGACAGACGAAGAGAGGTGCTTGAGAAGAGGCTGAGCCTTAAAAATAAAAAGTGTGTATAACTAATGCACTTAAAATGGGGCTACCCTCATTTAAAACACCCTGCTGAGACTTTATTTTTTACAGAAGTTTAAAGGTTTGATTAAATAGACCTTCGTGCAATAGTGACAGGCGTATAATACAAATCATAAATGATGTGCACTGCATATACAGTAATTTGCTTTAAAAAGGTACACAGAATTATAATAAATAGGACTGTCACATGACAGACAGCGTATCCTACATAGACGCTGTAAATGGTGTCTCTGCTTACACCATAATACAAAACGCTTCCACTTTACAGCACTAACAGTTATTGTAGCATCCTCCTTGTCTCTTAGAAAATTAAAGTGCATCTCTGTGGGGGATCCAAGTATCCAAACTACATATTTGAGTGTATCGTGCATTCAAATGTACCTCCCTGGATTATGGGCAAGGGTCCAACTGTGGTGTTGTAGTTATGTGCTAGCCAGTTCATGGGGTCCTATGACATCCTCATCAAATGTAAACATGATGGTCTGGCCCTTGTTGGCTTAATAAAGTTCTCATGCTGCATAGACTGCTCTTCTAGTTGAATAAATATAGGAATAATAAAAAAGTCCACAATAACTTTTCCACAATGCATTGATCTTTGGCGAAAAATAAGGGCACGTAGTCTGTTCAAGCTCTGCTTGTATGTTGCGGAAAACACATCGACTCCCTTGCTTGTGGATGTGGCACAAAAACGATCTGATCCAACTCTCACTAGTAAATGTGGTCGAGGCAAGATGTGTGACATTACTGTGATCTCCTGGCTAATAATAAGCAAAGAAGTGCGACTAGTTCTGGCTGAAAATGTCTGAGCACGGTAGAAAAGGAACTGACCCTAAATGCAAGTGTAAATTAAACGCCATGGGCGAGTTGCTGGTTATAAATTTAACCGCTTTGCCTAAAACTGGTTTGTTCATAACCTGAATTAAACATCGCTCACTGATCAGGTCCCTTTCTTTCCCAATTGCAGTCGGGCTCCGAACCAGACGATGGACAACAAATGTGTGGCATTAAGGGATTCCCGTCAATATAATAAATCGTTATGCCCAGACGGAACTCCAACCTCTCATTCTTATAAACCAGATGCTACACCGAGCGTGACCACTAGATGGCAGGCAAAATGCACTTTGAGTCGCCAGCGCTCCACGCCACAAGTGAGACGGCAATGGAAAGTGGTCTCTGAGGTGAATAAGGAATTGCCACTTTGCCAGCTTTCTGGGATCTTCCGTGCCATGCTCCTCCCAAAAAAATTTCACCACCTTCCCTCGCGGACAATAATGAATGGCAGATTAACGCTGTAGCGGAAGGAAGTATATCACCTAAATTGACATCAGCGAGGTACTGGTCTAATCTGTGCAGCACGCGAGGGTGCAGTGAAGTGAGCCGCAGGGACACTCTCTCCCTGCTTGCATAACATTATTACTTTTAGAATTCCTCTCTGAAGCGTGTTTTATGTAATAGGGCGTGTGTGTCCCAAAGATGCGCACCCAGAATACCCTTCCCCCATACACTGCGCCACCCACAAATCTCGACCGTAGTTTGTAGCCACAACCATTGCCACCGTCAGGTGGCTACAGAGCTCTGTGACGCGCCTCCTCCCTGGCCCACAATCTCCAACTCGCTGCCTTTGACGAGGCCGGGAAGAGAAGCATCCGCTCAGGGGCGCAGGACCCTTCACTGATGCGGGTGACTGATCTGATGCCCCCCCTACTCTGGTAAGAGACAGCAAACAGCACACATGAATAGTGGTAAAGTGCTTCCAAGCTACCACTTCTTCCATACACCACATACAGCTTCCTTCAAAGCACCCTTCCTGACTCGCAGGGCCCCGGACAAGGCGGTCTTTGTAGCCTCTGATCAACTCGGACATCTACCAAGAAAGCTCACTCTTGAACCTGCATGTACTCCCTGTTGCTACTGTGCCCGGTCCACGATCCTCTCCTGATGGACCCACAGCGCGCACCCCTGCCCCTCCCCCTCCCCCCTGTGGATCCAAAGCCCCTCCCACGGACCCACGGCCCTTCCAAGCCTCACCCGGTGAACTCACGGACCCCCCCACCCGGATCCACAGCCCTCTCCTCCTGATGGGGCCACAGCTCTCCACCTGCTGGACCCACTGCCCTGCTGAAGCACCTCAACGATAGAAGGTGAATAATGTCGCGATTACTTCAATCAGCACCCCGACATCCCGCCCTGCCATTCCTGCAGCTCTTCCAATCAGCACCACGACAGGCTCATTACCATCCCATCTTTGATCCAGCTTAGATCATGTGATGGAAGCCCACGAAAAGCTTCCAAACTTCAGTGCACTATTCAGATGTCAATGAAAGAAATACATTTTGTTTTAAGTCAAGGGTCTAAAAGTGATGGATGCCTCCCTCTACATGCCCCCAACCCCCAGCGCCAAGGAGGACATTGAAAGGGAAGACTATCGCCCACTGGAAAAGGAAGCATGTTAGTCCACTGACGCCCATTTCTAGGCGCAGACAGCTGAGGGCAAGTGAAGCGCGAAGCTCTACCTACCTCCTGGGGAGTTATTGTGAGCAGGTGGGAGAGGTATTATCATCAGCAGCAAAAGCGTACACAGGTGGGGGAGCAGAGAAAAGGAGGGGAGGGGGCAGGCGGTAGGGGAGGGGTGAGAAGCAAAGAGTGAGGAGAGAGAAAGAGAGAAGGGGAAAAAAACAAGTTACATCAACATAAGGCGGAAAAAAACAAGGTACATTCAAAAGATATGGCGCAGACTGGACCGTCCTCTGCACAGTGCATTAACCAGTCGAAGGCTAGCGTTTAGGACAAGTGGGGGATTACGGGACAGTCCAGCCCCTCTTTAAAGCCACCAGAGACGGGGCAGGTGGATGGCAAACTCCGACCCACCTCCGAATCATTTCCTGGGCCTCAGTATCTGTCCAAATCGCCAACTCTCTTAAACACCAGCCTACCTTTGCCATTAACATTCTTACAGTTCCAGAAACACAAAATGCAAGCAGTGCAGATACAGAGGCCGAGCAGATCTCGGAAGCTAGCATGCAAGAAAACATCTGGATTAGTTCAAAGAGCCACAAAAGAATTGCATACAGGAAAAGGAACACATCCTCCCCTCCGGCCGGGCCGCTGGGAGCAGCGCCGGGCTTTGAAGCCCGAAGGCAAGCACGCATTCCTCGCTGTGCAGCGGTTCTTGCATAATAACACCCCCAGTTACAGCTACGAGGAGGGGCTCCGTCAGAATGGGCCAGTAGGAGGTTCAGGGTTACGCTCCATCGTTACTGGACACCACTTGATGAAAGCGTCAAAATATAAGCAGAGTTATTACTCTGGCTCGCTCGTCACGCCTTTCAAAGGCCGCTTTAAGAACCAGAATACTATACTTCTGAGGTGCTGCATGGCCCCTCTTGCCTAAGGCACTGGGAAATGTCAGTTTAAGGTGTGCAGGACCAGGCTTGAAAAGTGCAAGGGACCCCAATGAATCCTCCCGGAGACTTGGACGGCGGAACTGTGCTCCGTGTTAGACTCACAGGTTCACACAACTCGAGTCTCCCGGTGGTCTTACACCCATGTATCCCAGTCCATTTAGGAGCAGGCAATGGCACTCTCTCCACCAGTACGTATAGGAGCAGGTTACATATGCACTCGCCCACAATGTCAAAGTAGTCCAAACCAACCAATACAGAGCTTAATACTCAGCCGTTTCATTTTCAGAGCATGAGCTGGTCACTTCCCAACTGATCCCACCACCACATCCCAGCTTTGCCAACCAATTGTCTTTTTACCTGTCCAAAGGCCTTTACATTCAGATCTAGCATTGATCGCCTGTAAGCCCCACACCATTTCAAACAGGTCTAGATCACAAATCTCACTTGCAATCCACACATTAACTGCCCTCCCACCAATTTTGCTGACATTCTGCAGGAGTAGACTTGAAAAGGTCACCATCACTGCTTAAATTAAGAGCTAGGACAAGTGGACTCGCCCCGGCATTACAAACAGGTAAATATCAACTTTGAATGGCCTGCATGCTCCTATTGTCACCACCATTCCATAGAGGCACTGTGAACACCATCTTTGCCCATCAGTCCAAACATGTGATGTAAGATATTTCCCTTAGTACTGTTATTTTCAATGAACCTAAAAAACAAACAAAAAAAAAAAAACACTGGAGGCCCGAGGGAAAAGCTGAGAAGGGACATAGTCTAAATATCTCATTAATGCCAGGGCCAGAAGGCCCACAGTTACAGGCTGCAACTATGCGATCAAGATGGGTATCACATGTGCCCAGATGCCAAAAGAAATCCTTAACCCTCCCTCCAAAGGTTACCACATTCTGCCCGAGGTCCTCACCCAGCTTGAGGAGCCAGCCCTCTCGGTCAGGGTTGAAGAACGTGTGGGTTAAATCATTTCCATCATCTTCTGGGATCTTGAATGGTTCATTCCTGATGCTATCATACAAGTTCTAGAAAAGAGGAGGAAAAACCTGAGTCATTGCAGAAGAACAGATTAATGTAACACTCCGATGTGTCAAACAGAATTGTGTCAGTAAACAACTAATCACCTCTTATTGTGCTGTTTATCATGCTTAATCCGTGATTCATTCTATTAATCACTACCCTATCAGTTATTGTTCCAATATTCTAACACCACCAGCAAAGAGAACAGACCGACTGCTCTGCTTTTTCAATTTAGATCTGGTTTGATAGTGGTGTTATCTGCAAGATGTTATTACCAAGTCTTTAAAATAAATAGAGCAGGCTTATGCTCCACCCATAGGAGTATTAGTGTCTCACGTCATGCTGTTGTAGGGCTCTCTGTGCTGCAGAGTCTGGATTTAGGGAAAAAAAAAACTCGGGAGTCATATAGTTGGATTAAGGTAGTACGGGGAAAACTACTGTTGGAGCCGGCCTCGTGGCGTGGTCCTGTTCCTCCTCGCTCAGCTGCACGAGGTCCCATGCACCTCGGGGCCCCTCCATCTTGGATTACACGTCACTCCACGTGACCACCTCCGTGACCCTGCGCTACCCGACCTCGGTCCCAGCGAGGCCCGACATCGAGGCGCCCACCCCTGGCCCGGGGGATACCACGTGAGCCCTTTCCACTCCCGGCGGAGGGCAGTATCGATGGGACCCCCAACCGTCCTTCCTCACCTAGGTTCGACCGCCTCACAGCTCTCTGGGGCCTGGCGCCTCTCCTGCTGGGCGTCTGGCCGCGCCCTACCCGGCCTCTCCGCCCTCCTGGGCGCAAGGGTCCGGACATCAAAGGGCTCACGACCTATATCTGGGGCGACTCGACAACAAGAGGACAGTTGTATCCTGGAGTCAAGAGCCCTGCTGATCGGATCGCGGCTGACCCTACGGAGAAAGACTCTGCCTGAAACTACCTGCTGAGCCCTGCTGACGACGTCGCGGCTCCATCGTGCTTACAAGACCTTCACGAACCCTTGGGGCCCTGCTGACGCAGTCGCGGCCCGACCTTGTTGCAACAGACCATCAGAGCCCAGCTGACCTCGTCGCGGCTCGACCGAAGCGGACCTGCTACCGGAGCCCTGCTGACTGTCGCGGCTCGATCCAAGCGGAACTACCACCTGAGCCCTGCAGACGCCGTCACGGCTCTCCACGTCCGAGCCGCTCCGAGGCCAGCACCCAAGGTCTGGCGCAGAGCCTCCCCGTACCTGACCGGTACCAAGACTGTCCCGCTACCCTATCCCTCCAAGAACATGGAGACTCTTACCGGATCACTTGATCCCATTGTAAATATTGAAACGTACTCCTTTTATATAAAGAACCAAGATAAGCAACTGATATGGAGTCCTGTGTGGTGGTGTTACTGGGACTAGTACGATTATAGGAGAAGGACCTCTCCTCGGAGGCTTCTCAGCGGCGCTCGGCTATAACTTGGCGGTAGGAAGGTGCCGGAGTAGTCCCTCCGACTCCCCGGTGGTCCTCCCTCCAACATTTGGTGGCCAGCGACGGGATCCGAGCCAGACGCAATCGTACAAGCAAGTAACGCACCCACTACCTAACCATGGACGGTCAAGAAGCAACCGTGGCCGCAACCTTCCAGCTGGAAAAGCTGGAGGAATACACCCACAAAGAACTAAAACAATTCTGCAAAGACAAAGGGATCCCAACCACAGGATTGGGCACCAAGGAAGAAATGCAGAAAGCCCTGAAAGCCTGGGCCGAAGCCGAGGCCACTCCACCCCGCACCGAAGGGACCTTGGCCCGGGACGAAAACCTACCGACCATAACCCCGACAGATGGGGGGCAAGGCATCCCCGAAGCCCACCTATCCCACGAAGAAATACGAGAACGGGAGAGGGTCCGGGCACACGAAATGGACCTCGCACGACTCCGGCTGGATGGCGAGCTCCAGCTAGCGGAGAAGAAAATAGCCCTGGAACAACTACGGCTGCAAGAGGAAATCGAGGAGAAGAAACGGCATCGGGAGCTCGAAGAGAGACGGCTGACCCTCGAGCACGAGAGGAGCCTCAAAGAACTCGAACTGAAATCCAAAACGGGGGAGACCAGCACCCCCGGGGCCCGGGACGCCCTGCCCCTGACCGAGCCAAAAGTTCATATCCCCAAGGATGTCGTCAAAGAGTACTACAAGAACGACGACATCCAGTGGTTCCGAGCCTACGAGGTAGCCATGATCTCCCATCGGGTACCCCGGAAGGAATGGGGTGCCGGCCTGTGGGGGGAGGTTCCTCAGCGAGGGCCGTGATACCCTGCTGCAACTCCCCGACGCAGAAATGACCTACGATCACATGAAGGAAGCCCTACTCACCCGCTACGGACTATCCGCCGAGATGTACCGGCAGCGCTTCCGGGACTGCAAGAAGCTCCCCGGTACCACCTGGGTCGAGTACGTGGACTTCTTCAGCCGGGCTTTTGAAGGGTGGATAAAAGGAAGCAAGGTCACCTCGTACAATGAGCTGTTCGACCTCATTGTCTGGGAGCACCTCGCCAACAACTGCTTTGTAGAACTAAGGCAACACCTCCTGGACAGTAAGTTGACCGAGCCCCGGAAGCTCGCCGCGGAAGCAGACCGATGGGTCAACACCCGGGTCCCCCGGAACCCCGTGGGGGACTACCAACGGAGTACCATGGGACCCCCTCTCCAGCGGGGCGGAGGAGGGGGGTCCCACCGCAGCCGAGACTTCCCGACTGGACCGCCCAGAAGCCCGCCACGAGGCCAAGCCGCCAACCCCACGTCCCCGACCATGGGCCGAAGGGGGACCCCCATCGCCGACCGGGACCCCGACCAACCGTAACCTGCTTCGGATGCCAGCAGACCGGCCACTATGCGAGCGACCCGGCATGCCCGGTGAACCGACGAAACGGGACCGCTGGGCCCCCTCCCCGACAAATAGCCGCCGCTGCCCTGGGGGAAGGAGGAGAAGGGGAGGAAAACCGCGAGGACAGGTCCCCCGAGTGGGAACCGGCTGTCATGTCGCTCGTCTGCCTGGGCTCCCGAGAAATGGTGCCCCGAGCGGCCATCCCCAGCAACACCCAGAAGTACCAGCAGTGGGTCACCATCAACGGACAACGGGCCGAAGCCCTCCGAGACACTGGGGCTAGCGTGACTGCTGTCCGCTGCCACCTGGTGACCCCCGAACAAATCCTGCCCCATGTCCTATGCCCGGTCCGGACTGCGGACAACACCGAAAGTATGTGCCGGATGGCCAGGATCCCCTTCGAGTGGGGAGGAGTGTCCGGCACCCTAAAAGTGACTGTCCGCGACGACGCACCCGTGGACTGCCTCCTGGGGAATGACCTAGAGAGCTCCCCCTGGGCCCAGGTGGAGCGCCGAGAGCATCTGGGGATGCTAGGGCTGCCTGAGTGGGCCTGCGCCACCACCCGGTCCATGACCGCCCAACCCGCCGCTGCCGCGGCCACCGACCAGCCTACGGGCCCAGAACTATCACCCTCCTCCGGCACGGAGGAACCCGACGATGAGGCCGGGCCATCCGAACTGTCTCCCGACGAGGCCGCCTCCCTCAGCGAGATCCCCGAGCTGGCTCAGTGGCGCCACGATGGGGGCCCCACCCGCGAACAATTCCAGCAGGAACAGAAGGCCTGCCCGTCCCTCGAGGGGGCCCGACAGCAAGCGGCCGCCCAGGCCTCGGGGGACCCCACGGGAACCCACTGGGTCTATTGGGACAATGACTTACTATACAGCGAGTAGAAAGTCGCCGAGCTGGGAGCCGGCCGAGTGTTGGTGGTTCCCCTCCGGTTCCGGGAGTTCCTCCTGAACCTGGCGCATGACGTGCCCCTCGCCGGACACCTCGGGAGGGACAAGACTTACAGCCGTCTAGTGACCCATTTCTATTGGCCCCGGATGCGGAGAGACGTGGACCACCACTGCCGGTCCTGCCAGACCTGCCAGGCTAGCGGGAAGACTGGGGGTCGAGTGAAAGCCCCCCTCCAACCCTTTCCAGCCGTCCACACCCCGTTCGAGCGAGTGGGGATCAACATCGTGGGGCCCCTCGACCCCCGAACCGCCCTGGGACACCGCTTCATCCTGGTACTGGTCGACCACGCCACCCGGAGGCCATCCCACTCCGCACCGTGACAGCTCCAGTGGTGGGCCGGGCCCTGATGGGCATCTTCTCCAGGGTGGGGTTCCCCCGAGAAGTGGTGAGCGACAGGGGTACGAACTTTATTTCAAAGTACATGAAATCCCTCTGGCAACAATGTGGGGTCACCTACAGATTCACTACCCCTTACCACCCCCAGGGGAACGGACTGGTCGAGCGGTTCAACAGGACCCTAAAAGGGATGATCCAAGGTCTGGAAGAGCCCCTGCGGAGGAGTTGGGATGTCCTGCTGCCCTGTCTCCTGTTCGCCTATCGAGAGGTACCGCAGAAATCCCTGGGCTTCAGCCCCTTCGAGCTGTTGTATGGGCACCCCGTCCGAGGGCCCCTCAGCCTGGTCAAGGAGGGCTGGGAGACGAACGTCCAAGATGCCCCCCCCGACGTCTACCGGTACCTCCTGACCCTGCGGAACCAGACTCGGAAGTTCCAGGCCCTGGCAGAAGCCAACCTCGAAGCCAGCCAAGAAGACATGAAGCGCTGGTATGACGCAAACGCCTCGACCATCGAGTTTGAGCCAGGCCAGCAAGTCTGGGTCATGTCACCCGTGGACCCCTGCGCCCTGCAGGACAAATGGACCGGGCCCTTCAAGGTGGTTGAGAGGAAGAGCCCCGTCACCTACTTAGTCGACATGGAGTCCCCGAGGAACCCCCTCCGGGTCCTACACGCCAACCGGCTCAAGCCCCACTTTGCCCGAACTGAACTAAGCCTGCTGCTGGCTACTGATGATGGGGGCGAAAGCGACTCCGAGCCCCTGCCCGACCTCCTGGGGTCCTCGAGCCAAGACGGTTCCTTAGAGGGAGTCCACCTCTCCGACACGCTGACCCCAGAACAGCGCCATGACTGCCGGAGGCTGCTGCAACCCTTCGCTGCCCTCTTCTCTCTCACGCCCGGGGTGACCCCCTGGTGCGTACTCGACGTGGACACCGGGGACAGCCCCCCTGTGCGACATCGCGCCTACAGGGTACCCGACCGGGTCCGGGCCTGCATACAGACCGAGGTCACCAAGATGCTCGCCCTCGGAGTCATTGAGCCCTCCGACAGCCCGTGGGCCAGCCCGGTGGTCTTGGTGCCGAAGGCCGCCGCCCCCGGTACTTCTCCGGAACTCCGATTTTGTGTAGACTACCGGGGCCTGAACGCAGTCACCAAGACAGACGCCCACCCCCTGCCCCGGGCAGACGAGCTGATCGATCGCTTAGGGGCCGCCCGCTACCTAAGCACCTTTGATCTCACCGCTGGGTACTGGCAGATCAAGCTCACTCCCGGCGCCCAGGAACGATCCGCCTTTTCCACCCCCGATGGGCACTACCACTTTCGGGTAATGCCCTTCGGTATGAAGAACGCCCCAGCAACCTTTCAGAGACTGGTAAACAAAGTCCTGGCCGGGCTAGAGACCTTCAGCGCGGCCTACCTAGACGACATTGCGGTCTTCAGCGACCATTGGGGGGCGCACTTGGGACACCTCGGCAAAGTCCTGGCCGCTCTCCAAAAGGCCGGGCTCACAATTAAGGCCAGCAAATGCCAGATCGGTCAAGGATCTGTGACTTATCTGGGCCACCAGGTGGGGAGTGGTCAGGTAGCGCCCCTCCAGTTGAAGGTCGATGCCATCCGGGCGTGGGAGCCCCCCCGCAACACAGACCGCTGTCCGGGCCTTCTTAGGCCTCACAGGCTACTACCGGCGATTCATTAAGGATTATGGCAGCATTGTGGGGCCCCTTACGGAGCTCACGTCCAAGAAACAGCCCAAGGTGGTGCACTGGACGCCCCGCTGCCAGACCGCTTTTGAAGCCCTCAAGGCGGCCATGTGTGCTGCCCCGGTGCTACAGGCCCCCGACTACAGCAAGGAATTTGTGGTGCAGACCGACGCATCCGAGTACGGGGTCGGGGCGGTCCTCTCCCAGATGGACGCCGAGGGCCTCGACCGACCTGTGGCCTTTATCAGCCGCCGACTGCTGCCTCGAGAACAGAGGTGGAGCACCATCGAGCGGGAGGCCTTCGCTGTGGTATGGGCTCTCAAGAAGCTCCGGCCCTACCTTTTCGGCACCCACTTCAGGGTCCAGACTGACCACCGGCCCTTGCGGTGGCTTATGCAAATGCGGGGCGAGAACCCCAAACTGTTGCGATGGTCCATCTCGTTGCAAGGGATGGACTTCACCGTGGAGCACCGGCCCGGCAACGACCACGCCAATGCTGACGGCCTGTCCAGATTCTTCCGCCTCGGCGAGTAGAACCCCCAAGAAGATGGGTGACTCTCCCTGCCTTCAGCTGGGGGGGGGGGGGGGAAACGAGTGTTGGAGCCGGCCTCGTGGCGTGGTCCTGTTCCTCCTCGCTCAGCTGCACGAGGTCCCATGCACCTCGGGCCCCTCCATCTTGGATTACACGCCACTCCACGTGACCACCTCCGTGACCCTGCGCTACCCGACCTCGGTCCCAGCGAGGCCCGACATCGAGGCAGCCACCCCTGGCCCGGGGGATACCACGTGAGCCCTTTCCACTCCCGGCGGAGGGCAGTATCGATGGGACCCCCGACCGTCCTTCCACACCTAGGTGCGACCGCCTCACAGCTCTCTGGGGCCTGGCGCCTCTCCTGCTGGGCGTCTGGCCGCGCCCTACCCGGCCTCTCCGCCCTCCTGGGCGCAAGGGTCCGGACATCAAAGGGCTCACGACCTATATCCGGGGCGACTCGACAACAAGAGGACAGTTGTATCCTGGAGTCAAGAGCCCTGCTGATCGGATCGCGGCTGACCCTACGGAGAAAGACTCTGCCTGAAACTACCTGCTGAGCCCTGCTGACGACGTCGCGGCTCCATCGTGCTTACAAGACCTTCACGAACCCTTGGGGCCCTGCTGACGCAGTCGCGGCCCGACCTTGTTGCAACAGACCATCAGAGCCCAGCTGACCTCGTCGCGGCTCGACCGAAGCGGACCTGCTACCGGAGCCCTGCTGACTGTGTCGCGGCTCGATCCAAGCGGAACTACCACCTGAGCCCTGCAGACGCCGTCGCGGCTCTCCACGTCCGAGCCGCTCTGAGGCCAGCACCCAAGGTCTGGCGCAGAGCCTCCCCGTACCTGACCGGTACCAAGACTGTCCCGCTACCCTATCCCTCCAAGAACATTGAGACTCTTACCGGATCACTCGATCCCATTGTAAATATTGAAACGTACTCCTTTTATATAAAGAACCAAGATAAGCAACTGATACGGAGTCCTGTGTGGTGGTGTTACTGGGACTAGTACGATTATAGGAGAAGGACCTCTCCTCGGAGGCTTCTCAGCGGCGCTCGGCTATAACTTGGCGGTAGGAAGGTGCCGGAGTAGTCCCTCCGACTCCCCGGTGGTCCTCCCTCCAACAACTACCTTGGGGAGGATTTTGGGATTTGTCCTGTGGAATACCCAGTCTTTATGAACCAGTATAAAAGGCACTTGTATATCACTAATGCAGCATAAAGAAATAAGCACCAGAAAAGCTACCTTCCAGGAAAGAAACTGTCACAGGAAGGTAATGGCTCAAATGACCCTCTAACCACTAGAATGCGGAAAAGGGAGGAATGTTGCCTGTTCTGCATGAGTGCTGCTATTGCTGCTAAATGTAGTTGTACAGTAGTATTGTTCAACCTGTCAGTCTTAGGGTGGTCATCCCCCAATCTTTTTGCTTTTTAGCTCCACGTTTTGCTGAATCATTTTGTGGACCTTAGGACTGAGCGCTTTACTACTGCTAATCAGAGCTAAAGTGCATGTGCTTCGTCCGATAACATGTGTAATTGGTGTATACCTGACAGACCTATTTAATTTACTTGCAAGTCCTTGTAAGGTGGTATACAATACACCCAGGGCCTGCAAGTTAAATGCTTCTAGTGGGCTGCAGCACTGATTGTACCACCCACAGAAATAGTCTTTCAAACCCGTCAGGAATGCCACTGCAGTGCTTGTGTGTGTAGTTTACTGCCACTTCAACTTGGCATTTAAAACTACTTGCCAAGCCTTAAACTCCACTTTTATTACATATGTCACCCCTAATAAAGTGCTATGTAAGTAAATGATAGAACATGTACTCATGTTTTGCAAAGGCCTACTACTCTTACAGGTTAGCATTGGGAATTCCTTAATACACCTTTAAGCTGTAATTCTCGATTAGAGAGGAACAGCTTTTTCTTGTTTCATAGGTTTGGAATGGCATTGATAAATCCTACTTACTGGTGAAGATGGATTTAACATTACTATTTTAGAAATGCCACTTTTAGAAAGTGGACATTTCTCTGCACTTACTGCTCTGTGTGCTTGACAGTCTGTCTCCAATATACGTCTGGGGAGGGTGACAGCTACACTTTGTGCATTTCCTCCAGACAGCCACAACACAGGAAGGATAGGTGTCTCTTAGTACCCATCTACATACATCTGCATTCTGATGGCCTTGCCTGGGCAGGATGGAAGGGAGTGGCTAACACTTCACTTGAATAGGTAGTGTCCTGTCCCCACACAAAGGGCTGATTTACCCCACATCGATAGCCCAGCAGACAGGACTGGGCTGAAAGGGGGACCTGTGCACTACAGAGAGCTGCTTTGAAGTCACCCCCACATCAAAGGAACTATAAGTACTGAGCCTGACCCACTACAATCAGACACTTCTGGATCATAAACTGAAGCTCTGTCAGAAGACTGCTGTGCTGCCTAAATAACTCATCTCATGACTGTAGACTTGGAAGGCCTACTTTTCTCTTGTGTTGCCTTGCTACCTGCTGATCTTCTACTCTGCCTTCCCTCCAAGTGATCTCCAAGGGCTGGTTGGCTTGCCTCCTGTTGCATGAGACTCAGAGATAACAAAGTCTCTACATCTGCTTCTGTGCCTGGCTCAATGGAAGCGGCCCAGATACTTGAAACATGGATTTCGACGCATCTCTGTATGCGTGTAAAAGAATCGGCGCATTGACCCAGTTGCGGTAGTGAAACTGTCACATTGGAACCAGTACTTTGCCTCCAGAAATCAACGCATTAGACATCGTATCACCATAGCTTGGTGAAATTGACGCATCCCCTCGACTGCATGGCAGAATCTAGCGCATCGCTCGACGCCTCTCGACTCTAGCACCCGTCTTCAGAACTGATGCATCACGTTCACTGCGTGGAGAAGGTCAACACATCTCAATGCTTGCGACCAAGAAAGGTACTTTATTCACCGGGGCTTGTATCCTGTAGTCGGCCTGCGCTTCTGCGAGGTCGGGTTACACTTTCCCGGTCCAGCACGACCTAAAGGAACCTTTAAGTACTTGCTCCCAAGTGCTTCACTGCATTTATTCTTTCAAAATCTTTACACATTGCCTCTTTAAGGTAGACTGACTGCTCTGTGCCAAGCTACCGGAGAGTGAGCACAGGTTATTGTTTTGTGTGCAACTAGCTTACCCTGACTAGGATTGTGGCTTCTGCTTGGACAGGGTGCATACATTTGCCAACCCGAAGCCCAATTTCTAACAAGTATTCGTTTATTATGCCTCTTGTAAATTAATTAATGCTATCCTGAACAGGGGTAAGAGGATCTATGTATTTTGCGATACAATAGTAGACAAACCTCTTCTACCTGGCAGCCTAGCAAGCTGATATCTATTAGACTCCTTGAGCTTAAATAGCCAAAGTTTAAGACTTCAGGTGCCACATCAAGAGATTCAGCCGTTTGGAATCTGGGTGTCTGATTTTTGGATCATGTTGGGGAGTTTTTGTGCGCTGACAAACATTTCTAATAGGGCAGAGTTCCAATCGCGGAGGAGTGTCGCCCCACTGCCTGGCTCAGAGCCAGCAAATGAAAAATAAAACTGTTCTAGCATAGTTTTATTTTACATTTGCCGGCTCAAAGCCAGCTGGTGCAGGGAGGGGTGGGGCACAGGAGGAGTGGTGCTATGTTTACACCCTAAGTGCGCATATGTGGTTTGGCCAGCCATCTCAGGCCGACCAAACACACATGCGCACTAGGTTTCTCCAGCCCGGCTGCATTGAACAGCCGGGTTAGAGAAACACCCCCCAGACTCCCTTGCCTGAGCGGAGTATCTTTTCAGCCCACTCAGGCCACTCCCTGCGCTGCTCTTCTAGTAGCAGAGCAGGGATTGGCCTGAGCAGTAGGAGAGCAGCGCAGGGATTAGGCGGAGTCTGTCCCAGGGGCTGCCGGGACCAGGAAGAGAAGAGGAAGCACCAAGAGACTGGAGACTTCAGGCAAGTTCTTTTATTTTTATATATTCCAACACCCGCCCACGCGCTCCCCCTCCGGTCTTCCTTCCATCCGCCCCACCACCCTTTGCCCTACCATGGCTGTCCTGCCTTCAGATCTAGCGAGGGCATTTGGTCGCCTTGTTAGAGTAGAGCTATCACATCCTGTGGTGTTAACAAGTAAAAATGTTCTGACAGGATGAATCTGTTGAATTGCCTGAGGTCTAGGATGGGTCTGAGTGAGCCATCCTTTTTGGGTATGAGGACTTAGTGTGTAAACTCCCTTGCCCTGCTGCTTTTGGGATACTGGCTGAATTACACCTTTTTGAAAGAGCACCTAAACCTTTTCTCATAGCAAGTGTTGGTGTTCACTACTTAGTGTGCGTTTGCGTGGGTGTATATCTGAGGGTACTGAAATGAGTTCTAAGCAATACCCATGTTGACTTTTCCCTAGTACACTATTGTCTGTTGAGATTTACTCCCAATGGGCTATGAAATACTGAAGCCTGTCCAAAAGGTGTTAAATGATCATGGGAAGGCGAGTGGAGTCACGGTTTGTTAGTAGAGACTGCTTTCCCAGTACCTCCTTTACCTCTGCCACTAATGTTTCTATATGTCCCTATAGAAAATACATTTGGTGCCTGTCTGTTGATTGTAGCATTGTTGCTGCCTCTGGCAAGATAAGAGGGTGTCCAGTGGTTTTAGCCCCTGCTCGAAACAGATGTCTTAGAAAGGAGTCCCTTGGTGTTGCTGTTTGAAGGGCACAAATGGATTTTGCTGTGTTTTTATATTTTTTGTTTTGCTTCTCCAACATTTGGTCAACTTGGAGATCAAAAAGATGTTCGCCATTGAATCAAATGTTGTTAAACTTCTGGTTTGAGGCCAGCAACACATGTCCAGGCTTGTTGTCAAATAAATATGCTTGTATTACCCCTTGCTACATCGTCAGTGGCAATGAGGGCCCAACGATTAGTGGTGTTGGAAATTGTCCTTCCCTCTGATACACGTTCCTCACACCCTTGTCTATATTGTTCTGAGAGAAGTTTAAGGAGATCATGTACCTCATCCCAGTCTGCTCTGTCATATCTAAAGAGCTAACCAAAAGAATTGGTGATTCTCCCATCCCTAGCCACCTTCAATGCTACTCATTTGCCTACAAAATCTATCTGTTCGCTCTCCTTATCTGGTGGGAGAGTCTCCTGTGCATTTGCGTGTGGTATGGGCCACTAATGAATCCAGTGGTAACTGTCCCCTGACACAGGGTGGATGATTTGGAGAGGATTTATATTTTTTTTATCAACCAGATGGTTGACAATTCTAGCATTTACAGGCTCTTTAAAAAAAAGTTGATGTCTTGAGCATTCCTTCCATAGGGCACTTTTGGTGTCAGGTAGGGCACATTCTCAAGGTTACATATGTGACTGAATTTGGGAAGTTTGTGGTCTTGCTGTGTCTAACTGCTAAAACTATACTAATAGATGGCGAATTTGAGTAACTCTGCTTGTTACTAATCTTGGAAACGAAGCATACGTGTAAAGTTAAGAGATTTTGTGTGACTTAGTATGAAGGGGTAATTGTGAAGAAACTATTTGTAAGATAATCTACTCAGCCCTCAGAGTATATATCATAAAGTCTAAATTACTTTACCAAATCTGAGCACGTCTGTAGGAAGGCCAGCCGTCAATGAAAATGAACGACTTATAAGCATAGAATGAACCACTAGGTGCTGGGGATGCAAGACAGTTGGTTGCAATTCAGAAGTCAGCTATGTCAGTGTGTGCAATTCCTAATGTTTGTTCTTGAATTCCAAACTGTTTTACATGTCCCATTACTACTGACACCAATTTGTTTTCAGTTTCCAGGACAGTTATACAATGCCGGTAGGACAAACAGCTTATTATATTAGTCTATCTTGGCTATTCTTCCACTATCTGTAATTTTGTGTGTTCTTCCACTATCACAAATTTAAAATGCATCTTGCATGTCGCAGAATCAACTCCCTAGCGACCACACCTTGACCACTATCCTTTTGTTACAGGCGAAGAGGACATGACATAACAGGATTTGTTGCCCACTAAAACTGTAGCATACTTACATGTTCTAACAACAGGTAGATTATAATTCTGATTAATCCATTTCATAATATACACAATAACAAATCGCTCTGGGCGACTGGTTCAGTGAAATTTCTGATCCTAACTTAGCTCTTTAGTAGCTGGAGCTGCTCATGTTATAGCGAAACATTGATGCTCTGAGGACAGCAAAGGTATGGGAAGAGACAGTTTGATGCACTGTGGGTGTCATTGGTGCCTGTAATGCTCGGAATGCGGTGGAGGAGTCTTTTGTGGAGGTGGATGCGAGGTCTGCAGGATATTGGAAGCTTAACCATGTTCTTTGAATTATAAGAATGAATCTCACTGGAGGGATCAGACTTATGTGTTTCACAGATTCAGTTTCATTAATGCATTGGCTGTACTGAAATGAAAGTTGGGATTTGAAGTCTGGGCTATGCATAACAGTAGTACCACAGCCAGTGGCCCACCCCAGTCCTCGTGGAACAAAGAGCCCAGGAGTATGACGAAATTTTAAATATCTCCCTCCTCCACACTCTTGTCCTTTCTGAGGAGAGGGTCACAGTCCTTGGCCCAGCCAGACTTTAAGGGGATGGGTGCTGGTCCCATCCCTCATCTAGGGTGCAAAACTAATGTTTCCTTCTGGAGAGGAATCAAGTTAAGACCCTACTCAGCCAATTTCCCTTGCGGGGTTTGGACCAGGAGCAGAACATAAGGAAATTTTGCCTCATGCAGTGGAGCAAGGAGACAGCGCTACACAAAACATAGGAGGTCATCTGCTATCAACCACCGATGCGCTGCTGAAGAGTAAATGGAGCTCTTGATACCACCACTTTCTGTATGCATTCTATCTAGCTGGTTCCCTGCAATTTTCACGAGCCTTAATGGACACCGTTAACAAAGTATTCCAAATGCACCTCCTCCCAGGAAACGTTCAGGCTCACCCTTAGAAGCTCTTCTGGAAGGTCGCCACCATCATTGATGCCACGGTTCATAGAGATGAACCTCTCCACACTTGGCTTGTCACGGACATTGGGATTGTGCAGACTAGTGTTCAACATGATGACGGCAAAGGATAAAACATAGCAGGTGTCTAAAAAGCAAAACCATGAGACTGTCAGAGGTAAAGTGTTTTACGAACTTCTGCACCCTCTCCCACCCACTTTTCTCCCCGTCATTCTGTAACCAAGGGAAATGTGAAGTGTTTTCTCACTGAAATGGCAATAAAAGAATGTTTACATTTTATTTAACAAAATTATCTCCAACAGGTCTATCTTCTAGAAATGGCGACAAATACTTCTTATATACACACAATGTAGAATCCTTCCAGTATTCTTTAAACTAATGATTCAGTCAGCGCCCAATCAAGATACTGCTCTCTCGCTTACGGATGCCCTCTGGCAGCCGCTGCACGTTCTTTCACAATCGAATAAGGTTGGACCATGATAAAAACAGTCAAATGCTTCAAAAAGAAACAATGTGGAAAGCACAAGTGCATAAAAGGCATTTTAGGACCAGCAGTCCGTACGAGAGGCAGACAAAAGGAGCATAGAGTTGAGCTGTATAAAGAGACAATGTTCCACCTTGAAGATGTGGTTAGAAGACAATACATCTGCAAGTACATAATGATCTACCCAAAAGCAGACGGTAGGGAACAGGGCACCTCAGAAAACAGAGACATATGTGAGGCACTGAAGCAGTGGCAGGGGACTTCATACAGTAAGTAAACTGCATGACGCAAGACATTAGGAAGAACATTGTTTTTTTTTTTTTTTTAAAAAACCTTTATTTGTGCATATGAAAAGAACAAATACGGGCCTACAACCGTCAGGCCGGCCACGGTACGGTTAAGCACAGATACAAACATTACATCCCCTGAGCATCCACGGTCAAGATTAGCAACGAGTCATGAGGTATACACTGGAGAGATCCTTGACACCAGGGGGAGGAGAAGTGAAGGTTAATTTTAAGGTTTTCAAAATAAGTTTATCAGGGAAAAATCAGTAAAGAATAAGAACCAAGGAGATTCGAGTCCGCAAAATAGCTTCACCACACGGGAGAGCAGCAGCATCATTAAAACGGTCATGGAAGGAAAATCTCAGGCAGTGAGGCGATGCAGTTATATAACAGGATAGTCACATGAGTAAATATGCACCCCTCCAGAGCCGCCCCCACTCAATCCACCCCACACCCGGACCCCGAATCGAAACAAGTATAGCACAGAAACATAAAAGAAAAAGGCCCATAGAACTAAGTAGAAACAGTGAATTACCCCCCCACCCTACACCAATGCGGAGGCTACGGCCTACCCCCCCCCCAGCATAGTGCCTGTCGCCCAATGAACCCGAAATATAGACAAGAGAGAAAGTAGGAATAGAGTAAAGAAAAATAAGAGAACAAAGAGGTAAGTGGGGAGGAGCCTACGTTACCCCAGAGCGCCCGAAACCATCGGCCAGCTATGGCCTCCACACACTGAGAACCCACTACGCCAAAAGCGGTCGTGTGAAGATAACGTGTCACAACAATTTAAATGAAGGCGAACAAAACCGCGACGAGTGCGCACAACATATGCAAACAGTTCCAATCCAGTCCAGTCCATCCGTGAGACCATGGCGATATAAATCAGTTCAGCCCTGGCCCGATCGCGGGCTTAAGATTACACCAGCCCCTACATGAAGGCCCCGCACCCCGTGCAGACAAAGACAATATGGCCGCTTGGGAGAAGATGGTGAAGTAGAGTCACAAAATGGCCGCCGACCATCTATAGAGGTCCCCTTGTGCACCACATAAAGTCCAGACCTGGCATGTAAAGTACAGGAGTTCCACAGAAAAGAAGCAGTAGGCCACCATGAACGGTTCCTCGAGGACGTCGGGTGTCGCTCTGCTGGATACTCTTGCGGGCACGGTGAGGCAGGCAACAACGAAGCAGGCAACAATGAACGGGGAGACAAAGTATCCGCAATTGAGCTGGAGAGCGATTGATCCTGGGTGCCGGTAAAGCCAGATGCAGGAACCAGTGTAGCACGATCATAAACAGCCATTGCGTCCCCGCAAGAGGACAAAAGCACTGGCAGACCCACGCCTTGTTGATGACAAACGGGGTGCTCACGACCCGCAGCCGACAGTATGGAGTCAAACCGCTCACTCAGCGCCTGCAAGCCAAGACACATTTGTAGACGAAAGTCCCGTAGGGCAGCCAGAACGGAGCCGCATGTCAGCGGAGGCTGCGCCCCCACATCGGTAGCAATCCGGGACGGCACTGCGGAGCTGGTGTCTGGTAGAGGGAGGGCGAAGCGGGCAGCGGGCGAGACCGGAGTAGCATCCCCCAGCCGCGAGCAGGCAATCAACGCCATGTTTTACCGCAGAACGGTACAGTGGCCAGGGGGGGGGGGGGGTCTTAGCAAGGAGGCAATTCCCCTCAGGTCTGCGCCGCAGCAGGGAAAAGCCAACAGTCGCTGCCCTTCCCTCGGGTTCTCTTTGCAGCCGACTAGGCAATAGAAGAAGGGGGTCTGCAGCCTCCCACAGCGCGGTCCACAGAACGGGGCAGGAGACCCGCCGCACCGGGGCTTACCCTATAGCTCCAGCCCATCCGGTGCTGGGTGCAGGAGGGGTCCGGGCGTCCCTCCCCCGGCTCATCCGGCGACAGTCCGTGGTGTGAGGTGGGACCGGGACCTCGGGGCTCAGGTGTACGCTAGCGGGTCCGGTAACTGCGGAGCTTCCAGGGGGCCGGCCAAGGCCACAATAGAGCAGGGGTCCAGTGCGGAGAACAAAAGCACCAAGAACTCCGGCGTCCGGGCGGGCTAAGACTCCGGGAAAGCGGCGGCGCGGTCAGCGCATCGTCGCACACGTTGCACCTCGAAAATCGGCGAGGATAGGAATCAGGATGATAGTCCGAGGCCAAGGGCCGACGGAGCCGGGCGCTCAAGCGTCTGCTCCGGTCGCCATCTTGGCTCCTCCTCAGGAAGAACATTGTTAAACAGAATTTCAAGCACCTTCTGGGCTCAAGAATCAAGCCCACAAATATTTATAGAACATGTGCACTAGGAATATAATTAACTATGAGCCTATGTTCAATGAAAACTGCTGAAAAAAACTTGAAGGGAAACCGGTTAAGCCTAAAAGTTTTCAAATCAAATGGACTAAAGCGTACACAGAGGAGGATACAAAGCAACACGTTTTTTACTCCTATGTCTAGGACCTTTGCGTCACTGAATAAAGATTGCGGTTAACGTTTTAAGGATTTGCAGACTACTTTGTGGCCCATAAACCGATCACCCTAACTACCAGGGCCCAGTCTTGGCAACGGATGCCAAGGATGCAGTCTTGGTAACAGACTAACATGTTTATATAAGAAACTTACTGGGGGTCCATAGGTTGCTGATGTGGCGATACTGTCTGGTAACTAGTACCTGGTTGGATGGGCACAGTTAAATCATTGGACTTAAGGTGCCCAAATGGCCTTTAAGGTGGGGACAGTGGCTAGCTAGTGTGCTACTACACTCTAGGAGTCCCTTTGGTTTTGTACTCCAAGGGAAGCACCCTGTAGGCAATGAAAAGCTGGTCACATCGAGGATATTTAGGGGTGGGAGCACCTACAACGTGCACAATAAAATCCAGCAGACATACTGGTTCTGGACAAAGGGAGTTTTGAACCAAGCTTCATTAGGTGATCTTACGAGAACTGAAGCAGCTTCCAGAATCTAGCAACCTCAGCCAGTTAACTAACCACATTTCGCCAGTCTTCCAGCGTTGGCTGAGGAGTTAAGTATTTATGTCCCAACCTTACGGGAGGGTCGGGACGATGCAGACTTATCCTTGCAGGCTTGTTGGGCTCAAAAGGGGGTGAAAAAGGCACAGGGGTGTCAAGAAACAAAGTGGTACGGAACGGGAAGAATTGATTTTGCCATAACACTATTTTTTTCAGTGCAAATGCAAACCGAAAACTAAGTGGGATACTTTGGATGGTAAGAAATAAGATGGCTATATTCCAAGGGGTCTTATTTGTGAGCAACGCATTTGACACCATCAGACAACTTAACTTCTGTAAATAAGCAACAAGCAGGAGAATTGGTTCCTTAAAGACCATCTAGGCCATCACTGATCAATATGGCTCGCAGAGTACGCTGCCTACGTAGTCCACCTTAAGATCCCCCTCATCTTCGTCCCATTCCAGGTCACTATTGTGTGTCGACCCCTTGGCCACAATCTATGTACAGCACTCAGTTGCCTCTAGCTAGATTTGAACTTTTAATACAACCACATATAAACAAATGCACAGTACATTTGGTTTTGTTACTCATCTCCACCTAAGATGGCATATTTAGAATAAAAACAAAATATGCAGCTGTTCCCTACCTGTGGATTGGAAAACCCCTGGGTTACACAGACAGTATCGTTGTGCAAACGCCTCCATCATGCGGTCAATTTTCTGGGCTTCTCCTGGCAACCGGAAACTCCACAGGAACTGCCTGGAGGGTATTAAAATGAAAGAAGCATAAGGGTGACCAAAAACATATAGGAACATGTCATGGTACAGACAGCACTCCAACCTAAAACACGGACACAAACCCCTTTCGCCTAATCTGAGCAAGCAGTGGAGAAAAGCTGAATGCAATAAGATAACCAACGGGGTAAATGAAACTGTCTTTGGGAACGACCTGTTACTGGCAACGGTACTACCCGCCCTCCTACCTCGCCTGTCAGACTCTGCCAAAGACCCACATAACAGGCAGCCCAGAAAATGAGTTTGTATTTCCACAATCTCGGAGTTACCAGTAACAGGCCGACCAGTAACTCGAGAGGAGGGGACATCAAACCCATTAGGATTTGGACCTGGGGATTACATTAAGAAATGAGTTATTACCGGCGGGGGCGAAGGCCTAGGGGAAGAAATTGCAGATCCAAATCCCTGTGTAATTCTTCCTTCCCCCGCACTTTCAAACGGAGATTTCGAGTAACTACGGCAAGTGAATCTTCTTGTGAAAGTAAAAAACACGTGTACTTCCGATACAGTGTAAAACTGCCCACTGGTACTAAGAATAAACACGTTTACATCCTTATCCCGCCTCCAGGAATTAGGAGGCTGCGCATAACGAAAGCCTTACTGCCTGGGCAGAAGAAAGGAGTGACTCTGCTTAAAGACGAGGAACGGGCACCTTTCCTGCCCGCCTCACTGCCTGGGCAGAAGAGAGGAGTGACGCTGCTTAAAGACAAGGAACGGGCACCTTTCCTGCCCCGCCTCCCTGACTGGGCAGAAGAGAGGAGTGACACTGCTTGAAGACGAGGAACGGGCACCTTTCCTGCCCCGCCTTACCGTCTGTTCAGAAGAGAGGAGTGACACTGCTTAAAGACGAGGAACGGGCACCTTTCCTGCCCGCCTCACTGCCTGGGCAGAAGAGAGGAGTGACGCTGCTTAAAGACGAGGAACGGGCACCTTTCCTGCCCCGCCTCCCTGACTGGGCAGAAGAGAGGAGTGACACTGCTTGAAGACGAGGAACGGGCACCTTTCCTGCCCCGCCTTACCGTCTGTTCAGAAGAGAGGAGTGACACTGCTTGAAGACGAGGAACGGGCACCTTTCCTGCCCCGCCTCCCTAACTGGGCAGAAGAGAGGAGTGACACTGCTTGAAGACGAGGAACGGGCACCTTTCCTGCCCCGCCTCACTGACTGGGCAGAAGAGAGGAGTGACGCTGCTTAAAGACGAGGAACGGGCACCTTTCCTGCCCCGCCACACTGACTGGGCAGAAGAGAGGAGTGACGCTGCTTAAAGACTAGGAACGGGCACCTTTCCTGCCCCGCCTCCCTGACTGGGCAGAAGAGAGGAGTGACACTGCTTGAAGACGAGGAAAGGGTACCTTTCCTGCCCCGCTCAGCTCTAAACTGAATCAATGAGTAGTCTAAGCGCTCAGCGAAATGAAGGGAAAGTAGATCTGTGCGAACCTCACACTTGAACAATCCTAGGACCTGCTCAGTATGAAAGGAAGTGGAGATAATATTAAACAAGCTCGAAGGCACAAAGCCCTGGTGTCTTCTCAAATGGGCTCCGGGCTTTGCATTTTGAAGCAAAGGACAGGGTGATGGAGCTACTAAAAGTTGATGTTTTAAATCTTGCCTGTGTAAGCACTCGCTGCACCTTAGAGATGTGCAGAACCAGAGCTTATGTGTTGCAGTCACTCTAAGCACCCGCTCTCAGCAGCTGGTTACAAGGGCAAAAAGCACACACAAAAAATAAAAAACGCAGTACGATCTCTTTCCCATTTCTGTTTCAATCGGTCAAATCGGACACAACCGCTGTCGAAATACCCAACAGAACTGTTTTGCAGTAAAATGTTTCCATAGTAGCATTTACTCTGGCAAACAAAATGAAGACATCACAATAGATGGGATTTTGCTTTTTCTAAGTCGATTTTAGCAAGCAGAAGGCGGATTCTGTGTTTGCTGGCAAGGTTTCAAAGTTCTGAGGCACACAGCCTCCAAACCCCCCAGTGGATGAGCTATATGTACTTCTTTCAGAGTCAAACTAAAAATCGTCATTGCTTTTCGCTGTTCACCACACGGTGCCTCCCTTGACTCAAACTTCCTGGGGATGAAAAAAAGGATATAAACTTTCATTTGTTAACTATCCATTTAAATATTTAAAAAACACAACAAGTTTAAGGTTTAATCAAACTGATTAGCCTTGCCTTGAATTTTCTCTCCCTCAAAGTCCTTACAATAGGGTACTCTTCACATTCCCACATAGGTTGCAAAGTTTAAACCAGTAAACAACAGATTACACCCACAGTTGTGGTCAAACACAAGTTACTTCCCTTCACTAATGATCTTCCTGATGGATACACTATGGAACTGGAGATTCCTCCCCTTTTGGATATCCCAACAGACGAGACTGGATCCGGAACGGTTCATATAAATTGCTCCAGTGCGCTTAGTGCGGAGGCCACTGGACACCTCTGCTGTCTTGCAGAGTCTCCGGAAGTGACGGAGCAGAGCTGCAACATTCAAAGAAACGGTTCAACTGCAACAGACTGGAGATGACAGTGTGCCAAATCTAACTTGGGACTTTTTAAAACCACAGGAACGAGAAGAACTGGAGGTACGGGGTGGTGAGATCAGTGGCTGGATAACGTTTTCACCAGAAACACTTACCAAAGTTAAGTAACTTGCTCTTATGATGTACTTCCAACCAAAGGTTTCTCATCTTTTGGAGAGACAGCAAAACACTACTTTGCATAGGAGGAAGGTTGGAAAAGTGGACTAGCACCAAGAAGTCCTGCAGGACAGAGTGGATAACAAGTCTTGACTGTCCAAGCAGTAGTGCACATTGAAAGTGTGCAGACCCCCAGTAGCAGTCTAGCAGTTTCCCAGGATTGGAATACCCTCACAAATGTCTTAGTGGCTGCCTTGCCTCTGGTGGCATGAGCATCCAGACCCTCAGGGAGTTCCTTCTTGGCCAGGACAAAGTAAGTTTTCATCCAGTGGACAATTCACATCAACAGGTTTAACTTCTGTACTGCCTTCTTCTTAGCACTGACAAAGCCCAATAAACCTGGTGGACGACCCAGTACTCTTGTGCGAACGACGTAAAAGCAGAGGCTCATTTTGAGCCAAGTCAGTGAAGCCTCTCCTCTCGTTAGAAGGATGTGGAGGACAGAAAAAGACAGAGGGTAATATTCTGACCCATGTAGAAGTCTGATACTTTTTTCATCAGAAAAAAAGCGTTGGTCTGCAGCACTAATCGGTCAAAGAAAAAAGTGGTATAAGGGGGCTGTACTGACAGTGCCTGTAGCTCAATGATGCGGCAGAAGAAGTAACTGCGAAGAACACCATTTAGATATCAGCCGCAGAAAAGCAGTGCACTGGCTTGAGAGGCGTGCACATGAGTAACATAAGAAAATGGTGTCAGCGGGAATATATATAGGAGTCTTTTTAGAACACACATCAGAATTGAGGACTAGAATGACAAAGGTTGGTTAGGCAAACGAAGAAAGGCTGAGAGGGCTAACAAAATCTTTTAGGGTGCCAGCTGCAAAGCCTTGCTTGCAAAATGATAGCACAAACATAACATCAGATTACTTGGCCTACAAAGTGTCAACTTTACGTTCTCTACAACAGGCCACAAACTTTACCCAACAACAGATTTGGTAGACAAGAGGCTAGCCACAAATGTAATATCTACTACTTCAACAGGGTGGATCAAAATTGGTCAGTTGTCACACTCAAATCTCTGTGCATCAAGGTGTAGGTTTTGGGGATTCAGGCGTAGGACTCTGCCCTGCTGCTAAGATAGGTAGTCCTTCCAAAGAGGTCAACAGATTGGAGGGCAAATGCTCAGTCAAGCTCAACAAATCAGGGTACCAAAGATTCCTTCCCAAATCTGGGGGAGTTAAGATGATATCATCTCGGTTTTTCATGATCATCTTTAGAATTCTGGGCAAGATGTATAGCAGCGGAAGGTGTACAGGAGACCTGCTCCCCACAGCAGATGGAATGTGCCTCGCAGGGAGTCACCTAGTGGAAACTTCAGTGCACAGCAATCGTGGCACTGCATTTTTGGTGCTGGCAAATAGATCAAACCAAGGCAATTGGGCAAAGCCTTGAGCCACCACCAGATGAAGACACCCCAACGTCTGCTGAACTTGTCCAAACTAGCATTCATTGAGCCCACCAACTGGTTGTCTACTAAAGAGATACCATCGAGGTCCAGCCATTTCCAAAGGCGCTTTGCGTCCTGACCTAGGGTCCCCAACACACTGTATTTTACAGTACCACATGGCCATTATCTTATCCATCAAGATCTGAACGGCTTTCCCTTGACAGATGAGAGGAAGGTCTTCAGAGCCAACTGAGAGGCTCAATGCTCCAAGAGACTCGGATGTAGCTTCTGCTTGCCACATCTCTAAAAAGTTGAGCCAGAATCATCAACTTGACTGTTAGGGATTCGCTGCAGGGGAGAGAAAGACTTGAATGCTACAGTGCCCAGGGTGGCCCCAAGGAAGTAACTCCTCTGTACAGGCATGAAGCCGGGCTTTGGCTCATTGATGGAGAACCCCGGGAATCTAAGAGTGATCATCTCTTAGAAGTGGTCCTCAACTGACGGAGGCAGACACCTTTGCAATTACTCATCGAGTCTGACATAGGAATACATGTAGTCTGACATAGGAAGATGGGCCACGACCACTGCCATAACTTACATAACGACCCAAGGGGCAGAGGTGAGGCCGAAGCGTAGAACGACAAATTGGAAATGTTGTGAACCCACCATGAACTAAAAGGTAGCACCTGCAGGTTTGCAGAATATACACATGAAATTATGTGCCTTGCAAGTCCAAGAGCAATATCCAATCCCCCGGATCCAGGGTGAATAGGACCTATGCCAAGGTCAGTATCTTATAATTGTCCTTCCATAAGAGGGCATTAGGAAGAAAAAGGTTTAAAACGGTCTTGAGCCTCCACCCTTTTTGGGGACCAAGAAGCAGTACAGTAACAAAACAAACCTGACTCCTACTGAATGAGTATGACCATTGAGGAGAAATCAATGTGACTACAGTGTAACTGACAGGTGAGGAAGAAGAGGAATATTGTTGTGCTTGGGCATGACCTCTGCCACCATCACACTCCTTTGAGCCAAGAAATGGCCGAGATGGCTGTTGCAAGGGCCATCATTGGCAGTAAGCGAAACTGTGCGAGCATCTTCTGAACTTCGAGTACTGCTGGTTGAGCTGCCAAGCTGGAGAAAACAAAATCGGAGGAGTGTCCTATAGCATGAGTCTCAGAAGAATTCCAACAAGGAATCAGCCTTTTCACCAAAAAGTCTGGAACAATCAAATGGCACGTCCATCAGCGATGCCGGCATGTACCCAGAGAATGCTGTGGTCCCATGCATGGCATCAGATCACAATACTTTTGCCATGGTACAACCCACACAATCTGTGTGCCCTTGCCAGCTTTCAAAATGTTGTATCTGACTGCATCTTGTAAGAAAAGTTTCAAAATTCTCTAAGAGCGACTGTCACGATCCCACTGGCCATCTTCAAGAGGGTAAGTGTGAACCATCCAGCAGAAAATTGAAATGTATGGGATCCAATGCCTATACGGGTTCAATTTGCTATTGGATGCTCTCAAGCTTTCTGGAGCAGAGTGCTGAATCAAAGTCTGGATTGCCAGCTTACAGGTGGAACGGAACACCGATTAGAGGAGAATGCTATTAAAGTTTGTGTTAGGACCTCTTTAAAAAGTAGCAAGATCTCTGAAGTCGCAGGCCCAGGCTGAAATATCTCAGTTAAAAGGTTTGCCTTAGTCATCAACACAGGTAGATGGACGTCCATTAGCAATCTGCAGATCTAAATAAAGACTAGCATTAGTCTGATGAGTGGAGTAAGAAATCCACCTCCTCATTGTCGTCATGTGGAACACTTCGGATTCTTATGCTGAGCAAGAACTACAATCAGAACAAAGCCTCCAGCCTTTATTGATACTGGCTGAAGTTGAGGCTGTGGACGCTTCATAGATGGGGTTTGCGCTTTGGTGAGTTCATAGCAAGACAGAGACCGGGCATGTGCGAAATTCATTCTGGATCAGAGATTGAGCCAGGTCTGGATCTGGTGCTTATGACATCAGGCCAAGGCACTTGGATAAGATGAGGTTTCTGGCAGCTGAGTGGAGGCGTGGGACAATCCAAGCAAACAGGTGGGTGAATTCACCCCAAGGTCAGTCTAGTCTGAACTCGCCTGTGGACGTCCAATTAGGGGGCCCTGTGGCCCCAGTCTGAAGAGACTGCAAAGGTAGTTGTAATCATCCTGAACAGTTTCAGCACTGCCTCTCTGAAGGCCGTATTTGCTGTGGGGCCGGCCAGGGGAACTGAGCGCACTGGGACCATCCTTGGAATAAGCAGGAGCCAGACCCTTAGAGTGGTAACTGTGCAACTTGTTCCCACTATGACTTATTGAACTTGTGGTGAAAGAAAACAGTCCTTGGACTCTGACTTGCTAGACGACAGAGAGCAAAGACAATCTGGGAGCTCGAGCTGGCCTGCAACTTGGAGCACCAGCATGTCGGACTCTAGAAGTGCGACCTACCTCCCTTCTTATGCTCAATGACACCACAGGCAGACATCATGTGGATTTGTTACGGACATTTGCTTTCTACAGTCAAGGCACAGTTTGAAGCATGTGGCTTTCAGGGGGAAACACATGGCCTACAAAAGGAAATTCTGACATCTGTGCATAAAATAAAAATAAAAAAATCTAGACAATTAGGAAGTAGTGTTCTGGATCCATGTCAAAGACTCCATAAAGAAAGGAATTGACATCCCAATGTAGAGGCAGCGCCAACATGTGGCTCTGCTCTGACACTTCTGGAGGTGGTGCAGGGCCACGATGCAGTCCTATAGCACCATCTGGAAGTGTGCAGAATTGCTATGAAAAACTCTGAATCCAGTCAGGCCTCTTGGGGATACGTAAAATGTGCAGAATCTCGCAATCAGAAGTATTCATCAGAAACCAGCCCTTTTGCCTTTGCCAATCCTGGGGAAAATGTAGCAAAAATTATTGCTTTCTGTTTAGAACATCTATAGGAGAGAAGAAATAGAATGTGAAAGACAATGTGAGGATTAAGAGCACCTTTCAGTTGTAAAATACTCCCTCGTGCATTCCACAGGAAGCATTTCCTAGAGGGTGTAATATTACCAACCAGCCAACAGCATGAAGGGATATACAAACTCATATGGGCGGAGGCAAAGTCCAACAAAATGCATTTTTTGGAGAATAAGTAACAGGTATGGTAGGCAACTATGCTGTTAAGGCAGAAACCTAAAATGGGGCAGTAAAATAAATTGGGTGGAGATGGGGATTCTGGTTCTGTCAAGGCACTGGTACTAGGAAGAGGACAGAAGTAATGAAATTGCAGCTTAAAAGGGGAGGCCGACTCAGCCAGCAAATCCATGTGGACAAGAAATTCCCACAGAAATGCACTAAAGGATGGAGAAGGCCAATAAGGGGAGGTTAGAATCAATGTAAAAAGTAGCAAGGCTACAAAGAAGAAGCCCCTGAGTACAGGGGCAAATGCATGAGGGAAGGAGGCGGGGCAGTGAGGCTAGGGCCTATGTGGGAAGAGGTAGCTGGCATGAAGGAAAGGGGAACATTTACACAGTGACCATTATCACTCCATCAATATTAAAACAAGCACTGGCATAGCCAATAGGTCTCGCCTTTTGGGAGCTTATAAGTATTTAGTTATGCAGCACAATATCATTGGTACAACAGCATCAACTGTTGCATGGCTAAACACTTAAAAGGTCCCAAAGGCTAGACCTATTGGCTATGCCAATGCTTGTTTCTTTCCTTTTTCCTCAATGCTTCACAGTATCGGCAAAAAATATGGGCAAAGTCAATAGGACGAGACACACTGCCTTTGCCAATGCTTGTTAAGTTCTGATGCCACAAAAGTAAAACTCACTCTTTCACTGTGTCCAATCAATCATGGTAAACTGTATCTTAATAAGGAATATAAATTCTTGTTCTTTATTCGCTGCCACAAACCAACAAGCTAGCGCGACCCACAACAGTAAATGGCAACATGAGGCAGTCAGTTGCAAATGACAGTAAACGATTGTCAGTAAACAAGCTAACTGAACAAAGCACGAGCCAACACAAGAACAAAGAAGAAACGCGTTACTTACCTGTAACAGCAGTTATCCAGTATTGGGGTCTTTCATAGATTAACATGCCTGAATCATTCCCCGTCGTCGAGACGGGAGCCTCCGGTACATAGAAAAGTAATGTCCTATAGACATACATAGAGAAAAATAGGCCTAAGGACCTCCCCTTAGTAGCCTACCCTTGTCCTTATGTAAAAAGGACCAAACTGTTAGAGCCAGCCAATCAGCTATCACCTCCCTCTAGAACCTTCCTGACAGGAGCCTCAGTCCCTCAGATTTTCGTACGCACCAAGCTAGGTAGGCGCAACACAGTTAGAGAGAGAGACGTGAGTCCTTCCAGGGGAGGCGGGAGGGTTGCATGTGAATCTATGAAAGACACCAATACTGGATAACTGCTGTTACAGGTAACGCGTTTCTTATCCAGTATTAGGGGTGTCTTTCATAGATTCACATGCCTGAATCAGAGTAGTTAGCAGTACATTATGCACATTTCCGATGTAATCATGCCATATAGTCATTTTAGACAATACACATATTACCATGCGACTTTGAAACACTGGCATACATCAATATATCATAGCAGCAAGAGATGTGCATACCAGGATGGCGGGATGTTGGAAGGCTCACCTCACTGGAATAGATGGCGAAGCACCGCCTGACCCACTGCTGCATCCTTCAGAAGTTCAGCATCCAGGCAGTAGTGTCTGGAGAAGGTGTGCGGTGACTTCCACGTCGCCGCTCTACATATGTCCAAAATCGGCACTCCAGCGAACAGTGCTGCTGATGTGGACATCGCTCTGGTGGAATGCGCTTCAACCTTAGCTCTCAAAGGCCGTCCGGCCCCGTCATGGCAGAATGCTATCGCTGAGGAGATCCACCTTGAGATGCTCTGTTACGTTAGAGGCATACCCATCCTTGGCCTACTGTAGGCCACAAAGAGCTGTGATGACTTCCTGAAGCTCTTTGTTTTGTCTATGTAAAATTTTAGACACCTTTTGAGGTCCAAGGAGTGCAGCGTCCTTTCTGCTGCGGTGGTGGGGTTTGCAAAGAAGGAACGTAGAACCATCGGTTCATTAAGGTGAAAGTCTGAAGGCACTTTCGGTATGAACTTGGGATTTGTCCTCAGCACCACCCTGTCCTGTTTGAACTGCATGAAGGGTTCCTGAATGGATAGAGCCTGTAGCTCGCTGACTCTCCTGGCAGATGTTAGAGCGAGCAGCAGAGCCGTTTTCCATGAGATGTACTTGATGGATGCTCGATGAATGGGCTCAAAAGGGTGCTTCATGAGTTGGTTAAGGACTAAATTGAGGTGCCATGTAGGTCTTGGGAAGGATCTATATAGTCCCCTTAGGAACTGCTTGATAAGCCTACTGGACCAGAGAGACGGACCTTTGTAAGTCCTGGTGAATCGTGAAATGGCCGCCAGATGCACCTTTATGGATGCGTGCGCCAATCCTGACTGTGTCAAGTGTAGTAGATATGGCAATATCTGTACGGGCGTGATATGGAGTGGGCTCAGGCCTTTCTCTAAGCACCATGTGCAGAATTGTTTCCATTTTAGAGAGTACGTCTTGTTGGTACTGTCCGCTCTTGCTTTTGCCAGCACGTCCCTGCATTCCTGCGGGATGTTTAGATGACAGAACTCTGTGCTCAGGAGCCAGGCCGATAACCTGAGCGATTGCAGGTTCGGGTATTGCACCTGCCCGTTGGACATTGTCAGCAGGTTCGGGTGCTGCTTCAGACGAATCGGTGTCCTGTTGGAGAGGCGATGAAGATCCGAGAACCAGTGCTGCCTCGGCCAGAACGGGGCAATTAGGATCAGGGTACAGGGCTCCGCCTCCATCTTCCTGAGAACCCTGGAAATCATCGGAAACTGTGGAAAAGCGTACGCAAATACGCTGAACCAACCTATGGAAAAAGCATTTCCGAGTGACCTTGGTTGGGGACGCCAGCTTGCGTAGTTTGGGCATTTGGCGTTCTCCTTGGTGGCAAACAGGTCGATTCCTGGGACTCCCCATTCTGAGAATATGTGATCCAGCGTACTCTTGTCGAGCTCCCATTCGTGGGAGAGGGATTTCTGTCTGCTTAGGGCGTCCGCAATAGTGTTGTCCTTGCCCGGGACATGGTCCACCCTGAGCGTGATCCCCTGGAGTACAAGCCAGTTCCAGACCTTTTGCGATTCGCGTGATAGAGTGAGCGAACGCGTTCCTCCCCGTTTGTTGAGATAGTGCATCGTCGTGGTGTTGTCCGTTCTGACGGGCACCTGGGAGTTCTGGATGCGTGGTAAAAAGGCTTCTAGCGCCAGATACACAGCCCTCAGTTCCAGAAGATTGATATGGAGTTGCTTCTCCTGATTTGTCCATTTGCCGCTTACTTGGAGGTCCTGTAGGACGGCTCCCCAGCCTTCCAGGGATGCATCGGTGGTGATCACCAGAGGTGCTGCTGGAAGTAGGAATGGCAGTCTATAGACAAATTCTTGTGATTTCTCCACCATTCCAGGCTCTTGGATATTTGCGGTGTTATCTTCACAATGTCTTCGAAAGAACCTGTACTCTGTGTCCATTGGTTCGTGAGGGCTTCTTGCAATGGACGCATCCTGAGTCTGCAGTGAGGGATGAGGAGTATACAAGAAGACATCATTCCTAGGAGTGATTTGTAGGTTCGAACTCTTAGGGACTTCTTTGATGCCACAGCCGTGGCCAGAGATATTATTTTGTTTATCCTTTCCTTGGAAGGAAATGCCCTTGCGCATTCCGTGTTCAAGGTCGCCCCGAGGAAGGAGATGTTTCTTGTTGGGGACATGCAGGATTTCTCGTGATTGAGAGTCAATCCTAGTTGTTGAAAAAGATTGGTGCAGGCGTTGGAGGATTCGGTCGCGCCTGCAGCTGAAGGTGCCTTTACCAGCCAGTCGTCGAGGTAGGGGAAGACTTGGTGACCCATTTGACGCAGGAAAGCTGCCACAGGTGAAAGGCACTTGGTGAAAATCCGCGGTGCGGACTTGAGGCCAAACGGTAGGACCTTGAATTGGTAGTGCTGTCCTGCCACCTCGAATCTCAGGAATTTTCTGTGCCCCCTGGAGTATCGGGATGTGGTAGTAGGCATCCTGGAGATCCAAAGAGGTCATAAAATCTCCTTTTTCTAGAATGCCTAGTATTTCTTGGATCGTCACCATCCTGAACGACTGACTCTTCAGGAAAGAGTTGAGTGCCCTGAGGTATAGTATGGGCCTCCACTTTCTCCTTCTTGCGTATAAGAAAGAAGCAGGAATAGAATCCTTTCCCTCTCTGAGACGATGGAACTCGCTCGATCGCTCCTTTCTTCAACATCGCAGATATTTCTTGGAGCAGCAGTCGTAGATGTTTGTGCGGAAGCCTGCGGGGAGGGGTTGCAGGTGGGATGGTGGTGAATTCCAGGGAATGGCCGAATCTTATTAATTGGAGTACCCAGCGATCTGTGGTGATGAGATGCCAATTTTCTAGGAAATGGGTCAATTTTCCTCCAATCTTTAATGAGGGGATATAGTTGCTGGACTGGCTAGAGTAATTGGTCACTGGCGTCCGCCAGTGCCCCTCTTCTGGTTTTTGCCCCTGAAGGTTGATCTCCCATAAGAAGTCTGACGACCTTGTTGCTGCTTCTGTTGGTACTGGGATTTATTCTGGTAAGAATACGAGGACCTATTTTGATAGGATCCCCTGTAGGAGGACTGGCCTATGGATTTGTTGCCTCGAAAGGACTGATTCCTTGCCTGCAAAGTACCAAGTGCTCTAGCAGTATCAGTGTCTTTCTTGATCGCTTGGAGCGCCTCGTCAATCTTGTCCCCGAAATGGTGTTGGCCGTCGAAGGGCATGTCCAGCACCTTCGTCTGCACCTCTTGCCTGAATGATGTTGCCTTAAGCCATCCCTGACGGCGCAGGACTGCTGCCCCAGCTAGTTGTCGAAAGCCCGTCATGGCCACATCTATGGCACAATCAATGATCTCAGCTGCCGAGGTTTGACCCTCCGTAAACAGTGCCTTGACCTCCTCCTGAACTGTGTCTGGCAGTTCCGCTATATATGGGGCTATATCTTCCCAAAGCTGGCGGTTACAACGCCCTAACAGGGCTATGGAGTTGGCCACCTTGATGGTCATGGCCGATGTCGTAGTAAACCTTTTACCGATTGTGTCAAACTTCCTGCCTTCCCTGTCCGGTGGGGCTGACAGAGGAGAGGAAGGGTTGCGAGAATTCTTTTGGGCCGCCTGGGTTACGACCGAATCCGGTTTCGGGTGCCCATTAAGGCAAGCTGGCGCCGTGGATGGAGCCTTGTATTTTTTATCCAGGCGTGGAACAACCGCAGGTACAGAGGCGGGCGTCAGCATCAGTTTCTTTCCCTGGTCCCAGAGAAAGTCTATTATTGGGATCGACTTCGTTGTCTTCCTTGTTTGCTCCTTGAAGTCATGTAAGAAGCACTCGGTCTCAGTCGATTCCATCACCATATGAAATCGCTTCGCTGCTCTTTCCACTATTCTATGGAAACCGCCAATGTCCACTGGCGGTGAATCTGCTTGGCGCGGTTGGTGTGAAGCTGGGGAAGATGCCACATACTCTTCCTCCTCATCGTGATCCGTGTGGTCTTCTTGGACTTCCCCGTCTTCCATTTCTTCAGCCTCCTCATCTGATGAATCTATCACCTGAGGTGGCACTTTCTCATGGCGGACCCGAGTAGTTGTCCGTGTCTGTTTTGGGACTGCCGCCGGTGTATTTGCAGTAGGCGTCGGGCCCCCTGTCTCAATTGCCGGCGATTCCGGGAAACGTTGTTTGTAGTCCTGGATAAGGTATTTAAGGTCATTTACAATGGAAGCGGGAAGGCATACCATCGGGGTGACCTCCGTGCGAACCTGAGCTCAGAAAGAGTGTTCCTGGTAGCTCATTTCCTCCTGTTCTTCGTCCGTGCTCTGACATTTCACGTGAAGGTCTGAAGGGGAAGTAGCCTGATCCAGGAGTTCTTCTTCAGATTCCTCACTCTGGAGAATCTCCGTAGGCAAATGAGTTTGCACCTTACTTGGTGACGTTGTTTCTGGTGTAATCTGCTTCTTGGTCAGTTTGCCAGACACAGAATCTTTTGCAGGATCCCCTGCCGTCGTCCTTGGTGTTGTCGACGGTGGTAGGGTAATAGACGACGTTTCTATGAGCTTGGATTTCTTCCATGGCTCAGTAATGACCAGTGTCAACGACGATTCCTCCGTCGACGATACCCTCGTCGACGGCATGACCTTAGTCGACGGTACCTCCGTAAACGATATTTTCTTCGTCGACGATGCGCTCGTCGACGATGCGCTCGTCGACGATTCATTCCTCGTCGACGACTTCGGCGTCGACGTCTTCGGCGTCAACACTCCCGTCGACGGGGGGCTCTTCATCGATGATGTCGCCGCCGACGGGGCAATCTTAGTCGTCGACGAACTTTTGGACGTCGACGACGGCTTCAGCAGAATTATAGATGGAATAGGTTTACCTGCTGACGACGATGAAGGAGTGGTCGTCGTCGACAAGACCGACGCTGTCGTCGTTGACACAGTCGTCGTCACTGTGGAGACAGAAACTGGCGCCACAACTCTTTTTTGCGCTGAGGAGGATGTCGCAAGTTTGCTGGACGACTGGGTAGGCTTCTTAAAAGTCTGAGAATCCTTTTCAGACACTGAAGATTTTGTCGATCTCGCCTCTGAAGACTTCTTTTGTGCCTTTATAGGAGGAGAGTCTGAGGGGCCAGGGGACGCCACTCTTGGCCTCTTCAGGGAGACTTCAGAAGTCCTTGAAAAGCTTCCCTCTGAGGATTCCCAGTGTCCCTCTCCTTAAGCCTGTCCAGCCAGATGAGCAGGCGACCCTCTCTGTCCCTCAAGGTCTTGTGAGGGAAAGACCTACATATCTTACAGTCTTTAGGTATGTGGTCAGGATAAAGGCAATATAGGCAGAGGTCATGCTTGTCATCCACATGTAGCCTTTTCTTCCCACATGAAGAGCAGGCCCTGAAAAGGGCTTTCTTCTGGGATTCAGACATGCCAGAATTTTGAAGAAATAAATCACTTACTGCAGTGATAAGTGGCTTGAAGTAATCCTGTTCAAGCTTTTGAAGAAAGAACTCACTGTTAAAAGTGAACAAGTTGGTTTTGAAGAGATCCTGAGGAGAACTCAGGCTGGAGACTCCCTAGCACAACGTGCGGTAGAAAATCTGAGGGACTGAGGCTCCTGTCAGGAAGGTTCTAGAGGGAGGTGATAGCTGATTAGCTGGCTCTAACAGTTTGGTCCTTTTTACATAAGGACAAGGGTAGGCTACTAAGGGGAGGCCCTTAGGCCTATTTTTCTCTATGTAGGTCTATAGGACATTACTTTTCTATGTACCGGAGGCTCCCGCCTCGACGACGGGGAATGATTCAGGCATGTGAATCTATGAAAGACACCCCTAATACTGGATAAGATAAACAAATTAACAAATGATATGTTTATAGACTCAGAAGGAAGGCGGCCACCGTCAATTAGTATGCGAGGTCAATGGAAGGGTAGGATGAGAAAAATGAAGCTGGATTTAGAAACAAGCGTGACGTGGTATGTGCATTTCACCACGCCAGACCCTGCTGTTATCTTTTCCACTGAGTGAAACTCGTTAATGGTGCAGGTACCAAGGGCAGCAAGGGATCTATTGCAAAGTGACACCAGGATCTGCAAGTGGAAAAACAGAACTAACAGAGGGCGCTTCCAGTGAGAGGAATGGGTCTGAAATGAGCCCTGGCCGGCCACCGAATAAAACACTAATAATAGAAAACCTCGCGGCTCCACATGCCCTCCCTGAAATAAGATACCATTGATAAATACAACACGAGCATAGAAAGGGCATCATATTCTTGGTGGCTGCAGTACTGCAGCCAAGCAATCCTGGTTACAAAGGACGCGAGTGGTGCACACGCGACGGGAAAAGTGAAAGCAGGCTGACGAGTGGTGTGCGATGTGCACGCACCATGACGGGAGAGGAAAGCCAGATGGCGCCTCTGCTCGTCATTGTGCACGTAACTGCACGCTCTATGCCAACCGGTCGGACTTTTGAAAGCCCACTTGCTAAATGTCTCGCCAGAGCAGCGCATGCGCTGGCTTAGGCAAGACCTAAAAAGGCTAGCAGTCCCTCCAGAAAAAAACGAGGGTACAAGAATTGCAACAAGCGGTACAAAGCAGGTCAGTGTGTGTTGAATACCGGGGATAGTGGGCAGGTACAGGAGGCTTAGAGCCAATACATGCCAATGAAACAAAGAAAAAAAAAATGGGGAAGTGGGTGTTAGATTAAGGGACGGTGGGGAGTGCAGAGGGAGTGAGAGAGCCTTGAATGGCAGAATGAGGGGTTAGAGGAGTAAGGTAACAGGAAGAGGGTGGAAAACTTATTAGGAGTATGAGATTCAAAAAGGGGGACAATGGTAGTGCTGGTGGCTGTCAGGCAATCGTGGTGGGTTTTGCAAAGGAGCAGAGACGTTTAACAAGGTTAGGTGGCAAGGGTGAAGAGGGTCAAGGGGAACAGGAGGTAGATGAGATTAAGGAAAAGGCAAATGGTGGCTGCTTGATTGAGTTACTAAAAGAGGATGGGGGGCAGCATTATCAGGGGGGAAAAATAAATCACACTGGGTGAAAAAAAAGAGGAGAAACAAGCCAGTGGAAAAGTGTAGTTTAACGAGCCCTACAGTAAGCCATGGATGACTTTGGCAACACTCCCTCCCGCACTTGGAGGATATATTATAAACCAAAGCTTTGGCAGTGAAGAACGAGAATGTCTGGTCTACAGAGATCAATGAAAAAACTTTGAATTAATGACATTCTTTTAACTCAATCAGATCAATGAACACTTCAGGGACTTTTCCACAGACTAAAGTTTGGACCAATGGTTCAGTGTGCAAAGGCTTATGTTTACTCATGGGCTTAATTCAGCAAAACAGTAAATCCAACAAACGCTGACAAGACATGGTGGTTGTCAGCAGGAAGTGGCGATGCAGATAGTCACTTCTGCAAAACCCCACATATATCTCCTTATAGGTTTCCTGAACGAGGCTCTCAGCGGTACCGCAAAGTGCTTGCCCTCTTCCGCTACAACTTCCTCCTTTGAGTCCGTGAGAACGAAGGCACCCTGAGGTTTCCTGGCACCACTACTGACATTCATCCTCCACCACCCATGCCAGTACTCACCGCAAGGCCTGCACCAGATTCAAGTCCGTGAACTCATGGAGGTCCACAAAGGCATGCAGCACCGAGATGTTGAAGTCTTCCCTGCAACAAAGCACGAAGAGGAGTGAGGGGACAGAAGTATACAGCTAGGCTACAAAAAGCGAAAAAACAACACCCAGAGCAAGAGCGAATTCACACACATTTAGGCGACAATGTTTTGTAAAATGAAAGCCCAGAACTGGAATCCGAAGTTCTTGATGACATGGAGTCAGTCATCCTATACACTAAATTGATTTGTTTTAACTATCATCATCATACTTCTTTATTCGGTTTTACAAGATAGAAAAAACCATAAAAGCAACGTATCAGTTAAAAACATTCTCACAATGTTACAGAATTACTGTAATTAAAAGGAAAAAGGGCAATTCCATACTAAGATTGTCGTCACTGTCTGTACATTTGATAAAAAGGAAGTCATCCAATTCACAGATAAGACTTTTCAGAAATTTGTTCTATGTTTAAAAATACATTTTTTTTTTTTTGATAAACTTCTTTTTATTGTGTTTTGCGGCATAAAGAACAATATCAGGAATAATATACAGCAGTGCAGTGAACAAGGCATCAGTATCTGCAATCAGGAAAGCATCAACAGGCAAGTGCAAAAAAATTGACGACATGATAGCAGGTACATTCAGAATCTAAAAACTGAAGTCGTAACATAGCCGGGCGACAACGCCTGAGACCCCAAAATTTCAACAGAGGTACTAACCAAAGTTTACGATGACCATGATAAAATTTACAGAACAGGACAGTGTGCATAGTCGTCTGTTCTGATAATTCATCGCAGGGGCATGGCAAGAGAATTGGGTCCCAACTGTTTCTTACAGGAAAAGCGACTAATCGGTGAAAAAGATTTAACCTGAATCTCGTCAATAAAAGTCTCTCAAAAACTTTGAGGTCAAGTGTCAGGTAGGGCTGAATTAGCAGGGTGGTCAGAACCGCAATTGCATGTTGGGCAGAAGCTTTAATTGCTTCTTTCGTGAGCCTTAAAATTTCTAAATGGCTCAATGCCCTAGCTTTCAGATCCTTCCTTGAAATCTCAGAGATTGTCTCAGGTAATGTATAGTAAGACTCTAACCCTAAATCAGTTAGAAAGTTTCGTACATAGAGGAGCCAACTAATTTTCCCTGAGTGATCTAGTAGCATACAGTCCGTCATGATTTGTTTGGTTAATAGGTTCTTTTCAGAGATCCATATTCGTCGCCAAAGAAGGAGTGGATGAATTTTTACCAGGTCCCCTAAATACGGGATCCCCAGTTCCATGTGGCATGCTAATATGGAAGAGCATTTGGGTGCCACTAAAAGGAACCTTAGGAACGTGTTTTCTGCCACCTGCAGGGCACTTATGTCAGCGTGCCCCCATACTCCCGCCCCATACAGGGCTATTGCCTGGCATTTAGCACTATAGATTTTTAGAAGTTCTACCGGGGACCTTTTACCCAGCCTTTCGGAGAAGCTTATAAGTGCAGCAGTGGCTCTCATGAAAGAATGTTTTCATGCCTCAACTGCGGCTTTCCAATTCAACTTATCATCCATCATGATGCCTAAGTAGGGATAATGGGCCGTGACTTCAAGTTTTTGTTTATTAAGAAATATATCTTTGACCCGTTTTTTCCCTGTACCGGCTGCCATTAAATATGTCTTTATGTTTATATGTAAATCAAGGCTCCCCATAAAGTCTGCATACCTATCCAGAGCCTTCTGTAGTTCGCGTGTTTAACTAATTATCTGTACTGAACAGCAGTGCAAAAGGAATAAGACATCAAATTCTAGTTATGACAGATATCAGTTTGTCAAATCCTTGACTGTGCTGAAGATTGAGTAGTCTATGACACTGCACAGACCGGTAAAAGGGTCACTAGAGGGATCTGGTGGGGTTTTTCTGCTGTAAATGTATGTGTCACAAATTAATCAAATACTCTTTTACCAGCTTTACAGCAGATGTGTTCTTCCAGGTTTTCAAAGGAATCAATTACAGGCAAGCGTTGGTCATCCCTCCAGAGTCTGTCTGCAACTGTGACTTGTTATTTTCACTTTCAAAGCATGCACACACCACCACATACCAAGGAGGGACACCTTCTATGGAAAGAAAAACGCGGATGGAATGCAGCGGATATGGTCATTACCAGTTCTTAACAGAAAGTAAACAGAAAACTAGAGAAACAAAGTCCTTCTCGCTTATTAGGCCGGAAAAAACACACTGACTCCTGGAGGACACGCAAGCTGTGATGCCCCCCTACAGAGAAATGCGGTCAAGTTAAACATTTTCTTCTGTCTCTTGGAAATTCCTTTCAGCTCAAAAGTATGGGTAACTAAAACATGTATTTATGTATGTGGTATTTCTTTAGAGCAACCTAGCCCAAAAGTAGCAGGAGAACTGTACAGGCAGAGATACTCAATGTGTAATAATAGGAGGGGAAACCTTTGTCTAAGAGCAAGAGTAGACTTACTGCATCGTGATACAAACTCCACCACTTTTTGAAAAGTTCATAAGCGGAGGGGTGGAATTCCATACAGAAGCGTAGAGATTATAGCCAAGTTAGACAAATCATCGAGCTCAGCAGTGGGTGGTCCAGGGAACGCCTCTAGACAAACCAGCTTCCCACACAGAGACAAAGGGGCGGGCAGTGTAAGAAGTGCAAAACTACAGTAGAAACAATGAAAGAACAGACAAAGGGAATTAACGAGAGGCAAGTAAGAAAGATTATTTCATAAAGCGCGCAACTACCAGAGGGTGTCTTAGTGTTGAGATAGGAAGACAGAAAAGACAGTCAGGCTGGAAAAGAGGCACTGAGATTAGCTGAAGGATTCAGTAAAGAGCAAGTTCTTCAACTGCTTCCTAAACTGCAGAAGGATGGGTTGGGAAAGTAGGGTTGGAGGCAATGAGTTCCAGAGTTTTTCCGCACAGATGGAGAACAGCCTTCCTCCCCATCTAGCTTGGTGTATTCTAGGGTTAGTTGCCATTCGGGCTGAGCTTGATCTAGGATGCCTTCTAGGTGTGTACCAGGACAGCTGTTCCTGAAAGTAAATTGGACCGGTCTGATGGAGGACTTTATGGACCAGGCATAGTGCCTTGAAAATTATCTTGTTTCTCACTGGGAGCCAGTGCAAACCATGCAGCGATTGGGATATAGATGCAAACATGGGCATTTTTAAGAACATTCTTGCAGCTACATTCTGTAGAGATTGAAGTTTTCACCAGATGTTTATGGGTGCCCAAATACAGAGCATTATGGTAATCCATCTTCGAGCAGATGAGTGCCATCATCACTGTCGTTTGCAGATCCAGGGGAATAAACGGGAAACATTTTTTGAGGATCTTAAGCACAAAGAAGGCAGAGGAGGTGATCTGATTTATTTATTCTGAAAAACATAATTTGGTGTAAAAAAATTACACCCAGGTTTCTCGTTTTTTGAACCGGCACTGGTAAAGGGCCTAAATTCAAGGGTCACCATGAAGCATTCTAGAAGGTGGTCTCATTTCCAAAAAGCAGAACCTCTGTTTTCTCAGAGTTCAGCTTCAGACAGCTTGTTTGCATCCAGCTTACAATTGGAGACATACAGCTTCAGAAATTGTTTGCCGCCTTTTTAACATTCGATCAGATAGAAACAACAATCTGTGTGACATCGGTGTAGGAGAAGAACAATAGTTACTTAACTGTAATCTGTGGTTCTCCAGTATTGGTGTCTTTCATAGATTCACAGGGGTTTTTGGTTGTTATATGCATAATTATTGCTTTTCTATGTACCGTGGGACTCCCACTCCGACGACGGGGAATGATACAGGCATGTGAATCTATGAAAGACACCCCAAATACTGGAGAATACTGCATGGGCACAACTACAAATGAGATTGATAAGGGGAGTAACATTAATATTAAAAAAGCGTAGGGCTGAGGGAAGATCCCTGGGGCACACCACAAGGGAGGGAGAAGGAAGAGGAACTGGAGTCTCCCATCTCCACAAGCTGGTGGCTATCACTTAGGGACAAGCTCAGCTGAGCCAGTGCAGAGTTCCTAAAATCCAGCGAAGAGCTGATTTACGAGGAGTGAGTGGTCAACCGTGTCAAACGCGTCAGATTGGTCTAATAAAATCAGTGCAGCTTTGCTGCCCTTGTCGATTACCATTTTCAATTCCTCAGAGGCTCCTACCAGAGCCAATTCAGTACAGTGGTTTGCTCTGAAATCGTACTGTGAAGAGTCGAGCAGCTGGTTAGCATCTAAAAAAGGATTACATTTCCTTGTTCATTGCCTTCTCTAATGTCTTGGGAGGGAAAGAGAGGGGAGATATCAGCCTATAGCTTTCCACCTGTTTGGGGTCCATAGAGGGTTTTTTCACAAACAGGAGAATGGAGGCCTTTTTCCATAAGGCCAGGAACTGCCCTATAGTTAGTATCTCATTCAGTAGTTCCACGAGTGGACCAGCCATTGAGCCAGCGATCAGATGAAGGACCTTGGGAAGGGGAGAGACAGGGGGGCCGGACTTAATGATGCTAATTACTTTTTCCTTCGTGAAAAGGGTGAACCTTTCAAATTGCGGGATATCTGGGCGCCTGTGGAATTGCTGTAGATCCAGTTCGTCAGAATGGGTTGAAACACCTATGTCCAGGGTGTTCAGGGAAAGATTAAAATCTTGAAAGATAGAATTGATATTGGACTGGAAAAAAATAAAATCGGCCAGCTTCTTGTAGTAGGATTCATCAGGGTTAAAGGCACCAATGTTACTCCAATTTGACAGATTTGACCGTCTTGAATAGCTACCTGGTTTTATTTGAAGCTAAGCTTATCTTTTCAGAGAAGTATTTAGTCTTAGCTGCTTAAATTAGTACCTTGTACTTAACGAGTAGAGATTACATTTGGAGGTCAATGGGAAGATACCAAGAGGCAACGAGATGGGGAAATGGGTGTAGTAAAAAATAGAACAGGCTACAAACGACCGACTAGAAAGCAGAAGGGGTTCGAGGCTGCTGGGGCAGAGCACAAGGCTGAGGCAGGGCAAGAGGTGGGCATGGTTATAGTGTACATAAAGGACTGCATGGAGGACCAAGAGACAGCCAGGGAGGGGCAGCTCTGTAAGAGATGCAGAGGTGTGGGGGCCATGCAGAGTGGACAGAGACAGCTAAGAGAGCCCAGGGTTCTAGCACAGCACACTAACAGGACTCACTACCGGGAGAAAGCAAGAGGGCGCAAGAGGACCAAGCTGGAGAAGAAGCTACAGCACAACACCGTTCTTAGATACTCACTGGACTTTTTAGGGAAGAGCAAGAGACCACTAGGTAGGGACAGGGCAGTAGGGCAAGCAGACCTCTGTTGAGCCACAGAAAATAAAGCAAAGCTGGACATGGACCCGATAAGGCAACTCCAAGCTTAAAGAGAGAAGAAAGTGGTGCTGGGATTTCACTGGTGCATGTGGGATTCATTATATAATGTTATGCTAGCAGCAGGATTCAGCTGCTCCATCCACACCCACAAACCCCCCCCCCCCCCCAATCAAGCCCAACACATTCTCTAGTGCCATGCGTGCCTCTTACCGCTCGCCCAAGTAGTCCCCAATGGCAGTCTTGTTCAAGCCTTCCCCCTTGTACAGGAACCTGGCGATTTCCTCTGGCGTGTTCTTCAGAAGATCATTTTCCTGCAGAAACAGGATTCCCTATAGAGAGAAGTTGAGTCAGAACATGAGGAAATCGAGCACGTGTTCCACATCCGGGCCATACAAGAGCGTCTGGGAAGAAATTACTCAGTCCAGATCTGCTGGTAAAAGAAATCGCGTGTGTCTAAAATCTAAAGCATTCAGACAGTATCTGAAGGCAACCAGCGGTGGGTGTGCCTCATGCTCTTGAAATGAGTCAGACCACAGTTAGTGCTGGTTAGTGTTTTCCACAAATATGATACAAGCACTAGCAGGGACAGAACAAGCTACTTACAAGCTGCGCTGTCTGAAGCAAAAGACTTCAGGTATCAAGCATATTCATACCCTGGACTAGTTTCAGTGACTGGCAACAAGTGTAACTCACAGTCTAATATGCGCCTTCATTCTATGCTTGCAAAGCAGCAAACAGACAGACAGACCACAAACTCACACTGCAGATTTCTGACACCTATTTTATTCTCAATTTTCCTTCCATTGGCCAGGATTGCCTATCATCTAACGGGTCTGCCTCCACCATATGCTTTTCTAATTTCGTGTAGCAAATGTTATAATAAACGCAATTACAAGAAGGAGCTAGTGATACCATGCATCGAATATGGGTGTAACTTATAATGCTAGCTTAGATGTCAGTTGCACATCAGGCAAAGCCCATTTAAATGTATCCGTATCACTGCTATGGGCTACCTTATGGAGAGTGGCACATGAAGCCACAACATGTCAGAAGATTGCACTCCCCCTCCCCCCTCCCCCTCCCCGTTCATGGTTTAACAAAATGTGCAGGATTGAGCAGAAGCAGCTCACAAACGTATTACAGGTTAAGCATATTACTGTTCAGTAACTTCTTCACATTCACTTATATACATGCGCAAGGAGCCCTAGATGTCTTAGGAGAAAGCAATCGCCAGTGTAAGTGAAACTTGAGTTACTGCACAGTCACACAACCAGTTCCTCATTTTCAATTACGGGTCTCGCATCCCGATCAGGGCTTCTGTAAGCCTAGCCAGCATTAAACCAGCGCCACAAGTTTCAAGACTTGTATTCATTTTTCAAATTAGTCGAACATAACGTGTGTGTGTGTGCGTGTCGTGAAAAGGTTTTTCGTTACCTTTGGTATATTTGACTCTGAACCTCGGCTTGCCTTTGCTGCCCCCCTTTAGGTATGGCCAACAAAATGTGCCCATGAGTTGCTGGTTTGCAGGAGCATCGTCATTTTCCACCCCCCAATATCTGGGTCTTTTTTTATTTCCCTCAACAGGTCATTCACCTGGGGATGTTGCATTGGTGCCTCTGTCTCAGCCAATGAAATCCATCATACTTTGATGATATTAACACTACTGAGCTGGTGATTCACTTGCTTTCTTTATCTGGGCGGTGGGGCATCTCTGTTGCCTGGGCTGACGTCATATTTCAGGCTGTATGCACCACCAGGGAGTATAGGGAAACGCGTTGAGATACTGCACCAGGTCGTTGGATCCCTGTCTCAACTCAAGCATTTCACGGTCCGCCGTGTACGAGTCAGCCCTTCTGTCGAATACCTTCAGGAATTCCTCGCGAAAAGCACCCCAATCACATAAGAGGGGGTCGTCCCTGCTCACCAGAGGTACGGCCCATTGTGCCGCGTTTCCAGCCAAATAGGATATAAGGAAAGCCACACGAGCCTGACTCGTGGGGAACGCCTTTGGTTTGCACGATAAATGTAGCGCCACTTGTGTGAGGAATACCTGCACTGTGTTAGGATCCCCACTGTACCTCTCTGGTGTCGCCAAGGGGATGGCTACCGGCATTTCCACTACTACCGCAGGGGTCTGATTCGTGAGGGAGGTGCTGGGCGTGAGCGGGTCCAATTGGATAGCATCCAGTCTGGCTTTTACATCGGCTGTTTCTTGCCTAGAGGCAGCCACTTCAACTTGCATGGCCGCTAAAGCAGCCAGCACATCATCAAGTGTTGCCATGTCTGTTATCGACCGGGAGACAGTTAGTGTTATTAAGGTCGGATATTTTGTAACGCCCTGAACGTCTCAGGATCGTTTAACAGACACGACAATGAGGACGCAACCACTAGTGAAGGGTTAGTTGTTTTAATGAAGGCAAATATAATACAAAGAATAAACAAGTTATAGTCACTGGAATCCTCCAGGCTAAGTACGTTACCAGCCCACAGCACGGATGGTCCTAACCGTCCTCTGCATATACGCCGGTCCCGGCGTATGCCAACAGAGGGCAGAAATGAAATGGCCGACAATGCCAATCGGTAGGCTGTGAGGGGCACGAAGAGTGTTGGGGAGAATCGAGGAGTCAGGGAAACACCCAGCCGGGATCTCTACCTGAAGGGAGCAGCCGCTCAACCTCTTCCTCAGACTGCACCGGGACGCGGAGTCACCTCCTGGTGATGCGTCACCGATACCCCAATCACAAGCAAGAAGACTGAACCGAGAGCAGCCGCTCGATCGATCCTGTGGACTTCCGAGTCTGTAACGCGGCAAACACCTCCTGGTGTGCGTTACAGCTGGCAGTCCCTGTGTCTCTGGTCGGGCTGGGAGTTACGACTCCAACCAGCAAAAGCGCCACTGCGCTTGGACTCAGCCGAGTCAAAAAGCGAAGCTCAATGGTTGACCGGTAGAGCTTCCGGGTCCTTCACAGGTGACGATGGGGCAAGACACGGCCCAGGGAGTAACGACTCGACCTACCTCCGTTCTTGCCTTACTGGAGCACCACTCCGGAACACTGCTCTTCACGAAGCAGGTACGTCGGTGTGAACACAATATCCGACAGCGTTGTACCTCCCGGTTCCTCCCTTTATAGGGCGTGTTTTCCTTGAGTTATGTAACAGCTCTCCTGTTTACATAAGGGCGTGTTTCCCTTGAGTTATGTAACAGCTCTCCTGTTTACATAAGGGCGTGTTTCCCTTGAGTTATGTAACAGCTCTCCTGTTTACATAAGGGCGTGTTTCCCTTGTATGACAGGAATTCTTGACACTGTGGCTCAGCTCTCTTTAAGTCCCCAGAGAAACCTGTGGGTCTCATCTATGCGTGGCACCGTAGCACCACACTTGTCCCAATTGCCCTTCCTAGACAATCAGTGATGTATAAGCTCGATCAGATGACGAACTTGACCCAGACTATTCAGAATGGCTGGGGTGTGGCTAAGAAAGCCCATATATCTTCTGGGACTGCCAGTGAGATCTCATCAACCACGTCCAAAGTGCATGGGCATAATATCCTATAAGGTAGCTGATGTTGCCTGACTTCAAAGAAAGGCTGGCCAATGAACACATTCTCTTGCCAAACATTTCCATAGGGGAGGAGTAGTTAGGGTTCACTCTGTTGGTGGATGCCTGCACCATCAAACTCTCAGAAGTTGGAAGTTAGGTTAAAAACTCAGGATCGCCTGGCACTGGTCTACAGTGGCACGCGACCTGGTGTTTTGCTGAAAGGACAGAACACTGCTTCACCCATGTACTCAAGAGCGTATCAATGGGAGCCTCATTGAAGGGTAGGAGAGGTTCAGTCAGTACCAGGTCAGGCTGAAGGACTTCAGTAAAAACACGTGTTTTTGCCTCAATCGTGGGGAGGTGGAGATCAAGGGTTTCAACAGCCCTTCTCATGACACTTGCAAAGGACATATTTCTTCCATTGGTGTCCTGGGGTTGAGAGGGGGTGGGGGGACCAACAGAGTATCTGGGGAGGTATCCACAGAGCAGAATCTTGTAAATCAATGTACCAATTATCCTCTTCATATGGTCAGAGTCCAGGCCAAAAAGTCTGTGCAGTGTTTGTGCGCAACTGCGAGGTAATGGAACAGTGGCTGAGTCCGAGGGACTGAGCATTAGTGGAACTACATCAGGATCTGGGTGCGCCCTTCAACAAGGTCAAGACGTATTCAGCTCGGAGTAAGATACCACAATATCTTAACCTGAACTAGGCACTAGTGGAGAACCTGAAGCATATTAAAGGGTACAGATAGCACGAACGATGGATCAGCCGGCGATAAACTGATAGGATGCCCCTGCGATCCTTGGATCCAGAAGGCACGCCAGAGAAAGCAGGAAGCCTGCCAAAGATGTGCAGCATGCCCTCTCAAACAAACAAAAAAGTATTCATAGAAATAAGCAAAAAACTTAAAATGTGCCATATTACACCATAAAATTAGCATGTTTTGCAGCATAATTTAGTCAATCCTGTCACTTAATGTGGTCCTCATCCCCATGTAATTCCAGTGGCCCTAACCATAGTCTTCAAGGTCTTACACAAGTCACAAATCCAAAAATTGCAAAACATCCAGAATCCGGTGGCAAGAATGTGCTTATATCTCAAATATAAGCATGCCTCCCCAACTTTAAAGGTACTCCATTGGCTTGCAGTACAGTAAAGGGTTCAGTTCAAAGTTGAGTCTGGTATGCACAAAGCCAGCTGGAAAAGAGGCATCTACTATCTGCAAAATCTGCCCCCCTGTACTTACTCACAAAGAAGCTTATATAAAAAAAAAGCTGATTGATTATATCAACGAAAGCACAAACAAATTAACCACAGAAAGAACTTTCAAACTGAAGCCTCATCTTTAGAGTGCACAAGAATCAATTTTAACACATGTTTTAGTGCTGCTTAAAGGGCATGATGCGATATATAAATCCAACTACACTGGTCAAATTTAGTAAAGATCTAAAATCCACTCTTTCCTAGGATGCTTTTGGTACATTACTGCCTGCACAGCACTATCATCTATCCCACCTCAGGGGCATAGGGCTCCTCCTCCTCCATCCCTGCATTTTCTTCTCTAGGAGATTTTGGCCATGTTGCACACTAGATTCCTGCGATTTGCTTTTTGTGGCACCTACAACCCTTCTTTGAGTCATTCATCACCCTTAATGAAAAACGTTCAACAGATATACACCCTGCCAACTCCCACCGACATTGGAGCATCTATCAGAGAGACCTGTGTTTCTTGCACCAAGAAATGGAGGCTCTTTTGCCCCCCAAAATATGGACAGAAATATAGATTAGCAGTCACCCTACTTTAGACCTCCACCCTCCAAGCACCTGCTTGCGGAAGGACAAATTCAAGATTTTCACACCGACCCAGCTTCTGTCTGCCCTGGATCCAAGCGTCTGAACAGTGATATTGGATCTGCAGGATGCCTACTTTCAAGTACCCGTCCTGTAGTCCCACAGACACTATTTGCGGTATAAAGAGGACCAAGGGCATTTTCAATTTGCTGTAATCCCCTTTGACCTCACTGGTGCCATTGGGATGTTTACAAAAATTATGTTATGTGTACTTGTATAGCGCAGAACTCACCTTGGAGAGTATCCTGCTGCAGAGGCAGTATGGGCAGAGCCAGGGTCGGGGTTTGGTGTAGAGCCAGTTCTTTATTTTCTTGCAAAGGAGAAGACACAACCACTGGATCTGGTTCCTTCCTATGCTGGGTGAAAGTAGGAGCCTGGCTGAGCAGAGGAATTTTGGGAGGTTTATGAAAGTTTAGAAGGATTTTGAGTTATGTAGGGCTAATGTTGTGAAATGCTTTGTATGTGTGCATGACGGTGGTTACAAAACACCTTTGGAGGCTGGGTGTTCCAGTTTCTTCTACCTTGATCGCTGGCTGATGAAGGCAAGCTCGCCAGAGTCGGTAGTAGACTACCTCCAAATGACCTCCTAAAACTGCTGGAATGGACTATCAAGTTCCAAAGTCAGACCCAACTCATTCACCAAGGCTCCCTTCATTGGAGCCATCCTGGATCCAGTGCAGTTTCGGGCCTTCCCTGTATCACAACGAGTCCAGGAGATTTGGGCAATGATCCTGATGATTTAGTCTCTGAGCTGGGTCTTGGTGAGGGTGGGTCTGAGACTTCGGAGATGCTTGGCATCCTGCTCGTCAACTATGCCAGGAGACATATGTAGGCTCTGCAGTGGAAGCTGAAGTCTCAGTGGGCCCAGCACCAGGGGAGCATATCTGATTCTATTCTATTCAAGTTTCCGAGGAGAAAGCGAAAGAATGCAGAAGACCTCTCTTCCTGCCCCACCCAGAGCGAACAGAGGTGACTGATGTGTCACTTGTGGAATGAGGATTACCTCTGGGAGAGGTGGAGTTGAATGAATGAATGAATGAATGAATGAATACGTTCTTATAAAGCGCATGGCTACCCTGGGGCATCCCAGCGCTGTGAGACCTGGAGGATATTAGTAGACCTTCTTGAACAAGGACGTCTTTAGTTGCTTCCTGAAGATGGTGAGGTTTGATTCAAGCCTGATATTATCAGGGAGTTTATTCCAGAGTTTAGCCGCTTGTACAGAGAGGAGCCGGCCGCCCATCCGGGCGAGCCTCACCCTGGGAACTACGAGCAGATTTCGATGATTGGATCTGAGAGATCTAGCTGATTGATGGCGTTGAAACAAAGGGTTCAGAATGGAAGGGCCCAAATTGTGAATGGACTTGTGTGCCAAACACATAGTCTTAAATACAATCCTATCCTGAATTGGCAGCCAATGAAGAGTTCGAATTGAGGTCTTTGCTGAACATCGTTTAGGAACTTTCATGAGCAGGCGGGCTGCGCAGTTCTGAACAGTTTGCAAAGTTTTTAAAGTAGCTGCTGATGTCCCCAGATATATGGCATTAGCGTAATCCAGTCGTGAAAGAATCAGCGACTGGACCAATACACGTCTTTATTCAAATGGAAGAAGGTCAAGGACTTTTTTTAGCGATCTCATTAGGCCATAACAGGTTGCCGCCACCTTATTGGCCTGATGTTGGAAATTTAAAGTGGAATCCATCCATACCCCTAGGCTTTTTATTTTGGTCTTAGGCTTCGGAGGAGGTCCCAGACAACTGGGCCACCAGGGGTCCAAATTGATCGGGGCTTTAAAGCCCAGCATCATGATGTCTGTTTTGGCTCCATTTAGTTTTAGGCAAGAGGCAGTCATCATTCAAGAACATTGGTGAGACACGGGGTTAGTTTAAGCCCATGATGTGAGTCATTGTCCCTTACCAAGGAAACAACCAGCTGCGTGTCATCGGCGTAGGTGACAAGCTGAATTCCCCAAGGAAGCACCACATCAGCCAACGGTCTCATATAGATGTTAAAAAGTGTAGGGCTGAGTGATGATCCCTGGGGAACGCCGTGACTCAATTGCAACTGGTTTGGTGACACCTCATCCTCAAAAACAGAGAAGTACCTGTCCGATAGGAAGGAGTGTAGCCATTTGAGAGCCAATCCTGAAATCCCTGCGAGTCGAAGCCGATGCAACAGGAGAGAGTGATTTACGGTATCGAAAGCCACGCTGAGGTCCAGTAGGACCACCGCAGCGCAGCCTCCAGCATCCACAATACTCCTGGTAGCCTCGACTACCGCCACCAGAGCAGTTTTGGTTCCTTGCTTGGGTCTGAATCCAGTCTGAGTGGAATGAAGGGCGCCCGACGATTCAACAAAAGAAGAGAGAGCCTGGTTAACATGCTTAGGAGGACTTTGGTGAGACTAATGGCCACATCAATCTGGTGGAGTTGTAGGCCATCCGACTGGTGCTAAAAGCCTTCCGACCAGCCTTTCTAAGGGCAGCTGGTTCAGGTTCTCACAGACAACACTACTGCCATTTGGTACTGCAACAAGCAGGGTGGGGTGTTGTCCTGACCCCTGTACCAGGAGACACTTTGTCTCTGGAGGTTACTGGAGTGCCAGGGCATCTACCTAATCGGGCACCACCTTGCAGATTCTTTCAACACCAGGGCAGACAAACTCAGCCAACAGTGCTGGGCGGATCATGAATGGAACTTACACCTCAAAGTGGCACAGGACATCTTCCAACAATGAGAATCTTTAAATCACCTGTTGTGGTGCAATGTTTTGAAAATGTTTCCAGGCTATTTGGCGATTGGCAGGAGGACACAATCCTGGCTTTGCCTAGGTGCCCAAAGCGTGTCTGTCAATGCCTCATTGAAAGGGAGTAGTGGTTCTGAGGAGATTTGCCATGGCTGCAGAGCCTCCAGGAATACATTGATTTTTACCTCCACCGAGGGAAGCTGAATATCAAGCACTTCTGCGGCCCGCCAGGTGGAGAGGGAAGGCCAGTGTCAGATGAGGAATCCAGTTCAATGGCCTCTTGAAGGACCAGAAATAGGTTCACGTCATCATACAGTTAAAATGGGTCATTGCAGTCATCCTGTTGTGGCTCCAGGACTGGGAATCTATAGTGTAATGCAAGTGTATCAGACTAGGGTTGCACGAGTGGTGGGTGTGACGTTAAACAAGGTTGTGGTGGATTTGCTTCCGAATCCAAAAAGAATATGGGGCCTCTGATGGTGTCAACATGCTTGGCCCAAGTGTTGCCATATTGGGAATCGGAGCAGGCATTGGCCCCAGAGTTGGTGCAGGCCCTAGAACAGGGTTGAGAGGCACAGCTGGCATTGGGGACAGATCCCCTGGTGGTAACTAGACTGGAGGCCTCCTCACATCCATGGGGGCCGGAGTGTGCCAGAGGGATCCAAAAGGGTACCAAAGACCAGCAACCTAGTCTCTATGAAAGCTTGAATTAGTTGCGGCTTTGCTGAGGTCATCAGTAACTCTGGCGAGGATCAGTTCAGAAGTGGGGGACGAAGACAGAGGCATCCATGTAACTTCTGATAAATAGCGGGAAGAAGGGGTGTCATGTTTTGTCTTTTCATATTTCTCCTTTTTCAACTTACCTCAACACTTGGAATGGGTTGAGGACCTCTCTTGGGATCGAGAACGCAACTTCAAGCAGGCCCCAGGCCTTTTAAGCTTTCCAATGGTGCTCGGAGGCAGAGTTTGTCCTCATGGGCATGGATGACCTTCAGATTCATCTGAGCAAATTTGCTGCCCTGCTAGAGACAGACTCATGTCGCAGACATCGGTTTGTGGCAATTCATGCAGGGTTTGAAACCTGTCATTTTAGTCAAAGACCTGTTCATTGCACACTGAAAAGTCTTGTCAGAATGACAAAAATCGAGTGATAAAGCTCTGGATGAGTGACGGAAGGCGCAAAAAGAAAGGAATTGACTCAAACGTTAAGAGGTGACAATTGCATTGTGGCCCTTATGTGACTCAGAGAATGGACACACCCAAAGCGGAGCCACACAAAGCCACCTACCGGAATGCAAGGGGATGGTTGACAAACATCTCTGGATCTAATCTAATGCCAGGGAGTAGTCACAAGGTGAGGAATCCACCGTTATAAGTATCCATCAGAAAGAGCATTACAAAAGATAAGGAACTTGTTTGTTTTGAGAAGAATTTTCAGGGGAAGCAGAACGTTGTTTTGCGCTTCTATTCTGGCATGTGTTTTTTTAAAGTATTTACTGTGGATAAAAATCAAAGACGACTTATCTGCTACAAAAGGCAGCCACATGGACACATTGTACATCACTATTGACAACAACCACCTGGAAGTCTCTTTGAAGAGCTAAAAAAGCAAGAAAAAAATCGATAGTTTAGGGAAAAAACCTTCAGTCCTCTGATGAGAAATTCTGTGCGCAAAGGTATGCCCACCCCGAAGCAACCAAGGGTTACTCGGTTCTTCTTTGTCTGTACTACCAGTATGAGTGCACACGCACGACCCTCTGCACTAAAACTGCCATCACCCTTTTCCAAATGGTGTCCTGGCTGATGTGTTCTAAAAGTGGACTTGCGTGGTATGTGGCTTTTCACTAATCAACATACAACACAGTGGTCTACTTAATAGTAATGAAATGCAATTTATGCAACACTTGATACAGCATTAAGAAAGCTAGGGTCTATCAACTCAAGTCAAAGATGTTATCTGACCATCTCAAATGCACAAGTCACATTCTAGAAACAAACAGGCACTGGCAACGCCAATAGGTCTCGCTTTGCGAATGTGTTTTAGCCATGTTGTACAGCAGTCTAGCTGCAGTTCAGCATGGCTAAACGTTAAGGGTGCGGGTGGAGAGTAGCGTACCATGGAGTAGAATGGAGTAGCATGTTGTAGAGTAAAGTGGCATGGAGTTTCAGAGAGTGGACTGGAGTACAGTGGCATAGAGTGTCGCAGAGTGGAGTATGCATGATGTGGTAGAGCACGGTCTGGTAGGTTTCAACCTGAAGAAAGGGTTCAGATGCCTGTGTGTCTGTCCTAGAGATACTTGCTGCATAAAAAGTATCTTTTTCTGCCAACTCTTTCTCACCATGAGCAGTGATATTGACACCATCTATTTCGATGGTCACCTCCTCATTCCTTACACGTGTGAGAACGTTGGTTTGCCTTTTGCTGTGAGTTACAACACAAAATAGAATTTAGAGAGGCAAATCAGTGAAACCGCCTTTCCTCTTACAGCACACAATTAGAATCTAAAACAGCTTTCTTCTAATTAGACTGAGCCAGAAATGGATGCTAATCAGCGTCTGTTAGGCAAGCTAGTGTTTATGCCCAAGCTATCCTATTTTCTCGGTTGACCAGTGCCGCACTAAAAATAGGTATGAAACTGAGTAAAGAAAATGACAAAAACCTAACAAGAGTTCAAAAAGATCAGACAAGCTACAAGCGTTAAGACGAAAGACAAACCATCTGTACCAACCCCACTAGGTCAGCCAAGGCCCAAGCGCAGGGTGATCCCCAGACTGGCACAATAAGGCACGCTTTAACACACAGCACAGCAGCTCGGCACAACCTTTGAAATGCGCACACAGTACCTGAAAAAGAGGTCCACCATGCCAAGCGTGCACCCACGAGCGGGCACAACTACAGAGATTGATTTTTTCACCTTCTTTGGGTGACAGGGGGAGGAGGGAGGTGGGGGGGGGCGGGGAGGGGGGTTAACTGAGGGTGTGCACTGAAAATCTGGCAGGCCAGAAAGAGGGACGTGATATGTAACAGGACCTGCGATGTACTCCGGCAATATCCTAATTCTAGGTTTTCACCCGTGATGACTGGTTGGATGATTGCAATAATCCGTAATTGCTTAAGACGTGGTGTTCATTCACGTGGAAATGTAGGTCACAGCACATTTCTGGTAACTCGACAAGAGTAACTGTCTTGTTTGGTTCTCAGATTTACAAGGCATTGACATAACCCAGGAGTTCATTCATTATTGCACGTAGCGGCTTTATTTTACCTCCCATTCCTAGTTTTCTGGTTTTGAAGAGGGTATCGGGAGCGGTATTGGAGTTACTACACCTAAATTCTGCACACTTTCCTTCATTCCGAATGTTTTTCCAATACAATTTAACGAAGCACTGCTTTGCAGAATGTGCACAGGGAATAATGGGGAGTTTGCGAAATCAGTACAACCGACTGCAAACAATCCTGTCACTCAGAATAAGAGAAACACAAAGAAGCCTCACGGGCAATGTGTAGGGTACTACTGTACGGGTCTTGAAATCTCGCTAACTATACCCTGAAATCTCGGATCCTCCTATGCAGAACAAACTCCTCTAAATCGACTCCTTTTCATATTCACTACAAACCACGGGAAAACACCAAGCGACTTTACTTCGCTCCATTACATGTCTAATGTTTACAATAAGCAGGCCTCAAACCATTCAAGCACAGAGAAAGCTAATAAACCGCACGGGATCAGGAGGCACGTGATAAAACACAGCAGCAGACTGCACCAAAGATGAACTACAGAAAACTAGAATCAGGCCTCTTGCTCATTTGAAAAGATAAAGGATGCACCAGTGGGGAGGCAAGACAGTGCACAAGGGGTAGGTATGTAGGCACACGAACACAAAACCAGAGGGTCCGAGGTTATGGCACCGACCACAGAGGGCCGTGACTGCGGATATCAAGTAACGAGGGGTGGCACAGGTCTCCAGGGTACAGGAAGGGTGACAAATGTACCCGAGAGGTGTTTATTTATTTGAAGAGTTTTATATAGCGCTGGCTAGACCATAAACACTGAAATGACACAGCAGGGCAAAGGACTTAAATACAGAGAGGGCTGCCATAGAGCCCTAAAAGGCTTGTGATCCAGTGCACGGGCTCAGAGAAACCACAAAGCACTGGCATTGGTAAGCAGGGATCACAAAGAAACAAGAGAGCTGGGGAAGGGACACAAAGCGCCAAGATAGTCGTGAGCACAAAGAACCAAGAGAGCCCTAGGGGTGCACAAAGAACCAAGAGAGCGCGGCACCAAGAAACAGGAGGGCTGGAAGGCTCACTAAGAGTCTACAGGCAAGGGGTGGGTGGATATGACAGTTCAAGGAAGATCAAGTACCACCAGGGCCTGGGGGTGGAGCATGGGGCAGGGGTGGACTTCGAGGAGCACCAAGATGCCCAGCAGGAGACAGTGAATGCAGGTGGGACATTAAGTGTAAAGAAAGGGTAAGGAGGGTATAAATAGGAGGCTCGCAAAGCAAAAATAGGGCTAACTGGGATACGAGACACAGAGAAACGTTAGGGAGACAAAGCCGAGGGTTAGGGCACAAACCACAGAGAACCAAAGGGACAAAAAAAAAAACACACAAAGAGGGCACAGAGTTCAGACACAACAATGGAGAGGATTACAACAACAACAACAAAAAAAATAGGGCCATGGTTACAAGAAGTAATGAAAATGCCAGCTAGGGGACAGAAAGTACTGAAGGCCGGGAGAGTAAAACACAACGAAGGCTTATCCGGGCAATGAAGTACTATGGAGGCCTAGAGACACTAGTTTTGAACCTGGTGACATACCTTTTTAGGGTCCATATTGAATTTCTTGCGTCCCATTCCCACTTTCCGATTTCGCTGCAGTGTTTTACTGAGAAAAAGGGAAAAATAAATCAGAAAAAAATATCAAAATTATTTTAAACTGCCGATAGCAGCTGGACATTGTCAACATTTTCCAAAACTCTGACCGTGTAAACTTCTGTGCATCTGACAAATCCTCACATATTTACTCTCGGTTCCCATCAGTTTTAAATTCAAGAGGAGTGGTACTAAGCCACTCTGTACAAGTGGTGATAGTAAGAATCACTGTGAGAGGTAACGTTGAAAATCAACTTTTTCACCCAAGAGCAGCTTTTACAAATACATTTTTACTTATTAACTTTATTAAGAATTGCAAAATAATGAAAAATGTAGTGACATACATGAGACCATTGAAATTACAGCCATTAACAGTAAATTTCAGCGAGGAAAACTTCTATGGTAAATGACAGACCTAAGCTAAACTGCCAACACTCGCACACGTCCATGTTCTAGAAGAAAATAAAAAGTTTAAGAAAGCAGCATTACCCCCCGATAAATTAATTTTAATCAGGGAGTATTTAACACACAAATATCCGAGCAAAAATGACTCGCTAATCGGGAGGTTCAGGTGTGTCACCAACACAAATCAAAGTGGTCATGGAGGCTACAGATTTCTAGGTGGGATGCAACCCCAGCCATTCAAAGTGCACAATTGAAATAGCCTTCTTTCCAATTAACTGCAATGTATCCATCCAAGTGAATTCCAGCACAAACCAAATCACCTTGTGTAGAGTACCCATCCTCCTCGCCAGGCTCTTATCAAAGAGCATGCTATCAGCAAAAAGCATAATTTGAGGACACCGTGGGGTGGGATAGTGCAGAAGGTCTTTAATCTTCTGGCACTTTCTTCAAGGAGTCCTACACTACATGCATGGGTTCCTTTTTAGGTCGAAGATTACCAGACAGCAGAGCGGTCTGATTTGCGCAAGACATCTTGGGGATATTCAGAAAGGTGACTTAGGAATGCCTGCCGCCCGTTGTTTATCATTCATTGATTGGCCTTGTGGTTTGGAACACACATTTTCTAGCTTTCTTTTTGCTGGCTTTATTTGATTTAGGCTGTCCAGTGTAAGTTTCTCCCTCCCACGGCCAAAGCTTTTTCACACTACCTCTTCCATTTGTGCTCCTTTCTGTAAAAAGGCCTGTATCTTGCACTATAGTGTCACATTTGCGTTGCATTCAAAGACAGAGGTCAAATGCCGGGTTCTGTCGTCCAAGGGAGCTTGGTGAGTTACTTTTCTTTCTCGCACTTCAAAGTGAGAGGATTTATTTGACAATCATGCTGGATACCAGGGGTAGGAACTTTTTTTTTTTTTGCTAGCACACAACATTTAAATAAAATTAGCAAGTATTTCAGAATACATCAGAAAAAAGCACAAATGAAGCATTTTTTGTTGTTAATTCTGAAGTGTGTTGGCAAGAAATACTTTAATATGATCAAATCAATCTATTAGGTGATGCCATTTGCAGACATTGTTTGTGCACTGTATAGTAAAACGTTGTCTGTGCACATGTAATGGTCATTTCAATTGAGAATAGGTTGTCTGTAACGGCAGTGTGCTATCACGCCATGCATACTCCACTCTAAACCACTCCCCTCCCCTCCCCTCTGCACTACTTAACTTTACACCTATCCACACCACTGCACTATTTGCCACTGCACCCTACACCACTCCAGTCAACTTCACTCTACACAACTCCACGCTACTCTGCAACACTGCATTCTACAACACTGCACTCTATGCCTTATAGCTGTACGCCAATGCACTCTGCTCTGTACCACTTAAATCTAAGCCCCCCTGTACTTTATGCCAATCCACTGTAATCTACTCTGCACCACCACTCTATCGTAATGCCATTGCACTCTACCCTGCACCACTCCATGCCACTTCATTCTACTTCGAACAATTTACTTTACACTATTTAACTCTATAAAACACTACACCAGTCCACTCTTTGCCACTGCACTCTAATCTACTTTGCACCTCTCGAGGCTACTGCACTCTATGGCAGTATATTTTACTCAGCACCGCTGCATTCTACTTTGCAACACTAATTTACACCACTGTATTCTATGACGCTGCATTGTATGCTGCTTCACTCTGCGCTACTATACTTTAGAACACTCTACCCCATTCCAATACATAACACTCTATGGCACTCCACTCTACGACACTACTCCACTCTTCGCCATTCCACTTTACGGTACTCACTTTTACCTACGATGAAGAGCAACTAAGTTAGTGTACAACATGACAAAAACACTGGCAAAGCCACAGCTCTTGCTGCACAGGCAAGAATATTGGCTTTGCCAATGCTGGGTTTGTGAGAAGTTCTGCCAGCAGGATTGACATGTGCTTTACTCTCAGATGGTGAAATGTAATGGATCGGTTTTATAATCTCCTTTACATCTCCATTACTAACACAAAATGAGACATCAATGTCCAAGAGCAAGTAAACCAGAAAGTCAGTCATCTATACCCACACAAAGTTAGTTCAACCAAGCTGCTACCAAAGCTTGATTCCGGTCTAGTTATCGGATTTAGCTAGCCAACAAAGTAGTGTTGTTCTGGGGAGAGGGTGAGCTTTAAATGAAATATTTCCTTTCCACTAAAATACAGCTTTGTTTCCAGTCCTATCTGGTAACTACAGTTTGTGCAACACAGTTCGGTGAAACAGAGGGTGAGGGTTAGAGTGAAGTGAAAGAGTATGCGTGTGGTGAATGATTCTGTATTGGGCCTGTGGGAGGCTCTGGTGAATGGAGGGAGGGGCTGGAGATGGCAGTGCTGTGCCTTCTGACACAATAAAGCCTTTTCATCCCAATAAAGACTATTCGTCTCTTAATTTGCACAACTTCATCATTACATTTTGATGTCTAGCAGCTCTTTGCACGACTGGCACGGAGAAGCACTACAACTTGGAAACTCGGTTTAATGGCCAATGTTTGACGAAGGAAAGAGCGGACAAATATTAAGTTTGGCATCAATAGTGCATTGATTTCTACCTCTTTCAAATATTTTTCTTTTACTGAAACTAAATATTACTGGTTTTACGACTGCAGCAGGTCATCTAGTGTGTGATTATGCACATGCAGTAACTGCTGATCTCAAGCTTCCCGCTTGTGCAATCACGATACCGATGGATGGCATCAGCTGATGCGGTTATGGAGCACATAGTTGAGCCTGCATAGTATAACATGCAAGCAAGTAAACTACCTTTAAAACTGTTACAGATGCAGTTAGTCAGGGCTGCTAGCACAGGCCCTTCGCCCTAGCTGGTCTTAAGGCAGGAGTTTCTCTTGACATCAGCACATTACGTCATAGAGCCAAAGCTTCGAACGTAACAGGGCCAACTCTGCAAACGCCAACTGCTAACAAAAATGATTTATTTTCTTAATGTTTATATGCCTGATTAATGCTGTTGTCTACTTCAGGTTTTCCTTAATGACTCTAATGTGAAAGGTCTTGCTCCTAGTAAAACAATACTTTAAAACGGCTTTTGTTGATGGAAGACGATCCACCAAATGCCCTGGAAGAAGTGTAAAAATGAAGGCCACTTTCCTCATGCCTACCTTAAAAGTACCTCACTGTACCCTTGCGACGTTCAATGCTACCTAGTAAGAGGACTGTGTCCTACCCTCCTAATAACCAAACTTCTTTCAAAAGAAGACCTCCTCCAATACTGACCATTGCTTTACTCTTTACCCACTACACTGAAAATTGTACAAATACTTCTCTGCCTCAAAATAACACTCCTTAATCCCATAACTTTATCGCTACCGCTTCTTTACTTACATAGAAGTCCTCAACGAAGTTAGGCAGCAGTCACATGCATTTCAATTGCAAACACGCTTGTTAAGTGCATACCAGTTAAGGTTCACCGTCTATGTTTCATAAGACACTCGGAAGTGAAAGGAGTAGTTTCTTTTCTGTAACTCCAGTTCTGTAGTAGGGGTATCTCTGTTATAGTCATAATTAGTGAATAGTCCCGCCCATGTGCGGGGACCCCGGAGCAATAAAAATAATCTCTTAAATTGTCAAGCCATGCAGACCTGCATCTACACTTAAGAGAGAATTTCAAAGACAGATAATGCAGCCTATAGCCACAGGCTACACTGTCCAGTACTTCAACTAGAAAATTCCACCAACATCCACAAACAGCACTGCCTGCCCAGCTTTTTCCACAGAGAAAAACCTGCCTCTACCAGCAAAAGCCTCTGGAATGATAGAGAGGGAGGAATGGACAGACAAGCCCCATAGGCTGCCATTATGTGGCTCAGAACAGGATACTGTGCCTTTAAGAAAACTTTCCAGAACTTTTCCAGTATCCCAGAATGCACAGCAGGTCCCTTTTACTTTCAGTTCTTTTGGAAGGCGTAGCACACCAGACCTGTAGCATTCCTTACATTAACATTTCTCTCTCCACCGGGGAGGAGGGCGGGCGCTTATGACTATAACAGAGATACCCCTTCTACAGAACTGGAGTTACAGAAAATAAACTACTCCTTCTGTAGTCGGGGATCTCTGTGTATAGTCATAATCTAGTGAATAGAATGGCAAGCCCATCCCCACACCGAAAACGGCGGTGGAGAAGACTACAAAATAATACCACTATTGTGCGAACAAATTTCGCAGCGAAGCCTGCCCAACCTGAGCATCTGCCCTGGCGTCCATGTCCAAACAGTAATGCTCAGCAAAGGTATGGACCGACTTCCAAGTGGCCGCCTTGCAGATTTCTGCAATCGGAACATTACGTAGCAAAGCAGTCGTGGCAGCTTTGCCCCTGGTGGAATGAGCCTTAGGTTTACCCCCTAAGGTCTTATTAGCCTTTTGGTAACAATTGTATACAGGACACAATCCACCGAGAGATGGACTGTTTGGAGGTAGCAAGACCGGTCCCGATTGATCCATAACTGATAAACAATTGGTCTGACCTACGAATATCTTTCGTCTTATCAAGATAAAACTTCAACACCCTCCTAACGTCCAGGGAATGTAGAGACCTTTCCGCTGGAGAAGAGGGATTCTGAAAAAACGTAGGTAAAGTTATGGTCTGGTTGACATGAAAATCAGATATAACCTTAGGAAGAAATTTAGGGTGAGTACGCATAACCTCAGCAGCATGAAATACCGTATAAGGTTCTTGGCAACACAACGCCTGAAGTTCACTCACCCTGCTGGCCGATGTAATGGCCACTAGGAACACTGCCTTCCACGACAGGTGCTGCAATGAAGCCTTGTGAATAGGTTCAAAAGGCTCCCTCATCAATCTGGACAGCACCACATTCAATTCCCAGGAAAGCACGGGAAGTCTGACAGGAGGGAACACTTTCTTCAAGCCTTCCAAAAAATCCTTGATCACAGGGATCTGAAAAAAGGAAGTCTGTGAAGGGCATTTCCTGTAAGCAGTCAGAGCACCGAGATGAACCTTAAGGGAATGGAAATTTAGGCCAGACTGCGCCAAATGCAAAAGGTACGGAAGGATGACATCTTCCTTACATGTCGTCGGGTCAAAGTTCTTGGACTTGCACCAGATGCAGAATCTCTTCCACTTGTAAGCATAGGACGTCCTAGTGGAAGGTCGCTTAGCCTCCTTCAGTATAGCCATACAATCTGCTGGTAGATTCAAGTGGCCATATTGCACTATCTCAGGAGCCATGCCGCCAAACTCAAAGACGAGAGGTTGGGGTGCACCAACCGCCCCCCGAACTTCGTGAGAAGGTCCGGCCTGCACGGCAGCCGTATGTGAGGAAGGAGAGACCGGTGAAGCAGGTCCGTGAACCACCACTGCCTGGGCCATTCCGGGGCAATCCGGATCATTCGCGCTCAGGACTGGGACAGCTTGATGAGCACTGCCGGAATCAGGGGAATGGGTGGAAAAGCGTACAGAAAGCTGCTCGACCAGTCGATCCATAGTGCATTCCCCAGCATCCCCCGCTGGTAGTACCTGGATGCGAAGTCTCGGCATTTGCTGTTTTCGGCGGTGGCGAACAGATCTACGTCTGGAGTCCCCCACCTTGCGAAGACGTCCCCTAGTACTTCGTCGTTTATGACCCATTTGTGGTTTTCCTGAATCAGTCTGCTCAGTGCGTCCGCCTGAACATTCTGCACACCTGGCAGATGCGTGGCCGTAATAGTCAGTCCTCGGGCCAGAAGCCAGTGAGCGATCTCGACCCCCCCTGCTTGTTGAAAATACATCGTGGTTGTATTTTCCGTCTGCACCAGCAGCGAGTTGGTCTGGAAGGACGGATGGAAGGCCTTCAATGCCAAGTAAACGGCTCTGAGTTCCAAGAAATTGATGTGGTACGTCGACTCCAACGGGGACCACTTTCCTTGTATCTGTCAGTCTCCAGAATGCGCTTCCCAGCCTTGGCGAGACACATCCGTCACGATCCTCTACGTGGGAATGTCCTTGTGGAAGGGAACTCCCCTGAGGAGGTTTTCCGCCGAACACCACCACTTCAGCGACTGAAGAGCATGCAGAGACAGCCGTACCTTGTCGTCCCAAGAACCTGTCCTCTGATCCCACTGATCCTCCAAGCACTCCTGCAGCGGTCTCATGTGCAGCCGTGCATGAGTGAGGAAGATACATGAGGCCATCGATCCCAGCAGCGAAGACACCTTCCTCACTCATCGATGGGGCGGTCATAAGAGCCTGAGCCTTCCGAAGGAGTGATAACCGTCTCTCCTCCAAAGGAGACACGCTTGCTGACAGCGTATTGATGGAGACCCCCCCCCCCCGGCCCCCAAGTACTGTATGCACTGGACCGGAGTCGGGACAGACTTGGACATATTGACGTGCAACCCCAGCTTGTCCAAGAGAACACACGTCTTCTTGAAGTGCGCTTGTGCTTCCGAGAAGGAGGCGGCCTTGATCAACCAATCGTCCAGGTACGGGTAGACAAACACCTTGTTCCTCCGCAGGTGTGCGGCTACCACCGCCATGCACTTCGAGAAGGTCCTGGGCGCAGACTTTAGCCCGAATGGCAGTACTGTGTATTGATAATGATTGGCGCCGACTTGGAACCGCAGGAACTTCCTGTGTTTCCGTGCAATGGGCACATGGAAGTACGCATCCTGTAGGTCTATGGCACAGAGCCAGTCTCCCCGTTGCAGCTGAGGGTAAATCTGATGCAACGATAGCATGCAGAATTTCTCTGCGAATCCACTTGTTTGCTTGCCGCAAATCCAGAATGGGCCTGAACTAGTTCTTGTCCTTCTTGCGAACCAGGAAGAACCGAGAGTACAGACCTCTTCCCCTTTGAGACAGAGGTACGTCTTCCACCGCCTTCTTCCTCAACAGGATGTCTGCCTCCGCCTGGAGCTCTCGCAGTTGATACTGTGAGCTTACCGGCGGAATCGCTGGAGGCAGGCTGATGAACCGAAGACTGTATCCATTGCAAACAATATTCAGCACCCACTTGTCCCGAGTAATTTTTCTCCACTCTGCCAGAAAAAATTGAACGGTTCCCCCCCCACTGGAGTGGGTAACGGTTGCAGGGGAAGTAACCGCTCAGGGCCGAGACCCAGCCGGGCCCATGGTCGCTGTAGCGGACTGCTGGCCTCCTCTACCCTTCTGGCGCTTCTGGAAGGTTTTGCGGAACTGCTGCTGCTGTTGTTGCTGCTGTCCCGAGGCCTGCCCACGCCCTCTTCCTGCCGCCCGAACCGTCTCTGGAACGGGCGCTTCTTCCTCTCAGGCTTCTCTAACCCGACAGCCGTCAGGGTCTCTGCCACAGTCTTCATGCGGGCCATTTCGTCGTCCGCATGCTTGCCAAACAGGGTCTCCCCCGAGAAAGGCAGGTTGGCCACTCTGCTGTGCCTCCGGTTTGAGTGAGGTAAGGCGAAGCCAAGCGTGACGCAGTTGGTTGATGCCATGACAATAGCCATGTGCCGCTAACAGACACCAGCATCCCCTCACGCAAAGTCTCCAGAAAGTCCTAGTCACGAGGCAGCAGCTTCGCGTACTGCTGGAGAGACTCCCGCAGGGCACGGTCGTAGCGCCCCAACAGAGCCCCGGCACTTCATGGTGGTAGAAGCCGTCCCACAGACCTTTCTGCCCGCCGAGTCTAGCCAACGGCTATCCTGATCAGGCGGCACTGTCGAGGAAGGAGTGGTCGCATGCTGCTTCCTTGCCGCCGTCACAATGACAGAGTCCGGTTTCGGGTCCATCCTCAGAAAGGTCGGGTCCGATTCCGGAGCCCGATACTTCTTCAGGAGCCTAGAGGGGGCTGGCTTTGTTACCGTCGGAGTGAGGAACAACTCCGTAGCGGGCTCCACCAATCCCGGCACCAGTGGCAGCAGGGGGCGAGACAGGTGCTTCTGGTGCAGCGTCTCGAAGATCACGGACGTCGTAGGTGTTGGCACCGTCACCGTGATCCCTAGTTTGGCAGCACCTCCTGGAAGGAGACTATATCGTCGACAGGCGATACTCCCGTCCTTGGCGAGTCCGACAGCGTCGGCGAGTAGTCCCTGACAGACGATTGGGTGTCGCCCAGATGTCGACGAGGCCCGTCCATGGCTCCATGACCTTCCTCTCCATCCGGAGCGGGAGCGCGATCTGCTCGGCTGCGGCCGCTTCGGCGTCCTCTTCGGCAGCGTCGGATACCGAGGCAACGACAACGACCGTGGCGGGGCCACAGGGTGGCCAAACGGTGTGTGCGGCGGAATCGGTGGTGGTGGTGGCTGAGGCGGCGGTGAGGGCTCCCTTGGCAAAGGAGGAAGGGGTGGCGACCTCGGCTTAGGAGGGGTATACACCACTGAGTACACCGAGCCTCGTGACCCCGAGGAACTCCCGGCATCAGGAATCCTCCTGCGCTGCCTCGGTGTCAATGAACGCCTCCTCGACGGCAAACGCCTCCTCGACGGCATCTATGTGTCTGAGCGCCTGGTTCTGTCCTGGTGTTCGATCTGGCAGATTGCGACGCTTTGATTCCTGGTTGGCACGCGGGGCGCAGTATGGACAGCGTATAGTTCTTTAAGTGCCCTGATGTGGGACATCTCCCCCTGGTTGTGACGCTTCTTGGTCAGCCGAATAGCTGCGCGCCAAGCGGGCCTTGCACTGGAGGGTCCGTCGAGATTGGGCGCGTGCTGAGCGGCAGGGCTGGACTGCGTGCAGTACACTACTGACATAGTCTCCAATATGGGAAAGTCTGAACCTAAGCAGCCCAAGCTGCACTTTGAGAACAAGCGCAGCACGCGTGCCACTGAAACAATGGGTGATCAGACGACGTGGAGGAGGACACTAGAACTATCCTATTGGAACTGCGTGTCAGCATGAAATAGATTGATAGCAAAATAGATGCGCTGGCGACTGGTCTCGACAGTCAAGAAGAAGGTGGATAAACATGAGCACAGGCTCGATGTTTTGGGAAATAGACTGTCTGATACGCAAGATTGCCAAGCCGAGAACAGGACTCAGATCTTGCAGATGGAGAAGATTTTGGAAATAATACGGGCAAAGAACGAGGACTTGGAAGCACGCTCTAGGCGCAATAACCTTCGCATTGTTGGTCTGCCGGAGTCCACCGCTATTTCCAAGAAGGAGACCTTCATAGACGGGATGTTAAGAGACCTGTTTGGTTCAGTGTTGTCTACAGTGGTGGAAGTGGAGAGCGTGCACCGCTCTCTGGGTCCAAGACCTCAGCCGGGTGCACCACCGCGCCCGATCATGGCATGCCTCCTGAACTATGCTGATAGGGACGCTATACTGCGAAAGGCCAGGGCTAGGGCACCAGTCACGTATAAGGGAGATACGCTGTCCTTTTTCCCGGACTATACCCCAGTGGTGCAGGCAGCTAGGAGAGAGTTTACACCAGCGAAAAAACTATTGCAAGCCGCCTCAATACCCTATGCTATGTTATACCTGGCTAAACTGAAAATAACGCATGAAGGTCAAGCGCACTTCTTCACTGACTCAAAGTCGGCCCTGAAATTTGCAAAGCACATTTGTAAATCTAGACCTCGGCAGGGTGAGGTGGAGAACACAGCAACGACATCGGGATTGGAGGAAGCAGACAATCTGATAACAATGTCTTTTACTGGTTATACATGGGCAGGCGCTTTGTTCTTGATTATTTTCTATTTTTTCTCTTTCTCTTCTATCCTTCTTTCTTTTGAATCCTTGTAGCGATAGTCACGACTCAATATTGGTCTATTCCTATGAGTCAAGTTAGTAGGGGGCGGGAGATATTTTCCTATACATGTGGTAACTGTTTCACGGGATGCTCAGTATCTTGTACTGGACAGATACTAAACCACAGGTCACAAACTGTTTTTTTGATTATCGTGGTTACTGTGCACAGGCGAATTCCATAGTATCACTCTGGCACCCACAAGTCGGTGTGAGTAATCGTTGGCGATCCTCTTTCCCTAGTGGGTATTCCCCATATGTTGAGTTGTACGGTTCATATGGGGGGGGAAGGATATGTGGATGTGTGGGTGGGGGGGCGGTTTTCGATCTCGACCTAATTGGGAGGGTAAGTGAGGGATGTGTCTATTGGTGTTGTATTTTTTTTTTTTTTTTTAATTGTCATACATGTTGCACTTAAGTCGATTGGAACACGGTATGCAAAATGTGATGATACACCTGGGTGTGATGTTGCCTGCGTCCCTCCAGGTATTGCTGGGCAGATGTTACTAGAGGCGGCAATGGGTGACACATTTCGTATGTTGACCTGGAATGTGAGGGGCCTCAATTCACCTACAAAAGTAAGACAAGTACTGGCCTATCTGAATCGGTATTCAGTACACATAGCCCTACTACAAGAGACGCACTTGACTAAATACACTGAACAGGGTATTGCAGGGAGGTGGGCGGGCTTTAAATTGGTGGCTTCATTTTCATCCTATGCAAGGGGCACAATGATTTTGGTTAAAAGAGGTGTTGAGTTTCAACCAGCCCGTACGTATGTGGATGAGGAGGGCAGATGTGCGATGGTACAGGGGAAGCTAGGGGGCTCGTTGGTTACTATAATCAACATGTACAGCCCCATTGTGGATGACCAGGTATGTTTTTCTCAGATGTATGGTGCTCTGAGAGGCTGGCTGTAGGCCACTTTACTATGGGGCGGCGACCTGAATACATATTTAAACCCAGACTTGGATAAGTCTAACCCACTGACCCACCGAACCCCCAAGGTAGCCCGGAACATCGCCTGCGCCATTGAAGAGTCTGGCCTGAGTGATGTGTGGCGTGCAAGGAATCCCCTAGTGAGAGAAGGTACACATGTGACGCCCTCACACGGTAGCTGGTCAAGATTGGACTACTGGTTGGTGGGAGAGGAGGCCGTGAATTGGGTCCGCGAGGTAGCACATCTACCACGCACATTGTCAGATCACAACCCCGTACAGTTAGACCTGGAGATCCCATCAGCTTTACATCGCCCATTCACATGGAGATTGCGCTCCGAGGCACTACTAGACCCGATATATGATAAAACTGAGGGAGGCCATTGAACACTACTTTGCATTAAATAAGGGCACAGTTGACGAGGCCTCAACGTTGTGGGAGGCTTTCAAGGTCACGATTAGGGGAGTGTGCATTAGTACCACGGCAGGTATACTGCGAGACATACGGACACAATTACAAAACACAGAGAACACCTTGCGGGAGCTAGAACGCGATTATGCCACGTCACATGCGGCAGACACACAGGCCCACATAAATGAGCTACTCACAGATAAGACATTGGCTGAAACTGAATTAAAGTACCTATCACGCAGGCACACGGCGCGACGGTATGGGGAGGGAGGCAGGCCGGGGCGCATACTGGCGAACAAGATCAAGGACCGCCTGGAGCAGACGCGTATAGATATGGTAACAGACAATGACGGGGGGGGGGGAGCATTACCATCCGCTGGCCATCACAGAACAATTCAGAGGTTTCTATGCGGAATTATATACCTCAAAGGGTGGTGCGATGGAGGCCGAGATGGAGGACTATCTGGAAGTTGTGGCGTGCGCCTGGCTTTCGGACGCACACAGGGAATATCTCTGCATGCCTATAGATAAGCAGGATGTTAAGGTAGCAATCTCGGCGTTGCTTAATGGTAAGGCACCTGGGCCAGATGGCCTCACGGCGGAATTTTATAAGAGATATGCGGATTTACTTGCACCTTATTTACTTGAGATGTATGCTGAGGCGCACGAGGCCAGGACGTTACCGCCGACAATGCGACAAGCGCTGATAATTACTCTGCTCAAAAAAGACAAACCCCCGGATAGGTGCGACTCTTACCGCCCTTTTTCATTGATCAATATAGATGTGAAGATATTGGCCAACATTATGGCGACTAGGCTGCAGCCCCTGATGTCGCGTCTGGTGTTTTCCGATCAATCGGGCTTTATACCCAAGAGATCCACGTCGCATAATTTCCGGACTATATTTTCCATGTTCCACATACTTGAGCCGAGTATGTCAGCTGCGGCTGTACTGCTGGACGCTGCGAAAGCATTTGATTCAGTGGAATGGAAGTATATGTTTTTTGTTCTGCGGCAGATGGGATTCCCACCCTTATTCATTTAATGGATAGCGGCACTTTATGAGGAACCATTGGCTAGGGTGCGAGTTGGAGGTTTGACTTCTGGACCTTTCAACATAGGGAGGGGCACACGTCAGGGGTGTCCGTTGTCTCCACTGCTCTTTTTGGAGCCATTGGTGTGTGTTATTCAGCAACAGCATAGAGAGACGGCGCTTAATTTTAACTACCGGCCAGTAGCTATCTCGCTATACACGGATGACATGGTACTTTTCGTTCGCGAGTCTTCCTGCTACCTGGCGCAATTACTCTGGGAGTATATCAGATTCAGTCGCCTATCGGGTCTCTCTATTAACTGGGACAAATCTATTATTATTCCACTGACAGAGTCCACCTTGCAACCTGACGCAGAGTTCCCACTGGTGTGGTCTGCAGACCCGGTTAAATACCTAGGGGTGTGGGTTCATAGAGATCCAAACATGGCTATACGTGAAAACTATGGGAGAGCGTATACTAAACTGGAACAGCAGGTGGAGGTGTGGATTTCACTGCCGTGGTCGCTGGCAGATCGTATTGCTTTGATTAAAATGGTGGTGTTGCTGCGGTTTCTATATCTGTTTGATAACATCCTGGTGGTGCTCACGAAGGAGTTTTTCCATAATGCTCGACGCGTGCTGCTACGTCTAGTGTGGGGGGGGGGGGGGGCAAACACGCCCGTGTGAAATGGTAGACTCTCACTAGTGGGTTACATCGGGGGAGGGGGCGGGGGGGGGGGGGGGGGGGGGGGGGGGGGGGGGTTCGAAGCACCAGACTTTTACGTTTACTACTTGAGTGCACAGGCCAAATATGTGTATTATTGGCTAAGGCCACATGCATACACTCCGCATGTTGCAGTGGAAGAAGGAGATGCTTCTCCGGTTCCGTTACAAAGTATAATTACCCACCGGGCGAGAGGCACCCCGAAAACTGAAATAAATGCTGTAGATGCGACCATAGCAACCTGACAGGCAATTGGGCGATATGCACCAGCCATGTACATAGAGCACCATGCTGAGATGTCAGTGACCCAAGAAGCACCGTCAATGCGCTTACTCCACGAGGCAGGTCTTCAACGAATGCAGGACATGTATCCGGACGGATCGTTTATTACATCGGACGATCTCCAATACATTAGCAATCAGACGTTATTATTCAGATTTGTGATGCATAGACGACACGCGGACAAACTACATTATACTACTTACCCTCTGGAGCCTCCCACACTTACCACTACAATTTGCTCTCACTACTACTCTGATTTCCAGACTGTACAGGCCGATTAAAGAAGAATGTATGACTAAACCATATAGAAGTTGGGAGAGATGGAATGCTCGTCTTATCAAGCTAATTACAGAAAAGTATTGGAGGCATACATGCGATTTGACATGGGGTACTCAGTATAAATGGTAATTTGCGCATTATACATTTTAAATATATACATCAGGTATATTACACGCCTACGCGTTTGCATAGTTTTGGGCTGCGTGAATCCGACTGTTGTGTGCGCTGTGGTCAGGGGGGTGCGGATTTTTTACATTTAGCCTGGGGATGCCAAAAGGTGTATGAGTTCTGGGAAGGGGTGGTGAAGAACTTGGTGATAATGAAGGCAGTGGAGGTTCGGTGTACCCCGCTTGTTTGCTTTGTTGTGTGCCACACCTCAGGGGTGCGACTGGGAGATTTGTACGGTTGGTAGGTGTCTGGGGTGGAAGGTACAATCCAAAAGTAGAACAGTGGTTAAAAGACTTGGTTTACTGCAAAGAGAATAGGAAAGTATATGCGGAAGAATTACCAACAATGTCGAGACCAAGAGATATTTGTGAACCACTGCGTGCCTTTCTATTGAACAGGTTGACTGATACTGTGTAAAGGGTTTGGGTGCTGATGCCAAAGGAACAGGAGGGGGGCTAACATACGGCCTAGGTGGGGTGACATTATTCCGATATGACTTTGTAACTCACGATTAAGCTGAGTGAGCAGATGTTGGTTGTTTCTTTTTGATTTTTATTATATGGTTTTTATTTTTAGTCAAATACAAGTTGTTCAATGGTAGGAGATTTGAGAACATTGATGTAATTGAGTTTGTCTTTTTTTTTTAATATGTGTTTAAAGTGCTTTTTGTAGTGGGGTATATATTGTATTGTCATAGTTTGTTTTTTGAAAATTTCATAATTTTTTTTTTTTTTTTAAAACATTGGTACAGATGCCTTAAGCACTTTGCCTCTACAGATGCAATCAGGCAGCAGCCGCTGATACTGCCTCGGAGGGTATCCTTTCATTCCAATTCCAGTCCTATAATATCTTTTAAAAGTGTAGCCTTCACCCTAGGGTTAGAATGACAATGACTTACCTTCAGTAACACCTTATCTAGAAGAGAATCTAGCCGCAGATTCCTTACCCCCAACTTAAAAGGGAAATTTGTTCGCACAGCAGGGAGGACGGGTAGAGCGGTAAGAAATCTGAGGTTACATAGAGTCTGTACCAGATAAGGCATTAAGGAAGGTTTGCAACTTCATCATCTGATAAGAGATTTCTAGCTGATAGATACCCAAGCCATACCTCCCCGGAGGTGGGGCTGCGATAAGGTTTGGAATAGAAAGCCTGGTAGGTTTGAACGGGCAAAGAAAACGTCTTTCCAAACCGTCCAAGCAGTGGTGATTTGTAAATGTGTGCAGGGAAGCCCACATTGCTGCTGGGCAGATATCTGGGCAGATATCTAGGACAGGAATGCTTTGCAAACCTTCAAGAGGTTGCTTTTTTGGCCAATGCGTTGCAGATTTTGATGCAGAGCACTATCCATCGTGAGTCTGTTTCTGCACTGCCTTCGCTTTCTTGGCTCCGATGTACCCCACAAAAAGTTAAATCACCCACCCGGAACTCTTTTGCACGGTCAAGATAGATAACATTCTATTTGGGTCCAGCCGAAGGAGTCTCTCTTCTGCTGTAGAGGGGTGAGGCGAAGCCTAAAAGCCAGCGTGATTGACTGGTCTATGTGAAAGTGAGTCATCACCTTCGGTAGAAAAGAATGCTCTAGAGCAGGGATACTCAAAAGTACGGCCAGAGGGCCACATACGGGGCCCACATATGACCTTTAATTGCAGCCCCCCTGGTGAACAGCAGCACTGGGCTGCTCCTCACTTGACAGATCAGGAACATTCAGAAAGTGGTGAAACTGGCATACTTTATTTGCAGGTTAACGAACCTAAAGATAAAGGAGCAAATAATGTTTCCTAGACATCTTATCTCTAGCTTGCATATGCTTAACGTCCCCCTAAGCTCACCTTTCAACACCCGACCCTCGCCCTGTTGGCATTGGTGCGGCCCTTTGAAAGCCACAGACAGTACTTTGTGGCCCCAGGGGTAATGTTTGTGAGTACCCAGGCTGTAGTGGGAAAGACCAGTTTGTTTGGGTAGATGGTAAGGGGAGGAAGATGTGCAGGCATTGCCTGTGGCTCAGTGATCCTCTGGGCAGACGTTAACAACACTAGGAAGGCCGTTTTTATTGTGAAAAGCCTGAATAGGCAGTTATGTAGAGTCTCAAAGGGAGCACAAATCATAAATGTAAGTACCAAATTAAGGTCCTACTATGATTTAATGAAGGATGCAGGTGGGAACATGTGTTAGAGACCATTTAAAAACCTATCCGCAATAGGGGATTTGAATAGAGATGGCTGATCTGGCAACCACATAAATGCAGGATAGTATAAAGATAGCCTAAGTGCCCAAAGGAGAGCCCTGCTGCGCTAATGAAAGAATGAACAATAGAACCTGGGAAAGGGGTACAAAGAAATGGTCAAAGTGTCTGTACACCATGCCATAAACTTACTCCAAAGGGAGGCGTATACCGTTTTGATAGAGGGATGACTATTTGTCAACATAACATTGCAGACTTTGGGCAGAAAGTCGAAAGCTGTCAAATGTCACAGCAGAACCCTGCCATGCTCCTGAAATAGAGCATCCTGCCAAAGAGGAAGGCTGATGGTAAGACTGGTGCTCATGCTCAACAGCTCGGGATACCAGACTCTTTGTGCCCAATCTGGAGCCACAAGAATGACTTGGGCCCGGTCATTCCTGATCCTCTTGAGAACTCTGGGCAGGAGTGGTATTGGCGGAAAGGCATACAGGAGGCGTGAGCTCCACTCGAGATGAAGTGTCTCGGAGCGAGAGCAGTCACGACCCAACCCCACCCTGATGTTGCAATACCACATGGCTGTGGTGCAGTCCATGAACACCTGAACCCTGACTGAAGGAAGAACGGCATTCACTGTCACCCGGATGGCTCGGTGCTCCTAAAGGTTGATGTTGACCCAATCGTGGTTCATTAGCCACCACTGTATGTCTTTTGCAGTCCCTCCCGAGTTCTGGATCATGTCAGAGAGATTGCCCTCATGCTTGTGCCCACTGGTACTTCAGGACCCACTGCAGAGCCCTCATATGTCAATGGGCATGCGTCACAAGAAGGATGCAGGCCATGCCCTGATAGGGCTTGCTCACTCGATTACACTAGGAACGGCAGTAGATCTCACGCGACTCCCTTACACACCCCCCCCCCCCCCCCCCCTCCTTGGATTAATTTGTCCTCATTTTGTTGTACCCAATGTCCAGAGTTAGGTTTACGATGCACCATGTAAGAACCTTTACAAGATGTCCAGTGGTCAGATTTTTTTTAAACACCGGTACGCCATCTCTACAGGCGCTGTCCTGAGGCGTCTTAGTCTCGGTTGAGAACTCATCTGTCTCTTTTCTTTTACGGACTGGTTCTGGATAATGTAAAATTTGCAAGTAACTATCCATGGCATATATGCATTGTTCTGGTTGTATGCTCAAAATAGGAAAATTGTTAATAAAAAAATTTAAACAAGAAGGATGCAGACCATGAGGACCAACAGCCTCAGGGTCAGTCTCATTAAAATCCAGGATTGAGGCCAAAACATTGGTATCATTGCCCGAATATCCTGGCCTTGCTGCCCAAGAGAATAGGCCCAAAACTGCACTGTGTTCAGAACAGCTCTGATGAAAGGGAGAGACTGAGAAGAAGTCAGATGTGACTTGGGCACATGGATAGTGAACTCCAGCAAGTGCAGAAGGTTTGCTGTAGTCAGAAGGTGGGAAACAACTGCCCGGGATGAGCCTTCATTCAACAGCTGATCGTTGAGGTAAGGAAAGACTGGCATTCCTGACCTCCGCTAATGAGCTGCAACCACGGCCTTTACTTTCGGGAACACCGGATGGGTGCTGGTAAGGCCAAAAGAAGAGCACGTCAAACTGAAAGTACTCTTGGCAGACTGTGAACCAGAGGTAACACCTTAGGGAAGGTAGGACAGGGAAGTGAAAACAAGCGACCTACAAGTCTGCAATAGCATCCTGTCTCCTGGGTCCAGGGCAGACAGGATTTGCATGAGCATTTTGAATTTCTCATTTTTCAGGAAGAGATTGAGATGGCGCAGATATAGAATACGACCAAAGCCTTAGTCCTTCTGGAGTACCAGAAAGTAGTGGGAACAGCTATCACAACCTACTTCTGATGCCGGCACCTTCTCCACAGCTTCCTTGGCCAGGAGAACCAACACCTCCTGACAGAAAGGAGAGGCGGTCCTCCGTCAGACTGACATAATAGGTAGCATGGGTGGGGTGGTTACAAAGGGGAGGAGGTGCCCCTTTGGACGAGATGCCAAACCCAACGGTCAGATGTTATTGGTCTCCAGTGGTGAAGGTGATGGCCTATACTCCAAGCCCCCCCCCCTCTCCCCCCCAAAACCCACCCCCAGCCCCCACTGGATCTGGATGCCCTTGATGGTTGGAAACTTGATGAACAACAAAGGCTCGGGTCCTTACACTATCTGGACTGGACAACTCTCAAACTGTACAACTATCTAAGTGTCCAGATAGGCTCATTTTTATACACTAATCAAACGCGACTTCAGTATTCTGTTCCAAAGCCCGAGTGTTTTATTTAATTCCTTTTTTATGCTTTTTGTTTATAGCAAAACAAGATGGTTGGAAGGCATACTAAGAGGATTTGGAGGCAGCGACTACTGAGGGGGTTTAGGGTGGCCTCCTGAGGAATCCCCCGGAGCCTGGTAAAGCCAGTCTGGCCTTGTTGGGATGCTGAAGGAGGAAACTGGGGTCCCCTGGGGTGAGCAATGGTGATGGGCAATTGCAGTATGCACAAGAACCCCTGTGCAAGGTTAGGTCAAGCCCCCCCCAGAGTAGGGTGTCGGTAGAGGCTTCAGCAAATGGGAATAACAGTTTGGTGGGGAGCAACTCCACAGCGAATGATGCACCCTCCTCTGCAGCCTCAGTAGGGGCCAGTGTCTGGGGAGGTGTCCAGCCCACAGGCATCTGCCAGATCCATATGCCAGTTATACTCAGTCTTCTAACTGGTATCCATAAGGGTCCGCAGACCCTCTCCCAATCCAGACCGGTTGCATGACTAAGGCACTGGCTCCGATATGGGGAGTCTGCCCTGGGTCAGCACCGGAGTCGGACGATGCCCATCTGGCTCCGCATCGGAGCCGGAATTGAGGATTGGGTGGTTCTACCGCTAGGCATCGGTGGAGTTTGCACTGGGGCGTGTGCCAGGGAAGGTCTAGGTTGATCAAGCAGTGCCGCTCCTTATCAGTCAATGGACCTTTAAGGCCCGAATGGCGCCGAGGGCAAATCCGTGCAGTTGAAGATCTCTTTGACGACTACTTCTTGCGGGACTTACCCAATTTACTGACGACTTGGAGTAGGACGACGATCGTTTGGTCAAACGTCGCTATCGATTTCTAGACCTCCTTCAAGACAGAGACCTGGATCATTACGGAGTCGATTGATGTCAGGAAGTGAGGAGCTTGAGGGACTGCTGCCTCACCACCTTAAGGTGCATGGCACGGAAGTACTTGCACGTCTTGGCGTCGTGGTCTCGCTCAAGACTCCAAAGACAGGTCAAACGCAGTTCTGGCACCGACATCGGTCTTACAACCTGCCTTTCTGGTGGACAGCCTTCAAACCAGTAGCAAAGTTTAAAAAATCTTCAACAGACGTGTGAAAGAAATGTCAGAGATTCGTGCTGCTATCATGGGTACCAATCAAGACGTTTTATATCAAGGGTGTCTGGACTATGCTGCTGCCCGGTGAATTGTTTGGGGATGGGCGGGGAGGGCTGGGTTTAAATGGGTCCACAAGAACGGACCGGAACTAGTTACTATAGGTCTGTGCCTTACCACTACAATATATACTGTTTATTGTCACCGCAAATTTTATATTTTATTTGCTTTATATGCAATAAAAAGATCCTTAGAAAGTGACTTGGGGTAGCTCTTCTCTGGATCTGCGCTGACTGGTGCACAGGGTTACTGCTCATTCATTTTTTTTTAATCCAGTCTGATGCCTGGACATTATTTTAAGGTAAGGAATCTGTGGCTAGAAGTCTCCATAGATGATATATTTGGGGAGAAGTGTAACTTTCTCCAAATACTGTAAACACAATTGAGGGCAACCAACTAGCAAGCACTCTGTAAAAAGTGATGCTCTGTCTTTTATAGTTCAAGAAGGAGGGAGGTTAGGCCATAAAGGCAAAACCTGAACAGTAGCTCACCAAGACACCTGCTTCTGAAATCTTAAACACCGAGTTGCAAGACGATTGAAGTTCGTTGAGGAATATATGGTTTAATTTAAAGGAACCAGAGTCCTAGTCTACTGAGATTTCTATAAGCCATGTATGAAATCTAACATTAATGTACTGACGGACTGGAAACCCATAGAGGAACAGATGGATACTGGAGCATAATCCGTAGCAACTACATCACAGACAGCAAAGGCTTCTAAATTCTGAAGATGCTTAAGTCCTATGAGACGATACTTCGGAAGGTTTATGTATGTGCTTTTGGAATAATCAGAGATTGAAATTAAAATGGCTTCATTTTCTGCTAGTGGTAAAGGTCAAATATCCTATAAATAAGCCATAGCGAGAAAAGATTTCCATTGTGATTTTAAAATGGGATAGCAGAAGAGCTAAGGGTCAATGTGAATTCCCAAGTACAGAACCAATTAAATATTTTGGGGCACCTGCCAAAACCTTCTATTGACTAGATATTTAGTGGTCAACAAAGAATGAGACGATCAAAATGTCACTGTGTTTCAATGCATATATTAGTATCATCAGCTTCAGATTATTGAAATACCCTGACCAACACCTTAATTTTAATTGATTTGCGTCATTAGAGACGGGTGTCAAATGACTCCCTCATTCTGAAACAATTTAGGTAATTTCTCTGGGGAAGACAGGAGTTGGTCCAAATGAAAACCTCCTGATACACTTCACATACACGCCCTTTAGTAGCGTATGGGGGTCTCTCAAAACGATTTTTGCCTGTCTGTAATTCAACTTCTATATGGAATAGAAATGACTGTTGTATGTGTATTACTGCATAATCAACTCTTTGCCATGGTAACTTCAGTGAATAGCCATTACTACCTGAATTCTCACTTCAACCTTATCCAATCCTGGAGATGAGGGGCAGATCTAAAACTTAATCAAACCAAAACGTAATAATGCAACATGATAAAGCAGCCTTAGCTTTTTATAATCATCTTCCAGCCTCTGGCATAAACAGGGATGCAGAAATCGCTTAGAGAAGTCAATAATGTAATTTATTATGCTCAGACCACTAACAGGAGAGGTTTCCAGCCAGCAAAGCATCAACTGAAACAGCAGTTCTTGACAACAAATGAACCAGAGGAACTAATTGTCACAATTCCATTAAAGCAGCCACTAAACAGTTCCACTAACCATCCTAAACAAAGTAAACATGCCTGGCGATTACAGGTTTCAAATACTATATAAATACAACAATACCGAGTCGATAAAAAGATGTGTGACAGCTAGAAATGTAATGACATCCTTCAAGTACAGTGAAATGAATTCGCATAAGGGACGACAGGCAGCAAGGATAACATGGAACCCATTACTGATTTTCAATCTTTCTGAACTACATGCCTTCCTAAAAACACAACTGATAAGATAATAATGCCACTAGTCGCATTGCCAGTTGCATCTATTCTCATTCTCTGCAATGCTCATGCAGCCTACCATTTTGTTCAAACCTTACACACCTCACCTAATTTTTCAATTTAGGCCAAACTATGTAATCAAGACATACCGACTAGCTACTTTCTCCAAAATCCACAACGTGCTTTGGGATGTGAAATGATATAAGTGCGCTATAAAAAAACCAACATTAAAATACTTTTGGTGATGCGAAATGTGCGGATAAAAACGGTGACACGAAAAAAAAGAATGAAAAAACTTTAACAGCCTGAGAGCTACTCGTGCTGAGGACAAGATCTGAGACCAACCGCTGCTCACCGGAGCAGTACCTGCCAGCACATGCGGTCTAAGAGAAATGGAATCTTCCTACATCACAAGACCGAACAGCTTACATTAAACATAACCTTGGAAATAACATTACATGTAGGCATCAGCAAACCCTGCAGCCGGGGAATTCCCACTAGGCAAGTCAGGGCAAAAAACGATGAGGTATTAAAAGCGGATTTATTGGGAAACCTTTCTGTTCCATGTACAGGAAACCACAAAAAGGGCAAAATTCAAACAGAGAAAGGACTTCAAGTCCACTGAGAGACCCGCGGAATCATTTGGATGACGTTCACATTACCACAAGCCATTCTGGGTGGAGGGGCGAATTCTTAAAGTCGGTTTTCCCTAAAGCATGGTCCCACGGGGAGTAACTGGAATGCAGACAACAAATCCCTTACCCATCTAATAAACACTTCGGGCACCCCAGCTGCCAAACATATACACATGTTTCCAATATAGCAATAGCAGCATGGACAAAGCTATACAGAGAAGCGACTGTGTGTGTTCGACAGGAACTGTAATCATACAAAGGTTGTGCGTGGGTATAAGAAAATAAGTGTATCTGGTTCATAATCGCGGCACGAGAGGTTTTAAATCCTTAATGTCGATGACAATTTTTAAAGCGAATTACTGCTTTTAAAGTTTAGGAGATCATGCAGGAAACTAGGTTAACATCAAAACAAATTTAGAGTGATGACGCAGTACTGTATAAGAGTCCTTAAGGGGGAAGTGGGGAGAGAGCCACGGCAAGATGGGGGACGTCCTTTAGTACTATAATATCAATTCAACCAGGAGCACCAACACATTACAAATCAGTATGTTCATACTACGAGTCAGTTTATTGTTGATTATGAAGCACCGTATTCCAACATAACATGAGTGGACAAAATACAGAAGGCAGCCGACACATGTTTTGTCTTTCAGGCATCTTTTTCCAAGGATAAATGTAGAAAAAATGATTTGAGGGCCTAATTCTCTGAAAAACTAAGCGCTTCTAAGTGTCTAATTAGTAAGAAATTTCTGTCCGTAAGAAGTGCCCATCCCGTATGCGAAAACTTCAAAAATACACAGCAGAAAATAAGTCAGTGTTTTCTGGTTCTTAAGTCTACAGATCACGGGAACCAAAATTCAACAAAAAGTGGCCATGATAAGCCCCAAAGAGAAACCGCAAGCAGCATTCGTCGCGGCCTTAACAAAAGCATTAGCACTGTTCCGCCGGGAGATCCGAGATTCAGACCCATCCATGGAAGAACCAGGAGCTAGCCTCCAGCACACACCACAAGGTGACGAAAGACTGGCGGAAAAGTGTTACAAGGGAGGCTTGCAGGGTCTGCGACCCACAAAACGACTCGAGGGCAGCTGCAGCCCCAGGCGACTATGCACTGCCTGCCATCCATGGACTCCTGGTAGGCAGAGGGAGCGGCACGAATTGCCAGGACCCACCGGCGGTCACGGTGCAGAGAGTTAATGGAGCATAACTATGTGCCATGGCCGCAGCCCCAGTCGAGTAGGGCCCGAGCGTGCCAGGACTCAACTTGGCTCTTCCCCATTCGGCAGGCAGCGGTTGCCTACCAGGGCCTGTGGCTCTCCTGCTGACACCTGGGAGTGCGGCACACTGTCAAAAAAGAAGAAAGGGAGGGAATTTGTTTTTAAAACTTCAACTCTCTCCAAAACACAACTATCTCATCCTTAATCGTCTACCTCCACTCTGACTCATCCCAAACCTCTTTCTACTACTATGATCTTCCTAAGATCCTTTCTCAACTCTTCCCTCCTCTATCCCTTCTTGACCCACCACAAACCTCATTTAACTACTATGAACTCCAAAATCACACTTCCTAGACTCTTCTCTCCTGCATCCCCTCATTATCCTATTTAATCAAAATAACAGACCGCTTAAATTAACAACTTCTATTTCCCTCTGCTAATTGACTACTAATACTTTGGGTTCCAGAGTACCATGTTACTTTCCGAAAAGCAAATCAACGCCTCGCATGAGGCAGTAAGCACTATATAAATACAATTCGAGTTCTATTACAATACACCGGCTCTGGATATCGGTTCGGGGTGCAAAAAAAAATTCCCCCGCTTTACTAAAAAAAAAAAAAAAAAAAAAAAGTTCCATAGACTAGACAGGAGCAAACATGCTGCAGGAGAGGCCGTCGCCGCAGAGGGCCCCCACACGTGCATACCTCATTCAATGGGCCTGCTCATGCCTCACCCCGCCTCCCCCATTACCACCAGGCGAAGTGGGACTTATGCATTATGGCCTGAGGGTACGGCGGGTCTAGGGAATTGACACCATCCCTTTGCGAGGTAGCACAAAAAAGGCCCCCACGCCGGGATTGCTACCACACTGCAGCTAGGATCACGCATGTCTCCCTGGACGACCAAGCCTGTCCGAAGTCCCAAACTGTCAGTGATCAAGTCACCTGCCCACAGGAGGAAAAGGTCAGTCTCTGACCCATCCTGCCAATTCAAGCCCAAGAAGTTACAGATCTGGGCCGGCAGGTGCGGACTGTAGAGCGCACGATAATATGCACTAAACACCTCATTTATTCCATCCCGACTAGTGGCTAGCTTTGAGGGAGAGATACAGATCACAGTCACAGAGGTGGTGGTCGTTGCACTCCTCAGTAGCAAAGCCCAACAAGCATTTGCAATGCAATAGGTCTCGCATTTATAAGAGTTTGAGCTATTGGCATTGTAAAATTACAATGCCTTTTATTTAGGTTTTGGTTTTAAAACAAATAAAAGGCATTGTCATTTACAATGTCAGTAGCATAAACTCGCATAAAAGCAGTGTGTGGAGTGCAGCAGTGAGGCGTGCAGCAGTGTGCGGCGTGCAGCGTGGTTTGTAAACAGCAAGAAAAGCGGACATCAAAGGAAGGGTGGGAGGGAACGAGCATATGGGGTGTGAGTTATAACGAAAGTTAATTGTTGTAAGAGGGGATGCAGGAAGTGAGGCCGAGCACGCGCTGGCGAAAGCAGTCTGCTGCTTTCAAGTCCGATGCCAGATGCCAGCTTGGCGCTTGAATGCCTCACATGCATTGGCCATAAACCGCATTCCTAAGGTCTTGTGCCCCTTACTAAATCTCTGAATGCGTGAGGCGGCGCACGGGCAGGCAGTAGCTGGTGGCAAATGGAATGCGCGTGGTTGTGCGCGTAACCGCCACCCGATCTGCCTGGGAAGCCTTTGGGAGCATTTTCTGAAGCCCCTACATAAGTCTCGCTGAGCGATCGCTTACGAGATAGCCAGGCGAGACCTAAAAATGGCCTCCCTTGTCCCCCTCAGCATGTATCCTAGCCTGATCTGCCCTATTTTGTTTATTTTAATAGTTTTATATAGCACAAACATCACTCTTGCGGATATCAGTGCTTTACAGGTGACAGATAGAGAAGCTATAATAACAATATCAAATTCGAAAAAAATAAACACAGGATAAAGTAGTGACCAGAAGGAAGGGTAAGCTATACACTGTTTAGAGAGAGGAGGAGATAAACCAATTAGAACTGAATTATCATAGTCAAGAAAACTAAAAGCTCAAGGAAGAAATCTGTCCAGGAGTGCTTTGACTTCTTTCTTGAATGTTAAGGGCCACCACTGATTTTAAACATTGCTCTTCAAAGAGCAGTAACTACGGCCTCTGCTCCTGCGTGTGTAATTGAAGGGAGAGGATGGAAAGGAGGGGGTGAGCCTACCTGTTCCTCACACCAAAACTCAACATAAGGAACTTGAGCCAGGGATGGCAGGTGGTTTTCAGAGATATGCACAAACAACTCTCCCTCTGAAGAGATGCACAAAGACACCGTATTAACACCTGAAAACAGAGCAAGCTCCTTTGAGATGCGAGACCTCTCCCTCAGAAAATGTACTACTTACCAATGACAGAAGTTACTTTAAAATGTCCTGGGTGAGATTCCACTTTTCCCAAAATGTCAAAAGGGTTGGCACCACATCTCAATGGGCTTTATATTCCCAGAGAACCAAATAGTTTTCTCTTTGGCATGTTTTATTTCAGTGCATTAACACTGCCAAACTACTTATTCATTTTAACTAAGGGTGTCCAATTTTTATGTGGATATAAGTTAGGCTTCTGATATCTGACTTTCACTTGTATTACACGATACATTTTATTAAAGCAGAACTCATCTGTATTTTACGTTGTAATTTAACTAATTCTAAATATAAAGGCCCCATTATTTATTGCCCAGCTCTAAAATATTTCACACTGCTTGATGCCCTCCAAACCTCAAATGATCTTTGAACAAAGCATTTCCTTAAACAGGATCGTGTGGACGAAAGCCATGTTAAGGAGTGGGTGGGTCAATGTATGGCTGCATTATTTGGGATGATGGATGGCTTGATGGTGTGAAGATGAATGAAGAGGGTGTAGATGCAGAAAAGAGGTATACAATTTAGACGAGTTGAGTGAGGATGAATGAAGATGGCATGATGGGTGGTTGGATCGGTGTGGGTGGTTAGAAATGGATGTATGGGAGAATAGACAGATGTGGTTGGATGTATGGATGGATCTTGTAGGCACATGGATTGCTGGAAAAATTGATGCATATGAACAATATCTTGAAGTGTACTTTCCACATTCTTAACAATGTAGTGTTAACCTCTCTGGTGAGCATCAGTATTACATGATCTGCAGCCTGCTGCATTTGCCAGAGGAAATGGATTTTTGGCTTGGATTTTATTATAAAGAAGCTGCTGCTACTCATATATATACACCATGAAAATCTATGTGAAACACTAGAGGTAGTTTAAAATTTGTGGAAGCCTTCAGACACTACTATGTTACCAAATGATTATAGGTGTGGAAGTCTAGTGCTACACAAGCCATACAGATCACTTCCCTTCACTGTAAGCGGCTTAGAAGCCCTACCAGCTGCATCGGATAAGAAGGTAGACTTTAGTTAAGACCCTGTCAGCATTTTAAGGTCAGAAAACATGAGTGTAAGTCGAAGACTACCACAGACTGCACTATCCTAAAAAAATATTACTTATTGCACTAGCTGCCAGAATTATATTGTGGCTGCCAGTCTAGCTCCCTTGAATGTCTCCTGAGATAGGAGGACTACATGTTGGCTAATTTAATGGACTGTCAGTAAATTGCACCTAATGTCCACTGTTTAATGTTAGCAGTGAACTGTGCTGTGTGTGAAGGTGCACTATGCCCTTTGCAGGGGCACATCACTCCGTGGGCGATGGTGCATTGTTCTGAGAACGATGATGCAGTCAGCCTCAGGTTAAAGTTAGATGTGCTATGGTTGATGGGGCACTGTTCTGCAACTGGTAGTGCATGTGATGTGGTGGTGACCAATGCCCTTTGGGTTCACAGCATATGGTGTTGCATTGCTTGGCATGCCTCTGGTATGATATGATTGTGGATTGTATGTGTGGGGTTTTTCAGATTGTGGTCTCTACTCCTTTACCATCACTCAGTCGCGTTTCTAGGTTTCACAGTGCAATTCATTCCATCCCTCTCCCTCTCCCCCTCCCCCTCCCTCCCACTCATTCCCTCCCTCCCTCCCTCCCTCTCATTCCCCCTCTCCCTTTCATTCCCTCTCTCCCTCTCATATGCTGTAACAACGTACTCTAAATTTCACTCCCTCCTGGTATCTGGACAATTAATACATGTGAGCAGGAAATCTATGTTTATCAATAGAGCACTGCTTCCCGTACTGTCATTCAGGGTAAGTAGCAGATTCGTGCAGTAACTGTCCTTTAGGTCAGATGTCAAGTTGTGCAAAAATATGCCTGTTTTTAAACTGTAAATAAGACCAGTTGCATACGATGCTCAATTCTACGTCAGGACCGGAGGCGAGGATTATGCTATATTTTCTCCACTTTATTGAACAGCAGCCATTTTAAGGTAACAAAACCAAACTACTATTCCCATGAAACCTAGGGAATAGGGATGAAAACAACAATAGAGACTCCACAGGTAGAGCATCTTCTCCTCTGCACCAATCACAGGCTCCGTCGTGGATAAATTCCTCTGTCACTGTTCTTTCCCCCTCTTTCTTCGCTGCTTGCAGCCAGATAAGTCCTATTTTTTTCTCTTGATTGAATAGTGTTATTCAGTTGAGTTTAGTCATAATATGCCTATGTTTCATCATTTGCTTTAAGGAGTTAAATTCTCCTGCTTTCATGTATGTTATGTTATATACCGTATGGTGATTTGGCACTGTATGTATTAATTTTCCGTTGCTGGGGGCCGGCCGTGAGGGAGGGGTCCGGTTAGTCCCCTTAGGCGCTGCCCAGCATCTCTGAGCATTTGTCTCAGTTTGTCAGTAATTTTAATATGGTGCCTCAAACGCGAGACGGTAATTATCGACGCACGCCTCGCGTTTTGCCCCGTTGGTGACTTTCCTTTTGTCACCAGGCTTCCTAAATTCTAGTTCGTTGTGTGGCGAGTCCGCCGCTACTCGGCGGACTCGCGAGCAGCCGTGGGAGCGTTCCTCCCCAACGGCTGCGCTGTTGGTGCGGCTCGCGGTGCGCATTGCGGCCGCTAGAGGGCGTGCGTGTGCTCCTCGTACGACGGGCGTTCGAGATTCCGCGCATTCCACGCTGGGTTAATCTCGGGAAGGCATAGTCATAATTGAGCCTGTGCCTGCCACTACACCGCTAATCGGTCTGTCACTGCCTTTAGGCATCATTATATTTGAACGCCCCTGGCAAGATTTCTTTGGAATCTTTTGCAGTTTGGGGTCTGTATTCAGCCTTATTTTGTAGAACGCTCGCTTGAGTCTGTAGTGCAGGTTCTCCCTGCTGGGCCCATGTTTGGCAGGTCGCCCTTAAAATGTACTTTGCACCAGGGTTGCTGGGCCAGGGCTGTGTCCCGATTGCAAGCTCTGCTTGCCTAAAGTGTAGGCTGTCACCCAGCCCCCCACATTGAGTTTGCCCTCACTTTATATATATATATATATATATATAATTTCATTGCGGAGCTGTATTTTGTCTCCTTTTGCTGACTATGGAGTCATATGAGGATGAAATCTATCATGAGGAACAGTAGGGGGAGGACCCACTCGCTACTCTGCCATGGGACGACTTCTACGAAATGGTAGACTCGTCCATCTTAAAGGCAGTCGAACAGGCTATGGGGCCCCTTGAAGATCGCCTCTCAAAAAAATCGAACAGGCCTGCGATAAATTAGCCAGAGTGACTCAATCTGTCTCCACATCTAGCACTTCAATTCTGCTGTGCATTATACAAGTCAAAGAATATGAATCAGCAGTCTATTTACTTGCGGTTATATTATTTTGTGACTTGCACATAAGTGTCCGTAAAAGTGACACTTTAGTCCTGAAATTGGTCCCTTAGTTCTGAAGGTTTACAGTCTCTGCCCACAATTTGCCTCTACTGCAGTTAGTCACCCCAGTGCGCAACTTTATCGAGGAAACAAAAAACTGAGAATGAAATAGGCTGAGATTGAACTTGAGTGACAAAGAAGATTAAACGTGTAGGACCGCTGGAGAGAGAAACTAGACTTCGTCAACGGGCTTATAAAAGATCAGCTTTACCTCTCCTCCCGCTGCGGAATATTGGGAACTTCCTACTTCCCCGCCTCAAGCTGATGTGTCACGATAAAGTTCACCCACAGCTTCCAAAGGGCCGTGAAAAAAAAGGGTAGTTTAAAAAGGCTTCTGAGCCAAACAGAACATTTGTTTTTCACCTACTTAAGATTCCGAAGAATTGTCTAAAAAAACCAAAGCATGAAAGAACGGTTGTCTATTTAACAAATCTTGTGGCGTACACTTCACAGAAGCACAAGATGGGTTCGGAAAAGGGGGCATGAAAATACCAAGGCTTTTTTTTATTTATAACCTATTCAGCCTCATTTTTATACTTTACTGCGGTCTTTTCCCATACATTGTGGGCTTGCGCGGAGTTAACAATCCCGCATTAGCCGATAATAGTTGTACGCCAAGGTTATAGAAAACTGCATTTAAGTAAAATTTGCTGGTTTCTGGCGTGTTTATCGGCCGCATAGACAAACATGCGCTAATGTCCGCGACCAGCTCACTTTCCTGGAAACATGCAACTGTGCGTGCTCCAGCAGGGGTCTTTTTAGTCATTTTTTTCTTTTTTCATTGGTACTCAAAAGGAGGTAAGGCAGTGTCTCCTTCTTGCTTCCTGTTGTACCATCATTTTCTGAGGTGAGAGGCACAGTTGGAGTGCGGTACTGTGATCAGCTCAGTCACTCTCCCTGACCTGGTAGGCCGACCATTTTATGTATTTTTGGGGACGGGAATAGCTAAAGGAACCCCCTCGTACCTATTGCGGCTGGATTTGAAGTGAAAAACTGTGGAAAGACAGCCGATCTGTGACCTGCTATTTAAAATACCACCACCTCGACTCAAGCTTCCTCCAACCATCTGAAGTTGCCCTCAGCCAAGTATAAACGCGAGGCAAGAGGAAAAAAATGCAATAAAGTAAAATTTAAAAAAAAGCTCTTTTGCCGCATTTTTCCACTCAAAAAATGCGCAAATGTAACCACTCTTTATCCTCCAGTGGTTTGAATATGAGAAATAAAATGCATTCTTTACCTCCTGTTTACCCATCTAACACTGCATTTTCAACAACTATATATGAGGCGGATTATGTGGTGTACAGAGAACAGTAGTGCGACTAGGCAGGTGTGCTTAGCGGAACCTAAATCACAAAATGGTACCAGATGAAGGGAAACATCCATTCTCAATTGCAGATTCCCGCTGCCACAACAGCATTAGTGCTCTACAGCAGCCAATCTGAAATTCTATGTCAGAACTAGAGGCTTAGATTATGTTTCGCTAACTTGACTGCAAAATTTCGGCAGCCAATAAAATATACACCAAACTACATTTCCCATCAACCCCTCAACCAATCAGGGCCCATCAACCCCTATAATACAGGCAACCCACGAGGAAAACTTCTCTCTTTGCTGCTGCAGCCAAAGCTAAGTGTACTTTTGTGGTTCTAAGATTTCTGTTACATTCTTGTATTTTCACATGTTTTGGTGCGTATGCTCTGTTTAACCCTTTCGCTGCTAGGCCTTTCCCCCCTGTGCTAAGCCTTTTTTTGGCTATTTGTGGTAGTTTGCGCTTAGGCGCCTGTAACTTTTGTCCACATAAGGTATCCACGCCAAAAGAGGTACCATTTTACTCGAGAGACCCTTCATGACTGACCTTCTCTCTCTTTCACGATCACTCTGGAGCTCCACTTTTGACCTCCCACATTCCTGCACGGACGCTCACACCCTGTTCGTGCTTTGACCTGCCACAAACTGACCAGCCCATGCTCAACCAGTCGGACAGGGAGTTTCCCAGATGTTTATCGTCCTCACCCTATGCCCTGCAGGCGTCCAATAGCTACCATCTGCAGGCCTATCAGATTGACCTCTGCTTGCTGTGTAATCATTCCTCTCGCCTGTGCCCTGCAGGGGTCCAACAACTACCATCTGCGGACTTATCTGATCGAACTTTACTTGTCATATAAACATGCTTTTCGCCTACACCCTGCAGGGACCTCACCGCTACCATCTGTGGACTTATCAGATTAACCTTTGTTTGACATCTAATCATGCCTTTTTCACCTATGCCCTGCAGGGGCAAAACAGCCACCACCTGCTGATTGTATCATAACTGACCATTGCTTGTCTGTAAATTATTGGTGTTTGTTATGGTTCACCTAGCATGCACAGGGTGGGGATGAAGGGTATATAAGGTGCAGAAGCAAAGCACTCAGGAGATTGCCTCCTCAGACAAGCTGCGGGTGTCTGTTGCCGATGCTCCCTCTCCATCTCATGAGATTGTAATAAATATCCTTTCTCTCGGGGTCCAGTGTTGGTCTCAGTTTGTATCCCGGACCTGTGGACGAAGGGTGGACCCTGCACCTTTGGATAGTCCCCCAAAAGACCCCCAAATCCACAATTGGCGCCCAATGTGGGACCCAATCAGAGACGCGGCTGCCCGGTTGAGGGGTCCAGAGGAGGAAGTTTAACGGACGGTGGTGGGGCATGCCTACGCGAAAAAGACCCTCGTCCTCGTAGCCACCACCCGACCTTCACTACATCCAAAAAGACCACCACAAGTGGCTCCGGTCCTGACTCGGGCCCCCGATAGACTTGGACGATCTTTGCAGTAAAGAGACCGCCTGGAGAACAAGACAAAGGATTCTGGTAGGGTCGCTGGTTTGCGACACCTTTTTGGTATTTGTTTGGTTAGCTGGTTTTCTTCGATAAGAAGTCACTCTTTGCAAAGAGTGATACTGGGCTGGTAATGTGGACTTTTTGTCCGAACTAGAAATTTGTAGAGACGTTTTTTAACATAGAAAAACATGCCCGCGTTTAGTAAATTTGCACGATGGTTTGGTTGTTGTATATCTCGATCGAGGGTGTTGATAGATAGTCAGCCGGCTCCCCCGGAAGGTACCTCAAGTAAGGATATGTACATAAAATACGGTATTTCTCCCATAATGTACAATTCATTATGGCATAAATACACGTCCAAGGATAAAGAGACTCAGTGGCCCATATATGGTTCTTTTGAACCTCACAAAATTGAGGCTGTAGAAATACAGCTCTTTATACGAAGGTCGCGACAAGCTATGTTGGACGCCCTGGGTCAATGGAAAAAGGAGGGATCTGAAAGAGAGAAGGGCTCAAGCGAGGCTACAGAAAGAGGCTCGAAAGAGCGATAAACAGACATTAAATAGAATTACAGCAGGAAAAAGTTGCATCCAATCTTGCGTGCACAGACAGAACACAGGTTGAATGTGTCTGGTCAGTATCCTGTGCGTCATACACCACTAGTGCAAGCAGACCCCCATAAAGAGGAGCTTCTCCTCCATCCATTGCCACCACCGTACCATGTCCCTCCCCATCCTATCCCACGGCCGGCCGATGGAAATGTACCCTCCGAAAATGCACAACCCCTGCCTCCCGATCCCACTGCCCCTCCCGCTCAATCTGACCCCGAGACCACATCTTCTGCTCGATCCCACACACCCAGCATTACATACGCACAGAAATAGGCCTTGGATGGTCTAGTACGCACCTGCCTGGAGGACCTTTTCACCTCTAGCCAAGTCCGTGCTATCTATGAGGACTATGCACCACCTCAAAAGGGCTACTTCCTACAACAATTTGCTTATGAAGTATTCTGTCTTTATGAGAAACGCCACGAAGTGACACCAGTAGACCATGTTAGAGGATTGTATCGTAAGTTGACAGAGGGGGGAGGAAGTGCTGAGGAAAGCAACAATTTGTTAGCACTCATGCTACAAATGATGGAGGGTCAAAGGAGAGACCAGGAGGAAGAGGAAAAGCCACAAGTAATGGAGGGTGCGACTGGAGGTCGTATGGCACCAATAAGGGAAGCAGCTCCAGTCTTTGTCCCCGCTCGAGGGGCAGGTACTGCTGAGGGGCAGGTACTGCTGAGGGGCTGGATAGTCCAGATGCCAAAAGTAGGACGTTATATAATTTGGTGTACACTCCGTGGCTTCGAGCTGACATCTTAGCTTTCAAAAAGGACTTGCCTGAGCCACGGAAGAATCCTACGGGATTCTACGAAGGGCTGGACACGGTTATTACCACTTATACGATGACACTGATTGACATAGATCAGTTCTTTGGGTTAATTCAGCCCCCAGATATTTGGAGACCCATAAGGAAAGTTGACGATGAGACCTTGTTCAAACATAAGTGGGAGGATTTGACGACAAGACCATGGATAGGGACAGAAAACCAGGTGAAAGGCCTGCAGAAGCTATTTTAGAGCTGCCAGGTAACATAGTGAAAAAATTGAAGGTCACAATTCCAGCTAGGAAAGTAGATTGGACAGCCATCACTGCTTGTAAACAAACATCTGAGGAAACTACATCGGACTACTTCTCCCGCCTCAGCCAGGTGTTTATTGACTATAGTGGACAGGACTCATGACTGAGACAGGTCGACACTTACTAGTTCAGACTTTTGTTAGAGGATGGTCGCCACCCATCTCCACAAAGTTACAGAGTAGCAAAAGCACGTGGCCTGCTGCAACACCCACACAGGTCTTGACTATGGCCCAATATTATGAACATCTGCAGAATAAGATAGGAGGAAAAAGATAAGAAAAGAAAAGAACTTAAAAGAAAAAGTAATGCTTTTCCAAATAAGCATCAGCGGGGGAGGAAACGGTAGAGGTCCACAGTATAATTATATGCCCGCAAATGCTGGAACACACCCGCCCCCACATCAACTGTCCCAGGACCAATGCGCATATTGTAAGGAAACAGGCCACTGGCGCGCAGATTGTCCTCTTTTACAGCAAAATACAATGGGTCGGGGAAGGGGGCGGAGTAGAGGTAGAGGAAGAGTCCCACCCTCCAACGGACAACGCCCCAATGTCTTCGATAACAATAGACAGGCTTTTGCACACGATTTTTCTGGTGACCACTTCCCAGACAATGAATTTGCATGAGACAGCCAGGGACAGGGAAAGGAACCAGTGGAACTTCCAGTTGATCAATCAGGGCCCTATGTCACAGCTTCAGTGGTTGGAACTCAGGGCAAATTCTTGGTCGACACAGGGGGCCTCTATAAGTGCCCTCTCACATAAGCGGATTCCTAGGGCGCCCCTGTCTGGCTTATCGGTCACATCTGTAGGATTTGACGGCACACCCTCTACCAACCCCCTTTCTACTGAGGTGCCCCTAGACATACAGGGGAATGCAGCGATGGCCTCTTTTCTGCTCTCCCCAAAATGCCCAGACAATTTGATGGGCATTAAGCTCTTAAAGCATTTCAGAGCCACCATTCGCTGTTCTCCTCAGAATGTCAGAGTCATACTGTTTGATAATGATTGCCCCCTTGGTTATGAATCCCGCCTTTATTGTCTCACTGATTCCGAACACCAGGATTTGTCCCAGTTACCGGACACCCTGTGGGCCATCATGGACACCGACGTGGGGGAGATTGTGATGGATCCTGTCCACATAACAGTAAAACAGAATGCACCTCTTACTCGCCTCCCTCAGTATAAAATTTCTGCAGACGGCGAAAAGGCTCTCATGACTATAGTTCAGGATATGATTGCAGCTGGGGTAGTTGGGGAAGTTCAGTCTAACATTTGCAATAGCCCCATCCTTCCAGTTTTGAAACGTACATCCACTTCTGAGAAAATATACCGTTTTGTCATTGGAATAGTGGTCCCACAATATCCTGTGGTCTCTGACATAACTATATTGACAATGATCCCCTCAACTGCTACTACCTTCACAGTAATAGATCTCAAAAATACCTTTTTCTCCATACCAATACATCCCGAGTCACCCTATCTTTTTGGTTTCACCATAAAAAAAACAGATCGTACAGATTCTGTCAGGCTCCTCAAGGGTATACCGAAAGCCCTAGCATCTACAGCCAGGCCCTTAAACAACAGCTCAACCAAATACAGTTACCACCCGACGCTGTTCTCATCCAATATGTCGATGACATTCTGTTGGCTGCAGACACTCCGGCCCTGGCTCGCACTGCCTCTTACTACCCTGCGCTTTTTGGCATCACAGGACCATAAGGTATCCAAGAATAAGCTACAGTATTGTAGACAGCAGGTGACCTACCTTGGCCATCTGCTGTCTAAGGAGGGACGTACTGTAACACCTGACCGCATCAAAACAATACTACACCTTTCCTCTCCCACCACACAAAGAGATGTTCGTGCACTAATTGGTCTCACTTCCTTTTGTCGCCAATGGATACCAAATTTTTCCCTCATAGTTAAGCCACTCCTTGCTTTGCTTACAAAAGACACACCCACACCTCTTCCTTGGGCACATGAACACGACCAAGCCTTTCAAGACTTACACCACGCTCTTTGCTCTGCACCGGTGTTGGGCACACCTGATTACTCTAAACCCTTCTGCCTCTACACCCATGAGCGCTCAGGATGTGCTCTCTCAGTCCTGACCCAAATTCACGGCACCAAACAACACCCATGCGCTTACTTTTCGGCCACCCTAGACCCTGTGGCCCGAGGTCTGCCCGCCTGCCTTAGAGCGGTTGCAGCAGCGGCCGTCTCTATCCGACAAAGTGAGGGGATTGTGTTGGGATCTAGATTGACTGTATTAGTTCCACACGCAGTCGACATATTACTGAATCAGACAAAGACACAACACCTCACTAGTGCACGACTAACAGGATTACAAACTTACGCTGTTAGCACCCCATATCACGCTAAAGAGATGTGCGACCTTGAATCCTGCCACACTCCTGCCCACATCAGATTCTGACATACCAGACATTGCACATGACTGCCTCTTTCGAACAGACGAAGGGACGGGTAGACTTAAAAGACACCACTCTCACGGAACAGGATGAGCAATTGTGGGTGGACGGATCTTGTATTAAACTATCAAACGGTACCACATCTGCTGCCTTTGCCGTCACCACTACCAATACCATTGTTGAGACTGCACGCATACTTCAGAAATCGGCCCAGGCCGCAGAACTTATAGCTCTCACCCGCGCTTGTATCCTTAGCCAGGATATCGCTGTCACCATCTATACAGACAGCCAGTACGCCTTTGGAGTGGCCCACAGTTTTGGTATCCTTTGGAAGGAGAGAGGGTTCCTAAAGTCACATGGTACGCCCATTCAGCATGGTGACTTAGTCACTGCATTGCTCCAAGCATTGACACTACCCAGAACATTAGCTATTGTTAAATGCAACGCACACAAGAAGGTCACAGACAAAATAGGATTAGGAAATGCATTTGCTGATGAGACAGCCCGGGCTACAGCACAGGAAAGAATACATACCCCTATGTACATAGTAAAATCCCAAGCAGAGAAGTGGAATGATGTTAGACAACAGATCCGGGACATCCAGTCCACTGCCACCTCTGAAGAACTTCAAAATTGGGAGAAGGAGGGCATGCTTGATGAAGAAAATTGCTGGCGATCCAAAGATGCAAAACTTTGGAAATTGCCAAATGCTTATCTCCTCCCATTGTTGAACATGACTCATTTGCCAGCACACACCAATGCTGCCACAATGACTAAAATATTACAGGAAGTGTGGGATAACCACCAACTCCGGTCTACCGCCTCCAGGCTGGTCCAACAGTGTTTGGTTTGTCTCCGCTACAATGTAGGTAAAGGGACTCTGGTACCTCGGGCAGGATATGCCATCCCCATATCACCTTTTGAAGTGCTGCAAATGGATTATATCCAAATGGAACGATGCAACAACCTTAAATATGTTTTGGTGGTTGTTTACTCGTTCAGCAAATGGGTGGAGGCTTACCCTGGAGAAGTGTGGCTCAATGATTAGAGCGGCAGACCCTGATGCAGAGGTCTAGCCCGGGACCAGGGTTCAATTCCCTGCCTCGGCGGGTCTTGGGCTCAAAAATTCCACGGACCTGATAATTCTCGCCTTGGTGCCTATTCCAATCATGGAGTCCCACTCTGCAACTCTGGGCAATAGCTTGCTTAATCTCCACAACGGCCCCCACAACGCTAAGGATGCCTGGCCTCCACCTTGGGGGTGCCCAGGAGTGGACGCCTCACAGGGAAAGCCAGGATGGGTTCCACAGCGGTATTCGTACAAGCGCCTTGAGACCCTTGCGGGTGAGTAGTGCGCTATACAAGTATCAAATTTACATTTACCCGGTTAGAGACAACACTGCCCTAACCACCGCCAAGATATTGCTGAAGGAATTCTTTCCCCGCTATGGCCTTTGCCGAGTCCTATGGAGTGACAGTGGGAGTCGTTTCATTGGAGAAATAGTCAAGCATATACTTTCAGGATTAGGTGTTCGACAAAAATGTCATGCAGTCTTCCACCCCCAATCAGCAGGGCTAGTGGAAAGATACAATGCCACGATCAAATCCAAACTAGCCAAAATAGTAGAAACTACGGGGCTAAAATGGCCAGATGCGCTACCACTGGCCCTTCTATCAATAAGATCTGTACCGCATTCCCGCACCTCATTGACTCCGTATGAGGTGGTCTTTGGACGCCCAATGAACATCTGGGGCGCACTCCCTGCTTCCACATTGTCTGATTCACCTTGTGAATTGCTGAGTGATTATTTGTCCGTACTTACATGAACTTTGTCTTCCATTTATCAGCAGGTCCAGGAAGCATTGCCTGATCGATCCACCGGGCCGGGCCGGGACATGCCATCCGACCCGGCCACTTCGTCATGGTAAAAAACTTTGCTCGAAAGAAGATGCTGTAAACCCGGTGGAAAGGGCCCCTGCTAGTCCTTCTGACCACTAGAACGGCCCTGTGAGTGGAAGGCAAGAAATCCTGGATCCATGCTGTGCACTGCCGCAAGATCCCCAGCATCACTCAAACTGATCCTACCTTGTCCACCTACAAGGAAGTTCTAACGTGCGACCCCCGTGTGTGGTCTCCCAGAACCAGAACTGATATTATTCAAAGATAACACCGTGCCAACTAAAGAAAGATACAACCTACGCCCACGCACGGCCTCTGGAGCGCCAGCGACCGGACAGGGGAGGTGAGCCGAAAGTCGCAGGGCGATTGTATTATCTGGAAGGGTGGATTGGTACTCCAGGTAGCGGGGTACTGAGAAGCCTAGCCAGGAGAAGTAACCACCAGATACCGGCGACGCGTAGGGCTCACCTTTTCTCTCCAACAGCTGTACAGCCCAAAAGAAGACCGATTATGACAAACAAAGAAACCATGGAACTTTCCAACAAGAAGATAGCACTATGTCACAAACTGCATAATAACAGGTCAATAGCTTTGACGACAGTTCTCCTCCTCACTATTATCTTTAGCATCCTCTTCTGGATCCTAGAGGAGGAAGGGGCACCAGCCAAGGATACCATATTGCCCACTGATGCCACGCCTTCTGAACATTCCCATGTCTCCTTGTCCCCTTATCTCCAAAATAGGCGACAAGAGTTTTGGAACAACACCTTCATCCAAATGTTGAATCAACATAATGAGGTATTGAATAAAACAAACTGTTGGGTCTGTGGTCTCCTGTCTCACTCCATGGAGAATAACATTCCCTTCCTCCCTTACTCTTACTCTATACACGCCTCTTGCGCTGCCTGGATGTCACTCATCAAGGGCGCCCATCGGTCCAGCGGCCTTGCCGACGTCACTCTCCAACAATTGCAAGATGAGTTCTGGCAGAACAAAACGGGCAATGCGGTTTGTCCAAAGAACAATTCTACACACATGTCTGAGGATGAGAAGGAGGAAATGCTGTTATTCGACTACCAGTAGAATACGCTTCTCCAGCTTCAAAGCAAGGACACCCGCCAAGCGGACCCCACCGCTAGCTGTTGTTCGCATTCCTGGACTAATGTGTATCAGGGGCTTAGGTATTGAGTACGTTGGGGACAGCTCTTGTGTAGTGACAACAACTCTGAATATGACATCTCCACCGCCCCTTGTTGCCTCCCCAAACGCCTACTTCGTGTGTGGAACAAAGGCCTGCACTTGGCTTCACGAGAACTGGGGAGGCACATGTTACATTGCTTTCCTCCTTCCCCCTGTCTACATTGCTTCTCCTCTTCACAATCTCTCAACAAATCCTGGATGTCATGAAGGGCATCCATCCCTTCTGGGGACCAATGGCAAACAGCGGAGCCATTCGCCACCTCACCAGAGTCATGGAAGCCACAATCAACATCACAGCTGGTATTTTGGCCAACAACACTGCGGAGCTCCAAGCGGTACGCCTAGTCACTCTACAAAATCGCATGGTCCTTGATGTCATCCTAGCTGACCGCGGAGGAGCATGTCGCATCATCGGCACCAGCTGTTGGGTGTATGTTCCGGATCATTCATCATCTGTCTACGAGGCTATTTCCGCACTCCATCGAATAGCCTCTGACCTCCATCAAGATACAGACCCATGGTCCCTTGGTTCTTGGATATGGCAACTTCTGCTGACATGGGGATGGAAGGTTCTAATGATCATCCCGATACCTCTTGCCCTGGTTCTCTTTTGTTGTCTTTGCCTTCAATGTGGTCCTCCACTCTGTGGCCTCTGCGCAAATGCTATCAAGTCAGTCCCCGTAAATGCACAGGTCAAGAACGATAAAATAAGGACTGAACGTGAGACAGCTATTATTGAACATTATAATGGACTAAAAAAAAAATTGTTTCGCTTATGGCAAAAGGAGGGACTGTGGAAAAGTAGGTCTGTTATCTTGCCATTCACTCCACCATTTTGTGCTATACCCTTCATGACTGACCTCTCTCTTTCACGATCACTCTGGAGCTGCACTTTTGACCTCCCACATTCCTGCACGGACACTCACACCCTGTTCGTGCTTTGACCTGCCACAAACTGACCAGCCCATGCTCAACCAGTCGGACAGGGAGTTTCCCAGATGTTTATCGTCCTCACCCTGCACACTATGCCCTGCAGGCGTCCAACAGCTACCATCTGCAGGCCTATCAGATTGACCTCTGCTTGCTGTGTAATCATTCCTCTCGCCTGTGCCCTGCAGGGGTCCAACAACTACCATCTGCGGACTTATCTGATCGAACTTTACTTGTCGTATAAACATGCTTTTCGCCTACACCCTGCAGGGGCCTCACCGCTACCATCTGTGGACTGATCAGATTAACCTTTGTTTGACATATAATCATGCCTTTTTCACCTATTCCCTGCAGGGGCAAAACAGCCACCACCTGCTGAATGTATCATAACTGACCATTGCTTGTCTGTAAATTATTGGTGTTTGTTATGGTTCACCTAGCACGCACAGGGTGGGGATGAAGGGTATATAAGGTGCAGAAGCAAAGCACTCAGGAGATTGCCTCCTCAGACAAGTTGCGGGTGTCCGTTGCCGATGCGCTCTATCCATCTCAGGAGATTGTAATAAATATCCTTTCTCTCGGGCTCCAGTGTTGGTCTCAGTTTGTATCCCGGACCCATGGACGAAGGGTGAACCCTGCACCTTTGGGTGGTCCCCCAAAAGACCCCCAAATCCACAACACACCGCCAGCCATGCACCATCCACATACACCACCAGCAAAATGCTACCAATGCATACAGTCAGCGAAGCAATATCCACGCACGCTGCCATCCAAGCACCAACCACGCACTCTGCCAGCCAAGCGCCATCCCCGCACACTGCCAGGCAAGCAGGGCTGGACTGGGACCAGCAACTAGCCCAGGCAGACTACTGTTTGACCAGGCCTGGGAGAGGGGCATTCTAGTGAAAAACACCGCTCCCGCTTTTGTTACTGGGGCCGGATATTGCAGCACTGCTGCAAAACTGGCTCCCAGTGACAAAACAGCCCCCCACGGGCAGAAAACCGGCCCCCGGCCCACCAGGTAAACCTCCGGTGCCCATTACGGCCAGTCCGGACCTGCAGCCAAGCACCATCCATGCACACAGCTAGTCAAGCCCCAGTCCACGTACACTGCCAGCCAAGCCCCAGTCCACGTACACCGCCAGCCTAGCCCCAGTCCACGTACACCATCACATCAGTCAGGAGGGCCGCGCAGAGCCTTTCAAGCATTCTCCTTTGATTTCCTTATGCAAAACATGGGCTGCGTTTGCCTCTTGTGGGGCTTTGGTGCCAACATCCAGTGATTTGCTAGTCCTGGGCCAGCTGTGACAGACCCTCCCCAGCCTGTTAATTGCTCCGAAAGCTCTTTTTTTTTTTTTTGGCTCTAGAAAAAAGCTAAGTAAACACATTTGGAACCGTTCTGGAGACAAGGTGCTGACCTCTGGCAAATCCACATTTTTAGGGTTTCTATACCCCCCCCCCCCCTTACTTGATGGGGGGAGGAAAGAGGAAAAAAAAAATAATAAGTGAGAACGTGAGCTAGAATATGAATGTGTTTGGAATCTAGTTCCTCAGCTGTGGAGCAATCTGGCTCATCCCAAACCCCATTAGAGCCCTACACAGTCGAGGAATACATGCTGGGAAAGGAACTAGCTGATGCCCCGATTTACTCTGTGCAGAACTCCGTGAACAAGGCCTTGGCCTTAGCCCTGCACCCTTTCGGCTTATTCCAGAGCTCCCTCCTATTCCTGCTAACCTTCTCAAGCCTATTCCGGGTCCAACTACGACTCTCCCTAATGCCCAAGAAGGCAAATCGTCCCATCAGACACTTTTGCTTGCCTTACACAATCCTTCCTCATTGACCACATCTACAGCAAGTGCTCAGGGTACAATGCCCCTTGTCCTACAGTACAGAGGGATGAGGATTCCACCCCTTCCCACATTCTCATGTAACACTCACGGCCCCTCCAAAAGGAGATGGGCTGATCCACTGCCCAAACCGCACCAGGACACCTCTCAGGTTGATCTCCTGGACTGTAACCCAGACGATATTGTTCACCCCAGATCTAATGACTGAACTCCCAAGCCCTGAAGTAGCCTCAGACATGCACGCCCACCTCAGCAAAGAGTTTCAAAGGAGATTTAGTCTAAGCTCCGATCTTAATGTCCCACCCAACTCTGGAGGATAAAGTGGCCGACACAGCAGATGGCGACACAAACATGACTACTGCCCCTAAGAAGTTCTCTAAAGTAACAAAGAAGGGCATCGACACAGCCTGGCGGTCATGCCAAGATTGCTTACTAGATGTCTCTTGCCTTCTGGTGAAGATTCTGGCGCTGGCAGATGATGCCAAAGAATCTGGTGTTTGATTGACCCCGAGGTCATTGCAGGGTGGACCCAAAGTGCCATTTTCCAAGTTGGCAATGCTAACTATGCGATACCCATAGCACGTAATACATCCAGTCTTATGCTCATAGACCTGAAGCTTTTGGAGTTTGCCTCAGTGGTAGCTGATCCAATTGCCAATACTCTTCTTCAGCAGATAGTTTAAGGACCTGGCAAATTCTTTACCACTTTCAGTGCCCTGGACAAGGACCAGACTTCCCTAAAGAGGGTTTTAAACAGACCTTTTTGGCAGGGTCGGGCACTACAGTGGTCGTTAGCTCTAGCGTGCTTTTCTACAAGACCTCCAACGTGGATTCGGTGATCACCAGAACCCTGCCTTGCAAGACTCCAGCAATGGTACCCCCTATCCCACCCGCTCCTGATTCTGCAGGCATGGCTGAGTGGCGCCCGCTGGAGCATACAGCGGATCGCAGGTGTCTATTACAGGCGAGTCTGATGTCGCCGTTAGAAACGTATCTGATCCCCCAAAGAAACCTCTGTCTCCACCATTAAGCATGGATCACCCAGGACCCCTGGCTTTTCCAGAAAGTGCAGGGTTATAGGATAGAATTGTATGGGACTCCATCTCAACAAGTTTCTCCTCGTCAGCTGTCTTTTTCCCTTCCAGATCAGATGGCCATCGACAACGAAACCCTCGATCTGTTGAGAAAAAAGGCCATAGTACCCTCTTCTCAACACTCAAATGGTTTATGTAATACCATTTTCCTGGATCCCAAATTGGGGGAGGGTGGTGGGCCTGAAAATCAGATTTGAAGAGTTCGGTGTTTTATCACTTCAAAAAGGTGGGTATTCACCTTCTCCGAGACCTCCTTTGGGAGGGCGACTGGATGATTTGACTTCACCTAAAAGACGCTTATCTCACGGTTCCGACCTTTCCTACACACAGGCGATTCTTTCAATTTCAGTGGTAGACCCGCTGGTAGAAGTATTCAGCTCTACCCTTCGGGATGTAGTCCACCCCTTAATACTTCACCAAGTTGAGGAAGCCTGTTGTGGAGTTCTTAAATGCACGTATGTCAGTTTATCTAGACGATCTTATCTTATACTGGCCCAGGAGAGAAACCTTCTCCGATCACATATGAATCGGACTATATATCTACTTCAATGCCTGAGGTGTCTCCTGAATGGGAAAAAGTCTATGTTGATTCCCTCTCATTCGGCAGAGTTCCTGGGTTTCCAGACAGATTAGATGACAGTGCAGTTATTGTTTTCCCCTTAGAGGACATCAAGTGTGAGTTAAGATCTTTGTTGTCCAGGACTCTGATCTCATTGCAGCAGATCGCTTGAGTGGTAGGCCTTCTTGCCGTCTCTATTCAGGCCATAATTCCAGGGCCCCTACGTTATCGGGCTCACCAGCACCTCAAAACATCTCAGAAAATATTTGTCCCACTCGGACATGATTTCCCTGTCCCAGGAGACCAGAGAAGAGATGGAATGGTGGTTATGCCATATGGAAGCATCGAATGGCAGGGCAATATTCGGTTCCCTGACAGATGTCGTTATCGAATCAGATGCAAGCAGATCGGGCTGGGGTTACATTTCTTCAAAACTGGGAGTCACGGTTTGCTGTATACATTTCCCTAATTCCTGATGACTCCTTGTGTGGCGACTCATGTGCTGCTTCAGAAGGCAAACTTGGTTCATGTGACCCCTTCCCGGAGTACCCACTCATTGATTCAGACTTTGATGGACCACTCGTGCATCTTTCCAGTTCAACTTCCCTCCCCCTTGCCAGACCTCCGGGAATATCCCTTCGGGAAGACCTCACTCTCTGGCACTGCAGGGCTTTCATCGCCTAATGGCATGGTGTCTTTCAAGGGACGTTATGGTCTGCCAGACCTTTCACAGCAGGCTAAATTCTATATTTCCCAGTCTTGGTCTTTCAGCACTCAAACATTGCAGGTCAGTTTAGTGCCAATGTGTTAGAGGCAGACTTATCCCAAAGTGATTTTTTTTCCTGCTCTTTCATCAGAGGGAATGGCCTACAGGTCTGTAAATTACTTTTGTTCAGCCATATCAGTCGGCCAACAGCCCCTCTGTGATAAGCCAGTCGATGAATATCCTCTGGGTTGCATGGTCATGCATTTCCAACTCTCCTACCCCTAGTTATTCTCATCTGTGGGATGTACATGTGGCACTGCATTTCTTGCAGAATTGAACTAGAAGCAAATGAGGGCCCCTGAACAAAAATAATAAGGAGAATTGTACCAGGGGAATAATAATCAAAATCAAACCGAGATAAAATGCTTTTCTAAAAAATGTAAAGTAGGCATAGCTCTCAAATATACATAAACTTGAATTAGACCAATACAGTTTGTATTTTTATTTTTCTATATATTATCAAATAAATGTCTCGGTTTATATCAATAGAACAATTGGTGAACTCCCCAACGTAACAAAAGACATACAGAAAAACAAATATACACAATAACTACAAGCTAACAGTAAATATCACTAATACCCACTCATACCAGGGCAACATACATACACAATAAAAGCATTATTTACCCATTCCACCTAAGTTAGCATGCATGACAAAAGGTCGATATCCTATTGAATTAATGGACAAACAGTTAATTTATTTAAATAAAGCAATGCGTTAATTAGTCTGGTCCATCTGTAAATAATGATGAACATTTCAACAAACATGAGCTGACCACCAAGAAGAGAAATTGCGTCAACGCAAATATCGGTGTGAAGCATATACATTTAGGTGGATAACTACACCTTCATCAGGGCGTTAGAATGGGTGCAGATCAGGTGTCTAGAATTTTCCTAGTAGGAAAGCAACAAAGGGGAAAAATTAGAGTACCTATTCCAGGACAAACCAAAAACAAAATGAACAAAAACTAGTTTGTGTTACACGACCCTCTAATTTTAACAACAAAATCACACAGATTATAGAATCACAGTGGCGCATCTTAAATGCTGGAGATCATACAACTAAACTCCCTAAACCTGTATATGACTTTAAACAAAATAGTAATCTAAGAAACTCACTAGTCAAAGCCATATACGAGGATGAACCCAATTTCGTTCAGAAATCCATTACAGGTTTGAAACAGATGGTCAGGAACCGCAAATGTGGTAATGTAACAAGACATTTTCCAAATTTATTTCTTAGCCCAGTTTTTCAGACAATCCGCAGTTGTGTGTTTCAATGTCTTAATGCTTATGAATTGGTGACCCACCTACTCCGATGTGATCCGTCTGGGCAGTTGTTAATTGCATTGCAGAAGCCCTTTGGGCCTGTGGCCTTGGACAGGTTAGCACTATGGGTAAAATTGTTGCTGGCTGAAGCCAGTGTGAATGTAAGCAAGTTAGGTGCCCACTCTGTGTGGGGCATCACACAATAAAATGGAGTGTTGAAACTTTCCAAACACACACCCCCTGTCACAGATCTGGGTTTAATTTATTGATATTTTTCTTGCTAATACACCCCACTTTGGACCCAGCCATATGCAAATCATTCTTGACCACGTTCCTCATGGGAAGAGTCCAGCCCGAACTGCAAACAAGCATCCACGAACCAGTTTCGGGGTATCACTCCTCATCAGCCAGGCTAACATAAAAGCAGCGGCGCAGCGAAAGGGGCCCACGTCTGGGCATACCTGTAGCCATTTGGGGCACACATAGCACCACCACAAAATAAAATGATGGCCAGTGTTGAAACTTTTCAAACGCTCACCCCCAGTCACCGATCTGGGTTTAAACCATTGTTACTTTGCTTGCAATATAGCCCCAGTTTGGACCTAGCCATATGCAGCTCACTGGTTAGAGGAGGCATACCCTGAAGCAGAGATCAGGCCCGGGACCTGGGTTCGATTCCCGACGCGGCAGGGTCCAGAACCCAATTGTCCACGGACTCGATAATTCTCGTTTCGGTGCCCACTCTAAGCACGAGTTCACACTATGCAGCTCTGGGCAACAAGCCTGCTTAATCTCCACAACGGCCCCCCGCGGCGGGATGCCTGGCTTTCACCTTGGGGATGCCCAGTACGGGTTATCTTACAGGGAAAAACCAGGACGGGTTCCCAATGCAAGCGCCAAGATGCCCGTAGGGTGATAGTTGCGCTCTATAAGTACTTCAATCAATCAAATCAGTCTTGACCCTGCTCCCCATGGGAACAGTCCAGACCAAACTGCCAACCCACTCTGTTAGAGGAGCTAAGGCATTAAAGTATTTTATGATGGGTTCTCGCCTTGAGGACCTCACAGAAACCTACTGTGAATGTTGCCTCTGTAATGGTGGTTCAGCTTCAAACAAACATATTGTGAGTCTCCGATCCAGACAGAATAAAAAACATTTTCTAGCATTCATGTGAAGAATGTTCAATTCTATCAAGGACACGGAGGTAAGGATTGTCCAACCCAGGGTAATTCTACATTATTGTTGAATTTCCAGGTTTGTTGTTGTTCCCGCCATACAAGGATAATTTGTGATATGTGGTGGAGGTTTCCTCCTTTTATTCTTTGGATTCCGCAGGGTCAGAACAAAAGTAGAGCTAGAATTCTCTGAGGTTGAATGTCTGGACTTCCAGTTTCCAGAGTTGGCCTCATCGCCCTCATAGGATTTTAGTCCTTCGACCTGCTTCAATTGCTGGATCAGAATCAGACTTTCTGCGGAATCATTTCCTTACATCTAGTTGGTTGTGGTTTATAGATTTGAATTACTGTATGAACTTGCTTGATTTAGCAAAGAACGAGGAGGTTTCCTCGTGGGCTGACTGATTTAGGGTCCGATGGGCCCTGATTGGTTTGTGGGAAATGCACTTTAGTGGTTACTGTGATTTTATTGGCTGCTGACATTTTGCAGTAAAACTAAAGAAGCATAATTCTTGCCTCCGTGTCCTTAATAGAATTGAAAATTCTTAACGCGAATACTGGGATTTTTCATACCACTTGAAAATAGTTTACGTACCCGATGGCTCCACTGACCACCTCCTCTACACTATCCACAACCCTCAATGTCCTATCAGTTTTATTAACAATACCCTTTTAAAACCTAAACATTATCATACCGTCTTTTAACTCTAAATTGGCAGGATTAGTATGAAATGATACCATTGAATCCTACAGCCAATGGAATTTATTTGCAGAAGTAACAATTTGCCAGCTCAAGCCTGTTGGAAAGTGGGTTATTGGTAGGGGCAAATGTAGGTCTGCCACTGGCAATAAGGCCACTAACACATGGTAGGACTCAGCATAGGTCTTGAAAATTATTCCTATGCTCAACCCTTGGTAACGTGGCTGCGAGCAGACAGGCTTAACTTCAAAGACAGGTATGTAAAGCATTTAGAAAAAGAAAAAACAAAAAACAAAAAAAACACAATTTCAGTAAATAATTAAGACTACACAATAAAAATCCACCACCAATTTATAAAAATAGGAAATATGTCCTATCTTAAAAATTACAACAAAGTGACAGAAATCCAATGTAGGGAACCGGAGATATGCATTTTCAAAGATTTAATAAAATATAGCACTTAGATTATAGCACCATATTGCGATACCTGCTCGCGATAGACCAGACCAAAGTCAAAGTTTCAGGCCGGGCTCGATGGAACCCTGAGCGGCTACAGCTCCCGGTCTCAGTTTCTAACTTCACACTTAGAAACCTTTCTGGACCTTTTTTGCCAGAGGGTCCTCAAAACTGCCAGCCAGTCCGGATCCGGTGAGGGTTCGCCGGCTTGACTTGTGACGAGGCTGACAAATTCAGTGATGTCAATTGAGGATGAAGAACTTGCCCTTAGTTCATTGAGATTAGATCTTGAATCAAAGGAAACTGTACTCTGGGAGCCACTGACAGCTGGAGGAGCTCCAAAAACCAGAACTGTCTCATCCATGCCGGGGCTATTAGAATCAAGTGGCACGGTTCCGACCTCATTTTCCGTAATACCCTCGGGATCAGAGGAAATGGGGGAAATGCGTAAGCAAACATTCCTGTCCAGTGGAGGTGTAGAGCAAGATCCCCAAGATCCCGCTTGAGGGAATCTGCTTGCAAAATGTTTGCATTTCTTGTTGTGGTGATTTGCAAGCAGGTCCAGAGATGGAGTGCCCCATAAGAGAAATATTCACAAGAGTTGATCCTGAGCTAACTCCCATTCGTGGGAAACACTGGCTGATCTGCTTAGGATGTCTTCCCTTGTGTGATGAACTCCCGGAACGTGCTGAACCTGCAGAAAGATGTTGTGCAGCAGAAGCCTGGTCCAAATCTGTTGAGCTTGTGCCGAAAGGGGCTTTGATTTTGTACCCCCTTGCTTCAGCAGATAAAACAGTCGTCGTACAGTCTGTCCTGACCAGTACAGGCGAACTGTGGATTCTGGGAAGGGAAGCATGGAGGCCCAAGAACACCGCCTTAAGCTCTAACAAGTTGATGTGTAGCTGAGCTTCCTGAATGGTCCAATCGGATTGTATTTCGAGGTCTTGGAGGTGTGCTCCCCATCCTTGCAGTGAGGCGTCTGTTGTCATAACATAACTGGGACATTGAGGTTCGAAGAGCAGACCTTTTGATAAGTTCTCCCTGATCCCACACCATGACAGTGTGGTCTGTATTTGAGGAGTGATGGTGATTCGATCCTCTAAGGACCCTTGGGATTGCACCCATTGCATGCAGAGTAGTTCTTGAAGGGGTCGCATGTGTAGTCGGCATTTGGGAACTAATGGGATGCAGGAAGACATCATCCCAAACAAGGATTTGAAGATTCTCACTGAAGAGGACCTTTCTGTTTGTAATTGTGATTTTTTGGGTGCGTTCTTCTGAAGGATACGCTTTTGCTTCCTTCGTCTGGAGCCTGGCCCCTAGGAATTGAAGGGACTGCAATGGAATGAGAGAAGATTTTTCCACAGTGATCCGTAGGCCTAGAAATTGGAAGAGATCCATGCAGCGTTGTAGAGATTGCAGTGCGTCTTGATATGATGCGCCCTTTATTAGCCAGTCGTCCAGATACGGATATATCTGGTGGCTTTGTTGTCTCAAGTGCGCTGCGACCGGCGCCATGCATTTCGTGAAACCCTTCGGCCTCAGATCCGCGCCAAGGGTTAACACTTTGAATTGGTAGTGGTGCCCTGCCACCGCGAATCGTAGATACTGCCTGTGTTTGATGTGAATCGGAATATGAAAATGGGCATCTAAGAGATCTAGGGATGCCATGTAATCTCTCCTGCGCAGCATCAGGAGGATTTCCGGTAAAGACAGCATACGGAACAACATTTTTTTTGATGAATTTGTTCAAGCCTCTCAGGTCCATTACCTGCCTCCATTTGGAAGACTGCTTTTTTTCAAATCAAGAAAAAATGCGAGTAGAATCCTTTCCCTTGCTGTTGAGGCGGAACCTCGTCTATTGCCCCTTTCACAATGAGGGACAGAATGTCTGCCTTGAGAGCTGAGAGATGTTGTTGCTTTCTGCGAACAGGCGGTCGATCCGGAGGATTTTGTATGAACTCTAGGGTATGACCGTGATGGATAACGTCCAGTATCCATCTGTCCGTTCTTTAGGACAGCCATTGATGATAGAAGCGAGAGGTAATGGTTCTCCTTGAGGTATGACGAGGTGGTCGGCGCCTTGGCACTGTCACAGTCTCCAATTGAAGTCCTGTGATTTTCCCCTCGCAGCAGGGTTCTTTTTGGGCTGGTAGAAGTGTTCGAGGAACGAAACTGCTGGCTGCTGGAGAACTGACGGTACCCCTGTTGGTGATAAGGTTGGTACCTGTTAGATTGGAAAGAGGATCTCTGATTATACTGGCCTCTTGATCCTCTTCTATGAAAGGACTGGAACCTATTTTGTTGTAGGGAACCTAACGCTCTCGCTGTGTCTGTGTCCGATTTAATACCTTGAGGGGCATCACAGACGTTTTTGGTCGAAGAGATTCTCCCCATCAAAAGGCAGATCAACAATCTTTGCCTGGACTTCAGGCCTAAATGACATAGCCTTTAGCCAACCTTGTCTAAGGATCACTACTGCTCTGGCCATTTGCCTGAAAGCCACCGAGGAGATGTCCATGGCTATATCTATGGATTCGGAGGCTGCCCTAGCTCCATCCTGTAAAATGATGGTAGCCTCTTCTTTTTGGTCTTCTGGCAGATGAGATAAAAGCGGTGCGATGTTAGACCACATCTGCCTGTTATAGTGACTGAGAAGAGCTAGCGTATTTGAAGCTTTAAATCGAAGCTGCTGCCGCCATAACTGCAAAGCGCTTCCCTGCGCCATCCATCTTTCTTCCTTCCTTGTCGGGAGGAGCTGAAAAAGCAGAGGCCGGGTTCTTGAAATGCTTCTGCGCCGCCTGCATTACCACCGATTCAGGCTTTGGATGCCCAATCAGGCAAGCTGGGGAGCCCGATATTTTTTCTGGATTCTGGGTACCGAGGCTGGGTTCTTCATGATCTTTAAACCCTCATCCCAGACATGATTGATCATTGGGATAGTCCTAATAGACTTTATGGATGATTCCTTGCAGTCATAGAGGAAACCTAGTAAAGCACATGGCCCCATAAAGATAAAGTGCTTTGCGACAGCAACAAAGCAGGCGACCCAGTCCGGATCGGAGGCAAAAGGGCATCAACAAAAAACCCTAATTTCCAATGGCAGGCCACCGTTTAGCATAAACGATGACGCAAGCCAATGGAAATGAGGGGCGGAGCTTCGAGTCCCTTTCTGCAAACCCCTCATCCACCAAATCTCTCACCGAGCGCTTTGCGCTGCAACGCCAGTTGAGACCTAAAAAGTTCGGGGGTGCCCAGGGCACAGGATGACTTTGCAACATAGCCTGAATTTTACAGCTTGCTGTTATCGCCTGTTATAACCCAGATAAGAATGAGTGAACCTGCTAAATGCAGGGAAAGCACTAAGGTGCACAGAGACACAACACGTGCAAAACAGTTAACAGCAAATGTTTAACAAGCACTGGCAAAGCGCATAGACTGGTACTGGTCATCAGCCTTTTCGCTTTGCCAGTGCTTCTTTTGTTTGGTCTTAAATTTAGTAAATCACTGTTGAGGGAGAGAGGGATCTGCCAGGCTCTTGCTAATAAATACAACAACAAAAAAAACATTGGCTAAAAACAAATGTGTGTATTTTGGCTTAAAAAACACATATTGCTGTGGTAGTTACTGGCACTGAAGGAACTACTTTGTGCGTGGATGTGTTCCTTGCGGAAAAAAAAGGAAAAAAAGAATCATGCCACTGATAATGAAGTTCGCCAATGCCTTAAGTGGGCCAACACATACTCTATGTTATAGAGGGTGAAAGAAATATACAAATGACAGCAGACCAATGGATGAAGAGAGGACTGGAACTTACTACAAGTAGGTCATATCATTTTAGTTAGGGCTACCAGTTTTCTGGTTTTACTGATTTCTACAGATAAATACAGATGGAAAATAATGTGTTTTATACCTCTATTTATTTTTAAAAGCAGAAAATGTGTAAAAATGGGCTTCTTTTAAATGACTTGTTTTCTTTAATGAATTTCCGGCTAACAGCTGAGCAGATACACTGCATGGAAATTTTAAAAAAAATAGGATACAATTTTCTTAAATAATGGCCTATTTCAGCATACATTTGTAGTACAACGCTAATATTTACTTGCGGGTGTACTGTAATGTTATAGTTGGCTGCTTAATTTGCTAAAATACAAAAGACATCAAAGTGAGGTGTGTCAGTTAAATGTGTAAATATACAATTTTACAACTTTATTCACAAAACAAAAAATAAATAGATAAATACTGATAAGATGTTCAATAATGAACATGGATAAATGCAGACAAAAATGTTAAAAAATAAACACCATAAAGACGGGCACTCTAATTATAATACACTTAAAAAAGTCTTGGCTCAAGCCAGCCCTAAGAATTATACTTTTAATGTAAACAGTTAATTGAACAGCCTGAAACAACCAACAGACACCATTACAATCGGAGCCGGAGAACTGACAAAACACAACTGGGCACATATTACATTAATGGAAAATTAATTATAAGTTAGCTGCTTTCCTGCATAATTCTTCAGAAGAAACCGGCGTTGTGCTACTTTGAAAGGAGGTTTTAAAAACAGCAAATAGGACAACAGCCATTAATGTGTGATCAGAAATTGCCGCTTACGGCCACTGAGGAGGTCATCGGGTGAATAGTGAATAACAGCACCCATTAACTTCACATATTTTTATCGACAACACCACCAATTCATTATTTTACCAACGTGCTTTTCTACTTGCTGCTCTTATTGAGGTAAAACTTTCTAGTACACCCTCGCTGGCAAGACAGAAAGAGACTCAAGACCTGGCTATTCGAGTAGACACAGCGCCCCGATAATTGCGCTTTACAAATGCGGGTTGTTTGCCCAAAATGGAATTAGTATGCATTTTCTTGAAAACAATGTAAAGAAAAACTGTAAAGTAACACTTCGAATACAATGTTATACCTATAACAGTCAATAGTTTCCTAAATGCTGTAGTAAGCGCAAAAAAAGAAAAACCCAGTTTGTGACTCGTGCAACATAAAATGACAATACAATATTTGAATTCTTACTATCCGGATTTAAAGTTCCACGTGGGTTGAATTGTAACATTTGGAAGTCGGGTGCCCTACGTTTGCTACCCATATGGCCCTGCGCTCCCAGGCGCAGTTCTTTCACCTTTTGCCCTTTGGCCCCAGTGGCCCTCTTGTGTCAATACAGCAGTGAAAGAGGAGACAACTTCCTCCCTCAAACGTACTGTTTACATACGCAGGGATTTCCGCAGGACGCTCAATTTAGCCGCAAGCAGCAGTAATAAACTGCGAGGCAGGGAGGTCCAGAAAAGGTTAAAATTACAAAATCCCTTCAAGACACCCAAAAGGTAAACCCTCGAAGATTTGGTCTCAGAAAGGGGTTGTGCACGTGCAAGGGAGCCGTTACCACCAGATTCCTGTATCTAACAAAGAATGCAATGCTCCAATCACCAATGAACAATGGTCCTTCTCAGTCTATGTGTCTTGAAGTACACATGGATTTGGCAGTCATTGGATGGGAAGTTCATCTAACTGTCACCAGGCTCCTCGTCTGGAGAGCATGCTGCTCTCACTTAAGGAAGGCCTAGGAAAAGAAGTCTCAGAAAATACGATCACTGCAAGGCAAAATCCAAGGGTGGACGATGACAAATACAGGTTTCAACAAACCACATCAATTACCAAATATCTCGAACCGTTTTTATTGGATATATCTCGTCTCCAAAAATGACAATCTTTGGTAAAGTCAACAGGTTAGGGTTTTAATGTTCTAACATATGCAGCGTTAAAGATCAAACAAGCATTTGCAATGCAATAGGTCTCGCATTACTGATAGTTTGTGGTATTGGCGTTGCAAATAATAATGCAACACCAATAGCTCACACTTTCAGTAATGCAAGACCTAGTGCATTGCAAATGCTTGCATACTGAGCCAGGAACTTGCATTGTATGTCTCAGTGCAGTACCGCAAGCTGCTCGTAGAGGTCTCTAGTGAGCAAGGCACCAGCATGCATTCTACATACAGTACTACAAGCTACTCCTAGAGGTCCCTAGTGACCAAGGTACCAGCATTGTAGGTCTACAAAGTTGGAGCTATTGGCATTATAAATGGCAATGTTGTTAACCTTGCCATGTTGCAGGGTACAGTACCATACACAGCCAAAAGAGGACCTCTAATGGTCACATATGGTACTGCACCCTGCAGAAGATATTGTAAATCCACCCTACCCATAATGCATTGCATGCAAGACAGTACTACGAGTACATTCAAATAGCTATGTCCATATATACAATTAGTAGCTTTGAAATGTGGCAAGAGTTATTACATTAATTTCGGATTAGGTTGTACTCTGTGTGGTGCCGATGAAGGGAAATTTATAGACGGTCTCACATAAATGTGAGATGCTCTAGTGAGTGAAGTAACCACTGCCAGCCTAGCTTAGGACCAAGTGTGTGTCCTTAGTGTCTTGAGGCTGTAATTAAAACCTAGGGAGTAACACCACATGTAACAGGGGGTGTCCTCATGGGAGGATACAATAAGAGACATGGCAGTACTAAGGCGAGACTACTAAGCGTATTGACCAATGAAAAGCGACCATTTACAAAGGACAGGTACCAGAGACAATTAAAAAGATGGGTGGAAGTGGGCGGAGCTTTATGCCCATATCCTGAATACAGCATGGCTCGAAAAGACAGCGCCAGCGCTGCCTAGGCAAGACCTAAAAAGGAGGCAGCAAACAGGAGCAAACAGCAAGTAGTATAGTTGTAAAGTAGTCTCTGATGAAGTTCAATACAATCCCTGTGGAGATGGAAGGATACATTCAAACAATCAATTACATTAGGTGAGATATAACTATTCCACTGGGCTGAGCCAAGAAGTGATTGACTTCAAGTGAAAGGCTGAAAGAAGCTGGTCAAAGAAAGCCATTGGTTGAAACAGGCAGACCAAAAGCCCACTCAATGTATATTGTGAACAATAGGTCTGTTTAACAGCTCTGCTATCAATACCCACATCTAAAAAAAGCAGAGCTAGCTGCTTACAATCATGACTGCTTCACATCGCTTTTTTCAGGTGCTAAATTCAATCAATAACATTAAAATGCATATCATAAACACCGGTTATGTCGGGACTCCAGACACACATGGCCTTGGAAGCCTAAATTCCAAACTAAAATATTTGGCTCCCATGTTTTTTATTAGGCCCCAAAAGTCAATGTTGAGTGCCTTCAAGCCCTTATTTCGCTAGCAGCACCCTTAGTTTCAAACACTTGACCTACTTAAGAAGTGAAGATGCCAATGAAACTTACGGGTGTTTTTCTGTACCACAACATTGGGACTGCCATATAAAAAAGAATGAAAAAATTATTAGATAATGACTTCCATACATATATGTAATGAACTCGTTACACATGGCTGTAAGGGACAGTGGTTACTATTACACAATTTTACATAATATAATAGAGCTCAATTTACCAGCGTAGAAAAGATGGAACGCTGTTTGGCTGTGCTGGCATTCAAACAAGTGTCCTGTAGATCATAGCAGATGTGAATGGTGAGTACTAAATTACTGAGTCAATTTCTACTGTGCAACATTTTCATTGAATTTGGCACAAGTATGAGAGCGAGGAGGGCATCTCTTTAGAAGAAATGTATAGTAGTTTTACTAACAAAGAATATGATTGCACATTGCTGCACCCAAGTCAAATCTCAGAAAGTAACAAATTATGCTAAATAGGTATTGTACTATAAAGATTGGAAAAATGGCAAAAGAGGATATTCTACTTGTGACAGGACAAGCGTTACAGATAGAGGTACACTTCTGTTCAAAACGCGCTTCTGTAAGAATAGCGCGTCTATAGGTCCAGGTATGAACTGTGTGAGATGTCTGTATTGCATGTGGACTTTAAAAAAAACTATGAAAATGACACTGGGCAGGAAATGCACGTGGAGAGATGGGGGGAAAAAAATCGAATTTTCTCCTAATAATTTGGACAATTAAGTGTCTTTAGGTCTCGCCTATAGATAGCTTTCGTTGTCTGTTGTATAAGTCCTATACCATACAATAATACATATATTGGACTTTGCGTCAGCCTCGTCCTTGTAATTGGATGTCTATATTGTACCTCTATTTGATGCTCTCGATTTGAAGGCCTTCCACCCCATTTTAATAGTAATCTCACCTCTGGACCATAGCTTCTTTTACTATTATTTCAACTTCAACAGCTCACAGCAGAGAATAATATTTTCCATTTGTCTTCTAGCATTCAACGCAGTATATGAGTTTCCTCAAGCTCTCAAACCACCCTTTTATTTTACGCTGGTCAGAATCGGATTTACATATTTATTTATTTAGTTGAAAAACGGTGCTCGAATCCCACCGCTATGAACTGGAAACAGTAAAACAGTAAGAGGATCCTAATCTTTAATTTACTGCATTACGAAAAGTGCAGTGATAAAAGCCCCAAGGCAAACATTGACGCATCTCAGTTAGACAGACTGATGGGGAAATACAAATAATGAAAAAGATAGAATGAGGCCCACATACGTAATGATGCATATGCACATCATCATGCATGTGAATGCCTACAAAATGACATGGCCGTCGTGGCCATGTAATGGCTTTTTTCCCCCTCCTTTTTTTTGGCCATGTTGCCCAGCACCTTGCTGATGCTGTACAGCGTCGCCAAAAGGCATTGGCCAAGCTAACAGGTCCCACTGACATGACCCACTACCTTTGCCAATGCTGGTTTGATTATCCTTTTACAAACCCACTCCTAATAAAAGCATTCAACTATTTACCTGAAAATACAACTCTTAATCTGATGCCAGACTAATAAGAGTCGGCATTGTAAAAGCCATGGACCTAACGAAATGTACTGGACATAACCTGATTTTCCAGGAACAGCAAACTGAAGTAAAATCCTATAGGACAAATCACGGCTCAATTACACCTTTGAAATACAGATATTTATGCATTATTCTGTGCCTGGGGATACTGCGAGGTTGAAAACAACGGGCTTACAAAACTCTTTCAATTTCTCTCCTGCCCGGGTTCAAAATTCATTCTCAAATGAAAGCTGAAGTGAAGCTGCATCATATTGCTTTTAGGCACTGCAACTGCTCATGTCCCGTAGGGTTTAGGATAGAGGTTCGTGTAGGGACGATCTTGGAGACGTTTGGAGGTCTTTGGGTGAGGAGGGTATAAAGGCACACCGGGCTGGAGAGGCAGTGGGGCAAAGACTAGCTCTGCGGTACTATGTTACATGCCATGCCAGTCCAAGCTTTTCTTCGTAGCCATGAAGTACGCACTCTAAAAATCTTTCACGGTGTTGTCAATCCAACAGTCCTCTGGGTACACACCCGTAGAATGCCTAGTTCATACATGCGCTGCTGAAAAGTGTAGCAGTGCAATGTGCATACCCTGAAGGCCACCAACTGCCCCATTATTCTGCAACTTAAGCCTTGTTTTGTGCGAGACCTTGTTGGTGAATTGCATTTCACTGTGATCTATCCAGCGTCCATGCTGCAGGCTCGACCCCAGTGCACAAAGTAATAGCGCCAAAGATCACTGTTGGGGTTTCAGAAAGTTTCTTTATCCATAGGCACTCTAAATGTAAAGCCCGCTTCTCCAGAGTGCACTGTAAAGTACAACAAGCGTTGGTAAAGCCAATACGTCTTGACCGCGTGAGAGCTATTCGTTTGTCAATGTCTTTTAGCTCAGCTATACAGCAGTATGGCCGCTGTGCAGCACAGTTAAAAGTTTGAAAAAAGTGTTATAATGAGGCAAGCGCTGGACACTGCACTTTAACCCACAAACATTTAGCTGCATTTCTGTAAAACGTGGCTAAAAGACAGACAAAGCAGATAGCTCTTGCATAGGCGTGGCATATTGGATTGGCCAATGCTTTTTAGTGGTAGTTTCCAGATTTGCCGGTGCCAAACCTACCCAAATGTGTTTGGCTGAGCCCTTGACAACCCTGCCGATGTGTCCGACAAGTACCATTCACTGCGTTTGTACCGGAATACAAGGTAGCACCATTCCTGTGGAGCGTTGCTGCTTGGACTGCAAATACAGTGAATGGCAGAAAAGTATGTACCGAAAGTGATTTCAAAGCTCACATAAGTCATTCCATCACAGTGAGTCCTTGAGAACATTTTCGGAGTTGTAACATTAAATACACTATTACCCCATGCACACTGTGAATGTGCTTACGCTGGAAAACAGTACTAAACACGCCTGCCACTCTATGAACACTGTACATAAAACTGTGTGCATGTACTCTTTCAAAACACAACTCTAACCTGCCAGTCGTGTACAAGGATTCCATTGTCCTCATGGCACTACATAGCCCTTGCATGCTCACATGCCACTTAAACTGAATGGTTTCCTCATTTGGGAAGTACACATTATCATCTGTGTGATGCTTTAGCATGGCGATTGCACGTCTCTCACGCTCAATCAGAAGCCCAGAAATTTCAAGTAGGGCATTAGTCTCCATAATTCTCACTATATATTCAAAAGGAATGGGCTTCTGAATACTGCAAGAGGAATTCAAGAAACCAAACGCAAGTACTTCTTACAGAACCACATCTTCAAAAGTTAGTCTTCTGCTACAAAAGGGTTGGGGCAAGCAACCCAAGGGGGCGCAGGGTTGGGGCAAGCAACCCAAGGGGGCGCAGGGTTGGGGCAAGCAACCCAAGGGGGGCGCAGGGTTGGGGCAAGCAACCCAAGGGGGGCGCTGGGTTGGGGCAAGCAACCCAAGGGGGGCGCTGGGTTGGGGCAAGCAACCCAAGGGGGGCGCTGGGTTGGGGCAAGCAACCCAAGGGGGGCGCTGGGTTGGGGCAAGCAACCCAAGGGGGGCGCTGGGTTGGGGCAAGCAACCCAAGGGGGGCGCTGGGTTGGGGCAAGCAACCCAAGGGGGGCCTGGGTTGGGGCAAGCAACCCAAGGGGGGCCTGGGTTGGGGCAAGCAACCCAAGGGGGGCCTGGGTTGGGGCAAGCAACCCAAGGGGGGCCTGGGTTGGGGCAAGCAACCCAAGGGGGGCCTGGGTTGGGGCAAGCAACCCAAGGGGGGCCTGGGTTGGGGCAAGCAACCCAAGGGGGGCCTGGGTTGGGGCAAGCAACCCAAGGGGGGCCTGGGTTGGGGCAAGCAACACCGAGGGCCTGGGTTGGGGCAAGCAACACCGAGGGCCTGGGTTGGGGCAAGCAACCCAAGGGGGGCCTGGGTTGGGGCAAGCAACACCGAGGGCCTGGGTTGGGGCAAGCAACACCGAGGGCCTGGGTTGGGGCAAGCAACACCGAGGGCCTGGGTTGGGGCAAGCAACACCTGGGTTGGGGCAAGCAACACCGAGGGCCTGGGTTGGGGCAAGCATATTTTTTTTGGGGGGGGGGGGGAATGGGCCATATAAGTGAGTGGGGCAAGGTAGGTGAGTAGAGGGACAAATTCATGGAGATAGGCAGGATAGTGTGTTAAAGAAAGATTTGTTTGGAAGAGAGTGGGACAAAGTGGGTGAATTCAAGCAGACAGGAAAGAGGGCGTGAGTGGGGGGAGCTGCATGGAATCAAGAAGGTGAGGAGGGCGAGAGGTGTAAAGGATGATCGCAAGGCAGAGAAGTACTGAGAGGGTATTGGGTTTCAGAGTGCTGGAAGCACAGTCAGCCACATTTGTAAAGAAGAAACATAACGGCTGATCGGTATAATGCAATAGAATGAGTGGAGTTGGCTGGGGGAATGCAAGGAGTTGATGGAGGAACCAAGGTGCTCAACATGAGGCGGAAAGAGTTTCCTCTTGTGCAGCCACTGGTGGGATATTCATGTCCTTCTTGCAACTGCAGACCTGCTTCTGACATGCACTGTAGTGAGCATGCTGTCACTACGTGGCTCTATGCGATTCTTCTGAGAAAGAAAAAAGAAACTACGGGTCAAGAGCTCATCATGGATTCAACCGCAGTGATTTGTGCTACAGACATCAGGCTATCGTACACCTTTAATAAGTGAGTCAGGTTGACACAATATTTAGCATTTGCGGGAAAATGACCAAACTAAAGTTGCAGTTCTAGGACAAGGTCTTAAAGAGCCCCACTAAATTGCTGTATATAAATCATAAAGTCACTCTCCTACACATACCCATTTTATTCATTTTCCCTACCCCCGGTCTATTTGCTCTTCTCATTAATGTTACCATCTTGTGTCTATTAAAATTATGTACGATCTTACCTGCCCTCATTGGCCTCAAGTCCTTCCACCTCGTTCATTGCGTCACTCAGTTCGTCCCGCAATCTCTGTATCTCAGCCAGCAGCTCCAACTTTCGCCTGCGGATATTCTCCAGCTCCATCCGCTCCTCAGGAGTCAGATCAGCAGGTACTGAAGGGACACAGAGATAAGATATTATATAGAGGCCAAGTAAGCACGAGCACACTGGTGTTAACATGGGCATAGGACCCCTTTGTCACAGAGCATCAAGTTTGTTTTTGTAATGGTTTGGTCAGTAAAGAATATTACAACAAGACAGCAACAAATGGATGTTTAAAATATAGGCCCTCCTTAAAATCTTCAATACCTCTCTCTGTCCAGACGTCCTCAAACGGTTAGACACTCCCATTATCTTAATAAAAAGTCCTGAATCAAGACAATTCTAAAAGCCAACTAAAGCCCCATAACCCACCTATTCACTGGAATATAGAGAAAGCAGGCTCAATTGAACTCCGAAGCCAGATGAGAAAGAACAACCTTCTCTTGGACTAATAGTCTGACTTCAGACAAAGCCGCAGCATTGAGGATACATTCATCCAAAAAGATGATGATGTGCTCCAGATCATCAGAAAGATTCTTGCCTGCCTCAGTCTTACTCATCCTACCTGCAGTCTTTGACACAGTCAACCACCAAGCAGAGACCCATACGCTAGGGAAGAAGTCCTACAGTGGTTCACATCCTACAGAACCAACTACCATCAATTCATCCATAAAGGAAACTCAAGATTCCCAGATCCTCCCAAAAACCTGTCGAGTACACCAGGGCTCCATCCTATGTCCCTTTATCTTCAAGCACTACATGGGACCCTTATCATCTTGTGCACCAACAAATTCATCAATATCCCAGGATTCTGTAGCTGTACCTAAAAAAACTCCATTGCTCATAGCATTCAGCAACTAAAATCAGTCTTAATGTCAACCTAAACAGGATGTCCAGAACATACCTATTATTCAGTCTCAAATAAATTCATTGTTTTCACCAGTAGACCACCTCAAACCCAATCCTGCATAGATTTATTCCCCAGTGGATAGTCAACACCAAACTTTCAAGAAATTGCCCACACTGAACTCTCATTTACAGAACGCAGCACAAAAAAAGTCAAAACTGCACGGCACAGGCTCTCTCGCTTAAGAAAAGTGAAGCCTTCCTCCCCTCAAACAGACTGAAGACAAAAGTCCAAACCTACAGACAGAGGAAATTTTCTGTTCCATGGTTTCCCAGAAACCCCAGTGACCTCCCTGAAAGGTACCCAACATTTCAGACAAACATCTTCCTAAAGGCCTGAAGAAGTTTGATAATTTATCCCAATCTTGAAGAAGTCCACAAGCTCCATCACTAACCAAGGTCAGTAAGACCAGAAACAGCACCACTGAAGGTAAGGTGTACAAAAGAAAAAAAAAATGCACAACAAGCGAAGAGAACAGACCCACCATAGGATCCAAAAATAAACCAACATACATTTTAAAAAAAACAGATAACACAGATTTGTTCTCGATGTATCTGGAGCAAGAAAAGCAACCTGGATAGTTTCAATAATTGAGCATTTACTGCTGGCAAATGTGGCAATAGAGGGGTAATATGTTTCAACTGCAGCAAAGCAGACTAGGCCTTCAATTTTTTTTTTTTTTTTTAAGGTCAGTAAATTAAGTACCCCAAATTGTGTAATAGCAACATCCATCCTTTGCAGCACCAACATGTTGTATGAATCATTATTACCCTATAATGTCTCAACTCCCCAATGATACTCCAGTTCGATTATCAGAAGACCCACTTCTTCAGCTAACTACTCCAAATGAAAGCAAACAACCACCCCTAGTCCCACATAGTAAACCATTTTAAATCATCCTTTAACTCATGATAATGTATTAGCTAGGGATGCACAATACAAGTACCTAGTCATGCATACATGGACTAATTAAATAGTGATGGGACCAAAACCAAATGTAAACAAGGAAGGACACCAATAAATGAAAGTACATGATATATAGCATAGTGACATCATAGACCATTCATTTAGCTCCAATAACTGTAGACAAGAATTATAGTTCCAAAGTGATCCATATAAATTAACCCACAATTCAGCAACATATTCCATAATGCAAGATGGCATGCTACAGAAGGGACAAAACCATGCAGCAAAAAAGCAAGACTCAAAAGATGACTGGGCCAGCATACTCCCTGCATACCCATAAGCCTTCTGCTACCAAGACTATTTTATGTTTATGGGTAAACATGTTCAATCAAGCACAGCTTAACCCTTTTGGACTATCCATCTGATCATGGCATTGTCATGGTGAAGGCACCTGGGCAAGGACTGATGGCCAGGGACAAAGTTAACACAAAAGCTTACTAGACGTCTAATGTTGGACCGGTGTGGAGGCAGAAATAGCTACCTGCATGGCCTTGCAAACATGCATCTATGCCCTGATTAGGTTGGAATTTTGACAGCACTGCTGTCAAACCGACCTACTGTAACAATTCGACCACTGGCTTTCTTCAACCAACCTCTCGCAGATTTACTTGGTCAAGCATATCTTTGCTCAGTCCAATGGAGTATTCATATTTAAGTAAAAAGATTAGCTTGCTAGCACTGAACTGCATGAGGGGCTACTTTATAATTATAGTTCTCTTTGATGACTTTCTTCTGTCGGTCTTGCTCTAATGTGCAAACGCAGCATGCCATAGCACAATAAACCCAATGGCAATGCTTGGTTCAACTTGTGGCAATTATCTGTAGATTTTTCGCCTCAGTGAATACAACAATCACGAATGTACATGGAGTGCATCCTCTGTAATGGGATGCGCCTCAAAGCCTAGGGGACCCGTCCAGTTGGCGAAAACCTAAGCAACACATCACTGAAAGGGCTTGCTCTGCTAATCGGAGCCACATCCAGTGGTCTCCGCACCCTGACCTTTGCCCCCACCCAAATGAGGATTCAAGAGTAAGAAAATGACTTTCTGCCACGATTCAAATTTTCCCTATTTTTATGTAACTGTGTATGATTAAACATATATATGTATGTATATGTCAATTAGATATATAGGACTTGATGTGTCATTGATTTTTAAATTGTAATAAATTACTGTTTTAATTAGAACCAATTGTTATTGCATTTCTCTAGTTGATCTTTACACTGAGTTCATAAAAACGTTGTACTGATCAGACACATCTACAGATTTGTAACAACCACAAAGTTTTAATTGCCTAGGAATGTACAATACACTGTTAGTGCCCTGCCGTAGGAATTGCGGTATCAATTCGACAGGGGGTCCTTGTTACTTTTCACTACACGAGTAAGACTTTGGCAGCTCTGCCTATTTCCCTCAAAAGTCATGTGCAAAACAGTTGCACCTGGTGCTCACTATTGGGTCAAACAGTAAGGATCTCTCAGGACAGAGGCAAGAGGTCCCTACTGGCAGACTTGAGCCCAGTAACCCCAACTGCACACCTCTCGCACCAAAGCAGTTCCCACATCCTAAGAATTTTTTTTTTTTTTAATACTGCCTTTGAACTGGATGTCAGGCCTAGGGTGGCCAACTTATTGCAGGTTTGTCCTGCATTTGAGTAGTCTGCCCTGCTACACACACTCCGCAGTGTAACACCAGATGCCCCATTTTCTGCACCACCAACTGGTAGGATGTCTAAATCTCATTTTGGCTGGGAAGGAGGAGCTGCTACACTTAAGAGGTCATGCAGAATGCAGCTTCTGGGACACGGTGGCCTTCAGAGATGCAAACAGTCAATGTGAAGACCTGCATGTGACAACACTAAATATGTGAAGGATAACAATGCTGTGGGTATCTGCTGTGACTATGCCTTTGCCATTCATTTCTTCTATAGAGCTTCCTTTAAAGGCGCACAGTTTCAGTTCAGGGACAGAGGCACAGGGAGAATACCATTGCCCACTTGAAAGGGTCCTTTTACATGTTATTTATTGCACTCACCTGCACCTGTGCTGTGCCTAATTCAAAGCCCTCCCCAAATTTTCCATTGGATGGGAACAAGGCACAAGTAAATTGGGAGACCTTTATTCAAGTCCTGGGGCTGTAGGGTGGCTACTAAGCAATATGAATCATGGCTACAGTGGTTTACCATTGGCGTTTAAGGTCTTAAGGCTAGGTCATTAGATTTGGACGACAGTTATCCATATTTTTGCCAACTTGCCTCTTCAAAAGATGCAAACAGTGAGCAGTTAAGGCCTACTCCAAGGAGGTGGTAATGGGGTTGAAACTCAAATAGAGTACAGAGCAGTAATTTGACTCTATACGTTCAATATCCAGCTGAGTTGTATCTTCTGAAAAGGGCTCTATTTCAAGGAAGGCTTATGTAATTAAACCAGAAAAATTTGCAACGCAACTCATAGTCCCAGTTTCCCAATAAATGTTTTCAGTTGTGCCCGTGTGCATAAAGTGTCTCGGCGCAAGCAAAATGTGTACATGCTGCTAAAATGTCCTGCAAAGTGATTATGGAAAGCTGGCCAATCTAGTCATGCCTCAGTCACTTGGCAGACAATGGAAACCAAGCTCTGAAAGATTGTTCGGGTAGAATGCCAACAGCGTATCAGCCCCATTGCAACGGATAAGAAGAGGGAAAGTGAAGGTCATGCCTCAAAAGGTTTGGGAAAAATGTAGTAAGTAAGTGACATTGGGCGCAGCATCAGACTGCCCTTAATAAACAATTTGAAGAAAACCTGACATAATGAAACTAAAAATATGTCCCTAAAGGGCACTTAGAGAGAGGGGCACCTAAAGAGAGCCTCAGGTGTTGGGGACCACTAACAGCAGCAGGTGAAACCGGATGTTAGACCCAGTAGGACATCAGGTTGAGACACCAGCCAAAAGGTCATGCAGGCCCCAAAATCGCGTGAGCTCTGGTGAAACCCCAGCAGTAGTCCAGAGTATACTTCAATCCTGAAAAACCATCGAAGAGCATGTAGTGCAACAAAATTTACCAGCTAGTAAAGGAAAACTAAAGAACTTCAAAATCTTGGTTAGCATGTTAAACCCGGAACAAGGACAAACGAGCATATGCAATAGGTCTCGCATTTACGTGAGTTTAAGCTATTGGCATTGTAAATGACAATGCCTTTTATTTATGTTTTAAAAACTAAAACTAAAATAAAACTCATTGTTATTTGCAATGTCAATAGCTCAAACTCGTGTAAATGCGAGACCTATTGCATTGAAATGCTTGTTAGATTAGTGAGTAGAAACGCTCCCTTTCAGCCCCCCCAAGGCAAATTAATTAAATAAAGCGCGGCTGCTTAAGTGAAAGCGGACCGCGCAGCAAATAAAAATAAGCATTGGCATAGCCAATAGGTCTCGCCTTTGGGACCTTATAAGTGTTTAACCATGCAACAGTTAATGTTGTTGCACCAATGATATTGTGCTGCATAACTAAATACTTATGAGGTCCCAAAAGGCGAGACCTATTGGCTATGCCAATGCTTGTTACAAATTGGTACATTTATTAAGACAGCCCAGGAGGAAGGAATCGTATTCTCTACAAACGTATGCAAACAACTGTCGGAATGGGTCCCCATAGAGCCCAAGCTGCTTTAAAACAAGCATTTGCAATGCAAAAGGTCTCGCATTTATACGAGTTTGAGCTAATGGCATTGTAAGTGACAGTGCCTTTAATTTATGTTTAAAAAAAAAAAAAATTAAATAAAAAGCAGTGTCATTTACAATGCCAATAGCTCAAACTCGTATAAATGCGAGACCTATTGCATTGCAAATGCTTGTTTTCTTTACTGTAAGCAATGTTGTACAGCAGCCCGTGTTGCTGTGCAACGTGTCTATAATATACCAAAAAAAACATAGCCAAAGCCAATAGATCTCACATAGGCTGAACCTATTGGCTTTGCCAATCCTTGTTCTGATAAATTCAGGTAAAACAAACATAAGTCAACAGTGATTACTTCTTTTTAGTCATTTCTGTGATTATGTTGCAAAAGCCCTGGTGTGCAGTTGAATGATCTGCTCTGCTCCATGCCTGGCCACACTTGCCCTGTTCAGACACCTCGACTGACACCTTCCCTGGTCAGACCCCTGGACTATCTTCTATCTTCTTCTTCCAAGTCAAGTCTGCCCTCAAAGCTCACTAGGTCCGAGGACCCACCCAGCCTTTCATGCCTGATCCCTCTGGCCTACGCTTTTATTACTATAAGCCACATAGCCTCTGCAACCTCGATTAATTATGTAAGCTATAATATATATTATCTATGTATACATGTATAATGTATCAAATGTATAGTGATGTGGTCTCACTGGACATATCCCACATGTGAATTCTATAAACCCGCCTCCCATACGTACATCTGCCTACCTTCTTATGTAGTGTCACGACGCTGCGCATAACATGACGCTAGAAATTCTTCACACACAGTGACCTCGAGCCGCCTGGTGGCTCCGCAGTAAAGTGTCCCTTGGTGACCTCTAGGCTTCCGAACAGTCTGCTTGCTCTCAGACACAGGCTGGACATGTAAAGTGCCCTTCAGACTTTCAGTGCACATTAATAATTATTTTTTCTTCTGCTGCCCCCAACCCCCGCCAGTCTGCGCAGTGCAAGAGTGACATTTCAGCTCATAGATGTAACCTTTGATCTAGTCCACTTTGTAGCGTATCCATCGCAGACCGGGAACACACCGAGGCATGAAGGACAGAACCCTCGGATCCAACCCGCAACATGTGTGCGTGGCGGGCACCGCACAATATGGGGCTGGGTCCCTCCGCAGCCCTCCAGCCCGTGTGCTCGTGTTGCTGCCCCTAATAATCACACGGCGGTGCTGTCCATTTCTCCTTAGGAGGAATTATCTAAATTGAGCAGTTTGACATTTTTATTATACTCTGTCGAGTCTACGCCACCTCAGCGAAGACAACCTGTAAAACTTCTTCTAGCCTGTGCAGCACTTTTTGCTGCTGCACTAAATATCTCATAAAACGCACTCTGCTTCATCAACGGGTTCTGCCACTTTAATAAGACTATTATTTCTAACTGGGTGGCAAGAGACTAATGAGAAATACTTTAAAAGGTCAGAGAGGTTTCACGTGGAAAGTGAAATTACCAACAAAGGGTATCTGTAGAACACCAGACATGTTATAGAGCAGTCCAAGAAAAATAGCTGCGATTTGTCACTTTTTATGTATAAAACAAGCCTTGTATTATTTTGCACAGCACAACCTCTCTGCATTTTATTCTTTACATTTGGTGTGTAAGTGGAAACGAGTTGCTGAGGACGTTACGTTAAACTCTAAAATGTTTCAAATCTTTCATACAGCCAAGAAAACATATCCTATTCTTTTTTTGGGGGGGAAGGGGGGGGGGGGGAGGTGAGTTAGGGTTGTAGCTAAATCTAGCCAACTACAATGCCGTATATTCCATCACTAAATAATATATTTCTCAGCTCCAACTTTGCCGGTCATTACCATGGAGAACCAACGAGCAAGCTTGGCTCTAGAGCCCGTACACGAGCCAAGCCCTGGAAATGTCTGCCATGCAAATTACACAGGATCACCTAAAATATGATAAAACCGAACACACAGTGTTTATACTGCTCGTATTCTGAAAGCACCTCTTTGAAGGTGTTTTCATAGATGATAATGTAGAAAGAGGGAATTGGTGAAATAAAACCATTGCCTCAGATCACACTGTTTGTTTAAGTAGGGAAGCCAGAATTATGACCAGGTTTTCTGGTTTCACTTTGTACAAATCATCCACTAAATTGTTGTCTATTTGTGTAAACTTTTAAACTCAAATGTTGATGTTTAGTTTTTAACTCGTGCATGCAGAAGCCACCTAAAAGCTTGCCTCGTTTTCAGCTCACGGTTCACAGGAACTCGAACTGAGCCCGGCTCGAGTTTTCAGTGGCTCGCCCACATCCGCTAAACAAATGCACCTAATATAACATAAAGAAACAAGCACAGATCTGTACATATGCAAACAGAGAGTCCCTACTAGAATGAGTTTCTGTTGCGCGACCAAGGTTCTAAATAGGCTTCCTTTGAGCGACCACAGCGGAAAGATAGATTCCCAAATTCATTGTTTTACACCGCTTGTTAAAACAAGCAAAAGAGAAAGCAGCTCCATATCCGGGCCGGGAGGAGACCTGCGAGGGAGGGGGCTGCCCGCGCATGCGCGGTACCTGTAACTTTCACGTGTTCTGCGGCTCGGGGCTCCTGTGAGCAAAACGGAGCCCCGCGTGTTGCTGCAGTGACCGGCAGGAACAGCAGAGGAGCAGCGCAGAGTCCCAACAGGAGCCGGTAAGTGCTTGGAGCGCGTGTGCGCATTTAGAAAAAAAAAAATGAAATTGCATGAGGCTGCTCAGGACGGAAGAGGACAGGAGATGTGCACACCGCGTGGCTGTACGTGCGCGTACACCAACTCAAATCCGCCAAAGCCTGCGCGTGCCCATCTCCTGTCCCACTTCCAGCGCGAGTCAGCAACAATAGATCTCGCTGGCGACAGCAGCGCTTCGCGCTGCGTTCGCCAGGCGAGACCTAAAAAGCATCTACTGATGTCCCATCGGAACCGTCCGCCTTTCTGCCTGCACTATGATGTAAAGCGAGGAGAGCCTCCTCAGAGTAATATTTTGAGGAAGAGAGCTCCAATTTGGGTCTCCCTCACACACAGTTTAGCAATAATCCTCCGGATTTAGTTTAAAAATAACCGAACAATGGGCTACCCATGCTTAACAGGAGCCAAAGAAATTAATGACTGGAATTAAATCGTTTTTAAAAAAAGGGCATTAAACTGTTTACCAAAATAGCTTATTATCCTTCGTTTCAGCAGCTTGGGTCAATTTGGCCATGCCTCTTCCAGCATCATCATCTTCCTCGCAGCTAATACGGGATTATAATTTTTACAGAGTGAGTTAATAGCCATATGGTAATACCATCCCAATCGGGGCTAGAATAACCACATATCTGCATCACAGGAAAGGGCCAGGACTGTATATTGAAATTGTCTGCCCGTATAAATAAAAAAAATGACCAAAAGGCTTATGCCTCTATTAAGGGCATGCACCACCGTACTACGGGCGGTATCTAATACAGGATTATAAAAATTGACCACCACCACGTCAGGGCCCACTTTTGTAGCCAACCCCAGGAACTGGGAGTGGGGTCCTACGGATAAAAGCCTTTAAGCAGTAACAGGTAAATATTTAGATATTACTATTTGTAGTCCCCTAACCCTCCCTTTGGCCTGCCCTATCGGGGAAAGTACAGCACCATGAAAATGTAAGGAAAAACCCTCCACGTGGGTTCGGTTTACACACCAGGTTTCCTGTATGCATATAGCATCAGAACTAGAGGCAATACGCAGCCAATCTGGAGAGCCTAAATTATTGTGTAGGCCACACACATTCCACATACCAAATTTATAGACTTCTGCAGTCTTATTCTTCCATTTACCACTTTAATATTATACTTACAAGAGGATAAAATGCTGATTTGACATCTTTTTTTACTGGTCTTCGACTTAAAGATACTGGCCATATTGGAATTCCATTTAAATATATCTGTGGAAAACATGGTTCCTATAAGTGGGAAAACATGTTACACTGGAACAGTCTCGGCTGGTAATCTGTGGTCACTCTGCATTGTTAGCCATGTACATTTTTGATTAGCGTATATCCGTACGAAATAGGCATACTTTGTAAAATGGTATTTCCATACAATTTACATCGCCAGGTTTAAAAATGAAGACTATTTAGGTGGGGGGCTGAGAGGGTAAACGTGAAACGCATCAAGAAACAGCTGAAAATGCAATTAGATGTATATAGTTTATATAGTTTGAGATACCAAATATTTAAAGACATGGTGTGAGAAACGGAATTTAAAAACAGCCTCCAGTGTGTTTGGGAGAGGGGTTGTGTCTGTTCCTTGCTGTGACGTCATACAGTGGTCCCGCAGCCAGCCCCCAAGTGTGTTAGTTTTGAGGGGGGAGGACGCCTCCACTTCGATCCATTGCGCTCTTGGGAGGAGAGGTGCAAGGCTGTCCAACAAGCGCCCGGGGACAGGCTGCAGCCAGACGGAGGAGGGCTTCTTTATCCGGCAGCATGTGAGCCCACCACAAAGGAGTGACTTCAAACGGGGCTCTCTAGGAGCGGTGCGCAAACTTTGGGGGAACTTTCGTCTTCAGGAGGCTGAGGAGAGAAAAAACTGATCAACAACCGAGTGGAGGGAGTGCACGAGAGCTTGGGTTTTGTTTTTAAATGTTTGTTATCTGAAACTCTGACAGCTGAGCCCCCTGACATCCAGCACTTGGAGGCATTGGGTTTCAGCAGGAAGGCCCTCTCAGCGGGACCTAACTGATGGCATGGAGGCACCCCGGAGATAGAGAGCTACGCAAGACGGAGCATTAAACAAAGCAAGTCAAGTAAGAATCGCCTCGGAAATGTGCGTGCTTCTTGTGCACAGTCGTGAAAATGTCACACGTGCCTTTTAAAAATCCATGCTTGGCGCTTCGTTTATTTCCGCTTGAATTTCTGTGGCGCTACATTTCGATGTTATTCCTCAAGAGCAGCGACACTATTAACTAGAACAAGTACGTGAGTGGTGCGCGCGAGCCACAGCGAGCAATCTGTTTTCAATTATCGCGCCCGTGTCTGGGCACGATAATTCTAAACAGATGTCGGCCGTGCGGGTAACCGCAAGCAATAGGCCACGGGCGGAGCAAAGGCAGGACATGCACCCGCCTTTGCCCAATTGTGTGCTGTCTTTCTTAGAAAGACACACGCAAAGCCCAATAGCCTGTGCGAAAAACAAAAACACACGCATGAGCGTGTGTTGAGCTTTCTGAAGCCCCTTACTAAAAGTCTCGGAAGCAGCGCATGCGCACTGCTCTAAGCTCGACCTAAAAATAGCGCTTACCGACTTATGAAGGAGACATGGTAACGCCAAAAGTAAAAGATCCAGTCCTCATGGGAGGTAACAAATGGTGACAGGGAGGTAACAAGAAGGGACTAACAAGCCTCATTATCAATCGAAAGCCAGCATTTACCAAGGACAATGACACCAGCCAATCAAAAATATGTGTGGAGAGAAGGCGAGCGCGCAGCGCCTGAGCGCTGCCACTAGGCTCAACCAAAAAAGGGTTTCAAATCTAAGGGAGGGAGTAAAGTAAAAAATAGATATACATCCTATCACAAGAACATAGACAGGGACTGAAAAACAGTAGAAATAGTAGGCTTTAAGCCCCAAAATGATTTGTGTGACACATGCCTCCAAGCAGCCATTTTTATTTGCTTTGTGTGGAGCCAATAAAGGCGCTCGATTATGCATCATGGACAACCCAGGTGTTTGGAGGAGGCTGCAATGAAAAACGTGCCACATTTATTATACCGAACAAATATTCTAGTATATAAACATTAATTTCAATGTTAAGGCAAGGAACATGACTACCTACCAGACAATACATCAACAAATAATCCGAGAGAAAAATAAGATATTGCTAAACACAGTGCCCCCCCCCCCCTAAGGTCAGCACCCAGTGCGGCCGCACAAGTCGCACTGCCCTAAAGCCAGCCCTGGTATGTGCACATGCTCGCCTCACTCCATATGTCTAAGTATTCGTAGCACATACAGAGAGACCCTCGCTGTCTATGTGTGTGCTACACCACAGTAGCTTCTACCAATATAACGAGGCTACAGAAAACAGACACATTGAATACATCGAAACTACAAATCTACATACTCCGGCAACTTACTAGCAAAACATCTGCTTAAATGGGCATCAGAAAGTATATTTCAGCAGTCCACACATTCATGAACAAATGTAAACTATGCGTCCGGAGGTGTTCTTAATAAAACTTAGAGTTACAAAATATGATGAGCACCCTTTGTTTGTCAAAGCGATGAAAATCTCACACAAATGAGGGGGTTGTTTGGTAGAAAGGATAAGTCATCATCAGATTCTACTGCAGTCTCATTAGGAATTCAGAAAGCCGGATGTCTGATGATTCAGTCCTACAAATCCCAAAGTTATCCCCCAGGGCACGTTCTGGCACATACAACAAATATTTGGGCCAAAGTTAACAGCCTCTGTCATGACAAACGCTTTGGTCACGAGGTTTATATTGAATTGCACTTCAGTAACAGGGTGCAGTGTGGTTCCTTTCAGTGGCAAATATTACAAGATCCTCCGTCTTAGTAACCCTGTGCTGGGGCGTTCATAGGAAAGCGTGTTTACCACGGGCAGAGGATTGAACAAGGGAGGAGGTAAACAGCATAACGGGAGAATAATAGTATGTGATCCACATGAAGGCGCCGAAAATAGCCCACATGTGTCTCATCCATAGGGAAGACTAGCACTTGATTCAAGTTCCGCCTGAAGCTCAAGCAGGTTTGACCCTATAACGTCACAAAACCAGGCCGATAAGAATATTGTTGAATTCTAGATTTGAAGGCACCCTTTCCGGGATCCCGCAGACAGGATACTATATCCATTTGAGGACTAATAAAACGCAGATACGGCTCCCAAGGTTCTATACATTGGCCGGCCACCTGCGTGATGATCAAGGACTTCCTCCATATTAAACAAACCTAAGATTTGTAAGTTTTAAATTCCCTTCATGTCTATGGATGACTAAGTGGAAGCTATTACTAAGCTGGAGAGAAACCATCTAGTTGGAGGCCCCAGTATTCCTCCATCTTGATGAAATGCATGAACTGAACCATCAGCTTAGAGAAAATGTATCCCGGCATCTACACAGACTATTACACCAAAGATCCGGTAGATGATATTTCCTGTAGTCCCTTCAACTTTAAGGCTACATGAACGAACCATCAGGAATCAAGAATTCTTTAGGGAAGCATGCACAGATTCTACTTTGCACCAACCTAAGAACAGTGTTTACAAATGTACCTGTTACTTCAGACGTCTCGGATAATATTGCTAGTCTCCTTGTCTTTAATAAAAGCACAATTCTTTATACAGTAAACCTTTAAGAATCAACATTCTCCTGAATCTCATGGTGCCATGCACGAAACATCTCAGTTAAACTCCTTTGTTAACTATATGTATACAGGTAGACTGAGCAAGCCAAACTGGATCTCACAATCTGTCCTGCACACACCGATGTTTACAAGCAAAAGAGACAGTGGATGGACAGAATCAAGAGTCTGCCTTAATTCTGTAAATGTGTGGACTCCTAACTTTGCATAAGCATCTTAAAATATCAATTGAATTGCCTATCTCCTGAACAGAAATTTCAAAATCCCTAAGACCACGATTAGATGTTTTAACATGTGATGTGCAAAGCTGCTAGTGATTGAGTTGAAGGGATGTAAGCAATATGTTTACCAGAGTACTACTACATGTTGGGTGGTATGTAATGTGAATTTGCACCTTGTATGTATAAATCACCATATTAAACTGAATTTCTTTTCACTTACTTTGAATGACAATGTGTATTTTATGACACGGAATTACATGCAGAGGGTACTCTATATTTCATTTTTATTTCATGGAGTGGTACGTTTTCTGGCATAATTACTCAAATGTCAAATATTCAAAGCTATCGACAGGTAAGAACCCGGCACACAAAAGGGAAGTATCCCCAAGGTGGGGGTCGACTTAGCATCTAGACTGCCAGTCTTTTCCAAAAGGCATGCACTATGCAGGGATGAAATGAAGAAATAAAATGTAAGAGTAAAAAGTAACCCATTACAAAAATAAATGAAAGCAGAAATAAAACTTGGCATTGCCGTGGCAGCCCTGCCTCAAAAGTGGATAGGCGACTGAGCACATGTGCACAAGTAAAATGCTGTCACACACAATGAAGAGACACAGAGGATGAAGTGGGAAGACCTACTGGCCCATGCTGTGGTGGGTGGAAGAAACATATGAATGACGCTCTAGCAGACCAATAGATGGACGGGTCTGGCGGAAAGCCCTTGTATAAACGCATTTACTGTATTATGTTTTTTTGTAATTATGAGGCTGGTAAGCAAAGTGCAGCCCTCTGCAGGTCAGACCTAAAGGCACATTACTATTTTATTTCCTTTGTATTAGTAGAAACAAGCTATGAATTGCTGTATCTACATGGCAGCATGAAGGAACAAGCTCTGCACTGGTTTTGCCTATGGAATGAATAAAGAGCTGTTTTCAATCAATCATCGTCCAGGAGAAGGAAAGAGCTCCCTGACAGATAACACGGGCGTGGAGGGGATGGGGTGTAGCGGCCTGAGCTGCTGACTAGAGATCTAGGGATCCTGGTTCGAGTCTCGGCAGCCTTGTGCAATATCCTAGGATTCCTTGCAAATCACTTAATCTTTCCGGGTGATAAATTGTTATATAAATATGCTGCAATAGTAAAAGGCAAAACTTTATAAAATATAGTTCCACCAACGCGGATGTAAACAGTATTTTGGCAGCGTGAAACGGATAAGAGAAGCAGACGAGGAACAAGCATTGGTAAATGCAGGAAAATATGCTACAGCCAAGGGAAATGGGAGGAAATGTTAAGTGGCACACAGAGGAACGAATGAGAAGCCAGCAAAGAGCGTAAGTCCCTTTAAAGTTTATATTATATACAATAGATTTCTCAAGCGCTGTGAAGGCGAAACCTAAAAACAGGTTCTGGAATCCCTGCACGCTTTAGACACAGTGCTTCATTAACAATGCCTTATAGTCTCTGTACGTGCAGAGCAGCATGTCTGCGAAGGCCACAAGCTTCATTACCTGTGTAGGGCAGATCCAGAATCCAACGCAGGTTGTTTGGCACCATGCCCTTGATTCCCTTTATGTGTACGGAATGCAGAAAAGAAAACAGGCCCCCGATTGCCTACATTTGTATGACAGTCTCATTGGGAAAACAGACTCGGGAATTGCTTTACATAGGGGAGAATGGCAGAACAGGCTTCATATGTGCAGCTGCAGCCCAGAGGAGAATAGGCCAACTGAGCTACCAGAAGCTGTACAGCAGCCTGCCAAAGGGAGTAGAAATGGGAAGATGGAATTCGAGACACTAGAAGTAACAGAAGCGGCAGTCCTGAATCGGTTTTCTACTTACAGAAGCAAAGGGTTTGTTGAAGCTCTACATTTGTTCTCTCTCCATGTGAGCAGAAACGGGATTAACTACCCTGAACTTCTTTATCCGCATGGAAGCAGGCGTGGGAGCAATTCAGTGTTTGTACGGAAACTATCTCAGGATAAAATCCCTGGCTGGAGTCCTGGATATGTTCCACCCAGAAGGAAACGAGAGTGGGCTGAACTCCCAGGACATTACTCGATGGCTTTTTCTGTAAAAAAGCAAGCGTGGGAGCAAACCCTGGCCGAGCCTTGCTTGGATTTCTTCCATTCGTATGACTGGGCGTCCAGAGCTAACAGGCAGCTGGAGCTCTGGGCTACAACAGGTTTCTAGAACACAGGCTTCCCTCCTTTTGGCACCCACATGCACGACGTAATTGGTGTCTGCTTAGTGGCCATCTACCCATACACAATGCAATGAAGTGGATACCACAGTCACTACATGAAACTACCCACCAACTCTAACACCTGTATTAAAACATGGCACTACTTAGTCTAGCATCACAATAACACCCCTATGCTAGAACAAAAACCACGAATCAAGGCACAGGACCATAGCTGCCAAACAAAGGAAAAATAAGGCAATTTCCCATGCTTACATCGGGGCCCAAGGCACCCGCACCACGCCCTGGTGTAGTCTCGCAATTCCAGTAGGCACTAGGGATAAGAGCATGCAGAGGTCCTCTACAAGTGAAAACAGTGTCTGGGCACCACTGTCATCAAAAGATGGATCTGTGCAATGGGAGCTACCTAAGTGATGAGGACTACAGGAGATCTCCTACAGGGAGGAGTGTGTCAGGACAGCACTATCAAAAGCTGGGGCTCAGAGAAAAGCAGGCTCTATAATATTTGTTGGGGTACCACATCAGGGGATGCCAGGGTATATGCTCAAAACAAATCAGCCTGGGTCACCAGAAGCTGGAGATAAACAAGGAGCAGCATACATGATGATGCCATCCAGATGTTGCCTACAAGGAAGAGATTTATCAGGACACCACTGTAGTCAACAGCTGAAGGTCCACAAGGGGAGCAGACCGAGTGATGAGAGCACTGCAGTGTCTCCTGCAAGGGAAAACCGTGTCAGGACACCATCGGTAAAAGCTGGCACTAAACAACATTTGTAGTCTGGGAGGACGACACCTAGTGGTCCCTACCAAAGAGGTGTATTGTAGCACCATGGTAGTCAAAAGCTAGAGCTCAACGCAGGAAGCAGCCGGTGTGATGAGGACACCTGGAGGTTCCTACCAGGCAGAGCTATGTTGGGGCACCATTATGGTCAAGAGCTGGAGCTCGACAAGGGGAGAAGTGTGTGGGATAAGGGCATCAGGAGGCCTCTAGCAGGACAGCGGTGTCAGATAATTGCCGTCACGAAGGGGTGGAGCTCAATAAGAACACCAGGAAGTTCATACCAGGCAGAGCTGTGTCAGGGCACCATTGTCGTCAGAGCAGGCGCGCAATAAGAGGGGCAGCATGTGTGATTAAGGCACTCAGCAGTCCCCAACAAGGAGAGCTGTATCGGGGCAACATTGTCGTCAATAGTTGGAACTCAACAAGAGGCTCTTTGTCTGAACGGAATTCACTGGGAGGAGAGAGTTCAAGCTGTTTAATAGCCGTTAACTAATAGAAGGCATCAGATAGAACAAATAGAAAAGTCAGTGTGGTGAAAGAGGAACATTGAATGAAACGGGCCGATTAGCAGTCCATTACCACCCACATGGACAAACTGAGCGAAGGAGCCCACAAAGGCCACTTTACTCCTCTTTAGTAACAGAGGCCGCAGGAGACCAGGCACAGTCACTGTGCCCTTCTGAGAATGCCAAGCAGGCAAAGCAGCGCCTCCATCTTATGTTTTCTATCCCAGCCACCATGTTTCTCCCGCTTCACCCCCTCAATTCACCCAACCGCAGTGGACCAAAAGATGAGCACGCTCCCTATAAGTGGATATTTAACATAACTTCTAGGTTATGGTCAATGCTCTCATGAGATTAGTCCCACCTCAGCGACTTTAATTGTGGCATGTGACCGGTTTGTGATGGGCACAAGTAAAAATCTAAACCTTTGTGTTCAAAAGTAAAGCAGATTCCTCAAAGAGCACACTCTACAGACCACTCTATTCAATCTTATCTATGGACACTTTATAGCCATCTTTACATCAAGTGAATCAACCTCTTGTTGGGAGTCAAATAAACCGTCCCAGCCCTTCTCCGGAACACACAATCATAAGTTTATCTTAAGCTTTTTTTGCAAGCTTTCTTGACCTATTCTTTATCAGAAGCTGCAGCCCAGGTGTCGAATATGCAGTCACATATGTCCGGCTATCAGCACGCTGTCACAGGACACACGCCAACCTCTCCAGCGGGTGCAGCCTGTGCCAGTTTAGGCACTAAATAAAACCATGACAGAAGGTGAGGCCCCTTGCTATGTCCTAAATGGAAAGCAATGGACGCTCACAACCATTCAGAAAGCTATGGCTATATAGTTACAAATGTATACACGGAAGCAGCTGTTTCCATCGCTGATCCCACACCTTTAACCAAGATCTTCTCTTCCGAGACGGAAACAGGAAAGCAACACTTACAGAATCCTACTGAATAGTTAGATACCACGGTAGTGTAAAAATATTCGGTACGGGACGTTAATGACCAGGATTGCACCAGTGCGCATTTATACAAATATGGCAAAAATACATCCTACGGAATATGGTTTTCAACAAAAGGAGGTAGGAAACCAAATGTAAACGAAACAGCAAACCTGTAATAACATGGTTACTACACGTTACTATCCACACAACTGGATAAAACGTAAATCTGAAGAGAATACTGAGCAGCGAGCGCTTCATGATATTACCACCTGGTTTTACTTCACGCTCTAAGAAAAAGGCCTAATTAGAGAAAGAGGTGACGGTGCAACCGCTGGCGAACTCGTTCTCGCAAGGACACAGGAAACCGACCGAGAACGCCAGGTGACGACTGGACGTTCTCATCATTCCTACCCACCGTCATGTGCACGCGATTACCGCTAGTGGAAGAAAGGGTGTCTCGCTACTGGCTGGCGCCCTTCACGGAGCCCGAGGGCACTCCAGTCCCATGGTTGGCACATTGCAGCCTTCATTAGCAGATGAGCTCCAACTGACCGTACATAAACAAGAGTCCCTTTGTCTGCAGCCACAGCAATGTGGAGGGGGCTGCGTCGTTTCCCGGCCTCCTCATGAATCTATAGAGAACGGCCCACATCCCGCCCGAGGCTCTGCATCGTGTGGCAGCCATACAGGCTGCATGCACTCTTTCTGCCATGCAAGGTACAACGGGGGTTTCACCAGGAGCCCAGGCCTGCTAACAAAGCGGAATGATCCGCGTCCTTCGTCACTGCCATGTACAAGCAGTCCATGACCCTTTACCTACGGCTGCAGCAATGCGCACGAGGTTTCTCTCGTTTCCGCTTTCATATCTGCCTTCATAAATCGGTCTAGTACGAGGGAGCTTACCAGGGTTACTTTCGTCGAATGAGTTAGGAACGACAAGCTGTTCCTACCCAACTAATGTAAGAGGATTTTATAACTCCAGAGACGTGTTCCATTAGTGAAAGGGTTTGGTCTTTCGAAACTCCTAGTCTTTTCCGCTGCATGTCGCGGGGTGAAGTGGCTGCGTTTTCCCTGGTGGGAGGCTGAGTTGAGCTTGCTGGCCGGGATACAAACAGTGGCGGTGCCCCACTGTTCAAAAAGGAATAATAAAACGCAATATCTATTGTTATGGTCATTTTATGTTCCCTATTGCAGTCAGTGGTAGGGCGGGCCAGGGAAGGAGTGGTTTGCACACTCCTAAAGTGCGCATTAACTGTTTGGCCGACAGTAAATGCGCACTGTGGATGTTCCTACAAGGCTGCATTACACAGTCTAGTCAGGAACATGCACAGGGTCCCTGTTCCACTCTGAGCGCCGATTCACGGTGCTCAGACCAAACACAATGCAACACTGCAGCGTTGTGATTGGCTGAGGGGAGCCTGTGGGCTGGGTGCTTCCTGCTGCCACCAGATAGCGGAGAGGGAAGAGGAGACAGCGGCCGGCCGGTCCAAGGTTTTTTGGGGGGGTTTAATTAAACCATCCAGCACAACATTTCATCATCATGACAGACCTAGTATGGTGGTCGGTGGGAAGTGTTTCCGGGAAGGCGATTCGCATAATATTTTGTGGGCTCAGTAAAAAGTTCTATGCTCTGTGTTCTAGGGGGTTGGCCCAAAACGGAACTAGTTTTAATATAGGCGACAACTGCCCCCATTACCAGATGACATTTTTTGTTGAGAGGCTGATAGTTCTGCAGTAAAGGCCTTTTTACACATACTTCAATCATAGATGTGTAAAATGTGTAACACTTTAAAAAAAGAAAAACGGTCAAAGGAAAAGCTACTGGGGGAGGGGGAAAAAATACACAATCACTGGCAAAGCTAATTGTTCTCACCTTTGGAAACTACTGGCTTTGCCAATTGCTTTTGGCAGTACTGTACCGCGTCAGGACACGGTACAGCATAGTCAAAAAAATAAATAAGGTGTGATGGCGGTCGCCTCTTGCCAATCATGCACACGTGCCAGAGCACCTATGTGCCAGCTCTTATATTTTAAATTTACCACTCCAAGATGGCGGACGCCAATTGGAGTGGTAAATAAAGCAAAGATGTTTTAGTGTAAAAGCATTTAAAAAAAAAAAAAAAAAACAAGCATTTGCAATGCAATAAGACTCGCATTTACGCGAGACCAATTGCATTGCATCACGGACAACGGGGGGAGGGTGGGAAGCACAGACAACGGGAGGGAGGCGGGGAGGGAGGGAAGCACGGACAACGGGAGTGCGGTGAGGGGGGAGAAGGGGGCGACAAAGTAGTGCTCATAGTCCAGTTACCATGTAACACTCGAAGTAAAGGGGCCAGTAACCATGGGAGGGTACAAATGAAGACATGGCTATAATAAGTAGGGACTAACAAGCCTCGTAATCAATCAGAAGGCAGCATTTACGAAGGACAATGACACAAGCCAATCAAAAAAATGAGTGGGGCTTCCCTTACGTACGGAACTAACCCAGATCTTCCCTAGAGCAGCGCTTGCGTGCTGACTCTAGGCTCAACCTAAATAACAAAGAAGGTAAAAGACCTACGGGTGTTGAGAGTGTAATAGAGGAGGAGGAGTGGTGAAGAAAGGGGAAAGCAGCACAGGTCAGGTGAGAGGGTGAAGGACAAGAGGGAAAAAACACCACGAAGCACACATGCAAGAAAGTAACACAGAACTCAGGTGGAGGAATAGAGAACCACACAAGGGAGACAGCTGGAAAACACATGCACTGTCCTAGAGTTCTTAAGCAAAAAGTAGTTCCCTGCAAAGCAGCAATAGAAGGACACAAGTAAAGAGGATATTCTCTGGGTAGGGTGGAAGAAGACAAATACAAGATGGATATGGCAGGCCATCGAGTAAGAAACAAGTAAATGAGTGCCAATACAGTCAACCAATGGTAAGTAAATGGTGGGCGTTAAACCCACTGTAAGCTCTTGGTAAGCTGACAATCTGTATTTTTTAACCAGATAGCCATGCTGTCTGGTAGACGCGATCTAAAAAAAAAAAAAAAAAAAAAAAACACAATTAGATTGTCTACTTGTCAATCACCATCAACTGTCTAGAACTGGGATGGAGAGCCACTAATTGGCTGAAGGATTCTATGGGTAAGATCGATACACAATGGACATTTCAGGATGACCACGACAACCAGATTGACTACCCATTTTGGGGTGCTAGGATCAGTCTAGCTGAAAAACACCAACAGTAAGATCCCTTGAAAGCAACTGGGTGCCTGAAACTGTACATGCATCTTTGACTCCGAACGGCCAGATAGTTTGTCTACAATGGTCATTCTTTCCCAATATATGTTGGGCATGGGAGCCCAAAAAATCAAGTTCACCTTATACCTTCAAGGACTTGCATGCACCAGCTTGGCTGAAATAATTAAATCTGACTGCCACGTCTAAAAGAGAAGGGGCCAAGCTCCTGGAGGAACAGGTGGAAGACTCCAGTGCATGGGAAAACCTGCCATTCATCATTGACAGACCTACATGCCCAGCTGCTGTGATTGCGGCCATGAGGTTCCACTGCCTAATACCAAGCAGTTGCCTGATCAAAACAAGAGCACTGTTATCACTGTCCAGCCTGGCAACAACAAAAAAAGCAAAGCACCACCAACTACTGCAATGATTCCAGACACATCCAAACATTCCAAGCATGAGCAAAAAAGACCCACTGACGCCTGATGTCAGGGTGAACAGAAGCGAGAAGAGCTTGGCAAACCAACGATTATCAACTGTTACTTTTTGCCAGGCCTACTCAAAGAGCTCTCTTTCCCATAATGCAGTCTATCGGCATCACTGGGACAAAGCAAAATGTGAGATCATGGACTCAAAGTGCTGGTCTCCCACTTAGCAGTCTGGCAAAAACACTTAGTGCGCAGTTCTTCTCCAATCATGCACCAGATTGGGAACCCATGCTCACTTGTGCCATCATAATGATCTCATCATCCTTCCCAAGTGGCTTGCTTCCGTCACACACAACATACCATGGCCAGTGTTTGACTGCATTCTTGACTTAACTCCTTCATACCCGCGTGGTCACAAGCGGACTGGTGGTTTCTTGTCCAACACAATTTAACAACAAATTAGTAACATTGCAGACCCGCTCACGTTTCTGTGAACCACACACACACAACACTTACGCTGCACCCATAGGACCTTTGCAATGAACCTTCAGCTTCCGGAAATCACTTCCAATAGAAGTAAGTACCTCTGGGACGAGGAGTATGTTTTGTTCAACTGTATCCATACTGCTTTTGCACCACTATTTAGAATAAAAGAAAAAAAAAGTTCCATACCTTTTTTTGTTAATGAAGTAGAGGAACTCAGTGCACAATCCATCTAGTGATAATTACTTGTGGCCACCATAGTTGACTTTCTATTTTACACCATCCTTCAAGAGTAAGCTCAACTATTCGACTAGGAGTGTAGCAAAGTCAAAAAGTTCCTAAAAGAGGCCCATCGCAATGGAGTGAGCCTACAGGAGTAACTGGTTTCTGTGACTCCAGGGAACCTGGCAGCACTTGTCACATGAATTGTCCTACTGCCCTCGAGTCTGATATGCTCACAAGACTGCTCTTACAAAAGCCTTAAGCACATCTCAAATTGTTTACCATCAAATAATTGAAGGGTTTAGAGGACGAGACAGCAGGTTATGTGCAATCAACAGGGGAGGCAACGTGATGACCCAACAGGAGAGGTAACAGGAGGACCCTCGAGGATGTATGCACAGTGTCAGCTGAAAACGCAGAAATGAAGCATTGGTTATTAAGGTGCTGAAGCTTAGGCGGGCTGTGGCCAGCGCATGGATTTTGGACTTAACACTGCTGCCGTTGTAAGATTTGGTGGGTAAATTCATGTCAGGTGTAGGCGTGAAATTGCTTCTGGATGAAATCAGGGTCAGAACGGTAGTGCACAGTAGTTAAATAGTGGATGGAGGGGGAAATGGGTAAAGCTAGGCGGTTTGGAACATAAACCTGCATATCAAATACTCATTTGTAAGAAAAGTAGTGCATGCAGTGGTTACATGAACGAGTGCAAACAAAAAAGAAATAACTTTACCGTAGTCCAATAGACAGCAAGGATACGTGATGAAGACAGCGTGGTTTATAGTCCGGCCTAACGCCATCCATCAGGCAGTGGCCACCCCACCTGTCTTTGCCTCTTTTAGTTCTGCTCACACCCCGATAACACCAGACACAGGCCAATACGGGCAGATATTCTACCACAAGCGCTGCCGCAGCTATACCGTATGGGCCTGTCGTCGCCAAGCACCTGTCCTCCCCATCCCACCCCACCCCACCCCACCCCACCCCAGCCCCAGCCTGTAAACCAAGCCTTCAATGCACTAGTGTACTTTGTTACAGCTGTGCTGATAAAGCCGGATTAACATCCTTCCTCAAATAGCAATCCTGCGATAGTGTCACAATAAGGTTTCTGCACACGGACATAAAATATCCCATCTCTCAATATTTTATTTGACCGTTTTACACCGAACAATAATTCCATCGACTTTTTGCAATTTGGACGTAGTCACGTTGGTTCCCGTGAGAATGTAAAAGCTGCTACAACTGGCTCTTCGAGTTAATCACTGGTAACTGACTTTTGCACACTTTCTGCACCAGGGTGGCTCATTTTTCGTTACTGAGCAATGGGGAAAACTATATAAATAAATACACGCTTTGGTGGTACAGAAACCAATAATTACGCATGCCTCAGTGACATATTAAAAGTTTCACGGGTCCCAACTGGGTTTTATCATAATGATAGTCACAACCCGTCCTCACTTTACCTTTGTCCTATCGTTTAATCAACATTCTATATGTGAAAGGTAAACTAAAGCTAAACATTCGTATTCCAATCAGTATACACTGTCAGTTGCACTTTACAGAGAACAGCTACAGCAATCGTTGCCTTCTACTGACAATTTTTTTTTTTTTACAAAGCTAAAATGTTTTGGAAACAATTTCTACATTCTTAAGTATTTTTCGACAGGTAACTAAACTGCACAGTTCAGAGTTTCACTTGCACTTCATAATAAGACAATAACAACAATTACATTTTTGGGGTGGGAGGCCTGTTCAAGCTAACTGCCCCCCAAAAAACACAAAAAAAGAAAACCGTCACATCAGGTAACGTAATGTTTTCATATTGCAATCTAAATTCGAAATTCGGTTGAGATTTACTGAGGGCTCCAACTTCAACCCATAATGGTTCCTATATAATGTGAGGTAGCTCTATGTATCTATACATAGCTGCCACACAACTGTCATTTCATTGACGCCTCACATAACACACAGTTGACCATTTGTTCCACTAGGTCACCCGTTCCTAGAAGCCAGACCGTTTCTCTTCCACCAGTTTAACTTTTCAGTACATACTGGGGCCCCCCCAAGTAGTGGTGCAATCAAGTAGTGCCACAACAACTGGGATGCACAGAATTTCACCCCATTCAATACATTGCCCTCCGGAGTAAATGAACGTTCATGGCAGACTGGAGACAGGGTCCAAAACGCTCCTCTATCTTGGACTGTACAATCTGCCAGGGGCTGTTCTCTACTTACCTTACAGGATTACGGACTGCAAGTTGCTCTGGCTAGTTTAGTTGGAGATAACAACCCTAAACATATTATTGTATGACTAACTGGGGCCGAATGATATAAATATGGCTCACTTTTCCTTTTTGCGCCACAGCTCACCTTTGAAAGGTGCACGGGGCGCAAACAGGGACAGTGCGTTGTATTACAAAAAATGTGCTGCCCCCATGGTAGCTGTGAACTTGTGCTACCCTTTGGACAGCGCATTCAAGTGCAATGAAGAGCTGCTGCTTCAAAGCTGCTCTGTGTTTCACTGTGCAGGCGGCAACCAGTCTTCATTTGAGGAGGGATTAGAGTCCTTCAGATGACTGCATTTAGGAGGAGCACTGAAAGTGCTCCACAATGTTGTGGCAAACTTTCAATGCGCCTCCTAGCGACATGTTTGCCTTTCCGCCCGGGCCTATAATACAGAGCAGCCTTAGAGCTAAAGTGATTCTCTCACTTCCATGGGCCACACACCCATGCAAATGAGGGAACGCCCTCATGATAGCTCTCCCCGCTACATGTGCACCAGTGTTATCAGTATCATGGAAGGGGACGCACAAGCACCTGCTGTCCTTTCCGTAATATCACTGTGCCCTAGGGACACACACAGCAGGCGCACCTGCACGTTGTGCCCCCATGGCACAATGTATAATATGCCCCCTTAAGTGCATTATATAGCATGAAGCTGAAATGATACTCTGAGGATGGCTTCACCCTAGTTATGGCTCGTAGGTGGTCGGGGCAGGCGAGACATGTAACCTTTCAGGTTGGTACAGTAGATACTCAATGTTGTAGTTGCAGTACCCAGCATTCTATATGTGCTGGCAATGCAGATGTGTTACTGAACTGGTCTGTGATGTAATACCGTCGTGTATTAACCCCTTCAGTGCCACGCCCTTTCCCCCTCCTGTGCCGGGCGTTGCATTAGTGGGTGGGGTTCATGACGAGATAGTCTCGTCATGGGCACAGCGCGACCGTGCTCCATGACGAGACTATCTCGTCATGGGCACAGAAGAGGTTAAAGAACTGTTATGCACAGCCAGACATGATCCCAAGCTCACACAATGGCAGATGATTCTTTTCAACAGTTAGGTATATGACAAGTCAGAGATTAGAGTTCAATTTGTATATGAAATGGCGGCCTCCTCAGCCCAAAGCTACCTACCATCTTACTGAGGATACTGTCAACTCACTATTTTGTTGTTTTTTTGTGTGTGATCTTGAGAAAACTTGGTGTTCCATAAATAGTTCTGCACCATATCAAAATATTGAGTCTGCTCCTCCAGATAATTTTATGTGGCGCTTGAGTTTGACTAAATGGATTCTGCACGACTGAGGCATTCTAGGTAATGAAATATCTGCAATAGTTCACTAGCCTCAAGAAACGGCGCTTCACCCATCTCTCTGCAACCATGTATAGAACAAGGGTTATTTTTTGACATCAGTTACCATTGACAGGTCGGGAAAATTGCCAAGAATAAAAATTCAAAGAATTTGATAACACATCGTGTTCTCACGTTTTTCTTCATTCAGCTCGAGGCCAGCACGAGAATGGATAAGGCTTAAAATGTCATAGCTAATGTATAGGATCACTTTAAGTCTTTCTAGTTGCTTTTGTTGTGGTCTCGACTCCTACAACAGTAGAAGTCAACCTGAGCATAACTTAAGAACATTGTGATGAATCAGAGATATAGTTCCAGCTAGTGTTTAGGTCATCTCGCAAACACTTGTGATCAGTTAAGGGTTGCTAGAAATTCATAGTGGATTGATAAGATGCGCCTCATAATTGATGGCCCCATTGAACTGTCACATGTCCACGTCGAGTTCAATTTTGTTTTTGGGTCTTTGGTAGAGAGGACCAAGGACACTGAAGACACAGACTGTCACCTACTCTATTATGGCAATCCTCACAAATATTTGAAGTTCCCACTCCACTTTTTTATACAGGAGAAACCTGAAGTATCTGGAGCCACTAAAGCCTTAATGTTTCATCGATGTGCAGAGTTACATGCTTGCTTCTTTTCTAAGAGTGTGGAAAAGGAAGCAACCGCCACAGCTGGATCAGAGTATGATAAAACTTGACCCATATCTCTGGTTGCAGCATAGCCAATAAGGACATCCAGCCCTTGCTCCATGATGCAAAAGAGGGTCTATGCCAAGTCTAAGTGGGTATAGCGAAGATAGTTGATGGCAATGGTCAATAGAAGAAGCATAGACTAAAATAGTGCCCATGAGGCTGACAGATGTCTTTGTATCAACAAGGACATAAAAGTGTTGGCCACAGATGCGGAGGCCTCGTTTTGGTTGGTTGACAACACCACTGCATGGAGATGCAGCAATACCAAATAAGCAATTGTTGATGTAGATATTAATAGCAGAGGGGGTGTAGGACAATCGTGTCAGGCTGTCCCACAGGGGCAAGCAACCATCTCCTCTCGTAAGCATATCATCTTGCAATGTGATGGCATTTCTACAATGTTGGCATCCGCAGAGAGAGGTCGCGAAGCGGATCCAACGCTACAAAATTGTTCCTTTTTTCACAAATCGGGCACTGGTGATTGTGGGGAGGGCAATGGTAAAGAAAAGCTTAGGAGGCTTCATCCATGGGGCAGTTTTGGATGCCTGAGCACAGCACCCGCTACTAGCCTGACGAACAACTTGACGTTCCTGTAAGATAGACTATGCATTGTTGAGGTGCTGATGTAGTGTTTGTATTTATAGGCTAAAATGGCAGAGTTTTGCTCCGACTTTGTCAAAGGGAGGAGGATGCAAAGGAGTGTGTGTGAGTGATACAAATGACCTGTGCCTGAAATCTGTCTGTGGGTTTTTTCTGTCAGATACACTTCCGCAGTGTGGCATCCACAGCTACTGCACTCAAGCTCCTAGCTAAAACACATACCAGCTAGAGCGTCTGTGGGGCACTGGTCACCCTTGAAGAGCAGCACAGGAGCCAGCTGACACTATGGCATCGAGGGACGTTCAGTACCATCACTGTAAATGGGCTAAGTCACGCAGCAGCGCCAGTAGGACAGCGTTGTTTTCATTAAAAGTTACAAGATGGCCTAAATGCAGTGCTTTAACGGGTCTGGTTTTTAGTTCTCGCCTAGCATTGCAGCACAAATGCGCCGCTATCGCTTTGCGAGGCATGCAGTATATACACTTTATTGTGGAAGCTCCGCCCACTGTCTGCCCATTGGCTTTTGTCTTAAATGCTGCCTTCAGATTGGTTTGAGGCTTGTTAGTCCCTCCTCATTCACCATTTGTATCCTTCCACGGCTATTGGCCCCTTAACACTGTTTTCTTTCCTGTCTCCCCACCCCACCGCCCCCTCCCTCAGTCTGACTTCTCACCCTCCCCCACTCCCGTTCGTGTTTTCTTGCCTGCCGGCACTTTCGTTTTCATCTTTATTATTGCCACCTTGAAATGTGAGAGTTCAAGATTCGTGCTGTACAAAAACTTTGTGTTTAATGAACTATATTCTAAAGGTACTCTAAATATAATAAGACTCTAGGCAACATTCAGGGTATGCATGGCAACTGACGCCTCTTAGTTCACAAATGGCATTGTCGTCGGGCGGGAGGAGCGGCAGGGTTTTAACTCATGCTTAAAACAAGCACTTTTAATAACTTCCTCTCAATTCAGTGCTATAATCTTGTGTACTGAGGTGACGAGCTAAAGAAATGCACTTTGTTTAAATTCTGAACAGACATTATCGCACATTTACATCATGTTTACTCTATGATTAACATGCCGATCATTTTCACGGCTCGCCCACTGGTTCATGTATGCTTGGCTCGTCTCCGGCTGGCTCTACCCTTTAATGAATATAATGGCTTGCGCACCTCTAACAAAGAGATGAATGGATACATGACAGTGAGCCAAGTAGATGGTAGAGAAATAGACTGGTGCAGACAAACAGACAAAGTCAGTCTCCATTGTGTCACGTCAGAATCATCACTTTCAATAACCTGGAAATCTGCCGGCAACTCCCGCATGCCCCAACCTCATTCCCCTCACCCATTCTTAGCAGAAGCGGCAGATACTGAGCTGTGCCCTGCTGGTGCAGAGGATAACAGCAGAGTCTGTAGAAGCGCTGGGATCCCTAGCCTCTCAGGGCAGGCACCTATGCCTTCCGGATGCCTTCACACTCAGGATAAATGAATACATTTTGTTCTGTGCTTTAGTCGCCCCTCTGTTAGCACTGTCTGGTAGATGAAGCTCTGTGTTAATAAACACATTCAGAGAGGTGGTGGTGTACAAACAAACGCCACAATGCCGTACGTTTTGAACCTGTAGCTAAATACCTGCTCATAGAGTACCTCATTGACTGATCATTCCATGGCACTACCAAAATAACATTTGGACACATTTGCTCAACTGTCAAACACTCCCTTCTATGGGTCATTTAACAACTCTGGGCTTTGGAGTTGGGTAACCGCCTTTGGATGCTGTGTAAAAGAGTAAAAAACTAAAATTGATGCAATGAAACTAAGCAACCAGTACTGTCTATAACACTGTGAAAACTGACACATTCTGGCATTTTGTTCAGTTAATGTTGATTTTCTCATAGATGCGAGTAAAGTACTCTTAATATCTTAATGAAATCTGCACACTTTCAACTAATCGCACCGGGCGACCTTCAACAACCAGGCAATGAATATATTTTCATGGACCCCCAAAGCCCCCATGGCAAACTTCATTGCCTCCCAGTGTTTGGGGGGATAACCAAGACGCAGGAGAGCGAGTCAAATAGTCTAGAAAATGAAAGAGAAGCCGGGATTCGGATTCACATGCTGCGATCGCTTTGGTTAGTCTGTAAGCACTACTTTTATTAATGAGTTTCGCATTAGTAAAGCACCACGGTGTGCATGTGTGGTGATACTTCACCCATGAGGTACGTGCCAAGCAATGGTTGAGACAATCCACACTTTGCGTCTTTTTCAATATATTGATTACGAAGTGCAGGACCTTTCCAAGGGATTTTGCACACTACATACATTCACTCCAAAAATAAAATGTGTAGGTAAAAAACATTGGCATTTACAATGTCAATAGCTCTAACTCACAAATGTGAGACCTATTTGCATTGCAAATGCTTGTTTAGGAACATAAGCATATTTTTGAGCATGTGGGCATATTTATGAGCATGTGCACGTCCAAGAGTTTGTTGACAAACAATGCACAGGTCACCAACACAGATATTAGCAACAAGAGCTCAACTCATTCAGCACGCTTGTAGGCTACAGGGTGCTCTGCCACCAAGAGCCGAATTATCCACAGACGCATACGTGATTGCTCTAATTATGGCCAATAAATGGCACTCATTTTATAGACCTCTGAAGGGACAATAGCAGAGTCGGTGCTGCAGCACGTAGGTTACGCAAGATCTCTGTGCGCAAGTACTCAACCCACTACTTTTATGATGTTTGCAGGAAGGTAGGTACTTATACATGCACAACACTCAACAAAGTGATGCATGCACATCCTAAAGGACAGCTGTTACATCTCCTATGGCACTGTAGTAGGGCCTCGAGGAAAAAAACCAGTCCAGCGGTGCAACTGTTTCAATCTTCTGCGATTACAATGTTTTATTTATTATGGTTTTTAATTTTAGCCTGCTAAAACTTCTCAACATTTATATGGCGTTTCCATAGTTTTGACTGAGTTCGATTTTGGAAGATCTTTTGCTTCTTGCTCCATCATCCTGCCCTCCTAAGAAGCATCTCACATTTTAAAGCAGTTTGCCCTCTTCAAATTTCGGGCACCATATGCCTCTAACTTATCCCAGACCGACTCGTACCCACAAAGTTATGTGAATCAATCACCTTTAGGTGCCTGAATGAAGGTGTGGACTTGGGGGCATTGGAGTCTCTTCCACAGCAGTGTTCTCTCCTCACACTGGCGCATCGGCGAGGGCTCCTTGCCATGATCTCGGCAGCGGAGATTAAACCCACTCCACCCAGCTCCATGCAACATCTTCCCTCTCTGAACAAACTGTCAACAGAGCAGTCAAAGGCAATTAGGCTTTTGTGAAAATCTCAGTACAAAGGGAGGATGCTTGTAAGAAATGTCTTACTTATGCCACGCACAAGCAAAAGCAGGTGGGATACAACAGGTGTTCCAAGCTACAATTACGCCAACCTTGATGAACTCTTCATGCACAAACTAGATTGTTTACCGAAGGAATGCCATTTACTGGGTCTTGCACACAAGCGAATACTCAAAGGTTTCAATAGCCTGCATCACCAAAGTATCCATCAGAGCATTTACAATCGAGGTTTCAAAGTAACGGCTGAGGCTAGGTTCTCTTTACAAATTAGTAAAGGAAACAATACAAGTAATGAAGATGTTCTGTGCATCATCCCAGAATAACAGAGGGAGCTTGCTGGAGGCAACATTTTTTGAAACTAGAAGCAGACCTATCCCGATGGTGTGCAACAACTTCCCTTCAAACTAGTAAGAGTCATCAACATGAATGAGTCACATATCACACGAGCGAGGAAACAGAGCTTTGAGCGTACCATTTAGCCTACAGTTTGAGCGGCACGTTAAATACTTCGAAGACAGGGCACCTCAACAGATCAGACCTTTCACCAGCGGGAGAGAACCAGGCCTGGGCGTAGAGTGCGGAGCTTTGCTACGCACTAAAAGCTCGAGCCTTAGAGCTCTGTCTTTGCTCAAGGTCCTGTTGGAACCTCAAGCCGATAATGAGCAGAGCTTTCAAGTGGCTTCTGACTAGGCAAATTACTTCATGCCCTCGTGCCTATAATTTTGTTTTATGTGACCTTGTGTAATGCAGCTGTTGCTCACCTGAGTCTCACTTCAATACCTTGAGGTTACGTTAGCACATTATAAAAACTGCAGAGAACTGTACGAAGAGGTGCCAAACAAAACCATTCCATGATAATACTAATGAAACTTAGAAAAGCACATGGCTACTTCAACAGAAGTGTCCCAGTGCAAGTAGGTCTAGCTCCTGAGAACAGCTGCGAAGGCCTAAATAAAAGACAGCCTATATTAAGAGCCACATTTTAAAATTTGTTTCAGAACAGAAACTCAGTCTTATTGCCTCAAATGAAGTGGAAGAGAGTTCCATACCTTGGGTGCAAGAAAACTAAAGGAACTGACCCCAATGAAAACATTCTGCAATCTGGGGATCTGATCTAACAAGGCCCTAGAGGAACATCAAAGGAGAATAGGGACCTGTTTTTCTAAAGATCCTATCACAGTAGCAAAGGGCTTTGAAAGAGACGTTTCTTAAGCGGGAGCTATTGCAATATGCAGAATGAGGACCCCATGAAGGCCCGCTTCGGAAGATTTAGCAAAAGCAGGGCTGCACAATTCTGAACACGTTAGAATCTCATAAGTTGAGACAGACTCCTAGATACAAGATGTTTCAGTAACCCAGCCAAAAGATACTTAATGCTTAGATCACTGTTTTCTGGGCAGATTCAGACAGAAGGCTCAAAATGTTCAAGAGATTTTAAAACACCAAGGCATTTGCCTACAAAAGCCGTGATTTGGCTGTCAAATGTAAGGTTCATCAAACCAAATGCCTAGGTTTTTAACCCAAGGCTTTGTTGAAGGAAGAGGACCGAGTGGTGCAGGTCACCAGTTGGGAGACCAGATTGAAGGCTGCTCGCCCAGGATGAGACATGGGTCATTTCTAGCAGCCTCTGGGAAAGAGGAATAGATAGACGCTACTTTATCCAAGAAGAATCTAGCAACAGTATTACGTCTATCCTCGGAGGAGGGAGGAGAGATGGAAACTCAGTCCATCGACAAAAGATATTAAACAATAGAGAATATTTCTTGTGTGGAGTTCTGCGCCAGTTCATATTTGCTAGCATAAAATTCATGATGTACGTGTCTTATATGGCTTTGTGATAGATATTTGTGGTAATCAAGCCAGGATCCAAGAAGTAGTTTCATGTAGATTTATTGAGGTTGATTACACGATGTAGGTTAGTTGTAAATAAGCCAGTATAGAACAGGTATTCAACTGGTAATTAGCCCCACCAGGAGCAACCTTCCAGGTGCTCAGCCCTTCTCCAACTGTCCATTCCTACTCCCAACATTCCATCCAGCATCACACTGTCAGCATTCCACTGGCACATCTTAACCATACCAGACCAGGATACTACATATCCTCCTTTGTTCCAACAAAAACAAAAAGGAACGCCAAAATCTAGAATGACAAGAGAGAAAAAGAACAGAAGCTAGACACAGAAACGAGAAGACCGGAAAGCACGAGAAAATAGAGGAAGAATATACTGAAAGAAGATGAGAGAGAATAACCCAAACCAAACCCATCTTCCCTTCCAAGGATAACAACCAAACAAAAACACCAAAGAGAGATAAAGATAAGATAAAATGAAAGGACGTAAAACACCCATCTTCCCTTCGAAAGAATTAAAGAAGAAAACATCCATTTATGACTGTCCTCTGCATAACCACTGGCCAGGTAGAAATAGAAGAAAACAGCTCACATCAGGAGAAAACAAGACGACAGAGAAAAAGCGGAAACAAAATGCTCACTCTTCCCTGACGACAGCAAGAAAAAGAAATTACAATAAATAGAATACAACTGGGCTACAGCGTAAAAACTAAACGAAGACAATTGAAACGCCCAGAGTAACATGACCCATGCTCTGTGGCGACTTAAACCACACACCCACCAAGGGCAACAACATTTGCTTCTGCATGGGCAACCTCAAGTGGAGGTAAATGTGCACTATTGAAAACAAAACAATTGCCAACACCAAACACCTTAAGAAAGGTAAAATGTGCACTAAGGGAAGGCAAAACCAACATAAGGTGATGTCCACCTACGCACATAATGTGATGTCCTCCTACAGACGCACCTCGACTGGAGGTAAAAATTGATATCCACAGGACAATGGGGAAAGGCCCACAACACACCTCCGGAGAGGTCAAGAAACTGTGCCTAGAAACACGGGACACACGTCCGTGCAACGCACCTCGACTAGAGGTCAACTAATGTGCACCTAAAAGTGGGACAAGACCCCAAAACACACCTCGCGGAGAGGTACATAGATTGTGCACGATTGTGCACTGTGTGGTAAATTAAAAACCTGCTGCCAAACAAAATGTGCACTGTGCGACCACTGCTCACATGTAACGAAAACACAACATAACTGGCTCTGGAGATTGACTCGTCACACAATTAAAAGATTACTGAGCAGTGACATACATTGTACCATTAGAGAACATTGTCAACTACTAAATTAGACCTTCCAACAAAAAAACTTGTCCAAAAAATGATGGTACATAGGCCATGGAGCTTAAAGCTCGTAGTGTAAAGCAAAACAGATCCCCATTATTTAAAGCTCACAGGTGCTCAAATAATTAAGAAAATGCACTATAACCTTAACACTTGTAAAATGTCATTGGTGTGCCAGTCACCGTGGTAGGAACAGGCAGACAAAACTGGACCCAACAGAACAACTTTGAGATGATGAAACTGATTCACAGCGGAAACCCTTGCAGCAATATACCAACATCTCCTTTCTATGTCATTATCCTTTATATCGACACTACTGTTCCCTGGGGATTAGGACCTCTTGCCGATCTCAAAGCAGCACTGCTGACAGTAAACCTCAAATGTACGTAGGGAGCAAAAAGTACCTTCAATAGTTGAATTGCTCCCAGGAAGAGAGTGAAAGACCATATTTCACCATGTTGCTGCGTCACAGCGTGACCGGAGGTCGGATCATGTTGTTGAAACTTTATTGGCAACGGTTGGCAAAGAAGCAACAAACTCCGGTGGTGCCTGCATGCACTCTCGCTACAATTGCGCTGAGCCTTGAAGACTAGATTACTGCCAAACAAAAGATGGCGGCACGCACAGGGACGCTGTGCCGGGTGGCTCACGGCACGCTCCTGCTGCCAACACGACTGTCGAGAAGAAGCGAACTCTCAGGACGTCATGAAGAGATCATGAACAACTGCGCGCGACAAAAACAAGGTAAGCCGCTCGAGCTGCATTTGAATTTTGAATCGCCACACAACTGATAAAATAAATATTTCCCACGCAGGAAACAACCATTGGTAGAAACAAAAATAAACACACTCCGTGTATGTCCCCACACTTGCCACATGTAAAAAAACGGCGAAAACACAAAGCCAAGTAATTGAAAATTAAAACAGGACAAATGGGAACAGGACTATGAAGCGCTGGTAGGAAAAAGCGTTAATGTCACTCATCCAATCCCTCAGAAAGACAAAATCTTGCATGTTAACACAGTCATGGATGATCCTTACAGACAAAACCGGAGGCGAAAATTTAAATAGCCACTGGTTACCTTAGTGAATGAGGCACTGTTGCAGCGTGGCTTTACTACAATGGTTGCGAAATAATCACTTCTGGCACATGTAGACCGCTTTGATGAAGAAATACAGCATGCTTAGCGAAGAGTTGTCTATTGAAAAACAGGACAGCAAACAGACTGGAACCGCACTGGTGATGTTGTGGGAACAACAAGCAGACAAGAACTGGTGCTTTGATATGCAGACACTCTGTGCTGTAAAATGAAACCGCACTTGACAAAAGCGTTGGGCTTACCCCCTAGAGGGCACAGCAGATCGAGACTTGAGCTGCAGTTAAGACAGGAACATGCACTGTAAAACTTTGTTCCTTGCACGTTGATACACTGTAGGAACAGCAGAAACAGCCTTTTCCAGATGCAGTGTGAACAGCAGTCAGAGGCTTAAGCTGTGCAGAAACTAGAACTGGCACTGTAGAGTTGAGGGCGACCGTTGTAGTGGTCACTGGTGGGGCTATGATGTGCCAGGTATTTGAATAAACGCAGCTGTAGTTCCTTGAGTTGCTTTAGCTTGATAGAAGGTACTTCAGACTTGTAGACTTGGAATTGAAGGTTACAGATGCAGGTTCTTTAGTTCGGATCGTCGCCATAAAATTGTGGTAATCAAGTCAGGATCCAAGAAGTAGTTTCATGTAGATTTATTGAGGTTGATTACACGATGTAGGTTAGTTGTAAATAAGCCAGTATAGAACAGGTATTCAACAGGTAATTAGCCCCACCATGAGCAACCTTCCAGGTGCTCAGCCCTTCTCCAACTGTCCATTCCTACTCCCAACATTCCATCCAGCATCACACTGTCAGCATTCCACTGGCACATCTTAACCATACCAGACCAGGATACTACAATATCCTTGCTGGTATTATCAAAATATCTACACCGATGTGCTCGCAGCACTTGCAGTTCCTTTTAAGCGCGGCTAGTTCCTCATTGAGCCAATGCGCCGTAGCTCTACGTGCTATCCCATCAACTACTGGTGAAATTTGGTCCAATGCCCCAGATATCCAACCTTCTACTTGGGTGTTAGCTATGGTAACACAGTTGTCGGGTTTAGGGTGGTTAGTAGGGGTTACCTTAAAGCATTTCCTAGACCTGACCCTCTGTCCAAAGACAGAGATAGAAAGAAATGTGCACATAGGAACCAGACATGGAATAGCTAAATGGTCAGACCATAGAAGAGGCATTGGGAGAGTAACAACTAAATCACTTGCGTTGGAAAAGATAGGATTGAGTGTATACCATGGTGGGATAGCTAACAGACTATCTGGCTCAAAGTTCCTTGTGAATCAGGTTTAGGTCACAAAAACTGCAATTGGTGTATAATCTGAAATAAAATGCAACATTTCAAACTTATGTTTCACAAAGGACCAACAGATGAGGCAATAGAAAAGAGCCATAGGTAAAGCTCGGACGGGCCTAATCACCTTCATGTTAGAGACTGAAAAGCCCCAAGGCACAAACCCACAGACATCACACGTCAATGTTGCGCAAGTCATGTTAATAGCCTGATGGCAAGCATGAGGGGGCGTAGTTGCTAGGTTCCAAGGATGAACACTGCTTAGGGGCGGAGGCCTCACAACCAGGGTCTCTGGCCCCTGGCGCCGTCCAGGCGCAGATGTGCTTGTCCTTGGGTGCGCCTTTGGCACGAACGAGCAGCTTGCATCTTTAAGTAGCCTACCTCTAAAAGGGGCTTGGCTAAAGCGTGACGTCGAAAAACGGGGGAGGGCAAAACACCAAAATAGAGCCCGCAGCTCCGCTGCCTTCTGCAAAACTTCCCTGCTAAGGAGTACTGGCAAAACCAAGCTAACTAAATAAACAGGTAAGAAAGTAAAACATAAAACCATAAAAACACATTCGACGGGTAGCCAAACAAGATGCCTTCGAAAGGTGACTGGAGCCAAGCAACTCTGGCACGAATACTCGCTACAAGGAAAGTAACAAGCACTGGCATAGCCAATAGGTCTTGCTTTTGGGATCTTATAAGTATTTAGTTATGCAGTACAATATCCTTACTGCAACAACATTAACTGTTGCATGGCTAAACACTTATAAGGTACCAAAGTCAAGCCCTATTGGCTATGGAAATGCTCGTTGAATAAGTAGTTTCCTTTTCCCCTTCCAGCGCTGGGAAGCCCTATGCGAGTAGCTATGCGCTTTACAAATCTCTGAGAATAGAATAGAAGTACTTTGTAAATTCCACAAATAAAGTTGCTAAGTCAAAAGGAAAGATGATTCCGGTTTTTCTTGGAAAACTACTAAAATAAAGTACTTAGGTTTGTGGTTCTCTCTAACCATTCCAGAAACTTTAAAAGGAAAACTTTGATTATATTACTAAATCCTTATCTGATTTTATTGACCGTTGGCATCCTCTTTTCCTCTCATGGTAGGGACGGCTAGACTCTATTAAGATGATGCTTTCTCCTTTGATTCTTTATCTTTTATCTATCTATGATTCCAGGACATATTCCTGGATTTTATTTTAAGAAAATTGATTTAAAATAGCTCTGTCGACTGAAAGCCGACAAGACTTCTGGAGGCCTTTAATTTCCTGACTTTAAATCATATCATTATGCTTTTCTCTGAAACAATCCTCACGATGGCTTTCTCTTGATCAATGTGTTTATCCTCCACTCTTCCTTCCAGATGTTCCAGTCTTTTTCCTTTATTATCTACTAGTCCCTCAGCTTCGTCTCTATATACAAAACTATTTCTTTCTTCTGACAGACAAGGAGAAAGCTGAATTCGCTTGGGAAAAGGATGTGGCAGAATGTTGGTCTATTCCCTTTTGGGATTAACTATGGATAAAGATTAATAAAACCCCGAGAGCAGCTAATACTTCCCAAACACTTTATTTTATTTACAAACGCCTAATATACACCCCAGCGAAACTAGCCTCCTTTTCTGTAGACTCTTCCTCAACCTGCTGGTCCTGCTCACATCCCTCAGCGGACTTAAAACATATGCTTTTTGATTGCCCCTCCATTACCCATTTTTGGTTACTAGTTTGGTCCCAAATTAATAAACTTTTTAAAACTCAATTATCTTTCTCACCCTCTAACATCTTTTTAGGTTCCTTATCACAGTCTTGGCAACACTCTGCTTCCAGTCCCTCGCTAATTGATTTATTAGCAATAGCCCTCCATTTAATAACTTCCAATTGGAAACAAGCTGACAAGGTTACTTTCAGAGTGTGGTGGAATGCTCTTTGCTTTCATCACAGACTTGATACTAGTCATGTCAAACCCATATCTTTAGCTATTAAAAGAGAACTTTTATGGCTCCCTCTGTCCTCTTACTTAACTCGCATTGCTTCAGCCCTTGATAGAACAGCCAATACTTCTGATGAGGTTAGAAAACCTCCTTGAAGCTCTCGTTGTCTTTATTTCTAGATACAAGTATATTTCTAATGTTACTCCTTTCAATGGTTTGATTTCTTATGGTTACTTTGTATTCGCAAGTGTCTTTTTATATTGACAGATTAAGTTTTAGATATTTCCTCCTTTTTCCATACTTTCATTATAATTTTGTACTCCCCCCCCCCCCCCCCCCCTCCCCTTTTCTTTCCCCCCCTCCTTTTTATTCCTCCCTCCTTATTCCCTTTTCATTATAAATAATGGTTATTTATTTACTGAAGCTTATGTATTCTCTTATATTGTAGTTTCTTATATATGATGTTTTTTCTGTATTTTCTTTCATTAAGTTTCAATAAAGCTTCAACTTAAAAAACAAGCATTTACAATGCAATGGTCTCGGCATTGTTAAAGTTAGAGCTATTGGCATTGCTCATGACATTGTTTACGTTTTTGTTTTTAAAACATTTAAAGAAACGGCATTGTTATTTACAATGTCAATAGGGTAATCACTCTCAAATGCGAGACCTATTGCATTTGCATCCACACACAGTTACCCACACAAAGCCACACACACAGTTACCCAAACACACACACACAGCCACCACGCATAGCGCCACCTACAAAAAACCCACACACAGAGCCTCCCACCCACACACACACAGAGCCTCCCACCCCCCCACACACACAGCCTCCCCCACACACAGAGCCTCCCACACACACAGCCTCCCCCACACACACACAGCCTCCCCCACACACACACACACAGCCTCCCCCACACACACACACCCTCCCACACACACACACACAGCCTCCCACACACACACACACAGCCTCCCACACACACACACACAGCCTCCCACACACACACACACACACACAGCCTCCCCCCCACACACACAGCCTCCCCCCCACACACACACAGCCTCCCCCCCACACACACACACAGCCTCCCCCCCACACACACAGCCTCCCCCCCACACACACAGCCTCCCACACACAGCCACAGCCACACACACAGCCACAGCCACACACACAGCCACACACACACACACAGCCTCCCACACACACACAGCCTCCCACACACACACACACACACCCTCCCACACACACACGCCACACACACACACACACCCTCCCACACACACACCCTCCCACACACACACAGCCTCCCACACACACACAGCCACACACACACACACAGCCACACACACACAGCCACACACACACACACAGCCTCCCCCACACACACACACAGCCTCCCACACACACACAGCCACACACACACACACAGCCACACACACACACACAGCCTCCCCCACACACACACACAGCCTCCCACACACACACACACAGCCTCCCACACACACACACACAGCCTCCCACACACACACACACAGCCTCCCACACACACACACACAGCCTCCCACACACACACACACAGCCTGCCACACACACACACACACACAGCCTCCCACACACACAGCCACACACACAGCCACACACACACACAGCCACACACACACACAGCCACACACACACACAGCCACACACAGCCTCCCACACACACACACCCTCCCACACACACACACACACCCTCCCACACACACACACCCTCCCACACACACACACCCTCCCACACACACACACACCCTCCCACACACACACACACCCTCCCACACACACACACACACACACCCTCCCACACACACACACACACACACACCCTCCCACACACACACACACACACACACCCTCCCACACACACACACACACCCTCCCACACACACACACACACACACCCTCCCACACACACACACACACACCCTCCCACACACACACACACACACACCCTCCCACACACACACACAGCCTCCCACACACACACACACACACAGCCTCCCACACACACACACACACAGCCTCCCACACACACAGCCTCACACACACACACACAGCCTCCCACACACACACACACAGCCTCCCACACACACACACACAGCCTCCCACACACACAGCCTCCCACACACACAGCCTCCCACACACACAGCCTCCCACACACACAGCCTCCCACACACACAGCCTCCCACACACACAGCCTCCCACACACACACACACAGCCTCCCCCACACACACACACACAGCCTCCCACACACACACACACAGCCTCCCACACACACACACACAGCCTCCCACACACACACACACAGCCTCCCACACACACACACACAGCCTCCCACACACACACACACAGCCTCCCACACACACAGCCTCCCACACACACACAGCCTCCCACACACACACAGCCTCCCACACACACAGCCTCCCACACACACAGCCTCCCACACACACAGCCTCCCACACACACAGCCTCCCACACACACACAGCCTCCCACACACACACACACAGCCTCCCACACACACACACACACACAGCCTCCCACACACACAGCCACACACACACACAGCCTCCCACACACACAGCCTCCCACACACACAGCCTCCCACACCCACACACACAGCCTCCCACACACACACACACAGCCTCCCACACACACAGCCTCCCACACACAGCCTCCCACATACACACAGCCTCCCACACACACACACACAGCCACACACACACACACACACACACAGCCTCCCACACACACAGCCTCCCACACCCACACACACAGCCACACACACACACACAGCCACCCACACACACACACACAGCCACCCACACACACACACACAGCCTCCCACACACACACACACAGCCTCCCACACACAGCCTCCCACACACACACAGCCTCCCACACACAGCCTCCCACACACACACACACAGCCTCCCACACACACAGCCTCCCACACACACAGCCTCCCACACACACAGCCTCCCACACACACAGCCTCCCACACACACAGCCTCCCACACACACAGCCTCACACACACACAGCCTCACACACACACAGCCTCACACACACAGCCTCACACACACACAGCCTCACACACACAGCCTCACACACACACAGCCTCACACACACAGCCTCACACACACACAGCCTCCCACACACAGCCTCCCACACACACAGCCACACACACACACACACACACAGCCTCCCTCCCACACACACACAGCCTCCCACACACACACAGCCTCCCACACACACAGCCTCACACACACACAGCCCCCCACACACACACACACAGCCTCCCACACACACACACACAGCCTCCCACACACACAGCCTCCCACACACACAGCCTCCCACACACACAGCCTCCCCCACACACACACACAGCCTCCCCCACACACACACACAGCCTCCCACACACACACACAGCCTCCCACACACACACACAGCCTCCCACACACACACACACACACACACAGCCTCCCACACACACACACACACACAGCCTCCCACACACACAGCCTCCCACACACACAGCCTCCCACACACACAGCCTCCCACACACACACACACAGCCTCCCACACACACACACACAGCCTCCCACACACACAGCCACACACACACACACAGCCTCCCACACACACAGCCTCCCACACACACACACACAGCCTCCCACACACACAGCCTCCCACACACACACACAGCCTCCCACACACACACACAGCCTCCCACACACACACACACAGCCTCCCACACACACACACACAGCCTCCCACACACACACACACAGCCTCCCACACACACACACACAGCCTCCCACACACACACACACAGCCTCCCACACACACAGCCTCCCACACACACACACAGCCTCCCACACACACACAGCCTCCCACACACACACACACAGCCTCCCACACACACACACACAGCCTCCCACACACACACACACAGCCTCCCACACACACACACAGCCTCCCACACACACACACAGCCTCCCACACACACACACACAGCCTCCCACACACACACACACAGCCTCCCACACACACACACAGCCTCCCACACACACAGCCTCCCACACACACAGCCTCCCACACACACACACACAGCCTCCCACACACACAGCCTCCCACACACACACACACAGCCTCCCACACACACAGCCTCCCACACACACACACACAGCCTCCCACACACACAGCCTCCCACACACACACACACAGCCTCCCACACACACACACACAGCCTCCCACACACACACAGCCTCCCACACACACACAGCCTCCCACACACACACACAGCCTCCCACACACACACACAGCCTCCCACACACACACACAGCCTCCCACACACACACAGCCTCCCACACACACACACAGCCTCCCACACACACACAGCCTCCCACACACACACACACAGCCTCCCACACACACACACACAGCCTCCCACACACACACACACAGCCTCCCACACACACACACAGCCTCCCACACACACACACAGCCTCCCACACACAGCCTCCCACACACACACACAGCCTCCCACACACACACACAGCCTCCCACACACACACACAGCCTCCCACACACACACACACAGCCTCCCACACACACACACACAGCCTCCCACACACACACACACACAGCCTCCCACACACACACACACAGCCTCCCACACACACACACACAGCCTCCCACACACACACACACAGCCTCCCACACACACACACACAGCCTCCCACACACACACACACAGCCTCCCACACACACACACACAGCCTCCCACACACACACACACAGCCTCCCACACACACACACAGCCTCCCACACACACACACAGCCTCCCACACACACACACAGCCTCCCACACACACACACAGCCTCCCACACACACACACACACAGCCTCCCACACACACACACAGCCTCCCACACACACACACAGCCTCCCACACACACACACAGCCTCCCACACACACACACAGCCTCCCACACACACACACAGCCTCCCACACACACACACAGCCTCCCACACACACACACAGCCTCCCACACACACACACAGCCTCCCACACACACACACAGCCTCCCACACACACACAGCCTCCCACACACACACACAGCCTCCCACACACACACAGCCTCCCACACACACACACAGCCTCCCACACACACACAGCCTCCCACACACACACAGCCTCCCACACACACACAGCCTCCCACACACACACAGCCTCCCACACACACACAGCCTCCCACACACACACAGCCTCCCACACACACACAGCCTCCCACACACACACACAGCCTCCCACACACACACACACACACAGCCTCCCACACACACACACAGCCTCCCACACACACACACACACAGCCTCCCACACACACACACACACAGCCTCCCACACACACACACACACACAGCCTCCCACACACACACACAGCCTCCCACACACACACAGCCTCCCACACACACACAGCCTCCCACACACACACACAGCCTCCCACACACACACACAGCCTCCCACACACACACACAGCCTCCCACACACACACACAGCCTCCCACACACACACACAGCCTCCACACACACACACACAGCCTCCCACACACACACACAGCCTCCCACACACACACACAGCCTCCCACACACACACACAGCCTCCCACACACACACACAGCCTCCCACACACACACACAGCCTCCCACACACACACACAGCCTCCCACACACACACACAGCCTCCCACACACACACACAGCCTCCCACACACACACACAGCCTCCCACACACACACACAGCCTCCCACACACACACACAGCCTCCCACACACACACACACAGCCTCCCACACACACACACCCTCCCACACACACACACAGCCTCCCACACACACACACACACAGAGCCTCCCACCCACACACACACACACAGAGCCTCCCACCCACACACACACACACAGAGCCTCACACACACACACAGAGAGCCTCACACACACACACAGAGCCTCCCACCCACACACACACACACACAGAGAGCCTCACACACACACACAGAGCCTCACACACACACACAGAACCACACACACACAGAACCACACACACACAGAACCACACACACACAGAACCACACACACACAGAACCACACACACACAGAACCACACACACACAGAACCACACACACACAGAACCACACACACACACTGATCTTGGGAGCCAAAGCAGCAGTGGCACCCACTTCACCGCCTGTTCAAATGTGAACAGGTCGCTTTGTTGCTTATGGCTGTACTCGCGTGTTAAACTGGTACTAATGGTGTAAAACCTTTGTCCATGCAGTTTTAACATGTAAAAATGACAAACTAATTAAGCAATACCATCACAAAATGCACCGCATTATGATGCATAATGTGCCTTGTAGTGCCCCATAATTTAGTCAATCCTGCAACATGATTGGCTCCTTTCCTGTTGCATAATTCAAATGGCTTTGCAGGTACCATATTGCACCAACATCACTACGAGATTAATGGGGAGCCTTAACCGTCCCAAATGTAATATTGGAATCTTTTTCAAGCAGATTACATAAAAAAATAGCACGTACACGCTCGGCAGTGCCACTAAACTCACTAAGCTATCCCTGCACTATAAACTTCACAGAAGTTCTAAACTGCACTTTTTTTGCATCCGATTCCTGTCTTGTTAGTTTCAGTACCATCTTTTCATCTCTTTGCTGATGTAAAGAAATACAAATAAAAACATGTTTTCTAAGAATTCTTACAGCACTCCAGAAAAGAAAGACATTAATTCTGAAACTGACAGGAGGTAGTAACATACTGTATTTCAAGGCAGGGAAACAACACAACTTAGTATCAGCATTTGCAACACAAAACAAAGTCCCCATTTGTGAGTGTAAATGAGGAAGGAGCTCTGACAACGCAGAGTAACGTACTGCCCCTTCTGCAAAGTGCTGCAGCGCCTCGCCAAGCGAAGGAAGCGATATACACATTTTTATAGCATATAAATCAAAGCTTGTCCCTTACTTCACACGCATACCTACTCCTAGACGCCGCCAACACACGCCACAGACCTGTTCAATTCACATCCCTCTGAATCAGTCCGAGCTGATAACGTTAGTCTGAGAAATTAGCACTTTGCGAACCCACTGCATTGCGAGACGCACTTAATCTTTCAAAGTGCAATGTGTTGCATCAAATTCCCCATGAACATTTCACCTGCATTTTAAAGGTTACGTAATTAATGCACGAAGTTGCGTCGAAGCAGAAATAACCCAGGTAGAATGAAACTGCGCGCTTCAGCCAGAGTAGGAAGAATCTTCATAAATGGAAAACAAATTCAGTCTAATTAAACTGAAAACATAAAATAATAATACTTAAAAATAAAAATACACACATCGTCAATGGATGGCTGCAAGAGCGTTCCCCTTTGTGCAACTCAACTGGGAAACATATACACTGACTTGCACATTGTTGTAGAACAGTGAACAATGAACTGCTTCTTGGCACTTAACAGCTGGCACAACATACGTAACTAAATTCCACACTATATTAATAAAATCAAAGGTGTAGATCTAGGGTGAGATTGGAAAGCACGATGGGCGCTATATATATTAACCCCTTCGCTGCTGCGGACATTCCGCTGCAGCGCTGGGGGGGGCAGCGCGGTGGGCCTGTGCTCATGACGGAGCCGCTCCGTCATGAGCCACAGTTGAGCTGTGCTCATGACGGAACGGCTCCGTCATGACTCCGCCCATTTGCGTTGTCGCCCCGCACAGGCGGGGAAACAGCGCCGCGCAGGCGGAGCGGCCGCCAACAGGATTGTCATGACGGAACGGTTCCGTCATGAGCGGGGAAGGGGTTAACATCAACAGAAGTAAATGGTAATAACAAAATGCTACACCATGTACTCACATTGACCTTCATGTTGCTGCCTTGGTGCTTATTCCATAGTCCGGGGGACGCAATGGCTGCAGAAGACCCCATACAACACCCAAAATCGCCTTCAAGTTTCTGCGAGCCCTCCTCTGAGCTGGCAGGCAGCCTGGAGGGGACGGGACACTCTCCTTTCCCTCCCCTATTGAGCGCCGGAGCGCGCACTGTAGGGGTTTGTGAATGAAAGGACCTAATGGCACTATAAATCCTCGCCGGCTTCCTCATTGGTTGTCGCTATCTAAATGCAAATGAAGGGCGGGGCTTACCACATGGCTCTTAGAAGCTCCCTGATAGGAAGCCTGTAGGGGTGAGGAGGGGGGTCATCTCCCCCTCTGTTGTCATCACAAGCTGAGTGTATTTGGGGGTGGGAGCAGCCGCGCTTATTTCACCGGATGTCGTCGCCAAATGTGCAACACTCAGTGCTCTGTCTTGTTCCACGGTCGCCTCCTCGGTTTAGTGCCCTGCTTAGCCCTTGCCAGGTCAATGGGGTGGGGGGGTCAGTTTCTCCTTTATTTGTACCAGTAATTTCTCCTGTTTAAAAGTTTCATATTGGCAATTTTATATAGAGGGAACTTGGCCCGAGGGCATCTGAGCGCTTCATGTCATCACCAAAGTACGTCACACATGGTCAGATTAAGTTCTTGAACCACGTGGAGATTAACCGTTTTTTCCCCCACGATCACAAGATAAGCGGTAGCAGAGACTTGAACTTGGTTCCAGGGGTCCAAAATGGACATATTGACCATGAGTCCACGTCACAACTGTTCCACGCGCTCAGTGCCAATGTGAGACCAGCACTTTCTCTTCATCCCCTTCATGCCATTCCCCCCCCACCTATCAAAGCCCATCCACTCGCATGTCCCTGCAAGGTAGCTCGGTGGGTTGAACTCTGCTTGCCGTGTTGACTCAGCCTTACGTCCTCCGGGACAACATTACTGTGCCCAGTGGTTGCTCGGCTTTATTCCCTGGGCCCATATTTACTACCTGTTCGAGACAGCGCTCCTGTGACGCACAGCGGTGCTTCATGGCGCTAACAGCAGTGATGGTCATTTTCAAGTGCAAAAAAATACTTGGTAACCAAAGTGGACTCGAGCAGTGGCCCAAAATCTCTGTGCCACAGACTCCGCCCTCTCTGAGAGTTATACAAAGGAGGTGTAATCGGCGTAGCCTCCATTAGTGCAGCAGGTGCAGTGTCACCGGCGCCCAGAGACCTGAGGGGGTCTCTGCACCCTGATTATTCATTCAAACAGAAGCCAGGGGGCCCATTTCCTTGCTCGGGGGCCTGTGACACACTGGATTCGCTACTGGGCGTATTGGGGTGGGAACCGCACAACGCTACATCAACTAAAATACAGAAAACTGGCTTTGATTGACACTAATGCCGAAGAAAATTAAACACAAACAAGGGGCAAGTGGAATATTTAATCAGATTCCGACACTCAGCGTGAGTATTAGCTCCAAAATTCCATATCTTACAAGGCTTAACCTTGGGTTGTTCACCTTGATTTTAATTTATAGCAGAGAGTTACCGTGAGGATGCAAATGCCCAAAATAAATTATCATTCTGCCAACGCGATTTTACATAATTTCCACAAGCTTCTCCGTGCAGAAGGAATTGCGGTCACCGACCCCAGGACCCCGCAGGACCTAGTCGACTTTGTAACCATCTTTCTCCGAGGTCAAGCAGAAATGCCTCGGAGAAACGCAGCGTCATTTTCGGATTCGGGGGCGTGTTTCTTTCTCTCCTCTTCCCATTGGCTGGAATGTTTACATTCCAGAGGAGAGAAAGAAACTAAAAAACACGCCCCGAATCCGAAAAAGATGGGGCTTAAATGGATAGACGCCCCTCTCCTCCAATGGCTGGCCTCCGTTTAGGAAGCCAGCCAATGGACAAGAGGGGCAGGTCCAAGCCCCACTACTGAAAAACATTAAATCTCACAACCGAGACAGCGCAAGCGCAGCCTTCGCTAGCCAAGACCTAAAAAGTAAAGATGAATGGTGGTATGCTTTACAAATTAAAAAAGCCATTTCTTCATACAATGTCCTTAAGGAATCCCGTGCATCTCTGCTTTCCAAGAGTCCATACATTGGTAAAGGAAATAGGTCTTGCCTTTCTCACCAATAGACTTCCCCAATGCCTTTTGGTGGTGCTTTAGAGCGCATGACTTTTTCAGGCTGCTGTACGTCATTGTCATAATAAATTAAGGAAAAAGGGACCAGTGATACATGCATGTGTGATGATGTTTGTGCGTGGATGCATCAGCATTGCTTGCGCGTGCCATCCGAAGAAATGCGCAGTAGCCATTTGCTTTAATTTTTTAAATACCAATCCAAAATGGCGAAAGCCACTTTGGTTTGTATAGTAAAAAGAATTGTGTTTTCGTACAAAAGTGCACATTTTAGTTTATGTTCATAGAGGTTGTCCCAAAAAATGGGCTCGGTGTGGGGAAAGTGGAACGCATTTCGCGGCAACATTTGCGAACCCCCTCAAGAGGGGCAGATGTCGGAAGATAGTGAATAGTTGAAAAAAAATGGGGTAATCAGGGTTAGGGACGCATCACAAAATAGATCAAAAAACGCTAAGTGTGAGATGTGACATTGTTTATTGTAAAGATGTACTAGTGGTCACTGATATAGATGTTATTCACTGTATGCACTGTGGAATTACCCATTAAGGTCTTGAATGTTACATGACAAAATGCCAATAAAATGTTTTATAAAACAAAAAGTGCACATTTTAATAAAAAGAAAGGACTGCAGGGCTTGGAAGTAACGAACGAGTGAATGGGGGCGAAAAGTACTACAAGAGCTCGTCTTCAACTTCACTTCTATTGTTTAAATGTGCTAATGGTGACTTTCAAGAAAGGGTAATCCCACAGCTTTAACATAAATCAGCCGCGGTACCCCACTTATTACTGGATGGAACCAGGATAATGTTGCATTTTGAAATAATACCAAACTGGTGAATCATGCACATTTCTGAGATTACACGTCCTGTGTGGTGAAAGAAAAAATGCAATATTACATATTTTATTGTTTGATTAATTAAATCATCACACTATATATAAAACCTTAAAACATAGATCACATTTTTTGCCCTAAACTGCTCCCATTGCAATCAATAAAAGTGAAATAGTAGAATATTAATAATTAGATTCAAGTACTCTTCTGGACCAAGGTAGCCATCGTTTATGTGCTAGCAAAAATTGTGAGTAATGGCACATCTTAGGGCACCCCTCTTCATGGAAGTCATCATTCTTGTAACGTGAGCCATTTCCTTTTTCCTATGGCTGATAGAAGACTGGCAGAGTGTAATCTGTGCGACACTTGGAAAAGAGCTTTCAAGGAATGTGCGATATATTTGTAAAAATGGTATATACAGCCCCTTCCTCCTGATACCGGAGCGGAGAGCTGCTGACTTGCTGGTAGAATAAAATAAAAAAAAAAACTTCCACTTGATTTTTTTCCTACTGTAGTTGAGGAAGTCTGGAAATAATTAAGTAAAAGTATAACTGTTAGTAAAAAAACACGAATCCACGTCAGTTAGCTGACCGGCACTCCTCTTTAGGAGCTCTCGCTGGTTTTACAAAAGAATGCACAAATAATACATGGTCTTTCTTTTTTAAGCATGTATTTTGCGGGGTCTTAAACACCATCCAATATTGTGTAGTATCGAGTTATATTCTACCTGGAGGAAACGCACACTCCTCCTGTGAGCGTTACTCGGTAGTGGCTGCCAGCTGACCAATCGTTTCTTGGGCCAACGCACAAAGAGCTCAGTGTCATAAAAATACATAAAAATTGCAAGGAACAAACAGGGGTGTCTGCACCGCGCTGGAAAGTGGAGAGAGGTATGAGTTAACACCGTCATGGCAGGAGCTTTGTATGTATTTTCATAAATGCAAACCTATAGAGTTGCATGTGTTCAGGGCGATTTGTAACAGTGGTGTGTATGGGATAAAAAGTGTGGCTGTGTCTATGTATGGGGGCGTGTGCAAATATTGAGGTGTGTGTATGCATCTGTGGTTGAAAATCTTCTTTTAGAATGTCTCATACAAAACATCTCGATGACCACATGACTTTTTAACTGCACACCACCATAAACGCCAAAGTCACCCACTACCAAACCAGATCCCTCTGGAACAAGGCTCACTTCTGCTTGTAGCTGAAGGTCCCATCTGAAATTGCCACAGATAACACAAACCTGAGTGCAACCTAAGCGTTGCCAGCCTCAATGTGTGATGTCATGGGAATAAGGTAGGTTAACATCCCACATTTATTCATTTGCGTTCCAGAGTTCTCCTCAAGGGTACTACAAATGGATCCTGCAAAAAGAAGGGCAAGATCCACGATGCACAATTCCACCCATACTGTAAGCGCACAAACAGAAGGCCCAACAGGATAGTGCTGCAGAGTGTTTTCGAAGCGATAGCGATACCTGTGGTTTAGCGGGAATGGGGGTGTTTTGTGCTGCCCGAGGAAGACCCTGTGTGCCCATCGGCACCCGTTGGGGCTGAAGCGGCTGCAAGAAAGGTGTAGCCAGAGTGGGGACACTCTGCTGCATAACGAGGGGCATTCCTGCGTGAATAGCTGCTGGTGCTTGCACTGTTGAGGGCAGATTCAAGTGCTGATGCACTGCCATATTATGGCTGGACTGCGATGCAGCGGGCAGATTTACAGATTGACCCACGCTGTGACTGACAGGCGTTGCAGGGGGAATATTTATTTGCTGGGCCACACTCTGACTGCTGGCCACTGAGGCGGGCATCGTGGATACGTGTGCCGCAATCGGAGCAGAGTTCACTCCAGCCAATATACAAGCGGTAAATTAAAGGAAACATCCAGATGCACAATTCCACTCATACTGCAAGCACATGAACAGAAGGGGGTAAACCAAGGCCATCACATTAACTTACCGGTTATCCTCACTATCGACCACAGGCAACGTCTTCAAGGGAAGAAGCTTACCACTCCCTTCCAAGGAAGATGAACCGCCTGTTCCTGAAATGCCTGTAATGGAAGGCTTACTGATGACGCACACCAACAGAGGAAGGACACCGTCTTTTAAGTATTTGTACTTTTCCTTGTGCTGTGGATGCCCGTCAGCCTTAGATTGATACAAAACATTGCAACTCCTTAATCAAGTAAGCGGTTATTTAAATGTTTGTAGTTTAAGTTTTATTCTCAAAGATGGCATAATAAAAATAATATAATAAGGATAGCACAGGGGCCCAGCGGCCGAAGGAATGCGGTGCAAATATCAAGACAGTTCAAGTATGGAAACCAAATAAATAATGCGCAAGAATGAATAGAAAACAAGCTGCGATTCGGGAGTGTGGTTGCGCACTGGCGCGTTCACACAACTTGTTTCAAAATAAATAAAAAAACGCCTCGCGCTGCAAGTTAAAATAAATAAAAAAGGAGGTACGTCTGGCGAGTGGTGTGCGCGCACCATGACGAGAGAGGAAAGCCAGATGGCGCCTCTGCTCGTCATTGTGCGCGTAACCGCACGCTCTATGCCACCCAAAACGCTGTGGTCGGCTTTTTAAAGCCCACTCACTAAATGTCTCGCCAGAGCAGCGCATGCGCTAGCTCAGACGGGACCTAAAAATGCCTTAGCAGATAGCAGGCAACAAAGTATCCTTCGATATCTTTAAGCGTAAAACACTCCATTCGGGAGCTTAGACCATACAAAAAGAGGATCGACAAGACAGATATATACCTATTTAGGGGCCGATTTGTACAACGTGCATCTAGAAAAGCAGGATGAACTGCGGGTTCCCCGCTTAAAATGTGCCATCTTAGGCAAATATTTTACTTCACCAAAACTCCTTAGTCTTCATTATCGCACATGAAAGCACTTTCAAATATGTACGTTCTAAATAGTAGTTCTACAAAAACCTATTGGGTTTGATTTAATAGACTATAATCTGGCCCAAACACAGGGTTTACATTCAACTGTCTAGCCTCCTAATTCACTAATGGTTCAGGTTTAAAAACTCACTTTTAATAATAACTTCTAGGTGCTATGCTGTAATGTGATGCATGAAAGTCAAAGCTTCCACATGTTAAAGAAATACACCTTTTTGAATTCTGAAGAGAGTATCATATTTTACGTGATGTATACTATAATTTGTTAGCTCGCCCACCTCTAACAACGCCATGCCAGATGGGTTTAGATTCCCTGGCATCACCAGAAGTTCATCAGAAGCCTGAAGACCATAGGCTGGACTCTCCATTTCCACCCTCCAGATCCCAAAAGGGAAGCACACAACCTGTCTGGAACAATGTCACATACCAAACCAGCGTATGCGAGTTTGCAAGGGCGAGAGGTCATTCTTAAAAACAAGTGGTACCTTATACTGAGATATGTGCTTTAATCAGGACTATTTAGTTTAAGTGATCTCAATGCCCCGTTTTTTTTTTCATTAGCGACTCTGAAAGCAGTATAGCTTGCTCTATCGGCAATACAGCCTGCCATAGAAACAAGCATTTTGAACGCAATTGGTCTCGCCTTTGGGACCTTATATGTATTTAGCTATGCAGCACATTAGCCTGGGTGCTGAAACATCTACTGTTCTTTAACATGGAGAGAAAGGAAGCACCAAACTGCGGAACACACCAGGTATGGGAACACATGGAGAGAAATTCTGCCTATATTTAGGAAGGATTAAATAAAACCACAGAAATATACTGATGTGTGTGTTCGGGGAGGGGGACAAGAAACAGAGTCCTGGTGCCCAACTGCTTGTTCGTCCTGTCACTGCCCAACAACTAGAGAGGTGTGTGTGCCAGCACAATGCTGCCAGGGAGCCAAGAGGAGACTGGGTGACCAATGGAGGAACGTGAAGTATGTACAACTGATTGTACAGAAGAGGTCTTCAAACTAGGCGGAGCGGAAGAAACCGAATGTCAGAAAGCATCTTTGTAATGGACGATTTGTAAGTTTGGTGGTCATACCCTGACTGGGAGTAGGTGTTGGGAGGGGTGGGGCAGAGCAGATTGGATTTCGGGTATTTAATTGCATTATTAAAACGGATTAGCAAGTGTATACACTATTTTTGATTGCTAAATGTTTAGCACTGCCAATTTTATAGAAGTGTGCAAAAGGTCACTCTACGGTCCAATCATTTTTTCCATAAATAGGGGCATTAAAAAGTTTGAAGACCGCTTCTGTATGGTGTTAAAAAGATTAGAAGAAAGTGTGAGGAAATTCAAGACCAAACATTCCAATATCTTGCAAAGAAGGGGAACTGAGATCCGGCCAATACTTTGCAGTGGGTGAGGGATCAGCACTGTAGATTAAGAGCTCAGTGTGCACCATGTCAAGGAAAAACTGGAGTGGCATGGGAAAGAACAACGTGGGCGACAGAGGTGGTATACTTCTAACACGGGATGGTGGAGCAACGAGAAATGTGTTCAGGATGCTTCTTGTGGTGGTGACTTTCAAGCATTAAGGAGTAAAGTCACTGGCTGAGTGAGGTGTCATTTAGGAGTGGAAATAAAGAAACAAGTTGTTTATTGGTCATAAGTTTGCACATAAGACTAATGAATATGATCTACTTATATCAGGGGTTCCCAAGCTTTTCTATACCCTGTACCCCTCGGAAATGTTCGATTAATGGTCGCACCCCCTACAAAAGTTGTGTTTGTTTTTTTTGCAGTCTTATATAGCGCAAACTTGACCCGAAGGTATCAGAGCGCTGTACACGAGCATCAGTTGCATTACAGACGGTCACATTCATTTTTTAGGCACAGGGAGATTAAGAGATTTGAACAGGATGTTTGAGTCTCACGCCAGACTCAAACCTGGTCCACTAGCCTCCAATATTACATTCGAAAAATAGTCTTATTTTTTTATACCATAGATTGAACCACACAGTACTGTGGGGGAACAAATTTTACAAAAAACACAAACAAAAAAAAAGCTTATCTCGGGGCAAATATACACATATACCCCATGTTGAGCACTGACTTATTTGAAGATTTGGTGTTTCTACACCTAGAGGTTATCCTAGTATTTCTTCGCATTTACTAAATTGACTCATATTTATAGCGCTTTCAAACAAAGGTTTCACAGAATACAACTACTCGAATTAATGAGACTGATCAATCACTGGATCCTGAAGTCTAGTGTTAAACACCGTTCTAGCAGTTACTCCACAAAGCCAAGAATTCGCACTGCACCTGAATGTACACTGATTGCATACTGCCGGATTCCTCGTTAGTCAATGTTCGCACCACCAGTCTGTGGGTCGGAAATGTGCAGAAATTCTACCTAGGGTGCAGCTTCTTACACTCTGGGCTCGCCCTTTGGAACGTTGCTTCAGGCACCATATGCATGAACAGAAGGGAAGTTTGCAGCAACCATAAGCGAAATTAGACATAATTAATACTTTTGGTTAAGCAGAGGGTAAAAGACCGCATGTGAACTGAATTTCCTACTTGCTTAATGAGCTGCTTTTGTGGCATTATCTGCAAGGCGAACGACAATTCAAAGACTCTGGAGAGTAGAAGCCACATGGCAACTCGTCTGATTGTACTGATGTCCATTCCCATGGTTGCACAATGAGATACTGATCATTGCTGGATACAAGCCTATGCCTGCACCGCATCACACCCAACACAATTCACAGACGGTACTCAAACATACCAGACTGTATGTCTGTACGTCTCACCCAGATCGCTCATGGCCAGGTGCCGGCCCACCCCTGCCTATCTGCACCTCGTGCCCCCTCCCAGAATATACATAGCAACCACCCCCTCACCATCCAATACCCCTTTGACCCGGGAATGCATCTTTTACTCCTTTGCACACCAACCCTCCACACTGCCTGCTTGCTTATCCCTTGGCACCTGCCACCACAGAATATGAGCCAGCCATTGGCGTGAACGGGTCCCAGTTAACATTACGGTTTTTCACTTCTACTCACCCGCCTGGTCTAGCTTTGGGGGCGCCTTGTCCCTGGCAGGCTCCCGGGCACTGCACACACACACTGCCAGTAATAGTGCAGCGGCAAGCAGGCCTCCAGCCCGGCCTGCAGCCGGCCCCGCTCGATTCCCAACACTTTGCTCTAGCCCGGCCTGTGGAAGGCGATCACCAGGCTGTTCCAGATTGTGTGGGAGAACCGTGGGTCCCTCTCCAGCTGCTTCTCCTCGCTCAGTCGCCGGCTCATCTTGTTGCATAGGGACTCGGAGCGCCAGCAGTGATCCCCGCCAATGGACCAGTACACTGGCCAGAGGAAGTCGGCTGGAAGCTCCTGGGCACCCTCTTCGGCCCAGACCTGCTTTGGTGTGCTGTGGGGGTGAACCCCCAGACGCCTCAAAGCGCTGTACCGACAGCGCTTTGTGAGGGAGTGCAATGCTTGCCAGCTCCGACCACGAGAAAGGAAGAAATAAACCTGCAATGTTTTCCTCACAGCTCCTTAAATTACTTTTTGAAGATATGTCTAGATGTTCCTTTCCAGATTTTAAAAAAAAAGACGCTCCGACCCTTTTGACATCTAAGGCTTTGAACATCAATTAATCCATTTTTGGACATTTTAATCATAACCCATTTTTTGGTAAGAATATTGCACCCTTTTAGTATCAATATGTTGTCTTTTAAAAAATTGTTTTTTTGTATACATGAATTACTTGTTTTTAGGTATCGCCTACGCAGCGCGCATGCGCTGCTTAGGAGACCTTTAGCCGTCGTTTAGCTCTTTTTCAAAGCACATACTCGAGCTTGTGGCGGTATACACCTTGCAGGGGCGCGCCACAAGCACGAGTGTGTGCTTCGAAAAAGAGCAGACTGCTCTCCCAAGCGCGCGCCTCGCTCCGCCTCTCCTTGCTCACGCTTCTAGTTTTCCTTGAACTTCCTACGATTATGAGTTCTGCCAATGTCCGGCTTTTGTTGAAATTCCGTCTAGGACCCAACTCATTGCTGATGCTCCCTGGGAATCAGCTGTGCGGTGCCCGAGCTACAGTGTTTTCGTACAACTGTACATTACGAACTTCCAGGTAGATGCTTAATGTAGCTGTGTGTCAAAGTAGGCAACTGCACGAGATTCTGACCATCCACAGTAACTGTTTAAGGGTTTAACCTTACGCATAGAACTTTGAAGATAATTTTTTTTACTAACATACCACATTGAATTACTCCATTTTCTTATAAAGCAAAATACTTGGTGTACATTCTCACACGGCTGGCACTACCTCTGTGCCATTGATCTTACAATGCAGGCTGAGCCATCTCTAGTGGGACAGCTCTCTTATAAAATGCACATTCCCAGCATGTGACAGAACTTTACAAGCATCTCGACTTGGGTGGAGGCATTAAAACTTGGCGATTTCACTGTTAACTGCCCAGTCTTCATCAGCTTTTTTTAGAATTGATTTTTAGTTCTTAGACTCCACTCAGGACCAGAGTGGAGCTTGATGAATCCAAAAACATAAGACTACGGGCAAATATCAGCTAATACTACAGAGCTAATTTTGTTTGGTTTGTCAAAGAGTGTGGCAAAAAGGTATGGCGTAATTGGCTTAAAGAAAGTCTCTCATAAAACCAAAGAGGGTTAGGGCGCCATTCTGGATATATTGTACAAGTTCATTCTGCTTTTGCTATTGACAGAGTAAACCAGAGTTTGGTTTATGACTTTATGGGATTGGCTAGATGTGAGCTGATTAGGAAAAGTACTTGTTGTGGCTATTATTTCTTTACTATATGTGAAGATTAGGGTTTGGGCAAATTATTGGGTTTGATTTCAATGTTTTATCTGTTGAAAGGACTAGGCAGAATCACTGTGGGTAATTATCTACATGTGTGGCTCGCATTTACACCTTCAACGACTTCTGGTCAGGACTCCTGTCTTCCATCTTCCCTCTGGCACGTTGGATTCTACCAGTACTATTCTGTTTCTGCTCATCTACACTTTCTAGACTCTTCCCTCTTCTATCCCTCCATTATCTATTTCAATCCAACTAACAGACTCGCATATCCACCGCTCAAATTAACTCCTACTTCCCTATACTAATTCACCACTAATCCGGTTTGGGTTCTGTAGTAGCGTGCTACTCATCGAAAAGCGCTTTGACACCTCGTATGGGGCAGTAAGCGCTATATAAAAATACAATTAAGCTCATTTTTTTTTTTTTTTTTTAATAATTACAGATGCATAGCAACATCTGCCCGAGGCTTTGATGATCCTAAGGGAAGGCAAGGTATGTGAGGTTTTTAATTTAAACAAGCCATCGATATTAATGGAGACTTACTTTTATATGGTCCTTCTCCTGCCCAGCACAATTCCTCTTGCATCATTATCATCGCGCAGCAAACGCTCTCGTAATACACTGGGTACCAGTCACTCTTGGCGCCTTTTATACCCAATTCTATACTGCCCAGTGTTGGCCTACGGCAGTGTGCGTCACTCTGCGATTGGCCACACTATGTATGTATGTATGTGCTGCATAACTAAACACAAGGTCCCAAAGGCGAGACCTGTTGGCTATGCCAATGCTTGTTAAAATTGTTAGGGTTTTAAGTAATCAAACAAAAGATCATTTGAATTTTTTGTTGATGGTTTGCTTTCAAAATTTAAGGCTTCTAATTTTGATCTCCGTTTGTATGTGGATAATTGCAGAAGTCTAAAAGCAAGACTGGTGATAGTTTGCTTTCAAAATTTAATGTGGAACTTGAAAAAAATGTTGTGTTGCACTATTGTATAGTAAAAATACCTTTGATACATGTAAATATTTAAAATAACAATGAACAGAGTCCGTATAAAACGAAAATGGACAATATGAAAAAAATCTTAAGTGGCAAATTCTTTGAGAACACAAAAAATTCCACATCGGTATGTCCTTGAATTGATGTAGTTGAACGACTTTCTATTTATGCATGAAAAAATATGCTTGTTTATATTTTGCCAAAATCGGATGAGCGATTGCAAATTTACTTTCTCATCAGCCTTCCTCCCTCCACCGTAAAAGACTTACTGTTGTATTTTTCAGGGGTACATTTTGCAGTATTGGGTGTTTTGGGGGAGTTATGACAACTTTTGGGCCCAGTGCCAGTACCTGCTGCACCATTCAAATAATTACCCTGTTGCCTGCAAGATAAGTGCACTCGTGACTCCCTGTTTAGTAGGGAAATATAGCAATATTAGGTGTTTTGAGGAGTTCTGACAGCTTTTTGGCCTGGTGTCACTTCACCTGCTGCCCATTCAAATCATGATCCTGCTGTCTGCAAGGTAACTGCACATGTGGCTGCTTGTTTAGTTTGACATTTTAGCAATAATCTGGGTTTGGTGGGGTCCCTAGAGCATTTGGCCTCGGTGCCACTGCACCTGCTGTACCATTCAAATCAAGTCCATTTTAACTGCAAAGTAACTACAATTGTGACTGCATGTTAAGCAGTCAAATATACCAATATTATGTCTTTAGAAGAGTTCTGACAGCTTTTGGGTTTGGTGCTACTGCACCTGCTGCACCATTCAAATCATGACCCGGTTGTCTACAAGGTAACTGCAACTGTGGCTGCCTGTTCAGTAATAAAATATAGCATAGATCTTCTAAATTAACTTTTATTTTTAATGTGCAATGTTTATCTCACCATTTAGAATTGGATCATAATGACCAAATAGATTAAGTTGGAAAAAAAAACAATCTGATAATGCCTACAAAGAAAAGTACTGAGGTATGAATAGGAAATGCCACAAACTGTTTAAGGCTAAAGCATCCGCTTTACACAACTATGTAATAACATGCATTTGCAATGCAATAAGTCTCGCATTTACGAGAGTTTGAGCTCTTGGCAATATAATAGCTTAAACTCAGGCAAATGCAAGACGTATTGCATTGCAAATTACTAGCGCCCATGCAGCACTCTAACATACATGAAGGCCACGCCCCTTTCTTTAGACAAGCCACGTCTAAAGAAAGGGGCTTGTCTGAAATTTAAAAAGTGAACCCCGGCATGGGTGCTTTAAAAAACAAGCAGATCTTTCTAAGTGAATGCCCGATCACGTACTGCCTTACCGCAAAAAAGTATCAGTATCATTTAGTAAACGAAACCCCCCCAAAAAACACCACATACCCAGAAAAGGGGAAGGAGGAAGGTGGGGGTCAATGAGAGGGGTGCAGGAGCAAAGGAGACACAGACAACAGGCTGCACTGCACTCCAGAGATAATTGACATGTTTGTTGAGAGGCCAATGAACAGAGTTTGGAGCGGCGCAGAAGATAAGATAGGCGCGGCTCGCCAAACTCTAGTTTGTTAATATTTTATGCTTTTAATAAAAATAAAATATTAAAAAACTAGAGTTTGGCAAACTGCGCCTTTCGCTGGAGTGGGGCTTACAGAATGCCGAACTGAGTTGTTCGAGCCGAGCTAGCAAAGAAAAGAAACAATGAACGGAGTGCAGCCGCCATAGTGAAAGCGAACTGCAATGCAAAAAAAAAAAAAAAATACAAATAATGGTTGATGAAAAGCTGCAAGTTTGGTGAACCGCAGATTTTGTAAATATGAAGCGGCCGCGATTCCTAATAAAAATATAAGAGCAGCTGCACTGCAAATAAATAAAAAAATTAAAAATGGACGCTATTATAAATCTGTCGTCCCACGAGTGCACTATAGATAAAGTGAGCAAAAGGGCTAATGTAAGCTAATCAGTGAAGGACACAGTAAAAGGTGGTTACAAATGCAGGCACGGCGTTACTAAGGAGGGACTAACACGACTGTTAACAAATCAGAAGCAACCATTTAGAAACAAGCCCGGCTTCTACAGTGGTCCGGACGCGGACGAGCGTAGCGCGCGCGCTTGGCGGGGGAGCGCATTCCAGGCAGGGGAGCGGACCCTTTGAAGTATGATGCAGAGGGCGCCAGTGGGCTGAAGCGCTTCCCCAAACGGATTGCATGGCGGCACGATGCACGTGATTGCGCGCGTGCTCGCCATGCAAACCACTTTTGGGAGCACTTTGAAATGCCCCTTAGTAGAGTCTCGCATAGCGATTGCGTAAACGCAATAGATAGGCGAGACCTAAAAAGCAAGCATTCCAGCACACTGTTAGTTGCTATCTGCCTTTTCCGTGGGAAGAGATCTTATCTTAACAGTGAATGGGGCTTAAACAGCGTGAACAGCTTTAGTAGACGTATCGAAAATGCATGCTGCCAGGAGAAGTTAACAAAAACTTCCACACAAAAGTGAACGAATACAGTAATTCGGCATTGGGAACTGATAATAGCCCCCTGTTGAGATATATTAAATACAAGAGATTTTGCAAGCTCTGTGCAGGTGAAACCTAAAAATGAAGAGTCTGTTTCACATAATTAGAAGTCAGCGATCTTTGCGCATTCTCTGGCTCAGATTTTGAAGTCCTAGGTTGTCCTATATCAGTTTATTGTCCAACTCAGAATTTACTTTTAACTTTCCAAGTACCAGGATACAAAGTACACTCCAAGTGATAACTATTTGATTGGTGCGCCTTCAGAACAGGTCTCTCCCCACCCCCAGGCCCTCTATTCTACCCTCCCATGCCTCACTTAGTAGGCTCCGGTACCTGCCCGTTGTTAATGCTTATTCCCAAGCTGTTCCCAGTGGCTGGGAATATAGTTTCATTATCTGCTATTAAAGTGAGATTATTGCAGCCAGCAGGGAGTTTTTTTTCACCACCTAACGGACAGATTTGAGATGAGTGGGTGAGAAGTATGAAGGGCAAAGACGATTGCTAGCTACTTAGGGATGCCACAGGCTGCAATGACAATAAGGAAATGCAACCATACAACTGCAAGTACAAAATGAAGAGTTATCGGGACTTCTCCATATGAAGGACTAAAATTAAAAGGAGTTTCATTTCTGTATCATTGATTAATTTAATCAAAAAATAAAAATGTATTGCTTTAAAAAAAAAAAAAAAAAAAATAAAAAAAAAAAAAAAAAGAAGGACTAAAATCATACTTTAAACTCACCCTCCTATAACATTATTATAAAACCAACTCTTGGTCTATTTAAAAACCAGAAACATAAACAAATGGCTAGCACAATTCTCTTAGAATTGTGGCCGGACTGATTCCATAGGATGCATGCAACGTCTTGGAAAAGTAGTGTTTTCGTTGGAGGCATTCGGTAGATGGAAATGTAATCTGTCAGTATTTGGAATTTTATCCAGGGTAGAATAATTGGCCAACTTAAGTGTGTGCAATACAGTGCTCTCCTTAGTGTAGCCTCTTGTAGCAATATTGCGTTTCCCCTTTGTCCTCAGTGGCCTGCTCCTGTATGTTTTATAGTAACAATGCACAGGAATAAGCTAATAGCCAGCAGAAAATACCAGTCACTAGATACTCTTTACCCATTCCTTTATCCACACAAGCAACAAACGTGAGGTGGGAAAAAGAGGCACCTAGGACTCTGTACTCAAAAGGCAACAGTGACCCGGGCTCTACTTGAGTTGTCTGTGTGGCTGATTACATATACAAAAGGAGTGCTTCACTTTTCATTTGTCTGTCTTTTTTCCACCTATATACCTAAACATTTTTTTTTGTCATTTCACCTCGCTGGTGCAGGGTACTTGCTGCTATGTAAGACACCATTATTTTCTTGTGAGTTTTTAGGTCCAGCCTGAGCCAGCACCCATGCACTGCTCTGGAGATCGGATGTAGAGTATGGAAGAGAATCCCCGGTCACTCCTACCCATATTTGTCATTGGCTTGTGCTGTTGTCCTTCGTAACTACAGACTTACGACTAGTTAGGCTTTTTAGTCCCTTCTTAGTACAGCCATGTCTTTATTTGTAATCTTCCATGGCTACTGGCCCTTTTACTTCGTTTGTTACACGGTACGCGTTATTTAGTCTTGTAAGCACAATTTTCTTTATTGAGTTTCTCTTCCTGCAGGCACAACGTGTTTTGTTTACATACAGAGCAAGAAACGATGTTCGAATAAACAAACACTGGATGATCAAGAGTTCATAAATTGATCAGAGGGCGGCATGGCGGTGAAACCAGGAGGTAAAGAGATTAGCGGCCCTGTTTTTCCCAAGTATTTTGTCCGCTCTGGCAACAAATTTGGTGAACCGAATGTTCAGCTTCATGTTTCCCGAGTTCATGGCAGCTATTATAGCCTGTTGGCATGTACGAGCTCCGAGTTTGTCCCATTCATCCCGCAGTAAGGTCCTTCTGTCGTTAAGCAATGCGGGACATGCACAGGCTATATGCTCCATTGCTTCAGAATGGTAGCCGCACTCCCTACATTCGGTACTAACACTAGGGCACCGCCATTCAGGTAAGTGCTTTAAAAAAGGCCATTCTTCCATCATCAGTGCTATAAAAACTTTAACTTCCAAAAAAGTGCGAACGTACTTGATAAATAAGATGATTCGACCGCCGGTTTGAAGTAGGAAATAACCGCCCAGGCGTGTTTCCTTCTAGACAGTTTTGCCATGTCAGAATGAAAAGACCAAAGCCGGACACTTCTATTGAGGACCGACTTGAACGCCCGCTGAGATGGATTTGTTCCCCAGTATTCCTTGACACCGAGTAACTGCAGGGAATAGTCCAGATGGCACCGATGTTTTTGGCTGGATTGGCTGGTCGATATTTCGTTCCAAAAACTAGCCTCAAGGCTACCTTCCCTGGAGTTGCGCAATCTGTTGCACAGCTTGATGAACACACCGGCCTCAACGCCATGATGATCTAATAAGCCCAGTTCAAGTCTAATTTGGGCTGGCGATGAGGATCGTGGAAGGTGCCATGCTTGTTTGAAAATGTTAGTAGTTAATTTATTCAGTGTAATACTGATTGCGCCCAACATGATCTCATGCCCATATGATAGGGAGTTAGTAATCTTTGCCTTCATCACCATTAGCAGTGGAGTTAGGCTTGGGCCGAGTAGCTGTTTCGAGAGTTTCGCTGAGGCAACCTTGAGTGACAGTGCTTTAGCCCTTACTGCCTCTCTCTGCTTCAAAAAGAAGTCTCTGGTATCCAGGAAAATTCCCACGTATTTGTAATAGGGTACTGTTTCGATGTTTTTATTGTTGAAAAACCACCCACCTCTATGCTGCTTCCGCTTCCCAACGGTCATTGTTTTTGACAAATTCAGTTCAAGGGAGTTATTTGTTGTGCAGGGGAGCAGCTAATCGAGTAACCTCTGTAGTCCGACCCTTGTGTGCCTTAGTAACACGAGGTCATCAGCATATAACAGATTGCTGGTACGGGTTCTGTCTATTTGAGGGGGGTGGGAGTTAACGTTGTAGAGTATGGGAGATCAGTCCTGTCTATTTGAGGGGGGTGGGAGTTAACGTTGTAGAGTATGGGAGATCAGTCCAAAATGAAAAGGTTAGAAAGGAGTGGAGCCAACACGCAACCTTGTTTGACTCCGCTTTTGGTCTGTATCTTCCTTGAAACGTGGGAGCCTTCTCCCAGCTTCATTCTAATCGAGGTGTTTGAATGGAGTTGGATTATGGCTGTAGGAGGGCCAGAGGTATACCGCAGCTCACTAATTTTTGCCATAGACGGCCCGTGGCACCCGGTCGAAGACCGATTTGAAATCAACAAAGCAGCAGTGAAGTTGGTTACGTTGGACTGCCGCTTTTTCCATCAAAACGCATTATGCAAGTAGGTTGCCTGTTGTTCCGGAGTTAGCCACAAAGCTGGTCTGGTTAAAGGGAAGGCGCTTTGTTATTTCAGCCCAGGACGACAGCTCTTCCAATAAAATACTAACATAATATTTAGATTCAACGTCGAGAAGAGATTTCGTTCTGTAGTTTTTTAGGGTCATTTCTCTTGCCACCTTTATAGATAGGGTGGATGATGGCTCCTTTCCAGGACTTCGGGATGTTGTGGTTAAGCCTGCAGTATGAAAATAGGGGAGCCAAGTGTTCTGACCACAGATCTACATCCGATTAGACAGGGCCTGGGGAATGTCGTTAGGACCAGGAGCTCCTTCTAACCTAGCTTTACTAATTGTGCGGCAATATTGTTTCTGAATGTTTCTGGAGCCGTCAAAATCTGTCGTAGGATCTTCAAACTTCTCCATTCTATCATTTATTGTTGCTTCCCGAGCGTGTTTAACTAAGTTGTAATGCCCCGTGTCACCTATACATTTGGCTTTAGAAGGTGGTGGCTCTAATTCGGTTGATGGAAAGGAGCTAGAATAGCCGTTCCTGCTTGCATGTTTGCTAAAGTGGTTTGTTAAAAACTGAGTCCATTCTTCTTCACTTATGTTTGCGCTGCCATGCCCGCTTCCACCTAGTAGGCCCAGATTCACTAGTGACCAAAATGACTTTGTGTTGGAATTCTTACTTGCATGAACTAACTTCAGCCAAAACTGATTGGATGCTGTTTGTTTGTCCCTGTGTGTGGATGACTTGAAAGCTTTTTGAGCTTGCTTATAATTGTTAAATAGGGTTGCATTTCCTGGGCTTTCCCTAGCCAGGCGTAGGGCCATGTTTCTTTGAGATTTTAACCTTTTTGTCTCTAATGAAATGTGAGGTTGTATTATGTGTTGCCGAATAAGACTCAAAAGTTGTCAGAACTCCCCAAACACCCAATACTGCAAAATGTACTCCTGAAAAATACAACAGTAAAACTTTTACAGGGGAAGGAAGGCAGGCTGATGAGAAAGTAAATTTGCAATCGCTCATCAGATGTTAGCAAACTATAAACAACCATATTTTGTCATGCATAAATAGAAAGTCGTCCAACTACCGCAATTCAAGGACACACCGATAAGGAATATTTTGTGTTCTCGAAAAGAATTTGGCACCTAAGATTTTTTCATATTGTCCATTTTCGTTTTATACTGACTCTGTTCATTGTTATTTTAAATATTCACATGTATCAAAGGTGTTTTTACTAAATGACGCCTCAGAGAAATGGTTAACATTGCACAATAGTTTAACACAACCTTTTTTTCAAGCTCCACATAAATTTTTAAATCAAACAATCATCAATCTTGCTTTTAGACTTCGGCAATCATCCACATACAATCGGAGATCAAAGTTAGAACCCTCATATTCCTACATTTTGCAACCATGTTTCCATACTGAAACTACTGTTAGTAGTGCACACTAAACTCAAAGCATTTCCATTGTGCTCTCACCCTAATAAAAAGCTTTGCTGAATCAAAATGATGTACATGCTTCAGCAACGTATGCAAATGGATACAAATCCTTACTGAGGAGAGAGCGGTCAATCCTTTTTCACAGATATATACGGTGGTATTGTAAACCGGGAGCAAATGGATTATGCTTCAGGGAAATGTAGGCCTAATTGTCCAGTGGACAAAAACATCAGAAGGTGCTATCCTTGACCCCAAACAGTACATCGTAGATATCAGATGGTAAGACTTCCATACCTCTAACATCCATGTTCACCTTGACCACAGGTGTCCAGCATTATTCCAATCTATGCCATATTTTCAGGATAAGCGCAATGAAAATGAACTATTTGAATTAAATGTTGATAAATTCATCCTAAGCGGTACAAAAGGGGATGGTGATGGACCGAGCGTCAGAACCAATCAAACACTCACACCCAGTCAACAGATCTGGGTTTGATCCATCACCGTTCTTTAGCCCACTCTGCCACCCCAGTTCAGACATTGCCATATGCAAATCAGTCTGACCCTGTGCCTCATGGGAACAGTCCAGCCCGAACTGCCAAGCCATGCCTTCTCTGGACCGGAAACAAGCTTCCTAGGACTGGTTTCTGGCATTTCAGCCAGGCTTGCTTGAATCCAGTGGCAAAGTGAGCAAGGGACGGCTGAAATGCCAGAAACTGGTCCTAGGAAGCTTGTTTCTGGTCCAGGCAAGGCAAGGCAGACTGATTTGCATATGGCCATGTCTGAACTGGGGTGGCAGAGTGGGCTAAAGAACTGTGATGGATCAAACCCAGATCTGTTGACTGGGTGTGAGTGTTTGATTGGTTCTGATGCTCCGTCCATCACCACCCCCTTTTGTACCGCTAAATTCATCCTAAGGACATCCTGAAAATCTAGCATGAATAGTACACTTTTTTGTCTACTTTAGACATCTTTCTCAGACTATGCCCATGGGACATAATGTGGTTTTCCTCCTCTGAACTTTATCCCTTTCTCACTCAACATGTTACAACTCTGCACCATAGTGGTTATGTGCAGAGGGCGGCAGCTTTCACCCATAACACATTCCGCTTTTGACCCTCACCTTCCCTCTGCCTATAACTTGTCCTCCCATGTTGAATGTCTCTTCAGTTCCACCCAGAAAGCAGAATGAACAGGAACATTATATGGTTATGCCTAAGCTGCCCATCGGACATTCAGCCATCTACAGTGGAGTCCTAGCTGCTTGACAGTTAATTTGTAGTTTTGCTCAGTGTGAACCTGAACAATCAGGGTAGTAGAACTTTTTGCCAAGCATTAAATGCATATACAAATAGAGAGATTGATCATAGAGTCCATAACAGAAAATTGTATAATTCATATAAACATCAAAGCTTTACAATAGCCAAAGAACATGTCTGGAGCAAGAAATCGCGAGGAGAGCTATAATAGGGGCCAAACGATAAGTCAACTTTCACATGCACAGTCATGTTAGAATTAAATATCAAAGGGTTTTCAGCATTCACTGATTGGTTGAACACACAGTCAGGGACTAAGCAAATCATTGCACATACATTCAGACACCTCTATAGTTATAATTTCAAAAAGAACAATTGATGGACAGAATGCTGAACAATGTCAAACATTGTTCCTCAGGCCATTACAGTTTAAACCCAGCAACATGCAAATCAGTCTTGCCCCTGCTCCCCATGGGAATAGTCCATTTCAAATTGCCAGGTCCTCCCGGACTAGAAAAAAAAGCATCCTGGGACCGGTTTCAGGGCATCGCCCCTCATTAGCCATGCTAGCTTGACTCCAGTGGCATGGGGAACAGGGTCAAGACTGATTTGTTAATAGCTGGGTCCAAACTGGGGTGATGGGGCGAGCAAAACAACAATGGATTCAACCCAGATCTGTGACTGGGGGCGAGTGTTTGAAAAGTTTCAACACTCCATCCATCATTTTATTTTGTGATATTACCTCTACAGTTCTACCCCGATTGCTATCAGACGCTCACCTCTCTCCAATGAATACCTGACTGCCTCAGACACAACTCTATGCAGCTAAAAAACAGGCCGCGTTCATCACTCAGTGTTCTAGTAACATAACAGGTTAACTGCATTCTACAGCAATACCCAGGCAGTCCATTAGATACACAGACTTCTTTTTTTTTTTTTTTTTAAATTCTTTTTAATATTTTCTCAATAAACAGTGCACATTTTATACATAATATATGCGGATAAACAATAGTACATCAAATACAAGAGCAAATATAGTTCAGCTTACCATATCTTAACCAAGCGATGGCTTACATACTACAATTTTACCCTATCCCCTCTCTCCATCTTGCTAGCGGTTCCCAAATTCTTTTACCCAGAGCCTTCCCTGCTCTCCCCTTTTTTGCATATATAGGTTTTTCCAGATTATATGTCGCAATAAGTTTTGCTAGCCATACCTGCATTAAGGGAGGAGTTTTGTCTAGCCAGGCCCTAGCTATAATTAATCTAAATACCGCCATTGTCATAAAGACAAACCTCTTAACTTCTTCACTTATTCCATCATGGCCTACTCCCAGGAGAATCCACCCGGGAGAGAGAACTAACCGTATCCCAAATGCCCTATCCAGGAAATTCTCTATATCACGAAGAAGGGTATGCAGTTGGGGGCAGGTAGCAAACATATGAATTATATCAGCCTCAGGTGCGTTACAGCGAGGGCAATTTATCCCGGCACTGCCCCCCCATTTGGCGATTCTAGCAGGTGTATAGTAAAGCGAAAATAGAGTTTTGTAATGTTGAGATTGCAAAGGAGCAGAGCACAGGATGGTACAGCCCAATTCAAGCGACTCCTGAAAATCCTCCGTTTCTCCCCCAAGTTTCTCAGCCCACTTGCGACTATGTTTATCCAAGTCATCAACTTTGGTTTTACTTAATAAAGCATACGCGGACCTGATTGTATGTAGACCCCCGTTAACTAATATTTCCATAAAGTCATTGGTATTATATCCTGCTATACCACCGCGTTTGTCTCGAAGAAAACTTCTGACCTGTAAGTATTTAAAAAAATCTCTCCTAGACAGATCATACTTATTTACAAGAACTTCAAACTGTGCCACTCGCTCCGAATCTCTTACATCCCCAATTTGTACGATTCCTTTTTGATTCCATGAGGCCATAACTGAATCTGAAAAGATTTCTGAGGGAAACATCTTATTATTATACAGTCTGACATATCTATTAAACCGACCAAGTCCCATCCGCTTCTGAAAAACCTTCCAGACATATATCGCTGCATTAAGGGTCCTAAACTGTTTCTCTCTAAAGTACGCAAGGTCAGTATAATATAAGAAACAATTTTCTGTCTCTTGTCCTAATAAAATTGCATATATGTCTGTGGATGATGAAATAGCTTTCTGAAGATGTCCCACTCCTCCAATTAACCCCTGCATATATTGAAGAGCAGTTGCGAAATAATATAGTCTGAAATCCGGAGCTCCCCATCCGCCTCTATCCCTCGGTAAAGTCATAAATCTGTAGGCCCTACGAGTTTTCCCATGGGACCATATAAATTTATTAAATATACCTTCCAGGACATTGAACCACTTGGTTACGAAAATTAGCGGGATTGCTCTGAATAGGTATAAGAATTTTGGTAAAATACTCATTTTAAGTACATTAGTGCATCCAACTAACGAGAGATGTAGATTATTAATTCTCTCTAAATCTATTTTTACTTTCTCAACCAGAGGACTTATATTTAACTCAACGAGAGTATCCAAGTTTGGGGTTATTACTATCCCCAGATAAGTAGCGGAAAGGGCAACTCTAGTGTCAGTACAAAGAACATATCTATTCTTAACTATCTGGGTTTTAGACCTGTTCAGCCTATAGCCCGAAAATTGCCCAAACATACCAGCTTCCATTTCTACCTCGCCAATAGCTAAATCTGGATTCGGAGTGAGTATGGCAACGTCGTCTGCGTATGCCAAGATTTTGATTACCCGGCCATTTAAAACTATTGGGGGGATTTTATTGTTTCCCTCCAACCTACGTAAAAAAGGCTCGAGAAATAGTGCGAAGAGCAGGGGAGATGAAGGACATCCCTGTCTCGTACCCCTAGAGATAACCACTGTATCTGAATGACCCTTGTTTACTTTAATTTTGGCTGTTGGACCTACGTACAAAGCTTGAATAGCAGTTATGAAACCGTCTCCAATACCACACCATTTCAGAACCGCCCACAAAAATCCCCAGGCGACCCTATCGAAGGCCTTCTCGGCATCTAAGAATAATGCTGCGATAGGATCCCCCAGGGACCCTGCGGCGTCAAACATTGTTATGGCCGTCCTGACATGCAGAGTGGTTCCCTTGCCTGGTATGAAACCGTGCTGTGAGGAGCTTACAAGCTGTTCTATGTTTCCTCCGAGCCTCGTCGCCAACATTTTAGAGTAGATTTTTATATCGGAGTTCATGAGTGTAATGGGCCTGTATGATCCAGGGAGTGTTGGGGGTTTCCCCTTTTTAGGGATAACGATAATATCTGCCATACCCCAGGACTCTGGGGGTAGCCCCCCCCGCTGTGTATGGATCATAACATTGAGCATATCCACCGCTATAATATCTTGGAACAATTTATAAAATTCAACCGGGATTTGGTCTGGCCCGGCGGCTTTTCCCGAGGGCAGGCCGTCCAAAGCACCCTTGAGTTCCTCTAGATGAAATGGAGCATCGAGCTCATCTCTGTCTTGTGGTGACAAGAGAGGAGCTGTAATGTCCCTAAGATACCGATCCATTTCCATCTCTGCTGAAGTACTCCCCTCTTCCCCAGTGTATAGATTAGCATAAAATTTTCGAAACTCCTCTCTAACAAGGTCGGGATCAGTAACTAAATTGCCCTGACTATCTTGGATTTCCTTAATGTCGGCCATAGCTATGCGTTGTCTAGTTCTAACAGCAAGGATGTGACCAACTCTTTCACTCAGCTCGTATGAGTCTTGTTTATGCGCTAAGTACTTTTCTGCGGCTTTTGAACTAATGCCTTCAGTAGCGTCCCCTTTAAGAATCGTAATCCTAGCTAAATAGGTCTCTAAAGGAAGCCCCTGTATTATAGCTCTAGCAAGATTATCCTCCGCTGTCGATAGTCTAGTCCTTATATCCTCCAGATATCTTCTTTCTATTTTCCGTTTAGCCAGCACATAGCTCAATGTTTCTCCTCTGACCCCGGCCTTAAAACAATCCCAGACCACGCCAGGAGGGGCAGTATCTCTATTAATCTCCCAGTAGAGCTTAATCCATGATTCCATTCGTTTCTGGTAAGCGTCATCCCTTAGCAGCATACGCTCAAAGGTCCACTGAGCTTTTGTAACGCTTATCTGTGTAGTATTTAATGTTAAAACTAAAGGGCTGTGGTCTGAGATTATTCTAGGTTGTTTCTCAATTTTTACCTGAGTGATTAGGGAATTCGAAACTAGAAAGTAATCCAGCCTGACCAATACTTTATGCGGGGCCGAAAAATAGGTGCTTCCATCTTTAAAGGGATGCAGCTTTATCCATGGATCAGTAAGGGAGTTGTGCAAAACCATGTTAGATAGGGCTTTAAAAGATTTCCTCTTTCTCCCTAAATATCGCCCCCCGGGTTCTAGAAAAGAGCTATTTGGAGCATGGATATTAAAATCCCCACAGCATATAGCTGGTTCTGGCCACTGTGCGAGTTCGATGTCCAGAAACTGCCAGACATCAGGGTCATCTTCTGTAGAACCATATACTGTGGCTAAAGTCATCCGTATCCCCTTGAAACCCAGCTCTGCTATCACCCACCTGCCCCATAGGTCCTCTTTCTTCCGATGCACCACCACATCCCTTTTTCTTCCTAATATTGCTACGCCCCTTGTTCTAGTCCCTTGCTTACTAGCTGCTAGTACTTCATATCCCAGGTGCTTTAACAAATAAAGCTGTGTAACTTCAATGTGGGTTTCCTGGAGACAAACCAAGTCGAGCTGCAAAGAACTCAGCAACCCTGCCACTTTCATTCTTTTCTCATGATTATTCAGGCCACAAACATTTATTGAAGCAATCCTACAGGGCATTACAGGAGGTTGCTAAAATTCTTACCCCTAAACCGCCATACTATCAGCAACCAATACGTACATTGAGCTATCACTCCATGATACTGTCTCCTACACCCGCTTTGTGTGTACCCTGTTGCCCACAAAAATACGAAAAGCATAGAAAGATATCTGTGTGAAAAAATGTGCATTATCAAACCAACAAAAATACAAAATTTCACCCCAAAGTACTCCCCCCCCCCACCCAGCTCCCCTCCCCTCCCTTCCCTTCCCCCCCACCCACCCGCCCACCCGCCCTCCCCCAAACAGGCAAATAGGTCTGAGGACCTATATGTAGCCGTTTCTGAGCGGCTGTAGTCGAACCCCTCTCCCCTCTCCAGCTCTAAACTAGTGCTAGTTCCAGCTAACTAATACCCCCTGGGCCTGTGGATAGTGATTCTAAACACCAAAACTTACATTAAGAACCATCAAGTCCAGTAAAAATATTATGTTCCCTATTTTTTCAATTCGTCCAAGAACTGCTGGGCTTTGACCTCAGAAAAGAACATCCTAACTCTACCTTGAGTAATTACTTTCAGCTTGGCCGGGAACAATAAATAAGCTTCTGAATGTAGCGCCTGGAAATTTGGAATCAACTGCCTCAGCCTCCATCTCCGTTCAACCGTCACGTGGCAAAAATCCGGCCTAGCAAAAAATGTGACGCCGTCAAAGGATCTCTTATTATTAGGGCTTGCTTTTTCAATAATTTCCTGTCTAAGGAGAAAATTGCCAAAATAAACTAAAATAGCTCTTGGGTGACCCGTCTTTCCTCCACCATCTGCCGCATACCCCTTTTTTGGCATAAGAGGAAACCTGTGTGCCCTCTGGACCTCTCTGTCCCACTGCCACTGAGACTCCGGAAACGCCCCTCTAAGAAGATTCACCACAAATCGCATTATGTCTTGACCTTCGACCCCTTCAGCCACCCCCAGAATTCTGACATTGTTTCGCCTTTGGCGATTCTCAAAATCCTCCATTTTCCAATGCATATCCTCTGTCGCCTTCTCCTGAACTGATTTAAAAGTCTGCCAACTGCTACAGTCATCTTCAAGCTTACTCGTACGCTCCTCCACCTCCGTGACTCTACCAACCAGCTCGCTATACAGTTTATTAGTCTTCCTTAGCGAAGACTGGATCTTTTTTGCGTCTTGCCTCGCCTTGCGGCTAACGACTCTGGCTTCTGTTTGGATTTGTTTTAGCATATTAAACAGGGTGTCAAAAGGAGCATTATGATTCAGAGGTTCATTGCCATCATCCACCTGTCCTGCCTGAGAAACTCCTGGATAATCCCACAGTAATCCTCTCTCGGCTCCCCCAAGCGAGCCAGGGCGCTGAGTATTTACTTTTAACTTGACTTGCCTCTTCCTTGTAGTTGACTCGTTACCCACATTCTGGCCAGTATCACCCCCGGAGGAGCTGGAGTCAGATACTGAGACCTCTTCAGGATCGACATCTTCATCTTCCTCGTCTTCCTCATCCTCCTCCGTGAGGTCTTCGCTTGGCAAAACTGAATGCGAGTCCGAGTCTTCGTTAAGGGAAAAAAACTTCTCGCCATCCCCTGACCCCGCATCGCCTTTTCCCTTCAACGATGCCAGCCCCTTGCAATCTAGCAGCTGTGCCTCTGGTGTGAGGCACAAAGAGTTTCCACCGATGGGCAGCGGCACTTTCATGGTCTTCAAAGGGCCCTCAAAGGGATTAGTAGACTTAGATTTTCTCACCTCTGTTTCGAGTATAGTAATTGCCTCCATCATCTCCTGATCTGCACTCCGTGTCACCCCCAGAGTAGCTATGCCTGCCTGTGAAGCCTCGATGTTCGGGGGGGGAAGCACTTGCCAGTGTAGAGGCAGAGGCAGAGGCAGGCGTAGAAGCAGACTCTGTGCGAGTGGCTGACTGCTCCTGCACTCCGTCAGAATTACTGAGCTGCTGTTGCTTGGCAACTGGAGCGTCCGTAACTGACGCGGCTCCAGCGTCCTCGAGGACGCTCCCGAGCTCACCAAGATCGCTGCTGTGTTTGAGACTGCTGGATTCGTTTAGCGGTTGTATCCCTGGTGCAGCAGACTGGCCGGCGAATATTTCAGACAAGGTAGGTTGCCGGAGGGAAGTCTCTCTGTCTTTAGACTTAACTTTCCCTGATTCACCGAAGCTTCCTATCCCCTCGTCGTATTTTCCTGTCCTCAGCAACTTTGTATCTAGCAAGCCGCCAGATTCAGACGGGATAATCTTATCCGATAGCTCGGATTTTTTTTAAATCAGTTCTCTTTGAGCGCTGTGAGGGCAATGTCTTCCGAGTAGCCCCTAGCTCTCTGATATGTGCAGTTACCCCCGCTGCATCTTTCGGATCAGATATCTGGTCTTTTGTTTTTTCTCTTGCCTTATCCGCTTTGGCGATCCGAGGAGGCATATTGTCAGTGTTAATCTTCCGTAGTTTTACCTTTAAGCAGTACCTCCAGCACGCACTCCGGAGCCTCGCAAAGCTCTCCCTTAATCGAGTCAAATCCGATAGGTTTGACGCTTCGGTCAGAACCTGGGCCAGGGAATAAGAATGTGAATCTTTGTACCAAGTAATGAGAAACGCCATCAGGGTCCGGTTAGCCAGTGCATCATCATCCAATTTGCTACCAGGAGAGGGGATCAGTAGTGACTGCTCAGCTCAGCTCGCCCGCGGCCATCTTGCCTCTGTTGTTTTCCAGATACACAGACTTCAATAGTGAATCCCAGGCTACTCTAAAGACAATCATTGGTTCTATAGTGAAACCCAAGCTGCCCATCAGACAAGTGTCTTCTGTTACATCAAAACCTAGGCTGTGAGACTGTCAGCACTCTCCAGCAGAAGCACTTTCAGTGTATTAAAAGCACGATGTTTTATCCACAGCGAAGCACCGCAGCACAGGCATCTAAAGCAAAACAAAGGCTGTCTTCGCAACGTTCAGGCGTTACACAAGCAGCTTCCACGAAGCGAAGGCTGTCTGTCACAGGCTCAGTGCTCCACACAGTAAACAGAGGCTCCAGCATCTTTATAAAGACACAGACTTGTTATCGCTCTTCCACCTACAGCGCAGGACTGGCGGGCACTGTGCTAGACTACATTTGCCACATGCCAACCAGAGCACAATAACAGCGCTCAGTTTCATCACTAGGTCGCAACATCTTCGGCTGCCGATATATTCCCCTTAACGTCGCAGCAGGCAAAGAACCTATTCGAAAGGCTTGTACGTAGACAAGTGGAGTTGTACATGTGCCCACATACTATATTCCAACATGTAATAAAGTAACGTCCGAGTTCAGGTGCCCACACTCAAGCCATCGCGCTAACGTCGCGTACATCACTTCTCTAAGGAGAGATAACCATCTCAAATGGAATAACTAAATCTAACGTCACCTCTATACTGCAGCTCCCAAACTCACCCAAGGTTTACTGGTTTGCATTCTCAGCAGTCGGTTATATCCCTCTAACACCCCTCCCTCCAGACCACCTAACCCAGGAATTGAGCAGATGGACGGGTGGGTTTCTGCAGTCTCCGCAGTTTGTTGCAGAACACAGCTGCTTGCATTCAACGTCAATGATATATTTTGAAATGGAAAGGACCTCCGTTCCCAGCATAAGCATGTATAAGCTATCACCGTCGCACTGTACTCCGGTAACCGCACACAGGCTACAGTAAATCCACATAGGCTTCCCATGCCCCACCCAGGCCCGAAGCATGCTTTCTAGACCTCAGTTTTTGCTAATCCAGGTCACTTAGCAACAACAGACCACATAATGTATGGGGAATCCCTCCCCCTACAGCGACCTGGAATAATGGAGCGACAGCAGACAGCCCCCCTCCCCCACCGCACCCAGCCCTGTGGACGCCTTCTTACCGTAGACTGTCTCTTCCATTGCTGCAAGCGGCGAGGGTGTGGGTTAATGGTTCGAAACTGGACGCGGTTCTCTGGCGCGCGATGTCCGTTTATGTTTCAGGCACTTCGTACCTAATCACATATTCCCCACCGGCCACACAGGCCGCTCTGTCGTCCTCACCCAGACCATCTCTCGACCTCGCCTACGAGCTCACACACACGGCCCTTCCCAGCCGAACCGTCGCCCATCCCTAGCCGCACCCTTTTACACAAATTGCCAATTGAACGTTGCCTTGCACCGTCAGTCAGGCGAGAAGGACATCCCTAACCCCAATCAGTATGCGACTTTCTGAGGCCTTTGTCTTGCGCTTCCTTTATGAGGGCGTTCTTTGGCTAGTCGGTCCTCCAATCAGAGCAGGGTTGCGCATGAGGTAAAGAAGAACGATCCCTGACGCGAAATGTACTCTTAACTAATCGGAACGCTCTGCGTCACTTAAAAGGCCAATGAAAGACAGAGGGAGGAGGGCTAAACAGGCAAGAGAGTGATTGAAACCGGGACGTTGGGTGTTTTAAAAGCCTCGCACACAAAAATTACTTTTACTTTATTTGGTTCCATTGTTGCATTTATTTTGGCTTTATGCTCCGCTGTCTCGCGCCCACTTCCTAGCTATGCACTTAAAGAGTCTGTTCTTGTTGTTTCTTTTTTTTAAATACATTATTTTAGAATTTTTTCTTTTTAACTGTTATTAGGTTTAAACATAAATACTCAAATTCACCATGGCGCATGGTTCATAAGACGGTTCATAGTTTCAATTTAGTACCTTCACAGAGCAAACGGGAGCTAAATTTCCAATCATACATTCAAATAAACCCAATTCAGGCGAGAGACTCCCTATTGTTTGAGCCAAAAATTGATTTCTTTTGGCTGTCTCTTGCCTGAAACTACCTCTCCTTCAATAGAAACCAATGGGGAAAATACATTCTCACGATTCATTTTTTTTTAATTTCCCAGTTTAAAAAAAAAATAACATTCTTGTTAGGTGTAATCATTAGTGGGTAGCAGTGGTTTCAGGAAAATATTTGTCAAGATAGATAAATAAATGGGCTGGCAGAAGTTAGGTATTGTGAGGTGGTTGCAGGGATAGGGGTTTTAAAGAAGAAGAGATTTCCATCTATGAAATGAGGCATGAGCCATTTGCAGAATTATAATAAGAGGGATTAAGGTAGACAGGCGTTGGTCTGAGAGGAGGCTACACTAATGATGGAGCAAGGATTTGTAAAAGAAACTTGCTTGGATTTAATCCTCTCAAATAATATGTAACAATGTAATCAATCTGTTTTGTGAAATACTAAAACTGCAATAGATCACAAACTCGTAACTTGAATGTCCTAAAATGGCCGACAAAACGCGGGAATTCTATTGCATATGCGTCTACTGCATCTACGTAGTATGACTCTGTCGGTTTTTGTGGGAAACTTTTGCAGCTGCGCAATGGCACTAAAAATGGCCGCTTCGAACTCACATGCTAATGCATCTGCTACTGCTAAACTAAACCTCGTGCGCTCTATTAAACACTAATGCAAAGGATTTAAATAAGTAAATGGGAATAGAGTAGAGATAAGTGGTATAGAGCGAAATCATTTGTTTCTGTGTTCTAATGTGTCTTTTTCTGACTTTTTTAATAGTTCTTGTTTGGGCCTAGAGGGTGACTGGAATCCCTACCTCGTATAAACTGCGCGCATGCACATAGAGACTAGCCAGAAACAAAGATGGCTCCTGTGTCACTCAGCCAAGGTCATCTTGCATGAAAAAGGCTGAGAAGCTCAACTGATGACCCCTGCAAGAGCAACAATGTTGAATATAATTGTTTAACTTACTGAGTAATGTGAAATGCGTGTGGGAATAAAGCTATCGGAAAAGAAAATTAAGGGGCGGGATCATAAACAATGCTTCATGGAGAAAATGTTAAATTCTAAGTGGTGTGATGAACTCACCTCCTCATCCCAACCAATCAGAATAAGGGAAAACATAAGAATTGATACATGGGGGGTGGTACACGAATCAAGAACAGTATAATTGAGGTAAGATAGCTAGAGACCTTATCCGACTTGTCAGATCTGTCATTCTGACTTGTCACTGACCCAACGCGTATGCTGCTCCAGTTCTTGTCCGAGACGCTGTCTCAGACGCTGCTGCTGCCAGAAACTCTGTCCAAGAGTTTGAGATACTGATCGATAAAAAGAGATTGCGGAAAAGGAACACCTGAGGAGAGTAGTGCCAGTGAGGTGTGCAACGCTGGGGTTGTACTTTAGAAGAAGATATCCTTCCAGATCTGAATCTGCCTGTTTCTCTACCTGTGACCTGTTTTGGATATTCTATTCTGGCCCCCCATTTCGGAGTTGGGTTCATCTTGACCAATAGGTAAATATATTTAGAAAATCTGTCCTTTATGCCTATTCTCTCCTTTCCCCCCCATTCTTCCTTTTTAGGTACCCTCCTCATTAATCATTTGATTTTTGCTCTAAATTGTTTAGAGTATTTTGCCTCTTGAAATGATGGTGGTTACTGTAATTGAATTTTGACTCACAAATTAATTTAGATAAAGGTTTTTCAAAACTTCCGGAGTCTGTGGTTATTCAGAGTAAAGAGGTAAATGTCATTCTACCTTAAACTAACTCAGCAACCTGATTCATTGAAGAAGGAAACTATATTTATCGAGTTGGTAAGACTTGGTAAAGGTGAATAATAAAACTTACAGGTATATTTTACACGAAACTGATGTCAGCGGGCTTTACTAGCTTACTGTGTGAATGTGGTTTGGGCCCAGGTGAGTATTAGGAGTATGTGTGACCAGAGCTGGTGACCCACGCTCCATCACTAAGAAATAGAAGGCATGAAGAGGATGGAAGATAAGGAGAGGGCGACTGAATAAACAAGCATTTGCAATGCAATAGGTCTCGCATTTATAAGAGTTTGAGCTATTGGCATTGTAAAATTACAATGCCTTTTATTTATGTTTTGGTTTTAAAAAAAATAAAAGGCATTGTCATTTACAATGTCAGTAGCATAAACTCGCATAAAAGCAGTGTGTGGAGTGCAGCAGTGTGCGGCGTGCAGCAGTGTGAGGTGTGCAGCAGTGTGAGGCGTGCAGCAGTGTGAGGCGTGCAGCAGTGTGAGGCATGCAGCAGTGTGTGGCGTGCAGCAGTGTGTGGCGCGCAGCAGTGTGAGGTGTGAAGCAGTGTTTCGTGCTGCAGTGCTTCGTGTAGCAGTGTCAGGCGTGCAGCAGTGTGCGGCGTGCAGCAATGTGTAATGCAGCAGTGTGTAATGCAGCTGTGTGCGCAGCAGTGTGTGGTGTATGGTAGTGTGTGGCGTGCAGCAGTGTGCGGCGTTCAGCAGTGTGTGGCGTGCAGCAGTGTGTGGCGTGCAGCAGTGTGTGGCGTGGTTTGTAAACAAGAAGAAAAGCAGACATCGAAGGAAGGGTGGGAGGGAACGAGCATATGGGGTGTGAGTTATAACGAAAGTTAATTGTTGTAAGAGGGGATGCAGGAAGTGAGGCCGAGCGCGCGCTGGCGAAAGCAGTCTGCTGCTTTCAAGTCCGATGCCAGATGCCAGCTTCGCGCTTGAATGCCTGACATGCACTGGTCATAAACCGCATTCCTAAGGTCTTGTGCCCCTTACTAAAGCTCAGGATTTATTTGTCACGTTGGGGTGCGAAGCATACCAAGACCTTCTTGTATCATCCCTGCAGCAATGGTTTAGTGGAAAGATGTAAATGGGTCATTAAGGACAATGTGCAACTATCCTTTGCTGAAGAACTGGATTGGTGAAAGGAAGTTAAAGATTTGCTGTGGGCCATCATCACCACTCCCAATGCTATCATGGGGTTTTTCCTTTTACTCTCCTAAAGTGTTGTGTGCTTGCCACCAAATAGGTGTGTCCATGGATGGGTGGCTGTGTGTCAAATGAGATATTGTCATCAGTGAAAGATAAGCGTGAAGTGGTACAGAAGAAGTATTCTGGTATTACGGGGGGTTGAGGTACACACTCATTGTTAGTTAAACCGGGGGATGTGGTTAGGGTTTATTTACCTGGTGTTTTAATCAAAGGTCAGTCCAGGTTTCCGTACCCAAAGAAGGTCATTCACGTCGAGGATCGTGTAGTCATGCTTGAGGGTGGCAAGTGGTGGAATAAAGAGAAGTTGTGTCTTCCGAGGTTTGGTGGTTGTCATGCTGTGGTGAGATCGGGCGTTGAGGCTGTGAGTAATGATGATTCGGGAAACTTTGAATCTCGTGATGTGAGAAAGATGAGAACACCAAGGGAGAGGAAACCTCCCGTCAAACTACGCAACTGTGTTTAATGTTTTGCCTTTCTCAAACTGGGTGGATTTTCATTACGTATCCATGTATTTTAGTGTCCTTTTGCATTGCATTATTATGAGGATGTGGGGTTTATTTTATTTTGGTGGAAATTGTTTTATGTTGCATGGGGGAAGAAGTGATGGGTATAGTTCTTTAAGGGAGTAGAATGTAGTATGGAATTAGAATGCAGAAGGTGTTTCTGGCTGAACTGACTGGCAGTGTTGCTGTGTCTGCTGCTCGGCCGGTCGCATTCTTCAGACTAGAAACAGAATTAAAAGCTCTTACCATCGTGGTCTTGTGCTCTTTCCGAGATCTCTTCACTAGTGTTCAGGTAAAGCGCTGTCTTGTCCTTTGGCGAAGTTTGCGCTATATAAACCTGAAAAAAGTGAAAAAAATAAATTATTTGGGGTTGACGTATATGTAAAGCCAGTGTGGCACAATGGTACATCATTTGTGTGGAGGTAAAGTGTGTTTGCTGTGTACAGTGCCTGTGACAGGACGATTGACCCAAACGGGTATGCATATCTTTCAACATGAGAAAAGTAACGAAAGAGAAGATTTGCATCTAACACAGATGAGAAACCACGATTCCGATGTAATGATCTGGTGGAAGTGGCCCAGTGGTAAAACTGGGCCATAGACTTGTGTGAGGACGCAGGGACTTCGCACTGTGCCAGAATAAATCACTATACCTTCTAATGAAGCACACAATGAAAACAGAAACGCCTCAAAGCCTCTCAGTACTCTTCCAGGCACTGCAACTGCGTGACAGATATTTTATCTCTGTTTTGACCAAGATCACACAAGTTAATAAAGTGGAGAAGCTAGGATTGAAACCGCTCTTAGTTCTGTTTCTTGGCTGCTAAACTAACTTGCCTTCCAAGGAAACCTCCGAAAAAGAATCATTGCCAACCCAGAACCATGAGTATTCTAGGCACTTTTCCTTTCTGTAAATTCTGACACCATGAATCTGCTGTGTTCATCTGTGAGCCCTCACTGTCACAATCCAGAGTCTGTAAAACACATGGCAACAGCAGAACGGCTGATTTTCAATGCTCCGAAAACGTTTCCAAGTGCCACCCGCCAGATCAGCCTCATGTGAGTTTTGTTTCTGTTGTGTCGCTGCTCAGTGCGCGCACCTTGGCAGGGGGCCAACGTATTATCTGACAAACAAGCACGTGAGAGAGAGAGCATGTGTGCAGAGGAGTCCAGGCAAGGTTTGTTTTATTTGCCTACAAAAAAGCCACAAGGCATTCATTGGCTGCTGGTAATTATCCAATTTCTAAAACCATTTACCACCTCCCTTTTTAACAAATGCTTTCTTAAAAATCTATGAAAAATACATTTCACCAAAGGGGACTCTCTGGAAAGAAAACAAGAATGAGGTGCAAAAGTGAAAGCAGGCTGGCTGGCGATTGGTGTGCGATGTGCGCGCACCATGACGAGAGAGAAAAGCCATATGGCGCCTCTGCTCGTCATTGTGCGCGTAACCGCACGCCCATCGCCAGTGCATGCGCCAGTGGGCTGAAGCGCTTCCCCAAAAGTGGATTGCATCGCGGCACGATGCACGTGATTGTGCGCGTGCTCGCCATGCAATCCACTTTTTTTTCTGCTATGAGAAGCCTTAATGGTAGTGCTCCATGTTTTCAGGCCTCGCCCTTTACAATCATTATATCAAGTGACTGATAGCCCCATGTATTAAGCCCAAGTTACAAATACAGCTGTGCGTCAAGAAGTTAACAGGGTGAGCCGAGGCAGAGCCGGGTTGGGCCAAGCTGGTCTGGCTTGACTCTAAGAGTCCTTGCACAAGCAAAGCCAGTAAACATTTGACATGTATCTTGTGCAACAAACATAATGTAAAATATGATGCAGTCCCTTCTAAACTCAAAAGTGTTTTTCTTCAACATGCAAAAGCATTTCACCTTAGTACATCAGATTATATCACTGCATAGACAGATATTTTTTATAAAGTGGTAGTTTTTAAACATGTCTAATGCGGACCCTAACATGGCATATACTGCCTTTTCTACCTGGATCAGACAGCCCTTGGACGAGCTAGTCCCGGAAAAATGGCAACCATCCCGTAAATCTAGCTACAGCCCCTGGTATACCGAAGAACTTGCCGTATTGCGAAAGGACTGCAAAAAACTTGAACGCACTTGGAGAAGGGACTACGACTTGATGGCTAAAGAAAAATATCGTTTGGCCATTAAGAACTACCAAAAAAGGATCCAGGTGGTCCGAGCCACTTTCTATGCGTCACAACTTGCAGGCAGTGGGAATAAGGCTAAATGTATATTTTCCTTAGTTGCCTCATTAACGACAGCTCCTACGGAGCCTTTTATTTCATCCAACAAGCAATGTGATGATTTAGCGGCATATTTCATTTCCAAAGTGGAAAGGATTTATAAACAATTTCCCGCGTCAATACAATCTACTGATTCGGTAAATTTGGAAATTTGAAAATTTAGGCATTAAACATTTGACTGTTGCTCTTTACAGCCCACAAGGTAATGGGATGGTAGAAAGGGTAAATAGAATGATTAAGGAAACTATCCAACTTGCGTCTGTGCAAGGGGATAACATAATTGAGGCTATCCAAGATAGACTTTGGAGTTATCACAACACTCCTCATTCTGTCACTGGTACTCCACCTTTTGTTCTTCTCAAGGGACGTTTTGGCTCGTCTAAGTTGTCTCCTTTCTGGGTTTTGGAACAAACAAATTCTTCTGGTAATTTACCAGACATCAACCGTGTCCGTCATTCAGTAGAAATGGCACAATCTAAAATGAAAAGGGTTTATGATGCAAATAAAAAGGTCACAGAACTCCATTTTCAGTCGGGAGATCTAGTTAAAGTTAGAAGACCTTTTGGTTCTAAAAAGGCCAAGTCTAAGTTTTTTCCTACTACCCGCATTGTTAAAGTTTCCAAGAATGCAGTTTTGGTTGAAAATGGGAAATGGTGGAGTAAAAGGAATGTGGTTTTAATAAAGAATAATGTTCAGCATGACCTTAATGGGGAGAATGATATCAATGAACATTTTTCTTCTAATCTACATTTTTCAAAGAGTTCCGTTGGGCAAAGCTGTATAACCAGAAATGACAATGTTGTTACTCATGATGTGGATGTTGGTGAACACATTTGTGAAAATAATGATTCAGATGTTCTGTTTACTGGAAGGGAGGAGAGTTTAGAGCTTCCACATGGAGCTCAAGAAATTAGAGGTAGCTCAAGAGTTATTCGTCTCCCTCATTATTTGAAAGACTATGTATTACATTGATGTTTTTTGTAAGCCCAATTTGTTGTTTAGTTATCATTTCAGGTTATATGGCAATTGTTTGTTTGCATCCACCATTTATGGGGTTTTATGTATCATTCCTGTTATTTCTTTAGAGTTTTTATTTTGATTCATTTTCACTGTATTTGGGATCATTTTGTGTTTGATGTTTAAGGGGGAAGATGTGTTGTATTCCATGTTTGGAATACTCTTGTGTTCTGTGCTTCAGGTTCGAGCGTTCAGGTTCGGAGATAGGCAGTTGATGGATATCTCCGGACCTGAGTGCCACGTTCTTCCTGAGGCTGCGTGTTTGGCAAATAAAGAACCTCACTTCTTCATCATCACTAAAATTCCTGTGGTATTTTATATACTGAACCGGATTTAACACAACGGCCTGCTTATTGGATAAATTGCCGCTGATCGTGCCTGCCCAGCTGGAGGCACTCTGTTTTCAAATAAAATCTGGTTCTCCCCTTGATCCGCTTAGGCCAGGTCATTTTCTTAAGCTTCTTCCTACAATTCAGGGCCCTCTGTGTGACATCTTAAATGCTTCATTGACCACAGGAATCGTGCCCACTGCTTGGAAGATAGCCAAAGTCCTGCCTTTAATAAAGAAACCCAACTTAGATCCAGATCGTCCTGAGAACTATAGGCCTATCTCCCGCCTACCTTGGGCATCGAAGATTCTGGAGACATATGTCAATGCCACGCTCTCCAACTTTCTGTCCTCTAATAACATCTTGGATCCCTCGCAAAATGGCTTTCGCCCCGGTCACAGCACTGATTCAGCACTGTTGGCCGTGACAGAACATCTTTGGGCATCTTTGGATAATGGGCACACTGTGGCATTAATCCTGCTAGACTTGAGTGCCGCATTTGACACCGTGTCCCATGCCATTTTTCTGAGACGATTAGAGGAGGTTGGGATCAATGGCTTGGCCTTACGCTGGCTGGCATCCTTCCTAGAGGATAGGACTTTCGAGGTTTCTGTACCCCCGTTTTCTTCAGGGACTTTCAAGGTGAGACAAGGTGTACCTCAGGGCTCATCTTTGACCCCTTTGCTTTTTAATATCTACGTGCTGCCACTGGCTCTTCTCGCAAAGAGCCATGGTTTGACCCTTGTCTCTTATGCTGACGATACACAGTTGGTGGTAGCCCTGTCTAGCAATACCGTTAGGGGTAATAGCCTAGACGCCGCCCGCTTCTGCACCAATTTGGCAGCAGTGGCGGACTGGCTTACCATCAACTGTTTGCAGCTAAACGCTGACAAAACGGAAATTCTGCTGACGGGGAAAGACCAGGGTCTTTGGAGTAATGATTGGTGGCCCCAGAGCCTTGGACATGCACCCCCTCCAAAGACGGTGGTGAAAAACCTCGGTGTTTGGGTAGATAGCAATCTTAACTACCAAACCCAGACTAAGAAGGTGGCTGGCACATGTTTTGGGCTGCTTAGGAGCTTTAAGTCTATTTTTAAATTCTTTGATGCCCCTACTAGACAGCTGATTATTCAAGCCACAATCCTGTCACGGCTGGACTATGCTTCGACTCTCTATTTGGGGGCCAATAAGGTTGAGGTCCACAGGTTACAGAGAGTCCAGACCGCTGCGGCTAGAATGTTGCTAGGTCTACGTAGATCTAGCTCTGCCTCGAATGCAATTCGAAGACTACACTGGTTGCCTATGGAAAGACGTATAGAGTTCAAGGCACTTTGTGTGGTCTTCAAGGCATGGAAGCTGGCTTCTCCACAGATATTAACAGACCTGATCCAGCCTTATGAGCCCACGCGCCAACTTCGATCCTCTAGCCAAAACCTGTTGAAGGTGCCACGGGTTAAGAAAACCAGGGCAGGCGGTAGATCTTTTAGGTATAAGGCAGCCAGGTTGTGGAATTCTCTCCCAGCATTTATTCGTGGTCTAAGGGATTATCTGCCTTTCAGGAAGGCCCTTAAGACCCATCTCTTCCCCAAAGTCTAATCTGTGTTGGAAGGTGTCTTGAGGGCTTAGTCCTTGTCAGGAGCGCCGGGACGCCCCTTTGTTGGGGCAGCTGTTGTACTATATAAATTGTTATAACATAACATAACATAACATTAATGGCTCTTCCCCAACAGTAATGCCGGCAGTGAACTAAGACGCAAATCTGCGGTGATATAAACCCTCAACATGGTCTAGATTACCTTTATAGATGGAAAAATATTATATATTATATTCTATTAAATAAAACATAAGAGGTGCTTGTACAGCACACATCTTGAACTTGAGCATTTAAAAGTGTTCTTATATGTGATTATACAAAATGAGACTCTGTGAAATAAACTGTCTAGGATCACAGAATTTGGACGAGCAGGGAAGCTGGTACTGATTTCATTTATCTGCTTTCACATTTTGAAATTTAGTCACCAGATGGATATCCCTGTCTATCTCCCCCTCTGCTGTATTATATCAAAGGTACCTGATTTTTCTTTTATTCTTGGTGCACATCAAGAAAAACTGACAGACATCGCATATCTGACTCAGGACCCCAGACTACCAAGCCAAGAATGCATTTATTTGGGCGGGGAGGGTCACATCCCAAACGCACCTGGTGAACTTAGAAACACTAATAGCTCCACCCCACAACAATTAGTGAACTAAAAGGCATGTCAGTAGTCATGTAAACCCTAAACGTGGCCCAGATTCTTATGATAGATGGAGCAACATTAAAGTCCATTAAATCAAACATAAGAGGTGCTTGTATAGCGCACGCACTGAACTGAAGAATTTAAAAGTGCTCCCACCTGCAAATTTATAGAAAAAGGAGGATCTGTGAATTAAAATGTTTACCTAGGATCACAAAATTTGGACAAGCAGGTAAGCTGGTATTGATTCCAGGATTTTTGGTTTCACATTTTGCAATTCAGCCACCAGATGTACATCTCTGTCTGTCTGTCTGTCTCTCTCTCTCTCTTTCTCTCTCTCTCTCCCTCTCTCTGTCTCCTTCTCTCTCTACCTCTCCTGTTTCACATAAAGGTTACTGTTTTGTCTTTTGTGCGTGGAGCATGATGAGAAAAAACATCACAGATATAGCAGAACCGGCTCAGGGGACCCAGACCCGACTACAAAGGCAAAAATGAATTTATTTGGGGCGTGTCATACCACGAACAACCCCCTGAAGCTACACAACTGAGGATGGAAATAAATCAGAAGTAAGTTATGGTAAATGTTTAATGCAGGGTTTTAAGATTATAGTGGGAGGAAGCTTTCTGAAATAGCCAGCAATCTGAGGATGTATGCTGTAGAAAGAAACATTATATATATAGTTCTCCACGTCCACGGCAGGCAGCTTAAACATATGAGCCTGAGTGAACAGATCATTTTAAAGAGCCTGAGCCTGCTATCTGCCAAGCCTAGGGCAGCCATTTTAAACCTAGTTTAGACTATCCCAAGCTTGGTATAGGGTCTATCTACTACCAAGGGAAGGTGGCGGAGATGCTGTCTTTAGATAAGTCTCATTTAACGATCTTCCATCACTATTCTGCATGAAAGATTGTGTCACTCACTTATTAATGAGTTATTTGGTAATGACTGAGAACGAGACCTCAAATCTCTGTTACTCAACAATCTCTTCAGCTAGATCATGCGATGACTTACGCCTCCCAAAGACTCAACTCTCTTGGACAATTCCAGTCGGAATTTTGCAATGCTGACTCAAAGTCTTACCTCTTCCCCAGTACCCAATTACTTGATTGATTCATATTACTGTGCTCTCACTATGTCTACTTTAATGCTCTGTTCTCCTATATTTTTCTATATGACCGCATGTGATTCCCATTTACCTCTCATCAAGAACTCGTGTAAACGTATTCCCTAAACATGTAAAGAACTCTATTACCTTTGGGTCTAGCCAGAGCTATATAAAAGTAAAAGAGAAAAAATAAATAAAGATTGAGGAGGAGGCTATTATGTGTAGCGGCAGGTCATTCCAAGCTTTAGAAGCAATGTAGGCGAAGGCTTGAATGCCGTATCTGGTTTTCAATGTCTGTTGGATGTGTTCAGATGTTGGATGTGTCCAGACAAGCAGAGGTGCCTGGAAGGTTTGTGAAAGCAGATGAGATTGTTGAGGTACACTGGGCCAGTGTTATGTAGTGCCTTGAAAATGTGAATGAGAAGTTAGAATTGTGCTCTTTTATTCATGGGGTGCCAGTGGAACTTCTTCAGGTGTGGGGTGATGTGAGTCCATCAAGGGAGATTGAGAGATATTCTGGCAGCCGAGTTCTGAATGGTCTTCAGCCTTCTCATGAGTTTTTTGTTGATCCTAGTATAGAGGGTATTCCAGTGTCAAGCTTGCTTATGACAAGGGCTTGTGTAACAGTTTGGGTGCTGATTGGGAATCATTTGAAAATCTTAAACAGCATCTTTCGGTTATGAAAGCATGAAGCAGTGATGGCGTTGACTTGTATGGTCATGTCGAGTTTGTTGTCGACGTTGATCCTGAGGCTATTGGCGTGGGTGGTGGGACTGGATGTCGGTGCAAGCTCTTTTGGCCATCAGGTGGAGTCCCACATTGTAATGCTGTTCCTGAAGATCACAATTTCAGTCTTGACAGTGTTCAGCTTCAGAGGGTTGATCTTCATCCTGTGAACAATGTTAGTCATGATGGCATTGAACTTGATCCGGGTACTGGGCGCTTTGTTCGGGAAGGAGAGAATGAGTCGAGTGTCGTCAGCGTAGGAGAGGACATTGATGTCATTAGAGTGGATGATGCTGGCTAGAGAGAACATATAGGCTTTGAAGAGATTCGGCCTCAGGGAGGATCCTTGTGGAACTCTGCAAATTAGGTCACAGGAGTCCAAGGTGTATGGTACCAGGCTGACTGACTGGGTCTTTCCAGAATAGAAGGAGCGGATCCATTGAAGCATGTGTACTTGAATTCCAATGTTGTGTAGGTGTGGGATGAGCATGGGGTGGGAAACTGTCAAACGCTGCAGAGAGAACCAGGAGGATGAGGGCCAGCATGTCTTCTCTATCCAGAGTCAAGCGGATGTAATCTGTGGTGGTGATGACAACAGTTTCTGTGCTGCGGTTGGGTCTGAAACCAGACTGAGTTGTGTGGAGGAGTTTGTGGTCGACCTTGAATGGGAATGGTAGCAGGGAGATTAGTCTGTAGTTGGCAGCGTTAAAGGCTCCACTGAGGATTTCTTCACCAATGGGAGGTCAGTTGCATGTTTCCAAGCGTCCAGGAAGGTCTTAAAAGAGGTGGAGGAGCTCGGAATGGGTGTTAGCATGGCGCAGAGGTTGCAGTCCTCTGAAGTAGGCGTGGTGGGGCAGGGGTCCAATGGGACCCCTGAGTGGATGGACTTCATGGTGGCAGTGGTTTCCTCTGTGGTGAAGATGGCTCATGTGGTTAGCATTGGTTCTTTGGATAAGATCGGGAGACATTTGGCAAAGTCAGTTGGGTTAGGTCGTGGGTTAAAATTGCTGTAATTGACAGTGATTTTGTTGCTAAAGAATTGAGAGAGATTTTTGCAGAGGTCCTGAGAGAGTGTGATTGAGTTGGGGGCGGCCGCTGGTGAAGAGAAATCTTTCACAATGGAGAAGATTTATTTGCTTCTTTTGGTGCTGGCATCAATGTGATCCACCAGCGCAGCACGCTTGATGGTCCGGATCATGTGTTGGTAGCGCCTCAGGGAGGATTTCAACGTGCTACTATCTGTATTGTCCTGGCTCATTCTCCATTTATGCTCCAGTTCTTTTCTAGGGTGCTGTTGAAGTAAAAGTTGATCCCAACACTTGAAGTACCCAGTTAGTGCAACACCCTGAGCTCCAGGTAATTTGCCAGAATTACTGGAGCGTTAAACAATGGTAAGAGAATGATTGTGGTAGTCAAGATGATGTGGCCACGGTGGTTCTAACTGAATGACCAAGTTCCAGGATTCAAGATTGTTGGAAGCTATCATGAAGGGACTGAGGTCTGGGAGGAATGGCTGGCTCCCAGCTACCAAGCAAAGGTGTCTGTGCTACTCTTGTCGCAGGCAGTGGTGCATTGGACGCAGAGACTGCGCTGACGGGAGACCCAGCTCTCTCTTCAGACGAATTGAAGCCAAGCAGGAGGGGTTGTGTTTTAAAGCAGTATTTATAGCATGTCATGCATGTGTTATTCTGGAGCCTTCTAGAAGATTACTAAGTAATTCCTGTCAATTAGAGGGATGTTTCTGTCAGGAGACTGGGGCAGGAAATAGAAGGATGAGTAAACGAACACATTAGGCACTGGATCCATCCTAAAAAATACTGTTTCCTTTCAAATAGATGGCTGTACCGGGCACAAAACTGGGTCAGCCAATGGAGGCCTTTAATTAGATGGCAGGGCAGTTGAACAAATAAACAACAAGCATACATATCAGGCAACTTTGAGGTCAGCAGAAAACCCAGGCCTTTAACTAATCAACACTATATCTTAGGGCAGTTGAACAAATAACAAACAAGCATACAAGGAAACCTTGGGGTCAGCAGGAAGGCAGGCTTTTAACTAATCAGCACCACGTGTTTGTTCAAACAAAAAAAATCAAAGTCTAAGCATTTGCTCTTAGGTAAACATATATTTAGTGCATAGCAGAGTACATGGCACCTGATGATAAAAGAGAACAAAGCACAAAGGCAGACTGAGCATTATTATTTCTCCCCCCCCTCCAAAGGCCGACTGACTGAGTGTGGCTTATCCTTATCTCTTATTGAGTCTAATATTTTGTGGCCCTCATATTCAATATGTTTGGCAAGCATCATAGGAGGGAGATGTGGTTCGGTCTGAGTACCTGATCAGTAGGGTTTAAGAAGGGACACATGAAAGACCGGATAGATTTGGTAATCGCCGGGCAAGATGTGTTTCATGGTTACCGAACTGATGTTTTGTTAAATTGGGTAAGGACCTATATAGTGGGGTTGGAGTTTTCGTGGTCCTTCTAATTGCAGGTTCTTGGTGGCCAGACAGACTAAATCACTGACTGCGCTGCCTGGTTCTTGTTTAGTTGATCAGCTTGCATTTTTATAGTGTTTTTATATTTGAGTAAGTGTTCTTTCACTTTCACCCTGTTCCAAATATTAATCAGCCTGGTATGGTGTGCCCGTACAGTGGGAATCAGCTCATGCTTTTTTGTAGTATCAATGGAATTCCTCTAGGATGGTACTCAAAGTTACACAAGAAAGGGGAGACCCCAGTAGCGGAGTGCGTACTGTTGTATACAAACTGGTCAATACTGAGGGCATGGACCCAATCACTGGTGTAGGTAGATAGCAAACATAGTAGAGATTGTCCCAAGGACTGATTAGTCCTTTCAGTGTGCCTGATCATTTTGGACTGATAGGTGGAGAGTAATCTTAGGTTTATGCTGAGTGTTGAACACAACTCTCTGCAAAACGTGGAAACAAATTGAGGTTCTCAATCCAAAATCATCACTGAGGGAAGTCCATTTAAGGGGACTATGGGCCTCATGTAGGAAGCCAAATACCGGTCGGTAACGGCCGATTTTCGGTAATTATACCGTTACCGACCGGTATTTTGGCTTTTGAGATGTAGGGGGAGAATATCTGTATTCGCAATTTACCGAATCGGTAAAATTACCGATTCGGTAATTTTACCGATTCGGTAAATTCCGAATACAGAAATGAGATGTAGGGGGACTGTGTGGTGTGTGTGGAGATTCGTTATTTACCACCAACTAATAGTTGGTGGTAAATGACGAATATGTGTGTAAATGCATTATTTTGCCCTTAGATGTGTGCAATGTGGCAGACACACATGCCCTCAGGGCATGTATGTGTGCCACATGTGCGCACATGGCCGAATCAGGGGTGCAACAGGGTGTCAATGTGACACCCTGCCACCCTTGCATGTGCTCCCCCATTACCGAATCGGTATTTACCGATTCGGTAATGAGGCATACCTTCCCATCAATGGGAAGGTATGCCTCATTACCGAATCGGTAAATACCGATTCGGTAATTACCGAATTTTTCCGAATCGGTAATATTTACCGACTAATTACCTACATAGCATTTACCACTTCATAAATACCGAATCGGTATGATTCGGTATTTATGAAGTGGTAAATGCCAGCCCACCTACATAAGGCCCTATATGTTTAAGTAAGACATCAGCCAACTCCATAGCAGTAGAACGTTTTGTCGAACAGACAAAATGGGACATTTTTAAACAGATCTACCACCACCACCCAGATAGTGTTGTATCCTTTGGTGGATGGGAGATCTGTCACAAAATCCATGCTGAAGGTGTGCCACATGGATTGCGGAATGGGCATTGCTTAAAAGAGACCTGTAGTATAAGAGGAGCTTGATTAGTTATGGGCACAAGTTGGTTAAGGCTGGACAAATATTGTGATATCGTTGGACACAGTTTCCCACCAGAACCATCACAGGCAGGTTTTTTTTCCACAGGATGTCCTGCCAAGGGAGTTGAATGACATGAATTAAGCAATATCTTCTTTAGCTCTTGCATGGGGATATATAGTAACTGCTCATGGTAGAAACACTCCTCCTTTATACTGTCATTGGGTTTCACTAACCATCCTTGTGAGTCTCGGGTTTCTGTGGCTTTTACTACTTTTTGCAAAAACTCTTCGAAACTGCAGGATCGTATGATTTTTTTCACTAGGTAGCATTGCATGTTCTTAAACCTCTTGATCTGCATCTACCAGAGGGCCAATAGGTTTTTGTTTGCCTGTTTAAGATTTAACAACTCATTGTCACTGCCTACATAAAAGTATATTTGGCAAATGTAGGAGAATGGAATCTGACTGCATGGTTACCCCACTTTTTTTCCTGGTGTTTTGTTGGTTTTTGACTAGTCTGACTGGGATCCTGCTATTCAGGACCCCATTCTATCTGCTTTCTCCCTAAATTGGTTCTTCATGTACTTTAGGTACACCCCAAATTGGATTCTGGGGTACCCTTATTAGTCCCTAGTATGTGGTATAATATGTACCCAGGGCATAGGTACCCCAGGGCCCTCTCAGGGGCTGCAGCATGTATTATACTACCCCTGGGAGACCATTCAAAATGACAAAACAGGTCTGCTACAGCAGCCTGTGTAAGGTGGTGCATGCACCCCTTACTTAGATATAGGTTCACTATATCTATCCTAATCACTGCACATATAAATCTTTCAGTCACCCCTATGGTAGGCCTTAACAATCCTGAAGGGAGGGTGCTGGCTTTTATGTGAGAGGGTGCCCATGCATGAGCAGAGCCCCTCTGCAGCCTTCGGAACCTATATTCCGGGGTTGTTTGTGATGCAGCCAACCATATATACTTAAGTGCATTATAACCTCGCGGTAAATGCTAACTTTAAAACGGCTGCATGGAAACATGTTGTGTTTGGTGTCAAACACCTTGGAATCATACCTCCCACACCAGTAACTGGTATGATTCCACCCTACTAGAGGGAGAAATATGACAGCACCGGTACACCCGGTACCAGCTTCACAGACACTGGCATCACAAAATGGATGCTGCCAGCCACAGACACGAGTCTGCCCTCCTGCTGCTGGACAAAACTCCGGCAGAGCAAGGCTGGACAATAGGTTTCCTGCCACCTCCCAGACAGGCTTTAGTGTATTGGGGCTGGGTGGGGGCACTCTGAGAGTGCTTTGATGTCTGCACTGGGGGCACATTTGGTGTCCCTGTGCATAGTTCAGCTCAAACCGGTTGCAGGAGCCATTTACTCCTGCTCTGGCACGAAATTGGACTATGGACATGGGTGTAGCCACCCCTCTGTCCTGACCCTCTCATAGGAGGGTCCCCAGAGTTTGTCCCACTCCTTCCTTGGGTATAAAGTAGGAACCCCTGGCTACAGGACTCTAGATTTTACCTGAACGAAACTCTGCTACAGAAAACAAGTACTTCGATTATCTACACTATGCTGGATGACTGAAGAATCTCCCTTGGAGTAAAGGAGTTACTCCCTTGCAAGGCAGGCACCTGAAACGCATCTGACCGGTTTGCATCTACTCAGCTCCTGAAGGACTCCAAAGATTTCTGCAACACAGGAGGTGGGTTCCCCAGGTCTCTCAGCAATTCTGAGATCCGCATCCCTCGTGTGGACCGTGCAACCCGAACCCCTGGGAACAGTGTACATTTGCAGCAGCATATGCTTTTTGGCGATCCCTGAGGCTGTGCTTTGGGCTACTTGTAGTCCAGACCCTGAGCAGTATTTCCACTGAAGATTTCCGACCTACACTCCACAAGTGTTCCGTGGGCTGATATTTTGTGATTCAGCTTGAGGTCCCTTCGCGATGCCTGGTCCGTCGACCTGTGGGTCCCTGAGAAGGGAACTTAAACTTTCAGTGGGCTTTCCTGGTTGCTCCAGACGTGCCCTGACTCTCCATCGCTTGGGGAGTCCCAAGGACCTTGCTGGTCCTCACAGAAGCATCTTTTCTCTGACCACGTGGGTTGCAGTTGCCAAGGCTTGTTGGTGTTCAATCCGGACACTGACCTCCTAGCACTCGACATCCTTCGTGGGGCAGCTCACCTGCGGACTTTGTTTGTCATCGACATCTCTTGGTCCCCGTGGCAGCAGAGTCAAGCTTCACCTCATCTCACCTGAAACACCCGACATTGGTGGGCATTCGTCTTTCGTGCCCCTCGTCACTGTGAAGTGACTCAGACTCTGTCCCCTATGCTTTCAGGTTCTTCTCAGCTCCGATCCAGGCTTGGATCACACCGGACACTTCTCATCTTCCCGGCAGCAGCACTTCTTCGCATCACGCCATTGAAATCAACGAGCGTTTCCGACACCACTTGACCCCTATGCACCTGGCTCTCCTGGGATAGGTAACACAGGTACTCAGTACTCTCAAGGGTGCTGGCCTTAGAACCTTCTATGTTCCAAAGGGTTTGCTTGAAGTCCTCTCCTAAGTGTCCTTAATCTTTAAAATTCCCACCGCGACTTTCCCATAGAGTTGTACGGAACTCGCGGCTGTGTTCTCACACTGCACCCATCCTCCGTGGGTCCCCTGTGTCACTACTTTGGGTGGTTCCTTGGGGTCCCAGCGATTCTACGTGCTCTAGGCACTGTGTCTAGTCAAGTCATGGTTGTTATACCACTTTCTTAGTATATGGTTTGGTCTGTCCAAGGAGCCCACTGTGTATTGTGCTATTTACTGTAGTTCTAGTGCTTTATTATTATGTACCTTGTTCTATAATCTCATAAAGAGGTTAGTAGAGAGTGTTTAGTAATAAATACATGTATTTTATATATACCTTGTGTGGTTCTCCTTTCATTTGGTCATTCAGGAGGTTATAATCTGGTAAACCAAGATGCTTTACATTCCTTCGAGACTTAGCCTGAAGGCTGTTCTCCATAGCTACCTCTAGGATAGCTTTCAATAAAGGTTGTCTTCAACCTAATCATCAATAAGGGTTGTTTGGACTGGTGCAAGGTGCCCACTATAACTAGTGGACAGCATATACCAGGCCAACTTCTCACAGCAAATAGCTTGCACATTGCATATTTTGAATGCTGCAAGTCTGCATAGCATCAGATCATTATTGTGAACTAGGGGTATAGACCAATTTCCAGAGTTTCCCCACTAAAAATGAGATAACAAACACCATTTTGGAAGTGTCAGCATGAAATGCAGAAGGTGTACAAAGGAATTGCAGTTGTCATTGATTCATAAAGATTCAGAACTTTGACATGTCCCTAGAGAATTGTTCGGGAGGGGCTTGAGGAACAGGAGTGGGAGTGGTAACGGTCACATTCATTGGGGAGTTGGTGTTCCCCGAAGTTCCCCCTGCAGGACCTCCCTGCTGAATAATATTGGTATTCCTGAACCTTGCAGGTTTCAGAAAGGTAGATAGGGTCGTAGGTGTTCCTCTCAGATTCCCAGGCCAGAGGCTAGTCGCAGGCTTGTATCTTTGGAGTTCAGACTTCAGGACCTGATTCTCCTGACAAAGGTTTTGTAATTCTGCTTGTAAACCTCTTGTCTGCCACGTATAGAGTATCCTCAAAAAAGACTTGGGACAAATCTAGAGTGTGACATCAGACTCAATCTTAGCTTGGGCAGCCTCATTTTTCGTGGCCTTGGATTTCTACACGCCAAGGGCCACTCACCAGAATTCCAGGACTTCTGAGGAAGCAAACATGTTCCACACTTCCCCTTGAGGTTAGTCCTTAGTATCAGAAGAGATGACTGATAGCGGTGACTAACCCTGGAGGTAAAGGGGGGTTGGGCGGGGAGAGAGAGAGAGAGAGACAGATATAGATAGAGAGAAATGGGTCTTGTGTACCTAGAGCTTCCATAAAAAGGATGGAGATAAGTGTTAATCCCTCTGAGAAGGGCCCCTCAAGTTCTAGTGGCAAGCTGTTACACAGCTCTCTCTTCAGACGGATTGACAAAGCCAAGCAGGGGAAGGGGGGGCGGGGGGGGAGCTTGTAAGCAGTATTTATAGCCTGTCATGCAAGTGTTAGTTTGGAGCCTTCTAGAAGACTACTGAGTGTTTCATGTTAATTAGAAGGCTGCCCCTGGCAGGAGACTAAGGCAGAAAAGAGAAGGTTGAGTAAACAAACACATTAGGCACTGGAGCCTTTCTGAAGATTACTCAGTGTTTCATGTCAAATAGAAGACTGTCTCGGGAAGGAAATTGAAACAGGAAATGGAGGCCTTTAATTAGATGGCTGGCAGTTGAACAAACAAACAGTCCACAACACAGGACCTGAGTTTCTGAAGAAAACTCTCTGTTCCTACATGCCCGGTAGACCCTTGCGCTCATAAGCAGCAAACCTGCTGATTGTCCCTAGAACCAAGAAAGCCTCTTGGGGCGACAGAGGATTCACTGTCGCTACTACCAGACTATGGAACACACTCCCCATTCACATTAAGACCAGTCCCATCCTGCTTACCTTCCGGAAACAATTAAAGACCTGGCTTTTCAACCAATAAGTCACCCACTCCTAGCCTTCCATCTGCCCAGCCGTCCGTAGCACCGAGACACCCAAGGGTATTTGCATGCTCTACAAGTTGCTTAAATAAATAAACAAAATCTTAAGGTCAGCAGGGAACAGAGGCCTTTAACTAATCAGCACTACGTTTGTTCAAACAAAACAAATCCAAGCATTTGCATTTAGGTAAACAGATTTCTAACAGTGGATCGCTCAGTACATGTCACCTGCCTAAGTGGAAAAAGGTGATGATAAAAGAGAATAAACAGGACACACAGAACAAGGTATGCTCCTATAGATATTCAATTAGGTTATTTTGCGGAGATTGGCTGCTGATAAGTCTTCCTGTAGTACTGACCCTTGGTAGATGGTGTGGCTGAACAATGGGACTGCGGTCTCTGTTGTAAAGGGTGAGAAGGGCCCTTTAGATGAGGCCAGCCTTTTATCTCTTTTCCTGATCATTGTCTGTGTGGCTATTGATATTCAGGCGAGGACCTTTCCCCCAATTCTGTGCCTTTGTTGTGGGTACACCAAGCTTGAGACTACCTTGCTGTGAGGAGCCTCACTCTGAACAAAGGCTTAGTATGCAGAAGTGCGAGTAGAGGCACCTGAAAGGGAAAACATCCCAAACTGGTTCTCTGTAACTATAAAATATAATAAGAAGCAGCTTAGTGCATGCAACTAGTTTTCTTTTCTATTGGGATTCCAACCATCTTGGCACCGGGCCCCACGGGGTGTGCATACCACATCATTTGAATACCACTGTGGTATTGCCTATGGCCCAACAAGAGTGGTACAGGTCTAGTAACTGATTTGTTGTCATGAATTTCTCCAATTCCTTAACTACAAAAATAGCAAAGTATTTCTCCTGAGTTCATCCCAGCCCTAAAAATTCAAAAAAGAGTGTGCCTGGCTGCCTGCTAATGCCAAGCTCTCTGAAGCTAAGCCTTGAGGGAAAATCACAAAATGAATGTTGTAAATGCAGGGGATTAAAGATGCATGCAATTTATTAGCAGTACTGCCATAGGCATTGGATACAATATTCCAACAAGGGAAGGGGAAATTATTATAATTATTGAATATGGGCTAAAGGTGGGATGGCAGTGCAACCATTTCTTGGGGCCCATTTATGAGTCCAGCATTCCGATGACCGCCAGACACGTGGTGGCGCAGCGATGGCGGTCTTTCGACTGCCACATTAAAACCCTAGTGGTCGTGCTGCATTGGGACGCCGACTTCGCCAGGGAACCGCCGTTCCCTAGCATTGGCGCAGTGGTCCAGAGGCATCTATATGCTTGGCCAGACCGCCGCGGTCCTGCCAAACATATTACGACTTTCATCACCACCACTGATTTCATGGAGGTCTTTCCTCCATAAAAACAGTGGCGGTGAGGAAAGAAAGGGAGCCCTGCAGGGCCTCCTTTTTAGGTCTCGGCTGGCGTTGGAGCGCGCATGCGCTCCTCGCCTCGAGACTTATAGGAATCAGCTAAGTTTGGAGAAGGGGACTCGAGGCGCGCCCCTCATTTTCAATGGGTAGGGTCAGCATTTATGTTAAACGCTGGCTTCCCATTGAAAAGGAGGGTTTTAGGTTGCCTCCCTTTGGCTTTTTGGGACGGCCTACTTGGACGGGCTCTCCTGCTTTCTGTGCGTCGTAAACGTTTTCTTATCTTTATGGGGCCATGTGTCTCAAACACATGGCCCCATAAAGACAAGCTCTGGCGCGATCCTCTTCAGACTCAGGCAGAGTGGGTACAGAAACGGATCACAGGCCTGAGGCCTACAGATCCTACATCAGCTGCCTTGGGCTGTGGCAGTGCACAAGGGTGGATTAATGTGGGCCACTTTTATTCTAATCCCCGGGCATATTTTTCCCCTCAATACAACCCTACTTTTCTCTGTACCGAGGCGGCACACCCCTTCCTCGCCGAGGCTGGAGTCAGGCCCGCCGGCACCTCTCTGATTCCCTCCATGGGGCCACCTCTTGGAAATCCCGCCAGTTCAAGAAGGCTCGATTAGCAGTTTACGTAGTTTTTTTTAGCATCCCATGATGCACGGCGCCGGCTAAATAATAGCGATTGGCATCAAGAGGCCGCGTCAGAGCGCTGAAAAAAAGTTTAGGAGTGAGAGAGAACAGCAGTGGGGGTGGGGTGTCCATGTATAATGAGAACTATCAGACGGTGCGCCTCGAACATGAAGGTTCCTTTCCTGGAGACCTGTGTGGCTTTGAAGCATTTTCTAAGAGACGTTTGGAAGGATAATACAATTGCGCGAGATATTGGGTAGTGGGGGCGAGTCATCAGGCAGAGAGAGGTTGCTGGCCTTTCAGGGAGACTCCCGCAAAGTCAAGGAGACTTGCGAGATATGGAGGCTCGTGTTATCAAGCACAAAGACGTCACTGGTCACTCAGGGAGACTCCCACAAAGTCAGGGAGACTTGTGAGATATCATGGAGGCTCCGACTTGTGTTATCGAGCACAAAGACGTCACTTGTCAGTCACTCTGGGAGACTCCCTCGAAGTCAGAGAGACGTGCGAGACATGGAGGCTCGTGTTATCAAGCACAACGACGTCACTGGTCACGCAGGGAGACCCCCTCAAAGATGTGCGAGATGTGGGGGCACGTGTTATCAAGCACAATGACGTCACTGGTCACTCAGGAAGACCCTCTCAAAGACTTGCAAGATGTGGGGGCCTTGTGTTATCAAGCACAACAACGTCACTGGTCACTCAGGGAGACTCCCACACAGTCAGGGAGACTTGCAAGATATGGAGGCTCGTGTTATCAAGCACAAAGACATCACTGGTCACTCAGGGAGACTCCTACAAAGTTAGGGAGATTTGCGAGATATCATGAAGGCCCCGACTCGTGTTATCAAGCACAAAGACGTCACTTGTCAGTCACTCTGGGAGACTCCCTCGAAGTCAGAGAGACGTGCGAGACATGGACGCTCTTGTTATCAAGCACAACGACGTCACTGGTCACTCAGGGAGACCCCCTCAAAGACTTGCCAGATGTGGGGGCTCGTGTTATTAGGCACAACGACATCACTGGTCACTCAGGGAGACCCCCTCAAAGACTTGGTCCCACATCTCTATTCTAACTTCTCTTCTCCTTTATTCGCCAACAGCTCCCCGCCCCTCCAGCTCCTGTGACTCTACTTTTCTTCTCCTCCTCCCTTCGTGGGTCCACCCCACCCTCTTCGTCTCTTCTTCTTCCCCTTTCATCTGCTTGTTGTCCCCAACTCTCTCTTTTGCCACTGTATGCTTCTCCCACCCTTTTTCGTGCCCTCCGCCTCCCCACCACCCCCTCCCCCACCGTACCGCATGTGCGCCCATCCCCTGCTTTCTTGAACCTCTTGTTCGATGTGATACAGTGGGGGTCTTGTTCCCGGTAGGGAGGGGGTGGGTGAGATATTATGCTAATGGCGCAGAGTCCGCCTCCCCTGCCCAGTGCAGCAGATGCACAGGGCAGGTGGCAGGCAGCGATGGGGGCTGGGGCTGTAATCGCGCTAGACCCAAATGGAGCCCCGGAGCCCGCGCAGGGCCACCCTGCTGCTACTGGCCTTTGTCTGGCTGGGGGCGCTGCTGTCCATGGGAGACGCCAATGGCACCTACTACCACCGCCCGCTGACCTACGGCAGGTGCTACAACCGGTACACATCGGGCAGCAGCCCGCAGCACTACCTGGGCAGACTCATGGAGACGCACAAGTACGACAGCTCCTTTCTCCTGCGCCTGCTACCCGTTTTTGCGCCGGTTCCTGCACCCATGCGCACGCACGGCTTCATGCCCTAAAAGCAGAACCACTGGGATTATGCGGCAGGGGAATACCAAATTATGCGGCAAGGTTGACTAAATTATGTAACAAGAAAAAGCAAGTTATGAAGCCTAATGAGATGCATTTTTGAAAGAAGTACTGCCTTATTTAATCATGTTTACACGTCAATACTGTCAGGGCAAATGTTTCACTTCATTAGTACCACATAAGGACCCAAATACAGCAATAAAATACAGAAAGGGGACCAGTCAGCCCTTTCAAAGGGGCCTTCACTGCACAGCAACACGCGTCTCTGGGTTTTGAATAGCTTTTGATCTGTTTGAGCTAGAAGCATTGTTTAATCTGCAGAGTATGCAGGAGATTATCGACTATGTGGCAAATGGGGCAAGTCCTTAATTATGTGGAAAACCCCTGGCTACAAAAACTCCAGCGCTCTACTTAACAGTTAGGTCTAGTACTGGTTAAAAATAGGTCTCTCAGGGGCGTTAGATCTAAATATGCATCGGGCGCATGGCCCCGGGGCCCAGAGGCTACGGGGGCCCATTGATCCTCCATTTTACATCCCATATGTCAGGCAGCAGGGGCGCATTCTCCGTGTCTGTAATTAGGAGTGGACCCCTGGCACCCTTGCTCGCCACTGAGGTCCATATGGGGACCATTGCCCGCCAGTAACAGCCACGAGGGACAGGATGGGGACTGAAGCAAGCACGTGGAAAAGAGTGTGATATACATTAAAACTCGCATTTCTCTCAGCTGGTTTGAGTCTCGACTGAAGAACAGTGGTTTTGGAGGGCGACACTATTGAAAACAATGGACAGGACTATGTTAAGGCGGAGGAGGGGAAGGGTTTCACGGTGAGTGACCCCCACTGAAGTTTAAGGGAAGTATCTCACTTATTTAAGAGAGGGAAGACAGGTATAGGGTGAATGGCACCTTCAAATCGAGGGATAGGTGAGAGGGGCATGGAGCCGTATGAAAGGAACTGGGTGGAACCAGCGTTGGCACTTTGCACAAAATTGATCCCGGCGCAGCTTTGTGGTGTGCAGCCTTGTCGTGTGGCGGCCGGTAGGAGGCTTCGGTCAGTTGGGTAGATGGTGCCGAGAGGTCCGAATATTTGTTGCTGTAGGCGCTGAACCCGCAAATGTGCAGAATGGTCCCTAATGGCGCGCAGAACCCCTTCAGTAGTGATGTCTCTCGCGTCCTGTGTTGCGTTTTTGGAAGGCACAGGTTTCACTTTCAATCTGAGAGAATCGATTTCATCAGCCTTCGAGGGTCGATGCAATACTTACCAAGTCTTGCGGGTCAGATCTCTTGCTTCCGATGCAACACAGCACATAGATACCGCCGATGTGATATATATAGTGTGCTATAATGACAACGGTGTTATTATTAACATTATTCTAACGTTCTCAACCGCCTGTTTTTTTATCACTTGAAAAGGCAGTTCTATTTTTTCTTACCCGCTTTGACTTACACAACTGACGAGCCCCCGACATCTTGTACACTGACGCCCTGGAACACTTGCTGTTTTTGTATGGTAGCGGATTAGTTGGGTTTCCGCGCAGCAGAAAACACCCCAGGTGGTGTCATAAATAATTATGTGTCTCTTTAAGAAGACGGGGGGAGGCGGGAAAGCGAGGTATGAGGGGTGCTAGTAATTGAAAGTGTGCGCTCTGCGCAGAGAGCAGAAGACTGACCACTCTTATTCTGTGTGAAGGCTAAATGTGCCGTGATGTGCCTCAGGTCACACAGAGCGTCGGAAGCCTCGGGGTGGAACGTTAGGGTGATCCCAACCCTGGGTTAACAGAGGGAGATCGTGCAGGGGTCACCCTGGTCTCCAGGAATCTGGACATGGTGAAGAGGGAGGGAGATTTAACAACAATATATTTCATTTTCAGTGTAGGAGAGGATGTGGCCTCACGGCCAGGGCTGCCGACTTTGGAGCCTGGGAACCACGTTCTATCCTCGGCGTGGGCTCAGCATCCTGTGATTCTGGGCAAGTCATGTAATCTCCCCCTGCCTACCAAAAAGAAATGAATGTGTCCTTGTGTAACGCAAGTGGTGCTCATGTAAAGCGCTCCAATACCTTTGGGTCGAGTTCGCACTATATAAATCTACAAAAACAAAAAGTTTCAGGAGCGCACTCTTCACTATTGGGAAGGAAAGCTCACAGCATGGATGTTGCCGCAACAGCCTCACCAGAACTTCAGACCGGACTCGGCGAGATAGCTTAGTGAGTTCAGCGCCAGCTGCTGGCGCCTGTTCTGGGCCATCAGTGGCAACTTGAAATCTTGGCACCAGCGCCCTCTCGGCCTTTCCTCGTTCACGGCGAGCTTAAACTTTGCACCATCGGGCAGGTGCCTAAACAACACTCATCTGATTTATAGCGTTTCCTATCGGTCGACCTGTAGGAGCAAGCGCTATAAAGTCATGTATTATTACATGTAGTAGCGGTATTTCTATTCTATGCCACGACAAATAAATCACTTTTATGTTGCTGCTGCCTAAGGGCGCTAACACCGCTGGGCTCGCAAAGCTAGGCTCACATTTCACTTGTCTAGACAAGTGCTCATTTATTTGTATCCTTCTGCTTGTGTAGGGGGTACTGCGTAAACTAATTGCTTCTAGGCGCTTGATAGAGCCGCGCCGGGCCTGGGATGTGATTGCGAAGCTTGATTTGCCGGTGTCTGGCAGAAGTGAAGGAGTTGTAGGGTCTGTAAAGCCCGAGTCAGGGCCCGGTAGCGTCAGGGTGCTGTAGGGAGCTCGGGGGTACCAGTCCTGGAAGCCCAGCTGGACAGAGCAGAGCCGGGCCAGACAGGGCAGAGAAGCACTTTTTAAAAATGTTTATTAAACACCAGGGGTTACTTTTTAATGATGGTGCATGTCAGGAGGATGGTTTATGTATTTGTTATATGTTTTTAATGGTGCTGCTTTTCATGTTTTATGGACATTTGTCTTAATAAACTTTATTATTACACCTACAACCAGAAGAGGCTAGACTAGATAGGAAGCACTATACGCCTTCAAGGCACATGCTGCTGAGCTGGGGGATCGGCTCCTCGAAGCGCAATGGCTCCACCTATTCAGAGTGACTCTTCGCGTGTTTGTAATGGCTGGGCGAGGTCCTGCTACCTCTTGAGAGATAGCTAACCAAAGATAAACATTTTTTTGTAAGCGTCTGCCCTCACACAGCGCAAAACGTGGAAAGTTGTATCGTACGTTATGTAGCGCTTCATACTCATAACAAGTTCTCTAAGCGCTCCGATGTGAATATGGGGGCACTGGAGACTGTGTCTGCTTCCATTGCAAGAGGGCCGCCTCCTTAAGAGAGCGCGAGGACGGAGGAGGCTTGGGATTTAGATTCTGGAGAGAGGAGAAGGGGAGGAGAGTACTGAAAGTCGAGGTGTCTGGCGCGCGGAACGTTACTAGACGTCTGTGTGAGGAGTTTGTAGGACGAGTCTGGGGAGTGGAAGAGGCTGGGGACTGGGAGAGTCTTTGGAGTGGAACATGGAAGAGGGTGGGGGGAGTGTTTGGGAACTGGAAGAGGCTGCAGGTGAAGATTCTGGGTAGGGAGAGTCGAGGGAGTGGAAGAGGCCGAAGACTGGGGGAGGCTGCAGAGTGTAAAAATGCAATAGGTCTCGCCTTTCATTAAGTCAAAGCCATTTGCTTTGCTATACAATCTCTACTACTCACTCTCGACTACTCACTCTCTACTCTCTCCCTACTTTCTCTCTACTACTCTCTCTACTACTCTTTACTACTCACTCTCTACTACTCTACTACTCTCTATTCTCTACTCACTCTCTACTTCTCTCTCTACTATTCACTCTCTACTACTCTCTACTGCTCACTCTCTACTACTCTACAACTCTCTACTCACTCTCTACTACTCACTCTACTACTCTACTACTCACTCTCTATTCACTCTCTACTACTCACTCTTTACTACTCACTCTCTACTATTCACTCTCTACTACTCTCTACTCACTCTCTACCACACTCCACTACTCACTCTACTACACTACTCTCAACTACTCACTCTCTACTACTCTCTACTACTCTCTACTATTCACTCTCTATTCACTCTACTACTCTCTACTCTCTCTACTACTCACTCTTTACTACTCACTCTCTACTACTCACTCTCTATTACTCTCTACTACTCTCTCTCTACTACTCTCTCTCTACTACTCTCCACCACTCTACTACTCACTCCCTACTACTCACTCTCTACTATTCACTCTACTACTCACTCTACTACTCTCTACTACTCACTCTCTACTACTCACTCTCTACTACTCTACTCACTCTCTACTACTCTCTACTACTCTCTCTAGTACTCACTCTCTGCTACTCTCTACTACTCACTCCTGCTCTCTACTCACTCTCTACTACTCACTCTCCTACTCTCTACTCACGCTCTACTACTCACTCTCTAGTACTCTCTCCTACTCTCCACTACTCTACTAATCACTCTCTACTATTCTACTACTCTCTCACTACTACTCACTCTCTACTATTCTCTCTCTACTACTCTCTTCTCTCTCTCTACTATTCACTCTCTGCTACTCTCTACTACTCTCTACTATTCTAGTACCCACTCTCTACTACTCACTACTACTCACTCTCTACTATTCACTCTCTACTACTCTCAACTTCTCTACTACTCTCTACTCTCTACTACTCACTCTTTACTGCTCACTGTCTACTACTCACTGTCTACTACTCACTGTCTACTACTCACAATGTGCTACTCTCTTCTACTCACTCTACTACTCTCTACTCACTCTCTACTACTCACTCTCCTACTCTCAACTACTCTCTCTCTACTACTCTCTCTCTACTACTCACTCTCTACTACTCACTCTCTACTACTCAGGTTCAGGTTTTAATGTCTTTATTTCGATAATAAAATCATAAAAGACAGCAGAAATTACACAAACAGTTTGGGCCATGCTTTACAAACACCATATACTGTCCAGATTACAAATATTTTTACACACAATAAAAACTATACATTAAAAATAATCCTCGTTAAGCATCCCATTTATATTTAGACGATCCGTTTATGTATGTTTTTTAAAAACATAAAATCAATAAATAAAACCATCTTAAAATACTATACAATATCCATCTTTGGATAAGATGTTTTAAGTACGAATCGTATAAGCAATCATTTCTAACTATTTATGGGCTCTAATGATCCAAACCCAGCCAAGGAATTTCGCTGTGCTCACCACAAACAACTCTGAGGTATTGGTCTTCAATGCCCGAATGGCCTCCGCGGACCTACTACAAGTAAGGCGTTGAAACAGAGGTTTTATCCATTTTCTACGTGGGTCTTGGTACATGGGGCAGGCAAATAAGAGGTGACCCTCTGTCTCCTTGTGACCAGGACACCATTGACAAAATTCAGTTACTCCAGTACCCCAATTTTTGGTGAATGTATTCAAGGGCAAAGAACCCACCCGAAACTGATGGTAGAGTTTCTTATCTAGCGGCCTGGTAATGATATCCCAGTAGTTCTCACGGGAAGGATCCAGCTTGTTAGCCAGGAACCTACCTGTTAGACTTGTGGAACTAGAAGCAGACACTAAGGTTTGTCGAACCGAGGCCCAGTACAATGCTTTAAATTCTTGTTTGGAGGGAAACACATTGGTTCCTGGAGACAACCACAGCTGTTCCAAACCCATTTCAACCAAGATGGTTCTAACCGTGCGTAGCCATGGAATTCTCCCGGATCCCTCAATGGACCTAACTTCGACAAGCTCATAACCCGAGACTTGACCGCCTTAACTAATTGGCTATAGGCCTCCCTACATTTCCCGTTGTACCTTTTCTGACGGGAACCAAGTTTTTTTGACGGGCCTTCCAAGTATGGACTGGATAAGAGAGATTTAAGCTGTTCAAAACAACATTCGTGGGTCTCGGTTACATAATCGGGGCCGACCCCCTCTGACACAGTGGGCATGAGTTCGTTTACCGTGTAGGTGACCAAATTTTTAATACTTTCAAGGAGGGTGGCATCACCCACTAACCTAGACCATTTCAGCCTTCTTCTGTCACTGGTCAAGGTGAGATCTCCTGTCCTAAGAGTATCTGGATTCCTCAATCTATCAGAGCCCAGGAACCTTAAACTAAGCGACAGGGGATTGTGGTCGCTTTCTGGGCGGGATACCACTTCCATGTCGATCATATATTGCCAGAGTTCCAACTTTAGCAAAATATAATCTATACGGCTTTTCCTTAAACCATTATCATAGGTGTTGCTGGCACATTGATCTGATAAGGAGCGGCCATTAACTGCCCTTAAGCCCCTGTTCAAACATAGGGCCATCCAGTTCAAAGCTGCCTCAGTCCCTTTGGCGATTTTATCAATTGATAGGTCCGGAATGTTCCAGACTGCATCCTCTGAGGACCCCCAACTGTCCCCAACTGCCTGGAGCGGCTCAAAGGTGCAGTTCAAGTCGCCCGCTAGGACAAAGAGATTATCACTTCCTGAACTATCAAGATACCTATCCACTACATCGACAATACCAGGGCAGCGGCCTCCAGGTAGGCCTCGTGCATAGATGTTAATAATAATCAGATCCCGATGGGCAGCTTTGCTCAACTTGATACCCAGGAGGTCTTGATGTTCCAGAGATATTTCAGATAGATGGACTCCCAAGGATTGCTTCACCCAGATCAATAGGCCCCCTGAAGCACGCCCCTTGCTACCACTGATTGCAGGTTTGGAAAAATTAATAAACCCAGGACTCTACTACTCACTCTCTACTACTCACTCTCTACTACTCTCTCTCTCTACTCTACTACTCTCTCTCTACTACTCTACTACTCACTCTACTACTACTCTCTACTACTCACTCTCTACCACTCTCTCTACTAACTGTCTACTACTCTCTACTCCTCTACTCCTCTTTACTACTCACTCTCTACTGCTCACTCTCTACTACTCACTGTCTACTACTCTCTACTACTCTCTCTCTACTACTGACTCTCTACTACTCACTCTCTACTACTCTCTCTCTACTACTCTCTCTCTACTACTCTCTCTACTACTCTACTACTCTCTACTACTCACTCTACTACTCACTCTCTCTACTACTCACTCTCAACTTCTCTACTACTCTCTACTTTCTACTACTCTCTCTACTACTGACTCTCTACTACTCACTCTCTACTACTCACTCTCTCTCTCTACTACTCACTCTCTACTACTCTCTCCTACTCACTGTCTGCTACTCACTGTCTGCTACTCTCTTCTACTCACTCTCTACTACTCACTCTACTACTCTCTACTCACTCTCTACTACTCTCTACTCTCTACTACTTACTCTCTACTACTCACTCTCTACTACTCTCTTCCACTCTCTACTACTCTCTCTCTCTACTACTCACTCTCTACTACTCTCTACTACTCTCTCTGTCTACTACTCACTGTCTACTACTCACTCTACTACTCTCTACTCACTCTCTACTACTCTCTCTACTACTCACTCTCTACTACTCACTCTCTACTACTCACTCTCTACTACTCACTCTCTGCTACTCTCTTCTACTCACTCTCTACTACTCACTCTACTACTCTCTACTCAATCTCTACTACACTCTACTACTCACTCTCTACTACTCACTCCACTACTCACTCTCTACTACTCACTCTCTACTACTCTCTCTCTACTACTACTCTCTCTACTACTCACTCTCTACTACTCTCTCTCTACTACTCTACTACTCCTCTACTCCTCTCTCTACTACTTTCTACTACTCTCTCTCTACTACTCACTCTCTACTACTCACTGTCTACTACTCACTCTCTGCTACTCTCTTCTACTCACTCTCTACTACTCGCTCTACTACTCTCTACTACTCACTCTACTACTCTCTACTCACTCTCTACTACACTCTACTACTCACTCTCTACTACTCACTCTACTACTCACTCTCTACTACTCTCTCTCTACTACTACACTCTCTACTACTCACTCTCTACTACTCTCTCTCTACTACTCTACTACTCTCTCTCTACTACTCTCCTACTCTCTACTACTCACTCTCTACTACTCACTCTCCTACTCTCTACTACTCGCTCTCTACTACTCACTCTCTACTACTCTCTACTACTCTCTCTACTACTCACTCTCTACTACTCTCTACTACTCTCGCTCTACTACTCTACTACTCTCTCTCTACTACTCTACTACTCTCTCTCTACTACTCTACTACTCACTCTACTACTACTCTCTACTACTCACTCTCTACCACTCTCTCTACTAACTGTCTACTACTCTCTACTCCTCTACTCCTCTTTACTACTCACTCTCTACTGCTCACTCTCTACTACTCACTGTCTACTACTCTCTACTACTCTCTCTCTACTACTCACTCTCTACTACTCACTCTCTACTACTCTCTCTCTACTACTCTCGCTCTACTACTCTCTCTACTACTCTACTACTCTCTACTACTCACTCTACTACTCACTCTCTCTACTACTCACTCTCAACTTCTCTACTACTCTCTACTTTCTACTACTCTCTCTACTACTGACTCTCTACTACTCACTCTCTACTACTCTGTCTCTCTCTCTACTACTCACTCTCTACTACTCTCTCCTACTCACTGTCTACTACTCACTCTCTGCTACTCTCTTCTACTCATTCTACTACTCTCTACTCACTCTCTACTACTCTCTACTCTCTACTACTCACTCTCTACTACTCTCTTCCACTCTCTACTACTCTCTCTCTACTTCTCACTCTCTACTACTCTCTACTACTCTCTCTGTCTACTACTCACTGTCTACTACTCACTCTACTACTCTCTACTCACTCTCTACTACTCACTCTCTAGTACTCTCTCCTACTCTCCACTACTCTACTAATCACTCTCTACTATTCTACTACTCTCTCACTACTACTCACTCTCTACTATTCTCTCTCTACTACTCTCTTCTCTCTCTCTACTATTCACTCTCTGCTACTCTCTACTACTCTCTACTATTCTACTACTCACTCTCTACTACTCTCTACTACTCACTCTCTACTATTCACTCTCTACTACTCTCAACTTCTCTACTACTCTCTACTCTCTACTACTCACTCTTTACTACTCACTGTCTACTACTCACTGTCTACTACTCACTGTCTACTACTCACAATCTGCTACTCTCTTCTACTCACTCTACTACTCTCTACTCACTCTCTACTACTCACTCTCCTACTCTCAACTACTCTCTCTCTACTACTCACTCTCTACTACTCACTCTCTACTACTCACTCTCTACTACTCTCTCTCTCTCTACTCTACTACTCTCTCTCTACTAATCTACTACTCACTCTACTACTACTCTCTACTACTCACTCTCTACCACTCTCTCTACTAACTGTCTACTACTCTACTCCTCTACTCCTCTTTACTACTCACTCTCTACTGCTCACTCTCTACTACTCACTGTCTACTACTCTCTACTACTCTCTCTCTACTACTCTCTCTCTACTACCCTCTCTACTACTCTACTACTCTCTACTACTCACTCTACTACTCACTCTCTCCCCTACTCACTCTCAACTTCTCTACTACTCTCTAATTTCTACTACTCTCTCTACTACTGACTCTCTACTACTCACTCTCTACTACTCTCTCTCTCTCTCTACTACTCACTCTCTACTACTCTCTCCTACTCACTGTCTGCTCCTCACTCTCTGCTACTCTCTTCTACTCACTCTCTACTACTCACTCTACTACTCTCTACTCACTCTCTACTACTCTCTACTCTCTACTACTCACTCTCTACTACTCACTCTCTACTACTCTCTTCCACTCTCTACTACTCTCTCTCTACTACTCACTCTCTACTACTCTCTACTACTCTCTCTGCCTACTACTCACTGTCTACTACTCACTCTACTACTCTCTACTCACTCTCTACTACTCTCTCTCTACTACTCACTCTCTACTACTCACTCTCTACTACTCACTCTCTACTACTCACTGTCTACTACTCACTCTCTGCTACTCTCTTCTACTCACTCTCTACTACTCACTCTACTACTCTCTACTCAATCTCTCCTACTCACTCTACTACTCTCTACTCACTCTCTACTACACTCTACTACTCACTCTCTACTACTCACTCCACTACTCACTCTCTACTACTCACTCTCTACTACTCTCTCTCTACTACTACTCTCTCTACTAATCACTCTCTACTACTCTCTCTCTCTACTACTCTACTACTCCTCTACTCCTCTCTCTACTACTTTCTACTACTCTCTCTCTACTACTCACTCTCTACTACTCACTGTCTACTACTCACTCTCTACTACTCTCTTCTGCTCACTCTCTACTACTCGCTCTACTACTCTCTACTACTCACTCTACTACTCTCTACTCACTCTCTACTACACTCTACTACTCACTCTCTACTACTCACTCTACTACTCACTCTCTACTACTCTCTCTCTACTACTACACTCTCTACTACTCACTCTCTACTACTCTCTCTCTACTACTCTCTCTCTACTACTCTACTACTCTCTCTCTACTACTCTCCTACTCTCTACTACTCACTCTCTACTACTCACTCTCCTACTCTCTACTACTCGCTCTCTACTACTCACTCTCTACTATTCTCTACTACTCTCTACTACTCTCTCTACTACTCACTCTCTATACTCTCTCTCTACTACTCTACTACTCTCTCTCTACTACTCTACTACTCTCTCTCTACTACTCTACTACTCACTCTACTACTACTCTCTACTACTCACTCTCTACCACTCTCTCTACTAACTGTCTACTACTCTCTACTCCTCTACTCCTCTTTACTACTCACTCTCTACTGCTCACTCTCTACTACTCACTGTCTACTACTCTCTACTACTCTCTCTCTACTACTGACTCTCTACTACTCACTCTCTACTACTCTCTCTCTACTACTCTCTCTCTACTACTCTCTCTACTACTCTACTACTCTCTACTACTCACTCTACTACTCACTCTCTCTACTACTCACTCTCAACTTCTCTACTACTCTCTACTTTCTACTACTCTCTCTACTACTGACTCTCTACTACTCACTCTCTACTACTCACTCTCTCTCTCTACTACTCACTCTCTACTACTCTCTCCTACTCACTGTCTGCTACTCACTGTCTGCTACTCTCTTCTACTCACTCTCTACTACTCACTCTACTACTCTCTACTCACTCTCTACTACTCTCTACTCTCTACTACTTACTCTCTACTACTCACTCTCTACTACTCTCTTCCACTCTCTACTACTCTCTCTCTCTACTACTCACTCTCTACTACTCTCTACTACTCTCTCTGTCTACTACTCACTGTCTACTACTCACTCTACTACTCTCTACTCACTCTCTACTACTCTCTCTACTACTCACTCTCTACTACTCACTCTCTACTACTCACTCTCTACTACTCACTCTCTGCTACTCTCTTCTACTCACTCTCTACTACTCACTCTACTACTCTCTACTCAATCTCTACTACACTCTACTACTCACTCTCTACTACTCACTCCACTACTCACTCTCTACTACTCACTCTCTACTACTCTCTCTCTACTACTACTCTCTCTACTACTCACTCTCTACTACTCTCTCTCTACTACTCTACTACTCCTCTACTCCTCTCTCTACTACTTTCTACTACTCTCTCTCTACTACTCACTCTCTACTACTCACTGTCTACTACTCACTCTCTGCTACTCTCTTCTACTCACTCTCTACTACTCGCTCTACTACTCTCTACTACTCACTCTACTACTCTCTACTCACTCTCTACTACACTCTACTACTCACTCTACTACTCACTCTCTACTACTCTCTCTCTACTACTACACTCTCTACTACTCACTCTCTACTACTCTCTCTCTACTACTCTACTACTCTCTCTCTACTACTCTCCTACTCTCTACTACTCACTCTCTACTACTCACTCTCCTACTCTCTACTACTCGCTCTCTACTACTCACTCTCTACTACTCTCTACTACTCTCTCTACTACTCACTCTCTACTACTCTCTACTACTCTCGCTCTACTACTCTACTACTCTCTCTCTACTACTCTACTACTCTCTCTCTACTACTCTACTACTCACTCTACTACTACTCTCTACTACTCACTCTCTACCACTCTCTCTACTAACTGTCTACTACTCTCTACTCCTCTACTCCTCTTTACTACTCACTCTCTACTGCTCACTCTCTACTAGTCACTGTCTACTACTCTCTACTACTCTCTCTCTACTACTCACTCTCTACTACTCACTCTCTACTACTCTCTCTCTACTACTCTCGCTCTACTACTCTCTCTACTACTCTACTACTCTCTACTACTCACTCTACTACTCACTCTCTCTACTACTCACTCTCAACTTCTCTACTACTCTCTACTTTCTACTACTCTCTCTACTACTGACTCTCTACTACTCACTCTCTACTACTCTGTCTCTCTCTCTACTACTCACTCTCTTCTACTACTCTCTCCTACTCACTGTCTACTACTCACTCTCTGCTACTCTCTTCTACTCATTCTACTACTCTCTACTCACTCTCTACTACTCTCTACTCTCTACTACTCACTCTCTACTACTCTCTTCCACTCTCTACTACTCTCTCTCTACTTCTCACTCTCTACTACTCTCTACTACTCTCTCTGTCTACTACTCACTGTCTACTACTCACTCTACTACTCTCTACTCACTCTCTACTACTCACTCTCTAGTACTCTCTCCTACTCTCCACTACTCTACTAATCACTCTCTACTATTCTACTACTCTCTCACTACTACTCACTCTCTACTATTCTCTCTCTACTACTCTCTTCTCTCTCTCTCTACTATTCACTCTCTGCTACTCTCTACTACTCTCTACTATTCTACTACTCACTCTCTACTACTCTCTACTACTCACTCTCTACTATTCACTCTCTACTACTCTCAACTTCTCTACTACTCTCTACTCTCTACTACTCACTCTTTACTACTCACTGTCTACTACTCACTGTCTACTACTCACTGTCTACTACTCACAATCTGCTACTCTCTTCTACTCACTCTACTACTCTCTACTCACTCTCTACTACTCACTCTCCTACTCTCAACTACTCTCTCTCTACTACTCACTCTCTACTACTCACTCTCTACTACTCACTCTCTACTACTCTCTCTCTCTCTACTCTACTACTCTCTCTCTACTAATCTACTACTCACTCTACTACTACTCTCTACTACTCACTCTCTACCACTCTCTCTACTAACTGTCTACTACTCTACTCCTCTACTCCTCTTTACTACTCACTCTCTACTGCTCACTCTCTACTACTCACTGTCTACTACTCTCTACTACTCTCTCTCTACTACTCTCTCTCTACTACCCTCTCTACTACTCTACTACTCTCTACTACTCACTCTACTACTCACTCTCTCCCCTACTCACTCTCAACTTCTCTACTACTCTCTAATTTCTACTACTCTCTCTACTACTGACTCTCTACTACTCACTCTCTACTACTCTCTCTCTCTCTCTACTACTCACTCTCTACTACTCTCTCCTACTCACTGTCTGCTCCTCACTCTCTGCTACTCTCTTCTACTCACTCTCTACTACTCACTCTACTACTCTCTACTCACTCTCTACTACTCTCTACTCTCTACTACTCACTCTCTACTACTCACTCTCTACTACTCTCTTCCACTCTCTACTACTCTCTCTCTACTACTCACTCTCTACTACTCTCTACTACTCTCTCTGCCTACTACTCACTGTCTACTACTCACTCTACTACTCTCTACTCACTCTCTACTACTCTCTCTCTACTACTCACTCTCTACTACTCACTCTCTACTACTCACTCTCTACTACTCACTGTCTACTACTCACTCTCTGCTACTCTCTTCTACTCACTCTCTACTACTCACTCTACTACTCTCTACTCAATCTCTCCTACTCACTCTACTACTCTCTACTCACTCTCTACTACACTCTACTACTCACTCTCTACTACTCACTCCACTACTCACTCTCTACTACTCACTCTCTACTACTCTCTCTCTACTACTACTCTCTCTACTAATCACTCTCTACTACTCTCTCTCTCTACTACTCTACTACTCCTCTACTACTCTACTCCTCTCTCTACTACTTTCTACTACTCTCTCTCTACTACTCACTCTCTACTACTCACTGTCTACTACTCACTCTCTACTACTCTCTTCTACTCACTCTCTACTACTCGCTCTACTACTCTCTACTACTCACTCTACTACTCTCTACTCACTCTCTACTACACTCTACTACTCACTCTCTACTACTCACTCTACTACTCACTCTCTACTACTCTCTCTCTACTACTACACTCTCTACTACTCACTCTCTACTACTCTCTCTCTACTACTCTCTCTCTACTACTCTACTACTCTCTCTCTACTACTCTCCTACTCTCTACTACTCACTCTCTACTACTCACTCTCCTACTCTCTACTACTCGCTCTCTACTACTCACTCTCTACTATTCTCTACTACTCTCTACTACTCTCTCTACTACTCACTCTCTATACTCTCTCTCTACTACTCTACTACTCTCTCTCTACTACTCTACTACTCTCTCTCTACTACTCTACTACTCACTCTACTACTACTCTCTACTACTCACTCTCTACCACTCTCTCTACTAACTGTCTACTACTCTCTACTCCTCTACTCCTCTTTACTACTCACTCTCTACTGCTCACTCTCTACTACTCACTGTCTACTACTCTCTACTACTCTCTCTCTACTACTCACTCTCTACTACTCTACTACTCTCTACTACTCACTCTACTACTCACTCTCTCTACTACTCACTCTCAACTTCTCTACTACTCTCTACTTTCTACTACTCTCTCTACTACTGACTCTCTACTACTCACTCTCTACTACTCTGTCTCTCTCTCTACTACTCACTCTCTACTACTCTCTCCTACTCACTGTCTACTACTCACTCTCTGCTACTCTCTTCTACTCACTCTCTACTACTCACTCTACTACTTTCTACTCACTCTCTACTACTCTCTACTCTCTACTACTCACTCTCTACTACTCTCTTCCACTCTCTACTACTCTCTTCCACTCTCTACTACTCTCTCTCTACTACTCACTCTCTACTACTCTCCACTACTCTCTCTGTCTACTACTCACTGTCTACTACTCACTCTACTACTCTCTACTCACTCTCTACTACTCTCTCTCTACTACTCACTCTCTACTACTCACTCTCTACTACTCACTCTCTACTACTCACTGTCTACTACTCACTCTCTGCTACTCTCTTCTACTCACTCTCTACTACTCACTCTACTACTCTCTACTCACTCTCTACTACTCACTCTCTACTACTCACTCCACTACTCACTCCCTACTACTCACTCTCTACTACTCTCTCTCTACTACTACTCTCTCTACTACTCAATCTCTACTACTCTCTTCTACTCACTCTCTACTACTCGCTCTACTACTCTCTACTACTCACTCTACTACTCTCTACTCACTCTCTACTACACTCTACTACTCACTCTCTACTACTCACTCTACTACTCACTCTCTACTACTCTCTCTCTACTACTACACTCTCTACTACTCACTCTCTACTACTCTCTCTCTACTACTCTCTCTCTACTACTCTACTACTCTCTCTCTACTACTCTCCTACTCTCTACTACTCACTCTCTACTACTCACTCTCCTACTCTCTACTACTCGCTCTCTACTACTCACTCTCTACTATTCTCTACTACTCTCTACTACTATCTCTACTACTCACTCTCTACTACTCACTCTCTACTACTTTCTCTCTACTACTCTACTACTCTCTCTACTACTCTACTACTCTCTCTCTACTACTCTCTCTCTACTACTCTACTACTCACTCTACTACTCACTCTCTACCACTCTCTCTACTACTCTCTACTACTCACTCTCTGCTACTCTCTACTCCTCTACTCCTCTACTCCTCTCTCTACTACTCTCTCTCTACTACTCTCTCTCTACTACTCACTCTCTACTACTCACTCTCTACTCTCTACTACTCTCTCTACTATTCACTCTCCACCGCTGTCTACCTCTCTCTCTGCCTCTCTCTCTACTACTCTCTACCTCTACACCTCTACCTTTACACCTCTACCTCTACGCGCGCACACACACACACACACACACACACACACATATATATATATATATATATATATATATATATATGCATTTATATATATGCATGTGTATATATATGTACACGCAATCCGCCGCAAAATCCATTTCCTCAATTTTGCCTAAAGGACGGTACGGACCCGAATTTTAGTGCTGAAAATGTATTCTTTAACCCTGCACTGCCGTCATGACACGTTTCGGCCCCAGAAAGACCTTGATCACATGACGACATGAGGTGTGACCATTCAATTTAAAGTGCTAGTGCAAATAACATGTGACTACAGGCTCATCATTAGTCAAATAGACATAAAGAAAATACTTTTACTAATGCGATATAACATCACAAATGTACAAAATATTGCTTTTTTGTGCAAATTCGCAAATAAATAAGTTAAAAAAAATGTCTATTATTTTCATAAACACATTAAAATAAATTCAACAATATTGCCATAGATAGTTACACGGCTAATATTCACAATCAATAATATAGATCACTGTGCAAATGCAACAATTTGTTATGTGCAAATGACGCTCAATAAATATATTTTAAAATTCATGCTGTAATTCATCTCCATTAATAGAAGGAACACTATTATCAGCTAAAATTCTTATTAAAATATATTAAGAACGAGTTTTGCATAGAGTGGATATTAATCAATACACGTCAATGCATTTGGGAATCTTGCAAGTCATTAACTCTATGGGCATAAATGTACTGCTGCCCAAGTCCTGTATCTCACCAATCAAGCCCGAGTGGGCTAACTATATATCTGTCCAATACAGATGGCTAGAATGGATTTTGGAGTATGACAACATTCCTTAATTCATGCATCACTCCTAAACTACCAACATACTGAGTGTGTCACCACTGGGCAGTATACATATTTTGCATTAGCATCAATTGTTATGTGCTTCATCCCTATAGCTTTACTTTATCGCCCGCAATAGACAATGAACGTCAGCACATTATATCTTCGAGACCAGTACTTAAGATTAAAAACAGGATAAGTGCATAAGTGCAAAAATTACCATACATCAACATAAGTTATATAAAAAGGAAGGGAAATTATATATACAAAGTGTTATAAAATGCTGAGGAGGTGTTTGACTATTAAAGATATGAGTAATTCTGATGCTACACTGTTTACGAAAAGTACTGCCTTTTACTTCATAAACATGTATATAAGTCATCACTGGAATTAAGCCCATTGGGCACCTTGGTATCTTTTAAAGATCACAGGATACATCCAAGATAGATGAAATGTGGGTTTAATGAAGTAAAGAGAACAAACCCCCAGATGTATCTTCCCAGCTCCACAGCCCAGCCTCACTGAGAAATCCACAATCTAGAATCCCCAGTGAAACTCCGTTGCTAGGAAACTGTAGATTGCATGACAACAAAAATACATCAATGGTCCCCATACATGAAATATAACACATCTCCCTTTTTAAACAATCAACAACAAAGAATATTACTTTTGTCACCAATAATTAAAAGTTCTTTTTTCATTTCCCATAAATCTCATAAAGATTTATTATACACAACCGAAAGAACTTAACAAATTAAAAATGACAAATTCAATCACATAAATAGTCTTCCAATTTCTTGGGTTTATGTTTGACACGCTCACGTAGAGTCCTTTCGGGAACACCATGTGTTTTGATACAATGAGAATTCTTTTCCAACCACAATTTTACTTCTGCCTCATTGCACTTTGTGATTCTCCGCGTATTCCACCACTTACCATCAGATAGCTCTACTAAATTTCCTCTCACATTTATAACTTCCTTTGGTTCAGAAAACTTTGACCCTCCCTTTTTAGTCATGTTCCCAGAACAAGATCTCACAACATCCCCCTTTCCAATAACCACTGCAGCTCGGGATAACTTGTCATTATGTCTTTTCTGGTAAGCCTCTTGATGCCTTTCAACTTCAGCACGCACCTCAGTGATCTTTACACTTTTCTTACCACTTCTTCCCATCCACGCCGGTACAGACATAGTGCTAGGCACTCTTCCCTTGAGTAAGCTAAACGGGTCTCCCCAGTCACCGAATGAGGAGTGGTTCTGTAATTCCAAAGCAAATTTTTTACTTCAGTTTTCCAACTCTTATTAGTGGATAGACACAATTGAATGCAATCCCCCAACACTCGGTTAAAGCGTTCCACTAACCCATTACCCCAGGGATGATATACCGGAGTTCTCAAGTGCTTTATGCCCATTCTACCAAGAAAACCACTGAACTCTTCTGAAGTAAATTGGGGCCCATTGTCCGATAACATCTCCGCAGGACAACCCTCTCTCCTAAACACCTCATCGCAAAATGCAATTACACTACTGGATTTAACCTCTCTAACAAATGCCACTTCAGGCCATTTTGAATAATAATCCATCATGACGATGGCATATCTTTCAGATGGTGACAAACAATCGAATGGACCACAAATGTCTATTCCTAACCTCTCCCATGGTCTATCTGGTAACCTGATAGGAGTTATAGGAGTCTCTTTCAGCACGTGAGATTTATCACTGCATGTACATGACATACATTCTCTTACAAACCTCTCAATATCTCTGTCCATCCCTGGCCACCAAAAATCCATCCTGGCCTTCCTTTTGACAGCTGACATTCCACCGTGACCTTCGTGCAATAGCTCCATCAACCTTGTTCTCAATGCAGATGGAACAACCAATTTATCACACCTTCTTACAATGCCATCAACAACAGACAATTCCTCCCACACATCCTTATAACATTTCACCGATTCGTCTAACTTCCACCCGAAAGACGTAGGTAATTGCTTAACCACCTCCACCATGACTGCATCCGAAGCGATAGCATCAAGCCATTCTTGTTTTGTAATGGCTTGACACACTTCCTCTATGCTAGCCACCATTCATTCCTCATCAATGTTAGAATCCACCTCATCACAAGTTACTGGCAAACGGGATAAGCAATCTGCATAGACATTCCTTACACCCGGCACGTACTTTATTTCAAATGAAAACTCTTGCAGACGATATAACCATTTAGCTATGCGTGGGGTAGCTCTTCCCGCTCCAGACGTAGTAAAAACATCTATCAACGGCTTATGATCCGTGTACAGTTCAAACTTAGTTCCCCACACATAAATCTTAAAGTGTTGTACACCCCACCAACATGCAAGAGCCTCCTTCTCTATGGTGGAATAAGAAGGCTCAGCGCCCTTGAGAGTACGTGAGGCAAAAGCTACTACTCTTTCCTTCCCATTGTTCCTCTGCATCAACACAGCACCCAACCCATATCCACTGGCATCTATCACAATTATTGTTTCATGTTGTGGGTTGAATGAACACAATGCAGTAGCATTAGCCACTGCTTTCTTTATATTCATGAATGCAGATTGACATTCCAAAGACCATACAAAGGGTACACCCTTTTTCATCAAACAACGCAAAGGATGTACAAGATCGGCAAAATGATACACAAATTTGGAATAATATTCGGCTAAGCCAAGAAATGATCTCAATTGTTCCTTATCGCGAGGAGAAGGAGCTTTCTCTAAGTCAGCTACTAAATTTAATTTTGGTTTAATGCCTTCAAATGATATTGTGTGTCCCAAATATTCAACGGTAGGTTGAGCAAACTTACATTTTTGCAGACTAATAGTTAAACCAGCAGATTCCAATTTACTCAAAACTTCTAACAAAGTAGCATCATGTTGACTATTGTCTTTTCCCCATATTAACACATCATCTTGAAACACTAATACATTATCAATGCCCTTCAGTATTGTTTGCATTACTCTCTGGAATACTGCAGACGCCGACGCTAAACCGAAAGGCATTCTTACAAATTGATATACGCCTTCAGGTGTTATGAAAGATGTAAGATGTCTAGATTCTTTCTTTAAACGCACTTGGTGGTATGCGCTGGATAAATCTAACGTGGTAAAACATTTCCCACTAGCAACTGTAGACAGCATCTCGTTAATATGGGGTAGTGGATGTCTGTCTACCCATATACACTCATTCAGATCTCTCAAATCCACACACATACAAATATTTCCGTTGGGCTTGTGCGCTATCACAATGGGACTTAACCATTCTGAAGCCTCTATCGCCTCAATTACACCCTCCTTACACAACCTTTCCAGCTCATATTTCAACTTATCCCTCAAGGCAAGAGGTACCTTACGAACTTTGTTCACTTTGGGTATGGCATCATTTTTTTAAATTATCTGATGTTCGAATTTCTTGAGACATCCCAAACCCTCTTTGAATAAATTTGGAAACTTTCTTGTCCACTTGTTATCCTCTACTCCCGTCAGTAATACTTGTAGTGGATGATTAGGATCAAGGATGATTCCCAAATTTTTCTGCTCCACCCATCCCAATAGACACTTTCCAGTTTCTACAACGTAAACTTTTGCATCCGTCTCCCTTCCCTTGAAGGACATAGAAGCATTAAAATAACCAATGACTGGTAATTTTGTCCCCCAATAACCTTGAGGTTCCACATTCGTTGCCATCAATTCTTTACCATTCATTTCTTTCCACCTTTGCTTGTCTATTAGAGTAAAAGGGGAACAAGAATCAGCCCACATAGCAACATCCACATTGTTTATGCTGATCATGCACTTGGGAGGTACGTACTTATCAAATTTGTCCACATCAAGTGATTTATTATCTTGTGTTTCGTCGTGACCTACCACCATCACTTCTATATCAGAATCAATGTCACTTGCTTTGTCAACAACAGAACGAGTCGAGGCATCATCATTCACTACATTCACCGATTTCCTTATATTATCGAAGTTTTCCCCTTTACAAACCCTGGAGAAATGGGCAATCCTCTTACACTTGTAGCAACGGGTCTTCAAAGCTGGACAATGACTAGCCTCCGCAGTATGTTTGTTACTGCCACACCTATAACATACCCTCCCCTTGCTATCATTCTCTTGTTTCACATATGGTCCCTTCTTATCTTCACTGTTTGTCTTGGAATTCTTTTTAGATGCGTGTACAGCGCATATCTTGCTTATATCTAGATTAGCTTTTGACTTACCATCTGCTAGATCCTTGACGTATTGAGATGTGTTCTCAATGCGTTTAGCAATATCTAAAGACTTATCTAAGGAGGGATCTTTTAGATCTAAAAGTTTTTCTTGGATTTTAGGATTGCTTGTTCTATTAATTAATTGGTCCCTAATGATTTCGTCCCTTAAATCTTTGAATTTGCAGGTGATTGCTAGTCTTCGCAAAGCAACGACATACTGTTCAATTTTCTCACCTTGTTTTTGAACACGCGAGAAAAACTTGTGTCTCTCCACAACAAGACTCAATCTTTTCCCAAAATTCTCAGATAACGCAGACATTGCACATTCATATATATCAAATTGATTATCCTCAGAATCAGAATTATTTTTCTCAGTGTGCTCAGAGAAACTTGGTAAAGTGCTTAGGACTTTCCTGCCCTCAATGCCTAAACTCAATTTTAAAATAGCGAACTTCCTCTTAGGTAAAAACACATCTCCACCTATAGCCTCCAGATAAGTCACAAAAGCCTCCTTCCAGTCCTCCCATTCCATACAAGTGGGACCTGGTTCTTGCAAGAAGGTAGGCGGTGGAGGAGTATTTTGTGTGGCCATTGTTTGGTATAGACTAAAATGTAACTGTATTACAATGTGACTTAAACCATAAAGCAAAGCAATTAACAGAGTTTACCTGATATACATTTACCAATAGTCACCCTCACAACAATAAAAAAAAACCAAAAAGAAATATTATTTATATTTCAATATTTCCTTTTTTTTTTAAGCCAGATACTCAGTAGGATTATCAAAAATCAAAATCCCCGCTTTATTCAAACACTCCCACACTCAGCGCCTGTGCTCGGCTGTTCTTCCAAGTGATTACGATCCTTCGTTGTTTCCTCGTAAAATGGCTTCAGTAACCAAGCAACCTGATGTCACTGATGTCTTCACCAATGGCTGAGTTCGTTCCTTGAGAGCGGCGTGAGTCGATCCTGACTAATCACTGTGCTCGTTGCATCCTTGACGTCAGACGTTGTTTCCCGTTCGAGACAAACAAGTATGGAGGCAGCAATCTTAAGATGCACGCGATATACTCGCTCGTGAGAAGTCTTTTCAAAAGAAGACAACGATGCACGCACTCGTGCTACACGGCAGTTTCTTTGCGCGTTTTGAAAATCAGCCGGTAAGCTGTTCAATCCCAAGTGATTTCCTATGGCGCTTTCCTTATTGTGTAGCCTGAAATTTGCTTTCACCAAACTGCACTCCTCGTTCAGACCTGAGTCCCAGGATTTCGTTTCACACACGGCGCAGGCAGAAACTCGATTGTACCTTAGAGTCTCTCCTCAACCAAGGTTTCGTTTCTCACGCGGTGCAGGCAGAAGCTCAATTGTACTTTAGAGTCTCTCCTCAACCAATAACGAATCCGTTCATCTACGGCTACTTCGCAGAGCTGAATCACACAACGCTGTAGTCTCCCACTATTCTCGAAGAACAAACACACACGTGTGTCCTTTTCTCTCAAAGTTCACGAAAGATTTACTCACAAATGTAGTAGTCCTTTCTTATTGAAGACAGGATACAGCACATGGTTTCCAACGTTGTAAAGATCACTTTATGTAATCCATGTTTCTTAGATACCTTCAATTACAAACTGGGGGTTTTCTTCAGATATTGTTCTTAAAGCTGGATCTCCTGTGTCTTCTTTGGTAGATGATTACCAGATCCCACCCTCGTCGCAATTTTTAAAGATCACAGGATACATCCAAGATAGATGAAATGTAGGTTTAATGAAGTAAAGAGAACAAACCCCCAGATGTATCTTCCCAGCTCCACAGCCCAGCCTCACTGAGGAATCCACAATCTAGAATCCCCAGTGAAACTGCGTTGCTCGGAAACCGTAGATTGCATGACAACAAGAATACATCAATGGTCCCCATACATGAAATATAACAGTATCCAATTCCAGGATGTATTTAGTCTCTAGCTTTCTGAGTAATGCTTCATGATTACCCCCTCGTCTGAGGGGTGGCACAGCGTCAATCACAAAATAACTGAGATGGTCGAGACAGTTATTGTGGACTTCTTTAAAATGTCGAGCAACTGGGTACGCCGCATCACTCTTGTTAATTGCCCTATTGTGCTGGAGTATCCGTTTGTGGACCTGCAACTTGGTGCTACACACATATTGCAGGCCACACGAACACTCAAGCACATACATACATACATATATAAACATATATAAACATCCGCATATCTATACAAATATAAATGCATGCATACATATATGCATGTTATGTACATGAAAGTTTGAAAAACACTAATAAAAGCAAAGCTGAAAAGCCACCTAATTACAAACAGAATTGCTTTAACTTAAACAAGGGCGAGACCTATTGCATTTTCAATGCTGGGTTCTCATGCCTTGCGGATGCACACAGGGGGTCACAACATGTGCCCCACTGTGTGCATGCATAGAAGTTCCAACATGGCATAGACTTTTCAGTCCATGTCATGCTGGAACTTCCTTTGATGTTCCCATTGCGGTGCTGTAACCGGCGCGCAGGGACAGACAGAGAACTAGGTCGTGATAAATGAGGTTTTATTGAATGAGAGCTTCTCTTATGTCTGCTCGTTAGTCTTTCACGAGCAAAGGTGGCGTTATCCGTGGTGGGGCTCGTGGGGCTGCGTCCGCCTGAAAGGTCGTCTACTTCGGTGGGTCTTGCTCCCCAGGTCTTCAGGCTCGGAGGACTCCCCAGGTGCGTGATGGCCCCAAAATAAAGTAAAGACAAGGTACTGTCAGGGAACCGTTTCTTTATCCCCACACTTCCTGAACCCGGGTCCGGGAGTGAGGATTCCCCTATTGGTGCATGCGTGACCCGGCCCTCCCCTTTGGTTCCCTTGACATGCAGTCCGTGAGGTGAGGAAACTGTGCGAGGGGTCGTTTATAACTAAGGAGGATCGGGAGAAACTTAACACAACAGCGGGGAGTTCAACCCCAAGGCCGGATGAGACCCAAGTTAAGGAGGTGCTCGCTCTCTCCTCCCCACCCACCCCGCTACGCGGTCCCGTACCTGTCCTAGCCACGCTCCTCCCCTGGGAACGTGGCTGGGTGCTTCGCGGTGTCCCGGGCCTCCTTGCCGTCCGCAGTCTCTCTCTCCGGTCCGTCGATGCTCTTCCTCGTCCGTTATCCAGGGTCCTTGGTCCAGCCCGCTGATCAGCTCCTCTCTTCCGCTCGGTTCACCTACTCCGTACCTCCGGGAATCGCCGTCTGTCGATTTCCGGATCTCAAGGGTTTTTGACGATCCCTCCTCCGTGACGTCACTTGTGGGCGTGTCTCCCTGTGGAAAGTCGGCCCAGTTAAAGGGCTCCTCACCTTTAATGCGTTTCGCGGTCGATGTATCCGAGTAGGGCACCCAATCTTCCTGTGGTAAGGGAACAAGAGGGGGTGAGAAGGGCACGTGGGACCACCAGTCCTTTCCCCCCAGCCTGGTCTGTCCAGCTTTGTTACACACCTCCCCCCCTGGTTTCTCCCGTTCGCGGAGATGAACGGTTCGGGACAAAAAGTCTGCATTGCCATTGTCTTTCCCTTTTCTCTGCCACACCTCGAACGAGAACGGTTGTAAAGACAAGAACCACCGTAACACCCGTGGATTCTGGCTTTTCTGTCTATACATCCACTTGAGGGGCGCATGGTCCGTATACAGAATGAATGGCTTGCCCTCCAGGTAATATCACAGCTTTTCGACAGCCCACTTAATAGCCAGGCACTCCCTCTCAATCGTTGGATATTTGACCTCTCTGGGGAATAATTTACGGCTTACATATAGGATGGGATGCTCCTGACCGTCAGTCCCTATTTGAGATAACACCGCCCCCACCCCGGATTCGGAAGCGTCGGTGGCTACCAGGAAGGGTTTGTCAAAGTTGGGGGAAATTAGCACCGGTTGTGTTGTGATTGCGGTTTTTAGCTTTTGGAAGGCGTGCACTGCCTCAGTGGTAGGGGATTGGAAGGATCGAGGGGTTCTCTCGCGTTTCAGTAGGTCAGTTAAGGGTGTGGCGGCCTCGGCAAAGTTAGGAATAAACCGTCTGTAATACCCTATTAGTCCTAAAAAACCCCGCAGCTCTTTTTTTGTGGTGGGGAAAGGTGTTGAAACTATCGCCTTGATTTTTTCGGTCTGAGGTGCAATAACCCCATCTCCTAACACATACCCTAGGTATTTTACCCGCTGACAGGCAGCTTTTGATTTCTTCGCATTTATATGCAGTCCGGCCTGTTTTAGGGCTTTGAGGATGATGGTTAGATGACGGAGATGTTCCGCTCAGGTCCTACTGTATACCACAATATCGTCTAGATAAGCCGAGCTAAAGGTGGGAAAAGCCTGTAGGATGGAGTTCATCAGTCTTTGAAACGTAGCTGGGGCCCCGTGGAGTCCGAATGGTAGGACGGTAAACTCAAACAAGCCCTGATCGGTAGCAAAAGCGGTCTTTTTGCGGTCTGTTTCCCTCAGGGGCACCTGCCAGTAGCCTTTTGTTAAATCGAACGTTGTGATGTAGGCTGCGTCGCCTATTTTCTCGATCAACTCGTCTACTCGTGGTATGGGATAGGCGTCGAAGGTGGAAATCTCGTTAAGGGCCCTAAAATCCATACAAAAGCGAGTAGAGCCATCCGGCTTGGGGATCATAACGATGGGGGACCTCTAGTCACTCTTGGAGGGTCTTATCACCCCCAATTTCAGCATCTCCTCCACTTCTCTTTGGATCGCCTCTCTCCTGGCGGCCGGTACCCGATAGGCTTTTTGTCGAACCAGTTGGCCGGGCCCGGTTTCTATTTTATGTTCGACAAGAGGAGTTCTTCTGGGTCTGTCCGAAAATATCTCCGCAAAGGGCTGCAGGGTATCCTTCAACTCGGCTCTCTGGGCCTCAGGGAGCTCGGGATTGATGCATAAGCTCTCCATCGTTGAGAAGGGTGGATTACCGGTGGGGACCAAAACGTGGGCCTCTTTTGGTGGTGATCCAAACCATTTCTTTAGTAGGTTGATGTGATAACTCTGTTGTTTGGATGGGTTATCTGGATCTCATAGGTGGTTTCGCCTATGGTCTCCTTCACCTGATACGGTCCCTGCCACTCAATTTTAAACTTGCTGGAAGATGACGGAAGAAGTACGAGGGCCCAGTCCCCGACTTGTAATCGTCGGAGCCTCTTCCCTTTATCGTAGTGTCTCTTCTGTTTGTCTTGGCTTCTTTCCAGATTGCTGTGGGCTAAAGTGCGTAATTTGCCTATTTTCGACTTCAGCCGTTGGGTATACTCCAACAGGGAGCAGTGGTCCTGTCTTTCTTCAGTTTCCCACGCGTCCTTGGTCATCTCCAGCAATGATCGGGGTTGTCGCCCATACAGTAATTCAAACGATGAACACCCCAGATTGCTCTGGACTTGGGCCCGTAGAACATACAACGCCAAGGGAAGTAACCGGTCCCACTCTCGTCCCTCTACTGTGAGCATTTTCTTTAGGGTATTCTTCAGGGTGCTGTTGTATCGTTCCACGAGCCCGTCCGTCTGGGGGTGTTACACGGAGGTACGTAGTTGGTGGATGTCCAGAGTGCGACAGACTTCTCTCATCAACCGTGAAGTGAAGGGAATCCCCTGATCGGTTACCACCTCCTATTGAAACCCGACCCGGGAAAATAGTTCAATCATCTTCTCAGCCAGATTCTTGGTGTTGGGAGTTTTTAGAGGGAAAGCTTCCACAAATCGGGTAGCGTAGTCCACCACCACCAGGGCATTTACGTTCCCCTTTTGGGTTCGGGGCAAGGGTCCGATAAGGTCCATGTCTACTCTCTCAAATGGGACTCCTATTATTGGCATCGGCTTGAGGGGGGCAGCCGGGGGTTTATAGGCACTCTTCTTTTGGCAAGTTTCACAGGATTGGCAATATTTTTCAATATCCTTATATATTCCGGGCCAATAAAAGCAGCGTAGAATACCACCACCGGTCTTCTCTTTGCCGGTATGCCCTGCTGTCAAATGGGAGTGTGCAAAAAATAGGACTTGGTCCCTGAAGGGCTGGGGTACTACCAGCTGGGGCGCCATACCCTCTTTTCCCTCTCGGTATAAAAGGTCGTTATTTATCCGAAACCTGGGGTATCTATTGCCTACAGGGGTCGGGTTCTGGTGAGCGTCTTCCCAGGCATTGCATAAAGTGCGGTCATTGGCCTGGGCAAATCTGAAGTTCCTATCAGTAATCCAAGGGTCGGGGCTGACTAGGGCCGGGGTCGGCTGGGGAGCATGTTGAACACCCACCCTCAACTCTTTCCTGAACAGGGATAAAAAGTCGGGATTGTCAACCCCTAGAATCACTTACTCGGGTAGGGTATCCACCACCCCCACTCTTACTAGGTACGAATCCTGGGAAGGACAGGTTATCTGCACTTGGGCCAGAGGATAGGGTTTCACGTCCCCGTGGATACACCGTATGTGAACTATTTGTCGGGGAAGGTACTGAGGGGGATTGACTAGGGATTTCCTCACTACAGATTGCCTGCACCCGGAGTCTAATAGGGCTTTTACCATTTTGCCATTCATTTGTACACGTACATAGTATGAGGTGCCTAGTTCCGCCGAATACAGGACCACCGAAGGGAGATACCCGACGTCCATTGGCTCCTCCGTTCTTCTCCGGGGACATAGGCGGGCAATATGTCCCCATTCCCCACAGTCATAACATTGCGGTCCTCTCATCGACGGGAGGTCCACTCGTCCAGGTTTGGGGCGCATGATCTCTGGTGGCCCTTTCCCTTTCTTTTCCGGCCGTATCCTTGTGATCGCCTTGGAGGGAGGTTTTTCAGGCTCCCCTGTTCCGTAGCGTGGTTGGGCTCTAGCAAAGTTGGTGGCCATCTCTATGGTCTGGGCCACTGATAGGTTTGAGTGTTGCTTTAACCATCGCTGGGACCCATAGGGCAGCGCCTCCATAAACTGTTCCAGGTAGATTCGGGACATTATCTCTTCCTTTGTGCTGCTGTCCGGTTTTAACCATTTGTCTGCTGCGGTTTTTAATCGAAAGTATAAAGCCTTTGGGTTTTCCCCTGTGACGCCTCTCTCCTTTCGAAATCTTACTCTGTATGCTTCGGCATCTAGTCCAAGGTGTTCTAATATAATGTCTTTAATGAGTGGATAGGGGGTGGTCCCCACAGGATTGGCCACTTGGTACGCCGACTGAGCTTGTCCGGTCAATAGCGGGGCCAGGAAGAAAGGCCATTTCTCTTCAGGCCAGCCACAGGCTCTTGCCGCCCTTTCGAAATTAGTTAGAAATGCATCTGGGTCTTCCCCGGTTATGTATTTCTGCAGGGCTATCCCCGTGGGATGTAGGACGTGAGTTCTTCTTTCTGTGGGCATCGGGACGCCAGGCGTCGTCGGGTCTTTTTGCAGGGATTCGATGTGGGCCGTCAGCGATTTTTTAAACTGCTCACGGTCGGCGTGGGCGGAGGTTATTTGTTGTTCGATTGCCCAGCCTAGCTTCTCCTGTCCCTGAATCAGATGCTGGATGAGGGCCTCCATCTCGTTGCAGACAGAGTAGGATGACAATCCCACTTCTGACACCAGTTGTAACCGGCGCGCAGGGACAGACAGAGAACTAGGTCGTGATAAATGAGGTTTTATTGAATGAGAGCGTCTCTTATGTCTGCTCGTTAGTCTTTCACGAGCAAAGGTGGCGTTATCCGTGGTGGGGCTCGTGGGGCTGCTTCCGCCTGGTAGGTCGTCTACTTCGGTGGGTCTTGCTCCCCAGGTCTTCAGGCTTGGAGGACTCCCCAGGTGCGTGATGGCCCCAAAATAAAGTAAAGACAAGGTACTGTCAGGGAACTGTTTCTTTATCCCCACACTTCCTGAACCCGGGACCGGGAGGGAGGATTCCCCTATTAGTGCATGTGTGACCCGGCCCTCCCCTTTCGTTCCCTTGACATGCAGTCCGTGAGGTGAGGAAACTGTGCGAGGGGTCGTTTATAACTAAGGAGGATCGTGAGAAACTTAACACAACAGCGGGGAGTTCAGCCCCAAGGCCGGATGAGACCCAAGTTAAGTAGGTGCTCGCTCTCTCCTCCCCACCCACTCCACTATGCGGTCCCGTACCTGTCCTAGCCACGCTCCTCCCCTGGGAACGTGGCTAGGCGCTTCGCGGTGTCCCGGGCCTCCTTGCCGTCCGCAGTCTCTCTCTCCGGTCCGTCGATGCTCTTCCTCGTCCGTTATCCAGGGTCCTTGGTCCAGCCCGCTGATCAGCTCCTCTCTTCCGCTCGGTTCACCTACTCCGTACCTCCGGGAATCACCGTCCGTCGATTTCCGGATCTCGAGGGTTTTTGACGATCCCTCCTCCGTGACGTCACTTGTGGACGTGTCTCCCTGTGGAAAGTCGGCCCAGTTAAAGGGCTCCTCACCTTCAATGCGGGTCGCGGTCGAGGTATCCGAGTAGGGCACCCAATCTTCCTGTGGTAAGGGAACAAGAGGGGGTGAGAAGGGCACGTAGGACCACCAGTCCTTTTCCCCCAGCCTGGTCTGTCCAGCTCTGTTACAGGTGCCTATTTTATAGGCACCTCCGTGGGAACAGCAAAGGAAATGCCCGCCAATGACAGAAAAAATCATTATAGGGTTGGCGGTTGTTGTATATGTATTCTTTAATAAAATTTGTTGAGGTATTAGAATGTATTGTTATGTTGCAACAGTGATGGAATGTATTGCCATGTTGCCAGGTGATGTTGATATTCCAGCCAGTACTGTTGCTGCTGCTGGAAGAGACACACCTGTTTCCTGTACGTGGAATTAAGGACGCTTAATACATAAGTATTCCTGCCTGATTTATACTACAATTTGTGGCGACGAGCTGGAGGAAAAGAACCTGACTTCGACCTCAGCATTTAATTGACAGAGGAGGCAATTTAAGGAATCATTGTCCGATAGACCTACAATTGACTTTAAACACTGACGAAAAGAAGCGAACTAATGAAATCATATGTAAGGTAAAACCTCTTTTAATAAGGAATATTTTTTTTTTAACTTACTCAGCGTGGTATTATCGATCCGCTGTATTCGTTGTACCGTTGAGAGGGTCCTGAATCTTTTAACGGAGTGCAGGATTCGGACGGCTCACGCATGACTGGCATTCTCATGTCATATGCAGTGACGCGAGTCGTCTTGAACGTGCGCTGAACACGGGAATGTTCGAAGTACTTGTGCATGCAATGTAATGGCTGACGAAGTCACGCAGCGTGACCCGTAACGGGGGCCAAGTTACTTCACAAGTCTTTTTCAGTTTCACGCTTTGCACTGCTAATTCATAAGGAGAAGAAGGAAATTAAAGAATTGACTACGTTAACACAGGAAACAGGTGGGAAGTTTCTACAAATTATTACTAATTAATTTACTGAGACATATTTTATTTTTAAGTGAAATTTATATAAAGAAAATAAATTTAATTACTTGGAAAGACATTCTGCTACAACTTCAAAGTAATTTAATATAATGGCTCAACAAAGTTTTACCATCAATCCGCCTCACAATTTTTGGGTTGCTGGTCATGAACCAACAATGAAGTGGTCAGGTTGGAAAGAATACTTTGAAAATTATATCGCAGCAATAGATGAAAATAAAAAAATGTCTGCAGATCAGAAGAAAATAATTCTTCTACTCTCATTAGGACCAATAGGTTTAAAGACATATAACAGAATGCCAAAAAGTGTGGTTGCTGGTGACTCAAATGCATTTTTAGTAGCCTTACAAGACCTTGATAAATATTTTACACCTAAAGTTTGCATTAGCATCACCAGATACAACATTTTCCAACGTAAACAACTCTAAGGGGAAGCAGTTGATGACTATATTGCTGAACTTAAAAAACTTGCCATAGATTGAAAATTTGAAACTAACCACGACGATTTTATAAGAGACCAACTAGTGATGCATAATAATAACAATACTATTCAAGATTGTTTGTGGATAAATGGAGATTCACATCTAGAAGAGGTAGTTAATATAGTGAGGAAAGCAGAAATGTCAGGAAGATGTGCAACAGAATTGCAACATCCTGAGAAGGAGGATTCATGTGTGGGCAAAGTCAGTAGTCAGAAATTTGAGTATAAAAAGAAAATTGAGCAAAAAGGGAAATCAAATAACACAGATTGGAAAACTGAGGGCCCGATTCACAGAACTAACTTAAGACAAAATCCTAAACTTACTACCATTATCGTATTCACAGAAGGCACTTACTCATTTTGGTATTCACAGAAGACACTTACTCACTTCGGCATTCACAGAAGTTAGCAGTCCTAACTTTAGGACTCCTAAATGCCTTCTGTGAATACCGAAAGTCTTAAAATTAGGATTTTTCTCAGTTTAGGAGTCCTAAAGTTAGGACTGCTAACTTCACTACTACTAAACTGAGAAAAATCCTAATTTTAAGGCTTTCGGTATTCACAGAAGGCATTTAGGAGTCCTAAAGTTAGGAGTCCTAACTTTACTACTACTAAATTGAGAAAAATCCTTATTTTAAGACTTTCGGTATTCACAGAAGGCATTTAGGAGTCCTAAAATTAGGAGTCCTAACTATACTACTACTAAACTGAGAAAAATCCTAATTTTAAGGCTTTCGGTATTAACAGAAGCCATTTAGGAGTCCTAAAGTTAGGAGTCCTAACTTTACTACTACTAAATTAACAAAAATCCTAATTTTAAGACTTTCGGTATTCACAGAAGGCATTTAGGAGTCCTAAAGTTAGGAGTCCTAACTATACTACTAATATGTCCATTGGCGGAGTCTGAATAAAGATTTATGCAGATTCTGGTTCACCTTTTACCATCGTGAATGAAGAAGTGTGGAGGAATACATTTAAAGAGAAAATCAGAGAATTTTTATCGCCTCCTGATATTAATCCGGAAAGCTTTACCGGCGAAAAAATAGACATCATCGGTTACAGATTGTTATCTTTTGCATTTAAAGGCAGACGTGCAAGAGGAAAATTGTATGTAGTCAAGAATCGACCATTAGTTTTAGGCTGGCATGACCAAAGGAACTTGCACATTATTCTACACCCTAATAGTGTCGATCAAGTGCTACTAATGGACGAAGGCATTTTCATGGGCAAAGAGTTGGAAAATAAATTCCCGAATGTTTTTAAAGAACAATTAGGTGCACTAGAGGGTTTTGAACATGAAATTGTTCTTAAACAAGACGCTAACCCAAAAATACACAAGATGAGGATGGTACCTATTATTATACGAGATGATGTTTCAAAGGAACTGAAGAGATTGAGAAACATGGATGTAATTGAACCAGTAGAGAGTTCAGACTGGATTTCTCCGGTTGTGGTAGCCCGACGGAGCAACGGAAAAATACATTTATGTGTTGACTTACGCTATGTAAATAATAATATACTTGTTGACCGCTTTCTTTTGCCTAAAATAACAGAAATGGTTTCTTCCCTTAAAGGTGGTTCATGGTTTTCAACCATAGACCTTTCAAATGCATACCACCAGATTATATTATCAGAAGAGTCCAGGAAAATCACAGCTTTTATTACACCTTTCGGATGCTTCCAATACAAACGTATGCCATTTGGTTTGGCTTCGGCTGCAGCCGTATTCCAAAGACATGCATAATTTATTTGTCAAGGAAAATGGTGTGCTATTTTTCCATGACGACATTTTAATTTTTGGAAATGATAAATGTCAGCATGGTGAGAGGTTACACAATGTATTAGCTATCTTGAATAGAAATGGTTTAACAGTTGAAATGAGCAAGTGCAAATTTGTAGAAAGAAATGTGTCATATCTGGGCCATATTATAAGTGAGGAAGGTGTTAAGCCCAAACCAGCTTTAATTGATGCCATTGCAAGTGCTCCATCACCCACTAGTAAGGATGAGGTTAGATCCTTCCTGGGAATGGCGGAATACTGTGCAAAATTTACTCAAAGTTTTGCTGGAAAAGTCTTCAACATTAGACAACTTCTTAAAAAACATGCAACATTTTGTTGGGATTCTCTATGTGAGGAAGAGTTCCAATACATTAAAGAGTTTTTAGGGAAAGTGCCACATTTAAAAAGTTTTGACCCTAATTTAGATTCCTATATTACTGTAGATGCGAGTAATAAAGGTCTAGGAGCGGTTCTTTCTCAAAAGGATACTCAAGGAAAGGAAAATATCATTTTATTTGCATCTAGATCCATTTCACCCACTGAGGAAAATACCCTATAATAGAAAGAGAAGCCTTAGCTTGTGCTTGGGCACTTGACCATTTTAGAGCATTTATTTGGGGCAAACCTGTAGTGGTTCACAGTGACCACAAGCCACTGATCAAATTACTCTCCACAGAAGGCATTTCATCTGCATCGTCTAGATTAGCAAGAATGTCTATGAGGATGAAAGATTATATATATAAAATGGTTTATGTCCCAGGCAAAGATAATTTAATTGCCGATTGATTATCAGGGTTACCAAATCCATTAGAGACATGCGAAGATGACACATGGAGTGATTATAAAGTTGCATTAGTACATGATTCTGGTATCTCTGCATCAGAACATAAAAATTGGATTGAGAAATACTTATTAGACAAGGTTTTATGAGAAGTTATTAAGTACATGTCGGAAGGGTGGCCTAAAAAAAGAGTTTCTGTCAAAAGATTGTAAAGCCTTTTGAGCGGTTAGATCGGAACTTTCTATAGAAAATAATATAGTTTACAGAATCAATCAATCAATCAATCAGAGCATTTGTAAAGTGCACTACTTACCCGTGAGGGTCTCAAGGCGCTGGGGGGAGGGGGTGGATGCTGCTACTGCTCGAATAGCCAGGTCTTGAGGAGCCTCCTGAAGGTTAGCAGGTCCTGGGTCTGCCGTAGGAGGATGGGGAGAGTGTTCCAGGTCTTGGCGGCGAGGAGGGAGAACGATCTGCCGCCGGAGCTCACTCTTCGGATCCGGGGGACTGTGGCGAGGTCGGCAGAGCGGATCTGGTGGTTGGGGGTGTAGAAGCTGAGTCGTCTGTTGAGGTATGCCGGTCCGGTGTTGTGGAGTGCCTTGTGTGCGTGGGTGAGGAGCTTGAAGGTGATCCTCTTGTTGACGGGAGCCAGTGCAGGTCTCTCAGGAGGGGTGTGATGTGGCTGCGGCGAGGGATGTCGAGGATCAGGCGTGCAGAGGCGTTTTGGATGCGTTGAAGTCGTTTCAGGCATATGGCCGAGGCTCCTGCATAGAGGGCGTTTCCGTAGTCCAACCTGCTGCTGACGAGGGCCTGCGTGACCGTTCTTCTTGTTTCGGTGGGGATCCACCCGTAGATCTTGCGGAGCATGCGGAGGGTGTTGAAGCAGGAGGATGAGACGGCGTTGACCTGCTTCGTCATGGAGAGAGTAGAGTCGAGAATGAACCCTAGGTTGCGTGCATGGTCGGTGGGTGTTGGAGCTGTTCCCAGTGCGGTCGGCCACCAGGAGTCGTCCGAGGCCAAGGAGGTGGAGCCGAGGATGAGGACCTCCATCTTGTCTGAGTTTAGCTTCAGTCGGCTGTTCTTCATCCACTCAGCGACTGCTTTCATTCCTTCGTGGAGGTTGGTTTTGGCGGTGAGGGGGTCCTTGGTGAGGGAGAGGATCAGCTGGGTGTCGTCGGCGTAGGAGATGTTGAGGTCGTGCAGTCGGGCGACGTGGGCGAGTGGTGCCATGTAGATGTTGAACAATGTCGGGCTGAGGGATGAGCCCTGGGGTATGCCGCAGATGATCTTGGTGGCTTCGGAGCGGAAAGGGGGGATGCGGATGCTCTGGGTTCTGCCGGAGAGGAAGGAGGTGGTCCAGTCCAGAGCCTTGTCTTGGATCCCAGCGTCATGGAGGCGTGTGCGTAGGGTGCGGTGGCAGACAGTGTTAAAGGCGGCTGACAGGTCCAGGAGGATGAGGGCCATGGTTTCTCAGTTGTGCAGCAGGGCCCTGATGTCATCGGTGCTGTGGTTGCTGCGGAACCCGGACTGGGACGGGTCCAGGATGCTGTTCTCCTCGAGGTAGCGCGTCAATTGTCTGTTGACGGTCTTGTCGATGCACTTCGACGGGAACGGGAGCAGGGAGATGGGCCGGAAGTTCTTGAGGTCCTTGGGGTCAGCCGTGGGTTTTTTGAGTAAGGCGTTGATCTCGGTGTGCTTCCAGCTCTCCAGGAAGGTCGTTGTCTCGAAGGAGCTGTGGATGGATTTCCGGAGATGCGGTGCGATGGTGGTGCTGGCTTTGTTGAAGATGTGGTGGGGGCATGGGTCTGACGGAGATCCGGAGTGGATGCCGTTCATAATTTGGATGGTGTAGTCGTTGTTTATGTTGGTCCAGGAGAGCAGGGGGTTTGTGCGGACGGTGGCCGTGTGGACGGAGATTTTAGTGGTTGTCGGGGTGGCCGTGACGTTGAAGCTGTCGTGGATGTCGGCGATCTTGCGATGGAAGAAGGTGGCAAGTGAGTTGCACAGGTCTTACGAAGGTGGGATGTCATTGATGTTGGAGCTGGGGGTTGGAGAGTTCCTTCACGATGTTGAAGAGCTCTTTGCTGTTGTGTGCGTTGTTGTCTAGGTGGTCTTTGAAAGAGGACCTTTTGGTGGATCTGATGAGGAGATGGTGTCTGCGGGTGGCGTTCTTGTGGGCTGCGTGGCTGTCCGGTGTCTGTTCATGGTGCCATGTCTTCTCTAGCTTTCGGCAGGTTTGCTCGGAGGCCTGGAGGTCTTCAGTGAACCAGCTGGCTTTCTTGCTGGTGTGTCTGTTGGAGGGTTTCTTGATCGGGGCGAGGTTGTTGGTGCAGTCGTCGATCCATTGCCTGAGGTTGCGGGCGGCGGAGTCAGGGTCATTGGGGTCGGTGGGTGGGCTCCAGGCAAGGGTGGTGGTTAGCTGGTCTTCGGTGACTTTGCTCCAGCAGCGGCGGGGGATCTGTTGGGTGCGGTGGTGAGTGGTGGGTTTCCGGAAGGTGAAGTGGATGCAGCGATGGTCGGTCCCGTGGAGTTCGGTGGTGTGATTGAAGGAGATGTAGGAGCTTGCGGAGAAGATGGGGTCAAGCATGTGGCCGGCGGAGTGGGTGGGTGTTGTGACGAGTTGTCTGAGTCCGAGGTTGGCGAGGTTGTCGATCAGGGTGGTGGAGTTGCGGTCATTGTTGTTCTCGAGGTGGAAGTTTAGGTCCCCGAGAAGGATGTAGTCTGTGGAGGCGAGGGCGTGTGTACTGACGAAGTCGGCGATGGAGTCGCTGAACTGTGGTCAGGGTCCGAGGGGTCTGTAGATGAGGGTTCCTCTGAGGGTGGTGTTGGGATCAGTGTGGATCTGGAAGTGCAGGTTTTCGGCGGTGCTGAGGGTGTCGTCGGTGTTGGTCGAGACTCTGAGAGTGTTTCTGTGGACGATGGCGATTTCTCCTCCTACTCCATTTGGTGCGGTCCCTGCGGGTGATCTTGTAGCCATCCGGGATGCTATGGCGTTGTCGGGTGCCGAGGAGGGGTTCAGCCAGGTCTCCGTCAGGAAGGCGACGTCTGGGGAGGTTGAGTCGAGTAGGTCTTAGAGTTCAACGGCGTGTTTGCGGGCGGAGCGGGTGTTGAGAAGAATGCATCTGAGGTAGTTGCATTCTTTCCCGGTGGGTGGATTTGCAGATCGGGTACTGGTGAAGCTGCAGTTCCGGCAGGAGGTTGTAAAGTTATTCCACCTGAGGGCATGAGGAATTGGGTTTTAAGTTTATGCCATGAAGGACATTTTGGGATGGTAAGAATAAAGACTATAGTAAAAGAATCATTTTGGTGTCCTTCTTTAGATAAAGCAGTTGAAAAGTTTTTAGACAACTGAGTTGTGTGTTCTGTGGCAGATAAAACTTTCCACACATTGAGACCTCCCATGTCTATAGGGGAAATTCAAAATCAACCTTGGGAAATGTTTGCAATAGATATTATGGGTCCAGTTGGTGAGTTACATGAGTACATTATTGTCTTAATGGATTTATTCACCAAATGGCCTATTATTGATATTGTGTGTAAAGCAGATACAGACACTGTTTTAGAATTTTTAGACAGTATCTTTTTGTCTGAGGGTATTCCTATCACTCTGTTAAGTGATAATGGAGTACAATTCATGTCTTCATCAGCTAAAACATATTTTTCTAGAATTGGTTTGAAACATAAAACCACAGCACTGTATGATCCAAGTGGAAACGGTACAGTTGAAAGATTCAACAGAGTGTTAAAAGGAGCTATTCAGGTTGCAATTTCAGAAGGAACTGATTGGAAATTTGCTGCAAAAAAAGCTGTGAGGTAGATCTCCTAGATGTAAATTTAACCCAAAGAGGTTAAGTGAAAGTACTGTTTTAGAATGGTCTCCTGATGTTGTGAAGGAAAAACTTGTAGAAAATCAAAAAAGAAGCAAAAAATATTATGATGCACACAATAATGTGAAAATGGTTCATGTAAAAGTTGGTGATTGGATAAGAATCCAAAAACCTATAATAGTTAAAAAAGGTGCTAGCAAATTTTAAGAACCAGAAAGAGTAATTGAAGTTCTTAAGAATGCAGTTCGTTTAGCAAATGGTAAAGTATGGAATCTGAAAAGGGTTGTGCTATGTAAAAAAAGCCAATTGAGAGTGAAAAGTAAAAGTAAATCAGTTACTGATCCTCTTTGGTCTACTGATATTGGCGGACCTAGTTGCCAGAATTTTGACTCACCTACTGAACATAACTTTGAAAGTAAGAGAGCTGAGATGGTGGATGGGAGGGGAGGAAGAAAAAGAAATGTACCAACATGGTTGTAGGATTTCGTTGTTGGATAATATGAGACTGTAAATACATTTTTATTTTATTTTTTTCTTTCGCTTTTTCCCCCTCTCTCTTTAGGGAAGAGTGGGGGTAAGTTACATATTATTCCTTATACTTCTGTTATTTTTATTATAATGAGGGTGATGTGTTGTATATGTATTCTTTAATAGAATTTGTTGCGGTATTAGAATGTATTGTTCTTTTTTTTTTTTTTTTTTTGTCCTCATTTAACCAAAATATGCTTCAACTCATAGAGAGGTTTCTCTGACCCAATTTTAGAACGTTTTGAAGGCGAATTTTTACCGGTCTGGTCATGCCCCGATGGGAGGAAAGGATACCTTGTAACTCCAGATCCGAACCTTCAAATACTCACATGGGCCTCAACCTTTGTCTTGAGAGTTTAATAGAGCCACAATTCCCTCCTCAGGGAGAATTATTATTATTTTTTTTTCCTTCCCTAGTGTTTTTTGTGGGGCATATTTTTAATCATTGGACCCAAAGATCACAACCAAGAACAGATAACATGAAAATACAATAAAATTAGAGTAAAGTAAAAAAAAAAAAAAAAAAAAAAAGGAACTTTATATATAACTAGCTCCTGTCTCCACCCATTTATCCCAGATTTCCCAATATTTTGTTTTTTTTGTACTTTTACCAGCTTGGTCTAGAGAAGATACCCTCTGAATGGAATGAATCCATTCTTCCTTCGTGGGGGGCAGGACAAAATCCATTTAATACAAAGCTCCCTTCGGGCTAGTAGGATCAAAGTAAAAAACAAAGCTTGATGACTTTTTGTTAATACCCCTCCAACTAGTTCCCTTGGGAGTAGCCCAAAAATAACCGACATAGCTGTTAATTTTATATCCGAACCCATAATGTCTGATATGATCTTACCCACATTATTCCAAAAGATGTGTATTACCGGGCAGCTCCAGAACATGTGGACCTCGTTTGCCCTATCTTCTCCACACTTAGGGCATTTCTTGATTTCACGGCTTCTCATTTTCGATAATCTCTGAGGGATCCAATAAGCCTTATGGACTGTGAAAAGATGATTCTTTTTTAAGGGGGCAGCATTTATACAAGACCATAAAGAAGACATAGATACTTGCCTAATATTTTCGAGATCTTCATCCGGTAGGTCATTCCTCCATGTCTCCATAGATAAGACCTGCCCCTCTTCCCCATTTTGGACAAGTAGCCAGTACCATTCTGCCACTTCTTTTACTTGTTTTTGTCGAGAGGATATCTTTAAAACCAAGTTCGAATTTCCTTCCAATTCTTTTCTAGAGGATTTTGTCCAGCTTAACAGTTGATAATATTTAAACTTTGATATCTGATCTTCGCAGATTAGAGATATATGGGACCAGGATATAAGTTCCGCCTCAGATAAAAGTTGACCCCAGGTATTAATTCCACATCTCTTCAAAGGTGTTGCAAGAGCATCCTCCAGACACAAAGGCGTCCCCGGAGAGTCCCAAACTGGTGTACTATCATTATAATAAGGAATTTTTTAAAGGCGGCTCACCTGGGACCAAAGCTTTACTGCAGATAGCAGAATCTTCAATTTAACTTTTTTTTTAAATTTTGGATGACCAAATTTTAGCAGGAAGCATCCAGCTTGTTGGGAGAGATCAAATGTAAGCGCCTTATAGAGAGGTGAGAACATAGAACTTTCAATCATCAAATTTTTTAACTGGAACGCTCACAAATATAGATATAAGTCAGGGGTTGCAATACCTCCATATTCTTTTTTTTTTCTCAGTTTTTTCAGGGCTATTCTTGGGCCTTTATTTCCCCATATGAAGCTCGAAAAAAGCCCTTGTACCTTCCTAAACCAGGCTCTTGGGAACTCTAAGGGAATGGTATTAAATAGGAATGTATATTGAGGGAGGATTGACATTTTTAATAAATTAGATTTGCCCAAAAAGGAGATAGGCAGCGCTCCCCAAGTTTGTAATTGGGAGCTTACTTTTTTTGTCACTTTTTCAAAGTTTATCTGTGCAATTTTATCAATATTTTGAGCTATCTGTATTCCTAGATACCTTATTTCTTTTTTCGTGTAGATACTTTTGAAATTTGTGTTCCATTTCATTAATTCTGTCTTTTGTTGATTAAGTAAATATCCTGAAACCCTACCAAAATGTTCTAATTCAGACCAAATTCCTGTGTATGACGTTTCTAGGTCACCTGAAAAGATAATAAGGTCATCCGCATATAGACCGATTTTTTTCTCCCATCCATTACATCTAAATGGAATAATATTCTGGCTAGTTCTCAACTTATGTGCCAGTGGTTCCATATACTTATTAAAAAGTAACGGGGAGAGAGGGCAGCCTTGTCTAGTCCCTCTTCCAATCTGTATGGATCTAGTTAGTTTCCCATTCACCAGAATTTTTGCTGAGGGTTTTTTATAGATGGCTTTAACTGCTGTCATACATGTTTCACCCAGCTCAAAACGTTGTATCACTTTAAACAAGAATGTCCAATTGACCCGATCGAAAGCTTTGGCAGCGTCAAAAGTTATTACTGCCAAAGAGGTCTTGTATGTTTGGGCCATATCTATAGCTCCGATAAGGTCCTGTACTAATTCACTAAGCTGTCTCCCTTTCATGAAGCCCTTTTGATCTGGGTGTATGATCAAACCCATCACTTTATTTAAGCGTTTGGTGATAATCTGTGTGTAGATTTTGTGATCACAATTTAGGAGGGAGATAGGCCTATATGACTCGCATATTCGTGGGTTTTTGTTTGGTTTTAACAGGATTGTGATAGTCGCCTCTTCCCATGACACGGGGGGGGGTATTACCCTTTGAAAAGCAAGAGTTGAATAGTTGAGAAAGAATAGGTGTCAGTTCTTCTTTTAGTAAACTGTACATCTCATTCGGAATGGAATCCAGGCCTGCCGCTTTACCCTTTTTTAGAAAACTAATGGCCATTAGTTTTCTAAAAAAATTAGAATGTATTGTTATGTTGCCACAGTGGTGGAATGTTTTGCCATGTTGCCAGGTGATGTTGATATTCCAGCCAGTACTATTGCTGCTGCTGGATGAGACACACCTGTTTCCTGTACGTGGAATTAAAGAAGCTTAATATATAAGTATTCCTGCCTGATTTATACTACAGCGGTCCTCATGCGGGTTGGTGGGTGTGGAAGAACTGTACTTGTAATTGGACCCTTAGTGTTCTGACCTGTTGCTTCTTTTCTGTAAAAATTTCACTGTGAGGCTGTAAGGTGCAGCCATGCCTATGCTCCCACTCTGTGTGTTAGGCCGCTCACTCTGTGTGCCCGTAAGGTGCAGTGATGCCTGTGCCTCTGCTGGTGCATTATTCCACTAACCATACTGGCCTTTCAAATACAGCCATGTGTGAATTCCACATGTGGGACATGCAGATTATTGTGTCATGCATACATGATGCCAACAGTATGTTGCATTCCAGATGTAATCATGCATGCACTCTCACAGATAAGAGATATGACACTCACTGTGTGTGTCTGCAAGCTGCAGTAATGCCTGTACCCTCAAAAGTGTTACATGCCTCCCACTGCATACTCCTGCAAGCTATACCCACACCTGCACTCCTGCAGGTGGGCCAAGTAGTTCACTGTCAAGTTGACAGCACACAAGCAACCACAGGGAGCTAGCTGCATGTAAGGTACACTCATAAGTGCTTTTCCTCCTGCGGAGCATACGGCCTACAGGGTCAAGCCTACAGGGTGCCCACCGTGAGCTACATGTAAGTCATGAAAAATGAAAAACACTAGAGAACACATACACTTAAAATACACAAGAAGGAATAGTTTCTTACCTGTAATCCTAGTTTTCTGTCAGGGGAATCTCTGTTGAAATCATGAGTACTGAATAGTCCATCGCACATGCTTGGACTCCAGAGAAGTTCTTTCAAAGTCATATCCATTTCGCCTTACGTCGGAAAGACCAGGAAACATATGTGACAGACAAGATTTGGAAAGGCCAGGAAACAAATGTGACAGACAAGTTAAAATTTTCAGACTTAAAAAAACAGGCTATATTGCCAATTGTTATTGAAACACTTAAAAAATCTAGATGAGAAAGGGTCATACCCTTAAAAATTACTTAAGCAAAATAATAAGTGACCTTTTAAAAATATCCTTGCAAAGCTGTCGTAGATTTCCTTGATCTTGGGAGGGAAGAAGTTGGCAAGGTTGCCGCAGAGGACTTAGGGTGGGGAGATGTTTGCATTCTCTGTGCTGGGTTTGGCGAATTCTTTGACTACATTGAAGAGTTCCTTGCTGTTGTGTGCATTGGCATTGATGCGTTTCTTGATGGCTCCTTTCTTTGTAGTTCTCATGAGGCGGTGGTGTGCGGTGACGGCGGATTTGAAGGCTAAGTGGGCTCCAGTGATCTTGCTGCACCTCCATCTTTTCTTGAGCAGTCTGCAGCTGCACCTGGACTCTTGGAGGGCAGAGAAGAACCAGCTGGCTTCTGTGGAGGGCTGCTTGTGGGAGATCCAGCGGTGGAGGTTGCGTGCTGAGGTGATGGCGTCTGCGGATGTCCGTGTTGGGGTCTTGCTGAGGGAGGTGGTGAGATGGTCTTCAGTGACCTTGTTTCAGCTTCTGCAAGGATTGCGGTCGGTGTGATGGCGTACAGTGGGTTTGGTGAAGGAGAAGTGGATGCAGTGGTGATCGGTCCAGTGTGGCTCGGAGGTGTGGCTGACAGAGATGTTGTTGCTTGTGGAGAAGATGGGGTTGAGTGTGTGTCCTGCTGAGTGGGTTGGCATTGTGACCAGTTGTTTGAGTCAAATGGTGGCAAAGTTCTCCAATAAAGATGAGGTGTTGAGGTGTTGCGATCTTCGAGGTTGTCCAAGTGGAAATTGAGGTTGGCGGGGAGGATGTAGTCTGTTGAGGCGAGAGCATGGTGAGTGATGAAGTCAACTATGGCTTCACTGACGGGGGCAGGGTCTGGGAAGTCTGTAGATGAGGGTGTCATGGAGGGTGGTGTTCGGGTTGGTCTGGATCTGGAAGTGGAGAAGCTCCATGTCAGGTGAGTGGTCGTTGGAGCTGGTTGTGAGGCGGAGGGTGTATTTGTGTACGATAGCGAAGCCTCCTCCTGGTCGGTTGAACCTATCACTAAAAATAACTATTAGCAATTAAATCAAAAAAATTATATACCACTTAAAATTACAAACTATATTTAAAAATATTAACAATTATAGAAATAATAATAACACATACAACTAATATCTAAACTAAAACACATTAGATAATACAATTTTTTACAACTATATTATTGAAAACAATATTAACAACAGGGATATTCTTAACAACGATATCACTTACCTGAAAAAAAACAATATTTTTGTTTCATGATATTTTTTTACGATATTTTCTCCCAAATATTTACAACTCTATTTGTCCAAGCACCATTTAGGCTGCAGCATAGAAACAATGTAAATCGGATACTGCGCCTATGAGGGCCTCTTGACCCCCATTGTCCCATCATGCCCAGCAGGTGGCAGTTTAATCAGTTCGTTTTGATGACCGCATTAGCAGTATAGTGGTATAAATATATTATCTCTTGTGTCAGGGAGGAGGAATGGTTGCTTGTGATTTAAATGGAGATTCTCTTGAGCGAGAACTAGGATTACAGGTAAGAAACAACTCCTTCTCTCTCAGGGGATCTCCATTTATAATCATAAGCACTAAATAGATTAGCCTGATTCAGCGAAGGAAGAGATAAAAAACAGGGGAATAGTATCTTAGAAGATGCTTGCCCCACTTGGGCATCAGCCTTAGCATCAGAATCAAGACAATAGTGTCTCTTAAAGGTATGAACTGATCTCCAAGTTGTAGCATTGCAAATCTCAATTATTGGGATGTTCCTAAGCAAAGCAGCAGTAGATGATTTACCTTTGGTGTATTGGGCCCTAGGTCTACCAGATAGGGTTTTGTTTGCTTTCTGATAACTAAGTATTATGCAGGAGACAATCCATCTATGTAAGGATTGTTTGGAAGTGGCATACCCAGTCCAAAGAGGACCATAGTTGACAAAGAGTTCCTTTGATTCTCTCAAAGATTTTGTCCTATCTAGATAAAACTTAATGAACATGGAAATCAAAGACTACCTTAGGAAAGAATTTAGGTTGGTTCCTCATTACTAACCTGTTACTATGGAATACTGTGTAAGGTTCATGTAAGCAGAGCCTGTATCTTGCTAACTCTGTGAGCTAGAGTAACGGATATCAAGAAGGAAGCCTTCCAAGAGAGTTTTTGGAAAGAAGCCTTATGCATGGGTTTGAAGAGAGGGCCCATAAAGAGAAAGAGGGCAGTGTTTAACTCTCATGGAAGAGATGGCCTTCTGAGGGGAGGATATATCTTCTTAATGCCTTACAGAAAAATCTTTGACGACAGGCAATCTGAAAAAGGACGTTTGGGAAGGACTTTTTCAATAAGCTGTGATTGTCGGGAGATGCATTCTAACTGAGAATTGCAATTTTTCTTTAGCAAGCTGGAGAACGTATGGAAGAACAGCCTCTTCCTGACAAGTAAGAGGACTGGAATTGTTCTGAGAACACCAGATGTAAAATCTCTTCCTCTTGAAGGAATAGAATGTCTGAATAGATGTCACTTGGCTTCTCTCAGCACATCCATGCATTCTTGAGGAGGGTTTAGGTGGCCATATTTTATGAGTTCAGGACCCTTGCAACCCAGTTCAGAGAGGGAAGGTTGGGATGTTGAATCTAGCCTCTGAATGTCTGAAGAAGATCCGGTCAGCACAGCAACTTCCTGTGTGGACACTGTGAAAGATGAAGATCTGTATACCACCACAAAGCTATCCGAAACAATGATAATCATTCTGGCTTTCAAGTGTGAAAACTTGATGATCATGTAGGGAACTGGAGGAAAGGCATACAAAAATTTATCTAACCAGTCGATCCATAGGGCATTCACCAGTGTGCCCGGTTGGTGGAACCTCAAGGTAAAGATTGGGCATTTCTTGTTTTCCCTGACTGCAAAAAGATCTATTTGGGGAAAACCCCAATCGGAGAAGATGCTGTGCAGTACAGCATCGTTTAGAACCCATTCATGATTTTCTTGAATGACTGCTGAAAATGTCTGCCTGTGCATTCTGGGTTCCCAAAAGATGGACCACTGTAATCTTGAAATCTCTGGAGATGAGGCACTTCCAGATTGTTTGTGCTTCCAGGGACAGAGTTCTTTATTTCGTCCCTCCCTGCTTGTTCAGATAATGCATGGTTGTTCTATTAACCATCTGAACAAGGTGAGGGTCTGTCCTGAATCGTTTGAGGAAAGCCTTCAGTGCTAGATGTACTGCCATCATTTCCAGAAGGTTTATGTCGTAAGACTGTTCCTTTAGAGACCACAGGCCTTGAATCTGTAGATGGTCCATATGAGCACCCTAACCTGTTAAGGAGGCACCCGCCACTATGGTTTGGGCTGGAATGTCTTGTTGGAAATTCATCCCTTTGAGGATATTCTATGAGTGGCACCACCATTTGAGCGATTTGTTTTGCATGAGTGCTCAGTATAACTCTGTCTTCCCATCTTCCAAAGATCTGATCCCATTGATATTCTAGACATTGTTGTAGAGGTCACATGAAGAGATGTGCATGCAAAGACAGGAAGATGCAAAACGCCATTGAACCCAGGAGGGAATAAACTTGTTTCACTGTTGGATGGGATTTTTTCTTCAGATTCTGACATTTCTGAAGGATAGATGATCGTCTCTCATCCAAAGAAAACACATTTATGTGTCCTGTGTCTAGGACTGCACCCAGGTAATGGAGGGATTGGGCAGGTGTTGTGATGGATGTATTGTGATTCACTTGCAGACCTTGTTGATTGAGAGTCATGAAGGTTAGATGATAATGTTGGCTTGCTTGCTGATATCTTGATGAGGCAATCGTCCAGCTATGGATAAAGATTTTCACTTTTCTAAGGTGGGCTGCTACAACCGACATACATTTTGAGAAAGTTTGCGGTGCAGACTTAATGCCGAAAGTAAGGACCTTGTATTGATAGTGGTCTTTTCCTACAACAAACCTCAGAAATCTGTGATGTTTTTTGCCTACTGGGATGTGAAAATAGGCATCTTGAAGGTCTATCAAGTATAGCCAGTCCCCTTGATGGAGGTTAAGGGCACATCTGATGAACAGACAACATCCTAAATTATTCTTTGCAAACCCATTTGTTCACTTTCTTGAGGTCCAAAATGGGTCTGTATTCATTTTTGTGTCCTTTGTTCTTTACCAGAAAAGAACAGGAATAAATTCCCACTCCGCTAGGGAGAGAGGGAACTTTCTCCACCTCGTATTTCTGTAAGAGGATGGATACTTCTTGTTGCAGCTGTTCCTGCTGGTAAAGGGAAGACTTCTTCGGTGGAATAGATGGTGGTGGACACTTCAATCTGAGCCAGTATCCATGCTCTACAATATTCAGAACCCATTTGTTGGTGGTTATCCTTTGCCACTCTTGCAGGAAAGATGTTATGCTACCCCCTACCTGAGTGGATAACGGAAGAGGGGGAAGATGTGACTCATTATTTTCTAGCAGTGGTAGGTTTGCCAGTTTGGACTGTGTTGTTGGGGTCTGTGTGGCTGTTGATGCTGTTGTTGCTTTTGCCCCTGAACCCTCTGATGGTAGTACCAGTGATCATAAGGTCTATATGATATTTTATAATCCTTTCTTTTTTCCAGCCCAGCAGCCTTAAGGGTATCCAATTCCGTCTTCATGCAAGACATTTCATAATACCCATGAGACCCAAATAATATATTCCCTGAAAAAGAAATATTTTAGCAACGTTGCTGTACTTCTGGCTTTAACCCTGTAAGTCAGAGCCACGAGGAGCGACGGAGAGCTAGGCCTATGTGCTGCGAGAGTAAAAGTATCAGCTGCAGCACTAATGATTTGAAGAGACACCATCATGCCTTCGTTGATAATCGCTTGAAAATCTGACGTCTGTCTCTTGGAAGATCCTCTATAAATTGTTGGACGGAATTCCAAGGAGATTTGTCATAACGCACAAGGAGTGCAGAAGCACTGGCCGCTTTCATTGTAACAGTGGAAGTTCCACATACATTTCTCCCCACAACATTTTACTCTCCTTGTCAAGAGGAACAGTGGATGATGGTGCTGTAGTATGCAACTTACGGGCTGCAAAAACTATAACTGAACCTGGAACAGGATCCATATGTAGGAAAGAAGGATCTTGATCCGGAGGCTTGTATTTCTTCTGAAGGCGGGATAGGGTAGTCTTTACAGAAGCTGGTGTCAGAAACAATTCTCTAGCCGGTTCCAACAATCCGGTTACCAGTGATAGTAGAGGTCTAGAAGTGGACCTTAGGTGGAGCATCTCAAAGATTACCTATTTTAGTGTCGTGTGAATTAGCAATGATGGAACCACTTTGACTCCTGGTGGACTCCGTAGAATTATGACATAAGTGTTAGAGGGTACTGAAGTGAATGCAGATTTAGAATGTTGAGTTTGTTGTTACACGCAAATGAATAAAGATGTGTATTAGTTTTGGCAGTCACTGATGGATACCCAGGCTGGGGAGAATGCTACACCTGCTGATGAGGATGGGATATGAAACACGTAGATTGACAGTGCTCTCCAAGAGAATTTGCCTTGGTCCATCAAACAGCTCGTGAGTGTCACGTGTGCCTCAGTTGAAGTTCAGAATCGACGTATGGTATATGTGGCGACAGATGGACTGCTTGGATGGAGACATTTAATGATTTCATTGATGCATTAGAAGAAACAGATAACAAGAAGATTATCAAATACCTTAAAAATCTTGCTGGTGAAGGTGTTAAAGAAGTCATAAAGAAAATGCTGTGAGCTGACAAAATCAAATCACATACTGTCAAATTAAAGCAGCCTTCAATCTCAAATTCAATCCAATGCCAAACATGGATTACTAAAGGTACATTTCCAGTCAAGAACAAGAGAAAGTTGGTGAAACCATTAGAGAAATTTGTTGAGAAACTGGATACGCTCATCAAACACTGTAAGTTCAATTAATTTAATGATGCAAAAGCTATACGTCTTAGAGTTATTGATGGATGCCTTTCAGATTTATTCAGATGCTGAATGCTGAGAGAAACTCTTATTCTGGAACGAGTTGCCATGGCTGCCAGAGCTGAAGAACGTGTTGATCAACAAGCTGCTGATATGGAGGCCAGAGGTGCCTAGAGTGAGTCAGTCATGAGAATGAAAAGTAATCAAAAATACAAGGCAGAAGTACACAGAGTTATGTCTCCACTGGAAAAAAAAGTTGTGTTCCGGTGTGGATTTTCGTTTCCACATGAAGGTATATGTCTCGCCATTGGACAGAACCTGCAAAAGCTGTGGGAAGGAGAACCACTTTATAACGGTTGACAAGGCGAATTAAGTATGTCACGATGTGAATACAAAATGGCTGCCCAAACGTTCCAGAAGCGATGTTGGACGCTAGCTCACAAGGCCTAGCGATCACACCAGTCGCCACCAAACGAAGTCGATCATCATCTAAATCAACGTCAAACAGTTCTTCAGTATCAATGCCATGCCAAAGTGAAGAAGAATGGTTGTGCAATGTAGAAAAATGTGCCCATGTTGGACTGGCCGCAAATGAAGAAAAATACAGGTCAAAGAGAAGTCGACATGAAAATGCACCAAAGTCATTCAAACATTGTCTGAAGATTACACTAAAAGTAAATGGTTGCTCCATACCTTTTATTAGCGACAGTGGTGCTACATGCCTGAGGAGAAATACAGTGAGCTATCTCCATTGCCAGGACTTATGCCTTCAAAAATCAAAGTGTATACATGGGTTGCATCAATGCCATTAAAAAGTCAAGGTTCATTTGTAGCAACAATGAAACACAAGAAAACACAAGTACAAGCACCCATTCATGTACTTCAAGGTACGGCATCAAGTGCCTGTTTACTCAGCTTCAGCACAGCTGCTGATATGGGACTGGTATCAGTGAACTATACCATGAATGCTCATCATGAAATAGTAAGTCAGTTCACATCCTTGTTTCATGGATTAGGAAAACTCAAGACTTTTAAAGTACAATTACACACTAATTCCTAAAAGACAGACAAATTTTATTTCATTTACAGGAAAATGTTGAAAATTAACTTGAATTCTTACTCAAACATGATATAATTGAGCGTGCCACTGGTCCAACACCATGCGTTTCTCCGATAGTGGTGGTACCCAAAAAGGACAGTGAAGAAGCTGCATGTATCTTTGTGGATATGCGTCAAGTGAACAAGACAACATCTAGAGTTGCACACTACCAACATGATAACACAATTTAATGGTTCAAAGGTCTTCTCTCGCCTTGATTTGAATAAAGGATATCATCGGGTACATTACAATTGTTTCTACACATATTGGTCTGTTCTGTCATAAAAGACCAAATTTCGGTGTGTCATCAGTTGCAGAGATTTTTCAAGATGTCATTCAACGTATCATACAGCCTGTCATGAATGCTTGCAAATATAGTAATGAAATGTTGGTTTTGTGATATAAAAAGAAGGAGTTCTATAAAGCTCTCAGAGTTCCATAAGACAAAGCTAAAATTCTTTGACCATATTTTTTCTGATGGGGGTATGACTCTTGATCCAGCTAAAGTGCAAGCGTTGTCAACTGCCAGTCCCCAAGATGTTTCGATGCTACATTTATTCCTTGACATGGCCATCTATAGTTATATATATACGAGATTTTGCCACCGTAAGTGCTCCATTAAGAGACTTGACAAAAAATAATGTTTAATTTCATTGGTCATGTGAATGCAAGCAAAGCTTCAAGAAAATCAAACAGGCTATTGAGAATGCTACTGAAATGGCATACTTTGATCCAAAGCTCCATACCGAGGTGGTGTTGACTCCAGCCCCATGTGGTTAGGTGTAATCCTTGCACAGTACAGCGAACACCCAAATGCTAGAAGACATATGCACATGCATAGGCAAGCAGAAGTTCGTCCCAAACTGAACGTTATTTTTCACAACCTGAGAAAGACAGTTTAGCAGTGGTGTGGGCTAGTGAACATTTCCACGTGTTCTTATATGGAAAGCCTTTTAGGCTTGTGACAGATCATCAAGCATCGTCTTTGGCAATCTAAAGGCAAAGATGCCTCCTCGCATTGAACATTGGGGGTCTACGATCACAAGAATACAACTACACAATCACGCACTGTCCAGGGAAAGATCAAAGCCCTGCTTCTCACATGTGCCTCTACAGTGCCATGGTGCCCCTTCCAAGACGGCTGAAGCCTACATAAATTTCATTGTGAAATCAAGCACACTAGCTGTCATTTGGCTGGAACAAGTTGTCACTGCCACATATCAAGATAGTGACATGTTAAAACTAAAAGACATTATTACGCATCAGTCTTGGAACCAGCATACTCGACCTCTTACCAGTGACAGTAATACAATTTTACAAATGCCAAATATGAACTGTCCGCTACTCAAGAAGGCATTATCCTAAGAGGTTTGAGAATTATTATTCTGGAGAGTCCACAACAACAGATAATTGAAGGGGCCTATGAGGGACATTGTGGAATCGTTGCCACAAATCAGCTCTCTGAGACCAAGTCTGGTTTCCTCATCCCAATGCGAGAGTTGAAAGAGAATTGAAGGCCTGTCATCTCTGTAACTACCTTTGATTGAAAACCACTCAACACACTTTAAACATGTCAGAGTTGGCAAAGCATGTATGGGAAAGTATTGCTGTTGAATTTTTTGGTGCATTTGACAATGGACATCACCTGAATGTGATTGTGGATGAATACTCCCTTTTTTGTCATTGATAGAAGATCTCTCATCTATCACTCAAGAAAGAGTCATCAACATATTAGACAGAATCTTCACGACAAGGGTGTTCCTGCAATCTTAAAATCGGACAATGGCCCAACTTTCAACAGTAGAGAATTCAGAGACTTTTTGAGTCATCTTAATGTGAAGATTCAGAAGAGAACACTTTTTAGCCACCGGTCAATGGCCCTGTCAAATGTGTCTCATAAGAAAGCTGTTCAGCGTGCTGTGTTGGAAAAGCTTGACCTTAAAATTATCTTGAATTCTACTCTTCAATTATACTGTTCAACCCCTCACTCGACCACAGAGGAAAGCCCTGCAACTTTTATGTTCGGGAGAGCCCTGACGACCAAGTTACCTCGATAGATCATTAGAAGATCAAGTACTGAGGGAGAAACCAGTATAAAAGATCGTAAAAAGAAAATGAAGGCCTATGCAGACAAGTTTAGACATGCTAAAGATGATACTTTCACTGGAGGATTTCAAGTCCATGTCCATCAATCCAGAAAACGAAAATCTGATGCTCTCTACAATGCTTAGCCCTTTCATGTTGTGACCAGCAAAACACACATGGTGACTGCCCAATGTCCTGTGAAATCCATTACGTGAGATTCCTTGCATTTCTGACATGTGGCCCATCGCTTGTCAGGCACTGTTGTCAATGTAGGACAAGTGAAAACCCCCTGACTGCTGTTGTTCCTACATCGCCAAAGGTGATCACAGACACTTCTACTCCATCCCCAGTTTCCGAAGACGCGATCAGGACATGTGATCAGAGCTCCACAAAGACTCATTGAAGAGCTATGATTGTGTATATATTTGAAAAAAATAGTATTTATTTTCATTTAACAGAGGGGGAGATGCAGCGTTGTTTGAGTTAGCAATGACAGAACCCTTTTGGCTCTTGATGGACTCCGTAGAGCTATGACGTTAATGTTAGAGCGTAGTCAAGTGAATGTAGGTTTAGAATGTTGGATTTGCGGTTACACGCAAATGAATAAAGATATGCAATACTTAACTGCGTGTGTGGTAGCCAATTCAATTAATAATCTTTTTTCGATTTTATAAATAAAATCCGTGTGTGGCAGTCACTGGAGGCTGGAGAGAACGCTACACCTATGTGGAGGTGGTAGTAGTTGGTAAATCAATATTTAGCTTATTGTCTCCTGTGATGAGAACCTCCTGTGATGAGAACCTCCTGGAAGGTCTCAATGTCATCTATAGGAGATATTCTTGGCGGCGAAGAATCTGTTAGAGTAGGTGAATACAGACCTGTTAGACCTGGCATCTTTGGCGTAGTTTCCTCTAACGTTTGCCTTCAGACCTCCTGTCTTTGCTGACTTTGTTTTTGCTGGCCTGAGCATTATGTACACTTTACCATTGCTGACCAGTGCTAAAGTGCTTGCGCTCTTTCCCTAAATATGGTAACATTGGCTTATCCACAATTGGCATATTTAATTTACTTAGCAGTCCCTAGTAATATGCACTACCTATGTCCAGGGCCTATAAATGAAATGCTACTAGTGGGCCTGCAGCACTGATTGTGCCACCCACTTAAGTAGCCCTTTAAACATGTCTCAGGCCTGCCATTGCAGAGCCTGTGTGTGCACGTTAAACTACCATGTCGACTTATTTTTTTTAATTTGCATTTTCAACCAATACAGAACAACCAACACGTCACAGGCAGTCATTCTTGTGCCCAAATACGCCCCCACCCGCAACCCAACGTAGCATCTCCATGTCATGTACCCAAACGCAAGCCGGCTCTTCTGCCGGTGAATAATTCGGTAACCTACATTCAAATTAGAAAGGACCCATATAGGTGCCAAACCCCCATCCAATCCATGGTACTTTCTCCATTTCCCCCATTCTCTACGGAACTTCCGGGGGCATCCTCTCGCTTTGTATGTGACCCTTTCTGCCGCCATATACATATCCATTCCCCTCCTCCATTCTCCTAATTGAGGGTGTAGTAAAGCCCCCCCATGCGTGTGCCACATCTCTTTTCACCACCACTAATGCCAATATTGCAAAAATAAGTTGTGGCCGGCTCACGTCAATGTCATGGGATATCCCCAGCAGTACGAATTTAGGGTCTAGGGGAAGTGTGGTCTCCAGCACCTTACTCAGCGCTCCCAGTATTTGTGTCCAGTATGTATGGATGACAGGGCAGTCGCAGATGGTATGGTAGAAGTCCCCCTGCGGAAGTCTACATCGCAGATAGTTTGGATCACTGGCCCGGCCTAGTCGGTGGAGTCGAACCCCCGTCAAAATAAACCCTGTATAGTATTTTGTATTGAATGAGTCATAGGCGGGATTTAATCGCCACTTCCCTATGGTGCATCAGGGCCGCCTCCCAATCTACCATGTCCATCGTGCCCAGGTTCTGGTCCCATGTTTCCCTCAGTTTCCCCAGTCTGTCTGGCATGTTATTGTTCAAGGTCCTGTACGTTAGAGAGACTGTCTTATTGGCTATCTGCTCTTGCAATAGGCGACCCTCCAACGGAGCATATTACGGGAGGGGAGCGGAGAGCAAGCTCTCGGCACACCAGGCATGTCGCATTTGCGCATATTTAAAAAATTGGGTGGGGTGCAGCCCAAACTCCAATGCCAAAGTCCTGAAGGATTTAAGGTCCCCTTAGCCACCACATCCCCCAACGTAGAGATGCCGATGTCATCCCAGCCCCCAAAGCCCTTGAGTTTGTGGAGTTCCCTCAGCCAGGTACAATTCCATATCGGTGTCTGTTTTGTCGGTTTGCGTGTCCAACCCAAGATCTTAGTCACCCGATCCCAAACCCCAATGGTTATTTGCGTGGCTGGAAGTAGGCGTCTCCTACCTGGACCCCAATATAAGTAAAATAGACAGGAGCAACGTGCCATGGTGTCCCTTTCTAATCACCGGGGCATGGAGCCATTCATTTACCGGCACCAGATGCTCTGCCCAATAGTAGGCCTCGATGTCCGGCAGGGATATCCCTCCATTATACTGGTTGCACTGCAACGTGCTCAGGGCTATCCTTGGCTGTTTCCCCAACCACAGTAGGGAACGCATTTCTGCGTCTGTCGTCCGAAACGTCTGTCGAGGAAGAAGGAAGTATTCATTTTGGAGGGCGTATAAAAAGCGGGGCAATGTAATCCTTTTAAACATTGCGGCTCGACCAAGTATCGTAAGGGGGAGGGCTTTCCATGGGAGGGCATCCGCTGCAAAATTCGTTATGACTCGCTGAATGTTTTTTTGGTAGGAGAGATTTCTATCTGTGGTTAGATAGATCCCTAGGTATGTGAATCCCACCTGCGTAACCTGGAGAGCCCCTGGGAGAGGGGGCCACGTCTCCTCAGGTCGTGGGCTATACAGGACCGATTTATGCCAGTTAATCGCATAGCCCGAGAAGGAGCCATACCTGCCCATGAGCCTGAACAGTGCAGGGACCATGACCTCCGGTTGGGTAACATACAACAAGATGTCCTCTGCATATAGCAAAATCTTTTCTTCTTCTAAGTCAGTCTGCGTAATGTGGAACCCCCGTATCTCCTTTGTCTGTCTGACCTCACAGGCCACTATTTCAATAGTGAGGACGAATAGCAGCGGTTCCCCTTCTAATAGGAAAGTCCTCAGATAATAGCCCATTTACTTTAACTCAGGCTCTCGGGTCCGCACCCATTGTCTGAATTTGAGGCAGACGCCGAACTTGACCAACACCGCCTCTAGAAAGGGCCAATGGACAGCGTTGAACGCTTTTTCCGCGTCCAAGGAAAGGAACATGTGTGGATCATCCCGGTTCTGTACCGCCATAAGCCAGTTGTGGGTCCGCCGTAGGTTCTGTCTGGTCGCTCGATCTGGTAAGAAGCCTGTCTGGTCTCGGTGCACCAGGCCCGGGATGACTTGGTGTAAACGGAGGGCCAGTATCGTCACCAGGAGCTATGTTGAAGAGGGATATTGGGCAATAAGATGCACAATCCTCTAGGGGCTTTCCTGGTTTATGGATGGGGATGATCGTGGCCAATCTAAGGTCCAGCGGGAGGGTACCCTCTTGAACCGCATCCCTGAACATAGCTAACAAGTGCACCGCTAGGAGGTCCGCCGCTTTTTTATAAAATTCCGCTGGGAGTCCATTCGGGCCTGGAGACTTCCCAGGGCGCAATTTAGTTATTGCCTCTAAGTTTGGTTACCGATATGTCCGCTTCAAGTTCCTCCATATCCTCAGCTGCTAAGCTCGGGGTTTGCACAGTGGCTAGATATGCTAGGATTTTCTCCGGGGTACCCAGTTCCCTGGCCTCATAGAAATCCTTAAAATAGGAGGCAAATGTCCATACTATTTGTTCATCTCCCTTTTGCGTCTGCCCCTGGTGGTCCACTATGTTTTCTATCCAACGGGCGTCCAATTACTTACGGCAGAGCCAGGCAAGGAGCTTACCAGATTTAGCCCCAACATCATATAACCTATGGAGGGTTGCCTGCGGTTTAGCCTCTTCCGTTACTAGGGCTCTATGGCACTGTTGTGCATCTGTCAGGAGCCGGAGTACCTGTGAGTCACGTCCCCCAAGATAGCGTTGTTCCAACGCCAGAATTTGGGTTTCCAGGGTAGTGATCTCCTCTTGTGCTTTCCGCTTCTCCCACTTTATTCGGTTTTGGGCACTATCACGGAGCACAGTTTTATAGGCTTCCCAAATTATAACGCCTGATTGCACCTAACCCACATTTTCCGCAAAATACACTGTTGTGTCGGCCCGAAGTCACCGCAATATCGCAGTGTTCTGCAGGTCCCAAGCCGTCAACCTCCAGTTTCCATTTCTCACCCTGGGCCTCCCTCCTGTCCTAACCATCAGCAGGGAGTGGTCAGAGATCCCTCGGGCCATGTACTCTGCCTCACAGTCAGTATTCGTGGCCCGCCGCGGGAGAAAGATGTAGTCCAGTCGAGAGTGCACCTTGTGTGCGCCAGAATAGTATGAGTAACTTCTAGTGTTCGGGTGGAGGTACCGCCACACGTCCATCAGACCCAACGTGTTCATCACCCTGATCAGATGCGTAGTCGGGGAGTTGTCGATATGGTTCCCTGAGCGGTCCATAGGGGTGGACATGACGTCGATGAAGTCTCCCCCTATATTGTGTGGTGTGTCCGGGGTGTCGATCAGGATATCAGTCAGCCCATGTAGAGTCCTGGCCTGGAACTTTGGGGGGGCGTAGACCGAAACTATTGTGACCTTCCATCTGCCCCACACCCCCGTCACTCCCACGTATGTACCCTGGGGGTCTGTCCATGTCCGAGTTATCTTGAAAGGGGGAGATTTTTTAATCAGGATTGTCACCCCCCGGGAGCCCGCTGTTTATCCCGCGTGCGCTAATACTGCGTAAGCTCCTCTCGCTATAAACCCACACTTCGTACCCTTGAGGTGGGTCTCCTGTAATAGGATTACATCTGGGTGGACCGTTTTATATATGAGGACACCAGCCCTCTCAATTTTATCCCCTAGGCCACTTACATTCCATGTGAGTATCTTGTAGGGGTCAGTCTCCATCCTCTCTGCGGAGAGTCTACGTTCATTCAAGGGGGCCATAAACATAAATTGTCAAAGTACATCCCGGGTAGGGGCAGCAGGTGAGCGCGTGCATCTGATCGACCATGTGACTGCCTGTGCAAAACAAACTTAAAAAACCTCCCAACTGTAGAACTATTGTACCCCCCCAACTTCCCACCCGCCCCACCTTCCCCCTCCCCATGTCGCATCCCCCGCCAGTCACTGGGGAGTGAACCCTAGGGTGGTGGAGGTCTATCGCCCTCCTAGTCCCAACTCACGCCACAAGTTCCAACTCTTGCAGCAGTACCAAAATCCTTTAAAAGAACAAGAAAGAGGAGAAGAAACAGAGAGAGAGACAAAGCCAAGAGAGATCACAGCCGCCAAAGCGAGGAAACTGCAGAAAGTCCAAGTCTGCAGCCACTCCAGGGCTATCGCCTACGGCTCCGTGGGTGTCCTCTAGGTCTCTGTAGGCTTCGGCAGATGTAACAAAGGAAGACAGAAAAGAAGAAATAGAAAGAAAAGGGGTGGGTATCTAGCTTGCATGCTCCGAAATGCCAATCTAGTCCACGGTCAACCATGCAGGCCTCCGTTTACGAGTGGGAATCCCACGGGTCTCCCTGGGTAGCTGCGGCATCCGCCATTGCGTCCTGTTCCATCGCCAGTATTTCAGCCGCCAATGGGTGCATGGAGGGGCCCTCAGCCTCCTCCTCACCAGAGGAAGAGTCCCTGGTTTCATTCTCTGTGTCCGGTTGATGGCGATCAGAGAGGCGGATCGTGCGCGAGCCCCCCGAGAGCCGAGGGTCCAGGGAACCTCCACTGCGTCTTCTGAATTTACCAGTGTCCTTTGGGGCATATGGAGTTGCCTCCAGAAGTAGTCCCCTATGGGCCTGTCGGGGTCTTAATGATCTCTGTAGGCCCAGGGACCATCCGGCACCCCCTCCCGAGGACACATCGCCGTGGGTCAGCGCTTCCAATCGCCCCAATGTGGGACATTCTTCCAGCCAATGCCAAGCCTCCTCCGGCGTCTGGAAGAAGAGGGATTTGCCCATAAACAGCACTTTTAGTTTTGCAGGAAAGAGTAACATATATTCAATCTTATGTTCTCGCAATTTGGCTTTTACGGAGTCGACCCAAACCTTCCTTCTTAATACATATAAGCCACACCTAGGGTTAGTCGTGGACAGCCAAGAGGGCAGGGTAAAAAATGTTTAAAAAGCAGGACATGTACTTTTAAGTTTGACATGTCCTTGTAGTGAAAAACACTTACATTCATTTTTCCATACTGCAAGGCCTATATCTCCTATAGGATAACATTGGAATTACCATATTACATTTTATAAGCGTCATTTCCAAATGGGAAAATATGACTGGTTCATCTTTAGTGTCTCTGAAATCCTAATTTAAAATCCTAATTTATGATGAAGTCGGATTTTAAATTACAATTCTGAAAATGCCACTTTTAGAAAGTTGGCATTTTCTTGCCGTAGCCATTTGGTGCCTGCAACCCTAACATGAGTGAGTGTAATTGGCAACTGGGCTTTGTGTATTCTACCTAGACAGCCGCACAATGGGAGCTTAGGTGTAACTGAGTAGGCTATCCTGACAGGATGGGAGGGAGGAGCTGGACCCAGCCTCACATTCACCTAAATAGGTTGTGTCCTGTCCCCACATAAAGGTTTGCTACCTATGTTCCCAGGAAGGTGGGCGCGTGTGCACGCGCGCACCTCTTTCAGCCCGAGCGTGCAGTGTCCTATGTGAAGCGCACACACAGCAGATCGCCTGAGAGAGTGGTTGCGTCGCCGGGAGTGGCCGGTAAGTTTCCTTTGAATGGCAGCCTTGGCACACATTCAGCAACAAGAAGCTCCTGGACTTGCTGCATTTGATTTCTTAATGGAGCACGGCTGGGGGCTGATTGTGGGCCATTGTTGGACAATATTTCTGTTAAATCCAGCCCATGACAGGGCTGCGATTAACAGGAATACTTTCACCAAGGCCCACAACTACTTTCACAAAGGCCCACAAACAGCCCGCAGCCGCACTCTATTAAGAAATTAAATGCAGCAAGTCCAAAAGCACGATGTGTGTTTTACACGTTCTGCTTTTTAACTTGATGCATGTCTTATGGAGCGCGGCTGCAGGCTGTTTGTGGGCCTTTGTGAAAGTATTGCTGTTAATCGTAAAACTGTCACGCGCTGCAATTAACAGAAATATTTTCACAAAGGCCCACAATCAGCCTCCGGCCGCGCTCCATTAACAAAAAAACATGCATCAAGTTCAAAAGCACAACGTGTAAAACACACATTGTGCTTTTGGACTTGCTGCATTTCTTTTAGGTATACATAGCTGCCAAGGTTTCAGATTGCTATGTGTGACATTTTCATAATTTGAGTATAATTATGAGTGACATTTCAATGACTATGAGGGAAACTTTCTCGCGAGCAAAAATGAAGCAATGAAGATGAGGAAAACACACTAATATGAGAAATGACACACATTTGAACAACGGAGGTTTGTAGATTTACGTGTGCAGTGTGTGAAAGCGGGGGTTTGCTGGGTCTCACTGTACAGTTTGTTTAGAGGGGGTTGGACTATGCCGTGTGCTAAAGCCTAGTTTGCTGGATCAGCAGCCGGTTAGGCAGGATCTGCTGGGTTTAACTGTGCAGTGTGCTAGAATTGGGTTGGCAGATTTTCGTGTGCAGTGTAGGGGTGGGCGGAATTTGCGAAATTAACTTTCGCAAATTATCGCGAAAATGTTTAAAATTATCGCAAACAAGCGGAAATATCGCGAAGATGCGGAAGTTTTTTTCCAGCATGTTCGCGAGATTTTCTGCATGGTTGCGGGTCTCCAACTTACCCATGTGGTTACTTGCGGGCGTGGCCATCTTGTTTTGAGTTGTCTCGCGGTGCATGATCGCGAGAAGAAAGACGTGATCGCGCGACGCATGACGTCACTGCGGGCGCGAACTGTCGCGAGACAGCGCAAATGGCTAAAAACAATACAACATCTCATGGAGAACGCGACCGGATCAAGAAAACTTGTCGGCGAACGCAGGGATTCAGGTAACGCGATCGCGCGCGCGCGAGAATGTATAATTTTACAGCGCGAGCAAGAAACAAATTATCGCCAAGCTGCGGAAACCGGAATTTTTGACATTTTCGCGCTCTCCGCGGAATGCGAAAATGTCAAATTATCGCAATTTCCGCGAACGGAACGAAATTTTCGCCCAGGCCTAGTGCAGTGTGTAAGAACAAACTTGTTGACTGGACTGTGCTGTTTTAGATCTGATTTTGCCGGCGCCCCTCGATATATCGAAGTGTTGCCTGTCACCTCCTCACCCCCTCTTGCCCATTTCCTTCGAGATACACAGCAGCTGGAAGGCCAGCGCTAGGCGCTATGCTGCATCAACATTCCTGGGAGGCTGCATCTCTTTATCGCCAAGAAGGAGGGCAGAATGCAGCAAGAAGAAGCATTGCTTGGTTGTGGCCGAGAATCACAATGCATCTTTTTTTCATTCATTCGAGGCGACTGCAAGTTAATTAAAGGTGGTTATCTTATATAGTTCTGTCTGCAGAGCACTAGAGAAAAATCCAAAGGTAGCTGGGACTGATGACTCCTCAAACCGAGCTTGTTCCGGTCACAGCAGAGCAGAGGCACAGGCGGCGGTGCGAGCAGTGGTGGCTTCAAAACTACTAAACTTACAAACATAACTTCCACCTGCTCACGCCGCCCACTTCATGAATGACGTTCTGTCTTTGGCGGCAAATGTACCATGTGTTGCAGTCAGTGAGAGCACATCTCAGCCCAGCCTAGCCAGAGCGACCGGAACCACCCCCTAACAGATGAGATGTATTTCAAACAAACACCGCTGGAGCAGAGCAAGCAGGGCAGTTTCTCTGCACAGTGTAGTAGTGCATTCTTTCACACACTGGTCTGCCGCAGCAGCGCGTGGTCTGTGCTTTGCTCAATGAACCCTAATAGCGAAGCTCCCTTCCTTTTGTCAGCAACTTCATGAGGCGCTATAAATGTGTGACTTCGCATTTTGGTGCGGTGATGTGCACCACCACATTAAAATGCGTTACTCTCACGCCTGATGCGTGGTACTTGGCAGGGCTGGGTATATGTACAAATAAATAAATAGCCCTACATCAGAGATTCACAAGGCCCACATTCTTTGTAGCTCCTTAACACCCCCAGAATGAGAGACATCTGTATTTGGCTCATTCATATCTTTTGGTTCTGGGAGGTACAAGTTATGGTTTTAAAATCGTTTAAATTAGAAAAGGATACATGAAACAGTTTTGTCCTGGCTATCAGGAAACATCTTTGAGGTACAAAACAGAGAATGTCTTGATGTTTTATAGATAATCGAATGTTCTTTAGTGTTAGTGTCCCTTGAATCACCACACTGGTGGTATTTTGTGCGTGGAATCACCATGCTGGTAATGGTTTGCATATATGCTCACACAGGTTATGTTTGCACATGGGGTTTCCCCAGTGCTTTGTTTAGCCTTAGATCATCTTAATGATTTTTTTTATACATGAGATCATTACAGTCCAAACATTGTTTTGCCCAGCACTATTGTGATATTTTCTACAAAGGATTTGCAGTTTTTGCCTGGCATTATCATAGGTGGCAGTATTCTGTACATGGGCAAATCATAATGCTCATATGTAGTGCTTGAAATTTTTGCGATGGTGATATTTTGCGTCTAGGATTATTACAGCATGCTATCAACCCAGTTGTGATGTTTTGTGTCCAGGATTATTGTATTAGGAAGGTTGTGTGCAATTGGTAATCCCAGTAGTGACATGTAGCTACCATCCCCCGCATCCAAAGAACAACCATCGGCGGCAGATCATTCTCCCACTTCGCCGCCAAGACCTGGAACACCCTTCCCATCCACCTGCGACAGACTCAGGGTCTACTGGCCGTCAGGAGACTTCTCAAGACCTGGCTATTCGAGCAGTAGCAGCACCAACCCCGAGGACGCCAACAACACAGAGGCCAGAGTCAGACTAGCAGCATTGTGAGTGCAGCGATTTCCGGCTCATCAGCTGCTCCCAGCCTCACTCACGGCCCGCAGTCGCCATTTCAGATCCTGACTCCATCCCTTCTTCTCCTCCTCACCCCAGCTCCCCTGCTCTCCTCAAAGGCCCAGGTGGTGTGTAGCACGCGCGCTCAGGGTAGGAAAGAAACGGATGGTGGTTCACGTTGACTTCGTGCCAACGTGAACCTAACCTATCCTGGAGCTGATCTCAGCATGAGAGAAGCCACAGGATGGGTTTGAGCAGGCTAACCTAGCGCTCCTTTGAGCCTAGGTCCCTGTGCCTGCAATACTCAGCAGGTTAACACCATGCATTGTGAAGTGCGCATGTCTAGCTGGCCGTCGCAAGACAGCTGGACAATCTGTCATGCACACTGGTCAGCCAGCTTCAAAATTCACCCGATCCTGCTGCTACCGTCAGTCCTGCCCCACCCTGAAACTGCAAAACTCGCCACTAGAACAGCACTTGCGTGCCTGACTGCCTATAATAATTATAAAGTAGCAACAATGGTATGGTCTAAAGGTTGGGGCGGGGGGGGAGTCGTGGCAGGCGGGGCCACACTCCTCCATCCTTTAAAAGGAACCTGGGGGTCATAGTAGATACAGTGCCCTGGGGGCTCAACTGGCACGTGTGCCCATTTTCTTCACACAGCGCCTTATCATTTTAGGCCAAGCGCCTGTTTGTTTTTAGGTCAAGCCTGGGCAGTGCATGTGCTGCTGTGTGAGGAATGCTGTATTGAGGTATGGCATAGAAGCTCTGCCCATTTCCCGCCCATCTTTTCAATTGGCTCCTGTAACTGTCCTTTCGAAATCGTTGCTTTTCATTCATGAATAGGCTTAGTAGTCCCTCCTTGGTACCACCTTGTCTGCATTTGTATCCTCCCATAACGACTGGACTTTTTACTCTTGTTCCACGGTCTACTTTATCTAGTGGGTGAGCACTGTTTTCTTTAATGATCTTCCCTCTTCCACCCATATTGTCGCAGCACGCTGCCACCTTTTATATCACGTAATTTACTCATGTATTTTCTCATTTCCAGTGCGGTCCGTTTTAACTATAGCGGCCGCGTTTAATTATTTAATTTACGGCACAGTCCGCTTTCACTTTAGCAGCTGCGCTTATTCATTTATTTAATTTACAACGTGGGCCGCTTTCACTTTAGCAGCCACGCTTATTTATTTATTTAATTCACAGCGTAACCACTTTCCTTTCAGCGGCCGCGCTACAAAAGCTTTCTTTCTTTCTTTATTTTTATTTCACTTTGTGTAAAAGCGCCCCATAGGCATTTTCACTTTAATGTTGGCCGCGTCCCTTTCTTTAGACGCTGCACCCACATGCGCGGTCTGGTTCCTGGTTCACATAGCCTTGGCTGCAGCGCACAAAGACTTTACAGTGCCGCACACAGAGGAAATAAATTAGAGGGAACATTGGTTGCTACTCCCTGCAGTGAGTTTGGAGCCAGGGCTGACAGGGCAGGGAATCTGTGCACTTCAAAGACTTGTCTTTGAAATCTCCTCCACTTCAAAGACACTACTGGGTATAAGTACTGGACCTCAGACACCACCACTTCAGTACACTTCTGGACCTGAGAATACTCTGCCAGGAAGGAGGACTGCTGTGCTGCTGAAAGGACTGTCACTCTGCTGGACTGTTACCCCGCTGGACTCCTGCTTTGCTGTGCTGACCTGCTACCCTCTTGCCTGGGTGAGAAGAACTGGGCCTGCGTCCCTTGAACCCAGAACCCATATTGACTCTAAGGGCTAGTCGGCTGGCCTCCTGATCAGAAGCCTCAGTAACATAACAGGTTTCCAAAAATCTTGCATCTGCACCTGGACTCTGCCATCTGTGAGTCTAACCTGTCAAGTGGTGGCACCCCAGTCCTGGACCCTTGGAAGTGGGCATAAGGTCCTTACCAGCAGAACAGATGCATCTTCTCTGCTGAGCATCCGCCAGCCGAACCGACACAACTCCTTGGCTTAGCGGCCCATCCTCAAGCAGAACCAATGCATCGCTTATGTTGTGTGAACTGGTCCCAGTGCAGAAGGTTTGCATCACCCTCACATCTTCAGAATCGATGCATCGCCACCGGCACAATGCATCTCCGACCCAGGCCCTCGCATCCCTCGTTGACGGCAGCTTGCTGATGATGCCAGCCTCTGCTTCATCGGAGCCGACACATCTCCTTGGCTGCGCAACTCTTCCTTGCCTTGAATCCACGCAACACTCCGCAACCAGAATTTAAGCTACTTTGTTCAGCAGCTAACCTGGTCCCTGTAGCCGGCCCGTGCTCCATCGCAGTCAGCCTTGACTTGTGGTTTTGTTCTGGTCCAGCACCACCAGATATCACTTTCTGGCACTTTGTGCTTTTTGGCACTATTTTACTCTAAATCTTTGTAATTCAATATCTCCAGTTTTCCTGATTAGATTTTTGTCATTTTGGTCTTATTTTATGTATTAAACTATACTCTATTTTTCTAAACTTGGTGTGGGATCTTTTTGTGTGGTGTTTTTACTGTTTTACTGTTTGAAGTGGTGCACAAATAGTTTACACATTGCCTTCAAATGTAGCCTGACTACTCTGTGCCAAGCTACCAGAGGGGGAGCACAGGTTAATTTGGGGTTTGCTTGTGCCCTTGTGCCCTGAATAGGATTGCGTTTGCTGCTTGACCAGATATCACACTCTAATCAACCAACAACCCAATTCTAACAAGACCTGAAGACGAAGTAGTATGATGGGACAGTGAAGATCTTTATCTGGAGGAAGAACATCTTCCTTGCCTTGAGTGTGATCAGCTGGAATGCTGAAGTCGGAGGCAAGATCTCGATCTTGAGTGTGACTTAGACTTATAAGTGCGAGGTTTGGTGTGAATTGAGTGTGATCTAGATCGCCTTGGAGATGTCAGTAGTATAGTTGGAGGCTGAGACGGAGTAGTTTGCTGTGGTAGAGAATGCTAACATGGTTAGTTGAGGAGGAGGAGTTGGAGGCAGATGAGATGGAGGATGTGATCCAGCTAAAGCCTGAGGAGCTGTTTGCTGGAGATGTTGGTCTTGATGATGAAAATGCTCTGAAATACTTCTAGCAAGAGTCTGATAGAAGCCTGCAAGCTTTCATATACGCAAGCCACTCCACTGCCTTATTTAAGGAAGATGGATGATGTATCGATGTCCAGCCATGTCTTGATGTCAAAGTCCTTGCTGTTGTATAGTGTTTCGACGTCAACGTTTCTCAAAGTCTACGGTGCGCCCCTTCTCAATATCGTAAGTGTTCTTGACGCCGACCTAGCCCAGGGCGGGCAAGTAGGTAGAGTACCTCTTCTTGACATTGATGTCCTCGACGTAGAATGAGAGAGATGTCTTTCTCCAGATTTTTTCTTTTTGGATCTCCCACAGTGGGAGCCCTCAGAGCATGCCTTAGGGGCACTGGCAAAGGGCACAGTCTCTCCTCGACCTTCAAAAGTGCCACCAGTCAGGGAATATTGCTCTCTTTGGTGTTTCACTTGGCTATGAAGGTAAATTTGCTCTGTTTTCATCCATCAAAGTGCGCCTGGAGAGGGTCTTGCAGTTGCAATATGTCCTGGGGTCATGAGAGTCTGGCAACTATAACATACGGATCCTGTGTAGGCTTGCTTTTGCCATTTTTCTGCTACACTCTGGCCAGTTTGCAAAAAGAGGGCATTTTATGAAAAATTTGATACATTTCCTGTCAGAATTTGATCTAAACATACTCTACACCCTAAAGGACGTTGAGTGAATCAGCTTTAAAAAGCCAAAGATGAGGAGGGCGCTAGAGGGCGCACGGAAACATGGCTGCGAGTTAGTGCAGCTCCACCGGCTGAACACGCTATCCGTCTACTATCCTGCTCCAAACTGACCATCCTGCGCTCAAACTGGGAGGGCATCGTCGCTGCATGACTGCGGTGTGGAAATTGGAAGCAGCAGAGTGACGGATCGTCCGCAAATCTGCCATTACTGCTAGCCGCGGCCGCAGCCCTGAACAAAAAATGGCAGCAGCGTGAACTGACGGAGGCCCCTGCTGGACGCGGGTGAGTGGAACCGCTGTGGAGAGTGCCGTGAGGGCCTTGGCTGGCCAGAGCCCCGGTCAGTGAGCCTGGGATCGTCTGACAGTGTTGGGGCCGGATGCATCGCAGCTGCACCGTGGAGGATGGATCCGTAGCTGTGGTGGCATAGCAAGTTACCGGCCTACCCGCGCTGCCGATTCCCACTGCTGGGACCCCGGGTTCACCGTGGCGGCCACGGGACTTGATTGTGAACCCTGCTGGGAGCTGAGAAGCGGGGTAATTGTACGATATCGCGGGGGCCCGAGTGGGCTGGGTGCTGTAGTGTTGTGCCTGTGATGTAACAGGCACGCCACGTTTGGGTCATGTGACCCCGGTTTAATAAATATAGTCAGCACGCACGGACGCCAGTTAGGCGAACTGCGGGCACGGCCAGCAAGCACATTAAAAGTGTTCCTGTAATTATTATTGCGCCACAGTCAACGACACAGGTCAGAGTAATTACCATTGTGAGGTCGCTGCACCCGAGACCCTCACGACATCATATTGGCGGCGATGGGTGGACGTGCCCCACGTTCACACCGAGTGGCGGCCGCGAAGGTGTCCTACCTGCCCTGCGATGCTCGTGCCACGTGCGTGAACTGTCCTGGCGTGAAGATTGGCTGCCGCAGCAATGCCCCGATGGAGGTGACCCGATCCGCTTCTCATCGCGTCTCAGCGTGCATCGGTGCACACATGTGCGGCGCTGTGCCCGGCGCTGAATCGGCCGATTGTCCCCGGCGCTGGAAAGCGCATGCAGAAGGGAGAGCGCTGTGCAGTCTGCAGAGCGCTGCCACACGCGAAGAAGCCCTGCAGGCGTTGAGTGACGACCTAACTGTGCTATGCACCACCCCAAAAAGGGAAAGACACAGGAGTAGCCTGAGTGAGAGTGGCTGCCACAACAATAAGGGCTGACTGTCCACTGCTCCTCTGGGGAAGGGGGGGGGATTAGAACACCCCTGACCCCCAACAATAAGAAAAAAACAAACAATCAAAGAGAATCAAGAAGGTCAAACCAGAGGGTGGTAATCACAGTGACCCTACGCCCTGACATATCAGGCGAAACAGAGGAAAACAGAATAAAGAAGGAAAGGCCATAACATTACATTGCAGTCAAGAGACAGCTGCGAAGCAGCAGGGGACATCTGGGGGAAAGTGAAGAGAAGTAGGACAACACCACCAGCAGGTGGGTGAGTGTTCCCACAAGAGTGCCATCGTCACGGTCTAGGTATCATACACCACTGCACCATCGTCAGTCACTGCAGGACATCATGTCCACAATTTTCCCAATAGAACCCTTCATCGTAGAAGGTTCCCCATCTTCACTCGCTCCCAAATGGAAAGACTGGGTGGAAAAGCTACTGATTTTCTTTAAAGTCACCAAAGTACACCGAGATCAGAATAGAGCAATGTTATTACAGCTCGGTGGTAAAGACATACACAACATCACCAAGACGCTCGATGAAGCCACGCCAAAGACCCACAACACCCTGATAATGCACTCAATGGCCATTTTGAGCCGATGGCCAATCAGGACTATGAGCGGTTCATTTTTTGGCAGGCGCATCAACTCCCAGAGGAGTCCCTCGACACGTTTCAAGCCCGCCTCAAAAATCTGGCGGCAGCATGCGGCTTTCGAGATGAGAAGGAGGAGATTCGGGGACAGATTATCCAGGGTTGTGCATCTGCCAAGCTTCGTGAAAGGATACTGGAGGAACCGGGAAAACCCCTACAGGACATACTAACACTGGGGCGCACAAAGGAATTATCAAAGGCTCGGGCGGCCCATATGGAAGCGGCTCTCCAATCCCCCGTCAAGGCGGAACCAGTGAATATCGTAGCGACGAAACCGACAAATCGCTGGACGAAGAAGGATGTGGGCGCGGCGCCCCAAGGGCCGATGAAGACATGTGGCTACTGTGGAGGACCACCCCACAAGGCTGCGGACTGCCCAGCAAAAGGAAAAAGGTGCTCAGGATGTGGGCGATTCAACCACTTTGAAAAAGTGTGCAGATCAAAGCGATATCGGAAACCTCGCAAAGTGGTAAACATGGTCCCGGAAGAAGAAAAAGGGCCTAGTGACATGGACGATGATGAGGACGAAGAACGAGTAGTCCATAAAGTGCACATGATCGGAACTGCCACCAGGAAAGTGCAACGCCTACCTCAGTGTCATGTCGAGATGGGCATGCAGGATGTACTAGCGGTGGTGGACACTGGGGCTACCATCAACATCATGGCCTCGGCACTGTATGAAACCATGCAACCACCACCCCCACTCCCTCACACGGGCATTACAGTGTTTGCCTACGGTCAAGAGTCACCCGTGAAAATGCGAGGCAAGTTTAACACACGGATTGCGCATGGGTCTCACGCAATCACTGCTAATGTATATGTCACGGAAGATGGACAGGGCATGCTCTTGGGGTGCCGTGCCGCTGAGGACCTGGGGGTCGTCAAGTTTGCATTTGGAGCACACCAGCAGTCCGTGCAACACTTATTGGAGGAATTTGCAAGTGTATTTGAAGGAATTGGAAAATTCAAAGGCAAAGAGGTGCACTTACACATTGACCCTACAGTACAACCGGTAGCCTTGCACCACAGGCGGATAGCCTTCCATCTGCGTCCTCTGGTGGAGGAAGAACTAAAAAAGTTGGAAGCAGCAGGCATAATTGAGAAGGTCTGGGGCCCACACCGTGGGTCTCCCCAATTGTCGTCACCCGAAAACCAAAGCAACCGGGTGCGGTGAGGATTTGCGTGGACATGAGGCTACCAAATGCCGCCATTAAGAGGGAACGGCATATTACCCCGACAATAGATTATCTCATTGGGGAGATGGTGGGAGCCTCTTGGTTCTCCAAATTAGACCTAAGGTCAGGGTACCACCAACTTGTACTGGACGCCTCCTCGCGAAACATAACCACATTCTCTACTCACGTGGGCCTACGGCGATATAAACGCCTGAGTTTTGGAGTATCCAGCGCCGCGGAAGTATTCCAAAACACAATACATGAACTGATCATGGACATACCGGGTGTTGACATCATGGTGCATGCCACAACAATACCTGAACACAATGCCAGGCTAACTCAGGATCTTCGTCGCATTCGGGAAGCTGGACTGACGTCTCACAGGGAGAAATGCGAATTCTTAAAAACTAAACTACAATTCTTTGGATACATTTTTTCAGCCGAAGGTGTAAATCCAGATCCTGAGAAAGTTCATGACATCAAGGATGCCGTCGCCCCTACCAATGTAACGGAAGTCCGAAGCTTTCTCGGAATGGTAAATCATTGTGGGCGCTTCATTCGTGACCTCACCACACTCACCCAGCCGTTGAGAGAACTAACGAAAGAGTCCACGCCCTGGAATTGGGATCAAGAACAAGTCAAAGCTTTTAAAGACATCAAAGAAGCGCTGTCAGAAGCTACCACACTAGCGTTCTTTGATCCGAGGAAAGGGACTCAGATTGTGGTGGATGCCGGCCCCACAGGGCTGGGGGCTGTACTCCTACAACGACGAGGCCCAGAAGAAGATTGGGCCCCAGTGGCTTTTGCCAGTAGGTCGTTCACGGACACAGAGCAACGCTACTCGCAAATTGAAAAAGAAGCCGTAGCCATACACTGGGGCTGCTGCCATTTTCACTTATGTGTATATGGTAAACCATTTGTAGTCGTAACTGACCATAAACCTCTAGTTTCTCTCTTCTCCGGGACGCCGTTCAAGCCTCCACCGCGTATTGAGAAATGGATGTTGCAGCTCCAGAACTATAACTGCAAGGTGGAGTTCCAGCCGGGGTCCCGTAATCCGGTGGATTACTTGTCGCGACATCCCAGAGCCTCCACGGCTCAAGAACAGGAAGAAGCGGCGGATACCGAGGAGTACGTGAGGTGTGTCATGGCTCAATCCTGCCCTATTCCTCTCTCCATGAATGACCTGAGGACTGAGACAGAGAGAGATGACTGCTTGCAATGAGTAAACGTGGCATTGAGGCATGGGCGCTGGCAGCGAGCCAAGGAGGAGTGGAAAATTCTAACTGTGGAAGCCCAGCGGATTATGGACAGCTTATATCATGTTTGAGAGGAGCTTACAGAGGAGTCCTCAGGGTGTCTGCTGAGGGGACACCGGCTGGTGATCCCGACCGCCCTTACGGACAGGGTTGTCCAGCTAGCTCATATCGGCCATCAGGGGATGGTCAAAACTAAGTCCAGGCTCTGAACCAAAGTATGGTTTCCTCTCGTGGACGAGATGGGAGAGGCCACTGTTCGGTCTTGTGTGTCATGCCAGGTGACAGGGGATGCACCTCACCCTGCTCCCATCATCACGGAACCACGGCCGGTGACGCCATGGACTTGTGCTAGCCTGGATTTTGGCAGCTTACCTGATGGCCGGCACTTATTCGTACTTATTGATGACCATTCCAAATATCCGGAGGTCGAGATTGTAGCCTCCCTAAGCGCGGCTGAGGTAATACCTAAGCTTTAAAAGGTAATGGGTAATGGCTACCCATGGCCTCCTCCAGGAGTTGAGGACCGACAATGGACCCCCTTTTCAGGGACAAGAGCTGATGGGGTACCTCCAATCATTGAACATTCGACATCGAAGGATCACCCCAAGATGGCCCCAGGCCAATGGGGAAGTCGAAAGGTTCATGCGAACCTTGAACAAGGTGATAAGGATTGTTTCAGACAGAGGTCCGTCCATAGAACTCGCGATCTTCTCATTCCTACGGAGTTACCGTCAGACACCCCACACCACAACGGGAGTAGCTCCGGCACATTTGATCATGGGTAGAGTCGTTCATGATTCCACCCATCACCCTCAGTGGTGCCCTAAGGTTCCTGATGACAGTCGGTGGATGACAGGCGCATCCGAGCTCATGCTCAGGCTAGTGAGAAACGAAGGGCGAAGGCAAGATGGCTGGCCTGTGGAGACTTGGTGTTGCTTAGAAATCGAGTAATGGGTGGCAAATTCCGACTGCCCTATGAGAAAAGTCCCTGGACCATTGTGGGCGTCAAAGGCACCCGAATTACGGCGAGGCGAAGAGGAGAGACTGTGACGAGAAACATGTCTTTCTTCAAAAAGTATCAACCTCCGCTCTCTCCAGTGGAAAACAGAGATGCAGATCCCGAGCGGCTAGGAGTGACACCCCCAGCTCCTCGCCGGGACCTCAGCACCAGATCCGCTGTCACCACTGGTCGGAATGGTGAACCGGAGAGCAGTCCTGCTCCGGAGGGTGAGTCGAGAAATGACATCTCCGGAGACGAGACAAGCCCGGCTGCCTATGGACCCGGTGTCTTACCAATTGATGGGTGCTGTCGAGGAAGCTGAGGGACGTAGCCAGGCCCGGTATCATCTGCGGGAGCATCCTCAGCCCAGTCGCCGACTGAGGGACTATTTCACGTAAGACTGTTCTGATTTGTAAGGGCGAAATGTCGTTTCGAGAGAGGTCATGGCAAGGGACGAACTTTGAACTGGGAGTGTGAATATTAATAGTGTTGCATGGGTTTTATGTCTGTTGGGGAGGAATGTAGTGTCGTGCCTGTGACGTAACAGGCACGCCACATTTGGGTCATGTGACCCCAGTTTAATAAATATGGTCAACACGCACAGACGCCAGTTAGGAGAACTGCGAGCACGGCCAGCAAGAACATTAAAAGGGCTCCTGTAATTATTATTCCACCCGCGAACCCTCACAACATCACAGGTGCCTGTACGAGTGACAATACTGGCTCAGCCCTGGGTCCATGCAAAGACACTGTCGGTGCGATCTGCTGCAGACGAGCGGCTGAGGCCCCTGGAGAACCCCTGGGGCACCGAGCAACCCAGCCTGGAGAATAAGGTGCCGTACTCCACTTTGCTCCCTGCGCGCACCAGCTGTGCCCTGAGAAGTCTTTGGGAGTGCTGCTGCTGTGGGGATTAAGTATCCTGCGAAAAAACTGTGGAGGCATCATTTTAATTGACAGACCCTCCCTGTTGAAAGGCTGGGCCCCACTGGGTGATGATGGTGGCCGTTGGGACACTCACATGGAAGAGAGTGTGCTGGCTAGATGGCCTGTGACATTGAAGTTGCGCGTGTGTGGATACTGTGGTCACCGACTTGAGCCCCAAGGCTGGTGCTTGGTCTGATGCACGCCGCGATCCACTGAAGACCTTCATATCTACTTAGCGGTCTCCATTGAGGTGCAATTCCTCTGGTCCTTGTGCTGGTTGCGCGCCCTGTGTGTGCTGTCCTGTGATCGCTGGTGGGCCCACAATAAGCAAATCAACAGGTGCTAGCGCAAGTGGAATGGGAATCGCCTGCTGGCCCCGACCCAGCATGCCTTCATTAATGTGGACACTGAGGCTTCCCTGAACTACACTTTACCGCAGGATTCATGATCAGGCGCCACTGAGACAGTATAAAGTGCATGTGAGGAACCTGCTCTGTCTGGTCGCCACTCCTGCTGTGGCGTGAGAGGTGCTAGAGCTGTGAGAGTAAAAGACACACAATTGATGGACGGAATGCAGAACAAATCAAAACATTCACCCCCAGTCAAGAGATCTGGGTGAAATCCATCATTCCTTTGCTCACCATGCCACCCCAGTTTAGACCTGGCCATATGCAAATCAGTCTTGACCCTTTGCCTCATGGGAACAGTCCAGCCCGAACTGCCAAGCCAGGTCCTCCCTGGACCGGAAACAAGCATCCTAGGACCGGTTTCGGGGTTTCAGCCCTCAGCCAGGATAGCTAGATTCCAGTGGCACAGTGAGCCCAGGACCCACGTCTGGGCATACCTGGCACACTTAGGGCGAGAAAGAAAAAGACACACAATTGATGGATGAAATGCAGAACAAATCAAAACATTCAAGCCTGTCAAGAGATCTGGGTGAAACATGTCGCCCTGAGTGGGAAGGGTATGCCCAGACGTGGGTCCAGTGCTCACTACTCCACTGGATTCAAGCTAGCCTGGCTGATGTAGGGTGATGCCCTGAAACCGGTCCCAGGATGCTTGTTTCCGGTCCTTTGAGGACCTAGCTTGGCAGTTCCGGCTGGACTGTTCCCATAAGGAACAGGGTCAAGACTGATTTGCATATGGCTGGGTCCAAACTGGGGTGATGTGGTGAGCAAAAGAATGATGGATTAAACCCTGATCCTTGTGACTGGGGGCGAATGTTTGCATTGTCCAGCATTCGTCCATCATTTGTTTTTTTTGCATATGTCGCCCTGCGAGGGAAGGGTATGCCCAGATGTGGGGGGTGGGGGGTCCCGTGCTCACTACACCACTGGATTCAAGCTAGCCTGGCTGATGAAGGGTGATGCCCTGAAACCGGTCCCAGGATGCTTGTTTCCAGTCCAGTGAAGACCTGGCTTGGCAGTTCATGCTGGACTGTTCCCATAAGGAACAGGGTCAAGACTGATTTGCATATGGCTGGGTCCAAACTGGGGTGGTGTGGTGAGCAAAAGAATTATGGATTCAACCCAGATCCTTGTGACTGGGGGCAAATGTTTGCATCGTCCAGCATTCCGTCCATCGATTTTTAAATTTTGTTTTTTACAGAGCTGAGAGAGTGGCGTAGGACACTGCCAATGGACAGAACGGACTTTGCGTGGGTAACAGTGGCACACGCGGGCAACATGGGCAAAACGGATAAGAATCAACCTCGACTCACGTTCGAGCTGCGTAAACCAGGCAAAACGCAGCAAAGAGCAACCCTGGACTCGAAGCCCCATCCGAAGGCACACCGTCCCTGGAGGCAACCCGCCTCGCTATGCAAAGTAGCTTGCAATCCATTGACGGCAAGATTGATGCCCTCAACCTCAGAATGGATTACGTCAGCTAAACTTGACAAACAAGGCTCCAGACTAGGAGAAGCTGAAAAGCGCATCTCTGATGCGGAGGGTAGTTTGCAAAGCGTTTCCTCCAAAACCCTCAACATGAAAAAGGTGCTTGCATTCATTCAGACGAAGAACAAGGACCTTGAGGCTAGGTCGAGGCGCAACAACATAGGGATCACAGGCCTGCCTGAATCGACCAACACGGGGAGACTAGAGCCCTATGTGGAGGAAATGCTCCGGGAGATCTTTGGAGCAAACAACTTGCTAATGTTGCTGGGTGTGGAGAGGGCCCATCGATCACTGGCAGCCTGCCCACCGCCGGGTGCTCCGCCGAGGCCAATTATAGCCCAGCTGCTCAATTATAGAGATCGTGATTCGATCCTGTGTATGTCTTGTGAAAAAGGCACCATAAACTTTCTGGGAAATGAACTGTCCTTTTACACGGATTTTACTGCGATGGTTCAGGCGGCGAGGCGGGAATTTCAGCCTGTCAAAAAACTTCTACTGACAGAAAACATCCCGTATGCCATGCTATACCCAGCCAGGCTACGTATTGGTACAGAGGGTAAGGCCAAGATCTACACCAGCACTAAAGCTGCTATGGACTATGCCAAATCACTCAAACTGAGTCGGTGCAATGCTTCTGGTGCCCCCGAGGATGAAGAGAACTGAGGGTCACTGTTCCACATGTGCCATTGATGGTATTTAGGTGTTACAATTGAAATAAATGGGTGGGAGCAGCTGCCGGGGACTGAGATGGATGTCTCCTAGTTGGATGGGGGTGATAAAATAATGCTGGTTCATCAACCTCTCCGATTGTATTCCCGCTAATGGTGTGTAAGTAATGTAAAATAATGTTATTATCAATCCTATGAATATGTGCACTCCTGTTGACACAGATACAGGACTGATGAGCAATGTTTTGTGTTTGTTCGGTCGCCTCCCTATCACCTGGGAGGTTTGATTGCACTCTGGCGTTCCCCCATGGGTGTACCCCACATCTATTTGTGGATTATGTTGTATATTTGTGGTATGTTAAGCTGTTATTGGGATGGTTTTAGATTAGCCTGGGATATCTTTAGCAAGTTGGGGGTGCTGAAGTGGGTTGGGTTGGGGCGAAGGGGGGGGGGGAATTTGGCAGCTATTGCACTATGTAAATGCAGCATACTTTTTAATACTCTGGTCTCATCAAGGTAACCCATGTAGTAGAATTTCACAAGTGTATAGGCAAATGCTGATCCGGGTGATACTGTTAAGCTAATAACATGGAATGTGCGTGGGCTCAACAACCCCAAAAAGATCCGTAATGTGCTAGCTTTCTTAGACAGGCAGGATGTGCAGGTTGCGTTTTTACAGGAGACACATCTCACTAGACCCACGGAGCTTGGTGTGAGGGCCAGATGGGTTGTGGTGCATGTGGCCTCATCGTTCTCCTCTTATGCTAGAGGCATTATGATTCTGGTCAAGAAGAGCACTCCATTCACATTACTAAAGTCGGAGGCGGATGAGCAAGGGAGTGTGCTTTTGGTTATGAGTAAGCTAGGAAACACGTCAGTGCTGTTTGTAAACATGCATGGACTCAACACGGATGATCCAGCTTTTTTAACGATGTCTGGAGGCGTAAAGCCTCCAGACAAGGAGGCGGCCTCCTGGACTGTCTCTATAAAGCGCTTAGCTAAAACGTTGTCTGACAACTCCCCTGTGCTCCTTGTGCTGAAGGTGCCGACCTGCATTAGACCCCGGTTTCAATAGCGGCTGCAGCCGTCCTCCCTACTGGACCCTGTGTTCCGGGTCCAAATAGATGCTGCTATCACTAACTATTTCTCGGAGAATGAGGGGTCGGTGGACAGTGCAGGCACACTTTGGGAAGCCTTCAAAGTTACCATAAGTGGGGAGTTTATTGGAACTCAGGCAGGTGTACTGAAGGATCTTTGAAATAGGATTCCGGGCCTAGTTGATAAGATCAGTGCGCTAGAGCGAGACTATGAGTTGAACCCCTCACTTTTAACTCTGGCCCACATATGAAAGTTGGTCTCCGAACATAATAAAACAGCTGGCCACGAGGTGCTACATAGATCTAGGAGATGCAGGGTGTGCTATTATGGGGAGGGGGGCAGGCCCAGTCGTTCGCTGGCACATAAATTGTTGCTACCTAAGGGACAGGAGTATATTGTTGAATTGATGGAAGAGGGCGCGGTGGCCCGATACTCCACGCCAGAGATTAGTAAGGTATTTCTAGATTTCTTTCCTAAGCTCTAAGGCGCTAGACAGACAGCCACTGAGGATGAAGTCAATGGATACTTAGATGACATTGCACTAGGATGTCTGTCTAATGGTCTTCGTGAGTACTTTACCCACCCTTTTGATGTGGAGGATGTCAAGGAGGCTATTATGTCCCTGCCCACTTGCAAGGCCCACTTGACGGTTTACTTAGGGAATTTTACAAGGCATACGTTGAGGTTTTGGCTCCGCAATTGTTGAAGGTATTTGCTGAGGCCTATGAGACTGGTATATTGCCCCTACTCTTAGAGAGGCTTTACCTGTCACACTCTCAAAACCAGAAAAAGCTGTGAATAGACCACTGTCCCTCATAAATACTGATACCGAAATCCTAGTGAAAATTTTAGCCTGTTGACTACAGCCCCTGATTCCCAATGTAATCCTCACTGACCAGACGGGTTTTGTCCCCAAGCGCTCTACCTTACATAAACTCAGGACCATCTTTGCTGTGATACATCACTTAGACCCTGAAACCCCGGCTGTGATGATGCTTCTAGATGCGGCCAAAGCCTTTGACTCGCTACAGTGGGGGTACATGTTTGTGGTTTTGCAATGCATGGGAATGCCGCCATTTTTTCTTGAGTGGGTGCTGTTTATTGTATGCCAGCCCTGTTGCCAGGGTGTGAGTCAATGGCTGGGTGTCCTACGCATTCTCAATATTTAAGGGCACAAGGCAGGGCTGTCCTCTCTCTCCTATGCTTTTCTCTTTGGCGTTAGAACCATTGGCATGCAAGGTCCGTCAAAAAACATGCTAAGGCCACTCTGGGGTTTAGGCAGCGACCACTGGCTATCTCCCTATATGCAGATGATATGTTGTTATATGTTTGTGAGCCGGCTACACATTTGGCATCTCTTCTGCGAGAATATGTCTTGTTTGAAAGGCACTCAGGGTTAGGGATGAATTGGTCTAAATCTATGATTTTTCCATTGACGGACTGAACTCAGGAGACTACACTTGAATACCCGCTATCCTGGTCTACAGACCCCGTGAAGTATTTAGAGTTGTGGGGACATAGAGACCATGAGACCGTATTAAGTATTAGCTATGGGCGTGCTGTCACAAAAATGACCGAACAAATCTTCCGTTGGACACGACTACTGTTGTCACTGGCAGACAGAATAGCTGTGGTGAAGGGGTCTATCCTCCCCAAGCTCCTTTACCTATTTATTATCATTCTACTAAAGTTAAATGTAACATTTTTTAAAACAATTCTATCCTGCCTGCAGTCGCTGGTGTGGGCTGGTAAGCAGCCTAGATTTAGTTGAAGCACTCCAACACTTCCGTTTGAGCTCGGGGTTTTGAAGCGCCGGATCTGCGTTTGTACTACCTATGTGCACAGGCACAGTTTGCACACTATTGGTATTATCCTCAGAAATATCTGCCTAATTTGGCTGTGGAGGTGGACACTGCGTTTCCAACTCCATTAACTGCTAAGATTCTATATAACCGTAAGGGAGGGACTGGGAGGGAGATTAGTCCAGTCAATTGCACGGTCTGGGCATGGAGTGCCCTTGCTAAGCGTGCGAGGAGGGACTATATTTATGCCCCAAACCTGCCAATCGCTGCGCACCCGGTTATTTCTGAAGCACAGGAACGCTGGGCTCTGAGCGTATATAGAATAGAAGGATAAGTTACTTACCTGTAATCCTAGTGTTCTTCCAGGGGTATCCTCATCAACGTCATAAGCACTGAATATTCCCGCCCATGCGCGGGGACCACGGAAATTATAAAAATTATATATGAAAAACATATATATACACAGCTCTATATATATCCAAACGAAAGTCCCAAAGCATCAAAACCACACCGGCGCAACACTAGGGCACAGACTCCACAGGCAGTGATATAGTTGTATTTATTCACATATCACGGTCCAAATGACGCATTTCAGCTGCCAGAACATTTTTTCTCATACCAATGCAGCCCCCATATAGGAGGCTAAACAATGCAAAGATATAGTAAATACTTGTGCAAAACACATAATGAATATATGAACCACAGTAGGGCAAGTATCTCTTGAACTCCTATTTAATGAGTACAACTCATGAAAACTGCAAAAAGAGCAGCATTGTTAGCCTACAGGCTGCATTGTAAGCCAATAGCATAGAAAATGAAAGCAATTGTACAAAAACTGGCACCGTGCCTTTAAGGGAGCCATGACCACTAGCTTCCCATCATGCCTTGGGGTGACAGTTAGGTTGGTTGTTCTTTGCGGAGCCCAAAGATTAGGACACAAAGATAAAACTTAACCAAACAAGGAAAACCAGTCTCTTTTGCCTGGGGAGGCAGGTGGGTTGCTCATGACATTGATGAGGATACCCCTGGAAGAGAACTAGGATTACAGGTAAGTAACTTATCCTTCTCTTCCAGGGGATCCTCATCAATAGTCATAAGCACTGAATAGAATAGCAAGCCCATCTTACACCTGCGGGCAAATGAGACAGACAACCATAATTATTAGTGTTTGAACAGATTCCTCAAGGAGGCTTGGCCTACTTTGGTGTCATGAAACTATCCATCTGGAGATGGAACGCTTGTAGGCTGGAAAACCTGTTCTGATCGAACCATAATTAATGAATAGTTGATCAGATTTTCTTACCGTTTTCTACCTGTACAAACAGAATTATTTCTAACGAGTGGAGTGACCTTTTAGCTGGAGTAGAGGGATTAGGAAAAAAGTTTGGTAGTGAAATGGTTTGGTTGACATGGAAATCTGACACCAACTTCGGAAGGAAGGAGGGAGGGATGTGTTCCTAAAACAACTCTATTTAAATGGAACATCGTGTAAGGCTCTTTTGAGCAGAGAGCTTGAATCTCGCTCAGCCGGCGAGCTGAGGTAATCGCCACTAGGAAAACTACCTTCCAAGTAAGGTGTTGAAGGGTTGCTTTGTGGATAGGCTCAAATAGGAGACCCATAAATTTAGATAGAACCAAGTTCAATTCCCAGGGGTGAGAAGGAGGCCGAACGGGAGGATAGACCTTTTTTAGGCCTTGTAAAAAATCCTTCACTGCCTGTAGCTCAACGAAGGATGGTTGAGAGGAACGCCTCTATGCCGTAATGCCAGCCAGGTGCACCTTAATGGAAGCAAATTTGAGGCCTGTCTTGGCTAAATGAAGCAGATATGGTAAAATCCCTTCCTCCTGCCGTTTGGTAGGATTACAAATATTTTGTACACACCATAAGAAAAAACGTTTCTATTCACAAGCATAGGAGTGCCTTGTGGAGGGCGTTCTAGCTTCTCAGTCTTGAGGAAGTCCTAAATGACCATACTGGAGGACCTCAGGAGCCATGCTGCCAAGTTCAGTGAGGGAAGGTTGGGGTGATGAATCCTCCCGTTCATCTTGGACAGCATGGAGGTCTCCTGCGGGTGCAGAAGGTCCGGGTACTACCATTGTCTGGGCCAGCCCGGAGCGATCAGAATCATCCTCGTGTGTGAGAGTTTGATCACCACCTTCGGGATGAGTGGAAGAGGTGGAAAGGTGTACAAAAATGCCCCTGACCAGCTGATCAAAAAAGCATTCCCCTTCGACCCTAGCCGGTAGTACCTTGAGGCGAAGTCTCAGCACTTTTTGTTTGTATCGTCCGCAAACAGATCGATGCTTGGACGACCCCATTCTTGGAAAATGTCCTCGACAACTTTGTCATTTAGAACCCAGACCTGCTGGTCCTCGAAGGGCCGACTGAGAGCGTCTGCCTGTGAATTCTGCTCTCCCGGTAGTTATACTGCTGTACTCGATAGATTTCTCACTAAGAGCCAATGCCAGAGGGCCTGAGCTTCCAGCGAGAGAGTCCTCAATTGAGTCCCTCTCTGTTTGTTCAGGTAGTACATGGTGGTTGTATTGTGCGTCTGTACTAGAATGGAATTAATCTGAATCGAAGGGAGGAAAGCCTTGAGAGCCAGATGCACTGCCCTCAACTCCAGCATGTTGATGTGGTACAACTGTTCTTTTGTTGACCATTGACCTTGCGTCTAGAGAGACCCCATGTGAGCTCCCCAACCCTGGAGGGAGGTATCCGTGATCAAAGATTGGGAGGGAGGAGCCTGATGGAATGGAACTCCTACCAGAAGATTTTCTTGTCTCATCCACCATGGTATTGATGCTCTGGCTGCTTGCGACAGTTGTATCCTGTCTTTCCACCAAGCCGTTCTTTGATCCCACTTGTTCTCCAGATTCCGTAGTAGGGGACGCATTCTCAACCTGGCATTGGGTCCCAGAAAGATGCACAATGCCATTGATCCTAGAAGAGATGCAACCTGACGGACCGACGGTAGGTTGTTGCATAGGATCTGCTTCCCTTCAGTGTGATCGAAAACCATCTTTCCTCCGAAGGAAACACTTTTCCTATTGCGGAGTCTATTGTTGCACCCAGATAATTAATTCTTTGAGTCGGTTGCTTAGTCGATTTTACGAAGTTTACGAGGAGACCGAGCTGCTAGCAAAGGTCTAGACATTGTAGAAAATTGTTCCTCAACCTCTGAGGGGGAGGGACCTTGCACAAGCCAGTCGTCGAGATAGGGGTACACAAAGATGCCCTTGCATTGTAGAGCGGCTGCTACTACTGCCATGCACTTCATGAACACTCGGGAGCTGATTACAATCCGAAGGGCAGCACCTTGAACTGATAATGGGAGGACCCCACCCGAAAATGCAGGAACTTCCTGTGATGAGGATTGATTGGGACATGAAAGTATGCATCGTGCAGATCCAGCGAACACATCGAATCTCCCTGTTGTAGATGTGGATATATTTGATGAAGAGCCAACATGCAAAACCTTTCTTTTCTGATGGATTTGTTGAGTGTTCGAAGGTCTAGAATAGGTCTGAAATCTTACTTTCGACCCTTTTTCTTTACTAGTAAGTATCTTGAGTATACTCCTTGACCTAGTTGTGATGCAGGGACCTTCTCGATGGCTGACTTTCTTAGAAGGATAGTTATAACCCGCTGCAGTATTTTTATCTGGTGGCATGTTGTATTCGCTGGTGGGATCTAGGGAGGCTGATGTCGAAAACGTAGAGTTCCCATTTTGCAGCGTAGTCAACACCCATTGGTCTCTTGTAATACTCCTCCAGATGATTGGCAATACTTCCCCCTACTGGAGTGGAAAACAGTGATGGAGGAAGCGGACACTCATTGTTTAGTTGATGTTTTTGCTGAGGTAGTCGACTGACGAGGGGTTCCTCTTCCTCGAGGGGTACGAAGACCCTGGTACTGGAACTTCGATTGACCCTGCTGCTGCTGCCCAAGGAGGGCTTTGAATCCTCTGACGGAAGGGTCACCGATCGTAGGGCCTGTAACAGCACAGGAAATCTTTCCTCTTCAAGACCAACTGCCTTCAGGGTATCGAGTTCTGACTTCATCCTCGACATTTTCTCATCAGTGTGAGTGCCAAACAAGAATGAGCCTGTGAAAGGGAGATTAAGAATCCGGGACTGCGCTTCCGGTTTAAGTGCAGTAAGACGGAGCCAGGATGATCTTCTGGCGCTGAGTCCATGTGCATAGGAATGCACCGACAGCGTCGCTCCATCAGCTGCGGCGCTGATCACTTGGTTCGCCACCAAGCTACCTTCTTGCACAATTTCCTCAAAATCTCTGCGGTCTTCCCTTGACAGCTTCTCTGTGAACCTCTGCAGGGAGTCCCACATAAATCTGTCATAGCGCCCCAACAGGGCCGAAGCCTTGGAGACTTTCATCATGGAGGCTGATGTGCCACAGACCTTTCTCCCCCATGCATCCTGTGCTCTGCTCTCCTTATCCGGTGGAACTGTAGATGAGGAGGCTACTGCATGCGTTTTCTTGGCGCAGCTATAACAGAATCTGCTGGAGGATTAGATCTGAGGAATAAAGGGTCTTATTCAGGCGGCCTGTATTTCTTCCCGATTCTTGCTGGCGTGGACGAGAGTCGCTGGTGTTAGAAAAATGTCCATTACAGGCTGGAGCAGACCCGGGACAGAGGTAGCCATGGCTCTCTGATGCAAAGTCTTGAATATGACTGAGGACGAGCTTTGCTGAGTAGGCATAGAGATGTTTAATTTGTTTGTCCCACCGGATAGAACATTATGAAAAGTAATCACGTGGTCCACCGGAGAGATTCTCGACGGTGGGCTGTCTGGTAGAGTCGGGGAGTAGTCCCTCTTCGAGGAATGGGTGGAAGAGGGTGAACTTGTTGGAGACCTGTGTCTTCTCCGATGGTCTCAAGACCTGGATCTTCTTCTTGAAGAGCGAGCAGGAGTATGTGTGCGATCTCTACCCATCGATGGAGTAGTAGGAGAGAGATCCGCTGCTTGCACGAGACGGGTTAGATGAGACCTGTGTAAAGGGCTGGAATAGTCCTGATCACCTCGCGTTTGTGGAGCGTCAGTTATCCGCCATTTATGCAGAGGTACCAACCATCTGGGAGAGAGGTGTACTGATGGAGATTTTTGCCTCTCTTCCCGCATAGGAGCCTCCTCTGAAGGTGAGCGATGTGCAGATGGAGATTTCTGTTTCTCCGTTCTTGCAGGATCCTCACCTTGAACAGGTGAAGAAGCCTGGCTAAGAGGAAGAGAAAGAAGATAGGTTTGATAATGTGCCGTGAGATTCTGCTCTCGACGTTGGGGATGGCGACGGAGAAAAACTCACTGAGCGTGAGCCTGTAGCAGATTTGTGCTTCGTCGTCGAATGTCCAAGTCTGGACGGCGACTGAGTCCTTTGCCTCGACGGTGAACGTCGCTGCTTCTTGGTATTGTCGACGGAGTCCTCTGCCTCGACGTAGAACGTCTTTGAGATGATGTCGACGGAGACCTCCGCCTCGACGTTGACCGCCTGTGCGCCGAAGACTGGTGTCTCGACGTCGATCTTCTCTGGGATGAAGCTGACGGATTCCTCTGCTTCGATGCCGGAGACAACGTTTTATGCCTCGACGTCGATGATCTATGTACAGATCTTGATGGAGACTTGTGCCTCGACGTCGACTGCTCAAGGATGTGCGGAGACGGAGTGTCCTGTCTCGACGTCGAACGTTTGGCCAACACCGAAAGAGACCTATTCCTCAACGCTGACCGTTGTCTGGTTGATGCCAACGGAGGGCCATTTACCTGACTCAACGTTGAAGCCGCCGTCTTCGGTCTTGGAGCTGAACAATGGGAGTGCACCGCTGAAGACTTTGATGACGACATCTGCTTCATCGCCGGCGGTAGGTTCGACACCGATCCCGACGCCATAGGTGAACAGCCATAGGTGAACAGATCGGTATCTTGCTCCTCGACGTCGATCGCGGTCTCTTTTTCTTCTGCCTCACAGGAGACCTACCTCTTTCATAGAGTCCAAATAACCAAATTCTCTCTCTATCCTTGAGAGTTCTTCCGGAGAATTTTTTACAATGTGGACAGTTCTCTGGAGAGTGAGAGTCAGAGGATACACACAGAATGTGTGTCAGTCTTGCCCTTCTTCTTGCCACAGGAGGGGCAAGGGTCAAAAAGTAAAGGCATTCTGACAGTAATAAAAACCCTTTATGCCAAAAAACTGGTTACCTTTCACTCCAAAGACAAAAAGATGTCGAGTGAAAAGTAGAAAACCTTAAAAGGTTTAGGTAATTTTGACAAAAAAGTCAAAAAGGACAGAGCTGTGGCATCCAGGGTCCTGACTGAAGGAGCCGGAAAGAACAACTGACCTAACTGTCACCCCTGAGGCATGATGGGAAGCTAGGGGTCATGGCTGCCTCAAAGGCATGGTGCCAGTTTTTGTACAATTGCTTTCATTTTCTATGCTATTGGCTTACAATGCAGCCTGTAGGCTAACAATGCCTGCTCTTTTTGCAGTTTTCATGAGTTGCACTCATTAAAAGGAGTTCAAGAGATACTTGCCCTTCTGTGGTTCATATATTCATTATGTGTTTGCACACGTATTTACTATATTAATTTGTATTTGTATTTGTAATTGAACTTATACCGCGCAACTATCACCCAACGGGTATCTTGGCGCTCAGACTGTGATGGAGAAAAACTTCTGAACTAACAAAGTGTGTAGCCGCAGTGACAGAAGGAACAAAGGAAGATAGAAGGCGGATACCGATCAAGGAAATGGGAGATTAGGAGGCCATATGCCCTCCCCTGGGAAAGAGCCAGGTCTTCAAACTTCACCTGAAATCCATCAAGGAGTTAGCCTGTCTAATATTCAGGGGGAGTTCATTCCAAAGTCGCGGAGCCACTATACTAAAGGCCCTACCTCCCATCCTGGCCATCTTGATCCTACCAGTGTTTAGCAAGAAGGCATTTGATGAACGGAGAGTCCTTTGAGGCTTGTACCAGGATATTTTCTCCTGTAGAGTGGTAGGGCCAAGACCGTGTGCCGCTCTGTAGACAATGCACAGGGATTTAAATTTAGCCCTTTCCACCATGGGAAGCCAATGAAGTTCTTGAAGCGCCAGCGTGGTTGAGGAGCCACGTTTCCTATTCAGCGCCAGTTTGGCTGCCATAGACTGGACCCTCTGCAAACTCTGATAGATGTAAAGAGGAGCTCCTAGATACAGAGAGTTGCAGTAGTCCAGCCTACTTAAGATGATACTACGAACCACCACAGGTCTTTTCTCCACAGGCAGGAGAGGTAGAATCTTCCGTAGGGCTTTCATGAGAGCACAGCACACTCCCACTGTTTTTTTTAGCTTGAGTGGCCATCTGTAGATCATTGTCAAACATGACCCCCAGATTCCGCACCGTTGTCACTGGAACAGTGGGTTCCCCATCTGGGGCCATTCTGAACTCGAAAGGTAAGTCTCTTACTCCCGCTGGGGGGCAGTAGAGCACCTCAGTTTTGCCTCCGTTGAATTGCAGTGAGTTAGCCCTGAGCCAGTCCGAGGTCTGACGCATACACTTTTGGAAATCTTCCATATTCAAAGCTCCTTTGCCCTCCAGTGAGAACACTAGTTGGGTATCGTCCGCGTAATTAATAAGATCGATCCCATACGCTTTGATAATAGGAATTAGTGGCTGCAAATAAATGTTGAAGAGGATCGGGCTGATAGCCGATCCCTGAGGAACCCCATGTTCCATCAAGGTCTTACCGGAGGTAAAAGGGGGCAGAGAGACCACCTGTTGTCTCCCTGTGAGATAGGATTGTATCCATCTCAAGGCACATCCCTTCACTCCCAGATACTCCAGCCTATTCAACAGAATTTGGTGGTTTACCGTATCGAATGCGGCTGACATGTCTAAGAGGACCAAAACTGACGAAAGGCCTCTGTCAGCCCGCATCCGAAGGTTATCCAGCACCGTGACCAGGGCTGTCTCCGTTCCGTGACCTGGTCTAAAGCCAAACTGGCTCTTATCCAGGAGATGGAACTCCTCCAGATACCCAGAGAGAGATCTGCTCACTACCTTTTCAATAATCTTTATAGGAAAAGGCAGCAGAGAGATGGGTCTGAAACTAGCAGGATCTCCTGGGTCCAGAGAGGGCTTCTTTAGCAGTGGTCTAACTACTGCCAGCTTCCAGGTTTCAGGCACCACCCCTTCCTCCAAAGATTGACAACATATCTGCCACAGCCGCGGGAACAGAACCGACGCATGCTCTTTCCAGATCTTATTGGGTAGGGGGTCTAATGGAGACCCGGACCTCACATTCTGTGCATAGTTGTTGAACAACTCATTAGTAAGAGGTATAAAATGCTCCAGTGAGGTTACCATCCCTTGTTCTTCCGGGGACATTTGTCCATTAGCATTTAGAGGAGAGGGGCTACGCATATTTAACCCCCCTACAATTTTTGCGATTTTCTCCTCGAAATGAGATGCGATTCTGTCGCATAGCGCCTGTGACGTGACCACTTTATTTCCCACACTAGTGGGATTAGAGAGGTCTCTAATGATCTTAAAAAGGGCTCTGGTGCTATTTGGTGCCGACAGAATGGAGTTGATGAAAAAGTCCGTCTTGGCCTTAGCCATTAACTCTTTATACTGAGCTTGTACCCTTTTATAGGCCACTTTATCCTGCTCAGCATAGAGCCTGCGCCATTTCCTTTCCGCCTGTCGACAGGATCTACGTTGTATGCTCAGCTCTTCAGTGTACCATGGTGCAGAATGTTTTAGTCTGGCCTTCAGGTGTTTCAGGGGAACATGCTGATCTAGTACACCGAGGATATAATTCTGATACAAACGATAATTCACAGCCACTGACTCATGCGGATCAAAAGGAGGCAAATTTTGAAAAAGTGGCTCAGCCCTGCTCCTCATGAGTTTTGCCCATTCTCTCCCCATACGATGAGTAACCGGTGGGGGTCTAGTGGTTTTTCCATCAGGTATACAGATCCGAAACTGGATCAGCGAATGATCGGTCCAAGTCTGGGGTAGAATATTAACCACCTCAGTTTCGTTGAGATCAGCAAACAGGAGATCCAGAATGTGCCCTCCTTGATGGGTAGGTTGCTGGACCAACTGATGCAGGCTATGACTCTCACAGGTTTCCATGAGATCTCTTAGGTGACCATCTAAGGCACCATTCTCCCACATGTTGAAATCCCCCAGGAGCAACATTCTTGAGTGAGTTAGTGACTGGGCCGCAATAACATCCAGGAGCGCTTGGTACTGTGTGTTGGAACTTGGGGGTCTGTAGCAGACCATCCCTGTAAGGAGCCTCCCTCTCTGTTCTTGAAGGGAGAAACCCAGTAGCTCGATACCCGCCACCTCATCCACCTCAAACGGGGCAAAGCCCCAGATATCCTTAAACATCACCCCGACCCCTCCACCCCGTCCAGTAACTCTGGGCTTATGAAAGATCTTATAGCCCTCCGGGCAAGCAAGCCCTAGTTCTACCGTGGAGTCGTTACTGCACCATGTCTCCGTGAGGAATAACACATCCAAGTGCAGATCCTCCACCATATTAAAGACTTCCTGATGATGTTTTGCCAAGGACCTGCAGTTAATCAGGCCACACTTAAGGACCAGGCTGGTCTGTGGTGTCATAGTACCTTTCTTCCCCCCACTGACCCTGTTCCTTATGACCAATAGTTGCTCCCTAGTATATTTAACTGATCTTACCCCGATTCCCGCATCGTGACTGGTGCTGGGTGCGACCGAGGCGCGGACGGGCGCAGACGGGCGCAGACGGGCGCAGACGGGCGCAGACGGGCTTGCCTCTGGCGCGCCTCCGGCGCGCCATCGGCGCCCGCTGCGCGCGCGCGCTGCGCGCTTGCATGGCCCCTCCTAAATAGCGGGTCTGCTGTGTCGAGAGAACCACTAGAGCGTCAGCAAAAATGGCGGCGCTGAGGTAGCACCCGGAAGTGAGGACAAAAATTTCTCAGCCGAACGTTGCTGGTGCTCTATCCCTCGCAGACGCGAGAGTGAATCAGATTTTTAAAGTGCGGGTAAGTGCATATATTTTAAAATTCTGTACCAGTCTTCAAGCTGCACACAGTTCATACAGTTCATAATTCATTAAAAAACTTCTCCCAACCCCGATAAAAGCCCCACAGATAGTGCAATACAGAGATCGCAAACGCGCTCTCTTATCAGCCCAATCAATCCGTTTCGCAGCGCAACACACATTAGTTAAAAAGCAGTCTTAGGACTGCGCGCTTGCATGGCCCCTCCTAAATAGCGGGTCTGCTGTGTTGAGAGAACCACTAGAGCGTCAGCAAAAATGGCGGCGCTGAGGTGGCACCCGGAAGTGAGGACAAAAATTTCTCAGCCGAACGTTGCTGGTGCTCTATCCCTCGCAGACGCGAGAGTGAATCAGATTTTTAAAGTGCGGGTAAGTGCATATATTTTAAAATTCTGTACCAGTCTTCAAGCTGCACACAGTTCATACAGTTCATAATTCATTAAAAAACTTCTCCCAACCCCGATAAAAGCCCCACAGATAGTGCAATACAGAGATCGCAATGCACTGTTTAGCCTCCTATATGGGGGCTGCATTGGTATGAGAAAAAATTATATATATATATATTCACTGAAAAAACCAAAGGTTTCAGGGGCGTTATAGTTTGGAATTGGCATTTAAAAAACCTTAGAAATTCACTGAAAAAACTATAGGTTTCAGGGGCGTTATAGTTAGCTGGACATTTCCCTCGTACAAAACCCTAGAAATTCCCCCGTTATAGTTAGTTCAGCTAACTATAACTTGCGCCCCCGCACTGCAATGCTGATGACGTCACATATTACATCACTCATGACATGGTCAGTGACATCACTGATGACATCTGAAATGACATCACTGATGACATCACTGATGACGTCATCCATGTGATAAATTAGTGCATCTTCTCACACCTTTTGATATACTCAATCAAAATTTCAGATGTCCATTCTCAAAACCATAGATACTCTAATACCAATAACTACATATCCACTCATTGACTCTTAGATCTACACACACATCCAGTCACTCACCTGTACAGTCACTCATACTTACAGTCACTCAGTACAGGACTATCATATGCATTTATACACCTACATAGACACTCACACACCACCAATCATCCATAGAGGTACTCTCACACCTAGTCAGTCATGCAAATAATTAATCACACTCCCATTTACTCACCTATGCAGTTATACACACACAAGTTCACTTACTCATAAAAATAGTACCACATTCTTATGCTCTTATACAATCACTGATACAAGCACACACTCATCCATACAGCCACTCTCACAATCACACACTCTCACATATACCCACTTATATACTCTTACACACATATATACTGCCTTTCACATATGTAGTTACTCACACATGTACCACTGAGATATATATTCAGTCACTAACACACCCATACACACACTCACCCAACCACACAGTCCATCACAGATGCACTCTTAAAACCATGCACCCATAGAATCACCCACTCACACATGTATGCACAGAGTCACACACACCCCACCCACACAAACACTCAGGCACCCATACAGATACTCAGACAACCAATCAATAACCCATAGAGACACTCATATAGCTATTCATAAAACCATGCAGCCGCTTATACACCAACAGACAGACAGATACAGACATTCACACAGTTTAGTCACTAGTCTGCAGTGAGATACGTTTAATGACTCACTTATAGAGTCAGTCATGCACCTACTAAATCATCCATTCACACACTTATACACCCACTCATTCTTCCATAGGTTTTTCCCTATATATATATTAAACATATTTAAAATTTACAGAAACACACACTCACTGGATGACATCATCAGTGATGTCATCAGTGATGTCATTTCAGATGTCATCAGTGATGTCATCAGTGATGTCAATGACCATGTCATGAGTGATGTAATATGTGACGTCATCAGCAGTGCATTGCGGGGGCGTGAGTTATAGTTAGCTAAACTAACTATAACGGGGGAATTTCTAGGGTTTTGTACGAGGGAAATGTCCAGCTAACTATAACCTATGGTTTTTTCACTGAATTTCAAAGGTTTTTTAAATGCCAATTCCTAACTATAACGTGCATGAAACCTATGGTTTTTTCAGTGAATTTCAAAGGTTTTTTAAATGCTAACTCCTATCTATAACTTATCTCTAAAGATATCATGTTTAATGATTTTCATTGGATTTCTATATTTTTCAATTTCAGTGTGTCAATTTCATTAATTATGTGTTGTTGAAATTCTTTTTTAACACTATTTTTTTAACATATTTTTTCATTTAAATCTTTTCAAAATTAAAAAATATTATTTGTTTTTATTGGGTTTTTTAAACATATTTTTTATATTTAAAAAAATATTTTTTAACTATATGTTCAAAACTTTATTTTATATATATTTTTTCCATGTTTTTTGGATCCGCGCACCCTATGCGCACCGTTCTCGATCCCTACGAGATAGCATCCGCGCATGGTATGCGTTGGGTACGTGTTTAGTGTGCGATCGCAATGCGACAGGTACGCGACTCCCAGCCTATACGCGACACGTTTGATGTACGTAACGCGTCGTTTACGCGCTTCCGCGATGCGTCATATGCGTGTATGACGCGGTAGGTGCGCGGATCCCGCAAAATAATTAACATTTAAAAAAACATATATATATGTATTTCATGTGAATATTAATTGAAGACAAACTCTAAACTAGTCTTAAAAGTAATATATTTTTACATCTGATCCTATATTTCTTTTTAATTCAATTTCGCGGATGCGTGCTGGGTGCGTGCTGCGTAAGCGCAGGGTGCGCGGATCCCTTGTGACCTGCAAAAAAAGAGATTTGATTGGTTCATTACATTTCCTGTTCTAACTATTGAAAGACCCCACCCATTTCAATCATTCTTCTTTCACCTTCTTTGGAGGAGCATCTCTTTGCAGAGAAGAAGATTTTTTGGACTAAGTTTACACATAGCTCTAACTTTTTTCTCCTAACAATGGCTTCAGGGCAGCAGGCATCACCTGCATCTCCTCATACATCTGAGGATGAATTTTTGGAGGAGCCACCACGCACACCACGTTTTTCTTCAGTGGTGTGGAAATTTTTTACTTTTCCCGAGGGGCAAACGAAGACCAATGCCACCTTGGTGACGTGCAAGATTTGTAAAAAAGTGCTGTCTCGAGGGGATCCGACAAAGAAATACTCATGCGGGACAGCCAGCATGATGAAGCACCTACGGACCCTTCATCCTGTCAATCTTGCAGGCGAAGAATGCCGACGGATGAGAGACACTCCTGCTCCTGCACCTTCCACCTCATCGCAGCCGAGCACTTCAAGAGTGCATCCGTCAGCCCAAAACTTGGACATCTGTCCTCAATTTCAATTTTTAAAAGTTCTCTGCACTAAGTGCAATGCGACTTTGTGCTACGGGGAGCAGTCGATCGATCTGATCTGCCGCCGGCAAGAAAGTCACCATTGCTAGTTTTTTTATTTTCCCCCCTGAAGTTCATTGTTTTGTTCCTCCTGTTTTTTTTTTCCAGAAAAACCCAAAAAACCACAAAATCGTTGGAAAAACAAAAAAAAATATAAAAGTAGAAAGAAGAAAGAAGAAAAAAAAAGTTCTTCTAAGAACTAACTTTCCTGGTTTAAAAGAGCTAAAAGAGCTAAATTTCTTTGTTAGTGTGTGAAAGTTTAGATGAATGTATGCATAGTACGTAATTGACTGAATTAATGCAGTAGTAGCGTATGGTGAATGTATAAGTGTAGAACTATGATGAAGTGCTGCAGCATCACACAGTAACCTCTTTAACTGCAGTGTGCTGTAGTACTTCCGAAGCACAGGGATGCAACATATGTACATAAATATGTTGCAAATCTATGCTTCTCTCTGCACGGCTGCTTAAACTGCAGCCATGTGGTAACACAGGCACCCTTGCACCATAGTGCAAGGATATCTGTGTCATGTGCTGTTTGTTTTTCTGCAGGAAGACACACCTTCCTGCACAAAAACAATGAGAAAATGCATTTTTCTCCTTTAATGTATGTTGAACATTTTAGCATGCATTGAAGATATAAAAATGTGGAGAAATGAAAACAATTCTCCTTGTTTTGCTTTCCTACACCAATTTTAGAATGGTGCAGCATTCACACACATATCGAGATTTATGATTTATGATAAATCTAGAGATGTGTCTTGTTCTATGAGTATTCAGTGCAATCATGCACAACAACACTTATAGAACACCCTTTCAATGCAAAGTGGTGTGTATGATGAGGTTGTATTTACATGGAGTAGAAAAAGTACACAGAGTGCCTTTTCCTCTCTTTGTAAATATGAAAGAATGTCTTGCGCAATAACTATGTTACAAAAAGTGACATATTTCCGGTTTTAAAATTCCTTGCGAATGATAGAAGGTAAGCACAGAGTTTTGTCTGCAAAGATGTTCAAAGAAGAATGATTGAAATGATTGCGGTCCTTCAATAGGTACAATGGGAAATATTATGAACCCCTCAAATCTCTTTTTTTGCAGGTCACATGATATCTGATTATGGTCCGATTTCAAAACTACATAGGTATAAACAGAGTGTTTTTAGAAACGTGTTTCAACTTTGTAGCTTCTTGCAGACCTCCTCAATCTGCATATTGAGACTTAGTTAAACTTACCTTCAGAGTAATAGGAATAAAAAATAGTATACATTTTTTTCAAGATTTTCATTGCAATCTAAATTGATATAAATTGCTTATTTTAAAATTTGGATCTGTGAAAGAAAAGAAAAAAAAAATTATAACATGTAATAATACATTTTTGACAACACAGCATAATTTCCACAAAGTAATTTGTTTGCCTTTTTTTGCTGTTCTCAAAATATATTGAATTTCACTAGAAATAGTGATTTCAATCGTACTTATCACTTAACAAAAAAAAAACAATCAGAAAGATTGTTAAAAAAAACAACAACATGCTATTCTCAATAAAATACCAGAAAATACAAATCACACATATATGAAATGCTTACGGCTTACAAAATTTTATAACTTTAACTTAAAAAAACTGTAAATATTGCCGCTTTAAAATATTCACCGAATCAATGACCACCAAAAAGTCAATAATTCAAAAATATACCTTTCCTTGAGGCCAAATGGTATTTTTGCACTCCTTCTTTATGTAAATTGTCCAATGGTAGTCCTAATAAATTATAATGATAAATTCCTCAGAGAATGAATTATCTTCCTGAATTATCTTCCTAAAACTTTGACTTTAAAAATATTAGGTAGGAATTTTGTAATTCCCTAGGCAAACGTTGTTTAAAAACCAACTGGGAATCATTACAAAGTGTCCAGCCTTTGTCACATTTTAGATAGGCAGTGTAATGTCCAGATGTGGTGGAAGGACCATCATGGAAAATTATTGCAATTGCTACAAAAGTCCATCCTGATATTGATAGTTGTGCTGCTACAAATTGCTTTATTAAAGTATCCAATTTTCTTCCGTCAGCTGTACAACGTTGCATCATTAAAATTATGTATTTTCCATATTTTGTTAAGAATAATGTGGATAACATTTCTGATTTACATTAGCTTCACTCCATGTTTTGATTTGCACCTTTAACTAATTTATTGAAAGACACTGATTTAAAGCCTGGTAATGTTAAATACAGAAATCTCTCAGTGTCTACATTGGTGCTACATGTATAGATGCAATTTTCACAATGATGTTCCCATTTGTAAGAAAGGCCAAAAATATTTTCCATTTCTACACCTTCATTTAAAAAAATGGTAAGCATATACATTAAAAATTCCTGAGCATCTTGTTGGATATTTTGTGAAAATTGTGTAGAACCAGAACACACATCCAAAAGACTACGAACATCTGAAACAGATTGTATTTTACTTGTATCTGTTGTCAACTTTTCATAAACAGAATGCAACAGAGAACAAAATCTTTTTTGCCGATTCTGCATAATTTGTTCTCGCAAACCTTCCAGATAAAAAACAACATTGACCACTACATTAGCATAGCAGTTGACACCTGAACTATTTTCAAACTGATAACCAACAATCTCTTCAACAGTGTCCAATTTCTTTTTACCTGAAATCACAACATCTTGTTCTTTTCCCTTCTTGACACCTTCAGAACAGATATTCTCTAACCTTCTTTTTCGACCAACCATACGCTTTTCAAATACAGGATATTGACCTAAATTTGGAGAATAAACCCTTCTTAACCTATTATACTCTTTTACACAGTTTGCATCTGCAGTAAGCTTCGTCTCATCAAAATCAATGAAAAACAAACCAGATAATGTTCTGACTCGCGACAAAGCAACATATGCCATACCCTCTTTAAATACGGTAGATCCAATGTTCACCAATGCACTGTCTACACTTAATCCTTGAGATTTATGAATAGTCACTGCGTATGCCAGAGAAAATGGAAATTGTTTCCTACGGACATATAAATCTTTAGCAAGCAAAAAACGAACTGAACAACGACCAATTTCTTTAACTTCATCAATCTGATCAAATTTAATTTTTAAAAATTCAATTCCTTCTTTGTTCTGATAATTCACAAAATCCACCACTTTACCCATTGCACCATTAACTAAACCTTTCTCTACATCCAAATTACGCCTTAAAATTACCCAACAGTTTACACACGCATATAGTGTCTTTTCTAAACCAGCAGTTTTAGATATTTTTTTTTCTAAACAATCCAGTTTTGATCTCAACTTTCCCGTCAAAATAATAGTGATTCCTTCATGCTGTATTTTATCGATGGCTTCCATTTTTCCAATTTCTTCATTTTCCAGTTTCAATAGTTCTTCGTTGAATATGGAACACTCGTGCAGTGTTGGCATTAAGCAAATCACTGATTTATTTTTTTGCAATTTCCACATACACTTTTGCAGGAACTGCATTTTCATTTGGAAAGACATTGCAAAGTAATCGACTCTCCAAAGCTTGTTTGCTTTGTTTTGAAAGAATTCCAATTCTTATATCTTGAAGAATACTTCCATATTCAGCATCATTTGCCTGTCACATATTTGTTGTCAGTTTTTTGTATTCAAAATGAGTCCAAATGTTCACATTGCCAACACTGCCAAGAGACCTTCTGGTATCATGTGCTAGTGTTTTAAATAAAGGTTGTCCTTTTACCGGAGTCAGTTGCAGTAGATCTCCAAAAACTATGACGTGTTTTCCTCCAAATAACACGTCACACTCTGTTTTAAGAATTTGCTGCATTCTTAAATGCACAAAGGCAAGCATCGAGGTTGAGACCATACTCACCTCATCAATAATGAGAAGTTTCATTTTCTTCAGGACTCTTGAAACTTCACAACAAGCTTCTCCAGATAGCTTGTGGTATTCCAATTTGTTCTCATGCTCTACTGGCAGCATTAGTATACGATGTAAAGTAATTCCTTTAACCCTTTCGATGCGCATGACGGAGCGGTTCCGTCATGCGCGTCGGTTGCGCTGTGCGCATGACGGAACCACTCCGTCATGGCCCCGCCCGCGCACAGAACCTTCAGCACAGCACGGAAATCCACGTCGCGCTGAAGGAGTTAATGTTATGTGCTGCCAACCCAGTTGGAGCAGTGACAACATCAGACAAATGCGAAACAGTTGTTTTCTGCAGATAACTTGTAATTACTTTAATTAAGAAACTTTTTCCTGTTCCAGCTTGACCACTCGCATACATTCGGATAGGTTGAAATGATGTACATGAGCACCCTCTCTTTTCATGAGTAATCCATTGTCAATCTGCTCTTTCACTTGCGGATATATTTGTTTCTGTTCAACATTTAGTTGTTCTTCCAAGTTTCCTAACTGTATTGCATCTTCTTGAGCTTGATACATTGCTGTTTCCACCTCATTCATTGCAATCGCTGCTTCATTTTCAACAACTGGTTGTCCTAGTGGATCTTGACTCAGTGCAGCAGAACTTTGACTGTCTTGAGAACTGTCTCTAGCAATCTCAGCTGCAATTGTAGCTTCTTGATCAATTTCATCATTAAACATTTTGACATTATTTGCGAAAGCACTGCATTGTATGCTATCTTTAGAAGCATTAAATGAATCTTCATAGCTGGGAAAATCTCCAAGTAATTCCAGTTCTGAACGCCATGGTTTGAACATTTGCAAAAGGGCTAAATAGTAAAATTCCCTTTTGTCAGCAGTGTCGCAACTCAGTTTCCTGTGATTAATTAAATTTCCTTTCCTTTGTTTCACCAGACATCCTTCGGAACCAATCACTGCATATTTTCCATCGTTGATGTTCTCTGTAGTATTCCGTTTAAAAGTGTAGTTTCGCAGCACTTCATAGAGACACATGTTCTCAAGTTGATGACTTCTATTTGGGTAGTATGTGTCCAACATATTCATTTTCAAAATATCTGTACTTTCTGGTTCACTTTCTGCTAAATATTCAATTTCTTGAACAGATTTCAGTACCCGATTTCGCATTCCTGCAAGACCTAGACTCAGGCAAATGATTCTTCTACTTTTGGAATATAGACTTGCAGATGATAACCGATCTGAAAATTCATATGCTCCAATTTCGCGATAACATCTTCAAACTGAAACTGTATAATTTCTTACTTAGAGTCTTCTAGTGAGAAATCTCTTCCCACATTTCTTTCAATTCAGTCTTTTCTGATTTAGTAATGTAAGACGTTACATATCGAGCAACAGCAATGGAATTGTCCGCAACATACTGAATATCCATGTTAGCGTTCCACATGGATAAAATAACTGGGTTGTAGTAATTTATGTATTTCGATTCTTTGCTTCTTCTTAAGTTGTAGGTGTTTTTCAGAGACTTTCTTGTGATGGTATGTCGCATAGCTGACATAAAACTGTTCACTCTTCCTTTGGATAATACAGGACGTGGAAATCCAAAACGACATTTAGTATAGAACTTATCCTTTGACTTGTACTTTCGTCGACAGTATTTTCCACACCTGTGGCTTTGAAATCGTAAGACTTGTTGTTTTAAGTTTTTATCTTCTCTGCTATTGGGAAGAGCACATGTAGCATAATCTTCAATGAAAGACAAAACAATTTCATCTGAATCTGAATCTGTTCCAAATTTGGGGGCGTCCTTGATCCATAACAACATATGTAGATGAGGAGCACCTCTTGCTTGATACTCCTTTCTCCAAAAGAAATCCACAACTTCTCCAAGAGGAGGATTCTTTTTATTGCAGATGAAAGACATCATAGCTTCAAATCTATTATTTAAATATCTGCATACATTGACAGGATCCAAAGAGCACAATTCTCCAGGTGTCTTGTATTCAATATTTTTTATATTGGAATTTGCCTCTCGAAGAAATTCAAGTAAATCATCCCAAGCATACTCAGCACAGCTTAGTGTAACAAACCATGTAGGAGTTCCCAAATTCCGTAGCATACATTTCAGTTCTCAATGTCGACAGTACCAATATTCATTAGTCCCACGCTGACATGCCATCAGATTAATCAACTGAGTTTCTAAATGATCATCTCTCTGATGCACTTTATCCATAAAATCTTTTGCAGTTACATTTTGAAGATGCATTCCAGTTTTTAAAATGTGATTTACTGCATATGAAAGTCCAGACAAGTCACTTTCAAACAGAAGATGAAACATATAAGGGATACATTGTCGAAATCTTGCATCTTCTGCATATAATCTTGTTGTCCGATATTCAGATGCAGGAATCTGCACAGGACGTTCATCATATCGTCCACCTTTTCCTATTGGAAACAACTGCGGGAAACAACGAGCTTCCAAGCTCTCTTCCCATACACTCATGGACTTCCTGTTCCTTTTTTCATTTGAAACAACTCAATTGTATTCCCCATCACCTCTTTGGAATGAAGTGGATGTACACTGTAATGTTCATAGATCTCTTCACATCTGGACATGCCCACTTTTTCTATTTGTCCACTTATTGTTTCAGTATCTTCTGCTAAATCTATTTCTTCTTCTCCAACAAACACATTTCTATAGTACTCATTATTTTGTAACAGATACAATGACGCCTTTTGCACTTTTCTAACATCCACTAACTCTTGCCAAATTTTCTTATTCTTAGTAGGAACACCATTAACTAGAATGACTAGTGGCTCATTTTCTGCATGGTCTACATCAATATTTTTCCTTAAATCTAACGGTAAATACACAACTCTTCCTTTCAATCCTCTTTGCAACTCTGATGGAGGTAATTTACCTGTTTTGGGCTCCATACGAACAATAACCTGAAACGGGTGAACACATTGTAAGAGAATAGACTCATACGTATTTAAATCTATCAGCTCTGGTGGAATAGCAACCAACTCTAGATTATTATGAACAGCTCTAGCAGGCATTTTATTCTCATCTAATTTGTTATAACAATATTTGCAAATACGCTGCTCAGATCCCAAATCAAAACAATCCTCTACCAACAAATAGTTGCAAATTCCATCCACTTATCATTATCTTCTATTTCACTTTTTAAATACAGATTGACACCCCTAGTCTGATTTTTATAGTGACTTCGCCGACAACAAATACAAGAAACATTTGGTCTTTCACCTGAAATTACCTTAAACTTTGTGATTTCATCCTCAAATGTATCTGTAATTACGGGCTGTACATTGTCTTCAACATTTTGTTCTACTAATGTGTCAGTTTCTTCACTCTCTTGCTGAGGACCAAAGTAACAAAACTCAACATCATCACAGACCTGCTTCACATCTGATACTGACCCACGCAAAAGAGCACTGTTCAACTCACTTAACTTTAGTGCTGGACTTTTTGCATAATACAACCTTCTCACTAACTTCCGCATTTGAGTATGATGTACTGCCAGCATTCTGAAATGGTGAAAAACACTTTGACAAACATTCCTAGAAAGACAAGCCAGAGAATGACCTTGCAAATCAGTATGTTTTCTCACTCTGCAAGGGTCTAGTCCTTGCAACAGCTTAATCTTTTGTTTTACACTTTTTTTAGTATAGGCTTGTAAAAAACAACATAATTTTTCAATAGATTCCTGTCGTACACTGCAAATACTACTGCAATCCCAAGTGTACAAAGGGTTTTTAGCACGTCTCCCTAAAACTTCATCAGCTATCACTTCTTCTGCATTTCTTTCAACCATTTTCTCTTTCTCAATTGGACAACTGTCTCTAACCCCATAACCTCTACCACTGGTGTCAACTGCATACAATAATTTTTCTCTCTGTGAATAACTCTCTTCGTTAAAAAAAGGCTCTGAACTGGAACTGTGTTTCCATTTTCCCCCAAAAAAATCACAAAATGTTTTTATTAATAACTCTTTTCCTCCTACTTTTGGCCTTCATTACATGGATTGGTTTATCTAGTGATCGAATTCTGTTTAATACTAAAATAAACAGTTTCCTTTTTATTTCAAAAGCCTTTTCCACAATGTTTTCAATATGCTTCTTCTTTTTATAAAATAAAGCTCTCTTTTTATATTTCTTCACATCTTTCAGCAAATTATGCACTACTCTCTTGTAAAATATTTTTTTGCGTAATTCCTTATACTGTTTTTGCCTTCTTTTACCATACTTTATCTCCTTTGACTGACCATTTGCTTTTTTGCTTTTCCTCCTATTTTGAATTTTTTTCTTAGTTGAAGCATTCTCAGTAGTTCCAGCATTATGTACATTCTGTTTGGTCCCACAAACATTTTTAATAAATTGCTTTGTGATCTTACCAGAAGATTTTTTCCTTTTAGCCACATTATCTTGTACATTCAATACTTGTGGTTGATGTTTCTTCAAGTAATCTTCCTGTCTCTGTTCTTTTCTTTTTATTTTTTTTTCTGGCATGATTTCTCTATTTTATCGTTGAAAAACAGTATCTGTAAAAAAGAATCACAAATAAATGTATATTAATAACTTTCACATTTATACTATTCTATTACTGTAGAAACACATTTTATATAAAAACTGACTAAGAAACTATAGCCCTGAAGCACAAGTGTGACAATGGTTAAAACGCTACATGCATAGTGCATACTACTTTGAAGCAGTTCATGCCCTAAAGCCTACCTCACTAAAAGACTACATGCTAACTGACTGAATGATTACAGTACTATAAGGAGACACACTGGGTGAGTGACAGGGTGTTTGCTAGAAGTGTATGAATATTGACTGGGGAATAGATGGTGTGAAAGACAAGTGTGTAGGTGGTTAGAGGACTGCATGTATAGTGGATAGGCGTTTGAAGCAGTCCATGTGCTAAGGCCTGGCTCACTGCATGAGTACTTGGGTACTGACTGAATGATTAGAGTACTGCAAGGGGAGTGCCTGGGTGAATTTATAAGTGGTTGGCTTTTGGCGCAGTGAATGGATTAGTACTTGGTACTGAATGGGTCACTAGAGGAGTGCAAAGGGAGTGACAGTGTGTTTGCTGGAGTGTATGGATACTGACTAGGGAATTGAAGTTATGAAAGAGATGCGTATAGGTGGTTACAGGACTGCATGTATAGTGGATAGGGGTTTGAAGCAGTCCATGTGCTAAGGCCTGGGTCGCTGAATGAGTACTTGGGTACTGACTGAATGATTACAGTACTGCAAGGAGAGTGCATGAGTGAATTTATAAGTGTTTGGGTTTTGGCGCAGTGAATGGATTAGTACATGGTACTGAATGGGTCACTAGAGAAGTGCAATGGGAGTGACAGGGTGTTTGCTGGAGTGTATATATACTGACTGGGGAATTGAAGGTGTGAAAGACAAGTATGTAGGTCGTTAGAGGACTGCATGCATAGTGGATAGGCGTTTGAAGCAGTCCATGTGCTAAGGCCTGGCTCAGTGCATGAATACTTGGGCACTGACTGAATGATTAGAGTACTGCAAGTAGAGTGCCTTGGTGAATTTATAAGTGTTTGGGTTTTGGCACAGTGAATGGATTAGTACATGGTGCTGAATGGGTTACTAGAGGAGTACAAAAGGAGTGACAGAGGGTTTGTGGGAACTGTATGAATACTGTCTGGGGAATTGAAGGTGTGAAAGACAAGTATGTAGGTGGCTAGAGACCTACATGCATAGTAGATAGACGTTTAAAACAGTCCATAGAGTAACACTTGGATCACTGCAAAACTACCCGAGTACTGACTGAATCATTACAGTACTACAAAAAGAGTGACTGGGTGAATCTTTTTAAGTTTTTTGGTTTTGGTGCAGTGAATACTTAGTGCCATATGAGTCAGTGGATGTGTGCAATTGAAGTGACAGAGTGTTTATTGGAGTCTATAGATACTGACTGGGAAATTGAAGGTCTGAAAGACAATTGTGTTGGTACTTAGAGGCCTCCATGCAGAGTGGAAACACGTTTGAATCAATCTATGTGCAAAGGCCTGTCTCACTCCATTAGTACTTGGGTACTGACTGAATGATTATACTATTGCAAGAAGAGTGCCTGGGTGAACTTATAAGTCTTTCAGCTTTGGCGCAGTGAATGCATTACTACATGGTGCTGAATGGGTCACTGAAACAGTGCAAGGGGAGTGACAGAATGTTTGCTGGAAGTACATGGATACTGACTGGGGAATTGAAGCTGTTAAAGACAAGTGTATAGTATGTTAGAAGACTGCATGCATACTGCACAGACATTTGAAGCAGTCTATGTGGTAATGCATGGTTCACAACATGAGTACTTGGAAACTGACTAAATCATTAGACTACTGCTAGGACAGTGCCTGGGTAAAACTTTAAAATTTTCAGTTCTGGCGCAGTGAAGAGAATAGTACATGGTACTGAATCAGTCACTGGATGAGTGCAAGATGACTGACAAGATGTTTATTAAAATATATAGATACTGACTAGTTAATTAAAGAAGTGAAAGACAAGTGTGTAGGTGACTAGAAGCCTGTATGCATACTGTATAGGGTTTAAAGCAGTCCATGTTGAAAGGCCTGGCTCACACCATGAGTACTTAGACACTGACTGAATGATTAAAGTACTGCAAAGAGAGTGCCTGGGAGAATTCATAAGTGTTTGGGTTTTTGCGCAGTGAATGGATTAGTACATGGTGCTGAATGGGTCACTAGAGGAGTACATGGGGAGTGACAGGGTGTTTGCTTGAAGTGTATGGATACTGACTGCGGAATTAAAGGTATGAAAGAGAACTATGTAGATGGTTAGAGAACTGCATGCATAGTAGATAAGCATTTGAATCAATGCATGTGCAAAGGCCTGCCTCACTCCATTACTACTTGAATATTAACTGAATGTTTACAGTATTGCAAGGACAGTTCCTCGGTGAATACATAAGGAATGACTACCTTTTAATTCTACCTAAACTTGAGAACAGGAAATTTTTTAAGCAGTTCTGCATATTCAAAGAAATGAAGTAATCAAATGCTTCTCTCACAGTGGTTACACAAATGCACACAGACTCAGAGTGTGAGTCTAGACAACAACCACTATCCCTAGGAGTTTACCAAAACTCATTCACTGCTGTGGAAGTGGTAAGAGAACTGCACACAATCTACATATTTCAGGACTGCACTTTTGTGTCAACGCCTGACTCATGTAATCAAAGCATAAGCAAAAACTGCCTTCTAATGCTACTAAAACTTGACAGCAAGACAGGTTTTAAAACAGTTATCTGTCAGCAAATACACAATGTTACCAAATGCTTCTCTCACAGTGGTTCCCGAATGCACACAGACACAGTGTGATTCTAGACAAGCAACACTATCCCTAGCAGCTTACCAAAACTCATTCACTACTGTGTAAGGGGTAAGGGGACTGCACACAATCTACATATTAAAGTACAGCACATTAGTGTCAAAATATGACTCATTTTATCAATGCATAAGCAAAGACTGGTTTCTAATGCTACTAAAACTTCACAACATGACAGGTTTTAAAACAGTTATCTGTCAGCAAATACATGATGTTACCAAATGCTTCTCTCACAGTGACTCCCAAATGCACACAGACTCACTGTGTGATTCTAGACAAAAAACACTATTCCTTGCACTATACCAAAACACATTTCTTCATCTAGAAGGAGTACTACATTTTAGTTTAGAAACATAACTCATTTCACAAATTCATAAACAATCACTGATTTCTAATTGTACCAAAATATAAAAACAGCACAGTTATCTCCCTGCAAACACATGAAAAACACAAATTCTTATCACAAAAGACCTCCTCTCAAATAAATAACTCACCTTTCAAGTAGTTTTGTAGATTAAGAAGTATATCAGTCACACACCAGATTTTCTTATACAGAATCTCTGCACTGTGCACCTGTCAGCAAAACCAAAGAATGGCAAAGTTTCCCTCTCATTTTCCCCACATATACATGTAAACATCAAATCACATTCCTTCCCACATAAATTCAAAACCAAACACACATTTCTATTGGTTAAACATTTCAACCCTTTCCAAATGACATAAATTTGAACCCTTCCCCCAATCTGCCTTCTGCCTGTTACCATAGAAACAGGTCATGGGACACTGTACTGAGCACACTAGTCACAAGTTCAGCACACAATGTTGCTAATCAAGACAGCAAGTGTGCTTGACTTTTCAACATATCAGCTTATCATATATAATGTTCCTTACAATCAGTTTTTGTTAACCAATAAGAATCATGCGTTTAAAAAACTGAAATATGCACCCTACCTTTCAGTGTAGAAGGTTGTCAAACAACCAATGATTTCTTGTCTTTTTTCAAAACTGCATCTTAGCCACCATTTTAGAAAAACCTTACTTTCCAAACTGCCATTTCATTTACAGAGACCATCTGAGTGCATCCAGACCTCCTTTCAAGATGCTTAGAGTGTGAATTGTGGGACACAGCTATATTTTTCTGGAGCCAAAGGTATGCAGAAAACAAAGGCATTCACAAAAATCTAGGTTTGCCAAATGTAGACATTCAATGGATTGGACAGAGAGGGTTAAAGTGGCACCAATTGATGCCATTGGTGAAATCCTTCATGCATATCCAACACCCTGACCTCATAATAGTGCACTGTGGTGGCAATGACCTAGGCACTTTGACTGGGGTAGGTCTGGAAATGCTTATGAAGGACACCTTTGCAGAACTGATTTCACTTTTCCCCAAAACTGCCTTTGTGTATTCTAACATATGCCAAAGGCAGAAATAGAACTGGTCCGATCATTTTTGTTCACAAATTGAGAAAGCTAGGAAACATGTGAATAAATCTGTTTCTGCTTTTCTCCGAGACTATAGAATGGGGTCCATTTTCAATAACAATCTGCGCTTTCATATGCAAGAGATGTATAGGAGAGATGGAGTACACTTTACTGATGAAGGAAACAGAGTCTTACTCAACAACTTTAGACTGTGTATAGGTACGTACCAAAAACTCTCAATGAACACAACGGCTCTTTTTAGAGCCACTCAAGAACAAAACACTTAAGCTTGATGTGTATCTCCCAAAAATGTCAATATTTTTTTCCCTTGGATCCGCGCACCCAACGCGTTAGGAACCGCACATCCAACGCGAGAGAATCCGTGCACCCAACGCGATAGGATGCGCGTATCCTGAGCGCATTTTGCCGTTTTGTTTTTTTTCAAAAGGGGGCCCCAGATCTAGAGGGTCAGAGTATTTCCACTCTGCCCCCTTTATATGTTTTACACACTTATTCCCCTTGCTTCTTCAGCCTCGCTTCTACCGAGGCAGAAAATGGCCGCCAACAGTTCCTGGTTTCGAATGTAGACAGACACTCGACAGCCAATTAGCATTCAGCCCGTGATCGTCAGGGTGCGCGCTCGGTTCGGGGAGGGTGCGCTTACGGTGCGGGTAGGGTGTGCGGATCCTCCCCAGCCATAGATATCACTAACTTTTTTACCCTAATTTTCTCAGGAACTACGGAACAGATTCACACCATTTATGCAAAAGGCACGAGTCTGAACTGAGGACTACCTCTTTGCTAAATTTGGTGTAATTCCGTTCAGCAGTTCGGGCTGTAGCTGCGACAACAGATCCTATGGGAAATTGCATGGGGAAAACGTGTTTTGGGACCCCCATCTTTTCTCGGCCCCCGCTTGACGAATCACCATGAAACTTTCAGGGTAGGGGTGGAGCTGGCCAAAAGCTTTGAAAATTTCACGAAGATTCGTCAATCGGCGCCAAACTTATTGGGAATAGAATGTTGCGGATTTCCTAAGGAAAATAGGTCCTAACTATAACTATCTACAGCTATATATACTATCTACAGCTATATATATATATATATATGTACATAGCTGTATATATAGGTTTTTCATATATAAACTGGGAGGCCTGCTGTAAAATGACTGGGCACCTGATTGCTAATTGTAATCTCCGTATTATCCACTTTAAATATCTAAATCAAATATATTATACCTCAGTACAAATGTTGAATTTTTTTATGGGAGGATGTGAGATGTCCTAGATGTCGACAAGATGGAGCTCATTTTATACAGCTGGCGTGGGGATGCCCTGCTATTTTCAGCTTCTGGCAGAGGGTGGTTAAGGTTCTCTCTGACATGACACTTGATCCCATCGACTGCATACCAGAGATATGTTTGTTGGGGCTTCTAAAAATTATTAAACAGTGTAATAGACAAATTGTGGCCATAGCTACATTGTTTGCTAAACGCGCTGTTGCAATGCATTGGAGTACTAAGGCCATGGTAAAGTGGATTAGAGACCTCGCCTTCTGTAAAGAACTAATGGATGCATTTGCCGAGGAGCTCCCAGCGGCTTCTAGGCCTAAGGACTTTTGGGCGCCACTCACTTCATATTTGTTAAGCACCCAGACATGGAATCGGTTACTGTGATAAGCTTGGTCACATGGGAAGTGCGCTACTTGTCAGATCTACAGTTTTCACCGCTATAAATGGTGTTGTACATGGTATATTGTCTCATAACTGTTCTGCCTTTTGCTGTTGGGTCAATGAGGGTAAGAATTGGGTGCGGATAAAAAGAAAAAAGGCTGCGCATTCTGTGACTTTCTATTACTGTTGGATAGTGCGGCTCTTTCGCACGCTACTGGATGTACCTTGCAGCTCAATAAAATACATTTAAAAAAGAAAAAGAAAAAGTTGAAGAATTGTTAAGAAAACTTAAATAAGGCAGAGCTCTGCTCCAGGATCCTGTCAACAGGAGCCAGAAAAACGAACTGAGTAAACTGCCACCTATTGGGCATGATACACACACAGAAAACACATAAAAGCTCAGAATGCACATGTATGAGCATAGAAAGTATAACGCACACAAAACACAGTGGGTCCAGAAAATACACAAGCACTGGAAACATGCATAAGTACAAAAACTTGTGTAAGCACAAAAACCAAAATACAGCATTGAAATTCACCACAGCACAGCATAACAATACTTGCAAGTATGGTGTAATATAATAAATATAATAAAGCAATGGCATCACGCAGCAGCTTAACAGAATAGAATGTCGATTTTCATAGCTTTAGTGAAGAGAGAATTATGATTTTATTAAAGGCAAGGAGGCTAGCATTATGCATTAACATTTATTCACTACTCAGCAAAAAAACTTCAAAGACCCATCTTAGAACCTTGTACGACTCATAACAAGAACATTAGAACATTCTTCTTCTCCCCCTTTTGGAGCTGCTCTCTGTTCATCCGGCTCTTCTTCAGTTTCCTCTAATGCAAAAATGTCCCTTCATCCGCAATAACATTTGCAAATATATCTCTCCTAAATATTACATTAGTATAGGTACAAGAAAACCTCCTCTTATCACTTTCTTAATATCACACCAAAAAGTGTTTTAAGCTGCTTTTCTTCAATTTACAGATTTTAATCACTTCCTTCCAACCTTCCTCCTCCTAGGGATGGGAGTGAGAAATAATGCTAGCCTCCTTGTCTTTAATAAAAATCACAATCCTCTCTACACTAAAGCTATGAGAATCTGCATTTTTTGGCTAGACAGTAGGCTAGAATTGAACAAAGTTCATTGCATAGCTTGAAACATGCTCTACTGACTTAAAATAACAGTTACTCAAAAAACTTCAGCATTTGACCAATCAGCCACCTTCTTCACCTCTTCCAAACACGCACCTGCTGTATATAACTTGGAAGCCATTGCTCCTCTCACAGAATGTGATTTAAATCTCTCAGCAATAACTCCAGACTCCATAATTTCCTTAACCCATCTTGCAGTTGTAGCAGCAGACACTGGTTTATGCAGTTTAAAATATTAAATTTACAATTGATTCACACCATTGCTTCTTTATTCCTGTACTCATGACTCATACTCCTTCAAACAGTTTGCCACACAACGTTTCGGGCTACTCTGATATCTTGGATAGATAATTGACTTTGGCATAGTTGTTGTTCCTTTCCACGACTCAAAAAGTACTCCTTTCAGTTGATGAAATCTACTAGAAGCCTCTAGAGCTTGAACATCAGATACCCATCTAAAGGACATTAAACAAAGCAAAGTCACCAATTTCGAAGATAGTTCCCTTACAGGCAAAAATCTATTTCATGGCCTCTCAAACAAATGAAGAACCATACTAACATCTCAAACACTTTCATAACAAGACTTACGAGGCCTCTTCAGACGAATTCCTTTTAAAATTCTACAAATCAATGGGCTTTTTCCAATGGAAGAAACATACACCAAAGTATGGCCTGCCGCAATAGCTGACCTGTAACAATAAACAGTCCTTTAGGAAAATCCCAGAGAAAACAATCCTGCTGAAAGTTTGCTACTTCTGTTTCATCAGCTTCCACAAGATCCAAATCCCTTTTGATGCACCAATGTAACCAGACATTCCATGCCTCTTTATACCTCTTCTTTGTACCTGAAGTCCATGACTCATTGAAGACTTCTAAAGCCTCCCCAGAAAGGCCTTTGAATCTCCTTAATCTCCTGATATCTCCCAGACTAAAAGGTTGAGCAAACCGGACTCTGCTAGAGGATGTTCCTCTCCCTCTACGCCTTTCAAAATGCCTTTGCAAGACCGAATCAAAAGAGGCACATCTATAACCAAGTCCATCACAGAAGGGAACCAAACCTGTGTTATCCAAATGGTGTCACCAACACTATCTGTCAACTCTTTTTGCTCACCCAGACCAACACTCTCTTTATCATGGCAAATGGTGGGAAAACATAGCCGTTCAGATCCACCCAGCTCTGAGTGAACGCATCCACTGCCCTTTAATCTTGATCTGGGCGCCAATTGAAATATTTATTTGTCTGGTAAATACTGGGCTAACACTTGAATTTTGTTCACCTACAAAACTCCCATAGCTCCTTCACAATCTCTGTCATTTCCTTTGACCTGCTTCCTTCCAACTTGTTTATGTAGGTTACTGATGTTACATTGTCCATTTTCAAAAACACAGACCTCCCTTTCAACTTGTCCTTGAAACTGTGAAGAGAAATCAATCCCGCAGTCATTTCTAGAGAGATTATATGGTCTTTCCTCTCCTGCTTGTTCCATTTCCCTGCAGTTTCCTGATTCATACACATTTCTCCCCAGCCAAAGCTGTTTGCATCTGTTTCCAATACAAAATCTGGACTAATCCCAAAAACTGCACAACCGTTCCATGCCTCCAAATTCTCCAACCACCAGGTTAAGTCATTTCTCACCTTTTCCGTTATCAGAATTTTGTCTGCATACCATGGACTGCTTGAAAAAGCTGCTTTCTTTAAGCATTGCATTGCCCTGTAATGCAGCAGACCTGGGAAGACTGCCTAAATTGAAGATTAAATAAGACCAATGGCACATCTTGTAACGTCATCTTCTCTTTTTTCTTTATTTGTATACTTTCTTCTTTATTTAATTATCTTCCATATGGCAGTTGAAATTGGATTTTCATTGTGTCTATTACAAAACCTAAAAACTCCATAGTTTGAGAGGGATGCAGATTCGATTTGTCCTGATTTACAATGAAAGCCAAATTTTCAAAAAGTCCCTTCACCTTAGACAAGTGCACTTGTAAAACCTCCACATTCTCATTCATGATAAGAATGTCGTCTAAATGAATAATCCTTCTCACACCTTCTTCCCGCAAAAAACCTACTACTGGTTTCAAGACCTTCGTGAAACACCATGGTGTTGACGAAAGACCAAATGGAAGACACTGGAATTGATACAACTGACCTTTGCATGTGAACTCTAAACATTTTTGACTCTCTTGGTTGATTGGCACTGAAAAATAAGCATCTTTAAGATCCAACTTTACCATCCAATCCTGTTTTTGCAAAAAGAAGTCCCGCTCTATCCACAAGGAACTTTTTTTATTTCCTCAGTCTTGTGTCCTACATTCCTTCTTGCATGTTTTTTTCATGCCACCCTCCCTCAGTACTTTGAGGAAGCTTTATGCTGGTACAAAGAGGTATAAAAATAAACAACACATTATATAAAGTCCCTCTGCACAATTGTAGTAACCTTTTCTTTACTTTAAAGTACTATAGGGTTCATCTTGCTCACTCTCTGTCTTTTTCTTTGTATGTCTCTTTCTATTACCCTTTTCACTCTCTTTCTGTCCCAGTATTCTTCTGTATGTCTCTCTCTCTCTTCCATTGTGTCTTCCATCAGCTTCATGTTGGATTGTGCACAGCTGCAGTGTGGAAAATTAAGGAGTCATTCATAGGGTTAATAGAGCCGGCATAGGTAATGTTTATTGCATGCACTTCTCCCCATCACCCTTCACCTAACTGGCTGCCTTTCTCATTTGCCACTGTCACACAGCAAGGATTTCATAGGTGGAATGGTGTGTTTATGAAGTTCATTTTATGGCACTATAATATTATATTTTTTGAATACCTAAAGTACATGTTTCTCGAAACTGGATCAAATTTCACCAAAGTTTACACCAACATTTAATAAAATAGAGGTTCTATAGCAGCTATACATGTAGAGCTTGGTGCATTCTATTATGTCAGTCACCTCTCTGGCACTAGAAAATTAATGCAAAAACTAAAAATATATTTGAGGCACCCTAAAATGGGATTGAACAAGCTACCAACTCATCCTACAATTAAGTTTGGAGTCTTAATTTGTTAGTTCATCTTCAAAGTAGGCTGTACTCACAGAATTGACAAAATCATAATCTTAATCAAAATACAATTATTTGATTAGTAACACAGTGAACTAAAATTGGTGGTTTATTTAGGCAATGCATGATTTGAGACCCTCTGAACAAAAAAGTTTTAAGAAGTCCTAATCAAAACTTCCGATGTCAACAGTCATTGAGCACAATGAATAAAGATTCAGGTAAGCAATATGAATACCTTCAAGGTTACAAAAAACAATCAGTCTTTATAATCTTACTGTCATAAAGTCTTTAGGGAATTTCTAGAGCAGTGCTTAATTTGTAAAAAAAAAAATAAGTGCCGGTGCCTAAAATATTGCCAAGGAGGCCACAACCCACTTCTACCCCTGGTGTGCCTCACTTTCAACACTAGCACTGCCTCAGTCTCTATCATCTAACCTTGCTCTGCAGTTTGTCCCCTAAGGCTTTGCGCTAAGAGTCTATCCTCTCACCTCTCTAATCCTTTTCTATCGTCTTTGTCACACCTGGTCTGTTACCTAGTTCTCTGTATTTCTGATTTGCCTTCTATTCCTTATGCATTCTACCCCTGTCCTTTTTCCTCTTCCCTTGTATCCATGCTCTGATTTCTCTCCCCTCGATCTTGGCTCTTTACTATCACTCTTCTAGCAGTGATTAGCTGTGTCTCCATTTTATCCTTTCTCAGCTCTTTATTCTCTCTGTCATGTCCTGTCCTCTACATTCTTTCATTCCATCTTCTCTCTTCTATCTCACTCTTCTGCGCACCATGTCCGTCTACTCTTTATCTCTGTATCTGATTTCCTCTCCTCCTTTTCTTCTTCTCTGCTGCGTTTCCCTCTCTTCTCCTCGTTTCTTTCTCCTCTTTGCTCTTTCATCTTTACCACTGCTCTCACCCCTGTTTCCAGCCTGTACATGTCCCTGCTATTTTGCCATTCCTAAAGAAGGGGAAGATGACATGCATTTTACTTCTTTACCTACACTGACATATGAGCGCAAAAAGAAATGCACAGCAAATTAAAATGATTTTTTGCACATATTGATCAGTGCAGTCCGACTGGGTTCATTGCTCAACAGGCAGCTGCTCGAGCACAGTAGGTCATGTCACTGCTAGTGCTGCCTGCAATTAGTAGGTCCAGGGATGATGATGGCATCGGCATCCAGTGCTCAGCTTGCAGTGACCCTGCCTGCTAAAGCACAAGCATTGTCCCCAGCTGTAATGCTGCCAATGCCGGTGAATATGGCTGTGGCGCCTACTGGACTCACGCGTGCTCAGCAATTAGCATGCTAGGAGGCAATGCACAAATACTACAGGTGACTCGATGGCGCACAAAAATTGTGTTGGGCCACAGCCGCTTCGAACATGTTGAGGATAGCAGCAATGCAGGGCTGCCATCTATACCCCTCTGGCTACGAAGCAATTGGAAAATCCACACTTACTTTCATTTATTCTTCCTCACGAGCCCTCACTCCCAAGCTCCAAATGCCCTCTCGCAGCTTTCTTGCCTCAACTCCGTCATGAGCCAGCCCCCACCTACAATTATCCAATGGGACGCTCAGGCTCAGGCAGTGGCAGGGTACAGCAGACTTGGGGGACAGAACGCAAGCCATTATTTGACGATGACTTCTTGAGATCGTGACAGGCGTGATGACATCATCACTAACGTGGTGATACACAATCATGCCTGCCTGGACTGGCGTACCCCTGCCTGTGAACACATACCAGCCAGTCACCATAAGAAGGTATGTTATTCTTTATATTTTGAAGTGGAATAATTATTATTGAGATCACCACCTACATGGTCAGAAATCGTAGCCCCGGCCCTGTAAAATAAGTGCTGGTGCTAAGCACCAGAAACCACCGGCTCAAATTAAGCATTGCTCTAGAAACTGAATTGGTCAATGAAATAGTCTTGACATTAGTTGAAGATCTGAGAATTGCATCCTACTAGAGCATATTAACTTAAATATTAAATTAAAGGCCCATGGCAATGTCTAACGGCAGTAGGATTTTGCAGTGAAGTTCGTAAGTGGGCTGACCACTGATGAACTTCACAGCAAAATCCTGGGTTTAATTTTAGGCGCATCCTTGACCTACAACCTGCTTTAATCCAATCAACATGAAATGTTATATTAACAGTATTTGTAGAGTGCCTTCAATTATAATAATGGTACCAAAGCTCTACTTTGATTCCAGGAGCCCTTTTTTTATGGTTTCCTAGAGATTGCTGCTACTGAATGTGAATCCCTTCTCTCCCGCTCCTTCCCTAGCCCACCTTCTCCTTCTCATTCCTACTGATATGGAAGCCTCCACCAAACAACTCCATATGCACAGGCACCATCCCTCTGTGTGACTGAATCCCATAAGAACCTCTGAAAAACATTAGCAACTAGTATCTCCAACCAAAACTCAATCTAAAAAGAATACTCCTGTCTAAAAACTCAACATCTTCCAAGTTGTCTCCAGAAAGACACACTGAGCTGGATGAACTCTGGGCATAATTGTTTAACAACCAGGATTCAGAAACCGGACATTAAATATTCCTGTCACCTGAAGAGACCACCACTACATCTTTGTTAAAATTAACTGGGCCACCATTACCACTTTTACAATATCAAAAGAGTAACAATGCCTTCTGCAGACATTGGAACAGGTTGAGTTCATCAGACTCAACTCTCACCTCCCTGCATCCTAAGCATTGCAACTGCATAACAGAAGCGAAGGCCATCCAAAGGCTCCAACAGAAACAACTCATGACCTCCTCATTCCCAAACCACAGACCAAAGACATTGTGGCTTGATACAAATGTAAAGATTTAGAAAAAGGAAAACAGAATTTTGGAACATCAATTGAAGAAGTCAAATGACTGCAATGAAAAACTCTGCTTCCAGCATCACACAAAGAACTACAAATTGGCTGAAATAAGTATAATGACCACGACTTCAAGTGGAGCTCCAAAGCATAATGCCCATAAAAGGAACTTTGCACCATACTCTACAAAGTCCACAACCAGGCTTCACAGATAACAGACCAAATTGTCACGATAACTGATATCTCAGACATACGTCACACAGTAATCTCCATCCTAAATCCACAAATCACTAGACAATCTATGGACAACGGCTCAAGGCAACCCTTAAGAAACACTGCCACACTCAATGTTAGGAACTGCTCAATAGTAACCACCCAGATAGCGTCCCAGCAAACACTTGTGCACCTTTAGAGGACATCCAACTTTCCACTAACACACCTATCTAGGCCGCAACCATTACCAAAACTGCTAAACTCAGACATCTTCCTCTCAATACCTCCCACACTAAGCCAATCATACAAAAGAAGATCCTTGATCTAGTTGATTGCGCCAGCTGCTGATCAATCACCAGTAGAGAACGTCTGTGCAAAATGGTCAAAAGGGCTGTTTCAATTACATTTCCAATTTCCTGGAAGAAAACAATCCCTCTTATTGTCACAGTGGCTTCTGTCGTGACAGCAGATCACAATGCACCCACTTAACCACCAGAAAATCACAGCTTATAGAAATGGCATTCTCACATGGCACCTACCATTTAGTCCACCTCAGGGTCGGATCGATGCTCTAGTATGTCCACTTTTTGATAGCATCAAGTCTGTATGCTATATTAGCACAGATTAGTGAAGCAATCAAGCGAGGGAAGGGAAGGGAAGGATGGGGACAGCGGGGAGGGAGACCTAAACAAGAAAAAGAGAAACACCATAAATACACTTTTGTATTAGTGTTTCTATTTCTCTCTCTACCTCTCACTCAACTAGTACTAAGCATAAACACAATGTAGAAATTTACCTGTGAAGGAAAACAATGTTACAACGGAGCACACCAGGTACACACACTCTCCCACCGTAGCCTAGGGATGTGACCCATGGATTTTAGAGGCCAATGAGTAAGTTATATGCTGTAACAAGAATAGCATAAAGATATACATATATATCTGTATATCCAACAACGAATTTACACCTCAATGGTCATCAATATCATTATGGAACCACGGTTTCCTAATATCATACTGATTTCTACCTACCCAATAAATGTCTGAATAAAGTGTCACAGGGACTGTATGAGGGAATCAGCCGCCGGAATTGCAGGTGGTCGGTGCACTCCCGCAGTTGGGTGGGTAGCTGGTTCCTGTAGGTCGGGGCTAAATGGAAGAATGCTATACCTCCCTGCCTAGATTTTTTGCAGCGAGGAGCTACAAGAAGAGATTTGGAGCCAGAACAAAGTGCCCTAGAAGGCTGATATCTTGTGAATTTGTCTGTCATATAACTGGGGCCTTTACCGTTTAGGGATTTGTGTACAATACAGCATATCTTAAAATTGATCCGCTTGCGCACTGTTAGCCAGTGCTTGCCACAAAACTTCTAATTTGTGCTGTTAAAGAAGTTATCATGCATTTCAGAACTAACTGGGACAAATGTAATCGGTCGTTTTAGCTACTCAAATTCACTTAACACAAATGTTTAAGCAGGAGTTAAGGGTACAATGGTGTACACTATAATCTACAACATGTAACAAAAATATAGACCTCAAAAGATTTTAAAATGCATTAATTAAGGTGCTTTTGAAGCCCTAACCAATTATAAATTGTCACCATTGCTACAGAACACATGACATAATTAAGATGCTAGTCAAGTGCGCAAACTTTAAAAAGCGACTTAACTGATGCCCTTCTGTTCTTTTGAGACTTTTATTTATAGGTGTTCTAGTATGCAACACTTTGTAACTGTAACATTTCTTGAAACCTGTTTTATTTAAATTTAACAAATATATAATTTGTTTTCTATGTTACACAGGCTACAGTATACTTTATAGTTTTGAAGGACTCCAAATGTTCAGTAGTTTTAGCCATAATATCAATCCCTGAAGGATGAAAGGGCAAGGAGACCTTGATGGAAGTCAAATCCATGTCCACTGGGCTTTAGGTCTCTGTAGAAGTAAAGTTGGGCGAGAAGTTGAAGTCTCAAGCCAGGATCGAGCCAGATGCCTGACTCATCCTAAGGTCCGCTTGAGATTTGATTTTTTTTTTTTAAAACATATATTTGTAATTTTAACAGCTATCGCAGCAATCATACGAATACAGGTGTCAGAGGCACATTACCAGCTACGCCAGGGGACTATGAGGTAGCAATCAGGGTGCCGATTAGGATCCTGGAAAAACGGGTACGAACCGTCGGTCGGAGCGTTTTCTCCGTCCGACTCGTACCCGGGACAAAAACATTACAAACATGGAAGTACGATTCGCACGTAAACACCATTTCCGTACGAGTCGTACAAAACACCGACCGACGAAAGTATACATACGAATGTGATCCGGGAATGCTCCGACGTGATGTCGGGACGCTTTCAGGCAGCGTTTCACGACCCAGGAAGTACGAATCGAACCGACGGCAGTCCGGACGGCAATAGTTTTACGGCACCCAAAAAGTGCCGGAAAAGCGAAGTACGCCGCGAAACGACCAGATTAGGGGGCCCGGTACGCGCCGTACCCCCCCCCCAGCCCCCATGAGTACGTGCCGTACCCCCACCCGTGTATGTACACCCGTGTACGTACGAGTCGTACCCCCACCCGTGTATGTACACTCGTGTACGTATGAGTCGAACCCCCACCCGTGTATGTACACCCGTGTACGTACGAGTCATACCCCCACCCGTGTATGTACGGTGCGTACCCCCAGCGCTACGCACTGGGGGTACGCACCGTACATACACGGGTGGGGGTACGACTCGTACATACACAGGTGTACATACACAGGTGGGGGTACGACTCGTACGTACATGGGTGTACATACACGGGTGGGGGTTCGACTCGTACGTACACGGGTGTACATACACGGGTGGGGGTACGGCGCGTACTCACGGGGGCTGGGGGGGGTACGGCATGTACTCACGGGGGCTGGGGGGGTGTTCGGCGCGTATGCGGGCACATGTCTCCATGGTTGCTATGGGAGTTCGGTCCGTACGGTGCATTTTCCATACGGTTGGAACATCGGACGCACGGGATGGATCGTACTTGCGCAGTCGGACTTCACTTTTCACATTTGTATGGTAAATCGTCCGGGGACGTGTCGGACACATTTTCCGACCCGAGGACGTGTGGGGAATTATTCCCAATGCGATTTGTATGGATATTTTCCCATGCGAATCGTACTTGGCAGTTTGTACGGCACTTGTACGATTCGTACGGTAAAAAGACCGGATACGAGTCGTACGGGGAAATTTTTTCCAGGATCCTAATCGGCACCTAAGAGTACATTTGAAATCAGGGGTATATATTCCTTCTGTCCATCGTGCTTCGCTTCTCTCGTTCCTCTACCCCCCCCCCCCAGCCGCGTCCCCATTTGCATCGGATTCATTCTGGTCATCACCATCTGAGTCCGAATTCAGGTCAGCATTGCACAATTCCCACCACTCACTAATGTCTTCCTGCAGTTTGTCATCCCTATGGTTTAATATCATGTGGACTTCTTCTGCTAAGGACCACTCGCAGATGTCCCTAACACATGCTGTTATGTGCGGGCCCCTCTGTCCCATCTAAGTGATAGCCACCCTGCGCTTAGCCAACACCAGCATCAGTTGTAGCAGCTTGTAAGCCATTTTACGCTTCCTGGGTTTCTCAACGAATCCCAACAAGCATTGTAACGGCTCCTCCTCAATGTGAAAGCCTCTGACCTCTGGCACTTTCTCCATCACCTGGTCCTAGAACTGCTACACCCCAGGGCACCTCCACCTTATCACATCCAGGGCAGGTGTCATCTCAGATCAAGGAGATGCGCCGTAGGCTCACAGGTGTTAGATAGGTAGGGTGACGAGACGTCCCGGATTTCCCATACAGTCACGGTTTTCAGAGGACTGTCCCTTTGTCCCGACACTTTTGTTAATTTTAAATACATGTCCCGGTTTTTGGGACAAAGGTCAAGCCTTACTGCATACAGAATTTATTGTTATGCTCTCCTTTCAGGAGCCTCTGAAGTCTGAGATAATTTATTTGTTTCTACCAGGCATCCCAGCAGAGACATAGAGTGGGCAGGGGCAGAGTGGCGTAAGGTCATAGGTCCTGCGATTGCTAAAGCTATGTAAACATAGCCTTGTAAGTTTGTGTGTGTATACACACATTTACGAGATTTATAGGTCTAGCTAGCACAAATATATATATATATATACACACACACATATATATATATATATATATATATACATACACACACAAATATATATATATATATATATACATAAATATAATTTTTAATACATTTTTTAAGTCTACGCTTTTAGACCTACTTTTATGTCCGACCTGTCCCGGTTTTTCTTCTCAATTTCTGGTCACCTTATAGGTGCAAAAAGTTGTAGAGTATCAGTTTAAATCGTGCATTGCAGGACACTGTGTGTGTAAGCGTGCTCTGGCTGCTCTGGTCTTGTCATCCAGGGGGCCAGCTAAATCTGCATCTCAGGCTGCTCTTGCACGAGGAGGAGGGCCAGTTAGTCCATCCTCATAGCTTTGTAGAGGAGGGAAATCAGCCTGTGCCCAGTGCCGCATGTGAGTTGTATATCCAGCGTCTGAGTCATTTGTGGTATGTCATGGTACGTGGGCCAGGTTATCTTTGTGATTTCCATAAGGCCGGTGTAGTCTAGATAGTGTCCTTAGCCTAATGCAAAGTCGTCGCATGCCTGCTCATATGTGATGAATGTTTCGTTTGGATAGAGGTCTGCTAAAACTTCGCATCCTCCCTCCATGCCTGGAAGGACTTATATGAACTCATTTCCCTCACTGGGGCGAGTACCCAAATAGGAAGCTCCCTGTGGAACGGGGCATGTCGCTACCTTCTCCGCATATTGTTGCCAGATATTCGCGATGTGGCAAACTATATATGGCATATCGTCAGGGGCTCCCCTGCCCTGCATCAAAGGAACCGGGAGTTTGTCCAGGTGAGCTCACTCTGCCAGCAGTTGTTTTTCTCAATTGTCTCGGTCATCTAACCAATGGGGCACGTGTTGTAATTGCCAGCATAATAATATAAGTCCAGTCTTGGAGCCGCTAAGCTCCCCTCCTCGTACCATCGGGTCATTGTGCCCAATGCCACTCTGCTGCACCGACCCGCCCACAATAATGAAGTAATCACAGAGTTCAGTTGCTTGAAGACCCGATTGGGGACCGGACACAGTGAGTTTTGTAACACGTACAGGCAGCAAGGCAGCACCACCATTTTGGACACTGCCAGTCTGCCCATCAATGAGAGTGGCAGCGAATTCCAAGAGGTCACAGAATATCGCAGCATATCTATGAACCTATCTATGTCAAGGTGAATCAGCTGGGCGTCGTCAAGTGCCACCATCATGCCCAAGTACCGAAAGTGTGTCAGCTTCCATCGTATCCCAAGGTCGGGGAGGTTCTCCAGAAGATCAAGGATTTGTGCCGATTAAGTCGCAACCCAGAGACCTCCCCGAAGTCTTCCAAATGTTGCAGAAGCCTAGGTTACGCTAAGTGGGGAGAGGCTATGTAAAAAAGGGTAAACAGACATAATATCGAATAAAAAATATCGACTGGACAGAATATCGAGTTTTTAATATAGAATGGACAGAATATCGAATTGCCAAAATATAGTGGTGAAGAATATCGAAAATCAGGTAAGAAAGTAATGAATTTTATGTAATTTAATTTTTGTGTAATTTAATTCCATAGCGGGTTGTGGGTTTATAGGGGATTAGGGTGGGAAGTAATTTAATTGTTATTAGGTAATTATTAATTGGTATTGAAAATTAATTGGTTGTTGATTAATTATTAATTGGTAAATAATTTGTATTAATTTGTAATTATTTTGCATTAATTGTTTAATTGACAATTATGTTAATTGTATTAATTTATTATTTGTAGCGGGTTGTGGGTTTATAGGGGAATATGGTGGGAAGTAATTTAATTGTAAATAATTAATTATTGAAATAATTTTTGTATATTGATAATTAATTTATTATTAATTAATTATTAATTGGTATTAGTTGTATTTAATAATTTTTGGTATTGAAAATTAATTGGTTGTTTATTAATTATTAATAGGTAATTAATTTTAAAAAATGTATTTGTATTTATAATTAATTAATTATTAAATATTGTGTGATTGGTAATTAATTTTAATACTTTTTTGTTTGGTATTAATAATTAATTTATTTTTAATAAAATATTAAATTATTATTTTCCCTACTATTGCACTCACTGGAGTGGGAATAGTAATTTTTACCCCTACGCTATCCAACGCTTTCCCTACTATTGCACTCACTGGAGTGGGAATAATAATTGTTACCCCTACGCTATCCAACGCTTTCCCTACTGTTGCACTCTTTGGAGTGGGAATAGTAATTTTTACCCCTATGCTATCCAACGCTTTCCCTACAGTTGCACTCACTGGAGTGGGAATAGTAATTTTTACCCCTACGCTATCCAACGCTTTCCCTACTGTTGCACTCTCTGGAGTGGGAATAGTAATTTTTACCCCTACGCTATCCAATGCTTTCGCTACTGTTGCACTCTCTGGAGTGGGAATAGTAATTGTTACCCCTACTCTCTCCAATGCTTTCCCTACTGTTGTACTCTTTGGAGTGGGAATAGTAATTTTTACCCCTACGCTATCCAACGCTTTCCCTACTGTTGCACTCACTGGAGTGGGAATAGTAAATTTTACCCTCCCGCTATCCAACGCTTTCCCTACTGTTGCACTCTCTGGAGTGGGAATAGTAATTTTTACCCCTACGCTATCCAATGCTTTCCCTATTATTGCACTCTCTGGAGTGGGAATAGTAATTTTTACCCTCCCGCTATCCAACGCTTTCCCTACAGTTGCACTCCCTGGAGTGGGAATAGTAATTTTTACCCTCCCGCTATCCAACTCTTTCCCTACTATTGCACTTACTGGAGTGGTAATAGTAAATTTTACCCGCCCGCTATCCTACGCAAAAAATAGTGGATATTTTTAATTAATATTATGTTAATATATATGTATTAAATTGTTTTTTTTTTTTACTTACATTAATTATTTATTAACTTTAAAGTTATTTAAGTATTTTTTAATTATGTTTTATTTAATTATATGTATTATTTCATTAATTTTACATTACTTTTAAGACATTTAAAAAATTCGATATTTTGACCAACTATATTTTTTACAACGATATTTTGGATTCTATATTTTTGTACTTACCTGTTTGGAGATAGGCATTCGATATTTTGTCATTCTATATTTTTTCCCTCGATATTGTTGTAGGTCGATATTCTCCTTCTCGATATTTTGTCAGTGATCCGTAAAAAAGGGCGTCAACTGCATACAAGGAGATTACGTGCGATGTGTCACCTATCTTGGTGCCCCATTGTTCTAGCTCTCCTCGTAACCACACTGCGAGAGGCTCAATGGCAAGAGCAAAGAGTAACGGTGAGAGCGGGTATCCCTGACGTGTGCGCCGCTCCAATGCCCACACTTGCGATCGGGCCTGTTTCTGTGTACAATATTTTAAACCACCTATTAAACTGTGGCCCAAATTCAACTCTCTTAAGCACTTCCAGCAGATATCCCAAGTCAAAGGCCTTTGCAAGGTCTATCAAGACCAGGGCAAGTTCCTCATCTCTATGTTTCACCTTGTGCATTATATGGGTTAACCGTTGTAGATTCATGCCAGTATGATGACCCGGTATGAAGCCACACTGATCCTCATGTATCAATCTGGGCATGTGCAGGGCTAAAAGTGTTGCCAACAGTTTGCATAATATTTTGGCATCCGTGTTGATCATGGTGAGTGGGCGATAGGAACCCTGGTCTAAGCTTTCCCATCCCGGTTTCAAGATCATACAGATTTCTCCCTCTCTCATAGGGGAGGTGGGGAGGTAAGATTCCACGGTCAAAGGACTCCTTATGAACCTGCAGTAATGCCTGCTTCGCTGTAGCAGAGTAAGCTCAATAGAACTCAGGTGTGGACCCATCTCCTACAGGGGCCTTAGCCTACCAGGAGCTTCAGTAGCGCCTCCTGAATTTCCTCCAGGGACAACTATGCATCCAGCTCTTCAGAGGCCAATGAGGGGAGGCACGTCAGGGCTCTATGCACCCTCTCAACGACAAAGTCAAAAAGGACCCGGGGGTGCAGCCGCGTTCTGATCCATTGCTCAAGGAACTGCTCCACAGACCTCCACCCTCTATCCGGATATTGCTGCGCTGGGCATGCCCCTCCTGTGGACATTTGGACCACTTGCCTCTTGAGTGTTGCCACCTCACCCTTCAGGCCAACGATGTCTTCCTCCGCTGCGGTCACTCTATCTGCCTCCTTTCACAGGTCTGCTCCCAGGAGGTTCACATCAATCGACACTGACTCAATTTGGTTCTCCAGGGCCTTCCTGGACCCCTGAATGGCAACTAGGAGCTCGGTGTGCGAGTGTTCCCCGCTGTTCTACGCCTCTTCTCCCCCCCACCCAGTCTGTCTCGTGATACGCTGTGGGAGGTGGCGCAGCATGGTGTATTGCGTGATGGTGTTGGATCCAGCCGAGCGTGCAGCTTTGTCTTTGCCCATGACCTTTCCCTGCTGGGGCAACCCCCTCCGCCCCCCCGGCGAGGTCCGGCCTCTTGACGAGTGGTCTCCCACCCTGTGTAACCTGGGTCCGCCGTATTCTTTCCAACTCTTGCTGCGACCTCCTAACCTGGCCAGAGAGTCAACCCCTTGGAGCTAGTGCTGGTTTTCCTCAGTATGAGGCCTCGCGCCCGACTACTCTGTGGTGCCTCTGTTCACGGGCATGCCAGCCTCCGCCACCGCTCTCCCTCTGTGCTGGTAATACTGGTGGGCATTGGTATTTGATACTTAATTTGATAAAGTGTGGCATATTCCAGAGGGCGTCTTGCCGCTGGTGTCTACTGAGAAAATACTGCAAGTAAAGATAACTAAATCTGGGATGAAAAAAGCCACGTTTTAAGATGTTTCCTGAAGGTCATTAAATTTGACAGGTTACTAAGGTGCAAGGGTAGCTGATTCCACAGCTGGCAGGGTGGGAACAAATCTTCTGCCACCCCACAGTGCCTTGTGGATTCTACGAATACTGACTGTTTTTGAGTTGGTTGATCGAAGATATCTTCGAGGTGAGTACCAAAATAATTTATTTTTCAGGTATGAAGGGCCAGTAAGATGGAGTGCTTTATGCACTATGCACAAAGCTTTGAAGTTCACTCTCTTTTTTAATGGGAGCCAAAGAAGCTCCTTTAAAACACTGGGAATTGGATTTAATTTCCTAATGTTTTAGAGGAGACGTGCAGCAGCATTCTGGGGGAACCATGCTACATGCCCAAATAACGGGCATTGCAGTAGTCCAGTCTTGACAGGACTAGGAAATAATGATTGACTTCTGAAGTTCTGGTGGGATAAAGGGAAGGATTTTCTACATATTTAGCAGAAACAAGAGGAAACAAGTTTATTAGTCTGTTCAGTGAAGGAAAGGTTGGAATTATGAATTACCCCAAGGTTTCTCACCTCGGATACAGAAACGGGAAGGGTGCCCTTGGTCTGGGATCATCAGGAATCACTGTTTTTTCAGACTACAATTTGAGGCAGTGACTGCTCACTCAACTGTCCACTGCTCGAATACAGATGTTGAACGGATGCGCCATCTCCTCAATTCGGTTTGTAATGGATACTACAATTTGCATATCCTCAGCATAGGAGATGATTGAGAAACCAAAAGATCTTGTGAGCTCTGCGAGAGGAGCCACGTATATATCAAATAACGTGGGGCTGAGTGATGACACTTGCAGGACACCACAAGGCAAAGAAAATGGGTTGGAGATTAAATCACCAAGCGAGACCGATTGTTCTCTTCCGGTATGGAAGGAGCATGACAACTCATATGCTAACCTGCTGCCTAAATCTATTTCCACTAGTCGTTGCTTCAGAACTGAGTGGCTCACTGTGTCGAAGGCAGCGAATAAATCTAATAAGATTACTGCAGGCTTTCCTCCATTATCCATGATGTTAGGGATCTCTTCAGTGGCCACTACCGTCTCTGTACTATGGACCTTTCTGAAACTAAATTTGGCTCCATCCAGAATCTCATTCTGATCTAGGTATTCTGAAAGTGCAACATTCAAATGCCTCTCTAAAATGTTTGCAGAATGGGAAGCCATGAGATGGGGCGATAATGTTCTTCTTCGTTTGGGTCCAACAAGTGTTCCTTGAGCAGAGAAAGAATGAAAGCTTTTTTTCAGTCCAACAGGAATATGTCCGAGCTGATAATGCTATTCAAGAGTTTGGTGATAGAGAAGACACTGCAGCTTCAATCTCCTGAAGGATTGTAGGCAGACATGGAGCACCTGATTTAGTTTGTTTTTATTAATTCTGACACTTTCTCAGTAGTGAGAGATAGAAAATTAAAAAACCTCAGGTGACTTGATTCTAAAAAGTCACACTCTACATTTGGGGTATTTGTTAGTGCTGATGACATCACAGTCCCTATATACTGTGGCAACCTTTTTCTTTAAAAAGTTAGCCAGGTTATTGCAAAATGTTTGGTTGGGAATTAAGGAATTGATAGTGGGTGGGCCTTAGAGCTCTCAAACTTTTTTAAAGAGCTCTCTGGATGAATTTTTTGCCAGTTTAATTTGCTCAGTATAGTGGTTATTATTTTCATTATTGTTCATTGTTTTGTAACTCCTTAATAAGTTGCTTATACTTTATTTTTTAGTCGGTGGAGTACTTCCTAATACAGACTCTCTCCGGTTCTGACAGCTCTTTTTGATGTCCCTGAGTTTGGGGGAAAACTATGGCGCCTTCTAATATATTTGATAGGTGCTAGTTTATTTGCTGCTTGCTTAATCCACTCTGCACGGCTGGTTGTGGCTACATTGGGATCACCCGTTAAGACTGGTTGAAAGGATTCCAAGGTCTCAATTAACTCCCCCTCTTGATTTTATTTCACGCCTGTGTAGATTTAACCTGGCTGGAAGATAAATTAATACTGAATCCAACCGCCATATGGTCTGACCAAATGATAGGAAGGATATCCTCCAGTTGTAGATCTCGATGATTTGTAATAATGCCGTCCACAGGTGGAACAAATTGTTAAATTCAACAATGAGCCTCTCTTAAAATCTGTTATAAAGAACCTAAAATGCTGGAATAAGCTACCAATCAGCCTTATTGGCCGGTATAATATTATTAAAATAAATGTTCTACCCAAATTTGTATATTTATTTCAGGCAATTCTGCTATGGGCCCCAAACTCTTTCTTTAAACAACTGAAGGGTACCATTGGAAATTTTATTTGGGCAGGCTAGGCACGCAATACAGTTTATTATATTTCCTTATAATCAGGAGGACTTCAGCTCCATGATTTCAAGCTATACTTTAGGGCTTGTATAGTAATCTGCTTGTTAAGTAATGCACCTTCCCTGCCCTTGTTCTCTGCCTGACGCTCTAACAATATGATGTCATTTGGAGTGTGAGAAATGTTTGTACTGGTGAGATGGCAGTTGGAGAAGATGGGCTGAGCAGCCAGGAGGCTGATCCTGGTGGGGATTACATTGGCGACGAGGATGGACATTGGAGCCATCTAGTGGTTTTCAGAGCTAATATACCTGAACATTCAACAATGCTTAAAATACATGAGAGCACCGTAACTTATCAAATAGTGTTATTGTTTCATCCCTGCTGATTTTAACGTCATGACAAGATTTGCTATTAATGCTTACGTTGCTGGGTCCCCTTCAAGGTCCTTTTCAAGTTTCCTGCTCCATGCCGGACAACGGTGACTACTTTAGTTATTTTATTTGAATGATTTTGCAATACTTGTTTTAATATACATGGTCATTGTAATTTCTAATGTATTGTAAAGTGTTTTCTTCCATTACGGATCAGTGTTATTGGGAGGAGGATTCCCCCATAGAGAAGTGTTTTCTTCTATTACCATTCAGTATTATTGGGAGGAGGGTCAGTGTTATTGGGATGAGGATTCTGACGACGAAGTGCCAAAATAACAGGGATGAACAGTCAGTGTGGGGAATAAGGTCTCTGAACTTGAACCAAAACAGCTCTAAATGGGGACAAATGTTCCAGAAGCCTAGGATTGTTGCATATGAGTTGATGTTGAAATGCTAGTCCACTCATCGGTTCGATGTCGTATTGAGATGACTGTGAAGTCCTATGTCATTCATTAATTTGATGTGTATTTTCATTTTACAATGTATTATAGGGAGGTGGATTTCCCCCTTTGGGAGGTTACTGCCTGTGTGTGCTTTATAGGGAGGTGGTTTCCCTCTTTACAATGATTTGGAGGTTACTGCGTATGTGTGGTTTATAGGGAGGTGGATTCCCCCTTTACAATGATTTGGGAGGTTACTGTGGTGTGTGGTTTATAGGGAGGTGGATTCCCCCTTGACAATATTATGACTGCATTATTATTATTATTATTACAGTGTTTTATAAAGTTACTGGTACTGCATGGGAATGCAGTATGTGAACAGAGTATTATTGGGAATGCAGTATGTGAACAGAGTATTATTGCGGGAGCGTGAGTCCCTGATCTTGCAAAAGTATGCAGTAGGGGTAAGTATACGGTATATTACAGTGCGTGCAGTAGAGGGCATGTGATATTCCCTGGTCCTGCGATTTGTTTATGTTTAAGACTTCTAGTTTACTGTTTATTACTTACATTATTACTGCATTACTATTATTACATTATTATTATTATTACATAGGGAAGGCAACTTGTTTATATCACTATTATTAAATTTTACATTATTATTATTACATGAGGAGAGTTTTTTCCCATATTAGTACTGTGTTCTATTACGTTTATTTCTGGAATGTTTATCTTCTTTTCCTATGTTTACATATGTGTATACTGTTTGATTTTGTTTAATCATTATAAGGGGGAAGATGTGTAGTAATCTGCTTGTTAAGTAATGCACCTTCCCTGCCCTTGTTCTCTGCCTGACGCTCTAACAATATGATGTCATTTGGAATGTGAGGAATGTTTGTACTGGTGAGATAGCAGTTGGAGAAGATGGGCTGAGCAGCCAGGAGGCTGCTCCTGGTGGGCCTTACATTGAAACTTACTAAGATGTAACTTGGATAATAAACTACCAACTACAAGAGATGTCCACGAGACTCCTTTGATTGTTACAGCTGCGTTTGCTGGGCTTCTTTGCAACCTCCTGACAACTGACAATCCGGACTCTACTGTTTTCTGCTTCGTGCTTGGACCTGATTGTAGATTGTTTCTGTAGAGACTTGAGGATCCCAACTATTTGAAGTGGGTCAGTTTATTAAGGTGCTAACATATGGCACAAAATCTTTACTAAATATTCTCTACCATTTATCTGCTCAGATGCACCTATACGGGACAACACAATGTTTCCGGCCATATTTCATGATTCCATCGGTAGAGCCTGGTCCCACTATGGGGTTAAGCACGTGGGGCATCTTTACGATTTGAATGGGTTTTGCACATTCAAAGGGCTTCAGGCTTCCTTTTATCTCCCTATCACTTTTTCTTTAAATATTTACAGATCAGGTACTACTTCATAGTCGGCTGTAGGATTATAACAACATATACAAGCTCCAATTTACTTACCTGTCTATATTAGGCATCTAAGAAGTCATTAATTAGTACTGTCTAGCAAAGGTTCTATCAGTATAGGGCTAACAACAAATCTAATCTTGCTGCCAAATGGAGTAAAGTTCTGTCTGATGGAATATTGCCATCTGAAATCCTTTGCCACCTTAGAGACTGTTGAAGGTTCAGTACATTTCATTAGTTTAAAATTGCAACAATTTAAAACCATATGTATGTTATACTACACGCCAGATAGAATCTCAAGGTGGGCTGGGAAGGAAGGAATAAGTTCCCCAAGTGCGGCTATGTGGTTGCAGATATCCTACATTTGTTTGATACGTCCTCTAACTTGGGGTACTTTTGGGCAGGTGTGAACCAGTTTTCTAGATCTTGCATTGGTTATAACACACAATTTATATATACAGAGATTATGCTAGGATGTAAAGGGGAAGCAGATCTAGGGTTAAAACGAATATTATCCATCGTCATTGTGGCGGCCAGCCTGGATTTCTTCTTCGCCTCCTAGGGTAGCTGAATGGTGGGCAATTATGAGGCAAATTTATGAGCTGAAAATCGCACTGGCTAAAACAAGGGGGTCTTGTACTATGAAAAACATGGATCGCATTTGGGCGAGGTTCAGCTGGGATCCATATATCAATGTTAATTCTACTACTACAAATCAATCTGCTTGAGATATTGGCCTAGCAGCATTAGTTTATTCAAGATCATGGTAAAGTTTTGGATTGTTGTTGAATATTTGTGTTACTGGTATTTCTGATTAACATATTGTTAATACCCAGGTGATTATATAATTGTATGTTTGCTGCACATTGAAAATGTAATTGTAATGTGCTTTAAAGGTGGGGGGTTACCCTTCTCCAAATGTATTGTATGCATTTACTAATTGGACTAAATTATTTTTTTCATGACTGACTTTGTATGATTATAATAAAAGACTTGAAAAAAAATGCCGTCCAAGGTGTATCTAGCTGAATGAGTTGCAGTATTAGCAAGTTATTTCAGGTGTAAACCCCTCATATTATCAATGAGCTTATTGGAGACTTTATTATTTAGATCTTCTAAATGAAAATTAAAATCTCCTATGATAATAATATTCGTAAACTGGATGCTAGGGAAGTCGCTTAGTGCTTCCAAAACTTTTCCTTGGGCCCGAGGGCTATAAATCAGTAGACCATACAACATGGAGTTGTTATTTAATTTACATTTAAATGAGAGAGCTTCACAATCCTTTACATTAGTGGGCTCACCTGTAACATCAAGATGGTCTCAATAGATTATTGCTAGTCCTCCACCCCCTTACCATGATCACGATCTAATCTGATAGTTGCATTGACGTCTGGTAGCATTGCAGCGAAATCTGGGTCAGAGCAGTCATCCGCCCAGCAGGGGTGTAGCTAGGGGGGAGGGGGGGTGGTCCGCCCCAGGCGGTACTATTTTTGGGGCGGCGGCCGCACGGCACTGTTGGCCCGTTGTGGCAGCCTTTATAATTTATTTGGCGACACTCACTGACACTACTGTCATTCATTACAGTAGTGTCAGTCTCCCCAAATAAATTATAAAGGCTGCTGCAATGGGCCACCAGTGCCGCGCACGCGGGCTCGTTTGAAGTGCAAGCGCACCACCACCTGCTGCTTGCAACTGCTGCCTGCAGCGTGGAGCGCAGGCAAGCCACCACCACCTAGCATAAGCCTGTGACGTCACACAAACTTCTGCAAGGTTGACAGCACACCGGGCGGAGGCGTCCAGGTTCGTTGTGCGCGCTGCGCTGGCTGGGGTCCGGGTCGGGACACAAAGTAGTGCTTCTGCTTTTTGTGGACGGTGCTATGCAGCGGAGCTTGGGGTGCCTTGGCTTGGGGTCTCCTAGTGCTTGCGAGGATGGGACATTTAAACCCGGAGCACTGTTTGTGGAATGCAGGGGAAGGCGAGCTTCATTCAAACAGGTAAGCCCCGGCGCAGTTCTTGTCTATTAGGCTTCTTCTTGTGAGAGAAATGGGGATAGAGACAAGAAACGTTTATCCTTGCACACAAAGGCTATCTTCGTTACTTTTTATAATTATGTCAAATGGTGAGAGGCTGTGCCCTTACTGCCCTAGTTGATACGGACTTGATACATACAACAGTGTATTCCTGGTGTACCTACATAGAAGTTTGATTCAAACTGTTTGAACGTCTATATTCAAGCTTAATTTGGGACATTTGATTAAAAATAATGGAATCACAATTGTAAGCAGCTAAATATAAAAAAATATTGACAAGAACAGTCATGTTGATTTTTTTTATTTTTATTTAAGGGGAACGGTCTCATAAAGCTTCGCTAATTCACACACAGCATAGGGACAGTATGGACAGCTGGTATGCAACGTTTCCAAACGCACAGAGAAGAGGTTTAGCATGTGTAGCAGCAGTTCTGTTATGTTGACCTGCCAGATATGGTTCAGAGTTATCCAATTACTTGGCCTTGGCACTTTATGCAGACATCAGTCTGCGTTTGTGATTCATCCATCAGAGGTTTTCCAGTAGGGGAACTGAATCACATTAGTGTGGGTGGCTGGCTTGGAAGACATTGGTATTCCTCATAGAGCTGTTCTATAAAGAGAGTTGGGGGGGGGGGGGGTAGAGACTCTTGACACTTTCCAGTCTAACCTGTGTTAATGTTGAGTGTGTTTGGGGGTTCTGCATGGTGGTTCACAGTGGCGGTTAGGGTCTTGAATCCATCCCCCTAATTAGTGTCAGCTATGGTAGTGTTGTTGTTTGAAAGTAATGCCATGTGCCCTTCTAAATGACACAGGTGGTTGATGTAAGAGTCATTCTAGTGTAATATTTGTGGATTTTATGTTTCTCCTTTGGTATGCATTGTTCCTCATCTAGGTTCTAATACAAACATTCCACCCTAGGTTCTTGTTTGCCTGACTACTTGTGGTTGGAACTGGCCTGTCTCTTGCTTGCATTGTCTCTGTTGTCTTGTTCTAGCCTTCCATTACTACTCTGCCTGATGTTTACCAGCCTAAAGCCGCTCAATATTGAGGTCTCTCTGCCTCCAAGGCCCATCTAGAGAGTAGAAAGGCTTGCCTGTGCTGATTTACCTGCAAGCACAGGCAAGCCTTTCTACTCTCTCTTCCTAAATAATGCATTCATCTGTAGAGCCTATAGTTCTAGAGAGAGTTGAATGGGGTGTGAGCTATTTACCTTAAGAGTTTTGGCTTGTGAGAGGAAAGGACACAAAGGATTGAGATACAAGCCATAATTTGGGCGTTAAGAGAAGAACCTGGTATTCTCCGATCCCAGGGCACCAGGGCCTAAGTTGTGAGAGCTCCAGTTGTGATCGCAGGTTGCCAGTGTGATTGCTCCAGTCAGTCAGCAGTTGTCTAGGCGCATCCAGGTCTGTGTACCACTGAGGTTATGAACCTTTTGAAATGCGTAAGGGATCTGATGAAGGGCTTAATTCCCGGATGTCTGTGAGTAGCGCGAAACCAGTAGTAGCTAGCTACTACTCTCCAATGATTGAGCCGTGGACATACTGAAACACACATGCATAAATGCACACATAACTTACTTTGTATCCGGACTTCTTTTAAGTGGCTATTTTTCTCCAGACCTTGGTTCTGCCATGCCTACATTCGGGTCTGGGAGGCAGCTGAAGACGTGTGTTACAGTGATGTGTGTTACAGAGCCTTGCCGTTCCATACTCGACGCATTATTAAGATTTTACTGTTTTTGCGGAATTTTAACACTGTTGGTTACCATGAAAGTAATGTGAAAACAAAATCGCAGAAAAATGTAATGTTTGTTTCTTCTAAAGAATCACAGGCTTCGACACTGTTAAGTTGTTTTTGGGTCCCCAGAGCACATCACGTTTGTGCACGTCCCCACTGCTTTAATGGGGGGACCATGATGTTTGGTCATTTAATGTCAGCTGTAGATGATGGATCCCCGAACAGTGTCATGTATGTGCATGTTTGCATTGTGCTGAGGGGACTACCAGGTAATCGTTCACGTAGCTCTCTGATGGATGTCACATGCGGTTTCCTCAGATAGATCATGCAGTCTGTGCATTCTCCTTTGTTCTGCCGGTCACCGGTGTATTCAACTGTGTAGCCTTGGACAGTGTCATGTATATGTATGTAACTTGCATGATCGAGGTAACTATTAGTGGCGATACTACATGTCTCTCGGACCTCTCTCAAGTGCTTGCCATCCTTTTTCCCTGGCACCCCTTCTAGTCCCCCCCCCCCAGGGGCGGTAATCTGAGGGATAGCCCCAGGCACCACAAGGTCTAGCTATGCCACTGCCGCCCAGGTCTCGGTTATAAATTAACCCTGGGCGTTATACTACGCTTCGCCCACGTAGTGTACGTAGCGCTGCCTGCTTCGCAGTTTTCGAAGTAGGCGAATCAGGCAGCGCTACGCACACGCCAGGGCGAAGTGTAGCTGCCTGAGTGACCCTCGAACCCAAAACAAACCCAGCTTTCATGCGGCTTCTCCCTGCCACCCATGCTCTAACTTCATCTGCCAAGAATTAAAGACAAAGCATAAACCTTTGGTGTACAACAGGAGAACGTGATAGCCCTCTTGTGGCTGAACTGCACAATGTGAAACCAGAAAAACTTCAACCCTGGCTTCCCTCCTTGACTGGATTGTGATCATAAGCATCAAACCTTCTCTCATTTCAGTATTACACATATGAACACCTTGAAATACAGGAAATCTTGAATTATACTACACAAAAACTCATCTTATATTTGATTTAATAGACAATAACATTGCTGCATGTATAATAAGAATCTAAGCCACATATAGAGTTCACATGACAAGTAACTTGCCTCTGAGTTCACCTATAGCATTGCCATTAGGATGGAGGCGGGCATGAATGTTTTCTTAGTTTGTGTTTAACTTATAATAAATACCTCTCAATGCACCATGATGTACTGAGGTGAAATACTTCGGCATTTTAAAGAAATACATTTTTTGAATTTTGAAGATACCATATCACGTTCTAACATAATGCTTGTTGCACAATTTAAATGCCATAAAATGTTAATGGCTCAGATCCCATACGTACTCCAATCCCTCTGTGTAAAATGGCACATATACAGATGCATATCTTTGATATATTTCGCTAGTTACATTCATATAGCACTTCCAGCCCCTTACACCAGGATGCTATATATTTTTTGCCGCTTATGTCGCCCTATAGGTGTGACTGTCCTCACATCACTAAGAAAGTAAAACAAGCTACTGGAAATGTTTATGTTGTAGTGCCATGCACAGTTTTAATTTCCTATACATAGTCTTTCCAAGGCAAATTCTTTCGGGCATATTATTTATTTATTTATTTATTTATTTATTTATTTAACTTGTACAGCGCACAGATACCCCAACGGGGTGTCCCGGCGCTTGTGTGAGAGCGTAAGCAGTACTAGCTGTGAGGTAAAAGATTAACAGAATAGAAAGGTTTTCAGGGCTCTCCGAAAGGGAGGTTCGTCTCGAATGATCCTAATATACAAGGGTAAATTGTTCCAGTGGGAGGCAGTACATACTTGGAACGTTTTCCCCCCAGATCGAGCCTTTTTTGCCCTCGGGGTAAAAAGAAGATGTTGAGAGTTCGACCGGAGTGAACGAGTATTTCTATAAGGACGGAGGCATGAGGACAGGTGAGCTGAACCCTTCCCATTGATCGCACGGTGGGCAAGGGTGAGGGCCTTAAATTCCGACCTTTTATGGACTGGGAGCCAATGCAGCCTGAGTCGGTGGGGGGTGATGTGTTCTCTGAGAGGGAGGCCACAGACCAAACGGACAGCTGCATTTTGAACTGTTTGGAGACGCCTCTGAAGACCTCTGGATAATCCCAGATACAGGCCATTGGCATAGTCAAGATGGGAGGTGATTAAAGCCTGCACAATCGTTTTTCTGGTTTGGTTAGGAATGAAGTTGATGAATTTTTTCATCATCCTCATTTTAGAAAAGCAGGCCACAGATACAGACTGGATTTGTTTCTTAAAGGAGAGATCACTATCCCAAATGACTCCTAAGTTTTTGACGGAATCCTTAGGCAGAGGGGGGGCACTCAAATCGAGAGGCCACCACAAAGTAGGGTCCAATGGAGAGGGCTGGTGAAAAAATATAACTTCGGTTTTGCCAGCATTGAGCCGGAGGCAGTTGTTATCCATCCAGCTGGCAATGTTCCGAAGGCAATTTTTTAGTGGGTCAAAGGTAGACTCAGACGGGGAATCATATGAAAAAAGAAGCTGTATATCATCCGCATAAGATGTGGCCTGTATTCCAGATAGGGAGATGATCTCGGCCAGCGGGGAAAAATATACATTAAACAAGAGAGGGCTTAGTGAAGAGCCCTGAGGAACGCCCCACTTAAGGGGACGGCTGCTTGACGTAAAGGGGGGAGTGAATACAGCCTGAGTCCGATTGGACAGAAAGGAGGCAAGCCATTCCAAGGCCTTGCCCTGAACACCTTTTGCCTGTAGACGATCGAGAAGGATAGGGTGAGAGACGGTGTCGAATGCTGCCGACAGGTCTAACAGCACCAACACCGCTCTCGAGCCCTCGTCAACTTTCCATCTGATAGCGTCAGCCATCTCCAAGAGGGCAGATTCGGTGCTATGACCCGACCTGAAGCCATGTTGGGAGATGTGGAAGGCACCACTCCTCTCTAAGAAACTAGACAATTGACCATGTACAAGTTTCTCCAGCACTTTGGCTGGGGCAGGGAGCAAGGAGATGGGGCGATAATTCGCTGGTTCAGAGGGGTCTGCGGTTGCCTTTTTGATGATGGGAACCAGTCTAGCGTGTTTCCAAGAGTCTGGAAAGATACCTGTTAGAAGAGAGTCATTCCAGATTTTGTTCAGTAAAGGATTGAGTAAAGGAGCAAGGGATTTATATTGCTTTGCTGGCCACGGGTCGAGGGGGGAGCCAGATTTGCACTTGAGTAATTCTGCCAGAGACTGTTCTAAGGAGATCACCTCAAATTTAGAAAAAACCTTATCAGGATTGGAGCTGATTAAACCTGATTTCAGTTGGGAAGGGGTGATGTTACTGGGGAAGGAGTTCTGAATGACCGCAATCTTGTCTTCAAAATAGCTTGAAAGATTGTCGCAGAGGGCCTGGGAGACCAGTGGTTGGCGCTTCAGGGCCATGGGGTCAGTAAAAGCTCTGACCGTGTCAAAAATGACTCTAGACGATCCCTTAGCTCGGGTGATTTTCTCCTCAAGGTGAGATCTTTTATGGTCAATGATTTTCTTTCTGTACTCCTTAAGAGAAGTTTTGTATTTGGCTCTACTATCAGGAGAATAAGATCGTCTCCAATTTCTCTCCAGCCTCTTGCAGATTGATTTATGGGTCCGCAGTTCCTCAGAATACCAGGGTGCCGAGGGAGTGGCGCGAAGGGATTTAATAGGTCTCATAGGCGCTAAAAGATCCAGAGCCGAAGTGACCCAACGATTGAAACTGGCCACTCGGGAGTCTAGATCGTTGGCCTCCCCTGGGGAGGTCATGGAGAGATGAGGGCCTAAGCTTTCGAGAGAAATTTTCCTCCAATTCCGCCCCTTGGTGTTGGCCTGAGGTCTGGAGCGATCCACCAGGCGAGAGGAAATGGAGAAGGGAATCACAAAATGATCCGACCAGATAACAGGGGTGGGCTTACCTAAAATAGTGTCAGTAAGATTGGTACAGATCAAGTCCAGAGTGTGTCCGCCCTTATGTGTAGGGCCGGAGACAATTTGCTTTAGGCCACCATCAGATAAGGTTGACAAAAAATTGGAGGCAGTAGGTTCATTGATGTTGTCAACGTGGAGATTAAAATCACCCAAGAGGGTGAAATTGGCATAGCGGAAAGACGCTTGTAAAGCAAAGTCAATGAGGGCCGGAAGATAGGAAATTTTAGATTTAGGGGGACGGTAGACCAATAAGCCTGAGTAAGTAAAGTTAGCAGCAAGTTTAATGCAGAAAGGTAGTGCCTCAATACACTCTATTTGAGGATATGGGTAGGAGGAGATATGTGATGGGCGCTTGCTTATTAGGCAGCTTTTATTGCAATGGAAGTGTTACAGGGCACCCTGCTGTGCATTTGGGGATGGGGTGATACCAGATAACATCAACTTTCAGCCCTGCTGCTGTTTTCACACCTCTTCTTATCTCTTTAAAATGGAAAAGATTTGGCAGTGCGGGGAAAGTGGAAGGAGACACCTGAAAGGTACAGCTCCCTTTAAATGTGCTTGTATTGTGAGGCTTAACATCCTGTGATTCTGGGCAACTCACTTAATCTACCCAGGACTATAAATAATGCATGTGACCTTGCGTAATGTAACTGGTGTTCACGTAAAGCGTCTATTTTTCTGCAGCCCATCACAGCACTGACTGTGTGAATCAACTTCACCTGTGACATAGTGCCACAGATCAATAAGAAAACAAAACAGCAACTTATAAAATTCAAACTGAATGTGGAGTAATGAGGCTACCGCATCGGAATCCAAAACATACCACTGTCAAAAGCAATCTGGGGGCCAGAGAAGAATTAGACAGGCGAGATGAATGTGTTACTGTGGCTGTCTAGAAGACCAGCTGGATTTCATATAAACAATACTCAATAAAGTATTACTCAATAAAGTATCATATTAAATGATATTTGGTGATATAATACAGTCAAATATATAATAGAAAATGCAATATAGAAGTATTATTCACAAAAATATTTAATATAAAACTTTAAGTTATCTAGGATTAGTAGAATATGAAGGGCGCAATCAACTACATAAGGATACAACATTTTTAGGTCGAGCCTGGGCAGTGCATGCACTGCTCTGCGAGGCATGCTGTATTCAGGTAGGGACTTGAAGCTCTGTCCATTTTCCACCCATCTTTTCAATTGGCTCCTGTTACTGTCCTTTCTAAATCGTTGCTTTTGATTCATGAATAGGCTTCGAAGTCCTTCCTTGGTACCGTGTTGTCTGCATTTGTAACCTTCTATGAGGACTGGACTTTTTACTTGTGTTGTTACACGGTCTGCTTTATGTAGCCTGTGAGCACTATTTTCTTTAATGATTTTTTCCTATTCCACCCACGACATGCTTTTCTACAATGAGGCACGCGGCCCGCTTTTATATTTTAATAATTAATGGCAGTCTGCTTTAACTATAGCGGCTTACCTGACTCCTAGGCTTGTCCTTTGGTCTCGTCTTCGGTTGCTTCCTGGTGTTGCTGGTTTCTCTTGTGCTCCTCTGCCTCCTGGTCCTCGGTTGTTCTTCCGGCACTGTTTTGGTTGCTGCTCTCTCCTGTCTGTTTACAGTGTTGCACAGGAGCTTTTGTTGGCTTTAACCCTTTGCTCCCTGAGACTGCAAAACAAGTGTTAGGCAAGGGGTTTTAAAGCACCACGTAATCTTGTTTTAGGGACATTCCCAAACAATGTTTTATATAGGCATTACACTTATCTGATGGGTTCAAGTTGTCTCGCGCATTTCTAGAGATCCCTTGCTTTTCTGATTACTGTAAATTAAGAAGACATAATTAGGATTGCGATATATCCTAGCTCTTCGCTAGTACAAATTGTATAGTTTGGTCCCCTGCCTTTTTTGCCTTTTGTTTTGTCCCGTGTCTTCTCCTGATAGGGAAATTAGTTTTTTGGTTTTTCCCTGTGTTCAGGAGTAACAGGAACCCTTTGTTGTGCTGAAGGGGCCTACCACTTGTAGGGTGATTCTCATCTAGGTCTGTACTTTATTTTTTTTTCTTGATTCATCTGCTTACTGCCGCAGTCCTATAACTTATTGACCTTTGCCCCTCCTAGACAGTGGGGGAGTGTTCCATCATCCCTGGAAGTTGTGTTCCTCGCACATACTTGGTATCCTCCATTCAAGGTATTCCTTAGGGTCTATGAGGGGGTATTATATATTCAGTTGCTGTCACTTATAGATAGTACTCACCCTATGCTCTCCTTTTTAGGATTCTAGTAGACCCTTTCAGAAGACCCAGTGGACGTCTACTCCTCCTCCCTTCCCTTGTTTTGTTCCCTCCTTCCCCACCTTCCCTCTTTTGCTTTGACATTGTTGGGCGAAGGAGGTGTATGAGGGAAATTGGGGTCTAGCCTAGTGTTCCTCCATGCAGTCCCTGCAGTAAACACAGGTGAGCCATTACAAGCGCAGTCCATTGTAACTATAGCGGACGCACCTCTTTTTTTATTGTTGTCAGCATGGTCCGCTTTAACTTTAGGGGCCACGCTACAAAACCTTTTTTTATTTTGTTAACTGACAGCGTCCCATAACATGCTTTCACTTTAAAATTGGTCACGACTCTCTCTTTAGACGTTGCTCGCCATATTCAGGTCACAGCGAGCCGCATCTAAACAAAGGGGTGCTGCTGCCATTAAACCGAAAGCATGGCCTGGGATGCTTTAAAAAAATAAAAACATTGTTTGTGTACTTCACAAACAAATGTTTATCTTTTGTAAAAGGACCTTATGCCGTGCTTTCCCCTTTAATGGTGGCCGCGCCCCTTTCCTTAGACACGGTTCGCTGTAACCTGAATACGGCAAGCAGCATCTAAAGAAAGGGGCATGGCCACCATTAAAGTGGTCTCACATTTGCGAGAGCTATTGGCATTAGAAATGACAATGCTCTTTATATATGTGTGGGCTTGCAAAACACAAATAAAAGGCACCGTCATTTACAATGGCAATTGCTTAAACTCTCTCAAATGCGAGACCTATTACATTGCAAATGCTTGTTTAAAATAGTGCCCGCTATAAAAGCAACAGCACATAGCAAGTAGTAAGATCTGAGTGGCACAGGACGAGCAAATATCGTCAGTGAGAGTACCAGTACCGATTTCTACAGTAAATTGGAAGCCAGCTTTTCAGCTCTTTTTTAAAAGCTTCTAGGAAACCTCTTATTTTTTGGAGTATGGTTGCCCTATCTGTCTTTTTCCAGCCATCTGCACTTTAGTTTTGCTAATATCTCCAGTTTATATGCATAAGTATTTATATATGTACAATTACAATTCTGCAGACTGAATTATTGGTGCCAAGAACCCGACAAAAGAAATATTTACAGTTTACAATTTTCTTGCTATATGTGTGGTGAGCACTCTAGTTCCACCCATTTATCCAAAAAACTCGGCTCTAATTTGGCATAGGTTTTCCATGATAAAATTGCTCATCTCATCTTTTCCTTTGCGCCGACCTCCCCTCCTAACACCCTCCCTCTGGAGAGCAACAAGCTTATGGACCCCACAGTGGCACATAGGATTGCATCGAGTCTCTGGCCAATGGCCTGCCCACTGACTCCGACAAGACTTCCTTAGTGATTTTGCTCCTAAAGAAACCTTCTCTCGATCCTGAAATATTTTTCAACTGTCGGCCCATCTCTTTTCTTCTGTTTGTCTCTAAAGTGGAAGAAAGTTGCGCCAATTCCCAATTCTGTTATTACATTGAAAGTAACTACTTGCTGAATACTCTTCAGCCAGGCTTCCATCCGGCAAAGAAAACTGAGACAGTGTTAGTCGCGTCTGCCATTGACATTCGCATGTCATTAGACTCAAGATGCTTCTCAACTTGCCATAGGCCTTCGACTTGGTCTCTTACCAAATTGTATTGGACAGACTTTCTACAGCTGGTATTGGATAGGCCTGGGCAAAAATTTCGTTCCGTTCGCGGAAATTGCGATAATTTGACATTTTCGCGTTCCGCGGAGAGCGCGAAAATGTCAAAAATTCCGGTTTCCGCAGCTTGGCGATAATTTGTTTCTTGCTCGCGCTGTAAAATAATACATTCTCGTGCGCGCGCGATCGCCTTACCTGAATCCCTGCGTTCGCCGACAAGTTTTCTTGATCCGGTCGCGTTCTCCATGAGATGTTGTATTGTTTTTAGCCATTTGCGCTGTCTCGCGACAGTTCGCGCCCGCAGTGACGTCATGCGTCGCGCGATCACGTCTTTCTTCTCGCGATCATGCACCGCGAGAACAACTCAAAACAAGATGGCCGCGCCCGCAAGCAACCACATGGGTAAGTTGGCGACCCGCAACCATGCAGAAAATCTCGCGAACATGCCGGAAAAAAACTTCTGCATCTTCGCGATATTTCTGCTTGTTTGCGATAATTTTAAACATTTTCGCGATAATTTGCGAAGGTTAATTCCGCAAATTCCGCCCACCCCTAGTATTGGAGACCATGTTTTAGCTCGGTTTACCTCTTTTCTTACCTCCAAATCACAGGCAATCCTGCTATCTTCGTTCTGTTCTCCCTCTAAGGGTCTTTCAACCTATAAGTTGCTCCCATGGCTGACTTGATTGCTTCTTTTAGCTTCCAATTCTATCCCTATGCTGCCGACACACAAATTATAATGAGGTCAGACAGCAATTTTAACGCCATTAAGAAACAGTTTAAAAGCAGCATGGTTGTAGTCGCCAGCTGGGTGATCATGGACTCTGTTATACTTAAATAAAACTAAGATTCAGTTGTTTGGTGACTCCTCTGAGTTAGTCCGTGTCAGAGCCCTGTTCAGACGGCCATGGGGCAAGCAGGAACTATTGGGCCCAATTGTGGTGGTTGATGCCTTTTACTCCTAAAGGACCTGGCCTACTTTAGGTTCTGATCATTGGACTCTGTGTTAATGCGAGTAGAGTAGAGTAGGCCAAGACTTCTCGGGGACGAGGTGGGTGTAGGGTGAACAAAGGCTCATGACTCAAAATAAATCCAGCAACCCCAATAAATGATTGTCCATTCAAATACTTGCTTATAGGTAAAGTAGTATTTTTGTATGGAAGGAAAGTATAATATGGCACACCACAAATAAAATACACAATCGTCTTAAGGCAGTCACGTTGGCGTTACCCTGGTCAGCTTCTCCAGTCCCTCCTCCCCAATTATGGACGATTGTTATTGCTCACATACATCAGGTGACATCCATGATATGCCCCACTAGTGAATTTAAGTCTTAGTGGTTCCATAATAACTTTGCAAAAGTCAAAGTGTCCCACACCGTGGCGTGTCAGTCGGAGCAAGTACCCCAGAGGCCCGGTTACTCAGTGTTCGGTCTTACCCGCTCCAGCTGGAGGGCCGATTTGGAGTCTTTAGGCATGCGGCTGTATCCGGACGGTGAACAGAATTCCGGATGCTGTGGTCGAGAAAGAGGGCACACACAGTACTCTTCCTGTAACACTGTAAGTCTCTCTTTCAGTCTGGTGACAGATCTTAGCTGCGCCTCCATTCGGGTAGTTGAATCATTGCTCTTCCTTCGTGGGTCAGAGCCCGCTTCGATTTCACAGCTTCCCGCTGTCCCAGGGCGACCGCTCTCTCACTTCACCATGGTTCCACCTTGTCATAGTAATGTCAAAACAGTGCACGCAGGGCGTCGGCCCCTTTAGGTCACAGCACTGCACAGGGCAATAGCCCTCTCCTTGATACAGCGATGCACAAGGGCAACGGCCCTCAATCTTCACCAGTGCCCCCACATGGCATATTGCGTGTGCAAGCAGTACGGGTAATACGATGGGCCTCTTCGGGGCACTATGTGCAAATGGAGACATGCCTTCTCTTATCACAGTGCTGCACCAGAGCAGTGGTCTTTATTCATAACCGCAGCCACCACATGGCACACAGGGGTGGCAACTGCGCACACAGGCAGACTGCCCAGCCAGTGTGGCAGTCCAATCTTCTGCACGGATCCCACCTGGCATACAGGAGTTAACACAGCACACACATGTAGTAATCTGATTGCTGCGTTGATTTAGACGGTCCAAAATCTTACACTCCACTTCCCATGATACAGTCAGTAGGGTCCCTCCCCGCCCCCCACATTGCACCTTGCTCCCTCCAAGCGATCTCCTTCTCCTTACAGGGTCCACTGGTCTTAGGTTGGGCAGAAGCTGGTGCTCAAGGGCAACTGTTCTTGATTCTCCTGGGTGATGTTGCCTCACCCAGCATGGAAACTGGCAGGCCGTCAGCCCCCATTCCTGGTCACAACAGGCAGAGCACGTGCTGAGCTTCTCCTTGCTGATGTACAGCTTCAGTTTGACAATTTGGGAGTCTTGAGCCCCCCTTATTATAATCAATTTCTAAACACAATTGTGATTTAGTGTCTCTGAAGTTGGAGTTCTGGGGGTTACCCATTTTGAAGTGCCCACTCCTCTGTTCGGCTCTTTCTCCAGAGAGCAGTCTATCACAGTAGGAAAGTCACCAAACCTGAGAGCCCAAACACAGGCCATGGAAGTGACTTGAGGATCACACTCGGAGGTAAGCTACACTAATATAGGTTTATGAAAAGGTTTTAAGGCCTCCAGCCCTACTCTATGATTCCATTATCAGTTCCATCTCCTTTCTCAGATTTTTCCAGGCCCCTTTGACTAGTGACCTTTTTCAGTATCAAAGAGACCTTTTGAAGGATACTGAAGTGTCCGGCTCTCCCTACCCCTTCGGTGTGTCCCAAACAGCTCTCAGGTATACAGCAATCCACAAATCTGTCTGCAGGTGCTTCTCTACTTTCACATGCTCCCCCAACAAGCCTTGGGTCTCCCTAAATGGAACCCAGAGACTTCCATACACTGGGCCTTTCACATGCACACATACATTCTGTGTGCATGCACATCACACACGTGCAGGCTCTCATGTATTGTACAATTCCACAGGTACACATACCCCCCAGCACGCACATGCACACACATACTAACTTCCATGTAGTGCACCCCTCAGAGGCACACTTACATCCCAGCACACACACACAGACATGCATGCTGACTTCCATATATTCCATCCTTCACAGGCACACATACATCCCAGTGCATACACACATGTACCATCTGGCACTGCATTCAACCTAATGCAGGCTAAGGGTGAACTAAGCACACAGAAAGAGGAACTTTAACTGAGTGGGGCAAAAGGTCAGACTCCCTTGACACAGGTAACAAAGCCTGGTCTTACTACTGATTACATAAAACGGTGTGTGCCACCTCTGTGCTTGTGCTACTCAGCTCTGGATAAGGTAGAAGCCTTTCCCCCCTATTAGTGTGGCATGATGTGTTCCCCTCCCGGTCTTAGCAAGACTGCAATCCATAAGACAGGCCTAAGTCATGGCATATATGCATGATCCGTGTTTGCCCATGACCATGACCAATTTATTTTTTACCAAGGCCCCAGATATTGTTGCAGCTATGGCACTCATTGCAGGGGTTCATGCCTATTACCATGCCAGGGTTCCAAAAGTCACTTGCTAGATGGCCTTCAGAATTAGGCTCCTGCTCCTTACCCGATATCTAGCACTTGCAAATTGAGTATTATCTTTGGCAATAAGATTACCTTTGTAGGTCCACATCAATAAACACACCTCCATTTGCTTGCTAATGATGAAACGTTTGAGGAAAGTTTTACTTTTTATCCCCCGCTCTTATATGCAACTTCTAACTCAGACATTAATCATAAGCACTCTCGGCTACTGCAATGCGCTATATGTTGGACTCCCTTCTTATCTGATGCACAAACTTCAATGAATACAGAAAAGAATAAATGGGTGGAAGGGAATATGATGCGCTGAGTTGTGTGAAGTAATAGTAATCAAAGTGTTCAAGGATATAGATAGCGGCCACCTGCCGTTACCAGCTGCGTAGACATGGGCCCACACATAGTAAAACAGAAAATGAATATCCTGAGCCAGAATTGTCCATATTAATCAAAACAGTCCACACAGGTAGTTTCCACAGAATTCTGCTTCTGTTCTTTATTTTCATGTGCCATTGTTCAACAGGGATATGACTTCTATCCAACACATGTTTCGTCTATGTGAAGTGAACCACAGACTTCTTCAGGGCTAGACACATTAAATATGAAAAGCCCAAATTACAATTCTGAAGTATGCTAAAATGTTGTAATCACAAGTAGCAAAACGTACATTAAGAACTCGTGAGCAAACCGATAAGCAGACACCCATAGCTTGTGCCACCATCAAGGTGTTGAGAAAAAGAGTGAAGATGACACAAGGGAGCACAGGAACGTGCTGGCATTCCTACTGCATGCCTACCCGAAAAAAGAAAGTGCATCACCTAGTAAGAGCTATCTCATTGTGCACCAGGTGCCACAAAAGACTAGAGAAACAGAAAGAGAGAATGATTAGTGGTATCTAAGAGACAATATTGGTGGTAAGTAAGAAGAAATAGAAAAAGCAACCCGTACGTCCCCAAACCATGCATGGAAGGTTCACATAAACTCACCAAACTGAGTATGAAGCTTGGTAACAAACGTAGAAGGCAAAATATCTGAAGGGTACATAACCCAAAACAACAAAGGTATTGTATGCCACGATCCAAATCAAGACCTATACCAAAATATAGAGGAAAGCATAAACACCGATATGGTATCTTAGAAAGCATAATATGGCCTGGACAGCAAGTCAGAAAAAAACACTAACATTATTTCTTGGTACCACCGTACGCACTCGAGTTGGTGTCCAAAACAATGTGTACGAGAGTTCAAAGACAGTTCGTAATTCATTGGTCAACATCCTGTGATACTGGGCCAATCACTTAATCTCCCCGTGCCTAACAAAAATGAATGTGTCCTTGTGTAACGAAACTGGTGCTATGTAAAGTGCTCTGATACCCAATATCTTCGGGTGTATTTCGCGCTATATAAAACAAAAAAAATATATATATATTTATGAATGTTCCAAGTAATTATGGCAAGAATTAAATATGAATTAACTGGATGTAAGGTCCAATCATGCTCTAAGTAATACTAACACCTCAATAATATAATGACAGTCTGTATTAATTGAGTCACCGTAAAAAGACATATCATGTGGAATGTTAATGATAATAACGAATAATGAAAAAACATGACCTCAGCATAATTAAGCTCAAAGAATGGGAGAGGGTAACAAAAACGAACAGGCTAATAGTCTGCCCATGTGATACATCTATTATAGTGATATGCCTTTGAATATTGATTATAGGTCACGTACTGATGAGGCGCGAGATCTCGCACCTTTATTCGTGTCTCATATACTGCTCGCATTGGATACTTGACTTTGATTTTGGCTTGTAATAACTTTGCCATCATTATAGTCTTTGCAGTATTTAGTTTGGGATACCATTTACAACTTACCTATCACTTATTTTGTTGGCACCATTGCCTTTATAAATTCGGACTGCGTGTTATGCTCTTTAACACTATACAGCACCATGGTGATATTCTTTAGGCTCACTATAATAGATGTATCACATGGGCAGACTATTGTACTGTTCATTTTTGTTACCCTCTCCCATATTCGAGCTTAATTGCGCTGAGGTTATACGTTTTTTCAGTATACGTTTAGAGAATTTTATTGCATTAACATTCCACATATGATATGTCTTTACGGTGACTCACATAATACAGACTGTCATTATATTATTGAGGTGTTAGTATTACTTAGAGCATGATTGTACCTTACATCCAGTCAATGGGGGACAAGGAGCTGACGCTGCTGAATCCGAGGGGGCGAAGGATGCATGTCAGGGGGATGATTGAGGAGATTAGGGACTGGAGTGAGACTCCATCTTCAGCCAGTCTTTTGCAGCTTCTTTCTTTGTGTCAAATAAAATCCGCATTCGTCTGCCACTTTCCCCATCCTTTCACAGGCCTCTCACGCAACCCTCGCAGCTTCCTTGCTCATGCAACGTAACTCGCTCTCATTATAGTGTCCTACGAAGTCCACCCCTACATTACCCTTTACAATTTCAGCAAATGTAGCTTTCAATTGGGTGACATTTAGTCTTTGCGGGGCCTGGCCCTTTCTTTGTGGATTGACGGGTAGAGTTGCACTTGCAGTGGTCACGTGACCTCCGCCATAGAGTTTGTCAAAGCCTCTTCCTGGGCAGGCCTGACGCTATTACACTGGACACCACTGTGAAGTCCTGAGAAACGCTCAGAGGGGTCTGATTCTGAGACATGTAGATGACAGTCGGTATAGGAAAAATGTTTGGGGTTACTAATAAGTGTGAAATACCTGTTGTTCTAGGGGGATTAAGGGCTGTGCAGGAGGTGGAGCAGTGGTTTCTTAGGGGCATATTATCAAGACCGGCGATAAAATTATCGCTGCTTTAGCGGCAGGAAACTGCCGCTAAAACGGCGATAATGGGCTTGATAATATGCTCTATGGAATTCCAATTGAAGCCCATTTTAGATGTCCTTCACATCTAACCTGAGCTTCAATTGGAATTCCATAGAGCATATTATCAAGCCCATTATCGCCGTTTTAGCGGCAGTTTTCTGCCGCTAGAGCGGCGATAATTTGATCGCCGGTCTTGATAATATGCCCCATAGTAACAGCGGGGTGCGCTAACTGCGGGTGGCCGCGGTGTTTGTGTCGGGCTCATCCTCTTGTGCTGTGGCATTTGGTGCAGTCTCCTGGTGTGCCACATCCTGGTTTGCTCTGCCATTGATGCGGAGTGGAGGACTCCCTTATAATTCACAAACGGCTGCCGACGCCGTGGGAAGGGAACCGCTAGATGCAGCAACTGTGTGGATGTAGATATATATATATATATATATATATATATATATATATATATATATATATATATATATATATATATATATATATATATATATATATATATATATATATATATATATTCAACACATACCCATACATACCATCCGCCTAGCATCACAGGGGTGAAGAAAAAATTAGGTACTGGAACTCTACAACGGAACCCCTGTTAAAAGTAGCAAAAACAAGGTAACAATTTACTACTCCATGTGCATATTAGGTACTGGAACTCTACAACGGAACCCCTGTTAAAAGTAGCAAAAACAAGGTAACAATTTACTACTCCATGTGCATATTCTCTTCATAGCACACTATTTCAGAAAAACAGTCGTCCTTAATGAAAATGCAGTCTTTCCTCTTGACATTTGGATTTAAGACCATCTCATACTACCAATTTTCTGAGCTCGGAATGGCTCCCAACCAGAGCTTCCTCACTTGAAACTTGAAATGTTCCAAAGGTAAAAACACCAAAAATAATCCCATGGATAGCCGCATATACTTTGCGGCTATAGAGCAAGACACTCCCATTTATTCTGCATGATTCCGCATAAGTGCGAGACTCTCCAACAGAATAAATGAGAATAAATGAATCATAAACGTTCTCCCACACAAGGAATAAAATACGAGTCAAATATCAGTCAAGGCTGACGTCTCCAAAGAATGTGCAAAACAATGATATCCAGGATGATAGTTTTAGTGCGAACGCCCCCTTACCGGACTGCACCAAACACGACAACCTTCCAAGAATGCTGCTAGTTCTGAATAATCAGCAGCGTCTTGGAATGCGGAAGCGCCCTTGTAGGCGAGCTCCGCCCATACACGCACCCAATGTGCTTGCCGACACCCCGTGTTGTTATTGATTTGTAAACACGTGTGATGAAAGCTAAATGCACTTTTCTGGGCTGAAGATGTGGTCACATCGGTGTTCGTGTATGGCTGATGTTTATAATGACATGAAACGGCCAGCAGATGGCAGTGCAACCCAGAGCAGAAGACGTTTAGCAAAGCTCAGTGGTTTGTTGTTCATTTGCCATCCAAAGACCGCACATTAGTTAAATGGCTGCCCCACATACAGCCTTATTAGGCACAGCCGGACAGGGAGTAACGGCTGTAAACCCCACTATAGAGGGCACGGTACATGTGAATGTTATGCTAAGAAAACAGGCTTTCATGTAAATCCTATTACAATGAAAACTTATTTTTTCTGTCCCTAGTGTACAGATGCTCCAGTCATATTCAGTAGATTAAAGTATATTTATTGCAGAGCAAGCAGGTACATCTTCTCATCACGATGCCCTATCTGTAACTGTCCTCTCTAAGATCTAAGATCTAGAACATACACTCAAGGACACAAAGCACCCGTAACCATAGTAATAGTTACTAGGAAGCTGTGATGCCACATCTCCTCCCTTTTAATCATAAAAAACTATTTATACTATATAGCTAATACTTACAATACTAAAAACTACTAAACAGAATCTACAAATGTAATTATGGTTTTGTACAACATGAGATTATGTAATTATGGTTTTGTACAACGTGAGATTACAGAATAATGTGTGACACAAAATACTAAGTAATGGTTGGTGCTGTACCCCCCTTCTTTACAAAAATAATTACACAGCATCATTCCTATATCTCATTGGTAGTCTTATTGCTCTACCAGCACGTGTCGTTCTCCCAGAGTTATAAGAAGGTTGCATGACTTTACAAGAAGGTTGAACGTCAACTCTGGGAGCAATCCTAACAGATTGGAAATGACTATTATCAATATCTTGGTCACGACTTGACGTCCCTGTAACTTCATCCCACAACCAATTCATTGAAGAAGATAATTTTGCTGTACTTTTTTTTTGAATTTCATTACTGTACTTAGACAATTTATAGTGCCAAATTTTTCCATCACTCAATTCGGCAGACTTGGAAAAAGGTTCTACTACTTGCAATGGTGCAGAATATTTGCTTTGTCCTTTTTTTTACTTTAGAACTGAGTTTTACTTTTACCCAGTCACCTTTCTTAAGTTTGACGTCACATGTCTTGTGTGATTTATCAAAATTGGCTTTACATGTTTCATGCATTTTCCTTAGATTGGATCTAACAACAGCTGGTGACCACTTTCCACAAGATTTCATGGTACTCCAAGCAGCATTATCTGTGGAAAAGGGTTCTCTCCCACGTAAGATGCTAAAAGGACTGTAACCAGTACCAGTGGGTGTAATCCTGTAAGCCCACAGTGTACTAAAAAGTTCTTTTTCCCAATTCTTCCCAGCATTCAATGATGCTTGTAGACTGCCCATTATAACTCTATTGACCCTTTCTACTATACCATTCCCTGCCGGGTGATACACTGGAGTTTTCTTCCCACAAATGCCATTCCTTTCCAAAAATTGCGTATATTTTTCAGATGAAAATTGTGGTCCATTGCCACTTAGATCTACCTTTGGAATTCCTTCACATAAATACACACTTTCTAGAAATTTGATGACTTGCTTTGTATCACAATGTTCAGTTATTTCTATTTCTGGCCATTTAGAGTAATCATCAATGACTACCAAGACATGTTTGTGGTTACTTTCATCATCATCAATTGGACATAGCAAATCAATGCTAAGATTTTCCCATGGCCGATCAGGAAGATGTCTTGTACCAACAGTAGGTCTGAGTACTCGTTGAGCTTTGTCTGAATCATGGCATATGGTGCATTGTTTGACAAACTTCTCTATGTCTTTGTCCATGCCTGGCCACCAATATAACATTTTTACTCTGGACTTTAGTTTACTGATGCCCAGATGACCTTTGTGATTTAATTCTATAATTTTGGATCGCAATATTGTGGGAACAACAGTTCTTTCTCCTCTGCAGACAAAACCAGGGTCGTCAATAGATAGTTTGTTTTGTATTTCCCACATAGCTCTTAATTCTCCTTTCATTTTTTATGGGCCAGCCATGAGTAATGAAGTTTGTCGCTTTATTTAGATTTTCATCATGTGCATACTCACTGTTACATTCCTCTTTGGAGTTGGCATTTGTATTCTCATATACCACTGCTACATTGAAATATTCCCAATCATTTTTCTCAAAAGGTTCATAAGGTAGAGGAGATCTACTTAAGTAGTCTGCTACTTGATTCCTCTTTCCAGGAAGATATTCAACATCATACGTAAAATCCAAGAGTTTTAAATTCATTTTGGCTATTCTTGGGCTTGCTTTTAATACACCCTCGGATGTTAAAACTTTAAGCAATGGTTTATGGTCAGTGCGTAAGATGAATTTAGTGCCCCACACAAATTGTCTGAATTTTTCCATTGACCATATTGTAGCTAACATTTCCTTCTCTATAACAGAATATCTTTCTTCTGTTGGGGATAATGAGCCAGAAGCAAAAGCTATAGTTACTTCTTCCCCACTGTCGTCAATTTGGGATAAAACTGCTCCTAAACCTTTTCCACTCGCATCTGTGGTGATAACACTTTGTGCAAGGGTATGAAAGGCTTGGGGAGGAAAAGCTGAGATAAGATCATTGTTTATTTTCATGAAATCTTCCTCAAGTTCTTTATTCCATGTGAACACTTGTTTTAATTTAAGTAATTGTCTTAAATTGTAAGTCTTTTTGGCAAAATTCTGTACACATTTAGAGTAGAATTCAGCCATACCAAGAAATGACTTTATCTCGTCTTTTGACTTGGGCACTGGTGCATTTTTGATGGCTTCGATCAGTTTCTTTTTTTGGAGAAATCCCTTCCCCACTTACTTCATGTCCAAGGTACGTTACAGATTTCCCCCTGAATTTACATTTTTTTAGTTCAGCTGTTAATCCTTTTTCTGACAAAATGCAAAGAACATTTTTTAATCTTTCATCATGCTCATGCTCATTGTGGCCCATGATAAGTATGTCATCTTGGAAGTACGTTATACCTTTCAATCCTTTAAACAATTTGTGCATTAATCTTTGAAACACGGCAGCAGCAGAAGCTAATTCTAAAGGCATATGTATAAAACGATAACATCCAAAAGGAGTTATAAATGCTGTTAAGCTTCTGCTGCTGTTGTGTTACTGAATTTGATGGTATGCAGATGTCAGGTCTATTGTAGAAAACCATTTAATTCCTTTAGTTTTGGCTAATAACGCATCAATTCTAGGCAATGGAAATTTATCAACAATTATGTTCTTATTTAAATCTCTCAAATCTATGCATAAGCGCAACCCGTAGTTATGGAGTATTCCATCCCTGTTAGTCTTTTAGATGGAAATTTTATCTTTACACCTTATTTATTCTTTTTAACTTAGAATAGAACCTATGAAATATGTTCTCTTCACATTTTTAAATTTTGATTATGTTTTCCATTATCAGATTTGTAATTGATGTATCTTTGCCCTGTATTTTATGTATTGTGATTTCATGTCTGTTTTGTCTCTTTTTATGATCTTTTATTGATCGAATAAAAGTAATTGACTGACTGACTGGCATAAGCGCAACCGGCCATCAGGTTTGCGTGCTACGACCAACGGAGCGAGCCATTCTGCGCTCTCAACAGGCTCTATAATCCCTTTTTTTTCTAAGATGTCTAATTCAACCTTGACTGCTTCTCTGGTGCTGATTGGTATGTTTCTGGCTTTATGGCAAACCGGTACAGCATTGTCTTTAAGTACAATTTTATGTGTAAAACCACTCAGTTTTCCTACATTGCCAGAAAAGACACTGGGAAACTGTTTTACAATATCCTTAACAATGTTGTCGCCTGTTTCGTTTAACAGCATAACCTGGTCATCCATTTTATGATTAAGGATGATTCCAAGTTCTCCTTGATCAATCCATCCTAGAACAGCTGGTCCTTTTTCCGCAACATATAACTTACCCATAGCATTTCTGTCTTTAAACTTGAATTCAGGCTCTACATAACCAACCATAGGTATCTTCTCACCCATGAAGGTTACTGGTTGTATGTCAGAAGTTTTCAATTTTAACTTAATAACCTTTTTCAAATTTGCTTTCCCATACACTACGTTGTATAATAGTGTAGGGCGAGCCTGAGTCAGGTACGATTTGTAAATCAACTGCACCTATGTTTATATAACAAATGGTTTTTTCCTTGCCTGATCCACTGACATTTAATACTATGTTTTCATCATCATTTAAGTCATAAATGCATAGTATGCTGTCATCACAAGATGAGTCTCCATTCTTCTACTTTGTCCTCTACACATCCTACAACTTTTTTGTTACCTTTCTTAATTCTTCTTCTACAGGCTTTTGTAAAATGACCCATAATACCACAATAGCCACATCTCGATTTCAAGGCAGGACACCACTTTTCATTTGCATTATGTCCTTTGTACCCACATCTGTAACATGTAATTTGTTTTTCATCCTGGAAATTTCTTTTAACAGTGGTACTTTTCTTATTGACTTCTTTGTAATTCCTTTTTCCGATTTTTTTCTTATCATTTATGCTGCTAGTAACTTTACTAACAACATTACTCTCTTCGTTACTTTTAAGTGCGACTTGTGCACACCTTTTTGACATTTCTCCTTTCTTGACTATGGCTATAATTTCATTCAATGGTGCGTCTCCACAAACCCAAAGTTTTTCTTGGATGGCAGCATTATTGGAATGCATAACTAATTGATCTCTGATGAAACTATCATGCAAATTTCCAAATTCACAATTAATAGATAATTTCTTCAAAGAAGACACATAATCTTCGACTGATTCTGATTTATGCTGCTTTCTTTGAAAAAATTCATACCTGCTAATTCCTACACAAACAGTAGGTTGGTAATGTACATCAAGATCTTCTAAAGCCTCTAAAAATACATTTCCCCCAGATCTTGCTTTCTTTTCCATCTGATAATAAATTCTAGAACCTTCAGGTCCTAAACTATGTAATAACATTTTCTTTTTCCTAGATGCCGAAAATTCATCCTTGGCTGTAAAATGTAGCAACTAAGCTTAATGAATTGTACATATAAAATGAAGGCATCAACAATAATGAGGTACTAAAAAATTCAAGATTGTATATAACAACAAGAATTGAAAGTAGAAATAGTTAAACACATTATTGTATGCACAATTATAATTGGTGTGCATATCACCGTGGAGAGTTAATAATTTTGAAGAAAAAAAAAAAATTCAGTTACGACAGTAAAATGAAGAAACTGTTCGTTTATAGATGCTGAAGCGTTTGAAGTTTCTTCTGATTGCCGTTAAATTGAACGTTTCCACATAGGCATGTTTCGATTTAATCGAGAAAGTAAAGGATCGTGTCTCTGCTCGGTGTTGCTAGGTAATGACGAATTCTTGATCCTCGATGATGACGAGCACACATTAGATATTGAGCCAATAGGACTCTACGTATCTTCAACATGCGTCTTGATTGAGGAGAGCAAGCTGACGTCGTCACAATTGCAGAGAGGAAGCTGATGTCGTCTGGAATGGCTCCGATACTCGCGTCTCTCCTCCTGGAACGCCGCAAGTGGATGCAAGGACTTAACGGAGGGAGAACGCCAGCTCCAACACTCGCGTCTTCGTGTTTGGAACGCAAACACTGGATCCAGGGACTGAATGGAGAGAGAATGTTGTCACCGCTCGAATAATGCGGTCAAAGGAACAGCTGTAACGGTAGGCAACAACAGACAATTCCAAAGTCATTCAAAAGGAAATGATTAATGTCCAAGAAAAACGCAGTTTCTTTCTCTATTTCTCCTTGGATCTTCGTAATTGCTGGTCAGCATTCAGTTTTTCCAGTAATTGCAGACATAAATTCGAAGACAGTAACAGAAATAGTTTCTTACAATCTTTCCCGCAGCAGTTTTCCGAAATTTTGGTTCCGATTGTAATTCGTCTAAAAGTTTCCGTATGTAGAATTTCTTGGGCAGTTTCTTCCTCTGCTTGCTCAAGAACTGCTCTATAGTGTAGAACAATAAATTCCTCTGGAGTAAAAAATGTAGAGTTGTAGGTTCTTCATAAATTCATATCCCTTCCAAAGTCGCCAAATTGTAAACGTGCTCCAGGCATATTCAGTAGATTAAAGTATATTTATTGCAGAGCAAGCAGGTACATCTTCTCATCACAATGCCCTATCTGTAACTGTCCTAGCTAAGATCTAGAACATACACTGAAGGACACACAGCACCCGTAACCATAGTAATAGTTACTAGGAAGCTGTGATGCCACACCCAGTTTCCATTTCATCTCGAGAACGCTTCTTTTACCGTTAGTGGCGTAGATGGGGGGGGGGGCGGTTCGCCCCAGCCAGCACTATTTTGGGGCAGCGCGGCGGCGGTGGCGGCTGCGCCGCACACGTGTTAGAAGTGCAAGCGCAAATGCTTGCGAATACTGCTGCATGCACGTTTCCAGGCCGGCCTGGAGTTTCCTGGAGAGTCGAGCCGCGCTGCTTCCAGCAGGCTTGGGGCTTGGCCGAAACTGCTCGCAGGCAGCTCTAGCTGCTACAGTAACAATTTGACCGCCAATCATTAATAGGCCGCAGAACGTCCTGCCGCCCGCGGCGTGTTCAGAGCTAGGGTCAGTTGCAGTTTGTTGGCTGCTAAGCCTGCTGCTAGCAATCATTGTCTGGGGTTGATCTGGAGCCGTCCTCCAGTCAGTACACTGTACATTACTGCAGCACCGACCGTCTCAGACTAGTGAAGTCAGGCAGCTCAGCATAGTTGTTCTGTATACGGTGCGCCCCCCAACGCTGGGCCTGGCCCCTGCCTGTCACTGGGCCCTGTGCTGCCAGGCAGGATAAGGCTTGCTGAGTTGCTTGCGCGCTCAGCACCGCTGCCTTCGGCTGCCTGCCTAACGACGACGTAGAGAACAAGAGCTTGGTGTTATCGGTGAGTGTCACTCCCTGCGCAGCCCGCTCCCTCTGAGTGCCCCCGCCCGCCCAGTCTCACACTCATAGCTGCCAAGGTTTCAGATTGCTGTGTGTGACATTTACATAATTTCAGCGTAATTTTGAGTGACATTTCAACGACTACGAGTGACACTTTCGCGCGGCAAAATCAAGCAATGAAGATGAGGGAATCATATAAATATCAGAAATAACACTAATTTGAACAACGAGAAATTCTAGGAAGATTTTAAAACATATCTGCAAAGCACCAGAAACGCAATGAAGGCCACTAACCAGAGACAGACTGCGTGACCGCAGTGCTCAGGAACTGAGGGCAGGCAGGCACCGATGGGATCATTCATGACCTGAGCTAGCCCAAAAAGGACATTTTTTTTTACCACAGCAAGTGCAACTAGAAGATTAGGCCGTCATTCAGTCACAGGCATAATCGGTTGCTAATGCAACAAGGTAAGAAAGAATGGTGGGAAACACCAGCGTAAAACTTGGCAGTGTTTTACTCTGAACACGTGACAGTGCAAACAAATACACATTGCACTGCCTTGTTTTAGTTTTAAAAACAAGCTTTTGCAGTCATGTCACTATTTTATCAGATCACTAATGATGAATAAACCACGCCACCCACATTGGTATTATTCAAGTCAATGATGCAGAAACCATATCACCCTTGCGAGACAATAGGGTTATCGCACACTTTGAAGCTTACCATGAAACTCCGGGTATTTGTATCTCTGTGGGCGATATTTTATAACACTTCCAACATGCCGGCCTCGTGCCTCTTCCCTGTTTGTAAAATACACTCCCATTCCAACCTGGCACCGGACCACCGTGCATATCGTCAACCAATAAAACGAGGAGCCATCTGATTTTAGCTGTTCGTAATCAGATAGATGGAGTGGGGATTGTCTAGAATAGCCTATTCTTTCCTTGCTCAAACTACGACTCACAGTAAGTAGCGTCAGTTTATGATTGCATGAAGCTGGCAGGAAGTCATGTGTTGACATTTTAGCACTCAGAAAACAAACAGCTGACAAGTGGTGCAGTACTATTCATGCGATATTATCACCATGGACTGGTAAAATGAAAGCGGATAAAACAAAATGTTGAAGTTGAATTTTATGAATATATTTTATCACTCACATATCGTAATTGAGATGTGACTCCTAATCCAGGCTGTCCAGTGCGTCTCGGGCCGGGGACCTGTCCAATAACAAACTGTCCTGGCAGCCGCTGTAACCCTGGTCACTGACTCCTTCTCCGTCTCTCTTGGCTGCGTTAAGAACTGAATTCGGCAGGGTGCAGCAAAACTGACAGCAAACTGCGGCCCTGGCCTGTGCGAGCTGCAGCAGGACACTGCGATCCCAAGTTCAGCCTCCTGCCTCCCACACCAGCAGATAGGATGTGACGTCTCTGCGCACCGGCACGTAACACACAACCTGACTGGGCTCGGTCATGACATCAGGCAGACAAGTGAGAGCCATGCCGTGGGGAACATTAATAAGGAAGCGCAGTCCTGCCAAGTTTAAACGTGTCTTAGCAGGGAATGTGAACCTGCCAGCGCTGAGCAGCCTTAGGTCAGCTGTGAGCCCCGAGCCTGGTAGAGCAGTGCACACGCCATAGGCTGCGCGCTGCCAGCTGCCCCACTTAAGTTTTAGGCAGGCTGCACTTCAGTTACAGACACCATGCACATGCGTGACAATGCATTTCAGTGCGGTAACGTGGAGTACCACACTGAAATGCGTTAGTCTAACGCATGATGCGTGATACTTGGCAGGACTGAACTACCGCTAGACACACTAGACGCCCTAAAGCGACAAGCAGTTTGAAATAAAAAGAATTTAACATTTTGATTAGTAGTTTAAGTTTGTAAATCCTCATTTTTCTATTTACTTACTTGGGTTACGTGTTTTTCTTTTTGAGAGAACCGTCGGTCAGCCTTTACATAGTCCTAAAACATGGAGAAGAACTCTGAGTAAACCTATATGTTTTACAGACATTTGACCAACCTCGCTATAATCACTGTTGCTTTGAATGAAGTGGAAGACAAATAAAGCAACCATTGCTTAAAGGATAAAAAGCAATCTTCCAAGTCTTTTTTGCGCCGATTCCTCCTTAAGCAGTTAATAAGTAAATACAGGAGTTATAAATCATAATAAAATTATAATGAAATAAAATATCTGTGCGCTCTAGTTCAGTGAAATAGTAAACTCTATTGGACTAGACTGGAGTAGCACAACAGGGCTGCAAGTCCTAGAATTCCACGAAAGAAACTAGGACTAGTCAGCCTAAGTAGGCACACATGGACCTGGGAAACTTGGCAGCTACACAGGACATGGGCAACAAGGTTTGTGGTGGCCGACCCACGAATTAGTTATCGTAATTTGTCGCACTGGTTCTCCTACATAATAAACACCAGGGGAAGAAGCTAAAAAAAGGACACAACGCATCTTCAGTGTTTGAAAAGATTAGGAGTTCCTTTTCTGTTATTTGAGTTCATGTGACCTCATTGCTAGCGCGTCACTGACAGAAATAACAGACTCAAAACGTTCTCTCCACCTCAGCAGCAGTCTATGCCCCTAATGGATAGTGAAGTCATGCGCACCAGTCGGTGAGGTAAGAACCTTTGTATTTTTTAGGTCTCGCCTAGCTATTGCGTTTACGCAATCGCAATGCAAGACTCTAGTAAGAGGGGCATTTCAAAGTGCTCCCGAAAGTGGATTGCATGGCGAGCACGCGCACAATCACGTGCATCGTGCCGCCATGCAATCCGTTTGGGGAATCGCTTCAGCCCACTGGCGCGTGCACGTGTAGCCACAGCCTCGGCATCATACTTCAAAGGGTCCGCTCCCCCACCTGGAATGCGCTGCACCGCCCCCGCCACAGCAAGCCGAGAGATTGTTTTTTTGTGGAGCTGTCTGCAAGTGCTCCTCCTCACAGCTCGGTTTCCTAACTGCAGGATAAAGATTGCCTTGCTTTCTCCCACCACTTCATTCCTTCTTTATTTTTTAATTAATCAGCTTCTATTTTCATCACGTTTCTTTCCATAAATCAAAATTTCCCTCCATATATGCACCCTCTTTTCTTCTCGGCTTCCCTCATTCCAGGCCCCTACTCTCCTTACGTCTTCACCTCCTTCCGTCATTCTTCACATCCTCTATCACCTCTTCATTTATTACTTATTCCACACTCCATTCTTCCTTTAATTTTTATTTACTCCACTTCACTTCTCTTTCATCCTTTCTCTTTCTTTTCTTGCTGATTAATCCTGTTTACTATTTTTTAAAATGTATTTAATGCATTTTTACATAGCGCGGACTTTACCCGAAGGTGTCGCAGCGCTGTACAATAGAACCAGTTACGTTACATGAGAGAAATGTTATAAAATAGAACTTTACAAAAATAAACAGGAGACTAGGAGAGGTAGAGGGCTTGTGTGACCCTAGAGCACAGTGTGTCTGATCAGACCGCACTTCTGTATGGACCAGTCTCTCTTTAAAGGTCTGTACCTCAGCCCTGCAGTATTTTCAGCAGAGGGTGTGGCACCATTAAAGAGGGGGCAAAGCCCTCTCCTCTAAAGATGCCAGCACTCACTCGGCATCTTCAGACGGAAGGCTATAAACCACGCCCTCCTCAAGATTTCGAGGGGATCAGAGACAATGAAAGGCTCACAGTGTGCCTGGAAACAACCCAGTGAAGACCCAATCTGCCACACCAACATCTTGTACACAGTTCATTCCCCAAGCAGGAATACCTGCAGGGCACGCGTCATCGGCCCATCTTTTCAAGTCTCACCTCCTTTCTATGATGACACTGCGCCCCTGTACACTGCTCTCGATTTCCCACTTCTTGTGCTGTGGCCTACCCGTCATCCCTCCCTGCTTTCAATACCTGGTTCCAGTACTCGACATCCCTTATTGTGTACCCCATTACTGTGCGCATGCGTGGATTGGAGCTAGGTTGACGCCACATAAGCAGCCTACAAACCTTGCCTGCCTGAGCCAACCATACCTAGAAACAGTGGACATCGGAAACACGGGCACACCGCACTCAGGTCATGTGGGGTGATCAGACGGCCATGCGAGAGCAGCACCTGCCCTGCATATTTCACCCTCGGTGGAAAAATACAAACTATCAATGTGGCGACTGCAGTGGTACTGGGGTCTCCCAGCAAACATACAGCTGTCTTCAACCAAAAATCTCGGTCAGATTCACAACACACTGAAACAAACAGTCCATGTACAGCAGCAAATGCACAACCTTTGGCAGATGAATGCATGCAAACACCACACACTCTGCTCCCACTGCTGGGCATTATCATATAAGATCTAAGACTTTAAAGCATCCTGGTGTAAAATGTGCAATCGGACTGTACAGTCTGCACCTCCTAACTACCACATGTATGCAGCACTTAGAAAGATAAGCAGCAGTATGTGCACTGCCTTAACTCCAATTACAAAGATAAGCAGCAGTATGTGCACTGCCCTAACTCCAATTACAAAGATAAGCAGCAGTATGTGCACTGCCCTAACTCCAATTACAAAGATAAGCAGCAGTATGTGCACTGCCCTAACTCCAATTACAAAGATAACCAGCAGTATGTGCACTGCCCTAACTCCAATTACAAAGACAAGCAGCAGTATGTGCACTGCCCTAACTCCAATTACAAAGATAAGCAGCAGTATGTGCAGTGCCCTAACTCCAATTACAAAGATAAGCAGCAGTATGTGCACTGCCCTAACTCCAATTACAAAGATAAGCAGCAGTATGTGCACTGCCCTAACTCCAATTACAAGCCAGTAGTTGGCCGCATGTCCCACGCCCTCCTCCCTCCTCCCCCAGCACACGCTCTCTTTGAACCGCTTGGTGTGTTTCCAGCAGTCATCATTTCACCCTGGACAGCCCCCATGGCCGGGCACACATAGGACTGGTTCCAGCGGGAGGATAAGTCCAGCCTTTCAGCATACCCCATCCACAGTGACCCTCACTGACCAATGGAGACCGCAGGTGCTGCTGCACAAAAACAAGCATTTACAATGCAATAGGTCTCGCATTTGAGAACGTTTGCGCTATTGGCATTTGTAAATGACAACGCCTTTTATTTATATGTTGTTTTGTAAAACTGATAAATAAAAGGCACTGCCATTTACAATGCCAACAGTTTAAACTCTCGCAAATGCGAGACCTATTGCATTGTAAATGCTTGTTTCTGAGTGTCGTCATGCCAGCAATTTGGTGAGGAGGACGGAAAGGAGGGAAAAGAGCTCAACGGGAGCACAGGTAAAAAGCCTTTCCACGGGGTATGAGCTTTGTGTCAATCAGTGAACACAGTAGTTCGTGGGTCGTCATTAAAGGCGGCCACTAGTGATGAACGGATAACAGAAAGAGTCGGGTTTGTGTAAAAAACGCGTATTTAGGGTAGCTTTAAAATATTAAACAAAATACTAGTGAATACAGAAGTAGCAATGCATGTTACCAGAAAGTACTTAAAATTGCAATGTGAGGAAAAATGTACATTTGTAAATAGCATCCAACAGGTTATTGGGTTATAGGTTTTATATACATACATTAAACAAGCATCTGTTACAAAACCCCTGGTATTTCGTCCTAAGTTAAATCGCCTATGTACATCAGTCTTTCATCCTTAGGGGACAAGGATATTCATTATGTTTGAGTATGCATCATACTAAACAGGATCAAGAAACTATAGATCCCTTTTTTAAATGGGACCAAACAAGAACCATTCACTTTTTAGTAATAACCAATCATAAACCCAGAGAGTCTGTTTGGATTCTTTGTATTCAGCAAGTCCTCTTTTCTTTCTGTTGCAAAATACGCCATTTTGTTTTCTTTCTTTGCAACTGGGTCTTATGTGAGTAGTGTGCTTGTGAGCTCAATCCTGCTGGTGAGCTCATGGGGTTCCAAGGCTTGCTTCATGACAAGTAGGAGCTTCATTTAGGCCCGGTTGCAAGCATGGCATGATCTAATCCTAGCCTCTGTTCTGCCACCGCCACCTTCAAGGGTGTGGAAGGGTGAGCGAGGTTGGTGGGAAGACAAGCTGTGGTGTTGGTGGTGGACATAAGCATGACGTTGCAACCACTGCCATGTTGATGTCCCTGTTCTGCCTGGTGGAACCCACTTCCTTGTGAAGATGACATCCCTCACATGCACAGCAGAATTGTTAGAATAAGAATGTATATTGCTCTGCGTTAGTTAGCATTTGCGGCACCATTTTATGTTTGGCCACCATTTTGAGCCATGATTGACACAAATCTCTCTCTCTTCGAGAAGCAGCTTTGGTAGTTTTCGTTTTCTCAAAGGATGGGCCTTGCTGCACTAAACAAATACACTATTCCTATTATCGCATACCTTTCCCACTAGATAGAGGCCTGCTCCCACTAGTCCAGTGGTGACGACCTTGGCATAGAGATAGTGTGTGCCCGGTCTCAGGATCAAAACTTATCCTTCTGTACCTTCTTTGTGTAGCTGCCTCCATCTGGAAATTTCCAGCCTGGGCGTGCCTTTATTGGTTCTGAATCATACATAATGTATCACCACTGAATCATACATAATGTATCACCATGTTTGCTAATGTCAGTCCCTCTGCAGCAATCCACAGAGACTGGGCAGACTGGGCTCCGCTCGAGTGTATCTGAATAAATACTTGGTTTGTATTCTCTACTGTCTGACCGACTCTTCATTTGTATGGGAGGCTGAGAGGTGGGCGCGAGTGACCCGGGTGGCCCTAATCAGGTCACTTCCTTGAGTTGCCGCCCGCACAGGGACTCCATCGGGTGAGTGCCTATCCCTTCCTGAGGACAGGTGGGGAGGTTGAGGCCACCGTCGGATCGGACGGACGGACCAGGTATCCCTGCACGAGAGAGTTCCTGAACTCGCAGCTTCCCCTTCTGTCCCGCCAGATGGTGCCTTTGCCCAGCGGTCATCCCGACTGGAGTCCTGAACAGCGAAACCCTTGGATCTGACCGTTTGGTCCGAAGAGTCGGCAGTGGAGAATACATTTGCTTGACCTGTGTGCACCAGGTGAGTTTGTTTTGGTTCTTTGTGGATATGGTACCATTTTGGTTTGTATTTGGCACGTTCTGAGGACTGATTTTGTTACAAAGTGTTTGTGAATAATTTGCCAGGAAACATAACGAATTTGGCTCACTTTTGAAAATGCCTGGAATTAGCCGATTCTTGGTTTCTTGTTGTCGTTGCAGATGCTCGATTGGAAGAAAGTCAGCCAGTGCCTCCAGAAGGCACTCCAAACTTTGATATGTATGTGAAGCATGGCCTTGGCCCCATTATGTTTAGTACGCTATGGCACAAATATACGAGGGACAATACCGAGTTGCAGTGGCCATTGACGGACACTTTTTATGAACATAAAATTGGGTTTTTACAGGAGAAGTTGTTTGCAAGAAGGAGTAGGCAGTCTATATTTGTTCTCTCTGAACGTGGCAAAAGGAGGCTAAACAGAGGCAAATGAAAGCAGAGAAGGAGGCCCGGAAGGGGAGAATGCAGACATTGACTCAGTCAGTCATTATTTCTTTATTCGATGATTAAAAAACATCATAAAAGCACACATATACAGACAGTTAAAAGTACAATTAAATCATTTTCCAGAAGCCTGACTACAACTACACATTAGTAAACATCACATTTCATTTTAAAAAACAATCAAGTTGGTTCTCTAGTTGCCCTTGGTCGTAACGCAACTCTAATAAAATTCATGATACTACAGAGTGTCAGGGGGTCGGCCGCTTTTTGCAAAAAAATTAATGCATCTTTAGCATGTGCAAATTTCGCTTGCTTTAGGATTCTTACTAAGAATCTGCGCCTAGGCATTGAATAAAAAGGACACAAAAGTACAAAATGAAGGGTGTCCTGCGGAGACCTATTGTCGCAGCCGCAGGCACCCTTCTGCTCAATCGATAATGTAAAACCTGGTGGATCAGCCAGTAAGTAAGGTAAAAGATTGAGCCTAAAACGCACCATTAAAAATCTATCCTGAGCGTTATGCATGAGGTACAAATACGGCTCCATCCCCTCACTGTTTTTTAACAGGTTATGGGCGTTCACGGTGCTTTTAATCCCTTCGGTCTCTGTTCTGCTTTTGCATCTCTGAGACAAGAATAATCTCTTCATAATCAACTTGTCTTGTGACACAATTCTCGTTGGATGTAAGAAGAGATCCTTGCGGCCAAGGTTTTCCAGACTGATCAATACATATTTCAACCATGGAATACTCAAGCTTCTATCCCTTCCCAGGCAGTCATTTATAATTTGTCTACTTAAGGTCGCCTCAGGGTTAAGCCAAGATCTCATCCATGCCAGAATGGGTCTGAGTTTGACCAAATCTTCTAAATATGGCCTCCCTAGTTCTCTATGGGCTATTACAGCAGTGGTGCTCTGTGGAATTTTCAAAATTGAGCGTAGAATTTTATTTTCCTCCCTCTGTAACTGCTGAATATTTACAAATCCCCACACTTCTGCGCCATAGATGGCCTTGGAACAACAAATCGCTCCGTAAAGATTAATACTTTGCTCGGGGGACCATCGGCCCACTCTACGCCCATAGCCTGCAATAGCACCGTTGGAGGATATCAACTTGCAACAGCGTTCCTCAACCAGGGGTTTGAATTGCAAGGAGCCATCGAACAATAGGCCCAGATACAAAAAGGCCTGAACTTTTTCTAGTGTATGGCTACCTATTTTGTAAGAAAAATTATTACAGGGTTTATTACCAGCCAGCATCACATATGACTTGCCCAAGTTCACCGATAGGTCTAAGTTTGCCATGAACTTTACAAAACCATCTATTATCAGCTGTAGGCTCTTAGGGGTACGTGCAAGTAGGACCGCGTCATCAGCGTAAAGGAGGACTGGGATGGGACGCGATCCTGCGCATGGGCAATCAGTTTTTAAATTGATCAGGTACTTCTCTAGGTTGTTAATGTAGAGTGAGAATAAAAAGGGGGCCAAAATACAACCTTGCCTCACCCCACTAGTGCATGGGAAGGATTCCGTCAGCCCTCCCTCCATGTTGTAGCGTACTCTTGCTGAAGTGTCCCTATGTAGTTCCCTCAAGATGTTAATCAGGCCCAAGTCAATCCCCAAGTGTGTCATCATGGACCACAGTTTGTCCCGATTTACATGGTCAAAAGCGGCTGCCAAGTCCATGAACCCTAGATAAATGGCTTCATTGCTGGCTTTGGTATATTTCGCTACCAGCATATACAGGTTCAAACATTGATCACTTGTGGATCTCCCTGTTCTAAAGCCGTACTGCGTGTCCGAGATAATGTTATTCTCCTCCGTCCACTCGGTCAGGCGGTTCAAGATTACCCGGCCCAATATTTTGGCTGACACATCAATCAATGAGATTGGGCGGTAGCATTGTGGGCTGTCCCTGTTCCCCTTTTTAAAAATCGGGACGATTATGGCCGTTGACCAGGTTCGGGGAAGGCCCAACCTAATAGCGGCATTTATCACTCTCGTGAGTATTGGGGCCCATAGCTCAATATTACTCAGGAACAAATCTGGCGGTGTCCCATCAGGGCCAGGGGCCTTATTTTTTGTCAGGCCCTCAATTTCCACTGTGATTTCTTTTAAAGTGAAATAAACATCCTGCCCTAGCTTGGTTGTCCCTCTCTCCTCTAAACTGGGTGCTGTGCCATAATTGTACAATCCCTTAAAGTGTGTAAGCCACTGGTCCGGGAGAATATTTGTACCAATCACTGGTGCATTCTTATCCTGGAAACAGGGTTTATTGATTATTCTCCAGAACTCAGTGATGTCTCTCCTTTCTGCGGCCTCTCTTAAGTCAGCCCAAGCTTCGCCCTGTAGAATTGCTTTCCTTCTCTTAATCTCTTTCTTATACCTCAATCTGCACTGGGCTACTTTTTGTTTATGCCTTGGCCTTTCCTTAAGACTACCTTTAAGGTCCCTTAAAGCTCGGGAACAGTCCCCATCAAACCATCTCGGGCAATCAGTTCTCCTTATTGGGGCACTAGTTTTTAAAAGCCCATCCACCAGGTTGGTTATCTGCCCAAATGCTTCAATTAACGGTAACCCCTCCACTGTGGGATCAAGACAGCCATCAATGAAGGTTTTCCCTCTATCCATAAGGGATTTATAAAAGTGTTCCCCATCTATCTTTGACCACCTAAGCCGCCTCCCCTGGTCTGTTGCTCTCTGATCGATGCCACCCGACTGTTCCCTGCCAGACTGGGGCTGATAAAAAAGCTCCAATACCACAGGATTGTGGTCACTAAAAGGACTCCATTCAATCCCTGCGGCTATGACCCTAAGCTTTAGGGGGCTAGATAAGACAATGTAGTCAATAAATGACGAACAGCCTCGACCCTTAAAGGTGGGGGCAAGCATCCCATCTTTGTCCAAAGCCATCATATTCATGGTGTGCACCAAATCATGAGTGTCTACAACTTTGGTGAAAGCCAAGCCTTTCTGAGTGTGGCAAAAGTGAGTTCCATTTTTGACTGGGCAATGGGACCAGTCGGCATCAGTGGGAAGTAAAGCCGGGCAGAGGTGGCAGTTAAAATCGCCCATGACTAGAATAGCAGGGGCTGGTGCCCCCTTGCTCACTGCAGGGGCTGGTGCCCTCTTGCTCACTTCCATCTCTTGGTTCAACCTGTGATCCAATTCCAGGGGGAGTGGATTGTTATCTCCAGGGGACCCATTATTATAAACATTAAACAGGATTAACTTTAACCCTTTGCCCTTGAACCATACGGCCTGAAGGTTCTGCGAGGACCAGTTCGTGCCTTTCCATGATCCCTGTAGATTTAGGTCCACATATATTGACAGGCCACCCCTTGCTCTGCCTGATCTTGATTTTTGGGCTTGGACAAAGAAGCATTTGTACCCAGGCATTTGAAAGAGACTGTTGTCAACCACCCAGGTCTCCTGGAGGCTAATTATCTGAAACTGATTTATGTACTGCCTCCACTCACAGTTATTGAATTTATTTGCCAAACCGGCTATGTTCCAGGAGATAAGTTGTATCCCTCCCGAAATTTTGTGTGTGCCAGCTATGCCTGCCGGGTTAGGTGATATATTTGACAATCCCGTCGTTATTCCTAGTGCTATTCCACTACCCCGTGGTTTATGCTCGCTGCTCTTTTCCCTTGTCTTACTTAATGCTACGGTATCTCCCCCCCTTGGTGCAGTTAGCTGTAATGAGGATTTGCCAAGGCTCTCCCCCCTACAATTACACGGGATTTCGGCATTCTCCCATTGCCGGGGGGTTAATAAGGTGTTTGTTTGTATTGTCTCTATTGCTGCCTCTTGTGGATCCTCCGGGGTCATGTTCCTCTCTTTCCATCTATACCAGGGATCTGCTGTGGGTGAGGAGCTATTGAGTCAATCATTCTACTCAAGCGATGTCAGGGGGCTAAACCTATTTTGCCAGCTTGAGGGTCCAGGGTACCTTGCTCTAGGGCCGTCGCCAACATGCCCCTGGGCCCTATAATTATTGGGTTTCTCTGTGTGTCTCCCCACTGATAAGGTTTCATAAGGTGCTACGTACCTGGGATAAAAATAGCCCAGTGGTAATGATTGTATACCACTAGAGTAATAAACTGACCTGTGCGACATAATATGTTCCACAATTCTTTTGTCCCTAAAGTTAACTATAATGCAGTTACCCGCAATGTCCAGTCTACCCTTCTGACATGTAGTATTTCCCCACTAGCGTTATCATTACTAGTCAAAGGTTTATTGATGTGTAAGTCTACGTGTGTCTCGTTCTGGTCACCCCTTAATTCTGGTGCTCCTGCAAGCACTATAACATAAGGAGAGGCTTCCGGTGGGAGATTAATTGTCGGCAGGGGCCTGGGTGGCATCGAGGGGACATCAGCATTGGGCTGCTTTGGTGTTTGCACCCTTTCTGTTCTGTGTTGTTTTGTTATTTGTGGTGCTGATGACATTTGCTCGGGTAGGCCCTGATCATTCTGTGGTGCCCTAGTATTTAAAGTGGGGGCTCTATCCTGTTGTGCCGAGTGGGTCATTACTTCTGGAGCCAGACTCCCTTGAGATTGGCCGGCGTTCTGCCCCATCGGTTGGATAACCGGTTGTGGGCCTGTGTTGGTATCATGCATCACTATACAATTATGCTGTTCCCCTGTATTTCCCAAAATCCTACTTCTATTTTTTACCTCATTTAGGATTTTGTCCAGCCTACTAGCCAGCGGTTTTATTTGGGTTAATATAAATGATTCAAGGTAGTTTTGTAAGTCTAACACAATCTGCGTCGCCCATAAAGGTGGAACTGATTTCTGGACCACCTTGTCTGCCTGCTCACCCCTTGCTCTGCTTCTTGTTTCATTTAGGGGAATACTGGCACTACTTTTCCTCACTTTCCGTTTTTTCCGGTATACCTTCCGTGTCCCAAACCTTTGTGGTAAGTTGTTAGAGTCTGATACCCCCGTGTTTATCCCAGTATCTGGCTGCCCACATGGGAGATCTAGGTCCAGTATTTCTGGAGAGCAAAAGGGAGAGATAGTCATGACTTCGCTTACTGGACCAAGTGATAGAGTAGGGGAGACCGGCTGAGGGATTAGAGACAAACGTCTCTCTGTTCGCTCAATTTCGCATGATACAGCCCCAATAGCTTTCTGTAGCATGCGATCAATAGCCGTAGGCTTTGAGGCTGGAGATGGGATTATACATATTTCAGGTGTTTGCAACTTGCGCAAGATCGGGGAATTGCATTTCGCCCTCGCCGCTCGGGTTTTAACCTTACTTGCCATAGTGCTAGCACAAATAGCACAAAAGGCCTCCTAACAGTCAGTGTCTCACCTCAATTTGGGTGCTTATTTACAATATGCAACGTGACATATGTGTGTCCATGTCCATAGTCTCTAGCGCAAACACTTTTCTTACTTGAAATAGATCTCACGAGGGGTGGCCCGGCCCGGCCTCCTTTGGCCCCTGACGGCCACAGACGGCCCGCCCTCTGCCCGGGCTCAGCCCGGCGCCGCCCGCGCGCGTCCCGCGACGCGGAGGGGGCAGGCGATCTTTATGCGCCTCCGGGCGCTCTCAAGGAGGAAGTGGGCGGAAGCAGGAAGTCACAGGGCAGCTGGGAGCTGTAGTCTCCCCCCACGGCGGCCGCGTAGTTCAACAAACGCAGGCAGCGGAGGAGAACAGACAGCGTGTGGACCCCAGCAACAACGGTGGCAATGTCAGCTCCACGAGGTAAGCGTTTTGAGTCCCCCGCTCCACCGAGGGGCAGGCGATCTTTATGCACCTCCGGGCGCTCTCAAGGAGGAAGTGGGCGGAAGCAGGAAGTCACAGGGCAGCTGGGAGCTGTAGTCTCCCCCCATGGCGGCCGCGTAGTTCAACAAACGCAGGCAGCGGAGGAGAACAGACAGCGTGTGGACCCCAGCAACAACGGTGGCAATGTCAGCTCCACGAGGTAAGCGTTTTGAGTCCCCCGCTCCACCGATGGGCAGGCGATCTTTATGCACCTCCGGGCGCTCTCAAGGAGGAAGTGGGCGGAAGCAGGAAGTCACAGGGCAGCTGGGAGCTGTAGTCTCCCCCCACGGCGGCCGCGTAGTTCAACAAACGCAGGCAGCGGAGGAGAACAGACAGCGTGTGGACCCCAGCAACAACGGTGGCAATGTCAGCTCCACGAGGTAAGCGTTTTGAGTCCCCCGTTCCACCGAGGGGCAGGCGATCTTTATGCACCTCCGGGCGCTCTCAAGGAGGAAGTGGGCGGAAGCAGGAAGTCACAGGGCAGCTGGGAGCTGTAGTCTGCCCCCACGGCGGCCGCGTAGTTCAACAAACGCAGGCAGCGGAGGAGAACAGACAGCGTGTGGACCCCAGCAACAACGGTGGCAATGTCAGCTCCACGAGGTAAGCGTTTTGAGTCATTGACTCAGAAAGCTGTAGCACATGAAAGAGAGAAACAAGAGATAGGGATCAAACGTGTAACTAGGAGGTTTTGATTGAATATTGCTAAATCTTATGTCACCCAAGAAGAAAATGATACGTTTGTGGAGCAATTGTTAGATACTCGACCCCCACCACATATGCCCCGCAAAGGATCTATCCTGCTCTTCCCTCACAGCCCCAGCTACCCGGTTCTTCTGTCTCTGCTGTTTCTGCTTCTGTTACTGTTGATCGGACTGCCTTGGCCAAGGCACCTCCCGTACTTTCTTTGTCCTCGCCGTCTGTGGCAACTATGACAGTTAGTACTCCTGCAACACCTATTGCTTCGGCGTCCCTTTTGCCAGCTCTTACACCTGCGACGCAGCCGGCAGTGACGTTAGTGCCTGGTACTTCTGTTGCTACTCCCACTGTGTTCTTCCATCTCCCGATATTACAGAGTAGTGGGACACTAGTACGTGGATTTGAGAATAGAGATTGGACGAAGTTTAAACAGCGAATGGGTCCGTATGTGCGATCGGAGATGGGAGATGCAGAAAAAAGGTAGTGGTTAATCAGGCTACGCAGTGGGCACGAAGCCCCATTTATGGTGTGGAAGATGTGTGGAGTGAGATGAAAGATTATGAGCCTTTTGTACAACAGTATGCCCTTAAGCATATGTCTGCTAATTTGATCAGTCTTTGGGAGCAGTGTCTCAACGATGCAGCACCACAGAGTCTATATGATATTAATGATCATGTATATGTTACTGATATGGTGCCTGGTCAAGTTTTTGGTAATGTTGCGACGTTGGTTGCATATCGGGGTAGACTTCTTGAGCTTCGGTATCTCAGTTTCCAATGCAGGAGGTTCATTTTATCTATCATCCTGAAATACCAGAGCTAAGGGATCAGCACAATGTTGTTACTCGACATGGGGCGGCGGCCCGTTTCCAAGAACAATGGGTTTATACTCAATGGAAAAGGAGTGAAGTCTTGTCTCTTAAGACTCAGTTACCTGATCCCAGGAAGAATCCAACTGCTTATTATAAGGAATTGACTGAAGCTGCCTCTTCAACAGTGATGACACTTGCTGATATTGAAATGCTCTTTGGCTTACTAGTTCTGGTTGATATTTGGAGACAGGTACACACACAGGATCTTGCTGCGGAATTGGGTGGTACCTGGGATCAGATTAAAGTATGGGATCAGGAACGGAAGCCAGGTGATAAGCCTAGACCAGAGATACTTGCTTTGCCTGGCCGTATCATTACGTATATGCATTCTCTTATCCCTCAGAGAAAAGTTAATTATTGGCTTGCCGTCAGAAGAAAGTGTGTGTCTGATTTTTTCACTCGGTTTGAAGATGTGTTTCTAGATTATAGTGGACAGGATTTGTCGATCGAACGTGGTGTTCGATTGTTTGTTAACAGATTTGTTTCCAATATTGCTTCCTGAGATTGCTACCCGATTTCAGGCTTCCAAGAGCACCTGGTCCACATCTTCTCCTTCTGTTATTCTGAATATGGCGCAGTATAACGAACACTAGGAAAATGAGGATAAGGAGTGGACGGAGAAGAAGCCTAAGAATTCGAAGACAAAGGTGTTGCTGCAGCAGGCTTCTAGGGGGAATGGTAGGGGATGTGGTGGTTCGGTCCGACAGCTTCCACACACTAGCAGTCTGCCAAATACCGCACCTTTAGGGCCGAATCAGTGTGCGTATTGTAAAGAGGAGGAACACTGGCGTAGCGATTGTCCTGTACTTTTGCAGAAGGTGGCGGTCCCGAGAGGATGAGGTTCTCGTGGACGGGGTCGTGGAGCTGGTGGTCAGGACAGGGCTCAGAATGCTGTGGCCTCGCAGGGTCGTTCTGATCAAAATTATTTTGATGAGCCTTGGGGAGGACAGTATTATCGTGATGATTGTGATACAGATAAGGTGACAGGGATGTCTTACAGCTAGGACAGCCAGGGACAGAGTGAGGTACCAGTTCCGATACCTTTAGATCAACGTGGTCCATATGTTAGTGCGGATGTGCATGGCTCGGCTAAGGAGTTTTTGGTGGATACAGGTGCAATGAACAGTTCAATTTCTCGATCCTTGGTACCTGGGGCGGCTCTGTCTGGCCATACTAATGTTTCGGTAGGTTTTTCTGGTTTACCGGTTGTGAGCCCCATTTCAAAACCCCTTGCGTTGACTATTGGTCCTTTGACTATGGATACGCCATTCTTGTTGACATCTAATTGTGTAGAAAATGTTATGGGTTTGGACTTGTTGAAGAAATTGCATGCTATGATTTACTGCTGCCCGGCGGGTGGTTACATGACCATGGGTCCAGCTGTAGTGCGTGCTACGTAGGGCCTATCCAAAGACGTGCCTCTTGCTGCAGAGTTTAAAGATGTACTGCCCACTCTTAGGGTGACTGGTGAACAGATGTGGGACTGTTCCAGATATCGCCAGTTTCGATCATCCAAGTTAAAGACAATGCTATTTTACCCCGCATCCCTCAGTATAAAATACCGCAGGCAGGTGAGCGAGCTTTATTGCAAATTGTACAGGATTTGATTGAGAAAGGAGTGGTTGAGGAGACGACTTCTAATGTTTGTAATAGCCCTATTCGTCCCATTCTCAAATGGACACCTACGGGTTCCTCTGATGATCATGCAGATGTTTATCGCTTTGTGATTGACTTGTGTGAAGTTAATAAAATAGTGATTCCCCAGTTTCCGCTGGTTCCTGACATTACCCCTCTTTTGACAATGATTCCTTCTTCTGCCACATTCTTTTCTGCCATTGATTTGAAAAACGAGCTCTTCAGTATTCTCATTCATCCTGACAGCAGGTATCTGTTTGGGTTCACCCTAGCTGGTAGAAGCTTTAGATTCTGTCGCACTCCTCAAGGCTATACAGAGAGTCTGAGTATCGATAGTCAGGCATTGAAAGGTCAGCTAGATTACTTGTCGCTTCCTACAGGTAATGTATTGCTTCAGTATGTCGATGACTTGCTCATCGCCTCAGATACAGAACGAGGTTGCAGAGACAATACAGTTACATTGTTGACACACTAAAAAAAAGGGTTTTTAGTGGTCAGGGAATTCTAGGTGCTCTGCCTGATAAACGCAGAAGTCTGAAGAGATATGAGATCAGTATGGTGCACTTAGGCGAGGGGATAAGCCCTATAATCTCCCAACAGAGTGTGGGTAAAAACCCTCACAATACAACATTAAACGACCTAGGCACACATAAAAGTAAGTAAGCAGTATGTCAGTATGAACATGAACTACAATATAGCAGCCAACAGATAAGATTAATATCTTCTCAAGCGTCGAGAAATATTCAGTCCTTTAATTTTCATTTGAGAGCCAAAGACCAGAGAAAAACCAGCCGACACGTGTTTTGTCGCATGTGGAACAATATTTCTGCAACTTCCTCAGGGCTGGGAAAGGATGCAAGGGATAAGGATGAAATATACATCATGGCTCAACATACTCGCAAGGAAGTGGTTTAAATCCCATTGAGAGCAGCTAAAACAGTGGAAACCCACACCACCATACTCTGAGAAAAGGCCATATTTAAGAGGTGAGTTAAAAAAAAACCAGTGACCACATTTCCTGATATCATTAGTGCACACATACAGCATTCGAAAGACTGTGGACGTGCCCTATGTGTGAGTGCAGCTCGCTCTAAACCATGCATTAATGCTGGGTAGAAAGTGCAAGACACAAGTCATTATGAACATGACAAGTCTGGCTATTCTGTCGTACCTGTGTACAGAAGATTGATAATTATGGTCGTCTGTAAAGAGAAAACAACAAAAAACAGGACGAGGTAATGAGAAGAAAAAAGTCTCTAATAACGGGCACTGGAGCAAGTGTAGAACAGTAGCAAGGGGAAAGCCTTCTAATGGTAGGCCCACGTGGAGGCTGTGCATAGAGGAGAAAAGACAAAAAGAGGGAACGTTTCTGACAAAAGAAGAGAAATGAGTGTAAGAAAGGAGATTGCCAATGAGCTTACCGCTCAGCTGGTGATAATTCCAACCCGGCTGGGCAAAAAAACAATCAGGTGAGCTTCGGTCGTCCTAGGGAGTCTGACGATTGAGAAAGAGAGAAAAAGGGATTTTAGGATTCTCCCGGTGTCATACGAGAAAACACGCAACCCAGTGTATGTCTATACCGTAGACTAAACGTAAGTGAATGGAGTGTAAATATACAAGAGACTGTTCACCAGACGTGCGGTAAAAGAGAAAATCTGGCATGTATTGCCTTCCAAATCGGATGGTATACCGATATTATTGAGGTCATGAACAAATACAACATCAGTGTAGACTAGCTGTGAATAGATAAAGGAAAGAGCCTGTAGTTAGACTCATAGCACAGTTTCGAGTAACCAAAGTAAAGAAAGTCAGTAAGAAAATATAAAGAGTTACTGAGGTAAAAGTAGTACGTGTTGCTTGGCGCCGTGGGTGGGGGGTTTCTGAAAGGAGGAACGGATAATTCCTCGGACGTGGGTGATCTGAAAAACAGATCCTTTGATTAATCAAAAGATAGGAATTGTACTAGCGAATAGAAAAGGACACTAAATTAAAGACCAAGATCGATCTAAATCTTACCTCTGGGCGAGTATGCCAGGGGATCCTCCCGACTGATCACTGTGTTCCTGGTTGTGGACACGTGATCCGCGGGCCGGAAATGATTTAAAAGCCGTCGACCGGCCGTCCTCCATTTGATGAAGTGAAAGGACTAGAGCGTAAACCCATATCGGTCCTGCTCGTAAGTGTGGAAAACTATAGAAGACAGACTCATCGCTGCTAAATGACTAATCAATCAAAACAGCGAGTATATAAGCTAGGGTTCGAAATTGACATGACCTCCACAGCGTCATGATTATATATCTAAAACAATGATCGGCGGTTGGACTAAAGGGTTCTAAATTGACATGACCTCCACTGCGTCATGATCATAATTTAAAACAATTATCGTCGGTAAAACTATGGCGTGAACTGATTAAAAATTCCTAAAAAGGGACAATAGAAGGTTGTACTGCCTAGTCTTGTGAAGACCAATCGCAAACTTGTATGCCTTAGAAAACTAAGGGGTAATTCAAAATGGGTACTTGAAAAATTGAGTCTCTAGAAGTAAGAGATTAGTGAGGACCACAGGAGGTGTAGTAGGGTCACCCAGTTACACGTGAATTCATCCATGCACTGGTGTGCTACCCCATCCTGTGCATTCTCTTCCATTAACAGTGCTCATGAGCTTTTAAATTAGACTACATAAAAAAATCAATATATAATACTATTGGTAAATCTCCATTGTCAATTTACCAAAAACAGAAAATAAATGTCTAACAAATACTAGATAAATGTTGAATACTGTGACATGAAAATATTAGAAACAGGGCATATAAACGCGATAATCAACTTTCAGTCACAATAACAAATACAAATACAATCGCACATATCGAGGATAATGCAAACCTTTATTTTTTATTTTTTTATTTAACAAACAAGATCTTTATTGTTATCGTAGGCCATACAGCTCATCCACTGCCTACATCCCGTCGGGCCGGCAGGGCCAAAGTACCAGTGCTAGGTGGTATATGGGGGGAGGTAAAATACACAGCAAGCCGCCTACAACCCCATGAGGGGCCGGCCGCGTCAGGTGGGCAGCGGTGACAACACAAGGTGACTTAGATCTCGTTTTTTGTTATTTTTTTCCTTTTAAAACAATTATATAACTGAGAAAGAACTAGGGAAGGGAAACCACTATCATCGAAGTGTGTGCTAGGGGATGTGTGTCGTGACAGACCGAGGATAATGCGTGGTCAAGGGTACAAGGCAATATGCACCAATCCTATACATAAGACAGGGAACTGAGAAACAACATTATTTCATCAAGATCTATAGTTTGGCACATAATTTCACTTAAAATGTGCTGGAATGAGGGTAATGTAATTCAATCCAGAAAAAAGAAAAGAACAGAGCAGTCTACTTAAACTCTAGAGACTGTATCAATCAGGTCTTCGTTATCTTTTGTCAACAGTTATGCCTGAACACAAATGTACTGAGCATTCTATTGATTACGACAAGGATTTGGACATAAGAGAAATCGTGAGCATCCATGGGTTGTTATGATTCATTCAGAAACTGTGTGTGGAGAAAAGACCCATAAGAGAGGACATACATAAGCACCGTGCTCATGCTTTCATTTAGGTGCGCATGTTTTTTGATTCCTACAGCAAAATGTTAAAGTTACAGAAGGATATCAACATATTAGGAGAGCAGAACAAAAACAAAGTAGTTTCAGAAATTATTTCAATTAGTATGTCATCAATTCAAATAAATAGAAAACATCCAAACGTCCAGGTTTGACCGAAGTGTGTGGATAAGAAACAGAAAACAAAAACCATTGATTAACCCTTTGGGTACCAGGCCTTTTCCCCCTCCTGTGCCTGGCGTTTCCCTAGTGGGTGGGTGTCATGACGAGATAGTCTCGTCATGGGCACAGCGCGACTGTGCTCCATGACGAGACCATCTCGTCATGGGCACAGAAGAGGTTAACCATGGTTATTCTATTACTCTTCCAGAAAATATGCATCTCATGGTCATAATTAAGACCAAGTTCCACTGAACGTAAACGCATGATCCACATAGCCTCAGTGCGTCTAAGTTTAAGTTCTCTATTTCCACCCCGTACGTTGGGCTATATCACATCAATACCAAAGAAAAGTACGTTCTTGTCTGCTCCCTGTGCTGGACATGCAGCCGCATGTAGTGCTACAGGGTATTTGGGGTCCTGTTTGTGAATGGCTCTGATGTGCTCTATGATTCTGTCCTTCAAGTGTCTGATGGTACTACCAACATAGCTTCTTCTGCACATGCATTCAATAATGTATATGACGAACCTAGTGGTACAATTAATGTTTGTCCTGATATCATATCTCTCTCTATTAAAATTCATGAACTGTCTTGTGCCATGTTTAGCCCACCTGCACACCGCACAGCAGCGACACTTATAGAAACCTAGAGTGTGTCGTCTAAGCCAGGTTGAACCCGTGATGCTGCGTGGTATGGTGGGGCTCAGTCTGTTCATTAAGATCTTGCCCCTTCTGAATGTGACCTGAGGGTAATTCGTAATATGGTCTTGGATAGATTTGTCTGCTTGTAAGATGCCCCAGTGTCTCGTGAAGCTTTTTCTGATTGAATGATGTAGATCATTAAAGTCAGTTATAATTCGTACTGGTTGTTTCTGATGTTGTGTGCGAATGTGAGTCCTTAGTGTGTCTGCTCTTTGTACATTCACCATTTTGTTCTCAGCTTTTCTGAGACTTATGGAAGAGTAGCCCCTTTTCAAAAACCTCTTCTTCATGTCAGTAAGGAATGTTTAAAATTCTGTCTCCTCACTGCAATTTGTCCGGACCCTTAAGAATTCACCGTAGGGTATTGCCTGGATCTGATGTTAAGGATGTGAACTGTCTGCTGTAAAACTGCATTACATGCAGTTTTCTTTCTGAAGAGCTTGCTTTGAAGTTGGTCATGCTTGACATACAGTTAGACATCCAAGAATTCTATTCTCGTGGTGCTTGATTCCATGGTTGTTGGACCTGTCAGCCCTAGGGTGGTCTCCCCATTTATTTTTGATCGTGCCTCATTTTTTTCCACCCTCATTTTGATGTTGGACTTAGGTCTCCGGGCGCCTTTTCATTGCCAATTAGTGTTAAGGTGCCGGTGCTCCCTTCTCCCAAGATGGCTGCCACAGGCCCCTGCTACTGCAGAGTGGTCTTTATTAGTAGCACCCTAGCTGCCAGGAGCTGGCTGGAACCCCACAACAATGTTGCAACACCAGCCCGCCTTTTTTGTCCCATAGGTAGAATGGGGAAGCTCCTGGAATGTGCTGGAACCTTCTAGAAGGGAGGTGTGGTTTTACTTTTGCCGCCTTGGCTAGAGGTCACCTGACCTAGGGATACATAAGTGAGGGGAGGAACTTTTTCTAGTCAGTTGGCCAGTGGGGTAAAGCAGAGCAGGAGAATCCACGCAGGAGTGTAGGCGGTAGGGCCTAGCCAGGGACTTATGCCTCTGAGAGTGACAGGATTTAGGTGCTGCCTCTTAAGTGAGTGAGGGATCCTGTGAAACCCACTGATCTTGCCCAGCAGTAGGAGGACCCAGGGAACCTCTGCCCAGCCTGACTAGGAAAGACCTAGTCGCCAACTCACCCCCTACCCCCCTGTAACAGAACCCCTTAAGGGCACCAGATACATCTGCGCCATCAAGACTTTCAAAGAGCAACTGATTGCCGGAACTGAATGCTGAGACTGCGTGTCCAGATTGAACCTTGAAACTACCTACCTAACCCATTGTGGTATCGCTGAGGATCAACCAGGTCTTAGCGCTGTGACCCCTGCGCTCCCTGACCTGGCCTGGGATCCCCGGCAGCGTGCTCCGTTGAGCGCGGAGCCCCCTAGCTTAATTTGAGCCCCCCTGTGGCGTGGAGGCTGAAGCGCGCTCACCGCTGCGGCCCGGAGGCCGGAAGAGTGCCCCTCAACGTCGCGAGGCCCGAGGAGAAGCCCGGGGCCCCGTCGCTGCCGTCGCAGCTGTGGTGAAGGTGCGTGAGGCCGTGGCCGGCCCCCGTCGCAACAGGATCGCCTGCGGACTTCGGAGCCGGTGTGGACGCCTTCCCGACGTCGAGCAAGGTAAGCCCGGAGGCTTGGGACTGACCCCGGTGCGCCCCCTACAGGCTGGGAGCCACACCGCACCCTGAGCCCGGGTTCCCTCTCCGTGGGAGTCCCCTGGTCACCACGACAGAGAGACCCCTCTGAGGGATTCGCCCCTTGTTCCCCACTGACTATTCTGGAACTTTGTGTCTCCCGAACTGCACCGGAGTACGAGAGGCTCGCTCCATGCGACTCGTGGTGCTCCGTGAACTGCTCCGTTCTGAAGTACTCATTTCTACTGATTACGAGTAGCGCGCTGGTTTAAATGCTCTGTTCTGAAGTATACATTGCTATTGATCACGAGTAGCGCTATGTTCTAAATGCTCCGTTCTGAAGTATTCATGGTTACTGATTACGAGTAGCGTTATGGTCTAATGCTCAGTGCTGGCGTATTCACTGCTTACTGATTACGAGTAGCGTTATGTTCTAATGCTCAGTGCTGACGTATTCACTGCTTACTGATTACGAGTAGCGTTATGTTCTAATGCTCAGTGCTGAAGTATTCGCCGCTTCCTGGTTACGAGTGGCGCTACGATCTAATGCTCTGCTCTGAAGTATGCACTGCGTGCTGGTTACAAGTGGCGCTATGTTCTAGTGCTCTGCCATGAAGGTGTTCGTCAGATTTGTCCCAAGGTAGCGGTAGGCCCGCGAGGTCTGCCCTGGGTCCCTGCACACTCCCAGGAGAAGCGCTACATTCCCCAAACCCTACCACGGGGAGTAAAATATACAAGGTACTGGTGAATATCATACTGGTGAATATCATACTGGTGAATATGGTGCTGGCGGATCAAACGCTGACATAAGTGAATTGCCTTTATCATCTCCTTAACTGAATTTATATCTCATGAAGTGCATATATATGTTATGAATTGCCTTGTTATCCCATGAACTGCATTTATCTCGAACTGCTTGGATAAACTTGAGTTATTTGCATAAATCTCTACAGTGTGGCGTCCCTTATTGTGTGCGTTCCTTGCTTCAGTGGATGTGCGTGTTGTATGGTCGCTTTACATACAAGCCTTTGGGTGCCCAGCCGCTCGTGTCACGTTACCCCCTTAGGGCCTGGTGACCCCAGGTCCCACAATGGTGAATTGAATCTCCCATGTATTGGTGTTGAGATGTGTGAAAAACTCTTGCAGCTGATTTTGTGTGCCTGACCACAGAAGGAGACACTCATCAATGTATCAGCCCCAAAAAATAATGGAGTCGATCCATTGAGCCCCTTTGGTTCCCCAAATCAAATCAGCCTCTAGAGTGCCAATAAATAAATTCGCAAAAGATGGTGAAAACTTGGATCCCATTGCCACCTCTTCGTTTGTTTGTACGAGTATTTGTCAAACATAAAGAAATTGTTATGCAAGATCAATTCCATCATGGAAACTAACATGTTCGTATGCTGCCACTGGGTAGCTGGTCCGATATGCAAAAGTCGTGTAACTGCACGCATTCCTAAGTCTGGTCTAATGCTGGTGTATAGAGAAACAACGTCTAAGGTAGCCAAAATGGTAGCAGGCTGCCAATGAAGATCCGCCAGTAAACTCAGGATGTGTTTCGTGTCCTGTATGTAGGAGGGCAGGTTGCGTACTAATGGGCCAAGAAATAAATCGATATATTCTGCAAGCCTCTCTGTAGGACCACCCATTCCTGATACTATGGGTCTGTCAGGAGGGAATGGAAAGTGTTTGTGGACTCTAGGAAGAGTATACAGCCATGGGTAGGTTGGTCTGAAGACTTTAAGATATAAAAATTCTTCCTCATTAAGTAGTCCAGCTTTGTTCCAAATGTCAAGCTTCTTGTTTATCTCAATAGTGAGTGGCCCTGTCGGGTTGTAGGTGAGATGTTCATAACAGGTGTTATCTCCAAGTTGAGTCAGAATCTCATTGTGGTAGTCACTTTGGTTCATGACCACAACGTTCCCACCCTCTAATTAAGATCTCTTGATCATTGCTAAGAGTCCTGAGTATTAGACGTTTCCTTGAGTCAAATTGCCTTTATACCGAAAAGCGGTTTTGGTTTTCTTTTTGTCTAGTTTGTCAATATCCTCTAAAACACGTTTGTAGAAATTATCAATTGCATTGCCCCCGGGGAGGGTAGGTACCCATTTGGATTTTGATTTGAGACCACTAGCTATGCTGTAATCAGATTAAATGTTGAGTTCTTCCAATAGTAAATCCAAAGCTATATTGTAGTTCAGACTGACATACTGCTTACTTACTGTTATGTGTGCCTAGGTCATTGTTTACAGTTACATTGTTGTTGCATTTAGCTCATCTTGGCCATAAATTATCCCTTTCCAAATTTCCATATTGTGAACAGGTGGTCACCTACTTAGGTCACCTACTGTCGAAGGAGGGTAGGAGATTGACCCCTGAGCGCATCAGTACAATTGTTAAAATGCCTGTTCCGCAAACTCAGAAAGATGTGTCCGCTTTCATAGGTATCACTTCCTATTGCAACCTAGCTATTCGGTATTCGCTGTTTATCAAGCCCCTGCTTGTGATCCAGCAGCGTGCCAACAACAGATACTCCACTACCATATACTTACCCAGGCCCATAAAACACACACAATTGAGTAAACCGCTGGAGTCAAAGTTTATATATATTTTCTATAATTTCCACAATAATCAAGATTAGTTATTTGGTACCTTTGTTCATCTCAAACTAATCCTTTCACTGATCAAGTAGTTCTTTCCTTTATTTTTAATAGTTTTTTTTTATTGCAACCTTTAGAAATTGCACTGAGAATTAATTCCAGTTTTAAACATAAACATCAATCACATATGAAAAACCATGCAGATTATATACAACATATCAAAGAGAAAATTAAACATGATTCAATTATAAAGCTCTATTATTATTACTCCAAATCTCAATTGGTTCCCAAATCTTATTGCCTTGGACTCTCGCCGTCTTCCCTTTACAGGCAAAAATCGCCTTCTCTTGGTTATACATTCCTAACAACCGGGCAAGCCAAACCTGAAAATTGGGGGGATCTACATCCTTCCAACGAGCTGTTAAAATTATCCTATACACCGCTGTCCCCAGAAAGAGACATATTTCCTCCTCCTTAGTATGTCTCAATATATTATCATAGCCCAAAACATAAAGGGTAGGGGATTCAGCGACTGAGTGCCCAAACACTTCCCGCCAGAAACCTGCTATCATACCTCTCAGATCTAAAAGTTTATCACACTCATATAACATATGGATTAGATGTGCCTCAGTTTTTCCACATCTCGGACATTCTGAAGTAGCTTTTTTCCCCCAAGAGTAAAGTTTGGCAGGTGTAAAATACAAGTCGTATATAGTCTTGTATAACTAAGCTTTCAGATTAGAAGTCACAAACAGCTTCATTGAAAGGGTTAATGACATATCAATGTCCACATTGGGATTATTCAGTTTCCTTGACCAGCTCACTTCAGTAGATTCCAAATCATCCCGTTGACTTTCGATTAGAATATCATATAAAGTACCAATCCTAGTTGTACATTTGGCCATACAATCAAATAGAGGAATATTATCCAAAAGAATATCAGCACTTTTTACATCCAGGAACGTATTTATTTGAATGAATTTGAATACGCTATTGCTAGGAATGGAAAATTTATTTTGCAGTAGTTGAAATCTATTACCATACCCAGGCAGTAAGAAATCTCCTACCGTTAAGACTCCCAAATATTCCCATCTTCTAGATATATCGTCATATAATTGTGATGGTAACACTGTAGAATGCCACAACGAAGTGTGTTTATTATATTTAGGAATATTTAGATGCCTCATAGTTTTCCTCCAAATTCCCCAAGCGCTTGATATGATCTTAAACTTGACTTTCTTATAGTATGAGGGTTCCAACTGCTTTACCAGGAGACCATTAGCCTTATCTCCAATGAGCAATTCATAAATCGAAGGTATATACTTATCCCCTATTACTTTTCCAGGTGTTTTGATAAAAAGTAATGCAGTCATCTGCTGGAGCAAAGTAGCCCACAGGTAAAATCCTAAATTAGGAATTGACAGGCCCCCTCTTATAACGGATAAAGAGAGATAGTGAATAGATCTCCTTATCTTCCCATACCCGCAGACGAACTTAACCATCTGGGATTCCAGGGCCTTGATAATTTTATCATCCACTAATAGCGGAATCGCACGGAACAGATATAAGACCCTGGGTAGAATATTCATTTTGAGAAAATTACCTCTTCCAATAATTGAGAGATGCAGGCCATCTACCCTTTTTAGATCATTCTTAACCTTTTGGAGAAGAGGATCGTAATTTATTTTAATAATTTCCTCTATCTTGGGAGATATACAAACTCCTAGGTATACAGCACTTTCAACCCTTCTTGGATCCTCAAATTGAATATTCTGAGTGCATATAACCATTATTTTATCTCTATTTAAAGAATATCCCGTAAACTGACCAAAGACTTGGGTAATCTGTTCAATTTCCAATATTGCCTCGGTGGGGTGAGATGTTATTACTGCCACGTCATCGGCATAAGCTAGGATTTTAGTATCAAAGGGGCCTACTATAACTGGTTTGATTGCCTCTGCGGCTAACAGTTTTAGGATTAGGGGGTTTATATATAGGGCGAAGAGAATCGGAGAGCATGGGCACCCCTGCCTGGTCCCTCGAGATATATAAAAAAGCCTAGACTCCAGACCCATTACAAGAACCCTCGCCTTAGGTGTGTAGTACATAGCTTTAATAGACTTCACAAGACGGGGACCGATTTTATTTTGCTCTAACACTGCCCACAAGAACTCCCACGAAACTCTATCGAAAGCCTTCTCGGCGTCCAGGAGGACCATCGACATCCGGCCCCCCGCGACATTCACGGCATCGAACAGAGCAATAGCCCGGCGGATATGGTCCGTAGTGCCCCTGCTCGGAATGAAGCCGTGCTGCCACGGGGAGACCAGATACTCGACGACCCCCTGAGGCGGTTAGCTAGAATCTTAGAATACACCTTCGAGTCGGAGTCTATGAGAGAAATTGGGCGGTACGATGAGGGTAGGTTAGGAGGCTTATCCTTTTTGGGGAAGATCACTATGTTCGTTTCCGTCCATGATCTAGGAGGGGTGCCACGGTCTTGAATCCCTATACATAGATCGAGAAGTAACGGTGTAATGATATTGCCCAAAATTGTATATAACTCCAGTGGTATTTTATCCGGGCCTGCAGCTTTGCCTGAAGCTAGCTCTGTGAGGGCCGTTTGCACCTCCAACTGAGTTATATCCCTTTCTAGGTCTTGTCTAATAGCCATATCCATTACAGGATTATCTTCTTGCTCGGCTGCCCACCTAGCAAGTTCTTCTTTATTTGCTACGGGATCTAGCGTATCCTCATTTTGATACAATTTCTGATAGTACTTTTTAAAGACTTCTAAAATAGTCTCAGGTGTTGTATGTTCTTGGCCATCTGCCTTAATGCTAGTAATTATACTAAGAGATTGTTTTTGACGAGTGCGAAGAGCCAACTGCTTGCCGACCTTCTCACCTGCCTCGTAGACCTTATTGCGATGAGATTGATAAATCTCAGCCGCCCTCTGAGACAGCCTACTATTTATCTCCATTTTAAGAATCGTCATCTCTCTAAGAGTTAGCCTTGCATTATTATAGCAGTATGTTTCTCCTCTATTCTAGCTAATTCTTGAAGCTGCAATTCGTTGATCCCAGCAAGTTCCTTCCTCTGTCTGGCCACATAGCTTATTGTTTCCCCACGGATTGAAGCCTTAAAACAGTCCCAGACCATATCTCTCGAAGCGCTATACCGATTGCAATCGATAAATCCTTGCGCCCATACCTTAATATATTCTACATACTCTTTATTAACTAGCAATTTTCTATCAAAGGACCAACTTGACCGAGGTCTAGACATGTTGTTAATGCTCAATGTGAGTACTAAGGGATTATGGTCCGAGATAATCTTCGGGAGTTTATTAATTTGTATCTTATTGGCACAACTACTTGCCATTCAGACATAATCGATACGAACATATTTATTATGCGGGTGTGAAAAGTACGTATATCCTGGATCCTGATGATGCTTCAGATCCCATATATCAACCAAGCCTAAGCTTTCCTTGAGTTGTAAAATAGCTCTATATACCTTTGGTTTATGACCACCATATTTAAATTGATCTTGATTATATATTAGCCCTTTTTGGGTCAGAGAGATGTTAAAATCCCCACAGAATATCAGTGTATGAGGCCAGGATGCTAACTCCATTTCAAGATCGATAAAGATAGAGGGATCATCCTGATTGGATGCATAGATAGAGCATATAGTAATTCCAATTTTAGGCTCCACGATCACCCACCTACCCATAGGATCGGCTGCCTTACGTATGGGCTGGCCCAAAAAGGATTTTGCCAAAATAGATACACCTCTTGTCCTTGTAGTATGGCTTGTACTTACCAATAAAGTAAACCCAGGGAACCTCAATACATCTCTTTCTGCCCATGGGATATGGGTCTCTTGAAGACATATTATATCGAATGTATTTTGGGCAATTATCCCACACATTTGATCCCTTTTCCCCCGATCGTTGAGCCCCGCTATATTCCAGGAGCACAGTTTTAACCTAGCCATATTCTATTATATTTATTTTCCAATCAAATTCTGCTGTTTGACCAAACATAGCGATAATCTTATGAATTCCATTTCTATTTCTGTTTTTATTTCTACAGTTACGGTTGCCATTTTTATATGCTTTCTCCCCCCTCCCCCTCCCCCTTCCCCTTCCCCTTGACCCCTCTACCCTCACCCCCCACCCTAACCTCCCACATTTGAGGCAATTAGACTCCATAAGAGTCTATAGTGATGGACGTGTAGTGCCAGACCAGTGCTCCCAAATAAATCTCTACAACTCTACAGCTCTACAACTCTTGCCCATATATCTTTTACAATTTTTTTTTATCTTTTAACTTTTCTTTTGCTTTTCCTTTAAAAAAAATAATAAAAATTCTTCTTTTTTCTTCTCTATCACCTATCCCTTTAAAAAAAAAAAAAAAAGCCATACCCAAGGAGAAATAACACACAAGAGAGAGACAAAAAAGGAAATTTTGAAACTTCACTTATTCCCAAATTTTGTCATTATATATGGGCAACAAATTCATCCCTAAAGGCTATCCAAATATTCATTTGCCTTAATTTCAGAAGTGAAGAATTTTATCTGGTCTCCATTGCTAACTTTCAGCCGAGCTGGATTGTTTAAAAATGCCTGAAGCTTCTTATCATGAAACGGCTTGATGAGATGACGTAAGCGCCACCTCTGCTCAACCGTTGCATGACAGAAGTCAGGACGTACAAAGTAGGTTATGTGTCCACTCGTTTTTTTAGCCTCAGGTCTCGCTTTTTCCCCAGACTGCCTGTCTCAGAAGGAAATTGCCAAAGTACACTAATAGGGCCCTCGGATATGCTCCAGGTTTGGGTGTACTTCTCAGAGTAAAGGGTACCCGATGTGCATGCTGCACCTCTATATCCCATTTCCAGGCTGATAGCTCAGGGAAGGAGCCTTGAAATAATTTAACCATAAAGGAACGAGCATCCCCCCCTTCCGCTCCTTCTGGAACTCCCAGAACTCGTAAATTACTACGCCGTAGTCGATTTTCCATGTCTTCAAGCTTCCACATCATATCCGAGAGTTCTATCTCATGTGCCTCGATCTTTTCGCGATTTGCGACTGTTTCTGATTCATTCACCAACACTCTCGACTCCATCTCAGTCATTCGTTCACTAAAGGAGCCAATTTTCCTTGAGAATTTGCGGACCACACCCTGCACCTTACGTAGCTCTGCCTGGGCCTTACGACCATCATGGGATGTCTCCTCCCTATGCGCGGCTATGGCTAGCAGGACGGTTTCTATCGTAGGTGCTATTGTATCTTGGGAGGTTCCAGGCTCCTGATGTTGGACAGGGCCAGAGGTCTGCCCCTGTGAGTGAGTTGGAGCGACCACTGGGAGAAGATTGCCGGTAGGTGCATAATCCCAAGTCAGGTCCCCTGAGTCGCGATGGCTTTTTTTTGCCCATAAATTCGGTCTGAGCATGCATTTGAGTCTCGTATCTAGCCCCATTTGCTAAGTCCTTAGGAGCACCCCCTCTAACCTGGGGGGGGCTCCCTCCTCTCACCGTATCTTCCTGTGCCCGCATGTCTCCAACCAGGACATCGCCACCCACATCGGCCGCGGCTTCTGCACCTACACCGGCCCGGACAGCCTCTCCTGCAGACATAGATTCAGCCGTATGCTGAACTCTTGGCTGACTCCTCCCGCCTCGACCCGGAAGGGGTCGCGCCGGAGTTCCGCGGAGGAGCTCCATCACCGAAGGGGCACTCTGGCCGCCTTTCCGGGCACCACCACTCTGGCTCGGGACCTTGCAGGGAGCACTCTCCGCTAATCCCACCGCAACAGGAGGCCCCTTCACGGACGTTTCCGCTGCTTCACGAGTGGCCAGCCTCGCCGCTCTTGCCTCTCTTGCCCTCGCAGCCGCCGCTGCAGCAGCTGCATTCTTCGGAGCCATACTGCCCAGACCGGCGCTCTGCTCCTGAGTATGATATCCTCTTTTCATCATCGTAAAGGAAGCAGGTGTTTTTGGTGGTGGAATAGATATTCCCTCTCTAGTCAACACAGGCTTAACTTTCTTTAAGAGATTCTTGATTTTCTTTATTAACAACATTTTTCTCTTTTCTCCATACATTCTAGATGAACAATATATGAAAGAATATTCCACAAACCCTTGAACTCTGCTATCGATGCAACTCACACCAGCATTCAAATCAGAATCCAACATACAATTTCTTCATAACCAATGCTAACCAAGTTTCTATCTAATAACCAATCAGACTCAGGCTCATGCTCGTGGTCTGACTAATGCCAGCGCGGCCTTTTGTGATGCCAGTATTACTCCTTACTACTGACCCCTCCTTTACAATCTGCTTCTGTCTCACGCCCGCTATTTCAACCAATTCCAGCGCAGCTCTCGGTGACGTCAGCACAACTCCGCCGACTGACCCTCCCTTCACAAGGTAATACGAAAAAGTATTTCTTTACTTTTCTTAAAAATCTGTTCGTAACAACATAAAAACATTCTCTACTCTGCCTGTTCCACTAAACAAAGGATAGATTTTCGACTTATTCTGGAGTCTCAGAATTACTCCTCTTCTGCTGCGAGTAAAACCCCTGTTTACTCTTCATTCAAGCTCAGGAGAACCTGTTACTCCTTCAGTGTTACCCCTACTGGGAAATAAGACCAAAGTTTCACCAGCAAACCCTCTGCTGTCACTCACACTCTACTTTTATACGGAATAGTCCCTAGTTTAATACTGCCAGCCCTACGTAGCTTCTCAGCATTATTCCAACAGACGAGTAACCTCACTGCAGTGGGGCTTCTGTCACCACCCGCTATTAATTTTCCCGGGATTTCCAGACAACATAAAACAAGACGCTAACTCTTTTGTTAAACAAAAAACAATTATCAATAATCAATATTTATCACCAAACTAGTCAATAATAACCATAACTCTGCTACCAGAAAACTGATCCAGCGGCGTACCAACAACAGATACTCTGCTACCAAATACTCACCCAGGCCCATAAAACACACACAATTGAGTAAACCGCTGGAGTCAAACTTTATATATATTTTCCATAATTTCCACAATAATCAAGATTAGTTATTTGGTGCCTCTGTTCATCTCAAACTAACCCTTTCACTGATCAAGTAGTTCTTTCCTCTGGTCGATAGCCCATTAGTTGAACTAGTTGATGGTGATAATGTACATAACTCTAACTTTTCTATATTTTAAGAAAATAATCACAGACTCAGGAAGGTTTCAAATCTTTATCTAAATTTCAAGCGCATGTGAACCATCTCAAATACACAGTGCAATCACCATCATTCTTAGGAGAAAAAAATTCAATTAAATCATCAAACAAATATAACACAACTTACTCAATAAACTATGTCTAAGGAAAAGAGAGGATCGAGAGAAAAGAACATCTGCGAATAACATGAAATTATAATTACCAAGAATGTTGTGAAGACCAACCCTCTGGCCAAAGGGCAGGTAAGGGTCCCCCGGGAAAGGTCAGGCGACAAAGACTTCAGGACAGAATTCAGGACAGGATAGTTGACCTCTCCAGAATACCGACGGTTGCGCTGCACCCCTCTCTGACACGGTCTTCCTCCTCAAGATTCTTCCGTGATCTTCTTATCTAACCCAATTAAATTAGGATAGAAAGTTCTGCATTCGGCTTCTTCATCAGCATCTCTCCCAGAATCTGCATCTCCCGCTCCAAGCTCACAGCATCTGGACTAACTAACTAAAGCTATCTCAATTATACCTCTCGTTCTTCATGTTCCACCCACTAAAGTTTCAGTATCATAAAAATCCGAGATCTAATTGGTCAGGCAAGGGGGGAAGATCATGACACCATGCTTACATGTCATCTAAATCAGCTTGACCATTGTTCACAAACCCATCCCCTTAATTTGTATTCATAATTATAGTTCACACGAGCATTCATGTTTCATTTGCAACATTTTATTAACAGTCTGAATGTGAGTCCACATCGCTAAACTTTTCACCATCCGTTCCCAGGGTATAATACTTTGCGACCTTGGCTCCCGTTCAACATCCAAGTCATCATTCCGGGTTAACTTTCAGTGGACATGTGCAGTCTTCCTTTCTCTCAGCCTACTTCAGTTATACATGAGAGGCCCAAATGCGCACTAGTGATTAAGTCAGAAAGACAAATATTAGTTTCACAAAAAAATGGTTTCACTGTATACCACCCATCTCTATACTATTCCCCTTTACTTAAAAATACTTTCCCCGCATTAGCATTAGTAAAATAGCTCGTTTTTGTTTCAGCTAAGCAGATGCCATGCACATGAGTCTTCAAGACTCCATTTTAGTGTCTTCTGCTCATGTGCAAGAATTTCCCTCCAAGCGATAGCTCGTCGTACTGCGTAGATGCAGTTTCCGCATGTGCAGTAAAGATTTCCCGTTTAAAGCGGTTTTAGTCCTTCATTCATGTTATTCACATTAGTAAACGCATAAGCAAGCTTCACTAAAGGAGCGGATTTCTTCCGAGCAAGGCTCTTTTCTACAAGTCCTTGCTCCATCAATCCCCTCTCTGATGGCATTTTGAGCCATCAGAAAATTACCCATCCCTTCTCAGATGCCAACTTTCAGCATTTCTCATTCTCATTTTCATCTTCTTTCTTATTTTCATCTTTGTTTTCTAAATCTTTCATCTTTTTGTATATCCTTCCTTTCATCTCCTCCATTTGTATCTCCTTGTATTCCCTCTTTCTTTTTTTTTTCCCTTCCCATTCACTTCATACCTTCTTTCTTTTCCTTTATTTCTACAACATTTACACCAAATCATTATTGCTAAACCTATTATTGTTATACCAACTATTGGAAGAATTATTTGATCTAAAATACTTATACCTAAATCAGAAAACCAAGTCCCTATTGAAGAAATTCTCTTTGTTAGTCCCTCCCATACACTGTCAACCTCCAGTGGTTTCAAATCTTCATGAAGTTTTGTAATATTCTTAATATACCCACTGATTTCCTTACTTTTATCAGGAATGTAAGTGCAACAATGTTGAACTTTCAGCCTACTACAGACTCCGCCCTCTTTTGCTAATAAAATATCAAGCGCAAATCGATTTTGTAAAACCATAGACCTAATTGCAACCATTTCTGTATTTATCATCAAGAAGCCCCCAGCAGTATCAGTCGAGAGACGATCAACTACTGTCGACAATTTACAAATTCTATGTGAATTCAGAATGACTCCCACTGAAGGTATCAATACACCAAATATATCACCTACTATTTCTGAAAAACTAGCTCTCTTTCTCTGTGTTAGTCCATTAGTGTTTTCATTGTTTCCAGTGATTCTTTTTACATGATACATTTTCAGAAATACTACCCCAAAGTAGCAGCTTTTTTACCACCGTGCAGGCAACTTATAATAAGCATTATTCCCACACACGTAGTAAACCCCAGGAAATACCGGATCAATTCCCCCTTTTAGTCCCCAACCTCCCAAAATTAGGAAGTTATGTTCACATTCACTGGAACCAATATATACATTATTATAATCTGTCTTTAACCTATGGCGGCAGGTTTTCCCTTTCTTCACAAGGTCCAGGGACCTCGCAGCATGAGCCATGCCAGTTGCATAAATTCCTTCTTTCCCAGCCCATGGTGGTACATGGTTTTTCTGTTCAGCTGCTTTCTTTTGAAAATCCTCTCTCCTTCCTTCTACTAAATCCAAAAACACTTTCTCTTCTTCAAGTAATATACATGTTAAATTATTCTTGTGTGCTTTGACTATATCTATTGATTTCATTGTTAAGAAAAATTCACCCTTAAACTGTGCATCTTGGCTGCTAAGTACTGGATTCATATTCTTTCGAATAGGAAGATCTGGAAATACTATATCTAAGTTTGAATAATAATACTTAAGTTTTCCCGTTGCATAAAACAGACTTGCAAGAACACTACATGATATACCATATGTTAAAGGTAAATGGTGATATGTAACTCCCTCTTATACTGACGCTGGTAATTTCATACAGACATAACAATCACTAATCTCCATTGTATCTACATATTGAAATAACAACTTTGTAAAAACATTTAAAGACGTGTCATTATTTAATACTGTGCCGTGAAAATCTGTCTCATCTGCTGCTTCTAATTCTACTCTATCTCAATTTATTGTAGCTGCTTTCTCATTAGTAAGTGTATCATTTTTCTTATTTGTTATCATCAATAAAGGCACTGCCACTGTTAGAAATAACCATACTGAGATCACTAATAAAATACTACATATCTTCGTGTTAAACTTCGTTTCGGTTGCTCAGTGACTTCATTTTTCTCCATTTTAATCTAAGAAGATATATTCTCCGCTTTGTTTCTTCACTTGGAAATTCACTCTTGTTTTTAAGGTTGTATCAATTTTCTTTCATTAATCCGTGCAGCATCTACTTCTTCTGGCTCCTCACTTTAATCTAAATTCTCAAATTCTTCTAATATTACATAGGTCCACTCAGGGGCCTTGTATTTATTGTTCAAAATTCTCAGTCGTGGGCATCTTAGTGTGTTTCTCATAGTTGACTGTTTAGACTGAGTTTGACTAGTAAACTCATTCACTTGCTCTGGTCTTTCGTTTGTTTTTCTCAGATAGTATCTCAGTCTTTTCACTCCACTCGCCAGTTATCACCCTTTCTGACCCTTTTAACCTGAACTGCCCTTTCACCCTCTTCGTCTTTTTCTAGAGCTCTTTTATTTGCAGTATGTCTAGGCACAATCTGTTCTTGTTCTGAATCACTCCCTACCTGTTCCTGTTCAGGTCTTATTATTGTTATTTCATCCGCCTGAACCTGTTCTTCTTCCTCTGTCTGGTCCTGTTCAGGTCTCATTTCAAATTGATCTTCTTCTTCTGCCTGAACTTGTTCTTCTTTTCCTAACTGGTCCTGTACAGGTCTTACTTCAATTTGCTCTTCTGCTGCCTGAACGTGTTCTTCTTTTCCTGTTGTCCCTGCCCAGCTCTTTGAATAGTCCTGTTTGCCTTTGCCTGAGTATATTTCTTCTTTCCCTTTCTGGTCCTGCTCAGGGTCTCGAGTAGCTTTGTTCACTTCTTCCTGAGCGTGTTCTTCTACACCTATCTGATCCTCACTACTTTCCTGTCTCTCTAATCTGTTTTCTAGTAGCCCTAGTAGGTGTTTGCTAGTAGCCCGGTGGCAGTGGGCTGGTTGGTAGACGCTTGGCGAGTTCGTTATTATTTCCCGCACTCCACCCCCGCTGACTATGAGCTTAGGCGATGCTATGTCTGCACTGTATTTTTACTGTCACTAACTCGTTTTAAAGGTTGTGCAGGTTCTTACCTCATTCGGGTTTCAGTGGTGGGTTGCCAGGTCGGGTTGGCGCGTTTGCGGGCTCCCAGCGGCAGCGTGCGCCATCTTTGGTTGGGCTGCCTTCCATCCTAGCCCTGCCCCTCCTCCACCGCTCCGCCCCTACTTAGGAGCCAGGATTCGTTCTCCCTTGTGTTTGCTAGTAGCCCGGTGGCAGCGGGCTGGTTGGTAGACGCTTGGCGAGTTCGTTATTATTTCCCGCACTCCACCCCCGCTGACTATGAGCTTAGGCGATGCTATGTCTGCACTGTATTTTTACTGTCACTAACTCGTTTTAAAGGTTGTGCAGGTTCTTACCTCATTCGGGTTTCAGAGGTGGGTTGCCAGGTCGGGTTGGCGCGTTTGCGGGCTCCCAGCGGCAGCGTGCGCCATCTTTGGTTGGGCTGCCTTCCATCCTAGCCCTGCCCCTCCTCCACCGCTCCGCCCCTACTTAGGAGCCAGGATTCGTTCTCCCTTGTGTTTGCTAGTAGCCCGGTGGCAGTGGGCTGGTTGGTAGACGCTTGGCGAGTTCGTTATTATTTCCCGCACTCCACCCCCGCTGACTATGAGCTTAGGCGATGCTATGTCTGCACTGTATTTTTACTGTCACTAACTCGTTTTAAAGGTTGTGCAGGTTCTTACCTCATTCGGGTTTCAGAGGTGGGTTGCCAGGTCGGGTTGGCGCGTTTGCGGGCTCCCAGCGGCAGCGTGCGCCATCTTTGGTTGGGCTGCCTTCCATCCTAGCCCTGCCCCTCCTCCACCGCTCCGCCCCTACTTAGGAGCCAGGATTCGTTCTCCCTTGTGTTTGCTAGTAGCCCGGTGGCAGTGGGCTGGTTGGTAGACGCTTGGCGAGTTCGTTATTATTTCCCGCACTCCACCCCCGCTGACTATGAGCTTAGGCGATGCTATGTCTGCACTGTATTTTTACTGTCACTAACTCGTTTTAAAGGTTGTGCAGGTTCTTACCTCATTCGGGTTACAGAGGTGGGTTGCCAGGTTGGGTTGGCGCGTTTGCGGGCTCCCAGCGGCAGCGTGCGCCATCTTTGGTTGGGCTGCCTTCCATCCTAGCCCTGCCCCTCCTCCACCGCTCCGCCCCTACTTAGGAGCCAGGATTCGTTCTCCCTTGTGTTTGCTAGTAGCCCGGTGGCAGTGGGCTGGTTGGTAGACGCTTGGCGAGTTCGTTATTATTTCCCACACTCCACCCCCGCTGACTATGAGCTTAGGCGATGCTATGTCTGCACTGTATTTTTACTGTCACTAACTCGTTTTAAAGGTTGTGCAGGTTCTTACCTCATTCGGGTTTCAGAGGTGGGTTGCCAGGTCGGGTTGGCGCGTTTGCGGGCTCCCAGCGGCAGCGTGCGCCATCTTTGGTTGGGCTGCCTTCCATCCTAGCCCTGCCCCTCCTCCACCGCTCCGCCCCTACTTAATCGAGCAGTATGTGTCAGCGCAGCGGACGAGCGCAGCGGGAGCGACGAAGGCGTGCCGGAGTTGCGCCTGAGTTAAGCCCGTCTGCGCCCGTCCGCGGCCGACCGGGGCTAGGGGCACGAGATACTGCCCGTTTAATTATGTATTCACCTGCCCTACTATACTCTTATTGGACCCCTGGAGCTGTCGACCCCTCAGTAGTTACTTACCTGAGACAGCTTGGTTTATTTACACCCCCTCCTCACCGTCCCCCCATCATTTCTTCACATTTAGCTCCTTCGCCTATTATACTTTCTACCACTCCCTTGCCCCCATTAGCCCCTCCTGCCCCACTTTGCAACACCTCAGTTACGCTCCTAAACACTAGGTCTGCGGTCAATCATCAGTACGAGCTATTTCATTACATCGACACTCATGCACCAGACCTCTTATTTTTAACTGAGACCTGGTTCAAGGCTGACTCTTTACCCAACGTGTTAGCAGCACTACACCCTTCATACTCCGTCATTCGAGTAGACCGACCAGAGGGCAAACGGGGCGGTGGAGTGGCCTTAATAGCCCGGACCGATTTCAGTTTTCAGACTCTCCCTTCCCCACCCATTCCTGATGTAGACTTCCTTGTAGCTCGTTCGACTCTTCATCGGACACCGCTCACTGTTGTTTTAATTTATCGCCCCCCCCAACCTACCCCGTCTTTTCTCCCAAGCATTCAGGCTCTCCTGGCCACCTTGGTGATCAACAACTCATCAGTATTAGTCCTAGGGGACCTAAATTACTGGCCCAATGAACCTGCTGAGAGCGTCCAATCCAAAGAATTCACTGATCTTATGATCTCTTTGAATTTTTTACGGCTTACTCAAAGTCCCACGCACATACATGGCCACATGTTGGATCAAACCTGGGCTTTAAATATTCCATCAACATCCCCTACAATATTTCCGTGTTCCTGGTCAGATCACTTTATCATTTCCTTTTCCCTTGCACTGACCGTGATGGTCAAACCCCCACTCCCCAAAAATATCTGGGTCAGGAAATGGGGTAAAACGGACATGCCCTCTTTTTGCTCAACTTTGGCCAAAACCAGTCCTGACCTCGCAGATCTCGCCGCTACCTCCCAATTGGCCGTCATTAACAACTGGCTGACCCGGGCGGGTGACGAGTTCGCCCCTCTGAGGCGGCTTACAGTTAAGCGGGCCCATGCAGCCAACCGATGGTTCACTTCAGACCTAAAAGTAAAGAAATTGGCTGCAAGGAGAGCCGAGCGAGCCTGGAGGAAAACTTACAGTTCCGAGCTAAAGACAATCTATCTGTCTGTTCTAAAAACTTATAAAAAGGGCATCCTTGAAGCTAAAACCGAATTCTATACTCGCAGGATAATGGCAGCTGAGTCCTGCTCGAAGGAAATCTTCTCCACGGTCCACGAACTGGCATTATCCAGTAGAACTACGGCTACCATTCCCCCCTCTCAGTCCCTCTGTGACTCGCTCAACGAGTTTTTTATTGACAAAGTGGTCAAAATCAAGCTTAACATTCCCCCACCTTCCCTTACATTTGTCAACCTTTTCCCCCCGCCCACGGCCCCCAAACTCAATCTTATCCCCTTGTTAACTGCTGACACACTTCTCCCATTACTTTGTCGAGTTAAATCGGGTTCTCCCCTAGACTTTGCCCCAGCCCATATTCTCAGGGAAATTTATTCAACCTGTCCTATTCCACCTCTAACCCTTCTCAATGACTCGCTAAGTAAGGGAACTGTTCCTAGCCCACATAAATCAGCAGTTGTAATACCCATTATTAAAAAACCTGACGCTGATCCATCCTCCCCCTCCAATTATCGCCCCATTTCCCTTCTGCCTTACTTAGCAAAAGTCCTGGAAACTCATGTCACAACCACTTTAAGCACTCATGTAGAAACTAATCACTGTCTCTCCCCCTGTCAAGCTGGCTTTCGCCCCTTGCACTCCACCGAGAAGGTGGTGATCTCGGTAATGGACGAGCTGCGTGAAGGAATTGACACCAACTCTCCTCAAGCCCTGATCTTATTAGACCTGTCCGCCGCCTTTGATACGGTGGACCATTCCATCCTCCTTAACCGTGTCAGGGCGGCGGGCATAGAAGGCTTGGCCTTCTCGTGGATTGAGTCCTTCCTGACAGGGAGGGCCCAAGCGGTCCACTTGGCCGATTTCACCGCTGTCTCCCATAAGGTGGAGTGTGGGGTTCCTCAGGGCTCATCACTTTCCCCCCTCCTATTTAATTTATACATTTACCCCCTCATTTTTTCGCTACAGCAGATGGAGGTCACGGTGTTCAATTACGCCGATGACCTCCAGCTAATTTTCAATCTTTCAAATTCCTCCTCATCTGCCCTCAACGTGCGGACAGTTATGACATTTATCCAGGATTGGATGAACTGCAACCACCTCAAACTCAACCCGGACAAGACCGAGTTAGTCTTGACCGGAGGTGGTTGCAGTCCGTGGGCCCCTTCTCACTGGCCCTTATCACTTGGTGTTCCCCCTCTCCCTGTCCCTAAAGTCAAAACGCTCGGGATTCTTCTAAACTCACAACTTTCCGTTCACTCACATGTTGGATCAGTTGTCTCTGCCTGTTTCTTTTCACTAAGAGTAATCAGGAAAGTTTCTCGCTTCTTCTCCCTATCTGCCCTAAAGATCATTGTGTACGCCATGGTACTATCACGTATTGACTATGGCAACATCATTTACAATGGGGCTCCTGCCTATGCTTTTCATCGCTTGCAACTTGTACAGAATCAAGCGGCCCGCTTGATCTACGGCCTACCCAAACACCATCGAGCCACTCCATTGCTTAAAGCATTACACTGGCTCCCGGTGAGAGAGCGCGCCCTTTTTAAACTTGGCTGCCTCACTTTCCAGGCTAGGTCGGGAACCGCCCCTGAGTTTATATGCTCTGCCATAAAATCTTATCTTCCAAGCCGAGAACTTCGCTCCACCCATATGGCTCTTTTGGCCATTCCTCGTTTTAAGAAACAGAAATCTGGCGGAGCAAAGTTCGCAGTTCTCGCCCCGCTCTTTTGGAATTCCCTTCCTACTGCCCTTCGTACATCTCCCTCCTATGTACAGTTTCGGAAGGACCTCAAAACCTTTTTATTTTTGCGCGCCTACAATGCCTAGCCTCCCACTGTCGACGGCCACTGCACCACTCAAAGCGCCATGAAACCGCATGGTATAAGTGCGCTCAATAAATGCTTTAAATTCAATTCAAATCTGGTTCTTCCTCTTGTTTGAATACCAACTTCAGGTATGTCAATCACTGGTATCCAACCCTCCTGACTTGTGCTTGGTTGTTCCTCATCTATTACTTCAGAATCTATTACTCTAGATTCTTCGACTTCACAACCTTCAGCTGTTTCAACTGGTTCAATCAGTTGCTGTTCTTCTTCAGTAGGGCCTGGAACTCTTTTGGTATGACTTGCATGAATCCAATTGGGTAAACCTGCACACTTCACTGCTGTTGTAGTGACCAGTATGACTTGACGTGGTTTATCCCACCTGGGTGCTAGGCACGACTTTCTGGCGTGTTTCTTCACTACCACCCAGTCTCCAGGATTCAAATCATGCGCCTGAGTTGGCTGCCTGGCAACTGTGTCTTCTCCAACCTGGTAAGAGACAGAACGCACTAGGTCAGCCAATCCTTTGCACTAGATCATCAGTTATATTCATCAATTTATGTCCAGGAATAAATGCGTGTCTCATTACCCTTCCCATGAATATTTCATGTGGACCTAATCCTGTTTTTCTGTCAGGAATACTTCAGAGTCCCATCAACACAAGAGGCAATGCATCTGGCCATTTCAGTGATGTGGATGCACACACTTTCCCTAACCTTGACTTGATTGTGCCATTTAGTTGCTCAACCACTCCAGAAGCCCCTGGACGGTATGCACAGTGCAGTTTTTGTTCAATATTGAATGCTTCACAGATTAATCAAATTATTTTGTTATTAAAATGAGGTCCTCTATCTGTTTCCAAAGTGACTGGGAAACCGAAATGAGGAATCAACTCTCTTAACAGCAATTTAGCAACTGTTAGACTGTCATTTCTCCTAGTGGGATATGCCTCCACCCATCGTGAAAACAAACACACTATGACAAGAACGTACTTCATTCCATTGCTTGGAGGCAACTCTATGAAGTCAAGCTGCAGTCTTGTGAATGGTCCTTCTGCCTTTCCAATTTTTCCCCAACTGACCACTGTCTTCCTGCCTGGATTTAACTGCTGACAGATCAAGCATCTTTAGCAAAGACTCCCTGCGACTACCCTGAACTTTGGATTGTACCAATTCTGTCTGAATAGTCTAATCATTGCGTCCCTACCAACATGCGTGTCCCCATGATACATTCTTGCCATTTGAGAGAGTAAGCAGTCTGTGATTGGTCTGCCATCGGTGTACACCCATACACCATCTTCTCTCCTTCTTTCACAACCTGACTTTATCCAGATCTCCTTTTCATTTGCCTCAACTTCATCCTGCAACTGTCTAACCTCATCCCATGTTTCTAGAGCTGAGAAAAACATGAGTTGGCAGCTGATTTCATTTGTTTCAATTTTCCTGTTAAGTGCCAAGTTATTTCTTGCACAATATTGAGCAATTTGGTCAGCATTTATGTTACCTGCCGCCACATAGTCTTTTCCTGACTGGTGAGCAGCACACTTGACCACTGCTATTTCTTTTGGCAATTGTATTGCTTCCAACAATTCTTTTACATTTTTGCCGTTTCTTATAGGAGATCCTGAAAAAGTCAGAAATCCCCTCTGCTTCCAGAGCTGGCCAAAATCATGCACGACCCGAAACCATATTGACTGTCCGTGAATATGGTCATCCTCCAATTTTTCCCAATTTTGCATGCCTTTGTTAAGGCCACCAATTCGGCTACTTGTGCAGATTTGACTCCCGGTAAACAGGATGCTTCAATGACCTCTGATATTTTATATACAGCATAGGATGCACTAAGTCCTCCTCCCTCTGTTCTCATGCATGACCCATATACAAATAGTTCATGATCTGGCTCTTTCAAGGGCACTTCTTTTATGTCGGGATGGGGCTTGGTACACATCGCAGTCACATCCAGACAATCATGATCCACTTCATGTTTCACTTCTTCACAACATGGGTCTGGCAATAATGTGGCAGGATTCATTATTGTACATCTTATTACTGTCACATTTTCCGCTCCCAGAATCACTCTTTCATACTTAGTCATCCGACTAGGGGTAAGTTGCTGTGTTCGAGTTCTTGTTAAAAGAATCTCAACTGAATGTGGGACGTAAATTTTTGACTGGACGTCCCATCACAATCGAATCACTTTGCTCCAGACTCATACAAGTAGCAGCTACTGCTTTTAAGCAGCCGGGCAAAGCTGAAGCCACAGGATCCAGAGTAGCAGAAAAATATGCTACTGGACATCGGCTTAATCTATGTCTTTGTGTCCAAACTGAAAGTGCACAACCTTTTCTCTCACAACAGAACAGTGCAAATTCTTTCGTATAATCAGGTATGCCTAAGGCAGGGGTCTCGCACAGACAGTTTCGCTATTTCACAAACGCTTCCACCCACTCATCATTCCAGACAATAGGATCTTTTGCTCTTTTCCGAGTGAACTGAATCAATGGTTTTGCCAGCAGGGAAAACCCTAAAATCTGGGGTCACTTTTCTAACTCCTCTCTCTATTTTGTGGCCTAAATAGTTAACTTCTTGCTGACAAAACTGCAATTTCTCTGGAGACACCTTGTGTCCTCCTTCGGCCAAATGGTTCAGAGGTGCAATTGTGTCAGTGACACAATCTTCTCGTGATTTTGATGCCACCAGTAGGTCATCAGTGTACTGAACCAAAACTGAATTCCTGGGCATGACCAATGTTTATTGACACTTTTTCAGGATTTGATTAAAAATTGAGGGACTCTCTGTATACTCTTGAGGAACTCGGCACCATGCCAAGACATGGTCTTCGAACTTAAAGGCGAATAAATATTGGCTGTCTGGGTGCAAAGGAATAGAGAAGAAAGCTTGGCATAAATCTATTACTGTAAACCAACCTGCATTCCAGGGTATCTGATAAAGGATCACTGCTGGATTTGGCGCTACTGGGCAACAAGGCACTACAATTTTATTAATCTTTCTCAAATCCTGTACTATCCTGTATTTTCAGCTAGGGTTTTTAAGTGCCATTATTGCCATGATTGGCGAATTACAATGGCTACTCATTATTTCTTTTAAAATGCCTTGTTTAATCATTCGGTCAATTTCTGGAGCAACTCCTGCCTTCACTTCTGGACTCATTTTGTACTGTCGGGTGTTTGGATAAACTGCACCTTCTTACACCGTCACTTTCACTGGATCTACATTTGACATCAGCCCTATATCTTTTCCTGTAAAATCCCACACTTCCGGATTTACTGTGGTTCTCAACTCTTCCGGCAATTCACTTTCAGAAAACATCTCATCTACCTCTGTACCTTGCTTAGCTAGCATCATTTTATATACAACGTCTTCATCAGGGGTTTGGAAACAACACCATCTGGTGTACAGTAGATCGTGCAGTTCATCTTGCACAATAGATCTCTTCCCAACAGATTTACTGGACTGGAATCGCAAACTACAAACAGATGCATGTCTTTAAAATTTCCAATATGTACTTCCATTGGTTTTGTGATTGGGGTTCAAATCTGCTGATTCAATACTCCTACGACTTGGATAGATTTTCCCGAGAGGGGTAGGTTTGGGATGTCTGCTGTTTTCACAGTAGACCGGGTAGCACCAGTATCCAATAGAAAAGTGATATCACTACCTTCCACTTTTCCGTCAATAAATGGACCTGACTAATCTACCGGCAAGGATGCGCCAAGCACGCACTCCTCTTCCTCCCCCTCAGGCACCGTCATTGCACATAGTCTGCTACGTCATTATCATTCTGTGAAAAATATTGTGTAACCATAGAATCTTTCTTACTACTTCCTCCGTGAAATCTGGCGTCCGCACTGTATTTTTGAGTGTTCACAAAATTTGGCATTGGCGCTAGTGGCACCTGATACTGTGGAGTAACTACCTGCTGCGGCTGAGTCATAATCACCTCATTCTGCGTCTGTGGATTTAAATTTTGGTTTGGCCCATTATTTGTATGTATATTCTTACACTCGTTCTGCCAATGTTCAAGCTTTCCGTACGCATGACCAGGAAACTTCTTCTTCGCTTCCTCTCTATTCATTCATCCTCCTACTTTACCACCATTCACCGCTTGATCATTCTGATTCTGCTCTTTCACCTGATTATCAGTCTGGGTTTTTTATTTATTTTCCTGCTGTTCTGCCAATTTCACTTGTGCCCACATAATTTTCTCTTTTAGCTTTCTACGCCTTGCCTCAATATCATCTCCGTAATACTTGGCATACTTCAAAATTTCATCAGTCGTCTTGCTCTGCCAGCACAACATGTGCTGCTGAATCATCTGACTAATCTCCGGTTTCAGACCATACACAAACCGATACACAAAATGTCCCATATCCTTATCACCAATGTTCTCAAAACCACTACACTATTTAAACACTTGCAGTAACCGCTCATAATATGCATGTACAGACTCATTTGGCTCTTGAGTTTTTCTATCTATCTTTACCCAATCTTTTTCTTTAGGAGGGATTTTCCCTTTCAGAAACGTAATTACTTGGTGATATATCTTCATCACCTTCTCTGAGGGGGCTCCTGTTTTCGGGTCTCTAGCATACTCATCACTTGGCCAATCAATTGTGATCTTACACTCTGACCATAAGTCAGCAGATACCACAATATCAAACAGACCATCCAGATCCTTCAACAGAACCTTCGAAAATTTCACAAATCATTCAACCTGTTTGTACCATTTAACGGGCTTCTCTCTCAACCTAGGGAAATTGTTTGTAAATGACAACATATCCTGTCTGCTCCACGGAACATGAACATATCCACCACCAAGAACCTCTCTCATGGGACACAATTTCTCTTCTTTTTCCGATTCTTTTAGCAAGAATGCAGATGATGCTTCCTTTGCTTGTGCTCCCTCCTTCTTTCTAGTCCACCTAGTCCTCCACTTGTCAGTCTCCCCACTTCTGCGAAATGTTCATTAACTCTTTTATCTGTAGTCTTTTACCAGACACATTCATATTCTCCAAATCCTTATTAGTAAACTCCACTCTATATGGTTTCTGCAATAATTTTGATCTCCCTATATCTGTCACGTTGGCCGGAAAATTCTCTCCTCAGGATGACGCTGAAGATAATGGGGTCCACCTCCCATCCGTCCCCAGTCCGGAGAACGTGTAACACACACGGACTATGGAGACAGGTGGGCGAGGGAAGGAAGGGAAGGAACAGCTGGGAGAGGGATCTGGAACGAAACAAGCAAACCGTCAGACACCCGTCAAATAGTGACCCACGTGTTGCCTCCCCCCTCCCGCTTTGCAGTGGTTTCTCACCTGTCACCTTCCCACCCGGGGTTTTGAGGGTTCTCTGGCCTGGCCTGCGTGTCGTTCAGTTGAGGTTCGCACTGACGAGTCACCGCAGAGCCAGGGCGGATTCGTGGGATCGAATCCGGAAGGGCAGAGGGACGCTGCCCACTGGGAGCAAAGGCCAGCACTTGAAGGTCAGTGCTTGATGCCCCCCAGAGCGCGTCCTGGATCAGGGTCACTCCTAACAGAACGAGGAATTCGCCTCCCTGAAGGCTAAAGGAAAGAACAGGAACGGGCGCTGCTACTCTAAGCCCGGAACTCCATGGGCCGAGGAGCGCCCCAGTTCGCGCTTCCACTCTGGACCCGGTTCTCCGTGGGCAGAGGAGCGCAACAGTCCGCGCTTCAACTCTGTACCCGGAACTCCGTGCGCAGAGGAGCGCGTGGAATGGATGAGGGAAGAAAACAGGAACGTGGAAGCGTCGGGGCTCACCGACGAGGTTTTCACCTTCGCGCTACCACTCTGGACCCGGTATCCTTGGGCAGAGGAGCGCTGATGTAGTGTTTCCTGGAGACTGGATACAAGGACTAGGGCAAGGCCGAGGATGCAGGGCTGGAACGTTGTTTCTGGAACAAGAGTACGAACAGGACTGGCTGGAATCATCGGCACCGCTTGGTGTTTGTTGGCGGTTTTAACCGCTGTCGCGCTCGGCGCCGAACACGTGGGGCGTGTTCTGCCGGGCGTTCTGGGAAACGTAGTTCCCCCACATGGCGGGGATGCGAGCGGTGTACTACCGGTTCTCGCCACCTGACAGTACACCCCCCTCCCCACCGAGTCAAGCGCCGCGAGGAGCCCCAGGCTTCCCGGGGCAGCGGCGGTGGAAGGCAGCCACCAGGCGGGGGGCGTGGATCGCCGACGCCGGCTCCCAGGAATGTTCCTCCGGCCCATACCCCTTCCACGCCAGGAGGTACCACACCCTGCCCCGCACCAGCTTGGAGTCCAGCACCTTCTCCACCACGTACTCCCGCTCATGCTGCACCCACACTGGAGGAGGGACACGTTTCACAGGACACAAAGAGGGTTTGAGCAACGAGACGTGGAACACGGGGTGTATGCGCATGTGAGGTGGGAGACGGAGCTGTACGGCCACGGGGTTGACGTGGCGAACCACCGCATAGGGGCCTATAAACTTGGGATTGAACACACTGGGTTTCTTGAAGGAAATGTGTTTTGTGGACAACCATACTTTATCCCCCTTACGGTACACGGGACTGGGCCTACGGTGCTTGTCGGCCTGCGCCTTGTACCTGTTCTTTGCTATGCGGAGGTTTTCGCGGGCCGTTGTGAGGGTCGAGCGTATCAGCGCGAGTCGGTGTTGGAGATCGGGCAGAGTGACGCCAGAACGTGGGAGCAAAAAAGGGGTGAAACGAGGGTGATACCCAGAGGAGAGGTAGAAGGGAGTGTGTTTTGTGGATGCATGAACGGTGCTATTATAAGCTATCTCCGCCACCCATAACCACTCCACCCAGGCTTCTGAGGCTTTGTCCACATAGCAACGGAGGTACTGCTTCAGGGTTTGGTTGAGGCGCTCGGTTTGACCATCGGATTGGGGATGGAAGCTGGTGGACAGGGATGATTGAATCCCCAGCTCGGTGTACCAGACCTTCCAGAAGCGGGCTGTGAATTGGGACCCCCTATCAGACACGATCTCCAACGGAAGGCCGTGGAGCCGTACGATGTCCTTCAACATGAGTTTCGCCAAGGTCCCCGCCGTGGGTATCTGCCTGCACGGGATGAAATGCCCCATCTTGGTGAGGTAATCGATGACGACCACAATAGCCGTGCAGTTCTGATCTTTCGGCAGTCCCACTATGAAATCGACGGAGATCCTTTCCCACGGAGTCATAGGGGTCGGTAGTGGACGCAGGAGGCCTTGTTGCTTGCAATGGTCCGTTTTCATCTGGGCGCAGACGGTGCATTGCTTGACCCATCGTAGGACATCCGGTCGAACCGACGGCCACCAGAATTGTCGCAGTACTTTTTCCAGGGTCTTGGAGCCACCCATGTGACCGGCGCAGGGGGCGTCGTGGCACCAGCTGAACACGAGCTTTCGGAGGCGGAGTGTAGGAACCAGAACTCGGGAGCCACACAAGGGGATGCCTTGCAACAAACGCCACGCCTTGTGGCTGCGCAACCAGGACGACCAGGCGAACGATTTGATACCCCGTTTCACTCCGTCGAGGAACGATCCGGTTTCCACTCTCCCCACCACGTTGTCGGGGGTAATGATGGCTCGTTCGGCATCTACTAAGGGGAGACAGGTCATACCCTGGCGGGATAAGGTATCCGCCTTTTGGTTCTGGGTTCCTGGTCGGAACGTGACGAGGAAGTGGTACTCCGCGAAGAAGAGCATCCACCGTTGTTGTCTGGGGGTGAGATGCCTAGCAGACCGCAAAAACTGGAGGTTGCGATGGTCGGTATAGACCGTGACCTGGTGTTGTGCCCCCTTCAGCCAGTGTCTCCATTCCAGGAAGGCTTCCCGAATCGCTAGCAGCTCCTTCTCGGCGATCGTGTAGTTCTTTTCGGCGGGGTTGAGTTTCCTTGACAAGTAGGCCACTGGATGGAGGTGGCCGGTGTCTAGATGCCGCTGTGACAGAACCGCCCCAACTGCGATGTCCGAAGCGTCCGCCTCCACTATGAACGGGAGTTCAGGTTTGGCATGGCGTAGGACCGGAGCGGTGGTGAAAGCGGTCTTGAGCTGCTCGAACGCCCTCTGTGTTTCGGGTTGCCAGGAAAACGGAACGCCTTTGCGAGTTAGATTCGTAAGAGGTGCCACCAGTTGGGAGAAATGATGGATAAAGCGCCGGTAGAAATTGGAGAAGCCGAGGAAGCTTTGCACTTCCTTGACAGTCGTAGGAGGCGGCCACTTCACCACGGCTTGCACCTTCCGATCCGACATGACTTGTCCGGCGGGAGTCAGGAGAACACCCAGGAATTCCACTGTCGTCACGTGGAATTCGCACTTCGTGAGCTTGCAGTATAAACGGTGCGCGCGGAGGGCTTGTAAGACCTGTCTCACGTGGACGACGTGCTCCTTCGCGTTGGCCGAATAGATCAGGATGTCGTCGATGTAGACTATAACGGACTTATCCAGGTAATCCCTTAAGGCCTCGTTGAGGAAGAACTGGAAGGCGGCAGGGGCGTTGCAGAGCCCAAAGGGCATCACGAGGTACTCGAATAACCCATACCGCGTCTTGAACGCCGTCTTCCATTCGTCCCCTTCTCTCATTCGAACCAGGTGGTATGCCCCACGGAGGTCCAGCTTGGTGTACAGGGCTGCCTCCCGGACCTGCTCGAGCAGCACGGGGATCAATGGCAAGGGGTATTGGTTCTTTACTGTCACTGCGTTGAGCGCGCGATAGTCAATGCAGCAACGCAACTCGCCGTTGGCCTTTGGGATGAAGAAGAGCGGAGAGGCTGCGGGCGATCGAGAGGGGCGAATGAAGCCCAATGCGAGGTAGGTGTCCAGATACTCTCGGAGGTGACTCGTTTCGGGTCCTGTGAGAGCATAGACACGGCAACAGGGGATGACAGCTCCAGGTTCCAGGTCGATGCGGCAGTCATATGTCCGATGGGGTGGCAGCTCTTCGGCCTTCCGTTTGTCGAAGACGTCCGCATAGGCGCTATACCAAGCCGGGAGCACTACGTCTTTCTCCGCCGCCGTGGCGATATGTTGCTGAGAGACCAACGGAGGGGGTGGAGGTGAGTCAGGCACCGTACAGTGTTGACGGCAAAAGGTGGAGCAAAAGGAAATGGTGTTCGCGGACCACTCTATGGTTGGTTCGTGTTTCCTTAACCAGGGTAGCCCCAGAATGAGTTTGCACCGGGGAGCTTTGATGATGTTTAAGGCCAACCATTCGCCGTGGGTCTTCCCGATGGTCATCCAGAGGGCTGGGGTGACATAACGGATGGGCCCCGAGTCCAACTCCTTCCCATCTACCGCATAGACGAGTTCAGGTGTAGGTTTGGGGAGGAGAGTGACCCCCAGCTTCTGGGCTTCGGTCTCGTCCAGAAAGCCTCCTGTGGCCCCAGAATCAATCATGGCCCGAATGGTCCGATTGGTATGGTCTATCACGACTTGAAGCGTGAGGAAGAAGTGGTCCGGCTCTGCCTCAGCATCGGCTTCTACCGAAGGGATAGAGTGGTAGCTTGAAGGCTTCCCTTCGAGGTCCTTCAAGCCTGGGCGTTTCCCGCCTCCCCTTCTCCCGTCACTGCCGCGGCTTGGCCTGCGCGAGGCCTCCCGACCTTAGGACGGACGGGACATTCTCTGAGGTAATGGCCTTTCTTGCCGCAGTACAGACAGAGGCCCTGCTTCCGGCGGTAATCCTTCTCACTCGAGGTGAGGGACGCTCTCACGGCCCCTATCTCCATGGGTTCGGGCCGGGCCGGTCCGTGATCGGGTGCTCGTGCCAGATCCGAGGACGGAGGGGGTCTTTCCTTTTTTCTATGGTCTCCTTTCCTTTCTCGGAGGCGGTATTCCAACCGCGAGGCAAGTTCCATCATCGCGACACAGGAGCGTGGTTGGGGATCTATTTGTGCTATGACGTCTTTCAAATCTTCCGTCAGCCCCCGGTAAAATATGGCTGACTGCTTTGCTTCAGGCCAGTCAGTTTCCGCTACCAGCCTCCTGAAACTGTTGAGGTATCCGAGAAAATCGGAACTGCTCTATTTGAGGTCGAGGAGATCACGATCCGCGGAGAAGGTATCGGCTCTTCGGTCGAAGGTTTTCTCGAACTCTTCGGGGAACGTATCCCAATCATAGAGCAGGGCGTCGTCTCTCCTGACGATAGGCACCGCCCATTGGGCTGCGTCTCCTGACAGGTACGAGATGAGGAAAGCTACCCTAGCCTGGTTAGTAGCGAACAGCTTGGGTTTACAATGGAAGTTGAGGAGGACCTGAGTCATGAAGACCTGTACTTTCTGCATATCCCCATGGAATCGTTCAGGAGGGGCCAGGGGAACATGCGCGGGCATCTCTACCACTACCTGGGGCGTGGAGGCTGGGCCAATACTCCCGGCATCAAAGGGATTCCGTTGGATACGGTCCATCCGGGAGTGGAGGGCAGCGGTTTCTTGACGTGAGGCGGCTAGTTCCCCCTGGACAAGAGCCAGGGCTGCCACCACGTCCTCTAAGGAGGTCATTCCCTATGACAGCGTGATCGGGAGGAGCGATAATTCGTGGGCCGATGATTCTGTCACGTTGGCCGGAAAATTCTCTCCTCAGGATGACGCTGAAGATAATGGGGTCCACCTCCCATCCGTCCCCAGTCCGGAGAACGTGTAACACACACGGACTATGGAGACAGGTGGGCGAGGGAAGGAAGGGAAGGAACAGCTGGGAGAGGGATCTGGAACGAAACAAGCACACCGTCAGACACCCGTCAAATAGTGACCCACGTGTTGCCTCCCCCCTCCCGCTTTGCAGTGGTTTCTCACCTGTCACCTTCCCACCCGGGGTTTTGAGGGTTCTCTGGCCTGGCCTGCGTGTCGTTCAGTTGAGGTTCGCACTGACGAGTCACCGCAGAGCCAGGGCGGATTCGTGGGATCGAATCCGGAAGGGCAGAGGGACGCTGCCCACTGGGAGCAAAGGCCAGCACTTGAAGGTCAGTGCTTGATGCCCCCCAGAGCGCGTCCTGGATCAGGGTCACTCCTAACAGAACGAGGAATTCGCCTCCCTGAAGGCTAAAGGAAAGAACAGGAACGGGCGCTGCTACTCTAAGCCCGGAACTCCATGGGCCGAGGAGCGCCCCAGTTCGCGCTTCCACTCTGGACCCGGTTCTCCGTGGGCAGAGGAGCGCAACAGTCCGCGCTTCAACTCTGTACCCGGAACTCCGTGGGCAGAGGAGCGCGTGGAATGGATGAGGGAAGAAAACAGGAACGTGGAAGCGTCGGGGCTCACCGACGAGGTTTTCACCTTCGCGCTACCACTCTGGACCCGGTATCCTTGGGCAGAGGAGCGCTGATGTAGTGTTTCCTGGAGACTGGATACAAGGACTAGGGCAAGGCCGAGGATGCAGGGCTGGAACGTTGTTTCTGGAACAAGAGTACGAACAGGACTGGCTGGAATCATCGGCACCGCTTGGTGTTTGTTGGCGGTTTTAACCGCTGTCGCGCTCGGCGCCGAACACGTGGGGCGTGTTCTGCCGGGCGTTCTGGGAAACGTAGTTCCCCCACATGACGGGGATGCGAGCGGTGTACTACCGGTTCTCGCCACCTGACAATATCCACTCCAATCTCTGAAGCAACCTCTGTCAATCTCTCATGAAACAATTTTGCATTTCTGGTTATACTCCTACATATAAACAACCACTCCTAATCATTATAAAGGTTCAACCTTTCTATTCCCACATGTCCACCAATCATCTCTTCCAACTCCACTTTCAATCTGTAAATATCTAAGATCTTTGGTGTTGAGCATCGTTTTTCTAACCTTCGTTTTTCTATTCCCTGTGCCCATTTCTCCAAATCTTCTGGAGTGAGCGCGATTGAGCTTCTAGTTCCTAAAGGTGCTATGGACCCTCTTTCTTTCAAATTTCCGGGTTTAACTTTTTCGGGGTTTCAGTTAAAGGTTCCCTTATTGGAAGGTCCATTAATGAAATCACACTCACTGGCCCGATCATCGGATATTATGACCTCTTTTCTGGGATTACTCAAAGAAGTTGTTACAACTTATGGTTTTGGGCAACTCATTGTATCTCCATATAATGGGATAACAGGACCTATAGTCACTGGTACTATCAAAGCTTCGATATTTAAATTCAGTCGACTTATTTTCTGTACTACTTCCTCCCTAGTTTTACTTAAGGTTTCTCTCTTATCTTGAAGCACCCTATTAACTGATGTATCATGTACATTTGAGGAATTAAGGGTGTTCCCATTACCGGTGCACTTGGGGTAACGCTACTGGGTCCTTCTTGGTATGGTGGAGGATTTTTAGTTAGAATTTCCTCCAACAATTCGTCATCTGATTCACCATATCCTGTCACATTCATGTGTTTTGTTTTCTCCTTACACTTGCTTCCCGACTGTTCCTCAACCATTAACACAAGGTATAAAGCTTCTGATACCATAGCTCTTCTCCATTGCTTCATCTGACCTTCGCATGACTCATGCAAATATCTGGGGAAAAATCCTCTATATTTCTTACCGCCTCTGCACTTCTCTCGTCCATATGACTCAGTCTCCAATTCTTCCAAAGCCTCATACTGAGTTAACCTAGGTCTAGGTTCCAAATCATTCATTCTCATTCTCAAATTCTGAAGAATTCTCCCATTAAAAGTACCATGTTCTGGAAAAGCTAGAACTCCATCACCTTTTGTATATTCTATCCAATTCTCCAACCATACACAAGTATGATATCCTCTTTCCATCATCGTAAAGGAAGCAGGTGTTTTTGGTGGTGGAATAGAAATTCCCTCTCTAGTCAACACAGGCTTAACTTTCTTAAAGAGATTCTTAATTTTCTTTATTAACAACATTTTTCTCTTTTCTCCATACATTCTAGATGAACAATATATGAAAGAATATTCCACAAACCCTTGAACTCTGCTATCGATGCAACTCACACCAGCAGTCAAATCAGAAACCAACATACAATTTCTTCATGACCAATGCTAACAAAGCTTCTATCTAATAACCAATCAGACTCAGGCTCATGCTCGTGGTCTGACTAATGCCAGCGCGGCCTTTTGTGATGCCAGTATTGCTCCTTACTACTGACCCCTCCTTTACAATCTGCTTCTGTCTCACGCCCGCTATTTCAACCAATTCCAGCGCAGCTCTCGGTGACGTCAGCACAACTCCGCCGACTGACCCTCCCTTCACAAGGTAATACGAAAAAGTATTTCTTTACTTTTCTTAAAAATCCGTTAGTAACAACATAAAAACATTCGCTACTCTGCCTGTTCCACTAAACAAAGGATAGATTTTCGACTTCTTCTGGAGTCTCAGAATTACTCCTCTTCTGCTGCGAGTAAAACCCCTGTTTACTCTTCATTCAAGCTCAGGAGAACCTGTTACTCCTTCAGTGTTACCCCTACTGGGAAATAAGACCAAAGTTTCACCAGCAAACCCTCTGCTGTCACTCACACTCTACTCTTATACGGAATAGTCCCTAGTTTAATACTGCCAGCCCTACGTAGCTTCTCAGCATTATTCCAACAGACGAGTAACCTCACTGCAGTGGGGCTTCTGTCACCACCCGCTATTAATTTTCCCGGGATTTCCAGACAACATAAAACAAGACGCTAACTCTTTTGTTAAACAAAAACCAATTATCAATAATCAATATTTATCACCAAACTAGTCAATAATAACCATAACTCTGCTACCAGAAAACTGATCCAGCGGCGTACCAACAACAGATACTCCGCTACCATATACTCACCCAGGCCCATAAAACACACAATTGAGTAAACCGCTGGAGTCAAACTTTATATATATTTTCCATAATTTCCACAATAATCAAGATTAGTTATTTGGTGCCTCTGTTCATCTCAAACTAACCCTTTCACTGATCAAGTAGTTCTTTCCTCTGGTCGATGGACCATTAGTTGTACTAGTTGATGGTGATAATGTACATAACTCTAACTTTTCTATATTTTAAGAAAATAATCACAGACTCAGGAAGGTTTCAAATCTTTATCTAAATTTCAAGCGCATGTGAACCATCTCAAATACACAGTGCAATCACCATCATTCTTAGGAGAGAAAATTCAATTAAATCATCAAACAAATATAACCCGGACTTACTCAATGAATGATGTCTAAGGAAAAGAGAGGATAGAGAGAAAAGAACATCTGAAAGAACGTGAAATTATAATTACCAAGAATGTTGTGAAGACCAACCCCCCTGGCCAAAGGGCAGGTAAGGGTCCCCCGGGAAGGGTCAGGAGACAAAGACTTCAGGACAGGATAGTTGACCTCTCTAGAATACCGACAGTTGCGCCGCACCCCTCTCTGACACTCTCTTCCTCCTTGAGATTCTTCTGCGATCTTCTTATCTAACCCAATTAAATTAGGATAGAAAGTTCTGCATTCGGCTTCTTCATCAGCATCTCTCCCAGAATCTGCATCTCCCGCTCCAAGCTCACAGCATCTGGACTAACTAACTAACTAAAGCTATCTCAATTATTATACCTCTCGTTCTTCATGTTCCACCCACTAAAGTTTCAATATCGTAAAAATATGAGATCTAATTGGTCAGGAAAGGGGGGAAGATCATGACACCATGCTTACATGTCATCTAAATCAGCTCGACCATTGTTCACAAACCCATCCCCTTAATTTTTATTCATAATTTTAGTTCATACGAGCATTCATGTTTCATTTGCAACATTTTGTCCAAAGACAATTTCACAACATCAATAAAATGGGCGGATATAGCTTCAATCAGCCACAAAAGATCCAGAGTTCGAAAATACCAATGCATTGGAAGTTTTGGAATTTATTGCCGCTTCTTGGTTTGGCCCGTTGATTTATGTGCGGAAGCACATTGGTGTTTTGTTCACCGATGCATGATACCATTCCTTTAACTACAAGGACTGTTGCTACTGAACCCTAAATAAATAAATCCGGATTCTTTGAGACGGGTTGTATTTTCGAACTCTGGATCTTTTGTGGCTGGTTGAAGCTATATCCGCCCATTTTATTGATGTTGTGAAATTGTCTTTGGACCAATCGAAGTAACTAAGGTTGAAGTCCTCTCTCCTTTTTAATAGATATTGAATTATGTGTGACGCTCAATGGAACTCTTAGTCCTGAGGATGACCGTGTAATTTTACAGTGGTCGAAACGCCGTTGACGCCTTTGTGGCCAATACTTATGAAGGACACATTTATTTATGTATATGTTGTACCCTCTTTGTAACATGTATTTTTTCGTTTGCCACCTGTCTGGTTTGTGATTTATATTGTTTGTATACCAGCACATTGCTTTGAGCATTATTGTCTTAATTGTTTTTTTTTTCGATTTTGTAATACATTTATATTGCTTTTTTGCATATGGGTATTCCTATTATAATTTTTTCTTTTTCTTTCTCTTCTTCTTTTTTTCTCTAATATACTATTGATTTGTATATTTATGTTTTGTACTTTTAAACAAATTACTTCTTGAACCTTTGTTAGGAATAGATACCACTCTGAATCCAGGCACCTTATTATCCCTCCCTTCTGAGAATGAGGAGATTGACATACATGAATCATGATTGTATCTTCCGGACGCAAGAAGAGACCAAAGGACGGGTAGACTGGACTGATGTTCTCTTATCTGATCCCCAAGGGGAACTATATGTTGATGACTCTTGCTATAAATTACCAGATGGCACTACAACTCCTGCATATGCTATTACTACGCTGCGTACGGTAGTTGAGACATCACGAGTTCCCTATCACTCGGCCCAAGCTGCAGAGCTCGTTGCCCTTATTCGAGCCAGTGAATTGAGTGAGGGACTGGTTGTTAATATTTATACTGATAGCCTATACGTCTTTGGAGTCGCCCATAATTTCAGACGCCTCTGGGCAGAGAGAGGTTTCCTTACTTCCCATTGTACAAAGATTCAGCATGGTCATCTTATATATAGGCTTCTGTCCGCTTTGACGCTCCCTAAGAAATTGGCAATAGTAAAGTGTAGCGCCCATAGGAATGTTACTGACGATGTAGGTAAAGGGAACGCTTTTGCAGATCAGACAGCTAAGGAAACAGCCCGGACTAGAATGAAAAGAATGTTCGTAGCAGGTCCCGCTAGGTGGGTGCCCGAGGTCACCATGTTTGAGGATACACTTGAGAATGTGAAGGAAATACAAAGTGAGGCCACAGTGGAGGAATTAGCAGTGTGGCAAAAAAGTACAGCACAATTGAATGATGAGGGATGTTGGATTTACCAGATAGGGAAGCAGAGATGGATGTTACCAGATGCGTATGTTCTCCCTGTGGTCACGATGCCTCATGGCACAGCCCATATCAGTGCTAAGGGTATTTGCAAGTTATTAGACCCTGTATGGCAGAATCATAACATCTCAAAAACCGCTGCATATTTAGTGAAGTACTGCATGCTGTGCCTGATGCACAATCCTGGGAAAGGTAGCCTTACACCACCTGGTAATTTTGCACCACCCACTTTCCCTTTTGAGGACCTCCAGATGGACTATATTAAGTTAGTGAGGGTCAATAATTTGAAGTACCTGTTGGTGGTTGTTTGTGCATTCAGTTAATGGGTTGAGGCTTAACCCTCTAACGACAATACAGCCATTGCAACAGCAAAAGTACTCCTGAAGGAGTTCTTTCCACGTTTTGACTTGCCCCGTTGGATCTGGGGTGATAACGGAATTCACTTTAATGCCAAGGTCATTCAGTTAATTTATGAGGGTTTGCACATAAAACAGAAGTTTCATGCTGCAAACCACCCGCAGTCAGTAGGCTTAGGTGAGAAGCACAATGGTACTCTCAAACTGAAATTGGCAAAGATTCAGGAGAAAACAGGGTTACGGTGGCCAGATGCTTTACCGTTAGCTCTTTTGTCGACATGAACAACAGCACATTCCAGGACAGGATTGTCATCCTATGACGTCGTGTTTGGACGCCCAGCAAATGTCTGGGGCGTCACGGGCCCTCGTAGGTTCACAGATATTGAGTATCCATTGTTGACAGACTATCTTTGCCAGTTAACTGAACATTTGTGTTCTATTCACCAACAGGTCCGCGAGTCCCTGCCTCAGTTCGTCCCTTTTAGCGATGCAAAGTTAACATGGACGCGGTCCCTCCAGAAATTAGAACCATTAAGGAGCCGCTGTTTGTTGACCCCTCTGTGCCTGGAGTCACCAGGTAAAATTTACATCCTCGGCTAAGGAATGGTGCACCAAAGGAGAAGTCAGATTAGCCAGGCATGGACTGAGTAAGTTAGGGTGTACTTTGCCATAGTACCAACGGTGTTAGTTCAGGGTGTCGTGAGATTGGTGCACTGTTCTGACATTGGAAAGGATAGATCGAACATGCTCCATAGGAGGGGGGTACGTTATCTTGTACGACGTGGGAATCATCGTGAGCTTAGGACTGAGCAAGCTCCACCGTGGGTGCTCAAGAGCACCCACGTTGATGAACAATAGGAGTCTGTACCAGTGAGGCTCTGAGGGACACTGAGAACACTTACCTTTGCGATCAGTTTTATTACATTCCTTTTCTTGCTTCATAATGCATCTGTTGGTCTGCTTTTATTATAAGGAGGAACAACCATTTGTACCACCGCATTTTAGCACAGGGTTGGACAACAAAGAGTAAAATAGTTTGCATATTAATTGTTGTGATTACAATACTTGGAATATCCTGGTTTCTAGAGGAGAAATATCCTGTGCATTCCCTGGTTGGTACAACGCCTACTCCCCTTGAGCACGTTTTTGTCACTTTGGCTCCACACAAAGAAGTGCATAGGTTGTCCTACACCGATAATGTCTTTAAACAAATGTTGCATGATACTCATAATGTATCTAATACAAATAATTGTGGGGTTTGTGGGTTGCTCCCTTCAGTTACTCATAAGAGTGACAATTTGTTGTCCCTGCCATTGTCCTATATCGGCAGCTGCAAGGGTTGGTTTCAATTGTTCCGACTGGTATACTTCCAATTTCAACTTTCTGCTTTAGATATGACGTCCACTGATTCTCACACTGCAATTTCTTTCAAGGGTTTACCCCCTTAAGACCGGCAGGACTAGGGACTCTAGGGATGATGTCCTCAAAGTCTTTATTGACCACGTACCAGAAAGTAAAGAACAATGCATGGTTTTGAATGGAATTGGCTGATTTCGAATGGTTTAACACTTCTGAGTACTTCCAATACTGCCGGAGTCGAAATCTTACCGAAGATAAACCGATATCTGTGTCAGTGGTTAATACGACAGCTAGTTTTTGTGTCCAGAGGACAGGGAAGATAAAAGTGGGTGAAAGTAAGTATAATTTCACATACAAATTGAATACGACAAATAGTCCGCCTTTGATTCTGCCCCATAATGTCTATTTTGTCTGCGGGTCACAAGCTCATGTGTGGCTCCCGAGGGGATGGTCAGGTATATGCTATCTCTCTTTCCTTCTTCGCCCTGTATATGTTGCTCCATCTAACTATCACCAAACTCATTGATTTCAACGTAGAAGTCCTGAGTTAAAAGGATTGTTGATACAAAAGATATAGATCAGACTGACACTACCGCACAGCAATTTGGGGTTGCTTTGAAGGGCCTACTATCTTTTTGGTGTCCCATGGCTAATAGCCTTCAAATATGCCAGCTAATAAGAGTTGTTGAAGAGGTTATCAATACAACTGCGGGGATAATGACAAATATCACTGCTGAGCTCCAGGCTACGAGATTAGACACTCTGCAGAACAGGATGGTGTTAGATGTCATCCTTGCAGATCGGGGAGGGGCCTTCCGCGTCATTGGCAGCAGTTGTTGTGTTTACATTCCTGATAACACTCCCAATGTTTATTCGGCCATACACAAATTACATAAGCTGAGATACACTAAGAGACAGGTACTTGGACTCTGTCAGGGTGGTTTTGGAATATGCTAACAACATGGGGTTGGAAGATCCTCATCTTTTTGGTTGTGGTTACTAGTATTATGTTTACATGTTGCCTCTGTATACACTGTCTCTCAGCTAGTTGCACTTATTGTGTAAATGTTCTCACCCCTAAACAGAAAATATTAGTTCATGATACTAGTGCTGCGATTATGTTGCAAAAAGACATTGACAACATGATGCAGATCGATGAGGGTGTCTATATGTGAATATGGATTATGTAAGCACCAGCTTATAGTGATTTTCTTGTCATTGCAACATGTTATACATTTCTTGATAGTAACATAAAATTGTTAGCTTCTGCTAAAAGGAGGGTCTGTTAGAATAAAAATGTTTATTGCTCTGCGTAATTTAGCATTTGCTGCACCATTTTATGTTTGGCCGCCATTTTGAGCCATGATCGAAACAAATCTCTCTCTCTGCGAGAAGCAGCTTTTGTAGTTTTTGTTTTCTCCAAGGTTGGGCTTTGCTGTACTAATGAATACACTGTTCCTATTAGTGCATACCTTTACCACTAGATAGAGGCCTTCTCCCACTAGTCCAGCAGTGGGCACAGGCAGGACGACCTTGGCATAGGGATAGCGGGTGCCCAGTCTCAGGATCAAAACTTATCCTCTGTACCTTCTTTGTGTAGCTGCCTCCATCTGGAAATTTCCCTTCTGGGCATTACTTCTTTGGTTCTGAATTGTACATAATGTATCACCATGTTTGCTGATGTCAGTCCCTCTGCAGCAATCCACAGAGACTGGACAGACTGAGCTCCACTCGACAGAATTTGAATAAATACTTGGTTTGTATTGTCTACTGTCTGACCGACTCTTCATTTATATGGAAGGCTGTGAGGTGGTCGTGAGTGACCCCGGGTGGCCCTAATCAGGTCACTTCCTTCAGAATGGGAGAATTCCAAGCAACCATGAAAATAATTAAATGTTAAATTATTAAAAAATAATGTAAAAGTAATTTAACCAAAGTAATCCCAAGGATATTAGAAATTCCAGACATTTGCATATTAGTTATGATAAAGTCGGAATGGTTACACCCACTTTGAAACACTGTATTAGTAGTTTGATTGTGTCCTGTGCAGCCTCGTGTCATCCAAACATTAAATAAGCCTTTACCTGGCTCACTCCACAAGGAGTAACACAGCCACTGCAGCTTTATTGAGAATTATTCCTATTGCTGATATGGTTAAAGCAGCTAGTTAACCTGCTAGTTATAGATCCATACATTAACCAGACATGTTGGGTATCTGAGTGGATTAACACTCAGATACCCAAATGTGTAAGACTGCCTGAAGCAATTAATTTTGTTAACATATTCATACATTCATTTTTTTACCATCCCGGGGCTACCGCACCATTTTCTAGGATGGACGGGCTTGCTACTTTTTTCAGATTTTTTTGTTTATCAGCGATAATCCCATTATGTTAAAGGCAAAGTTACTTGTAATCATAGTTTGACATCGTATGAATCGTAAGCAACCTACCCTCTTCTCCAGTGCCAGTTTTGGGATGGTAAATGGAACAAAGTAGAGATTATTAGTCCCAGTCAAAAAATGAACTCAGGCAACACCCAATTCAAGTCATGATAAGATTTGAAAGCAGTCGTAGCATTGTCATATTTCAGCTCCTTTAAGCTGGGGTATATCTGGCTGCATTTCCATAATTCTTTAATTTTGTTTCCTTCTCTGAAAGGTAAAGTTATCTTTAAGCTTTTCTTTTTGCTTTAGGGCAACATTTATTTCTGAATTTGCTGTTTAAAAAAAAATAATTCTACACAAATCAGGTTTCAGATAGTCTGCTTCAAAATAATGCTCTTTTAAAATGAATATACAGTACTAAATGTTTTCTTTGAATACTAAAATTAGTAAGTTTAGGATTTTGTCTCAAGTTAGTAGTAGTAAAGTTAGTAGTCCTAACTTTACTACTAATAAATGCCTTCTGTCAATACCAAAAGTAGTACGTTTAGGATTTTGTCTCAGATTAGTTCTGTGAACTGGCCCCATGGAGAGGGAAAATAGCCCTTGAGAGAGAGAGAGAGAGACAGAGACAGACAGAGAGGGAGAGAGAAAGAGAGAGGGAGCGGGGGGAGAGAGAAAGAGAAACTTAAGAAGCCAGCCGTGATAACTGTGCCCTACTGATATGCTGCAATGGAACTGGCATCCTCAGTTAGAGTGAGTCCCTAATTCCCAAGAGGTGCCTTTCCAGGTCTTAAACTGGCTGGCATCAGAGTATACTCCTCTGCAACAGAAGGTGAAAAGCCTGAAGTTTGGGATCTTTGCGATTTCGAACGTGACCTTTCGCTGCAGGACTCTGCCGCCCGGGACGACCACCAATCCGAAGCTCCAGTGAGACTTGCTCTGTGTCCTACAGCGACCGCCGGTGGCAACCAGCAATGCGAGATGGCTACAGCAACGACAGCCCGTGGTGACCGCCAATGTGAAGCTCAGGAACCCTATTTGTTGGAAACCTGGTGTTGAAGAGTATTGTCCAAGGGCATTGGAAGACAAATTGTGCAGGCCATACAAGGTAGCTCAGAAGATCTCTGATGTTACCTATCTGGTGGACACAAGTGCCACAAGGGAACCCGGAGGGTGTTCCATACGGACAGGAAGAAGCCTTACCTCAAGAGTGATTACACAGTGAATATCATGGCTTTGGCAAGGAGGTTGAGGAAGACAGTGAACCTCTTTCTGACCTGCTACATAGAGACATGACATTTAGCACTGTGGAAAGGGTTCAGCTCGCCCCTGAGTTAATGTCTGAGCAGCAGACAGTGTATAGATGTGTTTGGATGGTTTTCCACACTCTTGGCTCTGGCTCCAGTGTTGACACCTGCCCGTGTGCATCAAATGGACATAGGAGACAGTCTACCAGTGAGTGGCATAATGTACAGAATGTCTGACTAGGTTCAGGGACACATTAAGGCAGAATGGGCTCATTGTTAGTCACAAAGATCCCAAAGTTCAGGATATTCACTTTGTATTACAGAGTAATGCACTCTGATGCCAGCCAAGTATCCAAGACCTGGAAAGACAGCTCTTGGGAATTAGGGACTGACTCCAGCATAGGCCAGTAGGTCCAGGCAAGTCCAGTGCAGCACATCAGCTGGGAAGGTGCAGGGAAGTCTCTGTGTCCCTGTAGTTCAGACAGGAGGTCAGCCAACTGACCCTTGGAGTCATTAGGCAGCAAGGCACTCCTTCTTTAATGTCCACAGGTCCAGAAGTGTACTGAAGAGTGGGTCCAGAGGTCCAAACTTTAATCCTCGTGCCAGCCTTTGTGTGTTGGGATACACCCATGCATCTGGTTCTGGACAGTTCTCCCTTTCCCATGTCAAGACTCCAAACTATCTGGGAGGGCAAAAGGATGGAGTCAGGCTCCTTTGTGTGTACTTGAGGCAAACCCTTTGAAGTGTAAGTGGGACAGGGTACAGCTCTGCCCCAAGCCTTCCTGGCAGGATGGCCCATCCCACTCACACTTAGTCCCCTTTGTGTCACTGAGAGGAATACACAAACCCCAACAGTAGAGCCATTCACAATCATGTTAAATATTTATGACAGAAGGCACAAATGTTTATGACAAGAAAAAAATACCAACTTTCTAAAAGTAGCATTTTCGCAATTGTGACTTAAAATCTGACTTTACCATTAAAGATTTTTTGAAATTACAATTCAGTTGAGGGTAAACACCATATCTCCACCTGCTTTCAAGCTAAATGTAATAAGGTAACCCAGTGGGAGAGAGAGGCCTTGCAAGAGTGAAAAACATCTTTAGGAGTTTTTCACTACTAGGATATGTAAAAATTAAACGCACATGTCCTACTTTTACAGTGCACCTTGCCCTATGAGCCGTTAGGACCTACCTTAGGGATGACTTGCATGTATTTAAAAGGCAGGTTTAGGCCTGGCAAAAGGTTTCTTTTTCCAAGTCGAAATGACAGGTAAAAACGGCACTACAGGGTGCAGGCATGGTTTGAAACATGTTTGAAAAGGCTCCTTTAGTGGGTGGCACAATGAGTGCTGCAGGCCCACCAGTAGCATTTATTTTACAGGCTCTAAATACAGGTAGTACTATATACTAGAGCCTTACAATGAAATTAAATGTGCCAATCAAGTGTAGGCCAATTTTACAATGTTTGGGGGAGAGAGCACAAGCACGTTAGCTCTGGTTAGTAGTGGGAAAGTGCACAGAGTCCTAAAACCAACAAAACAAATTCAGAAAACAAGAGGAGTGAAAGCAAAAATTTGGGGAGACCCTGCAGAGAGAGTCAGGGCCAACACCACTCATGTAAAGTTCAGCTGCTGTGTGCTTGACTCACCCTTGGCCTACATGGTATTAGCATGTAGTGCTGTACAACATGTGAGTGTGTGTGTGCTTCTGTGATATATGTGTGCCCATGAGTGGTAAAATACATGGAGACCAGTGGGTTCTATATTGGTGGCCCAAGATCTTGAGGAAGGCATGAGGAGGTTGAGGAGTCCCAGACAGATTTGTGAATTGCTAAATTCCTGAGAGCTGGGTCGGACCTACACCAGAGGAAGGGAGAGCGCCAAGCTCTCATATGGCCTTCAGAAAGGCTCTTTGATTCTGTAAAGGTTACTGGTCATTGGAGCTTGAGCACATTTCAGGAAGGAGATGTGCTGTTAAGGGAATCATAAAGAATAGGGCTGGGGGGGGGCTTTGTAACCAATTAATATGCATTTGTCAGTGATGCAGATGCTATAGTCACTTCCATGGCCTGTGTGCAGGGCCACAAGAGTGGAGTCGCTCCTGCTATGACAGGCTTCTTCCTGGGCAAAAAAGAGGCTAGAGGAGTGGGCTCTTCAAAGTGGTCACCCGCAATTAAACAAATGTCAAATACTAAGACACTGAATCCCATCTGTGTCTTGCAACTGATTATAAAAAAAAGGAGATTAAGCCTCTTAAAATTGTCACACAGGACCTGTACATGAACGTGGAGACGCTCATCGTGACTTCTGCCTGTTGGGAACAGGATTAGGTACTGAGGCCTGCCAGTCTTCCCGCCAGGTGAGAGGGCATCACTCAGGAGAATCAAGACCCTGGAAGCTGGAGCACCAGAATCTGTGTACCTGCTGAGACCAGAGGACCCCGTGAGGAGAAGGAGAGTGTCTGGAGAGAGTGAGCTCCAGAGGGGATCCTGTTCGAGTGGATATCTGAAGCCGGACAGGTTTGAGTCAGCGTTGAAGACTGTTAAACCCATATAGGGCAGTTCGCCCAAATGCAACTGTTTGTGATCCCAGAATACCAGGAGGGGGCCGCAGAGGGATTAAGAACCCTTGCTCCGATGGAGCAGTCTGCCCGAGTGCTGCTGTTTGTGACCCCTTGTTCCAGGTAGGGGCCATAGTGAAGAGGGAGTGCTGTTGCCCTGGAGCAGCATGTGACGGTGAAGAATAGTGGGTTACAACCCATGGAAGCAGAGCATTGATTCAATCAACTGAATTCAACATCACCTGAGACCTGCTGCCGGACTCAGGAAGACTTACAGCACAATTAGAGGAGTGTTGTGGATGTCTGCTGCCTTGCCTGCAGCATCCAGACTTCCGCTTACCACCAAGCTGCTGAGCTGCGACTCCAATGAGAACGGGTGAAACGGATTGCCAGGCCAGCAGACTTCTGGAGGCACTTGCTATGACTAACAGTGTTATGGTGCAGAGACACTGTGACTTTATGGAAGCCATAGTGGAACATCTATGACTTGTACTTGCTAGCGGAGCCTAACCTGAAGGTTGTGTCACAGGAGTGGGGAATAAAAATAGTACTTTGACCGGGAAGTGGGGTTCACGGATTTAACCAAACAACAATAGACTGCCAGCCATAGGAAGACTGTGTATATTATTTCTTTTATGGTGTATTTCACTGTCTGTGTGTGTATAAGTACTACTTTTTCACAAAAGCAAGTATCTGACAGGACATTCATGTATTGGAGTTGGCATGCATGTTTTTGAGTTGTGAGTCTATGTACTCATGGTACTTACCCCCCCTTGAAATGCCCCTGCCTGCGCGGCCCGCACTACCGCTGAAAGCCAAGTCCTGAAGGGCTAGTGCTTGGCCCAGTTGCTCAGGGCTAGGTGCGGCTCTAGGCTCATGGTGGCCCTGTGCAGGGAGCGTAGGTAGGGGGCCCCGGAAGAGGGGGTCCTGCCAGGGGCCGGCACGAATATGTATTGTATCCGATTCCTCGTGGCGGCCCCTGGAGTTTGGCGGCCCTGTGCAGGTGCACAGCTTGCACATGCCTAAGGCCGCCCCTGTCAGGGCTCACAGTAATTCGGGCCCAGGGGCATCAGAGAACGCCAACAACTGCTACAGTTAGTCCCAGTAGCTAGCTCCAACTTGCTCTGTGGCCCTTGGAAAGGTATTCTGACTACAGCGATAAGTGGATTTTTAGTAACTTTTTTTTTGCACCTGACATGGTACTTCTGAGATCTACAGATGAAAGTCTTATCACAGTTGTTGGGAAGGGGGACAGGAAGATACCTTGTATGGGTGGAAAGAAAAAAAACAGGTCACTCATGAAAATTCGCTCAAACAAAATATTGAAGATAAAGTTGTTTCAGGCCAACCATATTATGGGCCACTTGTGGTGACGAGTTGGCAGGCGCGAGGCAGACACATGAAAGAATTTCTCTGAACGTTTCCTGTCAGCACCTCCTTTTACTTGCTGCAAGATTGCTCAGGGGCAGCTGGCCTGGCAGATATCCTGGCCGAGCTGTAAAACAACAGAACAGTGAATTTGAACTTTGCGTTCCCTACTTATTGGGTGGAGTGCTAGGAGAAAGGCCAAATCTGAGAGATGGATGGTCACAGGCCTGCCTAAAAATGTCCTATGGACGTGGCTAACTCCGAGCCAGACCTACTGGCCTGCGCCATACATGTAAATGGATGCTTCCTAGTTATACCAACCTTATCATGTCCCCGACACGTTAACACAATCATGGTGTTCATCCAAACGTTATTGTGGTGCTAAAGGTGTATTAGCTTGATCTCTTCGGTGGTTGTTAACCAAGTCAAATCCACTCTGTAAGGATTTATAATTATGGCGCGGTTTCTCCTTTAACATCCCTGTGTGCTGTAATCTGCCCTCTCCACGCACACCATCACATTTCCTCCTTGCTGCTACACAGTTTGTGGGAAAATAGCATGTGTCTTTTCAACACTCACTTAAGAGAGAAGTCACAAGTGCCACTGACGTAAAACACCCTTCAGTAAACACCTCACTAAACAGCGGAAAGAATGTCGCCTCTTCATTGGGCCTTGCTTTTGGGAGGGCATCTCATGTTCAAGGTCTGAAACAAACAACCCAGCGGTGATATTTTAAGAGCACTGCTGGCTGAATACATTCTGGTTGACTACCAAATTCAGCCTTACAAGAAAGAGGGAGGCCTTTCACTAAACAAGCATTTGTAATGCAAATTGGGCTCGCATTAGTGAGAGACAGGGGCAGTGAAAATGACAATGTCTTTTACCTGCCAAAGGAGTGAAAGAGATAAGAAAATGGAAACAGAAAGGATGCTAGAGAAAGGAAAGGAGGAAATGAAACGGCGGTGGAACGAATCTGAGGAAAGGGGACAACTGGGGTGAAAAGAAAATATAGGGGCAAATGGAAACAGCACAATAAAGATAGAATGATCAAAAAGAGAAGTTAAGAATGCCAAAATGTCCAAAGATTAACAAAATTAACGAATTAAGGAAAGCAGGAAATAGAGACAAACAAATAGAAACAGGAGAAGAAAATAACAAATGAAAGCAGAGCGAAACAGAAAAAAGGTGGATGAAATGGAGCAGAAAGGCATGTATTCCCAATTCATTTTTTCTAATTTCCATGTAATCCCTCATAGATAACGAAACATTTCATTTCTTAAGATTGTGCAAGCTCTAGGGGAAGCAGCCAATTTACAAAATCAACTTTAATAGAAAATCGATTGAAACTTAAAGGCTTAAATTGTATCCAGTTCCCCCTCCCTTTGTTCATTCACTGCAATAACTAAGCCAGGTGTGGAGCTACCAGCTGGTAGCACAAAAAAAAAACCTGCAAAGCGCCTGAGATGCCACCTATTGAGTTCCATTCTGCACATTGAGCCATGCAGGTGGGTGAGTCATGTCTTGGGCGATAGCTTTTCAGAGACATGCACATCGCATTTCAGCTATTCTCACTGAAGAGACAGCAATGAGCCACACACAAGCATACCAGTGAAAGGGCAACGAGGATCTGCTACCAGAGATCTGTCTTTGGAGATACACAAAGGAGATTCCACCGCTGGTCTACATTGTTGGTGAAAGAGCGGTGGAGCGTGGCCTGTGGTTGAAGGCAGCAGCCTGTGTGCAACAATAACGTAGATGTGGGTAAGCAGTGCCAGATCCTGGAAATGAACCGCATTAAGTTCATCTCTTCAGTGTGGTCCATCTGCTAAATAGGACGAGCTTGGTCAGTGTGGCCGTTTATTTCACTGTTAATATAGAGATGCAGTGTTGTGTCTGATACTGCGGGAGAGATTGGAGGTGACAGCATAGTCAAGTTGCTGCTTAGTAAGGCCCCAGATACATAATGCAGTTGACACAGTGCTTTAAATGGGCCGGTACTCACCAGTACTAAGTACCAGCACTCCCAAATTTCCTGCTCTTGAGTACCGGAGCTTCTCTTTGTCTAAAGAGAGTACCGGTACTCAGGGGATAACAAGCCAAGCTCAGGGAAATTGGCATGCACAAAAAGAAGGGCACCGGAGCGGACAATGAGTCGGGCTGCTTTCCTGAAGCACTCTGATCGAGTGCTAATCTACCCCCACAATGTGCTAATTGAGCAGCTGCCCGTAGGCATTCATTCAGAGCTGGCAGGGAGTTTGGGGGAGCCCGACTCACCAGTGGCGTAACGAAACTTGAGGGGGCCCCCCTGCAAAGCACATGGAGGGGGGCCCCCCTCCCCCGGAGGCGCGGCCCCCCCATCTACCACTTTGCCCTACCACCCAGAAATCTAGCATATTTTGATTTGAAACCTCCAACATTTCAATGAAATGCCTCTATATTGTCTTTCTCTAAGTTCTAATGAGAAAGTGGGAAACACTTAACATACAAGCTACGCCATTTGCAACAATACTGTCAAAAGCAGATTATTTAACTGAGACAGCATTCAGAACAATGCCATGGAGTGATCCTATTGTTTCAGGAACTGCCTATGGCTGAAGAACAAAGAACAACTATGAAGGGTCTGAAATAAAATTGCCAATACCTTGAAACTTTGAAAGACCAACCCAAACCTGCAATTCCATAAAAACTCGACTGACAATATACATGAGGAGTACACAAGCTATAACTCACTATCCTGCGAACGTCAAGAGAAATAGACTGGTGAATTATCTGCATGCCACACACTAGCGACTGTCAAGGGTTGTGCATGATAATAACGTGAACTGAGGAAGCAATTTCAATCATAATGTCTTTATTAGTAAGCACTGCAAAACAGGCAGGCAAACAAGGCTGAGGAAGAAAACTGTTTGGATGCTTCAGAACATTGATGCAGATGTTTGTCTGTTTTAATTTATCATTTCTGTAGTGTAAACAATGCTAAATACAAGATTTAAGGTACACGTATTACAGGCAACACCATAAATAACACTGCATGTAGAATAAAAACAAACCATATCAGCAAGTACCTAATGACAATCTATACAAACTGTAGTTGGTAAAGCAAAAGAAAAAGTGCAAATACTTTCAAAGTGCAAAATAAAGCAATCACCAGTCCAGCAACATACAAAAATCAAGCATGTTTTGTAAAACAATCCAACTTTCTTCTTGCATCAAGGTGAAAATACTTTCAAAGTGCATGGTAAAAACAAGTCCAGCAGCTTCCCTCACAAGGACTGACCAGAACCACTAGACTGGGCCTTAGTTCATAACAAACAGAGGCCTTAGACCTCAGTGTGTCAACACTGGCGGTATTTACAATTTACTAAGAGTATAGACACGCCTGCTAAATTACAGATTCACCATTGCCTCTAAATGGCTCTATCGTCACGTGTGACACCGCCAGCCAGGCCTGGATGTTAAGCCAACAGCGCCTTGCATTCTGGGAGATGTGCTGTGACCATCTAAGTAAGGGGTTAAACCTTCCAGCATGCAGAGTGTTGTTGGATAAAAGCTACGAATGGACACGACATGGTGCCAATGCCACTTGGCAGCTATGTTTTATACAAGCACAAGGGGATATTTAATTTCTTCAACACAAGCTGCAGAAGTCTGGCATCAAATAGCAAATACGTTGTGCGGAGAACCCAGAAACGTGCCGTGTTTAGCCCCCGTGTATGGACATGAGGTGTCATTCTCTAAGAGACCCAGTGGTAAAAGCCCACAGTTGTCCCTAATGCATATTAGTGCCAGGCAATGGTCGAAGTGGGGGAAAAAAAGTAGGGGAAAAAAAGTAGGGGAACTGTGGGAGGAGAATCAGAGGGCGGGAATAACCAATGCATTGGGTCAGTGGGCGGAGTGAGAAGTGTGGAAGAAGGAGAAAAATATCCCAATTTTTAGTATTCGTTTCCCATTTCACTAACCGGTTACAGCTTATTACATTATTTAATTTAACCAATAGATACACATGTTTATTTAAGGTTAAACGTGTTATTGACATTAAAATACATTCACAAAGTGGGATACATTTCCAATCACAGAATGTCCCAAATATCCTTAAAAGTGTAATCGCAAGCCATTTGTATCCCAGCCATGGAGTTTCTGTCATCAGCACTTCTCCCTTTTTCCACAAGAGCAGTTGAAATAAATGAAATGAAACAGCATTTATAAAGCGCATGGTTACCCGAAGGCATCCCAGCGCTAGGGCAGAAACCGCACTAAGCTGTGGCAATCAATTAGGGAAAAGCCAGGTTTTGAGCCTCCTGCGGACGACGGTGTGGTCTGGCTCTTTACGTAGCTGAAGCGGCAAGGAGTTCCAAAGTTTAGCGGCGTTGTAAGAGAAGATCCGGCCACCACTTCTGGACCTCCTGAATCTGGGAACAGACGCCAGGTGGAGGTCATTTGAACGGAACCGCCTGTTGGCTTGGTAGGGCTGGACAAAGGAAGAAATGATAGCCGGCCCCACACCCCCTAGCATCTTATGGGTGGTGCAGAGGGCTTTAAAGTGGACTCTTTCCTGAATAGGAAGCCAATGTAAAGACCTAAGTGCAGCTTTGACTGACTGGCAGCTTGGAGTACCCTCAAGAATCCTTGTGGCACACTTTTGCATGATTTGAAGTTTCTTAAAGCCCGCACAGGGTGCACCGAGATAAAGAGCGTTGCCATAGTCCAGGCGGGATAAGACAAGTGCCTGGACCACGAGCTTTCTTGCTTGAGGGGGTAGCAAAGGCAACACTTTACGCAGCAGTCTTAGAATACCGAAGTAGGAGGCAACAACTTTCCTTGCTTGGGTTTAAAAGATAAGCTCAGAATCAAGCCAGAAACCCAAACGCTTTATTTCGGATTTGGGGATAGGCTCAGGGCCCATACATGCTGGCCAGATAGAGGAAACCTCGAAGGGGGAGGGTTTACCGAGCAACATAAGCTCGGTCTTATCACCGTTCAGTTTTAGATGGGAATGGCACATCCACCTCATCACCTCCTTGAGGCATGGGCCAAGACAAGTAGGGGAACTGCTTTTGTAGTTAAATGCAAACCACTAATTGAGTGTCGTCGGCATATGTAATTATATGTACCCCAAAGGGTAAAACAATGTCTGTGAGAGAAGCCATGTAAACCATAAAGAGAGTGGGACTCAGCGACGATCCCTGAGGCACTCCACAATAAAGGGGCCTAGGGCTTGAAATGACCTCGCCCTCGAAGACCTGGAAGGATCTACCCTCGAGGAAAGAGCACAGTCAATTCAGGGTTGTTCCTGTCACACCCAGATCTTTGAGTCGATGCATTAGGATATGGTGATTAACCATATTAAATGCCGCGCTGAGCTTTAACAATATCACGGCTAGAGAACCACCTGCAACAAGAATCCTTCTAGAGTCTTCCGCGACTGCCAGTAAGGCTGTTTCAGTCCCTTGAGAGGGGCAAACCCCAGTTTGGGATGGATGCAGGAGTTTTCCGGTTTCAAGATGCATAGAGAGTTCAAACATGAATGGCAAAATTTCCTAGTTTGCAAATGTTTTCCACATAACTATGGCTTTGCCATATTTGCCACATAATACATCATCTGCTGCATAATCTGACGATTTTAACTAATACATTGTTTATAGGTCAAACACATCAAAAGTTACTAAAAAATGTGACTTGTGCTGCTGTGAAGTAGAGGGCCCTTTGCAAAGGTTGACTGGTCACCTTTCTCATTGCTGCAGTTGTATGTTCCACTAGTACTAATAAGGAAAAATCTTTGCAGAGACTGTTAGCATGTGTAAAACTTTCAAAATAATAAAGTATCAGAAAATGTACAGCACCACTAATACCAGTGTAGGTATCAGAGCGCTTTACATCACACATATTACAGAGACAATCATTCATATGTGTGTAAATCACTATGTAGGAAATGTTACATAAGACAAAGGACTATAAGGTGTAGGAGTCGCATGAGAACCATACTAGTAGGCAGCATAGTTTAATAGTGATTGGTCTGCAGAAACACAAACTCAGAATTAATAACATAATACCATGGTTAGGGGTTCTCTTTAATAATCAGAATTGATTTCTACCCAAATGAACCCTTTTTTGCAACATTAGGATAATCGAAGACTGGGGAAAAAAACATAACGCTCTAATTTATACCTTGTAGTTTGCATGCAGCTCTAACATGACAGTTAATAGCTCACTGTTCTATGTTAGGATATTAACTTATTAACTGCAAGTAACAATAGGGTCTCTCTGACAAAAGCAGTAACCCACTGACCTATTCACATTATGTGCACTTTGTGATATGTATGGCACATGTTCTTAGCAGCATGCACATTACGCCTCTGCCATTCCTTTTCATGAGTCAAACCTTCCACTAGACAAAACACCATCTCTCTCTACTAAGAACATTAATCACTGGAGTTATCAAGACATTTTTATTGTTGCCCAAAAATGTTGGAGGCCAGGAAGGAGGCAGCAAGTGCTTTTAAAACCATAATATACTTACAAACACAACGCCCCCACCTGAAGTTAGCGCCCGGTGCGGTCGTACTGCCCTAGAGCCACCCTGCTCAAGGGTCCTGTGACCTCAGTGACAGAGTCACTGCCACTCTATGGTGAGCTGCTTCATAGGTCTGTCCCCAAGACTGGAGGTGAACTTCACGGATAGTGGTGGACAGGCCTTCAAGGTTAATCCACACTTGCCACCGCTAGGGTCCACCTGCTGGTGCTAAGACACCAGGGCTTTTAAGATCTTGCAGCGCCTTCTAAAGTGTAGCACAGGAATGTGCTCCCTCAGGAGAGTGGTCTGGGAGCCTGGTCATTAAGGCTGAACCTGGTTCACCAGTTCCATTTCAGCAGCTCTGACCATAGCGCCACATCCTCTCCCCCACTGAACACCATACTGCCCCATTGAGAGAAACTTGCACTGCACTGGCCCGCTATAAATACCTGGATGTGACTCAATTCTAATTACGCACTAGACAAGAGCAATATGCTGCCTAAAAAAAAATCATCCTAGAAAAAGCAAAAACTCATAGGGAATGCAAGATTAAGTAAAGCATGTGAAATGTAAGCAGGAACAACATGGTTACCTTTTTCCTTTTACACTCATTATTCTGAAATTAGTGAGTGCTTTTGCATGAAAAGGTAAGGCCATGACGACAGGGCCCAGAAGGGACCCGTTTCAGTGCCCATTGCTTATATCCTTTCAAAACATAGGCAGTATGGTTTTAAAAGACCACATTCGTAAACACACAGTCCCTGTACACATTTTGTTTTCCAATTCACCCATCAAGCAGGTATTTCAGTACCTCCAGGAATGGTGCACTTTCCCACCCCGGGAAAACAATGTTGTTCAAAGAGAGAGGAGAAAACAAAAGTAGCGCTTCACTGGCAAACACTATAAAGTGGAGCTAATGTGTTTAGGTGTAAATAAATCAATCTGGCCACCTTGCAACCACTCTATCTTGCTTTAATTAGTAATTTTTTTTTCACATTTCCACCTGGAGGCTGCACTCGTGTCAGAAAAATACAACGTTTCCAGCAAAAATGTTATTCTTTTTTGGATCCATTTCACAGGGGAGCAAATAAACGAAAGGAGGAAAGAGAGGGTAATATTCGTTTCTTGAAGTCTCGGTTTTCACTAACTGAGGAGTGGGACAGAATGAGAGGGAAGACTCGGAGGCTTAGAGGCCGTCACCGTGGCCTGTGCGCACAGTTTAATTTATGGGGACTTGGGGAGGCTGAAGAGGCTTGCTTTGCAGGTGCAGCCGTCTCCCTCTGCTTCGAGTGAGGGGGCCCCTGGAGCGTGGGGCCCCCCCGCACCGCGGGGGCTGAGGGGACCTGTGTTACGCCCCTGCGACTCACACTGTGAATACGGACGCAGTGAATACGGACGCAGTGTCTACTCAGGCTCTGTGGGGTCAATAGCACTGTAGGTGTGTGGTCAGGGCCTGCTAACGGGCATATCTCCTGACACTAGGCAAATCGGAGAAGGCTTCCTGCTGGGAGAGCAGAGTAGGGCAGCACATGTTTGGATTTGGGAAAAAGGGGGGTGGTGATGGACAGAGTTTCTGAATGATGCAGAATACTCTTACCAAGTCAAGAGATCATGGTTTTAATCCATCACCGTTTTTTAGCTCACTGCACCATCCCAGCTCAGAACCTGGCTACATGCAAATTAGTCTGTACCTGTCCCAGTGCATGATGGGAACAGGGCAAACCAAACTACCAAGCCAATTCTTATACTGGGAAGGAAACAAGCTTCCGGGGACCGGTTTCTGGCATCACAGCCTTCGTCGGCCCGGCTTGCCTAAATCCTGATGGTGCAATGAGCAAGGGACTCACGTCTGAGCATACCCTCCCACACTGAGTGTGGATAAAATCGATTTGGGAAAAAGGGGGTGGTGATGGACAGAGTTTCTGAATGATGCAGAATACTCTTACCAAGTCAAGAGATCATGGTTTTAATCCATCACCGTCCCTTGCTCATTGCACCATCAGGATTCAGGCAAGCCGGGCCGACAAAGGCTGTGATGCCAGAAACCAGTCCCCGGAAGCTTGTTTCCTTCCCAGTATCAGAATTGGCTTGGTAGTTTGGTTTGCCCTGTTCCCATCATGCACTGGGACAGGTACAGACTAATTTGCATGTAGCCTGGTTCTGAGCTGGGATGGTGCAGTGAGCTAAAAAACGGTGATGGATCAAAACCATGATCTCTTGACTTGGTAAGAGTATTCTGCATTATTCAGAAACTCTGTCCATCACCACCCCCTTTTTCCCAAATCAGCACATGTTTGGAGCCAGAGTGAGGAGGAAGGTAGTGATAGTGACGCAGCTTCTATCCTTGCACACACTATAGTAACTTTCTGTACCTGCAGTCTGCACCTCTTGTGCTGTTGTGTGTTATTTTATGTTATATGTATTTTATATGACACGCTCTTCCATTGGTATGTAGGCCTGCTGTGACTTTCCGACCTGTTCTTAGCTTCTTGTCACAGACTGGTGTCTGGTTCGGCTTGTGAAGGCTTGCTATCAGTAGGGTGAATAATTCTGTGCCACTTTCTGTTTTAGGTGAATGTGTCGGCTTCAGTGAGCTTTGAGGGAATTTTCTTGGTGTTTGTGGGTGAGGCCAGACTGGACTGCTGTAGACGTTCATGCAGATTATGTGCTCACACTGTCTTTCTGCGCCTAGTGTGTGCACTGCTATCTTCTTTACGTGTTTGCCTGTTTCTGTGGCCACTGCTTCCACCAAGCTTCTTGTGTGAATACTCACTATATGTCCTGCCTGCTCTTGTGCACACAGTCATTCTGCGCCTACTTTTTTACTCCTGGCTTGCTGGAGTATCTGCCGTTTTTTGTACACACAGCTTGCATGCCGGACCTCTTGTGTAGATACACTTTGCTCTGTCTGGTCATGTGCACACAGCTTGCATGCCGGACCTCTTGTGTAGATACACTTTGCTCTGCCTGCTCTTGTGCACACAACTTGCATGCCGGACCTCTTGTGTAGATACACTTTGCTCTGCCTGTCTGCTCTTGTGCACACAGCTTGCAGCACGGGCGCCTCTTGTGTAGATACACTTTGCTCTGTCTGATCATGTGCACACAGCTTGCATGCCAGACCTCTTGTGTAGATACACTTTGCTCTGCCTGCCTGCTCTTGTGCACACAACTTGCATGCCGGACCTCTTGTGTAGATACACTTTGCTCTGCCTGCTCTTGTGCACACAACTTGCATGCTGGACCTCTTGTGTAGATACACTTTGCTCTGCCTGCTCTTGTGCACACAACTTGCATGCCGGACCTCTTGTGTAGATACACTTTGCTCTGCCTGCCTGCTCTTGTTCACACAGCTTGCAGCACGGGCGCCTCTTGTGTAGATACACTTTGCTCTGTCTGCTCTTGTGCACACAGCTTGCATGTTGGGATCGCAAAATAATGATGTAATAGTAATCAAAGCCTACATGTAAAAAGTTTGTAAACGCAAAGTAAAATCTTTTGTTTGTCATATTCCCAAGGCTTGTAACATGTTTAAAGCATTTTTCTTTTTATTAAAAGAACATAGTCGTCTACAGTAGATGATGACTGAATATGTATTCCACGTAAAATATAACAAAGTAATATTCAAGATTTAAAGTTAAAAAATAATACAAAAGTATTGTTTTTTTTCCAAAGTGTTATTAAATCTCCTTATAAAATAGCTTTCTCAATGGTACTTCAGTGACCTGCAGTTCATAAGCCTGAATACTTGTAAGGCCCACTTGTCCTTACATCTTTCCGAGGCTGGTAAACTGAGAATCATGAAACTGCATAATGCTATCATCCTAAATTTACAGCACGTAGAAACACCCAAAGTGAGGCATGGAGAGCTGTATTGTCATGCGGTTTGATAATGTAACTCTGGTCAAATTGGAACTTTAAATTAAGATGCTTTTGTCAGGCTGGATGAAAATACAGGAATATAGCTACCATAAATTGAGGGTCACTAGAAAGTGGTGAGTGAAGAGTGTTTCAGTAAGGCCTCTCCCGCATGGTACATGAACCAGAGTTCACAGGTCACTAAGTCTGCAGAGTGTAGTGTAGCTCTGTGACAGGCTGCCACTGGTGTGATCTGGTGTCACCAGCGGGGCTGGGCAGGTAGCGGGCGGTGACCCGGACTGGGGTGGACCGCTCAGCTGATGATTTATATAGGGATAAGCAAGCTGAAGTCTTTTTGAAATAATATAGCCTAGCTGTGACCTACGTGTGCCTCATTGTCACTCTCCTGAGGGCTTATGTTTCCTTCATCTTCATTGCTTGATTTTGCTCGTGAGAAAGTGTCTCTCATAGTCGTTGAATGGCACTCATAATTACACTGTAAATATGAACATGTCACACATAAGTAATCTGAAACCTTGGCAGCTATGAATTCTAGGACTTGCAGCCCTGTTGTGCTGCTCCAGTCTAGTCCAATAGAGTTTACTATTTCACTGAACTAGAGCGCACAGATATTTTATATTATATCATTATAATTTTAATATGATTTATAACTCCTGTATTGACTTATTTATTAACTGCTTGAGGAGGAATCGGCGCAAAAAAGACTTAGAAGATTGCTTTTTATCCTTTAAGCAATGGTTACTTTATTTGTCTTCCACTTCATTCAAAGCAACAGTGATTATAGCGAGGTTGGTCAAATGTCTGTAAGACATATAGGTTTACTCAGAGTTCTTCTCCATGTTTTAGGTCTCCAAGTGACTCTTAGTTACTCTTCCTAGTAGGACTATGGAAAGGCCGGCCGACGGTTCTCTCAAAAAGAAAAACACGTAACCCAAGTAAGTAAATAGAAAAATGAGAATTTACAAACTTAAACTACTAATCAAAATGTTAAATTCTTTTTATTTCAAACTGCTTGTCACTTTAGGGCCATTCTCCTCTCTAGTGTGAGTCTAGTGGAGACATGTACTAAATGCTCTGTCTGCGTGCATGAATGCTTCTGTGACCCTGTGCATGTTCTTGAGTGAGTGAGTGTTGTCTGCAGTGTCCAGCATAGCAGATATATAGTTGCAAGCCCAACAAGCCCTGCATTACCGCACTCTGCTCATGAAGCACACGTGAAAGGGTTTGCTTGTAGTACGTGCTAGGCCACACTCCCTCCAGCGTGGATCTGTTTTCTCCGCAGTGTTTCAACACCATTGTATTTTGTTTTTTAGACGCCGTTATTTCTTGGGTTAATGGACGGGCTCTGGGAAGGGTAAGGTGGGTGAACCAATAAATTAACGAGGAGAGCCCAGTCAGAGTCGAACAACTACGTCTAGCTTGGGCTTAAAAGCTCGTACATTAGTCGAGCCCTGAAAACATTACCATTGAAATAGGTGTCTTTTTTTTTCATTTGTATGCATTTCACCTTGGTGCACAAGCTTATATCACAGCATTGAGAGGAGTTTGTGCTTCCACCATGAGGCCAATACCATTATTGATCTAGGAAGCAAGTCACTTTTCAGGTATTCATTATATTTGGCTTATTTTATTTTCACGAATGAAGCAACGTCATAGTGTATTAAATCTAACACAAGATGTGATTGTACAGCACACATCCTGAACTCGTGCATTTGAATATACTTTAATATGTGCTAATGGAGAAAAAGGAGGTTGGTAAGATAAAATATTTGTCAACGATCACACAATTTGGTCATGTGGGGAAGCTGGGATTGATTCAAGAATTTCTTCTTTCACATTGTGCAATAGATGGCTGTAGCTTTCTTTCTCTCCTGTATTGCAATAAAGGTCACTATTTTGTCTTTATTCTTCGCACATGAGATAAGAGTTTGGTTGGCAGTCAGACGCACCATCAAAGTTCAGTTCATTTTGGGCTTGAGGGTGCAAGAGGACCTAGAACAGAGCCAGGCATACTGGCTCAAGCTTTCAGCGGCTTGCCCACCTCCAGAAAGAGGCAATCGGAGGTAAGGAGCTTTGAGGAAAAGTTGTGCCACCTAGGAGGGGCTGGGTGATGTCTGCTAAGTGGCAAAGAGACAAGAGGGTTAACCATAGTTAAACCTTTCCAAAAAACTGTTAAGGTAAATATATTGTGCTAGTCATATGTGATCTAGGTGTTGAACCATCGGAAGACCACTTTAATAATATATGTACTCTTTTGCACGTATAAGGGAAATGGAATCCTCAAAGTATACCAGAAATGCTTTAGTATCATTATGCACATCTGCACACAAATTCAATCTCAATCACATTAAATGTGTGCCCTTGCTGGGTCCCTAGCAATGCAAATAGCTCCTCCCCCATAGCTCTGCCCAAGCCCCGCCCCCTAGTCCACATCTCAATTGGTTGAGTACCTGCACTTATTTTATTCTATTTAAAGCACTGAGTTGACCACCTTTTGGCGTAACAATGTACAACGCCGGTGCACATGGAGCAGTCCACAACTACTGTGGAAATATGGATTTTTATGATCAGTTATGTCCCCTATCTTGGACCCCAACGGTTTCATGTATAAATCATAAGTACATGTATGTTCCCTCCAGTTCCAGTTATGAAGACGCAAACACATGTGCGTCCACCGCCAACATGTCCTCTTTCAGATCCGCCATGAATGGGCCGGATATTCCATTCCTAAGTACGAAAGGCCACCGGCTTTATATGGTTCACTTATGCTATTTTGCAGTCCAGGCAAGTAGGCCCTGATTCTGCCATCAAGCTTTTCTTGCCTTCTGCCTCTGAAAGCTTCAGTCTGAGCTCGCATCTGTATCCATGAACTTTGTCCTCATTCTCTGCGCAGCTAACGGTGCCTGACATCAGCCTGTTGCCTGCCAAAAACTGTATTTCACCTTCGAAATTATCTGCTCCGCTCCCTACCCAATGCATTCCTGTCTAGTAATTTAAGTAAACATTCTTCCAGCTACCGAGAAAAAGGCCCGGCTTCTCTGTCTTTATGCAAGTAATTCATAGCCCTGTTACTATGGAAGATTTTCTGCCCCCGCATATTGTGTAGACACTTAGACGCTTGTACACACACTCACAGTCAGTATAGTCAGTATAGAATAAGATTCTACTCTAAGAGACTTCTCTTTTGGATAACACAGTTCTTTAAACATAGGATGTTAGATATGATTTGGGATTAGGTTGACTTGACCCTCCAGACTTCTGTCGCCACATGTAGAGCTAAATGTCAAGTCCCCTTTACCCCCTAGTTGCACGTCAATCACACGTCATGCTGCTGCGTGCGCATTTCTGCCAAGTATTTCTGCTGACATTGCGAAATTCTTTCATGGTACCACCTTATTATGACATCATACTTGATGACGTTCCCTAGTTACACCCAGTTACACCCACTCTAGCTACGCATGTATGTTTTATCTTTGCTATCAATTGTTACGCCCTCTGCATTTGCTTCACTGTAATGCCTATTGTATAAAAATGATTACCTGTCAATAAAGTAACGTCTTCACTTCCTGAACCTTCGTGGTGATGGAATATGGAGCGCATCAATTTAAATTGATTCTGGAATAAAGCCCGTTCCGAACCTCTAATACCACGGATTCTGCCTCTTATTTTACTGAGCTATTGTTATAGATTTTTCCGCATCAAATTAAGTCCCGGTAATTAAATTATTTACCACATAAATGGCACCCGAACAGGGACACTTTCTCATCTCACGCGCCGGTGGTGCGTTGCAGGCCCGGTCTCCTGTCACAGCTGGACGGACAACAACGCGTACCCACAGGATTTCCTGTATCTCCCTCCTGCCGAGCGGGGGTAACTGAGGCTGCGATCAACACCCAGACGAGGCGGTGAGAAGTGCGAAGTATCCCGACCAGAGCCTAGCTGAGAGAGCAAGATCCGAGGTATACAGAGGCCCACCAGTTTCCGAAGTTTCCGAAGTTCCGAGTCGAGTCCAGTCCGGTTCAAGTTCAGTTCAGTTCCGAGGCCTTCCGTTCCGAGCTACCCGGTGAGTACCATTATCGGGGAGGCGTTCTGACGTGCACATAGGTTGTGCCGGTCAAGACGGGTTTGGGTACACAAATCCGGTCTGCACTGTTTCAGCAGTGTATCTGTACTGTTTAGCAGTATATCAAGTATGTCTAGTATATAATTCAGAATTACCTAGTTAGTATCGAGTATTATGCTTAGTGACTAGTTTCCCTAAATGACCATCATTGTTTATTCATTAAATATTAAATGTTAATATGTTTTAAATATGTTCTGTATATTGTGGTGTGAATGACTGTTCATTATTGTGTTTTATGGTATTAAACGTGTTCAAAATTAGGTATCAGATCAGTTCTCAATATGCCGCTCTTTTCGAAATTAAGACAGATCAAAACTAGAAAAGGGGTACTCGAAGAAGCTGTTCCCATTCCTCCTAGGGACACTCCAGGGTACTTCATGTATCATAAACATGGCCTAGACGCCATATTATTTCTTGATCTTTGGGTAGACTACACCAAGGAATTACCAGAAAGTCAGAGGTGGCCCGCAGCTGGGACCTGGGATGCAGATTGCATCGTGAAAGTAGAGGAAGAATTATGGAAAAAGAAAGCTAGACAATCACAGAAAGACGCCATTGAATTATGGCGTAAAGAATCGTATAGACGTACAGAAAAAGCACGTAGACAGGAAGAGAAAAGTAAGGAGAATTCAAATAAAGTTCGAGAAAGTGTGTTAATTGAAGAAGGTACTCGAGTAAAGTCAGAACAAACAGACAGACAAAGAAATGCCCTTGTGAATGGTATGTATCCTCTTCTGGCCGAAGGATTACCTAAGGCTACTCCGGAAATACCAAAAGACTTGCCACCCCCATTGTTTCCGATAAAAGTACATCCCAAAGGGCATCCCAGATCCGCAGAAGATGTTTTTCTTTCCTCTTATTTAGACGACGCAGCTCCCGAGTATGCTAATGCTGCGCCACATAGACCGTCTGCCGAGGGGGTTCAACGCCAAGACCCTCCTCCGTCTGTACCTCTGCAACAGCAAACTCCGACACAAGTTCCGGCAAGCACATCTGTTTCTACATCTGCATCCACACCTATGGTTGCTATATCCCGTTCAACGAATCCTTTCACATCCAGCACCCCAGGTGGTGCTACCGGAGGTGCATCAAGCATTTTTTCTACGCCACCCAGAACAAATAAACTTTCCTTTCAAGAATTAGCCCACCAACGTACACCCAAACTAGTAACTCCGAACACGCTCAAGGAACTTCTAATAGATTGTAGATATGACCCTGTGCCCGGAAAAGGGGACGAAATGATGCTGGCATCATTACGTATCCGACGAGCTGCAATATACTTAGGGAAGCTACCAGGAAGGACTGCACATTTAGAAAATATATATCATTTTGTTCAGTCAGGGCGAGACCCTGAGAGTATTAATAGAGCCATGGAGTACCAAAAAGTGGAAATCCAGGGGGAACTGTTACGTTTCCTCATAAACTGTGTGATCAGAAATCAAGATCAACCAGGGGTAAGTCCGACAGAAATGCAAATTCTTACCACTTGGGGTAAGAATATTTCAGAGGGGAGACACGATAAACGATCATGTATAGTAGCTATGAGCCGAAAGATCCGCAAAGAAATAGAACGAATACACGAAGAAAGATTAGCGGTAGACGAACCTGAACAAATCGAGGACGAGGAAGAATTAGAACTGCCCACAGGACAGTTAGAAACAATGGCCTATGTAGGTAGAGGAAGATCTTGCAATAATACTAGATGCTTTACTGATCCGATATGTCCGATACGTCCAGATAATAACAGAAAATTCCAAACTCCTATAATAAATATAAGGTCCCCCGAACATTCATTCCAAGCCGCTGACAAATTACTCCGAGAACGAAGGGGTTATCATATACTCGATTCTATGGACGAACAAGAATTAGCCAGGTCAGCCGTTCACTGGGTTGATAGTCCTGGAAAATATGGTGATGATACACTAGCGCATACGTTTTCGAACCTCGCCCCAGATGAACAGCGTTTAGCTGGTATCTATATGATCCAACAACTCCTTATATTATATAAAAGCCAACACTCCGATCCTGGCCCCTTACCTGATATATTGACTGAATTACTCACGAATAAATGGAGAGGTTCCGGTACTAAGTTAATTAGAGAAATACTAGAATATAGAAGGCAGTACATTCTTTTTGTATGTCCTGAACATGTCTCACTGCCTATCAAGGAAAGAACGACGTATTACATGGATAGACAAAATCCCTTACGAGAAGTGCACCCGATAAAGGGTGATGACAATGAGTTTAAACGTGTGTTTGTATACATACCCATATCCAAAATAGAACTATTAGAAATGAAGAAAGTGGTACCCAGTCATGACAAAGACCCAGCGGGTTTCCACCGTGAAATTAAAGATATGTTACTCATGGGAGAATATACCTATCCTGACATTATGACAATATTGAAGGTATTAATGCCTGCGGGCATTTACGAAAAACTCAAGGAAAAGGATTGGGAGGTGGGAGACCAGAAGATAGATTGGACAGCATTAGAAAACGAAGAAAAAGCTCGAGGTCCAGGTTCAGGGCTCGGGGACAAGACCAAAGCACTACCAGGTTTACTAGTACAGGTATTGCCACGATTATTAACTACGAAAAAGGAAGACTGGGGTGCAATCTCAGCCTGTAAACAGAAATCAGATGAAGACACTAGTGATTTCTATTCCCGATTTGAGAAATGTTTTGGTATAAATAGTGGAATAAAAGCAAGTAGCGAGTCGTATCCACATCTGTTTGTGACAAAGTTAGTTGAAAATGCCTTGCCCCAAGTTAAGAATAGAATATTGAAGTTCGAGAGTACCTGGCAAGGTAACACTCCATCACAAATGTTACAAATGCTACAGTACCATCACAATAGAATTAGAGAAGAACAAGAACATGAACATAGACGCATGAAAGACACGAAAATGAAAATGCTAGTTTCCCAGACAGTTCCAGCTGACGGTCATAAGAAGGGTATAACACAGTCCAGTGTTTCAGCAGGTCCTGTTAAAGGGACGTGCAACTATTGTAAACAGCCAGGTCATTATGTACACGATTGTCCCGTTTTAAAACATAATATCGCCATAGGTAACACAAAAGAAAGACCAAGACCACTTAGACAGGATCAGAATCAACAAGGAACACCGCAGCATGCACAGTCCATGCCAGCTCCGCAACAGTCCATGCCAGCTCCGCAACAGTCTATGCCAGCTCCGCCATCGCAGCCTATTGCTGCCACACAAACAACGACCCGACAGATGTATCAGACCGCACAGTATGACTATCCTGATTATCAACGATACTCATGAAACAGCCTAGAGAGGGAAGTTGGCTTACCCCTTATTGAGGTCCCTGTAGATCAAGAAGGACCTTATGTACACAGTGAACTGTTAGGTCAAGATAGAAAATTCTTACTTGATACAGGGGCAAGCCGAACAACAATAAAACGTAGTGAAGTTCCAGGGGCACCCCTCTCAGGCTCACAGAATATTTCCCTTGGCTTTTCAGGAAAACCCATCATTAACGAAGTAACACAGCCTCTTCCACTTACGATCGGTCCCTTGACACGAACTACAGATTTATTGCTTACTAAATCATGTCCAGAAAACTTGTTAGGTATAAAAACTTTGAAAGCTCTAGGAGCTATAATATGTTGTTCTCCGGAAGGAGTAAGATTGTTTTTACGTGATTTCAAAGGGCACTACGTGTCCCGAGACATGGATCACCGACTACAGACTTTACCGACACATTTATGGGCACAAGGCCCTACAGATGTTGGTTGCATGAACATTACACCATATCGAGTCACATTAAAAGCAGGAGTGGTACTTCCACGAATGCGACAATACAAGTTACCCCCAGATGCTGTAGTGGCTTTACTACAAATCATTGACGAGCTTATTACCCAAGGAGTGGTTGTGGAAACTGACTCCAATGTATGTAATTCACCGATAATTCCGATTCTTAAACGAACCGATCCAACAGCCCCGCCAGTATATCGATTGGTTATTGATCTGCGCGAATTAAATAAATGCATAGTACCACAATACCCCGTAGTCCCAGACATTTCTTCATTACTGACAGCCATTGATCCCGAAGCAACATTCTTTACTGTAATTGATCTCAAGAATGCCTTTTTCAGCGTCCCAATAGATCCGGAAAGCCAATACTTGTTCGGATTTAGTTTAAATGGACGAAGCTTTAAATTCACACGCGCACCTCAAGGATTTACAGAAAGCCCCAGCATTTATAGCCAAGCACTGAAACGAGAACTCGACAGTATCCACATGCCAGTCAACACTGCCCTGCTCCAATATGTCGATGATCTGCTGATCTCCGCTAGAAGCGAACCTGAATGTGAAAAAGCCTCACTGACGGTTTTATAATTTTTGGCCGAAAAGGGGCATAAGGTGTCCCCTTCTAAGCTGCAATTCTGTGTCCAGCGAGTTGTTTACCTTGGTCACTCGCTGTCCAAGGAGGGAAGGCAGCTTACACCAGATCGCATCCAGTTAATTGCAAATATGCCGATACCCAAGACACAAAAGGAGGTGCGGGCTTTCATAGGCCTCACTTCATATTGTAGGCAGTGGATCCCTCAGTATGCATTTCTAGCAAAACCACTCATTCAATTGACAACACAGGAGGCAGCCACATCGACTGTTCTCCCTTGGACTCAGGAACATACACAAGCTTTTGAAAGCCTAAAGAAAGCCTTATGCCAAGCACCTGTTTTAGCAACACCATGTTACAATAAACAGTTTACACTCTTCGTTACAGAACGCGAAGGTACTGCCTTGTCAGTACTCACACAGGAACAAGCAGGATCACACAAACCATGTGCTTATTTTTCTAGTACATTAGATCCCGTAGCTCAGGCTTTGCCTGCGTGCCTGAAATCAGTGGCAGCAACAGCTTTAGCAATCAGACAAAGCGATGCCATAGTATTAGGACATCCATTGACAGTACAAGTACCACATGCAGTAGAGGTTCTCTTGAACCGCACACAAACACAACACTTGACTATAGCACGACTTACTGGTTACGAATTAACATTGTTTCAGCCACATATAGAAATCAGACGTTGTAGTACATTGAATCCTGCCACACTGTTACCAATAAACGGAACAGACCCACTCGCACATGATTGTATTGAAGTTATCACTATCACGACGAAACCCAGACAAGATTTGACAGACGTCCCATTGTTAGACCCAGACCTGACATTGTATGTAGATGGTTCATGTATGAGAACAGGTACAGGAGAGCTAGTGGCCGCTTACGCAGTCACAACAGACACTGAAATCATTGAAACAAATTGCATAAATACCTTGTCCGCTCAAGCCACAGAGCTCATCGCTCTGACACAAGCCTGTATTCAAGCCGCAAATAAAAAAGTCAACATATACACTGATTCACGTTATGCATTCGGAGTTGTACATGACTTCGGCGTGCTGTGGCGAGAGAGAGGTTATTTAACTTCTCACGGGGCCCACATTCAGCACGGACCCCTCATTCATGCCTTATTAGATGCAATACATCTACCCACTGCAATATCAATTATGAAATGTAAAGCTCATACGAAAATTACTGATATCATTTCTCAAGGCAATGATCTAGCTGACAGAACAGCTAAACAGACTGCTCAAACTCGAACATCCGACATGACAAAGACAATAGTCCCGACACCAACATATTGCATGATGATTAAGGATCCCGCTCTTGACGTAATCGACATACAGACACATGCTACACCAGACGAAATAAAGAAATGGACTGAATTAGGAGGGATCCAAACGGATCAAGGATGGATGACGAAGGAAAAATCTGTATGGTTCCTTCCTGATTCAATGGTCCAAGTCATCATTAACACTATACATAGTCCAGCGCACCTAGGAGAAAAAGCTATGCTAGACAGCATTCAACACATATGGTTCAACAAACATTTACGAGCAGCAGCTAAACAAAAAGTTCGTACCTGTATGATCTGTTGTCAGTTTAACCCAGGAAAAAGCATTCCCGTAGAACAGGGTGGATTTCAGCCCCCTGATCACCCTTTTGAAGTCCTCCAGATGGATTATATCCAGATGGAACGATGTTGAGGATTCAAATACGTTCTCGTAGTTGTCTGTGCTCTTTCCCGTTGGACAGAGGCATACCCGGTTTCAGATTACACTACCCCGACTACAGCCAAACAGTTAGTTCGAGAATTCTTCCCACGGTACGGTTTACCACGTGCTGTCTACTCAGATAACGGCCAGCCGTTCTCATCCGAACTAATGAAACACGTTTCACTTTTGTTAGGCTATCAGTGGAAATTTCACTGTGTCCGACACCCCAAGGCAGCAGGTCTCGTGGAAAGACATAACCAGACTCTGAAAATTAGATTGTCCAAAATATGCAGAGAGAAAGGTGTCGACTGGGTAGTAGCCTTACCCGTTGCACTCTTTTACATGAGAATGGTAGCACACTCTCGAACAGGGCTATCCCCTTATGAGGTGATCTTCGGTAGACCACCAAATATGTGGGGGACGCCTATACCACGCAAAATAACTGATATTGACTGTAATATGCTGACAGATTACTTGGCTTCCTTGATGTCTGCACTACAATCTTGTCGTTCACAGGTAGCTGCAGCCTTTCCCGACAACACCGAGGTGAAACCCCATGACGTAATTCCAGGAGATTTAGTTCTAGTGAGGAACTTTGATCGGAAGTCTCAACTGGATCCTAGGTGGAAGTCGCCTCAGCTCGTACTGCTAACGACGAGGACAGCCGTGAAGATTGAAGGTCGCAAAGGCTGGATACATTCAAGTCATATCAAGAAATTTCATGGACTACCGTCAGACGTAAACGACACACCTTGCGTGTCTTCACCGATTGACTCAAAACTTCCTTTGGTTGAACTGAATAGCCATGAACTATACAAACTAAAACTCAGGTCTAACCAGTCAGGCAATTTGATTGTTTAAGTCCTCTCCAAGGTGAAGCGGTCGAATTTGTCTCTGACATGTACCCCTTAGACCTGTGTAGAGAAAGAGACAGAAGGATAAAGCTGAAACGACATGCGTACTGTAAATCACTGCGTAGTCATTGCACAGTGACGTTATTAATTTTGTTTTTCTTAAGTCTTTTAATAATTACTGCAAGTATATTGTTGCACACATATTATCCTATTTCTAGACATGTTTATAATGTTACTGCTGAACATTCTTTTAGTGAATTACCTCCGCATGAGTTGTCTTATAGATTTGCGCTGCGCAATAACACGTTTATTAGTATGTTACATCATTCCCATCAGGTTAGCAATGCTACAAATTGTTGGATATGTGGCCGACTCCCTCCCTATCAGAATTATAAAGGAATTCTACCTCTTTTTCCATACCCATTCACACACAATGGATCCTGTGGAGCATGGTTTAGTTTAATTAATTCCCTAGATTCGAATTCTGCAGTTTACCAGAATAACTGGGTATGGGGAAATTTGAACTTAGTTTTACTCAAAGTCTGTCACCCTAACAAGGAGGGACTTCCCAAAAGAACAGGAACTGATCTAGAAAATGAAGTGTATGGATTAGGTAATTTTACGCTTAATCTCATGATCCTGAATGTCGAATCCGAAGCTACTCCAATTCTGCCCGCCATGTCAGTATTTCCAGTTAAAGGTGAATTATGTGTAAGAAAGAATGGTTCCAGACATATGGGTCATAGTAGATGCACCACTGTAATAGAATTTAGTGATCAAAGCAAGTCTACATTTAGAGCTTCCCGCCATTCCTACTTCATATGTGGTCAGACGGCATATATAGGTTTGCCACTAGATTGGGATGGTACCTGCTATATCGGATTCCTTTTGCCACCTGTTTTCCTAGCTCCTCCTGATTATCATAGAAATACTCATTTAGTACACAATAGAGAAAGGAGAGATCTCCCAATAGTCGATTACACTGAGACCGCATGGGAAAAATACACAGATTTCAATAAAGGTCTCTTTCCCTATATAGGTACAGTTACCAATAGTAAGCTGATACGTAGATTAACCAGAACCCTTGAAGCAGTAGTGAACGAAACTATTTCCGCCTTAGGCAATTTAACAGAAGAGCAGTCTGCTATGCGGATTGTTGTGCTTCAAAATCGTCTTGTCCTTGACGTCATCCTGGCCGATAGGGGCGGAGCTTGTAGGGTCATCGGATCAAGTTGTTGCATTTTCATACCAGAAAATTCGCCATCTGTATATAAAGCCATAACTCGACTTCATAAGATTGTAAGCCAGATACACCAGAATCCAGGCACCTGGACTTGGTCCGGTTGGTTTTGGAGTGTATTATCTACCTTTGGATGGAAGGTCCTATCCTTCCTAGGTATTGGCTTTCTCATACTATTCAGTTGCTGTCTATGTCTACAATGTGGACCAGCGATCTGTGGTCTGTGTGCCACATCGTGTATTCCACCACCAAGATTTCATTCATCACGGAAGAAAAAAGAAGAACAAATGATGCTATATGAACAGATCGATGGATTGATGAAGATTGATATCTCTTGACGGGCAAGTAGGGGACAAGGAGGGAATGTGGAAATATGGATTTTTATGATCAGTTATGTCCCCTATCTTGGACCCCAACGGTTTCATGTATAAATCATAAGTACATGTATGTTCCCTCCAGTTCCAGTTATGAAGACGCAAACACATGTGCGTCCACCGCCAACATGTCCTCTTTCAGATCCGCCATGAATGGGCCGGATATTCCATTCCTAAGTACGAAAGGCCACCGGCTTTATATGGTTCACTTATGCTATTTTGCAGTCCAGGCAAGTAGGCCCTGATTCTGCCATCAAGCTTTTCTTGCCTTCTGCCTCTGAAAGCTTCAGTCTGAGCTCGCATCTGTATCCATGAACTTTGTCCTCATTCTCTGCGCAGCTAACGGTGCCTGACATCAGCCTGTTGCCTGCCAAAAACTGTATTTCACCTTCGAAATTATCTGCTCCGCTCCCTACCCAATGCATTCCTGTCTAGTAATTTAAGTAAACATTCTTCCAGCTACCGAGAAAAAGGCCCGGCTTCTCTGTCTTTATGCAAGTAATTCATAGCCCTGTTACTATGGAAGATTTTCTGCCCCCGCATATTGTGTAGACACTTAGACGCTTGTACACACACTCACAGTCAGTATAGTCAGTATAGAATAAGATTCTACTCTAAGAGACTTCTCTTTTGGATAACACAGTTCTTTAAACATAGGATGTTAGATATGATTTGGGATTAGGTTGACTTGACCCTCCAGACTTCTGTCGCCACATGTAGAGCTAAATGTCAAGTCCCCTTTACCCCCTAGTTGCACGTCAATCACACGTCATGCTGCTGCGCGCGCATTTCTGCCAAGTATTTCTGCTGACATTGCGAAATTCTTTCATGGTACCACCTTATTATGACATCATACTTGATGACGTTCCCTAGTTACACCCAGTTACACCCACTCTAGCTACGCATGTATGTTTTATCTTTGCTATCAATTGATACGCCCTCTGCATTTGCTTCACTGTAATGCCTATTGTATAAAAATGATTACCTGTCAATAAAGTAACGTCTTCACTTCCTGAACCTTCGTGGTGATGGAATATGGAGCGCATCAATTTAAATTGATTCTGGAATAAAGCCCGTTCCGAACCTCTAATACCACGGATTCTGCCTCTTATTTTACTGAGCTATTGTTATAGATTTTTCCGCATCAAATTAAGTCCCGGTAATTAAATTATTTACCACACTACTGTATGTCTAGTGTACAGTGCCAAAGACAAAACAATAGGCAGCAGTGCACGCCGTTGTGTACAGGGAGTGGCAAAGGTAGATCCCACGTTGCAGTGCACAGCAATGTATGCGGCGAGGTGCTGGCCAGTGTCAGAAATAGAAGAGATACCTGCAGCGCACATCATTGTGTCTAAAGTCACTGCGCTATGCCGAAGATTGGCATATAGCTGGACACAGCATTGTGTGCAACGAGTCAGTGTACACTGAAAGAGATGGAAGACATACAGCAGAAGAGAGCACTGTGTCTGGTAGGTCACTGCACTGTGCAAGAGAAAAATCCCATACTTCAGAACACAGCACTTCCAGTGGTGAGCCATGACATAGATCGAAAGACGGACTATATGATGGGATGAAAGGCAGTGTGTGTATGTCTAATAACTGTATGCTGCAAGCGACCGCCTACATGTGGCAGTGCACAGCTTGGTGTAGAGAGTTAGTGTAGAGTGCTGGAGACAGCAGTGCACCAGTGTACAGTGGAAGAGGTAGACCACGTGCTTCAGTACATAGCACTGTGTGAGTCGATTCTATGTTAGGACTGGAGGCGAGGATTATGCCTTCTTTCTTCACTTTTTTAACATTGCAGCGTTGAAAGAAACTAACAAAGACTACGTTTCCCATGAACCATAGGGAAAAAAGTAGTCTATCACAATATGTTAACATCCAATCAAAAGAGGGTCAACGTCCAATCAGGGCATCCCAGGATCCATATAGTCCTTTGTTAGTGTCCTGTCCTCCTCTTTCTTCGCTGCTGCGCAGCCAGATAAGTTCTCCTCAGTTTCCTTACTGTTTTGGGGGGCTTTTATTCTGGTTGTATAACATGTTTATGAGCGCGTTTGTTTTCTTTTGTGCGCAGCGCCGCCACCTGACGCGAGCGCCGTGAATTCATTAGCGGTGATTCTGCTCGTAATTTAAGGAGCCTGGGAGACGGCGGTCGAGAGAAGGGGCAATCGGAATGCATAGAGCTCAGTGGCAAGGACTGAGGGAGATCCCTCCCCCCCACCCTCGTAAAGACAAGAATCCAGAGCATCAGCGGGGCGGCCTACACTCACCGCCACGAAGTGGCGAAGAGCAGAGACACAAACGTACATAAGCAGCCGGACGTGAGAGAAAGACTGCCGCACAAACAACGTTCATACCTGAAGGTGTGTACTGTAACTGGAGGGGAGGCGAAGTGCGGGGAACGGCTGCAGGAGCGGTGGAGCAGCACAACCGGGGATTGGCCTGTAAATAGAGTCCAGCCGTGCCTGACCTCAAGATGGCACTGGGTCACGACTGACATGGGGGCACGGAGCAAAAAGAGATAATGAGCCTATCCGATGCCGCAAATAAAGACATGATGCGCAGAGCCCGGGCCCTCACCCTCCAGCAAGGAATGGTCTGAACTGGACATGAAGAGAGCCGCTACCTATAGCGCAGAGGAAAAGGCGCACTGAACTGCTGGGGGGGCGGGAGGTCTAAAGAAAGGAGGCCTACCTTGACCAGTGGTCCATTTGAAGAGGGGGGGAATAACCAGAAGCTCCCACAGCCACAAAGGATAGAAAGGATGGCACACGAGGGGACCCCCTAGGGAGCCTACGCTGAGACCACAGGCACGGGGGGAAGAAGGCTCTGATCGAGGGAATAAAGCAACCCGCTCAAAAATCAGGTGATGAGTCCTAATCGAGACGCGACTGGAGGTAGGCATTAGACTTTAACCGGCAAGGGGACCGGCATGGCGGGAAATACCAGGCGGGAGAGAATCCATGCTTTTCTTGGTGGCAAATTGAAACTCCGCTCCAGACAGCACAGAAACTCGGAGTGAAGCTGAAGAAAACCATACCGGGGGGTTCAAGGTTCAAGTGCCACCTGTCCTAACAGCCCAGACACCACAGGACTGCAGTCGGACCGCCTCTATGCCACCAAAGAAGATCCAGCAAAACAGGGTGTCCAGTTACTTTACGCCAGCAGAGACCCACCAAGAAGCTGACACAGAAGAAGCTATGGCCCTGACCAAGGAGGACCTTCTCACATTATTACAGGACTTTAAGAGGGAATTGCGATAGGAACTGAGAACGAACATGAATGCCTCAGTAGAAAACCTGAAGGCAGACATAAATGGGCGCCTAGTGTCGCTTCAAAACGATGCAGACTAAGTGGACACAAGAACACTGGACTAAGAAACCAAAGTGCACAAACTGGAGTAGCATGCACACAACATGGAAGAAGCGAATGTAGTAATTCCATCAAAAATACTTTAAACATCTCTTTCTAAAGTATTTTTGATGGAATTACTACATTTCACCTTATATCACAGCTATTTCAAATGGGGTGAACACTTTTTTATCCAGTCATCAGGAACATCAATGGGAAATTGCGCAGCACCAGCATACGTGAACCTTTTTATGTACAAATATGAACAAGATCACATCCTAAGTAACCCGAATTGGAATCGGAACCTCATCTTATACAAACGGTATATAGATGATATTTTTATACTGTGGAATGGCTCGGAATCATCATTAATAACAGCTATTGAAGCGCTTAACCAAGTTGATGACAGAATTGGCTTTACATTCAACATCAATAAAAGAGAAATCCCATTTTTGGATGTACAAGTCATTAACAACAATGAAAAACTTAACACCAGAGTTTTCACCAAACCCACCGATAAAAACAATTTTTTACATTTCTCAATGTTTCCATCAACCTTCATTAAAACAACATTTACCTTTTTCGCAACTACTACGGATCAAAAGAATTTCTTCAAACTCGGATCATTACAAAGAATCGCAAACGATCATCATCCAAAAATTCAAACAAAGAGGATATCCTGAAACCACACTTAATAATGCCCAAGAAAGAGTCCGGAAGCTTGAAAGATCACAATTGTTAATCACACAACCCAAAATCGATGAACAAAGACAAGTGCTCATCTCTAAATTTTCCACACGAAGTTACAAAATCAAGAAAACAATTCTTAAACACTGGCCATTATCAGCACATGAAGAAGATTTTAAAGGAATTTTCGCTAACAATCCAAGATTTGCATACAAACGCACCCGTAATTTCAAGGAATTATTACAACCAAAGGAAGAAGTTTCCAAAATACAATATCGTGGCACTGTGCCCTGCTACAATTGTAGCAACTGCAACGCTATAATTAAGGGTAACGAAATATTACACCCCACCAAAGGATCAGTCATAAATTACAAGTAACTGGTACATGTGACAATAACAACGTTATATATATGTTGAAATGCCCATGTGGTCTAGCATATGTTGGAAAAACCCAGAGAAAATTAAAAACAAGATTTATAGAACACAAAAGCAACATCAGACTCCAGAACATCAAATCGACCGTAGCCACGCATTTCAATCAACAGTACCACAACCCAAGCCAACTACGTTTCTGCATACTGGAACAGGTACCCATCCTTCCTGGAAGAGACAATTCCCAACATCTTCTTCGCAGAGAGACATTCTGGATTACCCATCTCAATACCCTACAGCCAAAGGGTCTTAATGAACGGCTAGACCTGAATTGTTTTTTGTGATATAATGTTTTTTGTAAAATATTATTCCAGTCCACACATTACACTGATATATATCATGAAGTTCGATTTACACTTTCTTCTACGTTTTCAGCAGATATAATGTTTTTTGTAAAATATTATTCCAGTCCACACATTACACTGATATATATCATGAAGTTCGATTTACACTTTCTTCTACGTTTTGAGCAGAATTAACCCCACGTTAATCAATTTTCGTAGCTTCATTCTCCAGATCACCTGGTACATTACAATTATTTGACATCACTATGATTTTTCGTATACCTCATTGTATTCTTTCCCATAACCCCTTTTTTTATATCATCACGGTGTCTTAACTTTATTGACATCGTCGGATGAGCACACGAACGTTGGTGTTCACACTTATTCTCACACTTTGGTTTTACCCAGTATTTTAATTATTACACCTTCGTGACAGTAACTTAGGTTGTCATCACTTTTATGTAGTGAATTTATTTAATATCATAACGCCACGAAAGTTCGGGCGAAACCGCATCTTTTGAGTCTTTCTTTACTTTTGATGAACACGTGACCACGTCACCGTCATATCCGTAACACAGCAGGTCCTATCATTTTCGAAGGAACCCAGGAAGTTAGTAAAGAGGAAACCGATTGAAATTCAACACCGTGGTAAGCTTACACGTACGCGTTATGTCCGCACTATTATTTCTTTTCGTAATTGTCAATTAACATCCACACATGGCAGAATGTTTACACACTGCCATTTTATGTTTTTCAGAACGTTTGGTTCTGTTACCTTATGGATCCTTTCGTCATGCTTTTAAGATTTTCACAACCCAATAGACAGGTCAGAATCTAACATTGTATATCGTCTGAATCACAGCGTTTAATTTCCTTTTCTTTACCATCATCGAGCACGTCTCTCGCATGACCTTGTATCTGCTACATCCTTTTTCTTTCACACGTTGGGCAGACATGTGATGAACAATTAAATTTACCGATTGAAAATTATGAGTAAAATTGAATGAACACTAAATTACATAAGGATCGTTTGAAATAAAAGACGCCTTGTAATTACAAATCCTACAGTTGTTGCACAATTATTTGAACATTTACCTATATTGGAGTGCTGAATAAGAGACGTTACTCCTACGGGAATTAACGCAATCATTTCTTGTACATAATCTACACTCATTCCCAGTGAAAGAAGCTATAATACAAGCGGCGCGCAGGGTAGACAACATTACCTTCCAGGGACTATCATGTGCACTATTCCAATATATAGCTCCAGCCACATTGTCCAGACGCCTCTAATTCAGACCGGCAACAGATAAGCTGCGGCACGAAAAGATCAGATATCCATAGACATACCCATTTTCTTGGCATTTGAACTACACAATAAATGTCACCATGTTACTGAATTCAAAGAAACGACGAAAATACTAGGGATTTCCTACGAAGAAGAACAAGTATCAGCCCCCAACACTGCAGAACTTTCTAGCGCCGCCAAACCAGCCAAGGAAAAGCGTCAATGGAACACACAGAAACGCACAAAGCAGCAGAAGAAGACAACAGCGGCATGGGAGAGCTAGCCGGCTGCAACTAACTGGATTGAACAAAGAACATTCCAGACGCATGAACAAACCCAGTCCCTCACAGGGCACCGTTCCAGATAAACTAAAATGAGGGGACTTGGGCTCTCCTAGGTGGGAGGTTTAATTAATGGGGCAAAATGGAACTATATAAGTGACTATGATCTAGCAGCTAGCGCAAAGTCTCTTTTCTCCTTTTTTTGTACTGTATTTTTTCCTTAGACTTCCTGTGGTTCATGAGATAACTACAGTGTGCCTTAGCGGAATAGACCACGAACTGAGTAGAACACCAGTAATGGTTCAACGACACAGGAATGTTAATTCATGTTGCTATGTTAAGTTTAAAGTTAAATGTTCTATAATGGTACATGGAACATCAATATCAGGGGAGAAAGTGGAGGGGTCGAGAGGAAGGGAGCAGTTTTTCCCCATACTGGAGGGGGTGGGGGCAGGGGGAACAGAGAAAACGGCTATGACAAAATTAGCTAGAGCGCACACCACAAGGAAAAAATATGGTAATAACCACAGTAACCGGTAATGTGAAAGGCCTGAATTTCCCCGCGAAATGCCATCAAATTTGGAAATACATCACAGACAGGAGGAATGGCATAGTGACCCTACAGGAAACACATCTGAAGAAGTCAGAAGAACATAGATTACGCCATAGAGACTACCCCTAATATAAAAATCATCCACAACCTCCAAACATAACGGGGTGACGCTAATGTTCCACAAATCACTACAATTTTCCCCGACGGGATATAAAGTTGACAGAGAAGAATGGATGGTCATAGTAAAAGGTCACCTCCGGGGTCTTTTATGTACCTTTGCCACAGTGTACGCTCCCAATACCAATCAAGCTCCTTTCATACAGTCCTTTATAGACACGTTGGGAGGCTTTGCGGAAGGGGAGATCATAATTCTGGGAGATCTTAACCTAAGATGGGACCCCAATTTAGATAGCACACACCCCACCCGACATAACACTATCAGCTTCTCCAAAACACTGAAAGAGAAATTTGAGGAACAGGGGCTAGTGGACTCCTGGCTAGTGCTGCACCCGAAAGACAGAGACTATACCTTCTCGCATTCGCACAGAAGCTACTCGCGCATAGATTACATCTTTGTGAGCAACACTCTGGTACAGGCCATACGTACAGCTACCATACACTCCATAATACTCTCAGATCATGCGCCCAAAAAAACGGCTCAAGACTGGGCCCCCCACCACCAACATATAGACCTTGGTTCTTCCACAACTCTCTGACTCGAAACAGACTTTTGCAGGACAAACTTTGCTCCTCAATTAATGACTACTTCCAACACAACAACACAGGGGACACATCTCCCTCCATCACCTGGGACGCATTTGAAGCAGTGATAAGAGGGCAGTGTATAGCCCTGAACTCCTCCCTGAATAAACAGAGAGCGGCTGAGAGGTAGACACTTGAGGCTGAACTTATCAAGACCGAAAAGTCGCACAAAGAAAACCAGACCCTAGCCCACCAACGCAAGGTGACAGCATTAAAGGGGAAACTCAATGCCATATGTACCAATTGAGCAGAACTTACCCTCCTGCGACTGCAGCATATTATCACCCGCCATATATACGGGCTACAAACCTTTGACGGCCAGTATAATCATCTGTGTTGAGAAATATTTTGTATTACTAATTTTCATTTTTGCAGAGTGACTAGATTTCTATTTGGTCCTGAGGAATGCCCATGAACTTCGGATGGAGTTGTGTCAGGGCAGAAACATGTTGACCTTTAGTAGGGGTATATTTGTTGATGACCCCGAGTCTTCTTTGCTTTTAATTCTGTACTATGGTACCACTGAATAAAGTTATTAGGGTTCCCTTAGGACAGTTTTAACATCTCTACACTTCATTTGCACCCTGCCCCTCACTCACCGACTTCATCAACCTCCCCCATTGAAAACACCTCAGCTCCTCTTCATATATCTCCTTTTTTCTGAAGAGTTATAGCCCACACCAGCGACAGGCGTTGCTGTCTGTCTCGAATAGCATAACACTAGTGTATTTTTGGGTATTTTCCTGAACCATCAGCAAATGATGTACATCTGCCCACCCCTCTGGTACGTTAGGTGCACACCTCCTAGGGCTCCAACATAGCCCCCGATTTGATTTTTCCTGGTGACTCACCTATACTGAATGTGTATAGAACGCCAATGCAGCAATCACTGCGTGATTACATTGGTGTGTTTTATGTTTAACCATTTTAGAGCCACAACACTACACCTGATGTCTTTAATTTCCCAACCCTGCCCTTGCAACTCATAGAATATGATATGTTTTACTCTAAGACCTTACATCACGATACTTGTTATGATACGTTTTATCAGTCATCCTAGTCTGTTCTCTTACTTAATAGTTTCACTTACCACTTAGATACCCATATCCCTACAACAGATCACACCAAATGAGGCAGATTACTATTTCCTCCTAAAAATCTTGGACCACCTTTTCTACAACACTTAGAGGTTAGTGTGCTTCACTGCGTTCCACCGATCCTACGTCAATATTTGATAAAGAACCATTAGTCTGATGGATCTTTTCCTTACATTACCAGGTTTTTTACCTCCCATATCCTCTGTCCCGAGACGGACTTGATCAAGATTGGACGCATACCTTACCTTGAGGCGCTCCAACTCACACTTGCCTTGGTAAACGCTTTCTCATCTCCCTAGTACTTTTATGAAGCCCTTCCTTCGCTCACCTCTTCTCTTCCAGCACAGTGCCTTGGGAGTTTTTGTGGTTCCCCTTTCCTCTTTTGCACTATTCAATGTAAGATGGCCTTGTAACACAACGGTTCTCATTCACCACTTGCAAGCACTGGTTTCATTACTTTTCACCCTTTTCTTAATAAAAGTCTCCTTTCTCATTACACCTCAAATGTCCCACACCTCATTCCATTTGGTTTCTCACCACCCTTTCACTGAATAAACAAGTCACTAATTAGTTTGCACTACAGCAGGCTATACATTTGGATTTGTAAACAAATTTTTTTTTGTATAAATTCTATAACATTACAGCCTTGAAGAAGCCCATGTCTGGGTGAAACGCGTTGGCTGTTTTGAACACCAAGTGCATCATGAATAAAAACAACTAAAGATCACAAGCAACGACGTGGACTTACTCATTATTTTACTTGATGTACATACTCTAGAGTTTTTACCTTGCAAATATTGCCTCTCATACCCCTGTGGAATAATATCGTAATTTGTGGTCATGTGGCAGCTGGCCATCTGAGGTGGGCAATATCCTACTACTTTTGTGACTTGTCTTGGCGGTGCAACCCTCTAGAACCCAGCTGCCCGTTTCACCTATCAGCCCACACCAGTGACCTTGCAGCCCTGGTGTGAGGAGGGAGCCCTGTGATGAAGCATGTCACCTTCGGGTGAGTGAGGGTTCTCGTCCTTAAAGATAAGGTCTTTCTTCACCCCCACTCATTTGATATATTTTTTTATATGTACTTGCTATTTAGTATACACTTTCACAACACATTTCTTTCTAGAGAACGTATCTTGTGTGAGTTTCTACATTGATAGGGAGTGGTACGCTCTCCAATAGGGGCTTCTCCCTTAGATCTTTAGTCTGTATTTGTGTAATTAAAGCCTTCCGAGCAACAACACACGTAACTGGGTGTCACCATGGGAGGTTACAAAATGAGACAAGGCGGTACTAAGGCGGGACTACCAAGACTTTTGACCAATAAACAGTCACAGTTTACAGTGGACAATGACAAAAGCCAATTAAAAATATAGGCGGAGAGTGGGCGGGGTTCAAGTCCATACTCTAATACAGCATGGCTCGCAGAGCTGGGCATGCGCTGCCCAGGCTTGATCTAAAAATGGGCTCAGTCATAGCCAAATCGCTGAGTGCCATCGAAGCATACCTCCGAGACATCCTCCTCTTGGCCTTTGTGCCTTCGAACCTTTCACAATATTATATAAGTACAGAGAAGTTCTACATATTCACCATTCCTTCATACTCTAAATACTGTTGAAGTGTCATCTGAGCAGAAACATTTTTTTCACTCAACATTTTTTTTGTGTATGTATGTCGCTTTGGTGACGGAGATGTTACCTAATTTGGACATCAAACTTCCATTGCACTTTCATCTGTGGAACAAACTAGGGAGCTGCATATGCCAAACACACTTTTTGTGAAGTTTTTGTCTAAGGGTGCACATTGAATGAACACTAGACCCAGCTTTGCCTAAAGGATATTTTCATGCGTCACAAATTGCTGCACTTTGAGTGACATCCCAGTCTCTATCCAGTATAAGGGCCAGGCTGCTACATGGGCCACCCTACATTCTTTGAGGATACACACTCAAGGTTTCATCCCAAAGCGATGAAAATTTTGGCAAGGAAGTTCTGTTTAACCTGTTTGCCTTGGCCGTAGCCTAAATGGCGCGGTGTTGTATTTTCCCTTCTAGGTGGGGAATCACAAATCAAGAATGGCATGCATATTTCACCTGGAACAAAACACCGATAAAATGGTAAAAAAGCATACTGAAATCAAAGATTCCCACTGTAAAGGTTCTGGGTGTGGGAATAATGATTCAATATCAGTGACACCTCTTGTAATGAGTTCTTTAGTCTGGAGTCTGTTTCCAACCAGCCCCTTAGACATCATTCAGAAAACACACACTTGGTGGCTCTTTTTAAGGTCGAACCTGGGCAGCACATGTGCTGCTCGGCAAGGTGTGCTGTACTTGGTATATGGGCTATCACCCACCGCTTTTGGTTGGTTAGTTGGGATGCTGTTTAAAAAGAAAAATGTTCTCTGGTTGGTTAATATTGTGCATCTGTCCCACCTTTCGGTGCTTGGTTCCCTCCCAGGTGACATTTCCAATTGGTTGGCCAGCTCTGACTGTCTCTTCACTCTTCGCTCTCAGACCCTCCTCCGCCCTACCATCAGGCGCAAGTGCAGCATCCATCCATGTCGTTATCAGGAGAGGGAACATTTAGGCCATTTTTCTACAGCCACTGGCCTGCTGAAGAACTTCATGGGATCCCGGAGGTAAGATCAAGATTACAAGTATTTGCAATGCAATTACTGAAAGTTTGACCTGTTGACGTTGCAAACAATAATGCAACGCCAATAGATCAAACTCTCAGTAATGCGAGACCTATTGCATTGCAAATGCTTTCTAAATTGGAAGTTTCTAAAGTGGAAGCGAGAATTCTGAGTTGAGCAATATAATCTTCCACACTTTCATCAACACTCTGCTTACGCTTAAAGAAGTTATGCCGCTCCAAAACAATACTGGGTTCATCATCATATTGTTTTTTCAAACGACTCAGGGCTTCTTGGTATGTGTCCCAACCATCACCTGAATCTGAAGGAGAAGGAATAGGTGGAAGATTCTCAAATACCTGTTGAGCTGCGACTCCTAGACAACCATATAAAATGGCAACCTTGCGAGCAGGAGGATATTTAACCGCATCAATGGCAACCAAATAGTTTTCGAAACCCTTTAGCCAATGGCGCCATGCCAAAGATGGTTTGCCGGGAGTCTGTAAAAATGGAGCTGGTGTTTGGAATTGTTGGGATGAAGCCATGATAGAAACAGAAAAAGAAAAATAAATAAATAAATAAATAAATAAATAAAACTGACCAATTGCAAAAAATAATCGCAATAAAGATTCAATAAGTAAAGAGCGTGCAGATCGCTGAATACAATATGCACTGAACTGCACTGAGGGTGACCATGTTGCAGAAATAGGCAAAGATGAAAGCGTGCCTATCGCTGAAAAATTTGAGCTGCAGGACTGAAAACTGAGAGCAAGTGAGCCACAACACAATAGACAGAAAAAGCTTAATTTGTAAAAAGGTGCCTATCATAGGCTGGAAGCATTTCCTTCAGACAAAAAAACACTTTGTTTATGTAAGCGTGCCTATCGCTGTAGTGTAAGCGTGCCTATCGCTGTAGGAAGAAGACAGCTTCATTTGTGCCAGCGTGTCTATCGCGGTAGGCAGGAAAGCATTTCTTGTGGTCAAATATGGACGCTTGACGCTGTGGCCATGGTTACAGCTGTGCGTGATTTCTGTGACGAGTTGGAGTTGTTTCGTGGCCTGACGTAAGACGTGCGTGCAGGCGGAGTATTGAAACAGACACAGCGCGAGGAGCCGGAAGAGTTCGAACCGACGTATGCAGAAAAGTAAAGGGAAAAAAACCAAATGTATATACGACCTTTGAGCAGTGCGAAGTCGTGAGGGACGATGTGGAGCAGAGTCTCTTGATTTGAAGATGATTTGACGTGGAAGGAAGAAGAGATCAGCTGCTCGGAGGAACACGGTAGAAATTCTTGAAGATAGCTTGAAGAAGGTGGTGGGTGCCGGAAGAAATCCCGCTCGTCGCCAAGATGTTAAATAACACACGAGGTAAGTGAAGTTGGAAGCGTTGTTTATTCTTGTTCAAAGCACCCACGACCGGAGCCATCCAACCGTGAAGAATCCAACGTCCGGAATGACGTTAGTAAGGAATCTTCACAAGTGGATGACAACGATCCAGAATGCAGGCAAAGAGAATACATGAGTCGCGTGAACCCACGCGACTCTAAAAGACATAGCATGAATATAGTAAAACATCTCTATAACAAGTGATAATGATAAGTCTGCGTATGCGAGCATAGATTTTAAGATTGTAGTTCTCCTTTTATCTTAAAAAAGCCAGATCATTTACATTCATGCACCAACTCTTTGTTTGAATATCCATAGAGGGAGCACCTTATTTGTAAACAGGATATAGAAAGGTGGCTAGGTACCTGCATTAGTCTTTGCAATTTGAAGGAAAGAAGACTGCGTATGAGAGTAGTTAAAACATACCACATAACGCGCAGCAGCAAAGTGGCATGGTATGCAGAAGTATTGGTTGTGGATACGTCCACTATATTTTTATTTTCATGAACCAACTATGGTTGTTGTATTTTCTTGATCTTTCACATGGAATTCCGTTGTGTGAAGGTTCTTTTGGAATACGGAGGGTTGGTGGAAATGTGTGTGGAATGCAGGGATTGTGGGGACTGTTATTCATCTGGCTGGCAGCTCCGTCCTGTTAACATCATTTGGAAAAAATAAAGGTTACTTTACTCACCCGTGCCTTGTGAGTACCCTGTTTCATAGTAATCCAAACCGTGGCTTGACCGTGTTTCTGCACATTTGGCTGGATAGACCTTCAGGCCAGAAGCAAGGCGCCAGTGGGACAGGCAGTCCTCAGTAATCGTTTTGCTTATGGTGAGCCTCTACCCACCTTCCACTCATCTCTTGCACCACTGGCTAATCTTTTAATCGCCCTCTATTCTGTTAGGGTTCTCTCGGCCTGCTGCCTTCTTTCTCTCTCCTGGGTTAAGATGCTTTTGGGGGAATGTTGCACTGATAAAAGTAGCTCTCTCGCTCATCCACAAACACAAGAGCAGATTGCACATGATTGAGGAGTTATCTACTGAAAGGCTACAGCACTGTTGACAGTAAGTACGTTGAAATTAATGACAGATGATGATGAGAATATGGCCCTGCTTTTGGGGTCTGAATGAAGGACACAAGCATAGGGCCTGACTCTAGCGTTAAACTGAAATCCTAATGTCTGTGTCTCATCCCACCGTCCTTTCTCATCAGCGAAGGTATTTGCAATAGACTAGTGCATGAGCCAGCAGCACTTCATAGGGATAATGCACCGCAACAGCTGCTAAGGGATACTCAAGAAACACTGGTGAAAAGCTTCTGGAAGTTGTGATATTTCCAAGAAGATTAAAAATAGCATGATAATGTTCAGAAGAGTCTAATGTGCGCAATCTGGTGGAGTTTGACTGAGGGTGGAACCAGATAGTCTGTGAAATCCGGACTGTCAGTATTCTCGCTGTACACTAGGATACAGAAGAGACCAGGTTGGTCTGCCTGCCATCTTGAGGAGGAGAGGGAGACTGGCCCTCTTGTTAGCACCAAAAACAGCTGTGACAGCCAGAGAGAGGACCTTCACAAGGCCTTAGCAGATATTATGTGTGAGGTGGATCTTCACATAGAGGGAGAACTAATGTTATTGCTATTTCATACGTTAAGAGTGGAGGGTCCTTCACTCACCTTAACTTAATTTTAATCATAGATCAGAAGACAAGTGGTAATGGAAGCAGTGTTTTTCAACATACATAACTTTCATGATCTCCTTACCCGCATGTGCTGTGAAATCTATGAAGCATTAGAAGAATACAAGGTCATTTCAAATCTAAAGATAAAGAATAATTTGAAAGAATGTTCACAATAACATAGAAAAATAAGACTGAATACCTCTGATTACTGCACACCCTAGTCATCCGGAGAAGCCATTGCAATGGCAAAAAGCCTGACTAGTGTATTGGGTGACAGGGCAAGCTTGGCCATTGAAGATATTAAAAGATAAATTTCAGATCTTTTTATAGCAGCAGTGTTACAGAAATAGGCATGAGAACTGTAACAAGGATCCTTATGACATGGTTATAAAGTAGTCTTGTTAGAGAAAAAAGACAACCTGTTAGGGCAGCATGGAAGCCACACTCCTTGTGACCGCTCTCGTACTAGACAACATGGACTTCACTCATAATAACAGTTAGTATCGTCAGATAGAAGTGGCGATTGATTCACATTTTCACCATTGTATGCTAACCTATACCTAGGGTGGTATGAAACATCAAATATCTGGACACACTGCCCACCGGAACTAACAAAACGCATACTCTATTGGGACAGGTTTATAGATGATGTGTTGATGATTTGGACTTGTATTATGGATTCCCTACACAGATTGTAACTTAACAATAATAATTTCAACATCCCATTCACACACAATCACATCAAAATGTGAGATTTAATTTATTTCTGGCAGAATTGCCTCCAAAATATATTGTGAACCCACCACATGCAGCGCTATTCTACATTCTACCAGCTGTCATCCCCAAGCACAGATCCAGGCCATTCCTCCAGAAGAAATTACATGAATAAGACGTGACTGTGGTAATGACAAGATATTTACCCTAGACCTAACCACGATGGAGGTACGATTCTCAGCCAGAGCCTACTAAAGCACACTAATACCTACAGCTAAACAGTACATTTTGAAGACAAAAAGAGACTGTCTATTGACCAAGAAAACGAAGATTAAGACCAATAAATAATTTCTGTGTCTCATAACACCATATACTAACCAAACCAATGTCATTTATAAAACTATGTATACACATTGGCACTTATTGACAATTGGCAGCATGCTAAGTAACATTCTGGATTTCAGTTCTTTATTGAGTTTTCTCACTACATTAACAAGAGTTGCCCAATAAAGATACACAAAACAACTACCATATAGGGTGAGAATTTCAACAAAGTAAGATATAATCCATCTGTAAACAAGATCCCCATTAGAGCAGTTAATGAGTAATAATCTAAAAGAAGGAGAAAGAAGAACAGAACACAACCATCTAAGGAGGGAAGGGAAAAGGAAAAAGGAAGCTTGCACCCTTAATGAATGGGGAGGATGGCATGATAGAACACCCACACAAAAGGAAATAAAATTTAAAGACCTCCTATTCCTACCCTCCTATAATGCGGGTCCACATAATAAGGGGTCGAAGTCTGGGGAACCTCAAGGGAAAGGGGATTGAGAATGGAATATAAAAATCTGCATATGACATGAAGCAGAACATAATTTTCCATAGGCACCTGGGATGTATGGGTGAGTAGGGAAAGGGCCCCAAATCTCTTTAAATATCTGCAATTTGTCATTTAGCTTATAAATGAGGTGTTCACAACTTGCCACATCATACATGTTATCCAACGAGTTCTAAAAAGTGGGTACTAGGGTCGATTTCCAAAGTCACAGAATCATCAATTTAGTCATTCCTTCGGTCAGTAGAAAGCCATTTATTAACATGTTGGGTCACTGAAGGAAGGTCACAAATATCATGCAAACTATCTGGGCAGACAATGGTCTATCTACCCATAGCACTTGTCTCATATGATCCAAAACCTGCGACCAAAAGGCTTTCAGTCGATCACATTCCTATAAAATATGGACTATGTCGCAGTCCGAAAGGCCACATCTCCAACAGCGTGAGTCCACACTAAGATGGTCATTGTGTAAACTTGCTGGAGGCTAGTGCCAGCGATGAAGGATGCCACTGGATTCAAGATAGCCTGGCTGATGAGGGTTATGATCTCGAAACCGGTCCCAGGATGCTTGTTTCCGGTCCAGGGTAGACATGGCTTGGCAGTTCGGGCTGGACTGTTCCCATGAGGCACAGGGTCAGACTGATTTGCATATGGTCATGTCTGAACTGGGGTGGTGGAGTGAGCTAAAGAATGATGATAGATTAAACCCAGATCAGTTGACTGGGGGTGAGTGTTTGATTTGCTCAAACACTCCGTCCATCATCCCCTTTGGTATCGCTTTGTTCGCCCTAAGTTGGCAGGGTATGCCCAGACGTGGGTCCCTTGCTCACTTTGCCACTGGATTCAAGATAGCCTGGCAGATGAGGGTTATGAACCCGAAACCGGTCCCAGCATGCTTGTTTCCGGTCCAGGGAAGACATGGCTTGGCAGTTTGGGCTGGACTGTTCTCATGAGGCACAGGGTCAGACTGATTTGCATATGGCCATGTCTGAACTGGGGTGGTGGAGTGAGCTAAAGAAAGATGATGGATTAAACCCAGATCAGTTGACTTGGGGTGAGTGTTGGATTTGCTCAAACGCTCCGTCCATCATCCCCTTTGGTATCGCTTTGTTATTAGATACTGGCATATAACAAAGTATCAGAAATGCACCTAAAACAAACAAAACCTATTGGCTATGCAATTGCTTATTAGCAGTTTCCGATAAATGAGTAACAACAATGATCTTGTTGTTAATAATTAGAATTGAAAATGGTTCAAATCTGAATATATGAGACTGTGAATTAAACAATATAAGGTTTGTGAAAGGGGCTATCCTCTTCAGAATGTCTCAGACACCTCCATTCTTCCGTCATGTCATTTTCCCACTGGCGTAACGAAACTAGAGGGGGCCCCCTGCAAGTCACGTGTAGGGGCCCCCTCTGGACTCAATCAGGAACTCTCCAGCCAGAGTTCTGTGCTGAGGTGGCCCACAGGAGCTTGGGGCCCCACCTCACCACGGGGGGCTGTGGGGACTATGTTATGCCACTGCACTTTCCTCTGCAGTCTCTCTGTTGGAAATTTACTCCCTTTTTCTCCCCACATTCTTCTGAAATTTTCCATATGCATATCTCACATCTCTCCCGGTTTCAGTTCCCTTTTTTCACTCTCTTTTCCATGTACTTAAGTGCATTCCCTTTACGTCATCACCCCTATATACACTCACCTACAATCACTCCTTTTTGTTTTATTTTCACGGACAGTATTTAACCGCTGTCTATCTCCATCCTACACTTTTCCATAGAATCACAATTTGCACACCTTACCATTGTTCTGTGCGTTCTGCAGAGGGCCAGAGATTGGATGAGTATGTTTTAACTCACACTGCCTTTGGCCTGAATTCCAGATCGATCAATTGTGAATCGTTATAAACACCCACCCACAACCTGAACTCACACAGACATCTAGAGACTACACAGTACAGGCTAATCAAAGTAATATGCTGAACAAAAGAAAAAACTGCAGCAAAAAACAACATCCTAGAAAAAACCCTAACACTCTTAGGGAATGCAAGCTAAAGTAAACACGTGAAATGTAAACAAGAACTACAGGGATTAACTTAACATTTGTACAGTCACTGTTCTGAAATGGATCAGTGTCTTACCTGAAAATTTAAGGACATAAACATAGAGCCCAATATGGACCAGTTTCGATGTCTGTTATTAATAACTGCCACGCCTGAGACCCGGAAGGACATAGTTCACTTAAAGGCCTGAGGGTGTCATATATAAGTGGAAGATGCAGGTAAAGAATTGCTGTGCTTCGTATGTGCTATAACACCAAACAACCAAAGAATGGAATGCAGAGAGGACTCTATTTTTACCTTCAGTTAAATAAGATAATTATTTCAAAGATGGTAGACTCAACCATTCTATGTCAGGACTCGGAGGCGAGGATTAGGTTATTATTTCTTCTATTTATTCCAATAGCAGCCTTAGAAAATAACAGTGAACAACAATAGGACTTCATTTCCCATGAAGCCTATGGAAAAACAACAATGTTCTGTAACAGTCCATTGTCCAATCAGGTGCCTCCTGGGACCATAACAGCCCCTGCTCTGTGCTGGACATCCTCTTTCTTCGCTGCTAGCAGCCTCCTTCAGATAAGTGTCCTTTCCCTCAGTCATTTTAGCGCTGGTGGTCTGGGGGGCTTTGTGTGGTGTTTATTGTGCCTAGGAGCTCTCGCTCCTTTTATTCTGGGCTCTTCTGTAAGGATATCTTGCTGTCTATTTGACAATTGCTGTTTTATGCTAATTTGCCGAATTTGTTGTACCGTATTAACTGTGTGGTCAGAGCTTCCTCTTCGTTGATTACTTCAGTTTTTTTCACCGTTTCACGCTTTTAGGGTGTGTAGGTATTTTCGAGCCTCCGCTCCTCCAACGCGGCTGCGGGAACGTTTTGCCTGCTCCTATGCGGCTGCGCAACGATCTCCATACACCGGCGGGAGCACGTGGCGGTCTGCCGGCTGCAAGAGGGCACACCTCCCTGATTCGCTGCAGGCGCTGTTTGTCTTGCTCTGCGAGACGCGGGCGGAGATCGCGTTAGTCAGCGGCCATTGCAGAGTGCCTCAACCCGCGTCAGCACTGCTCGCGCCATGCCAGTTTTTTTGCCTGAGGCTGAACACCCCGCGGTGTTTTTCTTGGGGAATGCGAACTGCGCCATCTCTACCGAGAGGCGCAGGTCGCTCCTTATCAAGTTAGACCCGAAGTTGGGTGAGCTGGCAACATCAAAAGGGGCTCAGGTGGCGCAGGGTGGTCTATTTGGGACCCAAGAACTGAGCAAGTTCGTGTCTATGTTTAATTCTCTGGACAAGACGCAATCCACAGTGAAGCGCATTTTTAATGCATGGGTTTTCTGAGGGGCCGGTCGTGGCAGGGGGTGCTCAGCTGGCCAATTCTCACAGACAGCCTCCGGCGAAGGTCAGCAGTCCCAGAGGGGACAATACCAGAACTCCTCACGTTTTGGTGGTTTCTACCGCACCAGAGGCCGTTCCCGTCGCCGAGACCAGCGTAATGGAGGAAAAGGCTGTGGTGCCCCAGCCAATCACGGTGAATTCCATAATTGTCTCATGTCATTGCTTCGGGGGCAGGTTGGCCCTTTTTCCTGGACAATTGGCGTTCCCTGACATCCGACGCTTGGGTGCTCCAGACCGTGCAGGGTTTTCACATAGAGTTTTTTGGTTCCCCAGTTCAGACCTTTCCTCCTTCTCCGATCAGGTTCTCTGGTACAGAGGCGGCCTTGATACACCACGAGGTTCAGGAACTCCTGAACAAAGGGGCAATTTGCGATGCCGGAGCCATTGTAAGCAACATTTTTCTTGTTCAGAAACAGGATGGCGGACAGTGTCCGGTGATAAACCTTTGGGAATTCAATTAATTGCTTGTCTACCGGCACTTCAAGATGGAGGGGATTCACCTCCTTCGAGATCTGTTGCGTCCCAACGACTGGATGGACGCCTACCTGACAGTTCTTATCTTCCCACCCCACCGTCGGTTACTGCAATTCCAATGGGGCGGCCAAACTTTCGAGTTCACATCGCTTCCCTTTGGTCTATCATCGGCCCCTCGGTGTTTGACCAAGGTTTTGCATCCTGTGGTGGAGGCCTTAAAGAGCGCAGGGCATGAGGATGATTGTCTATCTGGACGACATGCTCTTCATGCATCAGTGCCCTCAGTAAGCAGACTATATCATATGAAAGACTATAAAGAGACCTGCAGAGCTGTTCAAAACTAACAGCATACTGAAAGACATAAAACTGTGTGCCTATCCTTTACACTTCATCATCCAACAGATTGCTAAGTGCTGTGTCCCATAACACGATACTGCACTTAAATGGTCATCACGCACAACATGGAAACACTTCTAACATAGGATCAAAACAAAAAACAACATCCTTTCAACCACATACCCTACATGTTGTAGCATTTTACTCATGTTGGCAAGTGCCCCACAAAAATGTAGTAAGCACTATATAAATGCTGCAGTGTAATACAAAACACTATACAGAGACCTGACCTATTTTTGTAAATCACTGTTTGTATAGAATAACTTGGAATGTTTGGGAGTTGTGTTTTGTGAATATGAATAGCAGGACCCTTCTAGTCCCCGTCGGACTCTGTAGGAGAATGACGTAATTGGGTGGGTCTGGTTAATAAAGTTTATGACGCATTGCAGTCAGTTAACGGTTGTACTCTGAAGAATAAAGATGTGCACTACAGATCTCCGTTTGTGATGTAGTCATTTGCATGCTGGACTGGGGAGGATGCTACAACTGGCGACAAGTTGGAGATATGTGCCCCAAAGAAACAAGACTACTCTCCCTGAGAGTTTGCAAAAGTCCAGCAAACTGCTCATGCGTACCCACGTTCAACTCAGTAAAAGTGAAGCAGTCTACGGTTGGTGTATGTGAAGTCAAAGCGCCACTCTAGTCAGTGCAAGGCAAGTGCAAGGCTTTCAAAGAAGGCGAAGACCCTACGGAGAAACCCATTCACAGTCGGCCAGGAACCTACTAGTAAGGCCGAAAGAAGCGGTACTGCGTCACAATATACCACAGAGCCCTCATATGTACAGGACAATAGTGCTAAATGCAGCAACAGCCAGGTACAGGGAAGCACTGAAAGCAGCAACAGCCAGGTATGAATGCGTGTACAGGCGCAAAGAAACACAAAAGACAGTGACAAACAGGTGTGAAGAACACAACTGTTCATTCCGTCGAGGATGAAGAAAGAGTTGTCCGACATTGAGTCGAGCCCTGGATGAAGACCAGTGCATACAAAGTGGCAAGTAGCATCCACAAGGATCAAAATGAACACACAGAGGTTGTGCATACGGAGCTGGTGGTACTTGAAGCGGCAGCCACTGAGGTCGCCAGTTGCGTTCAGCACAACTCAAAAATTCTTCAAGATTTTGAAGGGTCCCAATGGCCACCGGGACAAGTGCCAAGTATAGTGCCTCCACCTTCCTGAAACCACTGCTTCCATTTGATACCGCCAAAAAAGCAGACTATTGGCTCCAGGTGGACTGTATTGATCAAAACTTTTGATAATTTCATTGACACGCTAGAAGACGCAGACAACAAAAAGATCATCAAATACTTAAAGAACCTTGCAGGTGATGTAGTGAAAGAAGTGATAAAGAAAATACCACAAGCTGATTAAATATCTTACCGTCAAATTAAGAAAGCATTAGAAACAAAGTTCAATTCAATGCCGAATGTCGACTATGAAAGGTCCATTTTCAACCAGGCAAGAAAGCAAACTGGTGAAAGATGGAGGAGTTTGTCGAAAGACTAGATTCCCTCATCAAGCATTGCAAGTTCAACAAATTCAGTGATGAAGAAGCAATACGTCTCAGAGTCATCGATGGTTGCCTGTCCGACTCGTTCATCTGACGTATGCTGAGAGAGATGCTCGGTCTAGAGAAGGTACTCATGGCTGCAAGAGCAGAGGAATGTGCAGATCGACAAGCTACTAATATGGAAAGTGGAATAGCCCAGAATCAGTATTGAACATGAAATGTGAGCAGACGTTGTGTTTTCAATATGGATTCTCCTTCCCTCACAAAGGTCCCACCATTGGACAAGTATAGAAAGGCTGTGGGAAAGAAAACCTTTCCTAAAGGTATGCAAAGCGAAAGACAAACCAACTTCGTCACGTCGAGAAAAGAAAATGGATGCCAGAAAATTCCAGAATCACTTTAGCCACACCCACAAGGACAAATGGCGACATCAATTGAGACAAGTGGCAACTTAAATAAATTTGATTATCATCAAAGTCATCTACTAGAGGCTCTTCGACGTCATTGTTGAGCAACAGTGAAGAAGATGGCTGTGCGATGATGAGGTCAACAACAAAATGACGTGCACATGTAGGTTTGGCTGCATGCAGAGAAGAGCCCAAGTTCAAGAGAGCTCTCTATGTGAAACAACCAAATTTATTTGGACTGTGACCCAAGAACACACTAAGGATGAATGGTTGCTCTATAACTTTCATCATTGAAAATGGTGCATCAATAAACATCATGCTGGCAAATAAATATAACAAACTGTTTCCGATGCTCCGTCTCACATGTATGCTGCCTCCACGCCATTGCAAAGTCAAGGATCATTTGTAGCAACCATATGACACAAGAAGACAAAAGTACAAGCACCAATTCATGTTCTTTAAGGTGCTTCGTCAAGTGCATGGTTACTCCGTTTCAGTACTGCTGCTGACATGGGACTGAACTCTATCAGTTATAACTTGAATGCACATCCTGAAGAAGTGAGTCAGCTCCCGTTGTTTGGTGGACTAGGAAATTAATGAGGACATTCATCTTGCTGCTCGACGAGGAAGCTGTTGAGAAAGAACTCAAAACGCTGTTGAAGCATGATATCATTGAACGCTCTACTGATCCGAAGCCATGGGGTTTGCCCATAGTGGTAGTGCCAAAAAAGGACAGTGGAGGTGCTGTGCGCATTTGTTTTGATATGCACCAAGCTAACAAGGCAATTGAGAGAGAATGACATCCAGGTCCCCAAACTACAGACATGAATACAAAGCTGAATGGCGCAAAGGTCTTTTCCTGCCTTGATCTGAACAAAGGGTATCATCAACTCAAACTAGAAGAAAACTACAGGTACATTACTATCTTTACAATCCATGTGGGTTTGTTCAAATATAAAAGACTACGTTTTGGGTGTTGTCAGCTGCAGAACTTTTTCATGATGTCATTAGCCCCATAGTATAGCATGTCACACCTGCTTTTATTTACAGTGATGATACACTGGTATTTGGGGCCACTCAAAAGGAACCTGACAAAGCCCTATACAAGTATGCCAGTTACTTGCTGACGCAGGTTTCACTTTTAATGTTTTAAAGTGTGAGTTTCACAAAAAAACCTCTAATTCTTCAGGCATATTTTCTCTGAAAAGGGCATGACCGATCAGGCTAAAGTACAAGCCTGATCATCTACTTGTCCCCCACAGAATGTCACCATGCTGTGATCGTTCCTAGGTATAGCCAGTTACAGTTCCATGTACATTTGTAACTTTGTCACAGTCAGTATTTCTTTGAATGATTTAACAAAATGGAACGCTCTGTTCAGGTGGTGACATGAATGTCATCAGAGCTTGAAGAAAATCAAACATGCATTTGAGAATGTGATTGCAGTAGCCTGTTTTGATCCCAAACTACATACTGAGATTGTGGTAGATGCAAGCTCAATGGGGCTGGGTGCAATCCTTGTCGAGCACAGTGGACACGACGATGCTCAGCAACACATTGTGGCTTATGCGTGCAGGAGTCTGTCGCAGACCGAAGGTGCTTATTCCAAACCTGAGAAAGAAAGCCTAACTGTAGTGTGGGCTTGTGAACATGTGTTTCTATACAGAAAACATTTCACCCTTCTAACTGATCAGCAAGAGTTGCTCACCATTTTCGGAAATCCGAAAGCCAAGATGCCCTCTCGCATCAAGAGGTGGGGGTTGCGACTGCAAGAGCATTGTAGGAAGGTGGAATCTGACTAATGGTTGCCCCCAACTTTTTGCCTGGTATTTGAGTGTTTTTTGATTAGTCTGGCTGGGATTCTGCTATCCAGGACCCCAGCCTATCTGCTTTCTCCTTAAAACTGATGTGAATACCCTAGGTACAAACCAATTGGATGCTGAGGATGCCCTGACAGTCCCTTGTAGATGGTACCCTTGGTACCCAGGGCATGGGTCCCTCAGTAGGCCTACCAGGGCTGCAGCACTTATTGTGCCACCCTGGGACAGCCATACAAACTGACACCACCAGACCACTACTGTAGTCTGGGTAACGTGGTGCTAGCACCCCTTACAGGGATATAGGTACCCTATATCCCACCCCATTACAACACATATACTCTCATAGGTCACCCCTATAGCAGGCCTTGCTAATCCTACAAGGCAGGGTGCTGAGGTATGTGTGAGGGGGGACCCCTACCTGAGTAGGGCCTCTCTGCAACCCTCGTAAAATCATTGCTGGGTTGTTTGTAGTGTAGCCATACCATATACTCTTAACCGCATTATAAGTCTATCGCGATAGCGTGATAACTTGAGAATGGCTACACAGAACCATATCGTGTTTGGTGTCAAACATGTAGGAATCCTACCCCCAGTCCAGCCATGGGCATGAGGGCATGATTCCCCCCTGCTAGAGGGGCAATATGGGAAAAGCGGCAGAATTCAGACACCAATTTAAAAGTGCACACGTAGTACAAAATGGTTACTACCCGCCACCCACACGACTCTGGCTGGCTGTTGCTGGGGAAAATCCCAGCCTCACCAGCTGGACAATAGGGCTCCTGTGGCAGGGAGGTGCTAGCATCTCCCCAGACAGAATATGTGGATTGGAACAGGGTGGGTGCACCATATGTTGCCTTTCAGAGTTGCACGTAGGCAGCTACAGCGCCTACATTCTGCATACACCGCCTGGAACCGGTTCAGGGGCATCCTGCCCACCGCCCAGGCGGGAAACACACAAAGGGGAGAGGGTGTAGCCACCCTTTCCCGCCTCACCTCTCATTGTTGGACACTACTCTGGACACTCCCCTAATCTTGGGGATAAAGGTGAAAAACGTAGCCCCAGAGCCTCAGATTAATCTTGGACTTCACAGACTTGACCTTCGACGAGCTGCTGCCCAGCTGACTGAAGAAATCTCTCTTGGGGTAAAGGAGTTACCCCCCTGCTTGGCAGGCACCTGAAACACTGCAAGTGACCCGGTTGGAACTTCACTGCTCCTATGGACTTCGTCGGCTTCCAGCAACCTCAAGGTGAGTTTCCTAAGCATCCCAGAGGCCAATGAGTGTGCACAGCAAGTCTGAGCACCGTGGACCACGTGGGTGCCGAGATTCCCAATACCCCAGGACACCGGCCACCTCTTGCATAGCACACGACCCTGCCCAGTGGGGAAGTTGTGCTTTGACCCATTTTTGAGCCAATCACCAAGCAGCAATTGTGCCAAAGATCAGCACCCTAGCCCCCTCCGTAGACCCGTGGGCTCTGTTTTACGCACTCCATTTTGCTGCCTTCCGTGGTCCCTTGTCTCTCGACTTGTGGGCCCGAGCGGAGGACAATCTCAACATTTAAGAGTTCCCCTGGTTGCTCCAGGCCTGCTCTACAGTCTCTCTAAAGGTGATCTCTCACAGACCTCGTGGGTCTGCACCAGTAGCTGATTTGTTTATCTTGCGTGGGTTGCGGTTGCCAAGGCTTAGTGGATTCAATCCGGACACTAACACCGCAGCGACCCTCATCCGACATGGGACAGTTGCCCTCCCAAAGCTGGCCTTCCTTGAAGCCTCTCGAAGCCCGTGGCTGCAGATCCAAGCTACACCTCTTTCCACTTGAAGCACCCAACATTGAAGGGCTCTTTCTTTTGAGCTCCCTGGTCACTGTGCCGTGATCCAGACTCTGTCCCCTCTGCTTTCAGGTTCTTCTCTGCAAGATCTACAACTTCAATCTTCACGGCATCATCGACGCTTTTGGCTAGCAGCAGTTTTGTACATTTTCCCATTGAAAATCAGCCCGCGACCCGACATCGAAAACGACCTATGCACCCGGCTTCCCTGGGGCAGGTAACAGGGGTACCTCGGTACTCTCGTGGTATTGAGCTCCTCAAAAGCTTAACTCTAAAGTTTTAACTTTGGACTCCTGCTAGAAGTGACTTTAATCTGTTTAAATCAAACCGCGACATTCTCCATAGGCTTTAATAGAGATCCCGATAGCAGCTATTTCCACTGCACGCGCCTCCCGTGGGTCCCCTTACTCATAACCTGGGGTGGATTCTTAAGGGGCCAGCGATCCTAAATGCCCTAGGCATTGTCTGTAGAATTGTCGTGGTTCTTATACCACTTTTTTAATATATGGTTTGGTCCCCCCTGGGGCCCTATGATTCCAGTGCTATTTATTGTATCTAGCAATGCTTGTTTGAATTGTAACTTTGCCTCAGCCTCATAAAGAGACTTGTGGTATTCTGTTTAGAATAAATACATATATTTATATATATACCTCTGTGGGCTACTCTTTCATTTGGTCATTCAAGAGGTTATCTATGGTAAAACAATAAGCTTAACACTCCTTCAAGACTAAGCCTGAAGGCTGCTCTCCACAGCTACCACTAGGATAGCTTTCTTTAAAGGTTGTCTTAAACCTATCATCAATAAGAGTCGAATTGGACTGGTGCAAGGTGTCCCTTATAACTAGGAGACAGCATATGCCAGGCCAACTTCTCACATTGGTGTGCAGCGGTTGGATTCAAGCTTGCCATTGTTTTACCAGATAACAAATTGAATTTCTAAAGTGAAAGCCACTTGGTACCAAAGGTACATATAAATTCAAGCTTAGAATACAATAAGTTCTACTGAACTTAGGAGTTGTGTGTAGAGGGTTCAGCACACCTTGACTACAACTCAAGAAAGGGTTCAGTGGGCCACACCTAGTGTAGGTAGATACACCAGTACCACTACACTAAAAATGTCTTTAAGTTCAGGTGCCCATAAGGCTCTTGAAGGACCCCAGAGGGTCCCAGTCGACAGATATGATCATCACTCCTTTGCTGAGCTGAGGGAGATGTGCACCACTAGGCAACTTAAGACAAACAAAGGTGCCAATACCCAACGTCTCAGGGAAATCCTGCTCATAGCAGACTTTAAGCAGACTTTAATGTCTGATGGGGTAGACAGGTTGGGTGGGCATCCCCCAGAAGAGGACACCCCTGGGATGGACTCTGATGAGGACCAGGAAGAGGAAGATGAACTTAACCTGAATGAACAAAACCATTCACAACATGGAGGTGATGGCCCAAGAGGCACTCTCTCCATCCCTAAAGGGAGAATGGTGGATCCAAACAGAAGGAACAGATCCCCCTCAGAGGGGTCCAACCATTCTGAGGGATCCAAGGGGACCTCTGCCTCTTCTCAGAGAAGAGAATCCTCCCAAGAGAGGAAATGCAGACTGGTCCAGTTTGAGCAGGCTAAACTACAGCTCAGGAGAGAACAGTTAGCTTTGGACAGGGAATCCCTGGAGCTTCAGAAAGCTTCAAGAAAGTGGGGTCTAGAAACCCCTGGTGGCAGTAATGAAACCCCTAGAGTTAGAGAGAAAGTCCCTGACAATAGGAACCTCCACAAGATTGTGCCCCCTATCATACAGGGGATGACATCCACAAATGGATCACTGCTCTTGAGAGGGCCTGTAAGGTACAAAGGGTCCCAGTAGAGCAGTGGGCAGCAATCCTGTGGCTCTCCTTTGCAGACAAAGGAAGAGACAATCTCCTCTCTGTAAGAGAAGAGGATGCAGATGATTACTGTATCTTGAGAGATGCTTTAATTGATGGGTTTGGCTTAACCACTGATCAGTGCAGACTTAAGTTCAGAGACACCCAAAAAGCATAGGATCAAGATTGGGTAGACTTTGTGGATTGTGCTTCCAAGACATCGGAAGGTTGGTTAAATGGCAGTAAAGTAAAAGATTATCAAGGATTGTACAATCTCATTATGAGGTAGCAGATTCTTAATAATTGTCAGAACCAACTCTTACACCAGCACCTGGTGGACTCTGATCTGACCTCTCCCCAAGAATTGGGAAAGAAGGCAGACAAATGGGTCAGAACCAGGATCAGGCCCAAGAACCCAGGTGGTGACCAGAAGAAAGATTCTACCAAGCCCAAAGAGAAAGGTGGGGATAATAAAACAGAAAAGTCCTCTGAAGGGCCCCAAAAACCCAGTGCTGGGGGTGGGTCCCCAAATCCTTCCTCTTCTAACAAGAAACCATATTGCCATGTGTGTAAGCAACCTGGCCACTGGAAAACTGACTCCAGCTGTCCAAAGAATGGCAATAAAGAAAATGTTCCTCCCATTGCAGCTCCAACGCCTCCTGTTACTACTAGTACTAATCCCCCAGGTGGTGGGAGTGCACCCAAAAATTTAGTTGGGCTTTCTTGGGGAACTCAGGTGGACTCTGGCCTAACCAGGTCCCCTACGCAAGCAACTCTAGTCTGTGATGGTGGCATGGGGTTTGCCAACTTTACCATGAGTCCCAATATCTTGGGCAGGTACAGACAAGAGCCCATGATCAATGGTCAGAAGGCTGGGGCCTACAAGGACACAGGGGCTAGTGTCACCATGGTGACCAAGAGACTAGTGCCCCTACAACAGCTTTTACCTGGGTTTAGCTACCAGGTGACAAATATAGATGGAATTAGGACAGACCATCCCATGGCAGTGGTAAATCTCAGCTGGGGAGGGGTCACTGGCCCAAAGAGAGTGGCAGTGTCCCCAACCTTGCCTGTAGATTGTCTACTGGGGAATGATCTGGAAATCTCAGCCTGGGCTGAGGTAGACCACAAGGCCCATTTGAAAATGGTAGGCATCCCTGAGAGAGTGGATGAGACCTTAAAGGCCTCACCTCCACCCCAGGAGAAAGTAAAAGGAGTGAAGCCTGAAACTATGGATCACTCCACCCAAACAGTGAGCATAGGGGGAGAGGAACAGTCCTTCCCCCACCAGACCAAAGGTGAGGGTCATGTTTCTAAGGGAACTGATCCTGGCCCTTGTGAAGTAACTGCCCCAGAAGTGGACAGGCCTGGCCTGACCACAGCTCTGATGGCAGGGGATCCTTCCAAGATGGCACCCAGTCTGGAGCAGGTATCCTGCACCTCTCTACCCTGTCTCAGTCAGCCCAGGGCTGCAGAGGTCAGGGAGGTCAGTGGACCCTTAATGGGCCCCTGTCCAGAGGAACCCCCTCATCAGCTGATTAGGGACACCCAGCAGAGTAGTTCTAGCCAGGTGAATATTCCTCTACAAACTGAGGGATCCCCCTTACCCCTAGGTACAGGCACCCCCCAGATGGACTTTGTTGGGCACAGGGAAACCTGGGGCATAGTTGCCCCAAACATTCCAGTGCCCTCCACTATTCCAACCAGAGGGACCCAACCCCCAGGTGTAGGCAGCCAGAGGTTGACCCTTAGGGCCAGATATGACACAGTCATGGGCAGAAAGGCTTCCATGGTGACCAGTGACCTGAGGAGGTTGAGACCACCCCAAATAGAGCCTCACTTCCAGACTCAGACACCCCACCAGCCCACCTCTGTACCAAAAACCAATACAGGTAATTCCCCTTGACTTTGGAGAAACTCTAGAACCCCTTGGGGTAGGATTTCCCAAGTGGACCATGAGACAGGGAGCAACCATGCTAGTGCAGGTTGTTCCTTATATGGCCACTCAGGAAATAAAGGCTTATCTGGACAAGGTTAGCCTTATCTCCTTTCGTTTGGGAGGGGGGGGGTTATGTAGGAAGGTGGAATCTGACTAATGGTTGCCCCCAAGGTTTTGCCTGGTATTTGAGTGGTTTTTGACTAGTCTGGCTGGGATCCTGCTGTCCAGGACCCCAGCCTATCTGCTTTTTCCTTAAAACTGATGTGAGTACCCTAGGTACAAACCAATTGGATGCTGAGGATGCCCTGACAGTCCCTTGTAGATGGTACCCTAGGTACCCAGGGCATGGGTCCCTCAGTGGGCCTACCAGGGCTGCAGCACTTATTGTGCCACCCTGGGACAGCCATAAAAACTGACACCACCAGACCACTACTGTAGTCTGGGTAAGGTGGTGCTAGCACCCCTTACAGGGATATAGGTACCCTATATATCCCACCCCATTACAACACATATACTCTCATAGGTCACCCCTATAGCAGGCCTTGCTAATCCGACAAGGCAGGGTGCTGAGGTATGTGTGAGGGGGGGCCCCTACCTGAGTAGGGCCTCTCTGCAACCCTCGTAAAATCATTGCTGGGTTGTTTGTAGTGTAGCCATACCATATACTCTTAACCGCATTATAAGTCTATTACGATAGCGTGATAACTTGAGAATGGCTACACAGAGCCATATCGTGTTTGGTGTCAAATATGTAGGAATCCTACCCCCAGTCCTGCCATGGGCATGAGGGCACGATTCCCCCCTGCTAGAGGGGCGATATGGGAAAAGCGGCAGAATTCAGACACCAATTTAAAAGTGCACACGTAGTACAAAATGGCTACTACCCGCCACCCACACGACTCTGGCTGGCTGTTGCTGGGGAAAATCCCAGCCTCGCAAGCTGGACAATAGGGCTCCTGTGGCAGGGAGGTGCTAGCATCTCCACAGACAGGATATGTGGATTGGAACAGGGTGGGTGCACCATATGTTGCCTTTCAGAGTTGCACGTAGGTAGCTACAGCGCCTACATTCTGCATACACCGCCTGGAACCGGTTCAGGGGCATCCTGCCCATCGCCCAGGCGGGATACACACAAAGGGGAGAGGGTGTAGCCACCCTTTCCCGCCTCACCTCTCATTGGTGGACACTACTCTGGACACTCCCCTAATCTTGGGGATAAAGGTGAATAACGTGGCCCCAGAGCCTCAGATTAATCTTGGACTTCACAGACTTGACCTTCGACGAGCTGCTGCCCAGCTGACTGAAGAAATCTCCCTTGGGGTAAAGGAGTTACCCCCCTGCTTGGCAGGCACCTGAAACACTGCAAGTGACCCGGTTGGAACTTTGCTGCTCCTATGGACTTTGTCGACTTCCAGCAACCTCGAGGTGGGTTTCCTAAGCATCCAAGAGGCCAGTGAGTGTGCACAGCAAGTCTGAGCAACGTGGACTGCGTGGTTGCCGAGATTCCCAATACCCCAGGACTCCAGCCACCTCTTGCATAGCACACGACCCTGACCAGTGGGGAAGTTGTGCTTTGGCCCATTTTTGAGCCAACCACCAAGCAGCAATTGTGCCAAAGATCAGCGCCCTAGCCACCTCCAGTTGCCCTTGGGATCCCTTTTTCGCACTCCATTTTGCTGCCTTCCGCGGTCCCTTGTCTCTCGACTTGTGGGCCTGAGCGGGGGACAATCTCAACATTTAAGAGTTCCCCTGGTTGCTCCAGGCCTGCTTTACAGTCTCTCTAAAGAAGACTACTCACAGACCTCGTGGGTCTGCACCAGTAGCTGATTTGTTTATCTTGCATGGGTTGCGGTTGCCAAGGCTTAGTGGATCCAATCCAGACACTAACACCGCAGCAACCCTCATCCAATGTGGGACAGTTGCCCTCCCAAAGCTGGCCTTCCTTGAAGCCTCCTGGAGCCCGTGGCTGCAGATCCAAGCTACACCTCTTTCCACTTGAAGCACCCGACATTGAAGGGCTCTTTCCTTTGAGCTCCCTGGTCACTGTGCCGTGACCCAGACTCTGTCCCCTCTGCTTTCAGGTTCTTCTCTGCAAGATCTACAACTTCAATCTTCACGGCATCATCGACGCTTTTGGCTAGCAGCAGTTTTGTGCATTTTCCCATTGAAAATCAGCCCGCGACCCGACATCGAAAACGACCGATGCACCCGGCTTCCCTGGGGCAGGTAACAGGGGTACCTCGGTACTCTCGTGGTAGTGGGCTCCTCAAAAGCTTAACTCTAAAGTTTTAACATTGAACTCCTGCTAGAAGTGACTTTAATCTGTTTAAAACAAACCGCGACATTCTCCATAGGCTTTAATAGAGATCCCGATAGCAGCTATTTCCACTGCACACGCCTCCCGTGGGTCCCCTTCCTCATAACCTGGGGTGGATTCTTAAGGGGCCAGCGATCCTAAATGCCCTAGGCATTGTCTGTAGAATTGTCGTGGTTCTTATACCACTTTTTTAATATATGGTTTGGTCCCCCCCTGGGGCCCTATGATGCCAGTGCTATTTATTGTATCTATCAATGCTTGTTTGAATTGTAACTTTGCCTCAGCCTCATAAAGAGACTTGTGGGATTCTGTTTAGAATAAATACATATATTTTATGTATATACCTGTGCGGGCTACTCTTTCATTTGGTCATTCAAGAGGTTATCTATGGTAAAACAATAAGCTTAACACTCCTTCAAGACTTAGCCTGAAGGCTGCTCTCCACAGCTACCACTAGGATAGCTTTCTTTAAAGGTTGTCTTAAACCTATCATCAGTAAGAGTCGTATTGGACTGGTGCAAGGTGTCCCCTATAACTAGGAGACAGCATATGCCAGGCCAACTTCTCACAAGCATGATTACACTATTGTAAATAAGTAAAAATCTAAATAACTCTGAATATTTTTCACGAGTACTATTGCAATGTCGCAGTACAACGTCTAAAGTGGCTGAGACATACATTAACTTCTTGGTCAAGTCAAGAATGCCTGCAGCTACATCTGTGGAATCATTTCTCGCTGCTAAGAACATCTAATAAGATATGTTTGCCTTCATGAACATAATTGCACATCAATCCTGGAGGAAATATACTCAACCTCTTAAGGATGATTTTGAATATCAATTGTTCAAAAATGTGAGAGAGGAATTTTTTGTTACTGAAGAAGGCATTATATTCCGGGGATAGAGAATTGTCATTCCGAAGAATTAGAGTAAAAAAGTCATTGAACTAGCAAACGAGGATCATCGTGGCATTGTCTCCACTAAGAAACCTCTCCGAGACAGACTGTAGTTTCCTCGCCTTGATGAAAGAGTTGAAAGAGAAATAAAGGCCTGTCATTTGTGCAACTACTTATCTCCCAAAACAACACAGAATCCATTAGTTATGTCAGATCTTCTAAAGCAAGAGTGGGGAGGTTTGCAGTTGTGTTTTTTTGGACCCTTCAACAATGGACATCATCTCATGGTATTCAGTGATGAGTACTCACGATTCCCCTTGTTGTATCATCAATCACACATGACAAAGTCATTGGGACATTAAATCACAGTTTTGCAACATGGAGTATTTCTTCCATTTTTAGGTCGAGCCTACAGCAGCGCATGCGCTGTTGCTCGACTTTTAGTAAGGGGCTTTTCAAAGTCCTACCCACAAGCGTTTCCTTGCCTAAAGGTTGCGTGCACGTGCACGTGAACGCGCGCAGCCGCCATCTGCCATTCTTATCTCATTAAGCCTTGCTCTGCTTGCACTACCCCCTCACTCCCCCCTCCTTTCTCCCCCGCCCTTCTCATCCGGCCACGTCACTTTTGCAGCCGCGCGGCCAATGCTTGTTATAAAGCGCTTCCATGTCGCCAAGCTGCCTTTTCAGAAACTAGATATTCCAGTCCACTTGCAGGAAAGAGGTAATATGTGCATCTCTGTTCTTTAATCACAGCTGAGGTTTTATTTTCTAGGGCTCCGAGTACTGATGTCTGGCGATGCTTACAATCCCTCCCTAACTAGTTGAGGTGGGCAATTAGAAACATGATTTACAAGTTATGGAACACGCCGCCGTGTTACATTTCTCCTCTTACACCATGGAATTGCACGGAAACATACTCTTTTTATGTTCCGCTGATTGAAGCTCCTTAAACCCTCTGCGCTATCAATTCTGCAACACTTTGCTTCCATGTCGCCAAGCTGCCTTTTCAGAAACTAGATATTCAAGTCCACTTGCAGGAAAGACGTAATACGTGCATCTCTGTTCTTAATCACGGCTGAGGTTTTATTTTTTAGGGCTCCGAGCACTGATGTCTGGCGATGCTTACAATCCCTCCCTAACTAGGTGAGGTGGGCAATTAGAAACATGAGTTATGGAACACGCCGCGGTGTTACATTTCTCAGTGCACGGAAACATACTCTTTTTATGTTCCGCTGATTGAAGCTCCTTAAACCCTCTACGCCATCAATTCTGCAACACTTTGCGATAAGTGCTCGTTAATTAAAGCCCAAATAGGACGAAATTCCCAAGAAAGCCCGTTTTAACTGCCCTGCACCAAAGCAGAATATCTCATCATGGTTATCAAAGCCTGAAGCTTTTCTAATGAATTGTGACGGATTGCTTTCAAGTCCTTGGGCCCCATTAAAATAATTCACAGACTGACTACGCTGCGCAGTTCGGCATCAGTACGCGCCGACAGACGGACGCATGGGTTCGGTGAGACTTCAGTTCTGCAGCATCAAAGCATAGTTGCTGACCTGGACCAGTTGAAGACAACGGACAATCTCTCGTCTGCATGGAAAAAAATGCCTTTTAAGTGTGGGTGTGCACGCGCTCATGCGCATGTGTGGCTGTCTTAATAACGTGAACTATGTTCAGTGTCTTCTTTATAGCATGATAAAAGTTCGTGCTTAGAATAAAGTTGGAAGATACGGAGACAGATCCTTTATATGAGATTACTAGTGCTCCCAATAAAAGACTTTAATCCAGCCTGGGCGGGACCTGGAGGCAATAGAGACTGCAGGGTATGTCAATGTAAACATGAATTATGTTTACACTTGTTATGCAGTTGTCCTGCCCTAGACTTTCAAAGGAGACTCCTCCTCAAACAGGAGGCCACTGAGGCGTGTACTTGCCAGGTTGCATCCATGGACGTCCGCAGAAATTTTTCCAGGGGGGGCTAACCTCGCAAATGAAGGGGCGTGGCTAATGTTAATCAATAGGGGCAGGGCTAAAATGGGAGACAATCAGGATCGGTTAATGCTCAGGCCAAGCTGAGAAAAACAAGCATTGGCATAGCCAATAGGTCTCGCCTTTGGAACCTTATAAGTATTTAGTTCTGCAGCAGGTCCCAAAGGCGAGACCTATTGGCTATGCCAATGCTTGTTAAGTCTGTGAACAGCCCATCTTTCAATAGTTGAGAGTTTAAGGACTTTCTCACTGATGTGAACGTCAACATCAGAAAGGTACACCTCTCTGGCCACACGCATATGGTATTGTCAAACAATTTATGGGCACCCTAAAGAGAGCATTTCAGTGCACTGCGCTAAAAGGAAGTGACCTCAAATCAGCTTTGTGTTCAGCCCTTCATGGTTACCAGTCAACTTCCCACTCCACAACAACTAAAAGCCCAGCCACCTTGATGTCTGGGAGAGTAATGGGAACGAAATTGCCAAAGTGGACCACTAAAAGGTCAATAGATGCTGACAAGATCCTTACAATGGATTCTTTCAGAAGTCCAGAATAAAGACCTAAGCTGAAAAAGGCCGATGTGCTCAGGGTACAGTTTTCAAGGAAGGAGACTAAGTTCTGGTCAAACAAAAATGGAAATGCAAGATCGAAGCTCCGTTTGATGTTGACCCACTGAGGGTTGTGATGAGCAAATGACATGTGGTGACCCCTCAACATCCCGGAAAGTCCATCACGAGAGACACGTCACAGTTCAAGCACCTGCCTCGATGTTCATCGGGTCCAGATGTTTGCCATATCCACCTGAGCGTCCAGAAAGCTTAACTCATACACCGATCTCTGCATCACCTGTACCTGAGGTAAGCCCCTCTCCCATGCCTCATCAACCTCACACAACAAGATTTGGAAGATTGGTTTGAACAACTCAACGACTCATTGAAGAACTATAATGTATATGTGTAGTATTTGTACTTTTTATTTAACAAAGGGCGAGATGTCGTTTCTAGTGAATATTAAATAGCAGGACCCATCTGGTCCCTGATGGACTCCACAGGAGAATGATGTCATTGGTTGGGTGTGTCTGGGTGTGGTTAATAAAGTTTAAGACCCAGTGCAGGCGGTTAACGGTTGCACTCTGAAGAATAAAGACGTGCACTACAGAGTTTCATGTGTGGCGTAGTCATTTGCATACTACCAAGGTGGGGAGGACGCTGCAGGAGTGAGGGTTAGATGGAGTGGCAAGTTTGGTGTGAACGTTTGGGGACAGCATGAGTCTCACCAAATTGTCCAACAGTGATATAAAAATCTGTGAGAAATCCTGTGTGTAGGCAGGAAATGTAAACCTGATTTATAATCTTATTCTGAAAGCTGTGGAAATTGAAATGTCTTCTGAAAATTGTTTGCAACCGATTTCCGATTCAGAGTTGCGTTAAATGACTTAATTCTGGGTGTTTTTCTGCCCACACAAATTCCTCCCATTATTAACTAAAGAAATTTGCATTGGGAAAACAAATTGGAGAGAGGGAGAAGGTGTTTAATTTTGTTTTGATAAAAACACATTTGCATGTTATTTTTAAGTGTGATAGGGAAATCTCTGGGCACAGCACTATTTGAATTAGTCTGCAGTATAATTGCTCCAGCGGGAATTGCATACCTACCTTGTCCGTCTTACTTCCCACAATCCTGACAAATTGAGCTATTCTGTAGTTCCGTTTGTCAGGACTGTGGCAAGGAAGATCTGACTCGGAGCAATGAAGATTACCGGTATGTAACAGAGTCAATATCATTCAATTCAAAATAAGGCCCACGCTTTTGGTGGTCAAGAAGGACTTCAGATTCTGGCTGTCCGGTTTGAGCAATATATGGGAACATCAAAAAATACAGCACCTGCCATTTCCTCTCATCCCATGTCAAAATGCATTGCTTATAATAGGACTCAAAATCAGTTCGGAATGGTATATAAAAAATAGAAAGAATTCTGGTTTGTTTTTCGTTAGTTCAGTCTGGAGGCATGCATTTGCGGCGTTGATACAGAATGACATATTCTCCCGACTAGAAGTGGGCATAACTCTTAGGTCTCTGTGTAGCATAATCACGCAGAATTACCTAGCAGTTTAGTGATATAACATGGAATTATGCGTAAAACGTAAATCTGCATTTAATGCTATTTTCTTAGTGCAAAAATACCCCCTTATGTCCAAAATGGAAGTGAGAATACATAAGAAATAGCGCTAAATGCAACAGAACACTAATAACAGCACAGGCTCTCTTGGGGTAGGATTTTGCCCCAATTTACTCTATGTGTCGCATTTCCCCCAGCCCAGGAGCACATAAACCAAACACACAGGGGCGTAGCTTGATCAATATGATTGGAGGGGGGGGGCAGGTGGGCTTCAGATTTCCCAACAATCACACTGGGACATCTTGTTGAAACACATATGAAAAGTAGGACATAAGGGGGCTTAAGGGGCAGTGGAAAGAGAAAGGACTGCAGATTGTTAGTGGTACTTGAAACACAATATTTTGCAAACTAATCAACAAAAGACATTCTTCAAAACATAGACCTTCAAAACATAGATGAGAGTGTGTGTTTTTGTCAGTGTAGGCATGCACAAAATCCAGGGTGAAATCTGACACACCTCACATTGCCTGATTGAAAGGACTTGTACTCAACTATTTATGACAGAATACATATTTTAGAGGGGTGCAACACCCCAAACCCCTCTCACCCCCAAAGAACACACCTGGAAACACACACGGAGCTCTGTTAACACATGTCTTATTCTTCAGCATACAATCACACAACTCACTAACGGTATGCATTACGTCATGAATTTAATAACCACACCTTAACACCTCCCAGCAGCTTACGTAATTCCTGTTTGAAGTCCTCTCAGAACCGTTAGGTTCCTCATGCTCATAACATCAAGACTCTACATCAGGCATTTAGCTCTAGTTTCGTAGTGCAAAATGCACACTCGCATCCAAAATAGACAAAATCAGTGCTTAATTGGTGCCGGTGCTTTCCGGTGCTAAGCACCGGCACTTATTTCTCAGGGCCGGGTATACTCGGGGCGGCTGCCTCACTATTCGTAAATAAAAGAAAAAACCCGGAGTTTCTTTCATGATAGGCTCCATGGTGGTGCTTAGTTTCAGGGAGCACGTAACCTGAAACTTTTTTTTTTAGCACTGTAAAAGCAGATGCAGCTGTATGTATGTGAGCCTGGGCGAGAGTGTACTCGCCCTGGAGGCACAAGGCAGTGTTGTGTCATCAGGATGGTGACAAAACTGGACCCCTGGTTCTGAGCCCTTCTGAGGCCCCTATTGTGCTATGGTCTCCAGGACTCTTAGGCCCTCCTCAGGCCTTGGCTGCCCGAGCTCTGCTCCTTTCTCAGGGGCCGCCATAGCAGCAGGGGTGGGGCAGCAGCTCCCAGCTGGCACTCCGGGGCTGCTTTCACTTTCATTTTCGGGCGGGCCTCCACTTTGAGGCATAGAGTACTGCGAGCTGCAAGGCCGTGCTGAGGGGATCCTGGACCTGACGTCCGGAACCAGCCAGCCCTCTCCCCAAAGAGGCTGAAACTCAACCGAAGCTGAAGGCACAGGTGCTGTGGCCGATGCCCGAGGCCTGCAGGGGGCACTACATGACCCTAATGCTGAGTGAGGCGCTACAGAGGTGGAAGGACCTGGAGGCCATGGATGCTGATGGTGAGTTGAGGGGGTGAACCACTGCACCGACTGGGAGTCTGGGGTGAGCGAGGGAAACTTTGTTCACAAGCATTAGTGGGGGTGGGCAGGGTTGTCATTTAGGGCCGGGGGGGGACAGTGGGGGTCACCTACCTCTAGCAGCTAATGTGTGCTCATGCCAGAGCCACAAAAGTGCCAGAGAAGAGAACAGAACCCAGTTGTGGAGAAATACACTGATTATATTGGAACCTGTAGGAGAAAATATCTGTAATAAAAGGTTGTTTTGTTTCAGAAATGGTTGTCGCAAACAACATTTTAGAGGTAAACTATTCCCACCACAACCGTTGTCGTCTGCCAAAGAGGACAATTTTGCAAAGTGCAAAAGTTGTCAGATTTCCGGCAGCGATCACATTGTTTGTCAAAATTGTCAAACATAAATAAAGCCCGGAAAGCTGCTCGCTCTGGACAATGTAACAACAGTTTAACCAGTGTTGAAATTGAAAAAACGTTACTCCTTGAAGCCATAAATTGGGATGGTCAAGGTGTGGTAACGAAAACGGGGTCGGTTCAAAAAGCATCCTGACCGGTCAATTCATACATTCATTTTATTTTTTAATCTTTTTCCACAAGGGAAATGACAAGAAAATGAAATGTGACAGTGAATGTGAATGTGAGCACCATTAATTCTATCACAGCAGCCCCCTTGCATAGATGGTCAGAGGTCTTTCAGCTTCTATGAGTCAAAGCACGCTAAGTGAGAGGAACTGATGCACAAAGGTCTCGCGCGCGTGGGATCGCGCACGTGGGATCTATTGCTTTGTCAATGTTTATTTAGTGGTGTGTTGCAATGTGGTGTGGTATGCAATGGCCTGTCATTCCATAGTGTTGTATGGTATGGCATGTCATTGTATAGTAAAGTATGTGAGCAGTGTGCCTGTATGAGTGCAGGTTGACTTGTGTGGCTGCATGAGTGCAGGGTGACTTGTGTGCCTGAATGAGTGCAGGGTGACTTGTGTGCCTGTCTGAGTGCAGGGTGAGTGGTGTGCTTGTATGAGTGCAGGGTGAGTGGTGGGCCTATATGAGTGCTGGGTGACTGGTGTGCTTGTATGAGTGCAGGGTGATTGGTGTGCGTGTATGAGTGCAGTGAGTGGTGTGCCTGTATGAGTGCAGTTTGACTTGTGTGCTTGTGTGAGTGCAGGGTGTGTGATGTGCCTGTATGCTTGCAGGCTGAGTGGTGTGCCTGTATGCATGCTGAGTGGTGTGCCTTCATGAGTGTAGGGTGAGCGGTGTGCCCTTTGAATGCCAGGTGAGCACTGTGCCTGAATGAGTGCAGGGTGAGCAGTGTGCCTGTATGTGTGCAGGGTGAGCGGTTTGCCTGTATTTGTGCAGAGTGAGTGGCGTGTGTGTGTGTATGTGTGCAGGGTGAGGGGTGTGTGTGTATATGTGTGCAGGGTGAGGGGTGTACCTGTATGAGTGCAGGGTGAGCACTGTGCCTGTATGAGTGCAGGGTGAGCCGTTTGCCTGCATGTGTGCAGGGTGAGTGATGTGCCTGTATGAGTGCAGGGTGAGCGGTCTGCCTGTATGAGTGCACGGGGAGCCCTGTGCCTGTATAAGTGCAGGGTGTGCGGTGTGCCTGTATGAGTGCAGGGTGAGCGGCGTGCCTGTATAAGTGCAGGGGAATCACTGTGCCTGTATGACTGCAGGGAGAGTGATGCACCTTTATGAGTTCAGGTGAGGACTGTTCCTTTCAGAGTGCGGGGTGGAGACTGTGCCTTTATAAGTGAAGGGTGAGCGATGTGCCTGTATGACTGCAGGCTGAGCGGTGCGCCTTCAAGACTGCAGGGTGAGCACTGTGCCTGTATGAGTGCAGGGTGAGCACAGGGCCTGTGTAAATACAGGGTGAGTGGTCTAACCAGAAGCCTGCAAAGATGGACATTTCTGACTCGGGTATGCGCAGTTTATAGACCTCCTTTATTTGCGCTGTAATGCCTGAGTAATTTGCACCTCTGAAAAGTGCCATTTTCAGATACCACAGCATTACATACTGTGCATATTATGAGTCTGCATTGTATACTCTAGACATAATTTTGACTTTGCAGTTTACATGAGCCTAAGTTATATGCACATTTTGGAGACCTGATATATGCATATAATCAGAGGTTTTAGATGTCTATATCGAGTATATGACAGGATTGAATGATATGCGTAAATCAGTTGCAGGTCGTTCATATGCCAGAGAGGTGCATAATGTGCATATAGCAGGGCAGCCGCGGTCGGTAGTAGGAGTAACTGCAGGGCGTGACGTGGGGACGGGGAGGGGCAGGGTGGGGGGTAGTAAACTATGGATTACGGAGGTTTACAGGTAAGTTAACATATAAATTAATAAAACGAATTTTGTTGCGTGCACTGCATCGCATTTGGGGATGCAGTGCACGCAACGAAATTCGTTTTATTAATTTATATGTTACCTTACCTGTAAACCTCCGTAATCCATAGTTTACTACCCCCCACCCAGCCCCTCCCCCTCCCCACGTCACGCCCTGCAGTTACTCCTACTACCGACCGCGGCTGTAGCAGGGTCCAATATATTATTCATGTGATAGATGCCTTCATATTGGGCTTGATCCTCTGAACGCTATCATGTCATATATCCTTTGACAACAAAATCTACACATATTAGTGGTAAATTTGCCAAATTATCATAGCAAAAGACTTGAGAAGTGTGTAAGGTGTGGTACGGTCTTTTACTACTATACTGGTCCGGGGCAGTTTAGAGTGTTATTTGAAGATCAAGCCTGGGGAGACACAAAATACATCAGAAGTAGATAGTCATTTGAGCATTACCTTGGACTCGGGGCTTTTTAATGGTCAGAAAGGTTCATAATGTTTGGTTCCAAAAGTCACGACATCCAGTCTCATTTGCAGTTTTGATTGATTTTATTAAGATATCTTTCCCAAGGAGCTGGAAAACCAAAACTTGTTTCAAGTCAACCATCATATTACCAAGGTAGGAATTCCGCTGGGTATTACATCTGGCTTTCAGTGCCAGTTGAGGATGTGGGTGGAGCCAATTGAATAAGTGGGTTAAGCCAGTAAAGGAAGTGGGTGGAGCTAGGGAAAGTGGGTGTGGTCTCCTACAAAAATTTGAGCACCCGGACTTAATATTTTACAAATTAAGCACTGGACAAAATAGACCAAGACATGCGCAAAAAGAAATCACTGAATGCAAAAGAACACAAACAGCACCACTGCTTGCGTTCACTAAATTCGTTGTTTCGGTGCTAGTTTCCCTCCCAATTACTCTTAATTACGTGAGCAGATGTACTCGCGTAATTATTGGCGATTGCGTATCAAAGAGTAACACAGAATTACCAAAATTACTCCATTTACGCCGGTGTAGTTAAAATTCCTCCCAGACCTACTCCCCACCTGCTTCCCCTCTGCAGGCGGTGAGCTGGTGGAGTTGGTGACCTTTCAGTGTCTATGAGTTCACCAATATGCCCTCATGGTGTTCCCATTTTTGCTATCATCGTGAGTCTCAGGTTCACAGGTGCACTGAGCCCCGTAGCGTTGCCTGCAACACTACAAGCCCCGCGGCCGCCCCGATCCTGTCTAGACCCCATCCTGCCCAGCGGTGTCACCAGGGGCTGCCTGCGCCGAGTTTAGAGGACACTACGCACGCTGCAAGCCACTTAATAACCCTCGCGATAGTCCCTGGGAATTGGTGGCATGTTTTGACGTTAAGCAGATGGGATTAGTGATTGAAACTGTGTCGTTTTAATCTTGAATCGCCCTCCCAGCTTGCTCCTGAGCTGGAAAGCCTATCTCCGCGCCCGCAGCTCTGACCTTGAGTCTGCCCAAGCCCGGCCTTCGCGCCGAAAATCTCTTCCCCTGGCACAGTTTCCAGCCAGGCGAGGAGGGGCGATCCCGCGTCGAATCAGCAAGGATCACTGTGGAGAGCCGCTGCACTGGTAAAGGGTTTCTAGCATGTAAGCCTGCCCCGGCGCTCGGTGCCAGCTGCAGAGATCTGTGCGAAACATGAGTCACGGCACCAGCCATCCTTCCAGCAGGAGGCACATTGTGGTTTGTGGCTAGGGCACGAAGGCTGGGGATGATCATTATTATTGGTGTTATAATTGTTATTGGTGTAGCTAATAATAATAACTATAAGACCAATAATACAGATAATGTATCCATGTTCTTGGCTGTGGGCTTCAAGCACTTGGCCGCTCCTCCTGGCTATCACTGTGGCTTGCTGTTCTAAAGGTGAAGGGGCGGCCACGCTGCACGCAAGAGTCTAAAGCAAGACATGACGGGGTCTATTCTGCTTTTTGAGAAAAGCCTCACAGTGCATGAAACATGAAAAGTACAACTAAGGGCCTGGTTTAGATCTCGGCGGACGGATATCCCATCCGCTGAAATATAAGTCCCATTTGTATCCTAAGGAAATTATATATTGGCGGACGGAATATCCCTCACCGCTGTGATGGAGTAACCCATCTGCTGAGATCTAAATCCGGCTCTAGGACGAAACACCATAACTAGTAGCCATCAAAACCTTTTCAACATATGACCGTCAGCCAATCTACCTAGCGCGATATCCAATGTCCTTTGTCGTCTTCTGGTCTTCTCAAGCTCCCCTTTCTTTGTAGCTTTTTATGTTCTCTCTTCTGAGGTGTCCTGGAATAATGCTAATAGATGGTATTTGATTTATTTCTGTAGTTTAGTCATGGGAAATCCTTGTCTTGGTGGTTTGCACAACGTTCGGAGCCTTGGCGGGTTCGTTGGCCTATGGAAGCGTGAGCTTGTTGTCACCATTTGTACACCTACCTATTGGTCCCCAACTTACTGTTTTATTTGCAGGATTTTACTTTAGATCCGTCCTCCAAGGCCTAGTTTTCCAACCAATGGCAGCTGACTGACCGTGTCCCTCATATGTTCGGAAGCTGAAGGTCGGTGTTGAGATAAAGGAAGCACTCAATCCATTCTGCTCAAGGATAATCAAATCAGAATTGAGGAATATGTGATATTACAAGAAACGCTGAGCCCAAACTGACTTCTTTTTGCACCTACCAATCCTTGGGAAGGAAAACATATATCAAATTAATTCCAATATAAATATGATTAACAAAGACCTTTCATATTGATTTTTAATGCATGATTAATAAGTCTCCAGGCCAGGCATGGGTTTTAGAATAAAAGGTAACCTTACTGTTGGCATACTTAAACTCTCAGCATCGCTAGTCAGTTAGGTGAAACTCACCACAAACATTCACAACTTTTTTTGTCCCAACTGGGAGTTGACTTTGGCGATAGAAAGAGCTCTTATATCCTCTATCTCTTGTTATATTTTTTTATTATAGTAGAGACACTGCCTTTTCTACACAATTCCCAACGAGATACAATCTGATATAAATGTGTGACTTAATCCAGTCGGAGCCGGGTTACCCCAGACGGAGATCCACAGCATTGGAGGGGCCACTTTAGCTTGATCATCTGAATACTTTAACACAACCTCTTTATGCGTACTAAAGGTGGGGGCTGTCTGAGGAAGACTCATTAGACACATTCTTCTCCCACTGCAACGTATAGGCAAATACCGCACTATAGACAGTAACAGACCTAAGTTTGACGTTGTCCTTTCTTAGAGCATGCTTCCACAGCTGGGGTTCGATTACAAGCAACACCCAAATACGGAAAAACCTTCGATTTTTTTTTTAACATTGAGGTGCTGAAATTTCTGTACATTTTTACACCCTAAAATCATGACTCTTTATTTAGTCATGTAGGTGATAGGATCCAACTCCTCCATATGTCCTGCGAAAAACTCCAAAACGCACTGTAATCCATTTGCTGACCTAGAAGCAATACAGCTGTTTCCTGAGTCTAACGTTACGCTGTCAGGGGAGATGGGGTGCTACACAAAACAAGCATTTGCAGTGCAATAGGTCTCGCATAACAGAATGTTTGAGCTATTGGCGTTGCATTTTTATTTACAACTCCAATGGCTCAAACTTACAGTAATAGGAGACCTATTAAATTGCAAATGTTTGTTCTGTAAAAGCGCCCTTTACTGCGCTTTCACTTTAATGGTGGCCGTGCACCTTTCTTTATAAGGGTCTTGTTTAAAGAACAGGGCGCAGCGCCAACAAAGTGAAAGCGTATATGTGGCACTTCTACAAAAAAAAGCATTTGTTTTTCAACTTGACAAGCAAATGCTTTTTTTTTGTAAAAGCGCCCCATTCTGCGCTTTCACTTTAACAGCGGGTGCGCACCTTCCTTTAGACTAACCGCATCTTAAGAAAGTGCCACGACCGCCGTTAAAGGTAAAACGTGGAATTAGGTGCTTGTAAGGAAAAACAATAGCCCCGCTAAAACCTATGGTGTAAGAAAACTGTAATTGGCTGGTGCTCCTAGGTTAAAAACGAAAGTGATGTATCGGGACCACTGGCCAATAAGGAGAAGCGATAGAGTTGTCAGTCAATGGCAAGCAGCAGCTGTAATTTCACTCCTGTGGAGCCGCTTTTGACTGACCAGGAGAGCTGCACACGGCCGGGCTTGGCTCCGCTGTGTGTCTGAGGCCGGGCTTGGCTCCGCCGACCTTCGTTGTGGTGTTGAGAGGGCCGGGCTTTGCTCCGCCGGGCCACGTAGACTACAACCCCCAGCAGCCCCTTGCGGCAAGGACGCCGCCGCGCAGGCAAACAGGAAGCGCCTGGGGCGCATAAAGGATCACTTGCTCCCTCGTCCCGCGGGACGCGCCCGGGAGAAGCCCGGGACAAGGGCGGGGCCGTCTGTGGCCGTCAGAGGCCATAGGAGGCTGGGCTGGGCCACGGACTTTGGCTCGCATTACTCGGATCCTGGACTTTTAGTAAGACACTACTTTTAATATTGGTTATCGTTTGTTTTATGTTTGTTGGCCCTATTGACATCATAGTTTTCTACAATAACTAGACAAGTTACTGTTGTTCAAATTACTCTGTAGTTAGTACTTGCTGGTCCTATTATGTCCAAGCTTAGGTCTTCAAAACCAGCGGCAATTAATGACACAAGGACAATGGACAACTATCTTGTTAAGGTAGTCAGCAAGATTAATAAGGATAGGAGACTATCACTAAGCAGGGTAAGCCCAGAAATGTCACCTACAAGGTTGAGTACGCCTACCACACCGTCGCCCCACCCAGACAGTGGCTTGGCTAACTCTATTAATGTTGACACAAATAACGATGTATCCATCATAGTGTCAACAGAAGAGCGGGAAATTTTAACTGAATCTATTCCAAGTCAGAGCCCGACACCCTCCCTAAGGCTCTCACCAACTCAATCTCCCGTACGGAGAATGGTGCGTGCATGTAGGAAGGCACCTGTCAAAAGGGTGGTGGGACGGAAGACCAAAAAGGCAGGTACAACATCACTCAGCAGGGGAGACACTCCAGAGTCCATAAACAATGTCGAGGGAAGTACCCTGCACCCAGCCCATATTGAACTCTTGGCAACCATCCTTGAGTCCAAATTTGTGGCACTGATTAGACCATTGGTGGCAAAGTTAGAACTAGTTGCCCAAGAGGTCACTAGACTGGAAGGTCTCCTAGATTCCCATATGTCCCGGTCTTCCATCCTGACGAGCCCTCAACCTGGCCCATCGGGTCCTTTGGGCAACAGTACAGCGGGATCCGTAGCATATGTATCAGCTAGTACCAGGGTTAGTGGCACAGGGGCTATTGATCAGGCTCCCTCAGTTGTCAACGCACTGAATACTCCACCTTCTAACCTACCACCAGCGGGAACTGCAATAGCACAAACATCAGTACAAACACAAATAGCACAAAAAGGCAGTCAGAATAACTTAGCAGGGGGAGATATTGTCGGGAGGAGTAGACCTAGGAGGAAAAACCTTGTCAACCTCCCACCGGAGTGTGTCCCATACACTGTGGTACTAACAAATGTCCCAGAGGTTGACTCTTGCCTGACTGATCCTAGGCTAGAAACCCATGCTGCCCTAAAAAATAAAACACTTGCCTGGCTGAATAGGAATTGTGGTTTTCCGCTTGCCTTTTCAAATGATATAATATCCACTCGTAGAGTCAGTTGGATTGGCAACGGAAGAAAAAATACAAGAGGGGATTGCATCATTGTAAATTTTAAACATCCACAACATGTTGCAACAGTCCTCCTTAGAGCCGCCTCTTTACGAACCCTGGAAAATTCTGTATGTGCTAGACCCCTTGGCTTCTTCTATAACCACCTGGATAACACCCAATACCGACCGCCTCATCAGCAAAGGTATCCTGTAAATGGGCACGGAAGGGGGATGGCTGGTTGTGTTCCGAATGTACCTCTGAATGTACCTCTGCATCAAAATAGTGGGGACTTATATCGTTATCAGTTAGCTAGTAGGCAGTTTGATAATACCCTACCTCTTTACAATCGTTATACTGCTTTATCATCACTGGAGGAAAATGATTGACTGCCCGATGCCTCGGGGAATTCTATCCAGTTATCAGCATCGTCCCTTAAAATTGCTACATGGAACATTGCCGGTATAAAGAATAAAATTGGGAATGCTGAATGGCTAATGTCATTAAAATCTTTTAATATCATTGCCCTACAAGAGACTTGGGACCATACGAACAGCTTCTCTTTGGATGGCTATAGACACTTTTGCAACCCAGCTATTAGTAGTGTGGCAGGAAGATCTAAGGGGGGCTTGCTAAGTCTATTTAAACTGGACATAAAAGGCACACTAACTCAGTGTTCTTCGGGTTCTGAAAACTGTTTGATTGTCGAACTCTCTACTCAAGATAAGGCCAAGATTCTTTTTGTTAATTTTTATAATTCACATGCAAATGAGTGTACCAGTCAAAATTTGGAAGTACTGGATACATTTTTGTCAGTCTACAGTGTTAACGTAAATACTTTTGAATTAATATTATTAGGGGACTTCAATATACACCCATGCACCCTACCATGCATTAGCCAGGACGATGAAGGCCCCCCCCTCTCCTCATCTGTTCATCTGGAAAATACCAGGCGTGGAGAGCATCTTGAAACCTTTCTTGCAAGATGGAACTTATATGAGTCAGGCTGCGGGGATGGAAAAAATAGGTCCCCTACGTTTAAGGGAAAAGATATGGGTACTATTATAGATTATATTTTTGTGTCTTCTTTTTTGTTAAATAATGTGATAAATTATTACACAGAGGTATCAGCTTTTAGCGATCATAATCCTGTTTTACTTGAAGTGAAGCATACAGATTTAATTTCCTTAAAAACAGTAAAAGTTAGAGGGGGAGTAAACCTCACGGTAAAAGACCAGAACCGTAGGTTGAAATGGACAAAAATAGTCCCTGAAACCTTTTTTCAAGAGGTTTTGTCCAAAGTAGAGGATGAAGTTGCAATATGCTTAGCGAATAGAACACAATGCAAAGAGGTTATAGCGGCATTTGATAATATCTGCATAGAAATTAACCGTAGTCTTCAGAATAAATCCAGGCAGAAGTCGCTAGTGGGCAAAAGATGGTTCGACAAGAAATGCTCAAAAGCGCATGGAGTACTACTAAAAGCCCTGAAAGCAACTCCCAAAATTCGTGCAGATATAGCTAGTGAAAGGATTGCGTACAAAAAAACTATCCTAGAAAGAAAGAGGGACCTGAAAGACAATGCTTTGGCCCAACTTCTTGAACCAGAAACTCTAAAAAATAGTGGCCTATTCTGGAAAATAATAAATCAGCCACTCTTTTCTGATGACCCAAACACCCCCTTAGAGGCAAATATTTCAGATGAGGGCTGGATCAAACATTTTAGACAGATATATACAGAAACTGCCACCTCTGCTGTCATTTCAGAAGCTGAGGTAGTGGAACTTTGTACTGCTGAGGCCGCCGTCACTTTTGTGGCAGCAGAAGTGGAAAGGGCAATAGATCTGACCCTGAAAAACAAAGCACCGGGCCCTGACGGGGTACCAGGGGATGTCTTCAAAAGTGCACCGAAAGTTTGGTCTAAAGTCTTATGTAATGTTTTTAATGCTCTTACAAATGACAAAATCCCGGACTCTTGGAAAAAATCCATCATTATACCGGTCTTTAAAAAGGGTAACAGGCAAGACCCATCCTGTTACAGACCCATTTCATTGATTGACTCATCGGTGAAAATATTGGGCCGGGTTATTTTATCAAAACTGAATGATTGGTTAACCGAGAAAGGGGTCCTATCAAACGTTCAGTATGGTTTTAGATCAAAAAGAAGCACAATAGATCAAGGCCTTAATTTGCACTTACTAGTAGAAAAATATACGAGGGCCAAGGAGGGGTCCATGTACTTGGGGTTCATGGACCTCTCGTCAGCTTTTGACCTTGTAAATCGTTCCAAACTATGGAAAATTTTGCTCGATATGGGACTGGACAGGGCCCTTGTTAGTCTTCTAGCAGACTTACATACCGATCTAATAGCTTCGGTTAGAGTTACCTCGGAGGGGCGTTGCACGAGTCATTTTAAATCAGAAAGGGGAGTTAGGCAGGGGTGCATTTTGGCACCCCTCCTATTTACTGTTTATATAAATGCCCTGGAACCTACCCTAAAAGAAGCAACCCTTGACATCCCACGTATAGGAGAACTTGGATTTCCAGTTCTTCTATACGCGGACCATGCCGTCTTGCTCTCACGTACTGGTGTTGGTCTTCAACGATTATTGGATGCTTTTGAGGACTTTATGGGTTCCTTGGACCTAAAGATTAATGTCAAAAAGTCTCAAATTATGATAATGGGCAAGGGCAAAAATAACAAGTTCTTGAAAATATTTACTTGTGGGAAACAAGAGCTTTGCAGAGTAGCCACTTTTCCCTACCTGGGGATCACTTTTGATGAGAGAGGCACCTGGGGTCCCCAGATAAAAAATAGAAACATCTCCCTTGCTAGATCATCTTCTGCACTCCAGGACTTTACAAAAAAATTGGGAGCAAGGCCAATAGTAACTCTGCTAAAAATCTATAAAGCAAAATGTCTTGCTGTTGCTACATATGGAAGTGCTATTTGGGGTAACTGTTCTACGGAAAGTATACAGATCACTGAGAACAAATTTTTAAGATCTGTTCTCTCTGTCCCACAGTCCACTTCAACATATATTGTTCACACTGAACTTGGTGTAGGATATATCTCAGACCTGATCAAAGTGGCCCCTGTTCTGGCTTGGCTAAAGACCTGGTTGAACCAAGAAATCCCCCTTAACCATATCATCTTAAAAGATTGCTTGCAGCTGGATAGAGTAAACAAAATACCGTGGCTAGTTTACATTAAAAACTGTCTTGTTAAGTTAGGGAGACCAGATCTCTTTTTTTCCCCGGCCTTGATAACTGCTAAAGACATTGTTCTGATTAAAGGTATGATGGGAGAATTGCTAAGTCTGGAAAGGGAACAAGTAGAACTTGAGAAACCAACGGTGCGGACTAGCATTATTTTGAGCACTCATGCAGGCCCTGAACTATACTTAACTACTGTAAACCAACTTTATCATCGTTTTCTTTTAACCCGTTTTCGGTTTAATTTGATCCATTTAACCCTTGGACACTTCCCAACCTGGTGTACTCCCGAAAATGCAATGCCGTGTAAGTGTGATAACTTTTCGACCCAGAACACATTGCACTTTTTGATGTTCTGTGATCACTACACTGCACTAAGAAGGAAATATTTGATCCCGATCCTAAAGGAGGCAGGGTTTATACAGGTTAAGCCAGCACTCCTGTTTTTACAGTTATTGCAGACCCCCAGGATTATGTTCCATGTTGCTAGTTTTCTAGTGGGGGCTGTTAGGATCAAGAAAAGGAAGTTGTCCAATAATCCAACTAATATGGTTCTATAATGGTTGAATTTTAATATTGTCCATATGAAATGGTTACTCCATGAAATTAATATACATAAATGTAACATGCAAGTGATGTGAATAGATTGTTTTATCTAACTGACCTCTTTTTAATATATTTTAATAATTGAGTTTTTAAAAAGAACATACTTCTTTTGTATTCTTTTTGTGTAAATAGATATAGTATGTCAATTTATCATGATTTGACTTTGTATTAATTATGAATTGATGATTGTGTGAAATTGTATTGTTCCTATGTCTTTTTATGATATTAATTTATCGAAAATAAAGTATTTTGACTGACTGACTGACACTCCTGTGGAGTGATTACAGCAGGTCTTTGAGACAGGGCATGTGCGCTGATGCTCGACCTAAAAAGAGAAAATGCACTCAGCGCAGTCTCCTCTTGAGCCATACCTTACTCTTATACACACATGTTGGTACAGCTGAGATATTCAGATTTTGTTTTATTCCCCATTGAATTCTTTGAGCTCTTTGCCAGGGCTGGTTTTCGGCCGATTTTGTTACAGGGCCGATTTTGCTGCAAAAACGGCCCTGTAACAAAAACGGCCCCCAGGGGCCCACATCCGGCCCCCACCTGTGCGGCGCACCGGGGGATTGCCCGGTGCCCGCTACGGCCAGTCAGACACTGTGGAGAAGTGTGGCTCAATGATTAGAGCGGCAGACCCTGATGCAGAGGTCTAGCCCGGGACCAGGGTTCAATTCCCCGCCTCGGTGGGTCTTGGGCTCAAAATATTCCACGGACCTGATAATTCTCGCCTCGGTGCCATTCCAATCATGGAGTCCCACTCTGCAACTCTGGGCAATAGCTTGCTTAATCTCCACAACGGCCCCCACAACGCTAAGGATGCCTGGCCTCCACCTTGGGGGTGCCCAGGAGTGGACGCCTCACAGGGAAAGCCAGGATGGGTTCCACAGCGGTATTCGTACAAGCGCCTTGAGACCCTTGCGGGTGAGTAGTGCGCTATACAAGTATCAATTTACATTTACATTTACAAACACTACATCTGGAAGCTCCAGTTGCCTAAGAACGATAATCTTCTGACCATTACGTTATCATCACACTGAGATAATCCTCGCCCATGTGAGGAAAAATCAACAGATCGTATGGTTGGGGCTCGCATCACGATTGCCCAGGACTACTTTAGCAACAAGAAAGGGTCTCCTGCTACATTGTCAGAACTGAGGGAGTGCAATATCCCTTTCCCCTTCAGCGAAGTTTCGCATAATATTGAAGGGCAAAGCAATGATCTTTTGCTCCCCTATCGACCTTCAAGCCTTTATGGACACAACCACTGAAACAGATATGACCGTTTCACCCTGCCCCTCCTCAGCCATCTGGGTTAATCCCAATAGTAGATTTAATCTAGACCATTAATGCTCTGTCCAGACCTGTGTACAACAAAACAGTTTTTCTCATAATGCCTAACATTGTTTAGCTCTACTGCCCATGATACCCTCAGTTTCTATACTTCATTATGCTTTTGTGCATGTTATTTTGTGCAGGCTTTTTTGCATGATTCCTTCCTCATTATGATACCCTGAAATATTGAGCTGCTATGGTATTGTTGTGCTATGCTATTACGCTACCTATCACAACGCCCCCATCTAGCAAGGCAGAGCTGGATAATTCTAACTTTCTCCACCCTTTGGTTACCATCCTAGACATTCGGCTATCCTCTCCACATTGTTCCTAATCATTTGGAGTGCTTGCATTAGCAGACTCAATTTTGACCGTCAGTGTTCTGTCATGATCTGTTCTACAACGTACCTGTTTTGCTCCAAATGTTTGACATTCTTTAGTACCATTGCCTATGATACCCACAGTGTGCTATGCTCCATTACGCTTCTGTGCATGTTTATGTGCTTTTGTGTTTTTGAGTTCTCGTGCTTTTGTGCATGGTTCCACTCTCACTACGCTACCAAGCATTGTTGCACTGCTGAGGTGTTGCTATAATTCACTGCTTTCCTCCCACTTGTGGTATTAACCACATTCAAATCGTTCGTCTATTGCCTGGTTCTCCTCAAAAGTTGCTCAGTTACAGCCATTCTATTTTTTTACCGTTTTCTCCTAATTGTACCTCGCTAGACTATAATGCGACTAAGAGAAGACCATAATGAAACAGTAATGTGTCTATAATGAGATATATGTTCCAACACTAGGATGTTGCACCATTAGGATGGAGCTCTCTTGCCCCTGTTTAGGCTTGGCCTTCTCGTGGCCTTCCTCTCCTCTTTTCTAGATAGGGTGGAGAAATCTGGCTCTCCCGCATTTTGAGGGATGGATGGTGGGTGGGTGTGAGAAGCTGACCTGGTATATGATGTCCACTAATGTAAGTGGGCACCTTGCAACAGTCCAGACAACCCTTATGGTGATTTAAGAGGTCTTAGACAACCTTAGAAAGCGCTCTAAGTGGTAGCTGTGGAGAGCAGCCTTCAGGATTAGTCCAGAAGGAGTGTAAAGCAGCTTGTTTTACCAAAATGCAATTTTATAGTGTAGATTAAGTGAAAAGAACCACACCAAGTATTTATAAAAATATGTATTTATTATGTAATACTCTCTAGAATGTTCAAGTATCTCCAACATGGAGATAAACACAATGCACACATTACTTTAGCAAAGAAACACAGTGGCCCAGGGGGGTGGGGAGACCAAACTATATACTAAGAAAGTGGTATAAGAACCACCACTCGAGTCAGTTAGATGTCGAGAGGACTTAGAATCGCTGGGGGCCCACAGAACCACCCAAGGTAAGTAGATAGGGACCCCACGGAGAGCGTGTGTAGTGTGAGTACATGACCGGGTGCTCCGTACAATTCAATGTGCAAGTCGCAGTGGGATTTTTAAAGATTAGGGACCCTTCCCAATGGATCCTGAAGAAGCCCCTTAGGACTTAGTAGGTTGGAGAGCCACCCCACCTCTGAAAACCCTAGTGCCCACATAACTTACTCCAGGGAAGCTGGGTGCATACGTGTGAAGTGGTGTCGGAAACCGCTGTCGAACCCAATGGAGGACTTCAGGAAAGTGCTGCTGCTGGAAGAGGAGAAAGTGTCAGTGGGAATCCAAACATGGATTCTTGAAGGGGAGTACCTGAAAGCAGAGGTGACAGAGTCTGTGTCACTCTGGAGTGACCAGGAGACTTGGAAGACGAATACCTTCCGATGTCGGGTGCTTCAAGAAAGATGATGGTGACCTTGACTGTGCAGCTGTGAGGACCAGGCGATGCTGATGCTGAGAAAGACCAGGACCCAGATACAAGCTGTACCACGAAGGATGTCGAGTGCTTATAGTTCGGTGTCCGGCGGGAGCACCAACAAGCCTTGGCAAATGCAACCCACGCAGGAAGTCTAGAAGGTGCACGGTTGGTAGCAGCAAGGTCCAGGAGACTCATCACAAGCAGGGGAGTCAGGGCAGGCTCCAAGCAATCAGGAGAGCCCTAGGAAAATAAAGGTGACCCTCAAATGGACCCACAGGCCGGAGGCACAGGAGTAGCTCATTAAAAGTAGCAGGCCATGGTGCCCACAAGGCGGTGTGGCTGAAGATCTTGGTGGAAAAAGTTGCCAGAGGTTAGGGCTACTTGGAGCCCAATGCACTTGTCGTAAAGTTGCCGACAAGCATTTGCACTTGCAAAAGTATGCAGTGCCCATGGGTTTGGTTAATGTAGCCCCCACGAGGGATTCTGGCCTTAAACTCGGTCAGAGGACAGCTCAGGCCTTGAGGGATATAGGAAACCACCACCTGCGTTGTTGAACCCTTCGGAGTCCACAGGAGCTCTGGATCAGCAGACCGGTCAGCAGTGATGAGGTAGAAGTGCAGTGGTTTCAGTTCTAAATCTTATCCCAAGACAAATCTAGGGACCTACACCTAGGTAAGCCCTTACGAAAAGGGGTGGGAGGATTCAGGGCACCGAGGGGAGGTTACTCCCATGTCCTTTGTCCAGTTCTGTGGCAGATCGGGAGCCGACGGCCCCCAGAACTGGTTTGAACTGGACTATGCACAAGACACCAAATGTGTCCCTCATGCAGAATTTCAGGTGCTGGCAAGAGCACCCACCAGGTTCAAATATACTGAATCCTGTCTGGGAGGTGGTCACACCTCCCTGTGACAGGATGCCTATTGTTCAACCTTCCTCTGCTTGAGCTTGGCTCAGCAGCAGGAAGGCAGAAATGTGTCTCTAGTCTGCAGCAACCATTTTGTGCTGTTCGGGACTAGAAGGTTGGCACCAGGAACACTGAAAGCCTAATGGAGGGCTCTTCCAGTGCTTGGAATCATACCTCCCACACCGTTTACGGTGTGGGAGGTATGATTCCAACATGTTTGATACCAAACATGATAGGATTCGGTCCAGCGGTTTTAGATATGGTCATCGCGTAATTACGCGGTGCCCCTTCATATAGTATATAGCTGCTTCACTGACAACCCGGGAGAATGGGCTGCAGGGGTGTCCTGCTGAAGCAGGGGCTCCCTCTCCCTTAGAACCAAGCACCCTGCCTTCAGGATTGCAAAGGCCTGCTATGGCGTGACTTATAGGTTAGTAAACCTATATCTTTAGTAAATGGTCCATCCACCAACTTACACAGGCTGCAATGACAGGCCTGTAGTTCCATTTTGCATCGTCTCTCATGGGTGGCATAATACATGCTTCAGCTCATGGGAGACCTCTGGGGTACCTATGCCCTGGGTACATGGGTACCATATACTAGGGGCTGACAAGGGTAACCCAGTATCCAATCTGGGATGTACCTAGGTACTACCATAACAATTTAGGGAGAAAGCAGATAGACTGGGGTCCTGATTACCAGGATCCCAGTCAGACTACTCAAAACACAGCTTAGTCAGGCAAAAAGTGGAGGTAACCATGCAGAAGGATCCTACCTTCCTACAGTGGGTTACGTTTTCAGGTTTTATTCTGTTTAAGTTCATCTAACTTCTACTTCTCTTCCTTGCTTCTCTCTTCCCTCTATTCCTCACCTAAGCCCCCCTCCCCTCCAAAGGCAACCCCATGCTTCCCAGTCCACCAAGCAGGTCTGCATTGCATTTTTCACAGCCCATGTGCTTAATTGTCCAACTGTGGTGGTGGTATGCCCCACACACGTCCACGCTAAGTTCGCAGGTTGCTCCACCATAATCTCAGGTCACATCATTACCGCCTCCACAGCCCCTCACAGCCTTGGCTTCTCATGCAAACCACCCATCTACCAACCATGGCGCTGTCACTAAACATACCCCTCATCAAATTACTTCACAACCGCCATCCTGGACTGCCCTACCGACGCACATGCAATACTACAGAGGCTCACCACCTCAAAGATCACCCCATCTCATGAGGGTAATTTGCAAACACCACCGTATACCCCGACATCAACTCTCCACTAACCACTACTCCACACCACTAACCGATGGCTGACATCAGAATCCTATCACTATACACTAAAAGTTTCTCACATGCGGTAAAATTTAAAATAAAACATTGCAGATTACTGTAACAAACTGAAAGGAGACATAATTCTCCTATAAGAGACTCATGTCGAGTTGGTTAAAGATGTCAGAGTCATCACCCTATTTGCAACAAAATTTTACATTTCCATCCTCTCCCATACCCATGGGTTTCAAGGTGATTGGTTAATCACCATGATCTTAAGAAAAAACACAGAGCTCGCCATGGTAAATATCTATGCCCATAATGATAATTCTGTCACCTTCTGGCGAGACTTGGGCAATCACCTCTCAGAAATCCCAGGTAACGTTGACATCATTGTAGGGGGGTACTTCAACCAACCGATGGACGATGTCATGGATATAATCTCCTCACACAAATTCCCTGGCAGCAGGTCTCACAAACAGATGAAACTTTGTTGCAATAACAAAAATCTAATCGACACCTGGAGGCTATTCAACCCGAGTGGTAGTGAATACACATTCTGCTTCCCCACTCACCATACCTTTACAAGAACTGACTACATTCTAATAGATATGTCTCTAGTCCCCTTGGCACAGAATCCCAAGATTGAACCCATGATAATTAGCAACCATGCATGCATATCTCTTGATCTCTCACTCACCGATATTCACCCACCCCAAAAAGTGTGGCGCCTTAATGACGCCCTCTTGGAGAATGACCTATCAAAAGCCAGAATTAGTGAAGCAAACCAACAATTCCTACAAGAAAACAGAGCAGGTGACACCTGAAAGCCACTTGCAGAGACACCTTAATGAACCTAGCTGCTACCAGAAACAAAACCCTTTATAAGCATCTCAACTCTATCTGATCAGAGATCAAGTCATTAAATGAATCCACCAGACACTCCGCTGACTCCCAGGACATCTCTAAACTGCACAAACTACAATTTGAATATAACCAAATACTAAGTATTAGAGCGCAGAAATGGGTGTACATTGCCCACGCAGAGAAATCGACTTCTAGAAACAAAGCAGGGAAGGCCCTTGGTAGCTATCTGAAATACTCTAAAAACAAAACCATCACCACGGATGTGAAAAACAAATCTGGCATCATGGTTACTTCCCCATCTAAGATTCTGGAGGTCATCCATAACTTCAACTCTGACCTCTACACCCCAAACAATACAAGCAACCCAAAAGATTGTGTATCATACCTGGACACCTAGTCGCTCCCATCAGCCTCTGCATAAGACAGATCCCAGCTCAATGCCCCAATCACTACAGAGGAAATCCACTCGGCCATTAAATCCCTGCCACCAGGTAAGGCTCCAGGCCCTGACGGGTACTCAGTGACTTTCTACAAAACATTCCCTGCTTGCTGCCTTCCCTACAGGGAGTTGTTTACCCTCCTGCTGCTGGTCTGCGCTGCAGAGTGCCTCGGACCCCCTCCAACCTACCATATTACTTCTGCACACTTCTGCACATTTCCCAGCAGCCCTGGAGGCGAGGCCAGCTGGGTTCCAGAATTTCATCCCTCCCGGCACCTTAAAGCCCCCCTGCCACCCCTGCATCATGCAACTCGTGCGGGTGGCTTCCACACCAAAGGCGGGCCCATCTGCCCCTGTCAAAGCCAGAAGGAGGCTGGAGTGGCCCACCCATCTTCGCCTGACCCCAGACTAAAGTACTGTGACCTGCCACCTACCCCTGTACTGCCTGCTGTACCTGCGCTGCCGCTCCCCCGGAGCTGTCCCTGCACTGCTGTTCCTTCTGCACTGTCCCTGCACTGCCAGCTGTCCCTGCGCTCCCGCTCCACATGCACTGCCTGCTGTCCCTGTCCCTGTCCCAGTGCTGCCACTTCCCCTGCGATGTCCCTGCACTGCCTGTGCCCCTGTGCTTCTGCCCACCCTGCGCTGGCATTCCCCCCTGCGCTGCCTGCTATCCTTGTACTGCTGCTCTCCCTGCAGTGTCCCTGCCCTGCCACCCCCCCTGTGCTGTCCCTGTGCTTCCTGCTGTCCCCGTGCTGCTGCTCTCTCTGCACTGCCTACTGTCCCTACCCCTGTACTGTCGCTCCCCCTGCACTGTCACAACGCTGCCTGCTGTCCCAGCGCTGCTGCTCCCCCTCCGCTGCCTACTGTACCTGCCCCTGCCCTGCCACTGACCCCTGCCCTGTCCCTGCGCTACTTGCTGTCCCAGCGCTGCTGCTCCTCCTGCACTGCCTAAGGTCCCTACCCCCGCTCTGCTGCTCCCTGTGCTCCTGCCCTGTGCTGCCTGCTGTCCCAGCGCTACACCCACCAGGACCACCAGTGGAGACCATTGTACGGCCACGGAGCGGACGAGCACAGCAGGCGTGCTGCCAACACACCACCTGTTGGACAACGTCCAGCGGCAGGACCCCAGGCCCACCCGCCACAGGACGGTACACCACCAAGGAACTACTGGACCTGGACTACGGCTGCTGAAACAACTCCCCACTATGCACGTAAAGACCCATCACCTGCCGACACTGTCACTTCTCCTGCGACACAACCTACGAGAGATCCGGCACCACTCCTGCCCACAAGACTAAGAACACCCCACAACTTCTCCACTGTATCATGCTCATCATGCGCTCTGTCTCCAAACATGTCATGGAAATCTGGGACACAATGACCACCCTCACCACTGATGTCACCTTCTTCTCCGAAACATGGCTCAACCTCTCCTCAAACCCTGACATCGCGACCACCACTCTTGCAGGCTACAAGATGATACACCGAGACTGCACCAACAAACAACATTCTCAAGGAAACCATCAGATGCACTATCATCAACGACAACCGAACGCCTCTCATGGAACACCTTAACTTCCGACTACAGACTGACGCGAAGACCACGATAAGAGGCACCCTCACCTCCAGACCCATGGGACCTTAATAAACATTCTGCAATGCCATCCCAACCTCATTGCCCCCCTAGCAATCAACTCTCACCACTACATCCTACTTGGCGACCTCAACTTCCACATTGACGACCCAATGATGCCAACTCCATCGACCTCCTGTTCACCGACCCTCACCACCTCCCATCCCGAGGCCTCAGCAGACCTCGACCAGGCCATCCAGAACTTCGCTGCCAGGATCACCGACTGAGCCCACAGAGTTGGCCCACTGAAACCTACAAAATCCAATAGAACCTCCAAACATGCCAGCTGGTACACCACAGAATTCAGGACCACCAAGCAAAAGTTCCACCCGCTGGAGAAACTATGGCGCCCCACTAAGAACCCCTCAGACAGAGCAGCTCACAAAACAGCCCTCAGCAAATATCATTGGCACAATAAGAAAGCAGTCATCACCACCCGCATCAACTCTGCGGCCTTCCACAAAAACAAACTTTTGAAAATAGTCTAGAAGTCTCCAACCCAACAGCCATAGAGAACACCATCCACCCCTCCCAAGAACCCTGCGACACCCACTCAGACTACTTCCTCAGCAAGATCACCAACAATTTCAACCTCCACCCCACCGGCCTCTTCGCCAATGACCTCTCCCAACCAGCGAACATCAGCCAAACCATCACCACCTGGTCTCGGCTCATTCCCCTGACCACCTCAGCCATCATGTCTTCCATCCACTCCAGGGCACCCACCCACCCCTGCCCCCACCACCTTTACAACCTCGCAACGGATCCAATCAGCACGTAACTCACCATCATCCTTAACACCTCCATCACGACAGCAACCTTTGCGGACAGATGGAAACACGCAGATTTCAGACCCCTCATGAAGAAAGCCGACCCCAGCGATATAAAAAATTAACGTCCGATCTCCCTGCTCCCCTCCCAGCCAAAGTACATTGAGAAAGCCATTAACCAGCAGCTAACCGAATTCCTGGAACAAAACCACCTCCTGGACAGGAGGTGGTTTTGTTCCAGGAATTCGGTTAGCTGCTGGTTAATGGCTTTCTCAATGTACTTTGGATTCCATGCCAACCACAGCACTGAGACTGCACTGATTGGCGTCACAGATGACATCAGAACACTACTCGACTGCAGAGAAACCATGTCCCTGATCCTCATCGACCTCTCTGCTGCATTCAACACTGTCTCCCACAACACCCTCATCAACAGATTCTTCAGCATAGGCATACAAGACGCCCTCAAGCGGATCGCCTCCTTCCTCACATGATGCACACAGAGCATCTGACTGCCTCCCTTCACCTCCATCCCCAAAACATCACATGCGGCGTACCACAAGTATCACCCCCCAGCCCCACCCTTTTCAATATCTACATGACCCCCTTTGCAGATGTCGTCAGATCCCATGGACTCAACATAATCTCCTACGCAGATGACACTCGACTGGTCCTCTCGCTCACCAAGGACCATTCCAAAGCAAACATCTGCAACGCCATGACCAACGTAGCCAAATGGATGAGTGACACCTGCCTCCAACTCAACTCCAACAAAAATGAAGTACTGATATTCAGGAAGAACAAATCTGCATGAGACCACATCTGGTGGCCCGCAGAACTCGGACCTACACTCACGCTGACCGACTATGCACGCAACCTCTGCATGATGCTCGACAGCCAACTGACCATGAAACTGCAAGTCAACACAGTCGCCCCCTCCTGCTTCCACACACTTCTCATGCTCTGCAGAATCTTCAGATGGATCCCAACCAACACCAGGGAGACCATCACTCAGGGCCTCATCACCAGCCACCTCGACTACAGCAACCCTCTCTACGCTGGCATTTCCATCCAGCTCCTCGGGAGACTCCAGACCATACAGAACTCCACAGCCAGACTTATCCTGAACTTCCCCAAATGAACCCACATTGCCTCCCACCTTAGAGATCTCCACTGGTTCCCCTTCCAGAAGAGATGCCAGTTCAAGATCCTCGCAGCATGCCTGAAAAGCCCTCAAAGACCTAGGACCTGTCTACATCAACCATCGACTGAACTTCCACCTACCCTCTAGGTACCTGCGCTCCTTTTCACTGGCCCTCGCAGACACCCCCCCACATCCGTCACAGCCGCAGCTGTGGCCACTCCTTCTCCTTCTCCTACATTGCTACCAAGACCTGGAAAGACCTTCCCCTCCAGCTCTCTACAGCCCCCTCTCTGGCAGAATTCTGAAAGAGACTCAAGACCTGGCTCTTCAACTGAGACACAGCACACAGATACCACTAGGGGTGACAGTGCTGCGCTTTACAAATGCTGATTGATTGTTTGATTGATACTATCAGAACCTCTACTAGCCCTTTTCCACTTGTATGCTTCCACAGACCACTTCACTGGCTTTGCCTCTGAGGTCACAATAGTTGTCATCCCGAAGGATGGAAAGGACCCATTGGACGTCAAAAACTTCAGGCCAATATCATTAATCAATATCGATTTCTTGGCACAAAGACCAGAGAAAGTGATACTAAAACTGGATTTTCGAAAGATAGGCCAGCCGCTGACAACATCGTTGTCTTCTGCCACGCTCTCGAAAAAGCTCAGACATTGCCCTCGCACACTGCAGCAATGGCTCTCGATGCAGAAAAAGCTTTTGACCAGGCCTGCTGGACCTTCCTGCACAAAGCACTATGCAAATTCCAACTAGGCGAGATCTTCGTCCAAATGGTGATGTCTCTGTATGCAACACCAGTGCTGAAAGTCAGGATAAATGCTTGCTTGTCCAAATCCTTCCTATTAGTCCAAGGTACCAGACAGGGCTGCCCCCTCTCTCCACTCCTATTTCTATTAGTTATCGAACCCCTCTTATGCTTCTTAAAAGCAAACAATGACATCAAAGGATTCCAAGTCAGTTCGAGCAGGCAACTCGTTGCAGCTTACGCCGATGACATTCTAATTTTCACTGACGATGCAGACGCAGCTATTCTCCACATTATATATGAAATCAATGACCACTCTAAGGTTTATGGCTACACTCTTAACTGCACCAAAACGGAGCTCTTCCCCATGAATATTCACTAAATCCCCAGGATTCTTGACGACTTTGGCCTGAAAAGGCAACCTGAGACACTCACATATTTAGGCATCTGGTTTGGCAAGACCTTCATGCTTCCATCTCGATCAACGAAAGTAAAGCACTTTCCAAAATTAAAGACGCATTAATCTCCTGGTCTCCCAAACACCTAACAGTGTGGGCAGGGCTGACACTGTGAAAATGATGATAGCGCCCCTAGTCAATTTTCTCTCCAGCATGCTTCCTGTAAACCTCTCCAATCCCTTCTTTAATGCAGTGGACAAGGCTATCTCGAATTTCATATGAAAGGGGAAGAGATCAAGGAGCGCCGGTTCTACCCTAAAACTGAGCAAATCCAGGGGAGGCCTAAAAATGCTGCACTTCCATAGATACCAACAGGCATTCCTGGCTGCCCAGAGTAGCTAGTGGTTTAATAAGACCACTGTCACCAATCCTTCCCATGGCTCCAAATTGTATCCTAGCTACTCTCCCCCATCCCGCTAGACTCCACGCTGTCTATTTGCGGCCTCAAAAACTACCTGTGGCCCATTCAATCCCCATAATAGTAGATACGGTATCGACCTTTCTACGTAATGACAAAACACTGACCACCCATCTCGCCGACTCTACCATCGATTCTCTAAAGCATAACCACAATATTAAACTAGAAGGCAGAACCCTATTCTGGAAACAGTGGGCTGAAAGAGGTGTTAACTCTATTGGAGACTTGGGCACAACACTAAACCACATCCCATTTGCTGACATGAGCTCTTGCCATTACCTCCCACGATTGAATTCTACAACTTTTTTAAAACTCAAAAGAGCCGTTACGAGGCCCCAGAATCCACATGATATTGGCCTTTCCGACTTTCTGAGCCAACTCAAACGAATAGGCCATGCCGCATCTCACATCTACAAACCAATAGATCCTACTTGGCTCCTCAAAAACATAAAAAGATATGGTCTTCTCATATTCCAAAAGACCTAGTCTTGCACTTCTCAGACACTACGTGGCATAGAATCTTGCACTCTCCCTTCCTGGCTAAAACCTGCAGTCGCACAATCCAGATTTTGGTCGATACATAAATTCTATTGGACTCCATTCATGCCACACAAACTGAGGATCCTACATTCAAACAAATGCTGGCCCTGTAAGTAATCTCCCAGTGTACATATGTTCTTCATATGCAAATTGGTCCGACCGCTATGATCCAAAATACAACAAACCAACCAAGATTTCTTTAAGATTCAATTCACTCCTCTCCTTCTGACCTTGATACGTAGCCTCGCGGTACACCATCCTAAAACCAACCTATCCACGCATAACTTGCTGCTACTCGATCTTATGCTAGCCTTAGGAACAAAAATTGTTCTACTAGAATGGAAATCCACCACAGAAATGCTCTCCAAGAAATGGTGAAGCATTTTATGCACCACCAGAAGTGCAGACAACATTGTGTACAAAAAAATACCAACAGTATACTCACGCGTGGCCTATGGAATGCACCTATATCTTCAAAGTGGATCCTCTATATCCTCCAAATATCAGTGTGACAATCCTGCCCACTCACCTTATGCCTTGTAGACATGCCTCCACCACACATCAGGGGACCTTCCCCACCCCCACCCCTCTTTTTACTCTCTTTCTGTCTCTCCTATCTTTCTCTTCTTTCCTTTCTTCCTCAACTTCCTGCACACTCAGGAATTTCAAATCCTTCCTTATAGGGACTTCGCTTAGCTCTCCTCCACCATTGGGTACCCCTCAGTGGTTACCCCACATTTACTCCCACTCCACATTTGCCACTGGCAAACCAGAAGTCACCTCTCCTTTCATTGTTAATTCCTTACAACATAACGAACTTTGTTTATTTCATTACTGCCTACCAACAGAATTATATGCTGTTCTAGATCACACCCTGTAGTGTGCATATGTTTTCTTGTATGTAACAGTTTTCTCTATGCTACTCAATAAAGCTGTTTGACCACAAAAAAAGCATTGTGCCCTATAAATCATGGGTGAATTAAAAAATAGCAATTGGAACTACATCTGTTTCTCGGATTTATTAAGGGAATTGCTATGTTTCTGCCAGGGAAAACTGCAGTCTGTGCTCCAAAGGGCGTCCGGTCCTGTTTAGGGCCAGAAGAACATGACTAATCGGGGAGGGAAACACACCATGGCCCTGCCATGAAGGGGCATGAAAGGAGAGAGGACCCTGACCATCAGGGACGTTGACCTTTGTGTTTCGGAACGAAATCCCGGTTTGAGAGTTTGTTTCAGAAAAACAAACAATAATGCCTAACATAGGCAAGCAAATAATGCGGCCTCTCAGCATTCTTCTCTGCCTTCTGTGCATCTGCTGCATTGACCGATGCACTGAGAGCATATGGATCTCAGCTGGGCAGGTGAGAAGCTCTAGCTATGTCAGCCAGTCCTCAGGCAGGGGAGCTGAGGCCTTGGTATAACTGGTGGGTTTGAGCACCACCACTCAAAAGATAAATGAGGCCCTAAAACATGTTTGTATCACTAAAGTGCATTGAGACGGAATGACTGTTGATGCAGAGGCACAAAGCTCTATCAGAATCGGTTCAAAAAGGACCAGTTCTCCAGCTTGGGCCCTTTCCTTAAGGCCCGATTACGAGTCTGGCGGTCTGAGGATCGCCAGACTCATGGTGAGGCGGCCATGGCAGTGGCGGTCTTGTGACCGCCACATTACGACCCTAGTGGTCGTGCCGTGTTGGGACTGCCGACCCCGCCAGGGAATGCCGTTCCCTTGTGGTGGCGCCACGGTCCACAGGCATCTATGTGCAAGCATATTACGTCTTTCCTCCATGAAAACAGTGGCGGTGAGGTAAGAAAGGGGGCCCTGCAGGCCCCCCTTGTGCTTCAAGCCTTGTGGATACACACAGGGGGGCACAACATGTGTCCCCCTGGGTGCATGCACAGAAGTTCCAGAATGGCATGGACTTCTCAGTCCTGCCGTGCTGGAACTTCCTTTGATGTTCCCATTGCAGCACCTATTTTATAGGAACCACCGTGGGAACGGCAAAGGAATTGCCCACTAATGACAAAAAAATAAATAAAGGGCGGCCGGTCCCCACACGGGTGCACCGTCAAACTCGCAATCGGGCCCTTAGTCTTAAAAGTACCTCCCTATCTCTCTGTGTGTAGATCATGGATCACATTTTAAATATAGCAACTACTAACTTGTGAAACTGTTATTTAAAACAGAGACATTTTCTGCTGTTTTTAAAAAAAAAAATCAAATTATGATTGTAACGGTGCAGTGGCAAAAAGCATAGAGTTATAATTCCATTATTAAAAAGTAAAACGAATCAGAAAGTAGTGCAGATAGCAAATGCTTTCATTTTACTGGGAGTAAATTAATGATTTTTCCCTCTCCATCCTGAGATTTTATTTTGTATACATTTTATAATACACGTCAAGCTCACCATTCACCTCATAGGTGAGGAAAGTCAACAAATGGCTTATTTAATATATGCTGCTAACATCTGCAGTGATCTGTAGGGCATATGTTCGCCTCCCAAAGTAGTTGACTCAGGCTTTCATCCTTCTGTGGTAAGTAAATTGAGTACTAATAAACTGAGTAATAGTAACACCTTGCTTTTAAAGCACTTAGAAATAGCAGAGATTCAATATGAAGCTCTAGATAAAAAAAACATTATTATGGTGAAGCAGGTGTAAAGGGAAACTGTAACAATGAGAATTAGATTAAAAAATAAGCGTGTATTATCAAACTGTCTATTCTGGAATCAGAATCCAAGCAGTAATGCACATTAAAACACAGAATGACCCACCGCCCCATGAGTTCCTACGCCAAATGTCAGAACGTTCATTGTAAAAGAATTTAAGTACAAAAGCTTTCAGATAACCTTAATAAACATAACTCAAAAAGTTAAATGGGAGCGGAGAGTTACAGGTGGCCACTGTTTCAAGACTTTATCATAGAATTGATGAAAGGAAGCCTGGTGATCCACCTGAAAGTGGGCAGGATCTTTGTATCAGTGGTCGATTAGTCGAATACTTGTGAAAAACACATCTCTGTAACCGAGATGGCTCAAAATCTTGGTTTCAAATGTTTCCTGCTGTAATACCCAAATTGATTAATTATTTGGTGCTGTAATTCTTGATGTATTAATTACAACACCGGTTAGTGTAGACTGGTTTAAACTATTGCAAAACTAGGTGTGGCCTATTTCCTGTCTGGGAGCTGCACGAAAGTCAGACCATTTATCTCTGTATCTTAATGCCCTGTGCTAAGTAGAGATTAGCATACTTGTATGGTCATCAGCCTCTGCAGGAGCTGACCCGCACTTATCTAACCGCCTGCTTCGTTCTGTCTCTCTGCCAAACTTCAAAAGTGTTAATATGATTTCGTTGAAATGTTTCTCTATTTCTCTATTAAATGATAACATGTTCACATTTTGTTTATCAGGTGTCTTACTCAGCTCTACAGCAAGCTTTTTAAAAGTGTCATATACAACTTTGCAAAAAGTGCATTTAAGGCAGGTCTTCGTAGCTGATCACTGAGCCCATAGACAGGTATATTGCAAAATGTTCAACTGATGGGTTTCAATTTCATAATTTATTCTGACTAAAATAAACAACTCTTAGGGTAACTCGTAAGCCCTCATTAGGAGCGCCCCCTTACTTCCGATGGAGCAGGTAACAGCAGTTAGCAGGCCCATAGAAACGATGAGATATGCAGAAACAATGTAGATCTTTTATCTTTCACCTGTAGATTTCAGGAGCTAAATGTAGTGGAAATGAGGTATTACTAGAGGAATTGGACCTGAAATGCCTGGATTACTTACTGGTAATCTTCATTACTCCTAGTCCGAAGGCCTTCGTCCCATTGATTACTTATCTTATGAAGAGTTACACATCTAGAGACAGAAAAAAAGAACAGGAAATGCTGCAGGGTGACCCTTTCCCATAGGCACTTAGTCTATAAAGGATATAATCTACGCAGCATTCCTCCTGAAATACCAAGCAACCCACTTCGACTGAAGGTCGCAGAGGGTTAGGGAGGGCGGGAGGGTCGTAGTGATGGGACTTGGACATTTGGACTTGGAGAAATGACGATTACCGGTAAGTAATCCAGGCATTACCTCTACGTCCTCCAGTCCCCGACCCAATCATTATTTATGAGGAATACGGAAGCATCCTAGCAAGACCTTCAGACTGTAGAAGCCCAAAAAAAGGGACACCATGAACCCAAAATGCTGCAAACACAAAAAGGTTTAATCAAGAGAAACAGTACATACAGAAGAAATCAGGGCAAGGTGGAGTCCAGCACCCCGAGCCAAAAATTCCTATGGCAACACATAACATTCTGCAAGCGATAATGGTGAACATAAGTATTTGGACCAGTGTGGGTAGCAACACAGCAAATCTCAGCAACGGACACACCCTTTGCCTCAGCCCAAGAAGAAGAAAGACTCCTAGTGGAACGCCCCTGAACGCCACCTGGGGAAAAGGGACCCCTGAAACAGAATGAGCTAGAAAAATGGCCTACTTGATCCAACTTCTAATGGAAACCAGGTAAGTTTTCTCATCCCAGCAAGAAGATCCAAAGGAGACGAAGAGCAAATCAAATAAATCTGCAACACCCTCTTCTCACCTAGAAGATGCCACCCTAACTCCTGAGAAGCCTCAAACTTCCACCAGAGCCAGCAACACCACTTCCTGATTCCGGGGGAAAGAAGAAGCCACCTTAGGTACAAAAGCAAAAGAGGGATCCAAACGAAGCAACACTCCATCTTCGAAAAAAGAAAGAAAAGTTTGTCTTGTTCTAAGAGCAACCAAGTTCCCAATCTTCCTAGCTGTAGTGATGACCACCAGTAAAACCACCTTCAGGGTAACACATTTAATATCAGCCTGCTCCAGAGGCTTAAAAGGGTCAGAAGTCAAAGAGGTCAAAGATCTCAGGACCAATGGAAGATACCACATTGGATAAATGGTACTTGAACAAAGGCCTAGCATGAGAAAAAACCCTTCAACTAATGAGAAATGAAAGCCTCAGAATCTGCCAGATTACCCCATAGAGCCCGGAAACCTCTGATAGCGTCCCACTTGGCCTGCAAGGTAGAGACAGCCAGTAACTTTGTATGCTCATCCCAAATAAAACGCAAGACCTCCGGAAGGGAGCACGCAACTGAAGAAACCGAATGATCCTCACACTAAGACTGGAAATGTGCAAATGATGCACACATGAAACCAAAGCAGAAGGAAACCACTGACAGATCGCCCTGAATATGGACACCTTTTAGGGACAACTCCTGAGAGGGATGAAAAAAATTAGACTAAGAGAATCTGTAAGACATTGTCCACACTCCTGATGTGGACAGCCGAAATGGACAGAAGCCTGACCTCTGCTCAAAAAATCATTGGCCTGGCCACCAAATTCAGAGATTAGAACCTGGTGCCTCCCTGACTGTTCACATAGCCCACGTCACCATATTGTCTGACCTGAGCATCACATGCCCCCCCAAAAGCATTTCCTAAAAATGCAACAGAGCCCTCCAGACTGCCAACAATTCCCTCTAGTTGGAAGACTTCCTGCCTTCCACCAGAGACCAACAAGCCTGAGAAGAGGACAGAGCCAGAATAGCCCTTGAAGGGGCTGTCATCCTTCGTCAAAACCAAACGAGGGGTCGGCTGCAGCTCTATGCCCCTGGACAAGAATTCCATCTGCAGCCACCATGCCAACTCCCTCTTGATGGCTGGGGAGAGGGGAACCAGAATGTCAAAGCTCTCTGATACTGGAGCCCAGAAGGCATGAAGATGAATCTAAAGGGGGTGAAGGTGGAACCTGGCCCAAGGGACAGTAAAGACAGAGGTGGCCATGTGACCCTCAAGATGGAGCCACTGAAGAACAGACAGGGATTGCCTCAGCATGGCCGGGACACCAGACCCACAGTGTCTCCACTCTCTTCTCTGGAAGGAACACTCAGTTCAAGTGAGTCCTGAAACACGACCCTATTAAGAGTCACTCCTGGGCAGGCTGAAGTTGACATTTCACCCAAATCGACAGAAACCTGTGTTCCTGGACCTGACTCAGCACCGACCCCAGGATCTGCAGAAGTTTTTGTTCGGTAGGAGAATGCAGAAGCCAGTTGTCCAGATATGGATAAAGGAAGACTCCCTGGTGATGAAGAGAAGTCACCGAGGTACCACGACCTTGGTGAAAACACGAGGGGCTGACTTCAGGCCAAAAGGCAGGACATTGAACTGGTAAAGGATGTTATTCACACAAAACCGAAAATACTGACAGTGCTCTGGGTGAATCAGAACATGGAAGTAGATGTCTTGTTAGTCCCCTGCAGACAAATGGTATAATTATTTGCAGTGTTTCAACTTTGAATGGAATAGACTGGATGAACTTGTTGAGGCAGTTGAGGTCCAACACCAGCCGAAATCCCCCGTGACCCTCTGGACCAGAAAGTTGACAGAGTAGAAGCCTCAACATCTGGACAATAGGGGAACTTCAGAAATCGCCTCCTTCTGCAAAAGGGAGTTACTCCATCCTGAATCGCCAGCCTCTTCTTCTTGTGATATGGCCAAGGAGTTCATCGGACACCTGAATCCTGTAGAAGAGACATGAACTCTATCCGGTTACCTGAATGGATTATCTGAAGCACCCAATAGTCTGAAGTGGATATGGTCCATGCCCGTAGAAAAAAAATTGAGCCTGCCTCCGACCACACAGGACAGGTTATCTCCAAGATATTCAGGAGTGCTGATTCTCAGTGACTTAGGTTTATTACTCTGCTCCTTCCTGGGCTGAAACTGCCCCTGATGGCCTGTAAACTGACACCAGCGGGGCTGACACACTGAGAAAGACTTAGCTGAACAATGGAAAGAAGGCTGATTCAACAAAGAAGATTGCTTCTTCTCCTTAAATAGTTTATGGAGCTTGGATTATAGTTCTTCCCCAAACAGATGGCAGCCCTCAAAAGCAATCGTAGAGCAGAGGACTTTTTCCCAGAGTCTGTGCCCAGTCCTTCAAAACCAGGGTGTGGCAGGACGCAGTTGAAAGCTCCAGCTGACAGCGCCGAACAAAATGTCCGACATGAACTCCACCTGTTGCTCAATCATCTCAAGCAAGGAAGAACACTCAGTACCATCTTTCACTGCTTTGAAGAGGTGTTTAAAATCAGAAATAAAAGACTGGAAGACATACGAACTGTAGATACCAGCCCTCATCGCCATATGGGCCCCAGACTAAATTATCTTCAAAGAAGAGTCCACCTTCTTGTCTGTTTGATCTTTATTCCCAGAATCTTAAGTGACAGAAGTGCATCTCACCAGACTGGCAACAAACGAATCAATAGGTATTGACTTAGGCATTACCTTTTGCATGTCAGTAAAGGGATATAGTTTAGACATGAAGCGAGGTATCATACTTCTACTCCAGTGCAAAACCCCCATAATGTCTGGATGCACTTGAAAATCAAACTTTTTCGTGTCTGTTTAACTAATGAATAGAGCGAATGTCTCTAAACTAGAAGGCAACAAAATAAGGTTCATTGATGCAATTTGTACAGGGTGGTATTATAGAATGATAGTGAAAGTAGAGGGATTGGACCGGGGAGGGTCACGAATGCTCGGATGCCATCATCCTGGCTCTTCCGGCGCCAGGTAACCTCAGTGGTAGGTGGTGGGAGGGGGGTGGGGTCCGAGGGTGGGGGGTCTAGGGGGCAGAGGGGGTTGAGGGGGAAGGGGTTGGTGCTTTGGGGGCTGATTCTAAGCTGCTTGGTTTTCTTATTATGGCAGAAAAGCATTTTTATTAATGAGTAAATTGCGTATTGCAACAATTAATATCTGTGGTCTTAACGACATCAAAAAATGGCAGAACACTACAGTGGGGCTACGATTGTTAAAAGCTGATATAATATGGATGCAGGAAACACACATTGAAAGAGCACTGATACATTTGTTGGAAACACTTGGATATAGGTTGGTGGGGGCCACAACCCAAAATTCTAAGACACGGGGGTTTGCAATATTGACAGCTAATGACTCTATTCAATTCACTCGAACAATAGCTGATCAGAATAGGCGGTGGGTAATCACAGAATGTTGTAGGGACAATGGGGAGCCAATCACAATATGCACCATTTATGGAAGTACTCTAGATGACCCAACTATTTTTGACTATATAAATAATGAGTTAGCTACATGGCCACTACCTATTATTATTTGTGGGGATTTTAATATAAACTTGCCTGCTAGTCAAAATGTGGCCCTTGATAATGGCCGGGATTATAACGGGCGGAAACCCAAGGTTTTCAGAGACTTAAGGACACTATGTCTTGAACAGGCACTCTCTGATATCTGGAATTGGCAAAATCCCACTGACCCGGGTTTTACATTTTTTTCTTTTCCACTCCAAAAGCATGCTAGATTAGAGTTTATTTGTGCATCACATACTATTCTTCATGAGTGCTCAATTGAGAAACCTCCGTGCATACTAGCAGATCACAACCATTTAATAGTAGAACTTAAAGGGTTTGGCTCTAGAACTAAGGATAAGTCTAATTAGAGCTTTGAGTGAGCTCTACTTCTGAACGAGGAATACTGTGGGCATATGAGGAAATGAATACCCCAATTTTTTAAAGAGAACATAGGGAGTGCCGGGTGATATAGTTTGGGACACGCTGAAAGCAGGGATATGGGGGCAAATACTCAGCTTTTCACTTACTAGTAATAGGGAGAAGCGATGCTCGCTCAATGACATGCAGTGTAGTCTGGCTGTTGTAGAAAAAGATTTGATTGTAGCACTTCAGGAAGGTAAAGACGCCACAGAAGCACATATGAAAGCGATAGTAGCTAAATCAGCAATTCTCGAAGTAATTACAAAGAGAGCGACAGATAGATTAGCGATATCGCGAGAAAAGGCGTATGAATGTAGCGAACAAGTAGGGCACCACCTCGCAACTAGAGCCAGGCAAAGTATAACTCGAAATATAATAGCCGAGATCAATGACCCTGTAAAAGGGAGAATTAGAGACCCAGAAGGTATTAGCAAGGTATTTTACTCATATTATCAAAATCTATATCATGAGGATATTCTTGTTAGCCCGGGAGATGTTACTCTATATCTTAATCAAGGCTTAGGGGTACAATTCTCCGAGGAAGATCAAGAACAACTTGAGAAACATCCCCAGTGGGTGGATATTTTGCTCTGCATTAATAGCCTTCCGAGTGGCAAAGCTACTGGGTTGCATGATATACCCTTAGAGTTTTATAAAAAGTTTGCCCCACAGTTGAAAGAGATAATGCTAATTATATATGTATTTAAAGGAGGGAAACCACCGCAGTCCTGGACACAGGCAAAGATCATTATCTTTATTAAAAAACACAAATCACCACTGGAACCTGGCTTTTATCATCCTATCACTGTAATTAATGCTGAAAGCAAGATCTACTCAAAAATTCTCGCCACTCGCTTAGCTGCTGTCATTCATAAGGTAGTCTCACCGCGGCAACATGGTTTTATTCCAGGACGTGGAACGACTGATCACATCAGGAGAGTTATTTCACTATTTGATGTTGCCAATATTAGCGGAGCACCAACAGCACTTATACTGCTGGATGCTGAGAAGGCATTCAACAGGGTCTCCGGGTCCTTTTTATGGGCGGCCCTGTCGAGGGTCAGTGTCGGCAAGGGACTAATACAGGCTTTTAAAATTTTATACTTTAATCCTAGAGCAAGACTCTCTGTAAATGGGGTTCTAACAGACTTATTTGAAATAACCAGAGGTACCCGACAGGGTTGTCAAAGTTCCCCGCTGCTATTTGCACTGTATATAGACCCCTTTTTACGGCAACTTGAAAGTAACAGGAGGATCAGGCCAATAGAATCTCAGTGTGGGAACACTAAAACTTTGGCCTATGCAGACGACATTGCGATAGTCACCCCTGATCCTGAAATAGCTATGGCTGAGATAGAGGCGGAAGCGATGAGATTTGGGCGACTCTCGGGATACTCCCTTAATAACACCAAAACCCAAATTGTTTGTAGCAATATAATCATGGCTATCGACGCTAGACAGGTAGAAAAGGCCACATATCTTGGGGTTGAAATTCTGGCCTATGTCGGCAAAATTGTTGAGGGCAATATTGATCCTTTGATCGCTAAAACTAAAACTGACTTGATGAGAAAACACAAACTACACTTGTCGATTATCGGCAGATGTATTTTAATTAAAATACTTTCCTTTCCCAAATGTTTGTATTTCCTAAGGGCAATTCCTTTAGAATTCCCTACTCTATGTCTGAAAAAGATTGAAGACATATTTTCTCGTTTTATTTGGGCATATGATAAGCAGAGGAGAGCACCAAGAGAAAGGGGAGGTTTGACATTGCCAAATATTAGATTATACTACTGGGCCACTACCCTATTAGTTAATCTAACCCTCATATCTAAAAAGCCAACAAATAGTTTTATGGAGGAAATACCTACGCCTATAGAACTTATAATGGGCAAAGACGCATGGGGGTGGCTTTGGAGATTCCTTAATGATAGCCACTACAAGAAGGTCCACTTCAAATCATTAATAGGCGGGTATAGAATTATGAGTTTAGCTTGGAAATTGTTAGGGTTGGGCCGACTGAACCACTACACACCGATAGATAATAACCCTAACTTGCCTGACATTTTTAAAGATCATATTATTAAAAGATGGTGTGTGGTTGGCCTGTCCAAACTTGGTGATTTCTATTCTTTAACTGACATAGTTAGCTTTGACAATCTTAAGGAGACCTATAATTTAGATTGGAGAGACTTCAATAAATACCTCCAGATTCGAGTTTTTTTAGGCAAAAAAGGTAGAGGCCCAATTGGATTTGCCAACAATGACATGATAGATAGACTAAGGAAAAATAGACCGCTTTCCATCGGGGACGTTTACAACTATTTTAACTCATTAATGTCGGATGATATGGAGGCTCGAGCAATAACATGGAAAACAGAGATAGGCATTCAGGAAAATCTATTTTTTTATTCAGTCGAATTAGCACAGAAAATCCTAATTCAAGCTCGGCTTCAGGCACAATACTACAAATCCTGCTTTTCACTCTACTACACCCCCAAAAAAATCTCTAAATGTCCCCATTGTGCATTGTACCAAGCGGATTTAGATAACATGTTCAGTTCATGTCACCCTTTAAGCGGCTTGAAACAGGAAATTTCTAACTTTCTTAAGAAAGTGCTAGGGGTTGACTATGTCCTCACTTCATCTCTGATTGGGGTAGACTCGCAACTACAAGGGAAGCCAGGAGAAAAACTGGTATTTATTGGTATGGCGATATTGCGTTTATGCTTGGCCTCGGTGTGGTTGGATCCAGCCCACCCTAGCTTTTACCAATGGCTTTCCCGTGTATTGGCAAACTGTACTTTTGAGAGAGCTATCTATGCAAAGAAGGGACTGCGGACCCGATATAAAGGCTTAAAGATTTGGGCACCACTGACTAGATGGCTTGATAGATATTAGTGAAGTTTCTCATGTAATGAGTACAACCCCTCACGGGTGGGGAGGGTGGGGTCAAGTGTAGGGGGGTAAACTAAAAAAAATTGCATAATTTTTACACTTGTTCTGATAATTTCTTTGGTTATTTATATGCTTCTTATTTTCTTTTATTCTTTTCTCTCTTTTTCTGTTTTTCTAAAAGGAATGGTAATAACTGTTTATAGGATAACTATGCACAAAGAAAAAAGAAAAGAAAATGCAACTGCGCAAACTGTTGAAACTGTCACAAGAGACACAAAAAAGAAAATACTGGGGACTCCTTGTCCCGAGAACCCATACTTTCTGAGCTTCTGACTCATGTTGAGTGGAACAAGTCTTTGCCGATATACTTCCCCCTCTGGTCCTCCATAGATGCTGGCAATTCCTCCCTCGAACCAGAGGACCCATCAGCAGAACCTTCCTTCACACCAAGCCTCGCAGGAGCTTTGGCCACATTCAGTTCCACCAGAGTCTCTCTGATAAGCGTACAAAGGAAATCATCCTCCCCCTCCTTAGGCCGCTTCGGGGGAGAAGATGAAGAGGTCTCACTGCAGGAAGAGACATCTTTCTTCCTTTTACGGGAATGCTTGCCCATGATAATATCCAAAACCAGCAGAAATATAATATCCACTTGGCATAATCAATAATGCTCAAATACCGCTATGCTAACCTTCCTGGAACAGGTGGCCTTTTATACCAGTCTCCTAAACACACTGGGACAGATAGGAGTAAGAGGTTTTGACCCTTTGCCTCTGGGAGCCAGGTCATGGCCCCACTAAAGATTAAAATCTGCATTCTGCAGCCTCATGGTTGACAGGACTGAAATTGAGGGGAGTCATCTTTGGTTCAAAGGGAGACCCTCTGAACAGGCCTCACTTAAAAGGTGCACTACAGAATAATTACTTTTGCCATACTTCAGCAGGGCAGAGATACACGTGTGGGGACTTGAGACTGGAGACCATGGTGTATTGCACCCTGCCAGATGAATCTGTTGTGCACAAGAGGGATTACTGCCATTGAAAGGGACTGTGTGCCCTTCCTGAATAGTGGCTGGTCTGGGCTGACTACCTGCTGCTGTGTGGTACCCTGAATTGTGCTCTCCAAGGGCTTGTTGGCTTGCCTCTTGTGCTTTCGGAGGTCTCGGGGACATCCAAGATCTCCTACGAGGAACCCACACCATCTACTTGTGACACTTGGGGAGCTGTGCCCTCTTAAGTACCCACATCGTCAGCTGGATCCCAAGTGGTAGTGTTGCGTGAGCGTGGAACTAAGAATTGTGCCTGAAGATTGGATTGCCTTGTGTGGAGCCCCAGAAGTCTTGCCCGTATCTAAGATTTGTGGCCCCTGCATTGTGGGGATCTCAACATACACAAGCGTCTTGTTGGTGGTGATCGGATTCACCGGTTGGGAGATCCAGCGTGGCCTGCTTCGCCAATCATGTTGCATCTTTCCCGTGCAACATGCCGACTGCATGCTCATTGCGTGCAGTGTTCAATTCACAGGTTGCAACCCTGGGAGGTGGGGGTGTAACCGTAGTAGTGCCTCATTCTATCTCATGTGGCATTGCTAAACGGCGACGGGCAGTGAACACTACAGGTGTATCTACGGAGACCGATCTTTGACGAATGTGTGACTACAAGACGGCTCCAACGCTCATGTGACCCGCATGGTGCAATCTAGCACCAACCAGTAGAAAATCTACTGGATTCTAATTGTAGGTGAGTGCAATAGGCCTCATTGTTTATCTGGGTTTGCATGTAGCACATGATCAAACTTGAGTCAGGGAAACCATCGACTACAATAGACAGCCCTGAAGAAGGCCCCAGACCCTTGTGGGCTCTATGCGCGGGCCGAAACATGTTGGCATATGAAGCGGGTATATTTGAGACAATAATTTCAAAACAACCTCATTATAACATTGTTTTTTAATTGGTACCCCAGGTACCCCAAGAATAAAGTTTCACAATAGGGGTATACCCGGAGGTATTTTTAGTATTCATTATTAAACTGGTTCCCTGCATAACCAGAGAAAAATTTATATAAGAACTCCCATTACATCTTTTGGTTGAGTCCGCCCAGGTAGTACCATCTTACCTGGGTGTGGAAAGACGCCAATGATGAAGCATGTCACTATTCAGTGAGTGAGGCGTCTTCTCCAATATCTATGGATATCCCATCATTTCCCATGGTTATGTCTAACGATAACATCTGTTATATAGGACGATCCGGGTCAATTCACAATTGACCCCACACACCTATTGAACCGACACCGGGGATATAGGCATCAGCAGTTGCTTCTGTGATATTGTATTGCTAAACTTGTGCCTGTGTGTGTGACTGAAATTGCATGGTGTGACCTGTATCAATATGCACCAGGCATTGTGCCTCCTTTCCTGGCAGGCACAGACTTTGTGACTCTTCGTTGTGTGTGACCAGGATTGTCTGGTTCAACCCATATCAATGCCTACCAGACTTTGTTCCTCATTTTCAGCAAGGTACGGAATTTGCAACTCTTCAATGTGTGTGGCCGGAATGGTCTGGTGCGACTCATATCAACATGCACCAGAGGTTCTGCCCGTAATGCCTGGGTGTGACTCTGATCGACTTCTACCTAATTGGGTGTCTCCTTCTTCTGAGAGGCTCCCCTGCTTCTTTCCTCATTCATCTATTGATCCCTTTTTAGCCCTCAGTGCAGCGCACCAACTGCCCACTCCTCACCCGGCCCCCTACGACATCGTGTTGCCAGGTAGTATTGACCGGCTTGGACTATGGCAATGAGAGAGATTGACTGGGCTGAAGGAATACTTTCAACGAGAAAAAGGGGGGGCGAAAAGGGCTTTTGGAAAGAAGGTCCAGCTAGGTGAGCCCTGCAATATACAACCAAAAGAAGTACCAAAGCTGTTCCTTTGAGCTAATGAGACGGACCAAAAAGTGTACAGATGACCGATGTGAATAACACTAAGTCGGATATGGGAGCCCTCATACAACCGTCTGGGTGTCGTGACTCACGCGCCCATCGGGATGTAAAGCGTCATCATCGGGCTGCTCCTACGTCGAGTCGGCTGGTGCAATACCCGACGGGCTCTTTTAAGGAGCGCTCTTGTGGAGATCTTTTTATCCGGACAGCCGTTAGGTGAGGTGGGAGTAGAGGGCTCTATTATAATGTAGATGAAAAATGTATAGTGAGGAAATATAAAAATAGGTAAGGGACTGCCATCTCAATCAGTTTATTATGAAGCCTCCTTACCTAATTAAAATTGTGTGAGGTGGAGTGTAGGTGCCTAGAATTATGTGCTAGGTTGTCAACACTGCCTCATCTGGGGTCAACATGTTTCTCGCTCTGTCTGAGAATTACTCTGGCGATTCATCAGGACCTATTATATTCTATCTACATGTAAGCTGTACAACAAGTTTATAATCAGCATTCTTATAGATTTTACCTGCAGCTCGGTCTACCTATAGGAAAAGGGGGGAAGACCAAGGTGATTAAAGAATGCATAAGCACAGTGTATTGTGGTTATAAGGTGCGTCTCGTGAGCTAAATATGTGCAACTGTAGTGACGGTGCACACTAAGCGTAGTGATAAAAAAACACACAAGCCATGTGATGTGAACACTCCATAATGTGTCGATTGGTTCCAAACAATCTTATAAAACACATAACAAGAACGTGCTGTGTGCACTTACCCTATCGGATTCATAGGTTAGCGCACTGCAGTTCCTGGTAGGTAACGCAAGGGGTTCCTTGCGTTCTGTAATAGTATATTAGAAGGTCGCTGACAGAATGGCATAGTCAACAGTAAAACTCCAGGGTAGTATAGACCCCTTCTCTTATTTTAGCACATATAGTAAAAACATATCTGCAACTCCCCACATCTGACCATCGAAATGGAGCACAAAAGCAAAGATTACCTGTGGACCCTTATCGTGGCGAAAATATGGGACCCTTTCTCTCTACTACTCGGTCAAATCAGAGATAGTGTTAACCAAAAACTACTCGCCTGAGGTGTCATTAAAACTTAGCCTGTCGATGTGGTTCATATATCGGTCAAGGCAAAGTGAAAGAGCGATAATAAATAGCATGAGTGTACTTACTGACGCGCCGAGTCCGCGTCTCCTGATGACCTACCCCGCTCTACCAGGACTGGGAGGTGGAGTGTCGCGTTTCACGGGAATACAAATAGGAAGTGCTCCTGTGTCGGGCGGAAGGGATGGTCGAGCCCGTTGAGCGGTAACTGGTTATGCGCTAACGGCTCATGATGGTCGCCATCTTGGATGAGTATTTTATTGTAGATAGTGCTAGCGCAATTCAACAGTGATCGACCGGTATTAATAGTTCGGTCAATGTTCCTGTCTTTGTTTTACTAAGGACAAATCATGCCTCAAGGGGTTGACACTGCAGTTCAACAGCCCGTTTGTTTCGTTAATTCTAATAAAAAAAATTTTTATTTTTTATTATTAAAATTAAAATTCAGGGGAGGGAAGAGTGCGTTGATCCTTAGCCCTAATCAGTAATTCTCGATGAGAGGGTAAGTTATGTAGAAGAGAAGGGCACCTAGGTGTGGCATTAGGAATGGATCTAACGCGGTCGCGTGGAGAGGTCATATTGCACTAATGCTCCAATAAAAACACGCATTACAGAACACCGCAGCAACTTTCGCTGCAAAAGAACCAACACGAGAATGTGCATGCATTTCCAAGAAATGGGACACACATCAGACTCATTTACATGGCTTATTCTGGAATCTTTTCCTAACATTACCAAAGATGCGCTATTTGTGAAAGAACAAAGGTGGGTGTACAGATTGGGGTCCCACACCACCGGCCTCAACGAAGCGATTCCATGGTCATCCCTAAAACCACCCTGATTCAAACACATATTGCTACAATGAGCATTAGTGCAATATGACCTATCCACGCGACCGCGTTAGATCCATTCCTAATGCCACACCTAGGTGCCCTTCTCTTCTACATAACTTACCCTCTCATCGAGAATTACTGATTAGGGCTAAGGATCAACGCACTCTTCCCTCCCCTGAATTTTAATTTTAATAATAAAAGATAAAAAAATTTTTTATTAGAATTAACGAAACAAACGGGCTGTTGAACTGCAGTGTCAACCCCTTGAGGCATGATTTGTCCTCAGTAAAACAAAGACAGGAACATTGACCGAACTATTAATACCGGTCGATCACTGTTGAATTGCGCTAGCACTATCTACAATAAAATACTCATCCAAGATGGCGACCATCATGAGCCGTTAGCGCATAACCAGTTACCGCTCAATGGGCTCGACCATCCCTTCCGCCCGACACAGGAGCACTTCCTATTTGTATTCCCGTGAAACGCGACACTCCACCTCCCAGTCCTGGTAGAGCGGGGTAGGTCATCCGGAGACGCGGACTCGGCGCGTCAGTAAGTACACTCATGCTATTTATTATCGCTCTTTCACTTTGCCTTGACCAATATATGAACCACATCGACAGGCTAAGTTTTAATGACACCTCAGGCGAGTAGTTTTTGGTTAACACTATCTCTGATTTGACCGAGTAGTAGAGAGAAAGGGTCCCATATTTTCGCCACGATAAGGGTCCACAGGTAATCTTTGCTTTTGTGCTCCATTTCGATGGTCAGATGTGGGGAGTAGCAGATATGTTTTTACTATATGTGCTAAAATAAGAGAAGGGGTCTATACTACCCTGGAGTTTTACTGTTGACTATGCCATTCTGTCAGCGACCTTCTAATATACTATTACAGAACGCAAGGAACCCCTGGCGTTACCTACCAGGAACTGCAGTGCGCTAACCTATGAATCTGATAGGGTATGTGCACACAGCACGTTCTTGTTATGTGTTTTATAAGATTGGAACCAAACGACACATTATGGAGTGTTCACATCACATGGCTTGTGTGTTTTTTTATCACTACGCTTAGTGTGCACCGTCACTACAGTTGCACATATTTAGCTCACGAGACGCACCTTATAACCACAATACACTGTGCTTATGCATTCTTTAATCACCTTGGTCTTCCTCCCTTTTCCTATAGGTAGACCGAGCTGCAGGTAAAATCTATAAGAATGCTGATTATAAACTTGTTGTACAGCTTACATGTAGATAGAATATAATAGGTCCTGATGAATCGCCAGAGTAATTCTCAGACAGAGCGAGAAACATGTTGACCCCAGATGAGGCAGTGTTGACAACCTAGCACATAATTCTAGGCACCTACACTCCACCTCACACAATTTTAATTAGGTAAGGAGGCTTCATAATAAACTGATTGAGATGGCACTCCCTTACCTATTTTAATATTTCCTCACTATACATTTTTCATATACATTATAATAGAGCCCTCTACTCCCACCTCACCTAACGGCTGTCCGGATAAAAAGATCTCCACAAGAGCGCTCCTTAAAAGAGCCCGTTGGGTATTGCACCAGCCGACTCGACGTAGGAGCAGCCCGATGATGACGCTTTACATCCCGATGGGCGCGTGAGTCACGACACCCAGACGGTTGTATGAGGGGTCCCATATCCGACTTAGTGTTATTCACATCGGTCATCTGTACACTTTTTGGTCCGTCTCATTAGCTCAAAGGAACAGCTTTGGTACTTCTTTTGGTTGTATACTGAAGGAATACTTCCCAGAGCAATCAGAAGCAAGTCAAGAGACTGTGTGCCGCCCCTGTGCTTCACAGAACTGGGCTGGTTCCAGAAGGCCCTGTGGATACCTTTTGTGTGACCGAATATTGCCCTGAGCCCACTTCTGCTCCGCATCCTGTGGGTTAACTTCCAGAGTGGTGACTGCTTCCTAATTAGTCCTGCTACCTCCCCCCACCTGCTTCTCTGGCACCCTGACTAAGTGTGGCTTTGACTGCGTGTGTCGTGTGGCCTAATATTAATGGGGAGGGCTGGTTATCTTCCATCTGTGGGCTTAGGGTAGTCGGGGTCAGCTTGATGTTGGAGGGAGTCTTGGGGCACGGTGTCAATTGACTTGCTGGGTATCAGTTGAACCCCATTATGGTGCTGTGTGCGTATGTGTTCAAGTGCGTTCTGTGCTGACCTGCCTGATATCCATTGCACTGCGTATCGGTGCAGAGCGAGTGTGTGTGTGTGTGTGTGGGAGTGACAGTCTGCAGACCACCTGTGATTCACAACACTGGCCGGCGGTGTTGCCTACACGTTGATTTCTTGCCAGAAGAACACTACAGCTGACATTGATTTTACCCATGCGGCCTTGGCCTGTGGTGCTGGTAAAAAGTGTTATACCTCTTTGTATGTACATATTTCTGATATTGTTGTGACCTGGGGTGCACCTTACTGTGTCGTACTGAATTATAAGAATTGCTAGGGTGGGCCGGGGGTTGACGTGTTGCACTGCATAAGGATGCTGGGTGTGGGGGTTAGAATAGGAACTTTGGCAATTGTGTACATTATTGACGTCATTTCAACAGTTTGGGAAGAGGACACTTTAACCCGCTCACTTTTACTCCACATGCCATTACCCCTCATTTTTACACCTCAAAATCTTTTACAACGCAGGGCTTTACAACACAATCCATTACAACGCATTCCCCATTACAACACAATTTACTATTCTAACTCCACTAGGGTGTTACTTTGGGCAATGCGTTGTAATAGTTTGCGCTGTAAAGCCCTTCGTTGCAAAAGATTTTGCGATGTAAAATGTGCGGGGTAATGGCATGCAGAGTACTGCATGTGGGGTAAAGGATGTTTCCCCGGTTTGGCCTCACACTGCTAGTAATATTTCCAAGTGTGATTTACGCCCCAAAATACATGATGTTCATGTTGTGAGGGATAATGTGTGTATTGAATACAAACTTTATTTACCTATCTCTCATGTGAAGTCTCTTTTGTGATTCTCAGTGCTTTTAATGTGAGTGCATATGTCAATGTTTACACATTTCCTCTGTGAAAAGCCTGACTGCTCAGTGCCAAGATACTCAAGGGTGAGCACAGGTTGTACAGTCTGTGTAATCAGCCGCCCCTGACGGAAGTGGTAGGTTCAGCCTGGCTAGGGCATCATCTCAGCCAACCAGAAAATGCCAGCTCCAACAGCAAGTGTTGCACATTTCATTACAATCAATACCAGATAACATAGGAAAAATAGAAAAGGGAAAGCAACAAAAAAATGATAAAAATGAAGAACAAAATGGAAAACAAAATTATTATTCTTTTAAATACATATTGTGTTATTGACCTGAATTCTTAAGGTCTTTCGGACCAAATATTTGACCATGGCAGAGACAGCTTTATATAATAAAACCAAAATAAAGTGAAATAAAATAAAATGACTTGCATGCTTCAGCAATAGTATAGATGTACAGTATTAACTCAGTGAAAGAATAAAAATTAGTAAAAAGATATAGGATCATAGGTATTGGCTAGATTCCCTACAAGCACTTATAAGACAGTTTATGCAGTTTATATGTAATCAAAATGTATAGTGTGCTTTTCTCCTTTCTCATTTATCTTGATTTGCATGCCTCACTGTGAGGGGGCCGACTCAATGTTTGCCATACCTCTCCCTGCTTTATTCTCTGGGAGTCATATCCGTGTCCGAACATTGTTTCCCTGGGGCCAGGAGAGAAAGGGTTAACTATACCTCGTGACTCTTACGTGCAGGAGGGAGTCCCGTGGCCGGAAAGCCTGGACCAATGGGAACAAGGAGAGACGGGGCCAACGCCGCAAAAGGAGGGCCTGAAGAACCCGGAAAGTGCGCTGAATCAGGAGGAACAAGGAAGTTGGAGCACGGGAGGGAACGAGGACGCCGCGCCCAGGGATCCTGTCCGGGAAGAGAGAAAGGCCGACTCAACCGATGACGCGGAGACTCCAGGAGCCATCACTCCTCAAGAGCCGGACACCGAAGACGGTCGGGAGACCTGGTCCGAGGAGTAGTGGATACCCCCGGAGGATACCTATGATCCGCTGCAACTGAGGAGAGTTGCGGCTATTGCAATACATGAATCGGGAGGGGGGAAGGAGTGAAGGGAGGGAACCGGGGAATGGGCCACACCGCTATAGGCACTGTGTTGCCACTAGCATCAGCACTTCGTCTAAACCCTCATGTTCCCTCTGCACCAGTCCCGCGTTTTGCACATTCCTCCTCATTAGAGCACCTGGCCCTCGTGGGCGCTGATAGATGAAACAGCGTTTACAACCCCTACTTTTTGCCTCCTTTGTCCTTCGATGAATAAATACCGAAGGGACCAGATACTGGCGCATCCTCAGTGCCCTGAAGCTAAGGGACTGTTAAAACGGGATAACGCATCGGTAGTGTTGTCATTTTGGGGACTGTCTTATGTGCAGTTTTTATACAGTCTCTCTTTTCTTTTGCTGCATGCACGCCTCTCACTTGGGGATGGTGGAGTGCCCTATTCTGACAGAAACATAAAAAGACCAGTATAACTTAATGGCCCTTCTCTTTCCTCTTTTCTGAGCCTCTTGGGGTATCTCTCTAACAAGAAGAAAAGACGAACCACCTTGGAAGATCACGGTCGAAGATGCAGAGAGGAGGAGGAACGTATACCACTTGGCTATGCTGACTTTTGGTTCTTGCTATTATCAATAAAGATCTTGTCACAATTGATCCCCGAATTCGGCCTCGTAGATTCTCTTTCTGCCTGGCCCTCTCACACGTGGTGTCAGAAGTGGGACCTGTGAGGATGGAGGCCGCAATACAGAAACCAAGCCAGACCCAGGAATCATCATCGGTAGGCTGGCTGAAATCCTTGGCCAACAAAGGAGCCATACCACCCTCCCCTCAGTGGTTCTACAAAAATACGTAAGCGCGGAGGACCCTGATTTACAAAAAAAAAAAATTAATGTATTTATTTGCATTTTCTTAGGTACATTACAAAACCACATCAGATATTCAAAACATCTCATTTCTGTTTTCAGTACAAGCATAGCAGAGTCCGGCAATAGTAGCACATAAGGTATCGATGACATCAAGTAGTTACTGTCAACAAGATCTTCCTTCCCACACCTCCTCCCTCCCCTATGTTCCCCCCCCCCCCCCCCCCCATCCTACTGTGAGCCCGTGAGTGCAAGGCCATAATAAGTTAGCCACGGCTTCCATATTTTCCAGAATTTTTTAGGGCACTTCCTCGCTTTATGGGTTGTTTTCTCCCCCAGCATGTACTTGTCCATACCTTTCCGCCATTCTTCTATCGTTGGGTTAATCGCAGCACCCCATGCAATTGCCAGGTCTCTTTTATCTACCACCAGACCCAACTGGAGCAACAACAGCTTCACTTTGGGGAGATCTACCTCTGTAGGTATACCCAGCAAGATAAACTTAGGATCTGGGGATATGGAGTCTTGCAATATAAGTTCCAGCTCCTTCAACAGCGCGCCCCAATACAAATGTACCTGTGTGCACCCCCAGACAGTGTGAAAGAAGGTCCCGTCCATGGTCTTACACTTCAGACAGGTGGGTGACTCCGATCTGCCTATCCAATGCAATCGAACTCTGTCATAGTACATCCTGTGTAAATATTTGAGTTGAATCAAGCTCAATCTAGATCTAATAGCTACTTCCCTAGGATGCATCAAAGCCATCTCCCAATCCAGGTCGTCTATGTCCCCCAGGTCCGCCTCACAGTGCGATCTCAGTTTTCGCAAGGGGTCTGGTGTGTTATTCATGATCGTCCTGTAAGTCCAGGACACAGCCTTCTCCCCAATTTCGTCCATCAGGAGCCTTCCTTCTAGCGGGGCATATTCTGGGAGGCCCTCCATGTCGATACATTGTGCCCGCCAAGCATGCCTCAATTGCAGATATTTGAAATATTGTGTCTTATTCATTTCGTACTCACTATGGAGGTGTGAAAACGTCACTAGCTCCTTACAATAAATTATATCTTTGAGCTGAGATATGCCAACCAAATCCCATTTCTGAAAGCCTTTCAGTTTGGCAAATTCCTTGAGTCGTGTTCCCACCCAGAGCGGAGTTTCCTTGGACACTCTGCCATCCCATTTCATTCGCCTCTCCACCTTCTTCCATGCCAGTATCACAATTTGAGTGTCCGGCAGCAGTTTTGCGATTCCAGCGCCTCCATAAACATAATGGGAATGCGTCCTTTTGAGGAACTTCGTGTGCTCGAGCGCATATGCGGGGTGGTCCCTATCTCTGAATGCCCATTCGTTGACCATTATCAAATGGGATGCCCAGTAGTATGCCCGGAGATCCGGCAGGGAAATGCCGCCGCTGTATTGGTTGCATTGTAGCTTCCCCAGGGCCACCCTAGGGGATCTCCCTCCCCATAGGAACTTTCTCAGGATGTCATCAATTTTAGGGAACACCTCTTCTGGGATAGAATGATAAGTATTTTGTAAGACATATAAAAATTTCGGTAAGATTATCATTTTGAAGAGTGCGGCTCTTCCAAGCAGCGTCAAAGGTAGTGAGGCCCATCGATCCGCGTCTACACGGAATTCCCCTAGCACCTTATAGAGGTTCCGCTCCAGTGCCAGTGGCTTATCCAGCGTAATGTAGATACCTAAGTATTTGATCCCATTGGGTGCGACTTGTAGGTGGCTAGGATAAATAGTATTTCCAACACCCTGCCCTGCCGGATAGACACATGATTTTTCCCAATTAATTCTACACCCTGCATACTTGCCATAATCCTCACAGCTCAACGTAATATTGGGGAGCGTCATTTCTGGATGCGTGACATATAGCAGTATGTCATCAGCATACAGAGAAATGCGTTCATCACGGTCATCATCGTTGTTCACTCAAAAGCCGGAGATGTGCAGATGCGCTCGAATAAAACATGCAAGGGGCTCCAGAACCAGTGCGAAAAGCAGCAGGGAAAGGGGGCAACCCTGTCTAGTGCCCCTTCCTATTGGGAATTTCCTAGACGTGGCCCCGTTGACTCTGACCCTTGCTAACGGTCCTTCATACAAAAGTGCTATCCACCTCCGAAACTATGGGCCAAATCCCAGCTTATCCAAAACGGCCATAAGAAACGGCCAGTGGACCATATCAAATGCCTTCTCGGCGTCAAGGGACAGTATCAGATGTGGGTCAGTCTTGTATTGCACCATTTCCAACCAATTAGAGACTCGTCTGAGATTCAGTCTCGTCGATCTCTTAGGCATAAAGCCTGACTGGTCCCTATGAACAAGTCCAGTAATGACCGAGTTAGTCTATTAGCCAAAATTCTGGCCAAAATCTTAGTCTCCATATTTATGAGGAAGATGGGACGATACGAACTGCAGCTCTGTGGCGGCCGCCTTTCCTTGGGTATCACCACTATAGTGGCCGTCCGCAGATCTTCGGGATGTGCACCCATTTCCCGCGCCTCCAGGTACATTTGCAAGAGATGTGCGCTAATTCCGGCGGGAGCCCATTAGGACCCGGGGGCTTTCCTGTTTTCATCTGACCTATAGCTTCTACAATTTCTTCATTTGACAGTTTTGCCTCCAGCGCTTGTGACTCATTGGACTCTAATCGCGGGAGCTGTATAGATTGTAAGTATGTGTGAATCTGCTCAGCGTCCACAAGGGGGCGTTTCGCATAAAAGGCTTCGTAATGTCCCGCAAAGACGTGCGCTATTGCATCTGGGGTTACGTGGATCGTACCATCCTCCATCTGTATTCGGGCCACCCATCTGCTTTCAAGCTCTTTCTTGCTGAGCCATGCGAGCAGTCTACCCGTTTTGTCACTTGCATCATACAGTCTTCTAAGCATAGCCTGTATTGCATGTCGCGCATCCTGTTTGGCTAGTGCCAGGTATTCCTGCTGCAGGAGCTTTAGCCCTCACAGATGGCCAGGGTTATCTCCTGTACTGACTCGCAATTCAGCCTGCAGGAGCTGGGCTTCAATTCTTGCTATCTCCTCATTCTCCTTGCGTTTCTTGTGTGCAATAATATTCTGGGCTCTGTCCCGAAGGACAGATTTATATGCCTCCCACAATACAATAGCGGAATCCACTGACCCCACATTCTCCCGGAAATATAGTTCCGTGTCCACTTTAATCTCGCGGGCTACCTGTGGGTCCCGTAACTCCCAAGAATTCAATTTACACTCCCTAGTTTGTTGTTGTGACCGAGCCCCTACTGTCAGCCATAACAGTGAGTGGTCTGAGAGACCCCTCGCAAGGTATTCAATTCTTTGTATTTCCCCTACTTCCCCTGCCAGTGTGAGTATGTAATCTAATCTAGAGAAGGCCTTGTCGGCCCCTGAATAAAAGGAATATGCTTTAGTCGGGGGTGGTGTCTCCGCCACAGGTCAGTAAGTGTCAGTGTATCTGCGAACCTTATGAGTGGGGTTTCCCTGGGGCCCCCCTGTTGGGTTGTCGTGCGATCCCATGTGGGATCCATCACATCATTAAAATCCCCTCCGATAATGTGGGTGTGGGAACCGGATTCAAGAAGAATGGCCGCCAGTTTGTCCATCGTTTGCTTCTGTAATCGGGGGGGTGCATAGACACTAATAAAGGTGATCTGTTGTCTGTCCCAAAGCCCCTGTACTGCCACATATGTTCCATTTGGGTCACTCCAAGTGCGCTCTATCCCAAACTGCAGATTTTTCCTTATTAATATGGCAACCCACCTTGCCCCCATGGAGAAACCCGCATGTGCCAGTGTGGTGTATGGTCTACGGCCCAGAAAATTACACCTCGTGCCCCTCAGGTGCGTTTCTTGTAGGAGAATCACGTCCGGCTTTAGCCATTTACAGAACGATGCTACCAATCCACGTTTGACCTTACTCCCCATCCCGTTGACATTCCATGATAAAACAGAGTATGGGGTCTGATTAGCTGTCATCCTTGCTAAATCCCATCGTGCCGTGGTCATCCCTCTGCCCCATGTCTGCCTCCCTCCTCCCCCCTCTGAGTGGCTGCAACCAATACATTCCTGCTTTTTCAAAACAAACTATAGTGTTCTCCCCGCTCCCCACTCACCCCTCACCCAAGTGACTCTCCCTCGGGTCAACATGACCAACTTTGTCATCTGGATCAGGAGAGGTCTGTCGCCCACCCCTCAAAGTTTAGGCCCGCAAACTAGGATGCTGATTTTTTTCTCTAACTTCGAGAGGATGGCAAGGGCAGCTGGATGGACTGTCGACAAATGGGGCCAATATCTGGGACACTTATTGTCGGGTAAGCTCCATGCCGCATACCAAGCGGCCACTCCACTCGGTCTCACACCCTATGATGACATGAAGAAGAACATACTAGAAAGGCAGGGAATTGATGAGGAAACCTACAGAATTCGTCTGCGGCAAGTGAAAGAAGGACCACAGGAAACCCCTAGAGCGCTCTCCTACCGTGTTCGGGACCTGGCCGACCGGTGGCTAAAACCCCTAACCTTCTCTAAGGAAGAAATCATGGAGAGGGTCTATCTGGAACAGTTTTTGTCCTCCTTGTACCCCCTGTGCAGAAATGGGTATGTCAACACGCACATTTGACTTTTGAACAGGCAGTAGAGATCGCTAGCGCTTTCAATCGAGCCCAGGAGCTCCAACGGGGCCGGGAAGAACACCACTGGAATCAGTCTGGCGAGGGCCCTAACAGGGCAATCAAACCACCCATGCCCCGCAAACAGGACACAGTGACATTGTTGCCCAATCCCTTACCTGTCCCCATCAGACCACCGCGGCACCATGGACCCCAATGTTTCACTTGTGGGGCTTTCGGTCACATTGCCCGGGTGTGCCCCCAAAAGGAGGAACCCATAGAGGTTGGGCTCACCCGTTCCTATTACTGTAGTCCCACTGGGAAGAAACCCCCTTACTATCATACAGTAAGGGTCAACAGTGAAAACAGACAAGCCCTGATGGACACGGGCTGTCTACAGAGTGAGATACAGCCTTCTGAGATCCTGGGAGGGGTCACACAAACCACAGGAGTGGTTAACATTCAGTGTGTGCATGGGGATAACAAGAGGTATCCCACCACCGATGTACAGATACAGCATGAGCCCTCCTTCAAACCGGTTCCCCTGTGGGTAGGGTTGATTCCCTGATTACCTGAAGCCTCTGGTGCTGGGCTCCGAGTATTCCTACCTGTCAACGTCGGTATCGGAGACAGGCGTTGACAAGGACCTCTGGTGTCAAACAGCTCCCTTTTCCCAGTTGCCTTATCTTGCCTGTCCTCAAGGGAAACACCGGAAAAGCGAGAAACGAGAGAAGAGAGACGAGACCCGAATTGCCTGAACCCAGAAAAAGGAAGAACCCATGTGGCAATACGACAGGGGGTTCTTTGCCGCCCAGAGGGAAGACCCCACCCTGAGAGAAGCTTGGAATAGGGCCACCGACACTGAAGACCCTGAACAAGTAGGTCCCCAGTTCCTCACTAAGCGGGGCTTGGTGTATAGAAAAGGAGGTAAGGTCCAACCTCTTCAGTTACTGGTGCCCAAACCATACATAGAGAAGGTGATGTTTCGGAGTCATAGCCATCTCTTGGGGGGGCACTTTGGGGAGGACAAGACGGAAAAAAAGATCTTGGAAAGGTTCTATTGGCCGGGTATATACCAGCAAATCCGTAGGTATTATAAGGAGTGCCCGATGTGCCAAAAGAATAGCCGATCCCTGCCCTCTAAGGTTCCCTTATGTCCTCTACCCATTATTAGTGAGCCCTTTTCCCGAGTAGGGATGGACATAATCAGACCCTTGCTCCCCTCCCAAAGTGGTTGTAGGTATGTGTTGGTGTTAGTGGACTACGCCACCCGGTTTCCTAAAGCGGTCGCGTTACGACATCCAAACGCTCTGCAAATCGCAAAAGCCATGGTAAACATATTTTCATGGGTAGGCTTTCCCCGGGAAATCGTAGCAGACCAGGGAACACCCTTTGTCTCCAAGCAAATGAAGCAGGTGTGCTTGCAGCTAAACATTAAACATTCCCACCCGGTGACTCTAACTAAAAAATCCTCACCGTTGTACTACCAAAGCATAGACTCTGAGCTGCCTGAAGACCAGACAAACACCCTAGATCATAGGCTGTGGCCTCTCCAGGACATATTCTCCTCAAAACCCGAGAGAACCACCCTGATTGAACATACCATCACAACACAACCAGGAAAAACAGTGAAGCTCCGCCCTTACTGCCTTCCAGAGTCCCATAGACGGGCTGTTGAGGACGAGATATGGCAAAGGCTCCAAATGGGAGTAATAGAACCATCAAACAGCGAATGCAACTCTCCCATCGTATTGGTGCCAAAACCTGATGGGTCCATCAGATTTTGTATTGACTTTCGGGAGGTAAACAAAATATCGCAATTTGACTCCTATCAGCTACCGCGGGTCGATGAGATGATCGAGAGGCTGGGATAAGCTTAATACATTAGTACATTATATCTATGTAAAGGGTATTGGCAGGTCCCCTTGAGAAAGCAAGATAGGGACAAAACGGCTTTCTCAACTCCTGGAGGTTTTTATCATTTTACCATATTACCCTTCGGGTTACACGGGGCCCCCGAGACCTTTCAGAGGTTGATGAACACCGTGCTTAGACCCTGTGCCAACTACGCTGCAGCCTATATAGATGACATAGTAATACACAGCGATACCTGGGAACAGCATCTTGACCACCTCACTACATTCATCCAAACACTGGGAGAGAGTGGCTTAACTATCAACCCTGCCAAAAGTAAGTTAGCAGCTAGGTCTGTAAAATACCTAGGGTATCTTCTTGGGGAGGGACTCATAAAACTCCAGAAAGAGAAGGTTGCCCCCATAGCTGACATTCCTTTTCCCCCGACAAAAAAAGACCTCAGAGCCTTCCTAGGCATCTTGGGTTACTACAGAAGGTTCATTCCTGATTTTTCCCAAAAGGCAGACCCCTTGACAGACCTCCTTCAAAAGCACGTGAACGCAGAAAAAGAGTTACGACAGCCCTCAGCCATGCTACAACTCGCCTTCCAAAACCTAAAGACTGCCCTCACCTCTAAGCCCATATTACTTTGCCCAGATTACAGGAAACCATTTATACTACAAACAGACTCCTCTGAACAAGGACTAGGTGCTGTCCTGTCCCAAATAGCTCCACAAAGACAAGAAAGACCCATATTGTACATAAGCAGGAAACTCTTTCCTCGCAAAAAAAGGTATTCAGTGATAGAGAAGGAGGCCTTGGCAATAAAATGGCTGATCGAAACCCTCCGTTACTATTGAATTCACCTTATATACCTTATATACCAACCATCTCCCCTTAGAATTGCACTCCCGCAACAAAGGACATAATGACAGGACCATGAGGTGGTTTTTGGCTCTGCAACCCTTTCATTTTCACACTCTTCATCGAAAAGGGAAAGAACAGTTAAATGCTGATTACTTGTCTCGATACCCCCTCGACTCTTTTCTTGCTAGCAAGAAAGTTAGGGAAGGGGGATGTGAGGGGGCTGACTCAATGTCCGCCATACCTCTCCTTCCTTTATGCTCTGGGGGTCATATCCGTCCGAACATTGTTTCCCTAAGGCCAGGAGAGAAAGGGTTAACTATACCTGGTGACTCTTACGTGCAGGAGAGAGTCCTGTGGCCGGAAAGCCTGGACCAATGGGAATAAGGAGAGACAGGGCCAATGCCGCATAAGGAGGGCCTGAAGAACCCGGAAGGCGCACTGGATCCAGAGGAACAAGGAAGATGGAGCACGGTAGGGAACGAGGACGCCGCACCAAGGGATCCTGTCCAGGAAGAGAGAAAGACCGACTTGACCGACGATGCGGAGGCTCCAGGAGCCGTCACCCCTCAAGAGCCGGACACCGAGGACGGTCGGGAGACCTGGTCTGAGGAGTGGTGGATACCCCTAGAGGATACCTGTGAGCCGCCGCAACTCAGGAGAGTTGCGGCTATTGCAGAACGTGAATCTGGAGGGGGGAGGGAGTGAAGGGAGGGAACGGGGGAATGGGCCACACCACTATAGGCACTGTGTGTTGTTCTGGCCACTTGCATCCTGCACTTTGTCTAAACCCTCACGTTCCCTCCACACGAGTCCCATGTTTTGCACATTCTACCTCATTAGAGCACCTGACCCTCGTGGATGCTGAGAGATGAAACAGCGTTTACAGCCCCTACTTTTTACCTCCTTTGTCCTTCAGTGATTGAATAACGAAGGGACCAGATACCCAATTAGTCGAACAGCCAGGTCTTGAGTGCTCTCCTGAAGTTAGCAAGTGTGGAGGAGGTTTGGAGTTGGAGAGGCAGGTTGTTCAGGATTTGGCAGCGAGGTAAGAAAGGATTAGCCCCCTCCTCGGGCTCGACGTATGCATGGAATGTGTGCAAGGGCTAGGTGGGCTGAGCGGAGTTTTCTGGTGCGCTGGTGGAAGGTCAGTCGGTGGTTGATATAGGCTGATCTATGTTGTGAAGGGCCTTGAGCAAGTGAGTGAGAAGTTTGAAGTGGCATCTCTTCATGATGGGGAGCCACTGGAGGTCTCGGAGGTGGGGGGTTATGCTTCACCGTCTTGGGAAATCCAGCAAGAGTCTGGCTGCTTTGTTTTGGATGGTCTGAAGTTGTATCAGTAGTTGTGTTGTAATTCCATCATAAAGTGCATTCCTGTAGTCCAGTTGGCTGGTGATAAGGGCCTGTGTTACTGTTTTTCGTGTGGGGTGGGATACACCTGAAGATTCTACGGAGCATTCAGAGGATGTGGAAACTTCAGGACTTTACTGCATTCACCTGGCACAATTATATATACTAAGATAAGTATTTAAAATGTTGTTGTTTGGTTTGCAATAATCACCCAAATTAAAGATATTACATAAAGAGACGTTTGAATACTAGAAACTTCACAAGTGGTTTTAGATTTCTTTAAAATACTGTTAGTCACAAACTTTCTAACAAAAGACACAATTGGTCAGATAGATGGTGTTGATTTAGAGTCAGCACAGTAGGTTTGGAATTCAGATTTTTACAGGTAAAAAATCTGACCGTTTATACATTTCCTGATTTTAGCAGTCATATATCAAAACATAATTGGAATTAAAATCAGAAATACCAACTGATAAATACACTTGCTTTATAGTAAGCTCCATAGGTTTGCGAGTTGGGTTAACATCTTACCATTTCCTGCATTTCCGATCTTAGTGGTAATCTATCAGTGCATAACATAATTAAAATTAACATGAGAAATACTAACTAATGAATACACTTACAATAATATTACCAAAGTAGAAATAATAAGCATTTGCAATGCAATAGGTCTCACAATAGTGATAATGTGAACTATAGGTGTTGCAAATGTTAATTTTTTTTGTGTTTAAAATTATGCCAGCAGTAGCATACATAATAAGAAAGAAAAGTAATTCCACATGAAGGAAATGGACACCTAGTAACAGCCTGTGGTACTGCACCCTTTCCTTAAGACCTAATATAGGAATTCTATTATCATGAGGGTCAAGGAACTAGCGCAAGCATTTTTTCCTTAATAAGTGGAATTTCTGCTGTTATCACAAAGGCTACAAAAGCCTAAAAAAATGCACAGAAATGCTTGCGCTTGTTCTAGAAGGGCCTGCCTGCCGCGCTGCCAAAGGACCGTGTGTACTGTGCGGGCCTCGTGTATGCCGCGCGGAGGCGTCGCTGAGGAACTGCCAACAGCCAGATTGCTCATGTAGCCGCAGAGAGTGGTGTCTCAGTCTGTGTGCTCTCGCCGTCAGGACTCGGAACCTATGCCTTCCTCAGATGGTCTTTGGGTAACCAGTCTCCATCTGTGACCTGCATGTTTCCCGGTGCCTGTCGTGGAGCTGCTGCAGACGCATCTCTCCGATTCAGATTCCCCTCTCACAAGAACTCCTTTGAGGCCCTTACCCCTGGATTGCCACGTGACCATGTGGGCTGTGCGGGCCTTACTTAGGCTGCGCTGAGGGGTTGCTTCAGAACTCCCAACTGAGCCACGGCCAAACCTCATGTAACCCCAAGGGTGGATGGTCCAACGGTTGGTTATGCTCTTCTTTGGCAGGCTTTAGGTTTATGGGGGTACACAGAAGGTTCCTGGGTGGCTAGCATAGTTGAACTCCAGATGTCTCGATGTTTGGATCCACTCTGGTGATGTGATGCTCCACAGATGTTCTTGGTGATGATGCACTTGTATGACAGACACGATAATTTTCTTTGGGTTGGGCAACAGGTGATGATCTCTTGCTGTCGGTGACCTGGTGCAGTGAGGAGGACAGGAGGGACTTCATTCCCACTCGCGGTTGTCGTCTGGCAGGTGCACTTGCTAGTTGTGGTTCCGTCGATGTCAAGCAGCCGGCGACAGGTGAGTAGACGGTCGCACTGTGAAGCGTGGAACCTAGACGCAGATCATGCTTGCTAGCGGCTTAAGGTTGGTCCTCCCGCGAAGCTGTCTCCAGTAACATCTCTGCACCCCGGTTGCTGGCTTGTGCTGATGAACACCTTCTCCAGTGCTGGCATGAGTCCTTTGTCCTGTCTTCTCTTTTTCCCTCTTGCACACCTGTGGTCGTTATTTGCCCTGTGGCGTCGTGCCACTCTCCTTTCCTACTTTGCGGAGTGGAATCCTGCCACGTTCTTCTCCTTCGCTAAGTGGCGTCCAGCCACTCTTTTCTCCTCCTTCCGACCAGATTCCTCACTCAGATGTGGTGTCCTGCCACATGTCTCATGTTTGTGCCACATGAACATTTTGCTGGTCGTGTCCAGCTCTTAGGGCGATCTTTACTTTGCTACTGACCTGTCGCAGGTCTGTCCTGTTGGTAGGACGTGCTTCTTCTCTTTGAGGACCTCTTGCAGGCCACTTCCCCTCCTAAGTTGTTTTCGCGGTGCTCCTCTGCCAGGATGTCAGGTTACTGCTTCGCTCGTGGGTGTTGTGCTTGTGCCTTGAGGCTGCGCCGTCGTGGCACTTGATCCTGCCTCTGTTCAGGCATGCTTGGCAGGGTCAGTCACTTCGAGTGATGTGCTCCTTGCTTGCTGTGCGAATATGGCATCCAGTAGTGCCTGGCCACGTGGAGTGTGCGACTCTCCTCTTGCCTGTCTTGGGTCACTGGCGACTAAGTCTTGAGGCAGTGAGAGGGAGGACACTCTGCTGTCTTCGGTCCGCTAAGGGGCTTTGATGGTGCAGTGGAGATGTGGAGGCTCTCTGCTGCCTTCAGCATTGCTTCTTCTCTGTGGTGACGTCTCTCTCTCCCGTGCGCCTGCCCTTGCTTTCAGGTCCGCTGGTGCGGCCTTCTGCGCACCTCTGGCTTCGTGCACTCCGTCCTCTTCTTGGGCACCCTTTTCTGGTGCTTGGTGTGCCCACGTTGTAGCTTGCGGTAGTGTCCGTTCACCACTAGGAGCGAGTAGCACGGTGATGTCGGGCAGCCACTGGGATTGCGCCCTCAGTGCATGTTCTCCTTGTGCCTTTTTGGTGCTTGGAAGCTTTCGTTCCCCTTGCCATCACTGGATTCTTGGCAGCTTCCTTGGCTGGGCAGCTTGCACTTCTAGGAGCTCTTGCATTGGGGTATACTCTCTGTTGCTGCAATATGGGAAACGGGAAGCTGTGCACTTGAGTTCATGTTGGGGCAAAATTAGATGTTATATATAGCTTCATGTTGGAGCCTTAGACCTCTTCCAGTGTTTAGGCTCATAGTTGAGCATGGGACCCACTGGTGCCAACTGTTCTGTGGAGGCATGAGCCCAGATTCTCACACCAGGAACAATTTGTCATTCTATTGAGTCTGCCACTGTGGGCAGTTTAACGGTGTAGCAGAGCCTCTTAAGTCTTGAGCTCCTCAAGCTAGCCCCAGGCAATGTAAAGGCAGCTTTAGCTCATCCTTTGTTAACAATGAACTTAACAGTATAACAACAGAGATTTCCACTGTACTGAGATCCATCTGAATACAATTATCTATGTTCATAATATCCTGAAACTGATAACCATAGCTAAAGCCTGTCATAAACAACTCATGTGCTTAAGTGTCTAAAATGATTAAATTAGAAATGATGCTAAAACTAGAAATATATATATTTTTATTACATGTGGTGCCCAGAGCTACCTCTCAAGTCAGCGGTATAACATAATATACCGCGACCTCTGTCAAAACACGCTCAGCGGTTCCAATAGGATTACTGTTTCTAAGTGTCCCCCATGAATACTTTCAGTTTTAATGACGGTCTAGCTCTGCAGCCAGTATTTGGGGACAGGGAGCCTCAAGTTAAATGATGTTATATTTCTGCTCTTTATTCAAATGTGCAGTCAATAAGACAGTTAATCCATGGTCATACATTGTGTACCATACAGCAACCTTTAATAACCAAGGTGTGCCAATAATCACATCAGTAGGCAGGGGTTTGGTGATCTCAGTAGAAGGTGCCTGTGTGTGACTTTCTTGTACTAGGGGAGCGTTAACACATATTTTATGCAAAATTTCATGAAATTCAGTGACATTTTACCAAATGTAATTGGCAGTATCTGGCTTGTAAACTGAACACATGGACCATCTTGCATTCAGAAGTCACACTAGATACCAAGGGGAAACTGATTGATGGGAAAAGGTCTTTCAGCTGCAATACATTGCAATCTTTCATGGGCAAAAATAAATGAAATGTTGGGCCTGTAGAATCTCAAGAAAAACATTATATGGAGATTTTACAAGCTTTTGCATGCACAAAAAAATACCCTGGGCCTATTCTGCAGTGCACATCCTCCAGGAGCTTGTGTTGTATGTCTTTTTTCCAAAGCAGCACCCTCGTGAAACTCACTCTGCCATTCTAAATGCATCCGTTCAGTAGTCTGTCAATGCTCTTACCGCAAGAATGACACATTCTCTCTGCACGCTGAAACTCTGCGTGCCTTTCAATCATGAAGTGTACGACCCATCGAACATGATGGATGCACGCAACACACATGACAAGGTAATAGGTACAACTCATAACACCTTTTATTTTTCACTGTTGCCTTGAAGAGGATTAGTGATGGCACCCTCCGAAGAGTGACAATTTCTCCAACTTCCTGTTTTTTTGCTTGTTCTATCCCCAATTAATTATAATTATTCCTTGTATATTGTCTGCTATAATACTCCAAAGCATTCTCTCTTTCTTCCTTATTTTCTTTGATTTTCTGCAGCATTTGTGCTGTTCGGAGTCAGCATCCGTCTCTTGATCTGCAGTGTGTTTTCAGGAAAGAAGCTGAGAACAACAAAGCAGACGTGAGCACAGAGTGGCCTGCGAAAAAAACTTAAATGACTTCCGGTTCTAATGTAAGAAGCTGTAAATAACCCTCTGACATGTGTGTGTGTTTGTATGTAGGAATAACTTTACATATATGTGTATAGATAGTATAAGAGTGTGTGTTTGCTTATATATCAGATAGATGGATAGATAGCAGCACACACGCCCAGGTGCGCAGCCACACACCGGGCTCTGGGCCTGTTGGGAACAGCGGGATGCTGGGAGCAGAATCGGGAGGAACTCGATGTGGTCTGGAAATCAGCAGAGCAAGAAAAAGCAAAACTAATCCAGGCAACAGAGAAAAGCCAGGTCGAATTCAGCGTTTAAAGGCACACACTCGAGATCCATTCAAAGTATGTTAAAAACATTGGCCACAAAACACAACCTACTGCTGGCTCGTATGATTTCTGAGTGAAACGTATGGAGAGAGCCTTTGTTTCAACCACGGCATTAAAAAAAGTTAAACTCGCATTACGCGCGAGTGCCGGAACCTAGGGGCCGACGGGGGGAGGGAGGAAAAGCGGAAGCACGCGTGCGGACAAAAAAATGCGGGCGTGTGTCAAAGATGGCATCGGGCTGTCCACATGCGCGTGCATTTTTTTGTCCCTTCGCGTGCATGTTTAGCTTTGCGGATGGTGAGAGCAGCCATCTTTGTCCATCTGGACGCGCGTGCATTCAGCTTTGGCAGAATCGATTCCAAAAGGTCCTCCTCATGGCGAGAGCAACGCATGCGCTGCTTTCGCCAGGCGAGACCTAAAAAGGAGCAGGGCAACGGTGTCACTCCCATTGCTTCTTGGTGCCAAAAAAAGGACGATGGGCTCAGACTGAATTTGGATCTTCAATTCTTTAACACTTTCCTTCAGAAGGACAGATTCAAAATGCTGACTCTGGCCTAAGTCCTCTTATTCGTAGCGCCTGGGATTGGACAGTGTCCTTTCACTTGCAGGACACAACAGGACTTGTTCAGCAGCCCCACAGGTGTTGATTGCACTTTGCTGTCAGAAGGAATATTGTTAATTCACTGACCTGTCTTTTGGCCTCACATTGGCCCACCGGCTGTTCACAAAGGTGATGGCAATAGTCATGGTCCATCTTAGCAGGGCAGGACTGCTCGTACATTGACAACTCTCTTCTGAAGGCGGGCGCATCACAGTAAGTCACAGACAACCTGCAGGCGACCATCTCACCCTTACTTATCCTAGGGCTTTCCATCAGTGAGCCGAAATCTTACCTTAACCAATGCAGAGGATTTCCTGGTGGAACTTATCCTGATAGGGGAGGGGGATAAAAGGAGGAGCAATATAAATGACAGGGAATAACTCCTGTAAACAATTTGTAATATTTATTTATCTGCTGGGATGGGTTTCTAGATGGAGAGGAAAAATCTGATTCTGTCACCTAGTGGCTGGTTGTGGCTCTGGATGGGCATATCAAAGTGACTTGGCAGCTGTGGCAGGGGCGGAGAAGAAGGATTACTGTTGTCCATGCTAATGTAAACAGCCCCAGCCATCAACGCCATGCCCCTTGGGTCCGCAAAAAGTTTTGGCTGGTTGCTACACCAGCTGAGAGGGCTGTCACTGTCTATATAGCTTGCATCTTGAATAACCCCTGAATTTCCTGTACTGGTGATGAAATTGACAGGCTCTACAAAGCAGCAAGAGAGTGGGGTGTGGTGCAATTGTCTTGTATCGAGTCAGACTTCTTCTTGAATATACTGAATATCAGGAACGCCTGGACATCTGAAAATCCTGTCACTCGCATCCAAGCATATTGTTTGAGTACTACACTTGTGCCCACAGTGCGATCTACAAAGTACACAACACAAACTTAACAGTGTCCTACTTATCCTGAATGGTTTGAGTGTATGTCGCCCTGAGGTCCACTGGGATAGCCAGCAAGGATTCACTGATCATGTCCTAAAGTGCATGGGTGTATCTACCCGCAAGAAAGAAGTCCACATTCAGAGAGTGCAAGGCCTTTTCCCAAACATGTCAATACCCTTAGATTTCCTTTCTGGAGGTTTGTGGGAAAGGATTTGGATTCACCTCTCTGGTTGACACTTCCATCACTAGGCTTTCTGGTATTGGGAGTTGAGTGATAAATGCAGAGTCACCATGGGCTGATCTATGCCGCCTAGCCATAGGTCAGCTAACTGGAGAGGCCAAACATGGTTTACTCCAAGTGGCTATAACAGTGTCATTTGAGTGCCTCATTTAAGGGCAGTAAGGGCTCTGTCAAGGCTGGCTCTGGTTGGAGGATAACAATGAGCAAATTTGACTTTGTTTCAACAGCGGGCAATTGTAGATCAAGAACTTCTGCTTCTTTGCACACCACAACTGCAAAGTGCTTTCCTCCATTGGGGGGTCTAGTGGTGAGTCCAGCTCAGTCTGCTGGCAGGTTTCCAACCCATTTGTATTCTTTAACTTCATATCAAGCCCTTTATCTCTATGAGGGAGAGTACGTTTTCCACTTCCTTATCGTTGGCATGATGGAGGAAATGTTGTAAGCCTTGGACCAAGCCTAAATCAGAGTGGGAAGGAGATATACTTGTTACTGACCATGTCTTGAAAGTTTCATTGTGTGATACAGGCATGGCACAGGCCGGCATCCAGTCAGGGTCAGAGATCATTTGGAGACCGGGTTGAGCACAGACTCCGGTGCAGTTATCAGTGTCACGGCAGGGAAGAAATAAGTGTGAACCCCTGGTAAAAGAGTGAAGGTTTAGACTGCCAGGCCATGGGCCAGTAATGAGTCCTAAAGGGGCATTTGGCACCAGTGGAGGACCTGCCACTGGAATTTGGACTGGAAGTCCCTGCAGATTTGTGGCTCCAAAGGCGCTACAGAGGAAGCTGGCAGAGCCTTACAAATCTGCATCTCAGCTACTTTGAAAGCCTCTATCTGAAGCAGGGTCGATGACTATCCAGAATTTGAGGGCACACTGGGACTGATTGAGAAGTGGCTCAAAGTCAGAAGACGCTGGGCCATTGGAGTTGGAACTTCACAGCTTCACGCCTGACTTCGAGTGGTGACACGGGATTGAATCCTGCTTGGACTTCTCACACTTATGGTGCACTTTGAGTTTCAACTGATCCAATGACATTGAGTGAGACCAAGTTTTAATGTGAGATCAGCCTTGCAACTTGGATCAAGACCAGCCCTGTGACTCGGATCAGGAGTGGGACTGTTGCTTTGAGGGCGAACTCTTTGTCTTGGTGACAATATGTTCTTCCGGCAATCAAGCACGGCTTGAACCCTGTCATTTTTCGGGTACACGTTTCTTCCTTAGCACACTGCCTAGAGATTCTTTTAAGCTGTCAGAAAACCTACAAGTTTAAACCGCATCCATGACAGAAAGGAATGGATGTTAGTGAGCAGGGATGGCACTGCACGTAACCCACATGACTGGACTATTTCACGAGCGTCTCCTCATTGCCCCGGCATTTCCAGGCATCTTGGAAGAGGGTAGGTCTAGCGGCAAAGTCCCGGACAACACAAAGTAAGTGTGCGCTATCGTGTCCTGGAGTATATTTATACTAGGAGTCTGAGTACTAAGGGTTATATGTGATATCAGGGAGGCTATATGTGACTTTACCTCCGATGTCAATGGCTCGCGTTATGATCACCAGCTGGGGTTTGCGGTGCGATACAGGTATGGCTTCTCAATAGTCCATATTTTTGAAGGGAGAATAAATCCTCACCCGTGTTTGAAGGGCAGTGTAGACCGATTGAATCGGTAAGAAGCGATCAAATCAGCAACTTGAACAACCGTGAAGTATCCTCACTTGGGAGAGTCACCGTAATTCCATAAGCGCCCCGCTCCATCGTGCAAATGATGATACATCTCTTAAATATTGATATTTGTTATCAGTCCGTCTTGATTTACTACAATCATTGTTTTATGACTCCTATTGGGATCTTTTTATCTTCCCAACCTCGTTCTCTCTCAATTAGAGCACCCCCTTTTTACACGTTCCCTTGGAGCAACCTTCTTTCCTTTCCACTTTTTTCATTTTTTAGAAATAATCTAGTAGGATATCAACTGTTAGTTGACTTAATTTTTGATTAATAAATACATGCTGTTTTGAAATCTCTTGGTTGTTGCACATCATACTTTAACTGTTTATGGATCTATGTAGCCGCGAGCGGACTTTACGCATGCTCATAAGTTTAATTGAATGACAATTATCTAGAAGAAATAAATTGTGTAAAAGAAAGGTCTGGGACCATTGTTTCCTGTACCAATCGATACCCAGGTCCAAGGACTATTATTGGGTTACCCCTTTATTATCAAGACACAATCAGCAAACAATGAAGGCGAGTAAGCACCAAATTCATGAGGATGCTTTCACAAGCGGCTATGATGACAGATGAGCTGGTTGATCCTGTATCATCTGAAGCTGATGTAAGTTCCCGAGTAAAAGTGTTACTTACCATCAGCTGTTGCGGACACATTCATGAAATGTTCACTCTGCTTACCACCAGGTCAGGCTCATGGGGTGCGCAGGGTGTATTACCACCACGGAAGTGTTACAGTGCTGAAGGAGGCCATTTACTTCGGTTCCAGTGGGTGCAGTGTTCTAGTTGGTGATGTACAGATTGTTCACAAAGATTGCAAATCTTTCAGGACGACATCCGGGGGTTTGGCAGGGATCTGAATGAATATGACGGTAATCTGAAGAGTTTTTTAGACGGTTAGGAGCAGTACCATGGCATTAAAAGAGGAGATATGCTGACATGCCGTCGAATGATTGAAGTAGTAGATCAGAACAAAGACCCAGTGAAGACCATAAAGGAAGCGGCAAAACCAACTAACAAAGAGTTGGTGGTACCCTTTTTGCAATGGCAGAATTTTTGCCAAGTTCCCGGAAAACGTTATCATCATGGTTTTGACAGAAATAAATGCGTCTTGAACTCTGAGATCATTGCATATGTGATGGTGCAGAAAGAAGTGACTATTTTACCTCAGGAGGAAAACGACTATTATGTTATCGAAGAGTCGCAGGTAATGGAATGGGTCATCAAGTAATTTATAAACTTTCAAGTGAAACGATGTTTGGGGTCATAACTTAGCAAACGCCAGCTAAGAACACATTTGAGACCCTGGGGTTATATATTATGTTGCTTGTGATATGTTGGTTGGTCACTCTTTTCACAGCAACATATCTTACAAGTTGAGTATGTACCAGGATTTATGAATGAAGCTGTTGACTGTTTTTCATAACTCCACACGGTAGAGGATACGTAAAGAAATTAGAGAGCCTGTATTACCTATGAGATATCAAAAGGGCGTGGCATGAATTCACCAGGTGTTGTCAGATCATTAGCATGTTTTCAAGTATATATGAAAGATCACACGTTGAAACATCTTCTGTAAGTAAGTAGCCAGGAAGGCAGCGTTTGCGCACGATCTGAGACTTTAAATATGCATGGTAGTATTAATCTCACGTCTCTGTACTTCAACCAACGAGTGTTTTGCTCTGAGCAGTTAGACACTGAGCTATATCAAGGCTTCATATACAATGAACTTAAGTCATGTTTACATGTCATGTGGGGAATCGTCAGTAGTGAGCCAGTGCACCGTATAGTCTCAGAGTATTCATTTTAGGTTATGTTAATTGTTCTTGTTCAGCGCACATTTACCATCGGGTTCTTGGCGCGGTAGCAATACATAACGGCTGAAGAAAATAAAGTCAGAATGGCCCCAGAACTTGTTTTCCAGAGTTCCGAGTTGCTGGTGCCAATGCTGCAAATCTCCTTCCACTTGATTTGCTCTTATGGAACTAGGACCATGATTCGGTTGGTATGAGTAGATCCTACGTTTAGTATAGGGATGTACTTTACTACTTTAACTACAAATAGGCAGGCCCAGGTACAAAGAGTTGGGATAGTCAAGTTTGGAAATTAGGCTCACCATTGTTATGTTCTGAGGCTTGAAGGAGAGTAGCGGTGCCATTTTTTACAGCATTTTTAGCAAAAAGGTACATTAGGACACTACTGATGGTACTTGAGGTTGCATTGTCGATGACAACACCTAAACTTATTGCCGAGGCTGTTAGTGTAGGAACTTAACCCAGTTCGCAAGGCCTTCCCTGGTAGGTCGCTCCCCCCCCCCCCCCGCTGCAGCTCCGCCTGCACCCCCGCTGTCTCTGCTGCCGCCGGTGGAATCGAGGCCAGTGGTGGCCTTAGGCACGTTTCACTTGCTGACTGTTGCTTGTGCCAGTAACTGTCTGTGCCCCCTGCCCCCGCTCGCCGCTCTGCTTCTGTGCCCTCTTTTATTCTGTACCCCTCGCCGTCCATTGTACCCCTGTGCTGACTTTGTGCCTCCGTGCCCCTTGATTTTGTGCTTGTAACTGTCTGTGCCCCCTGCCCGCCGCTCTGCTTCTGTGCCCCCTTTTTATTCTGTACCCCTCGCAGTCCATTGTACCCCTGTACTGACTTTGTGCCTCTGTGACCCTTGATTTTGTACCCCTTTTTGCTCTTCTGTGCCCCGCGCCGGTCTCCTGTCCCCCGTCCCCGTCGCTGCCTCCCCTGCGGCCCCGCCCCCTCCACGCCCATTCGTCACACCCGTCCCTCACCTCCCGCCTCCCAGCTGCTCCTCCCTCCCCACCTCCCCATATATGGCGCCCGCTGCGCGGTGAGGAGAGCGACCCTTGACCTTCCCTGGTAGGTCGCTCCCCCCCCGCTGCAGCTCTGCCTGCACACCCGCTGTCTCTGCTGCCACCGGTGGAATCGAGGCCAGTGGTGGCCTTAGGTACGTTTCGCTTGCTGACTGTTGCTTGTGCCCGTAACTGTCTGTGCCCCCTGCCCCTGCTCGCCGCTCTGCTTCTGTGCCCCCTTTTATTCTGTACCCCTCGCCGTCCATTGTACCCCTGTGCTGACTTTGGGCCTCCGTGCCCCTTGAGTTTGTGCCTGTAACTGTCTGTGCCCCCTGCCCCCCGCTCGCCGCTCTGCTTCTGTGCCCCCTTTTTATTCTGTACCCCTCGCCGTCCATTGTACCCCTGTAATGACTTTGGGCCTCTGTGACCCTTGATTTTGTACCCCTTTTTGCTCTTCTGGGCCCCGCGCCGGTCTCCTGTCCCCCATCCCCGCCGCTGCCTCCCCTGCGGCCTGCCCCCTCCGCGCCCATTCGTCACACCCGTCCCTCGCCTCCCACCTGCTCCTCCCTCCCAACCTCCCCATATATGGAGGCCGCTGTGCGGCCGGGCAGAAAGCCGTGCCTCAGGCAAGCCCGTCTGCACCTGTCTGCGCCTGGACCGCAGCCAGCGCCACAACCCCTGGCCCCCGCAGCAGCCACGAGGACCGCCTACGCTACGACGCCAAAACCCTCGTCGCTCTCAACCCAGGAAGGACCCACACCTGCTGTAAGGCCGCCCTGAGGCGCACCCACGGCCCCTTCACCTGCCGAAACTACAGCTTCTCCTGCCACGAAAGCGCCAAGACACCCACCACAACGGAACCCAACCAGCTTAGATGCATCCTGATAAACACCCGCTCCGCACACAAACACGCCGTCGAACTCTGGGACCTACTCGACACCACATCACCGGACGTCACCTTCCTGACCGAGACCTGGATGAACGAAGCCTCCTCGCCAGACATCGCCATAGCCATCCCAGATGGGTACAAGATCACCCACAGAGACCGCACCAACAGGGCCGGAGGAGGAATCGCCATCGCCCACAAAAACACCATCAGGTTCTCAACAGACACCAACGACACCCTCAGCACCGCCGAACACATGCACTTCCAGATCCACACGGACCCAAAGACCACCCTAAGAAGCACCCTCGTCTACAGACCGCCAGGACCCCGGCCTCAATTCTGCAACTCCATCGCCGACCTCATCAGCACGCACGCGCTGACCTCCACCGACTACATCCTCCTCGGAGACCTGAACTATCACCTGGAGAACAACAACGACAGCAACTCCTCCACCCAATCTCGCCAACCTCGGACTGAAACAGCTAGTCACGACGCCGGCCCACATCGCCGGCCACACGCTAGATGCCATCTTCTCCTCTAGCCCCCACGTCACCTTCAGCCACGCCTCCGAACTCACCTGGACAGACCACCACTGCATCCACTTCTCCTTCCAAAAACCCCTCACACACCACCGCACACTACAGACCCCCTGCCGCTGCTGGGGCAAATTCACCCAAGAACAACTACAGACAAGCCTTGCACTCAACCCTCCGATGAACCCCACCAACCCAGATGAAGGTGCACTCGCCCTCGAACGCTGGATGAACGACTGCACCAACACCGTCGCCCCGCTGAAAAACCCCAGCAGCAGAGACACCAGCAGAAGAGTCAGCTGGTTCACCCCGGAACTCCTCGACTCCAAACGCACCTGCCGGAAACTGGAAAACATATGGCACAGCGACAAGACACCAGACAACCTTACTGCCCACAAAGACGCCATCCGCAACCACCACCACCTCATCAGGACCGCCAAAAGAACCTCCTTCACAGCCTTGGCAACAACGCACACAACAGCAAGGAGCTCTTCACCATCGTGAAGGAACTCTTAAACCCCAGCTCCAACGCCAACGACATCCCACCATCGGAAGCCCTGTGCCACTCCCTCGCCACCTTCTTTCACTGGAAAATCACCGTCATCCATGACAGCTTCAGACCCCGGACGACCTCTGCCGACCACACCGCACCAAACCCACTGCACCCCACCGCCCACGACACCCTGACAACCTGGGCCAACGTGAGCATCGAGGACACAATCAAGACCATGGGAACAATCCACTCTGGTTCCCCATCCGACCCTCTCCCGCACCACATCTTCAACAAAGCCAGCAATTCCATCGCACCCCACCTGCAAAAAATCATCAACCTCTCCTTCGAGACCGCCACCTTCCCTGAGAACTGGAAGCACGCAGAGATCAACGCCCTACTCAAGAAACCCAAAGCGGATCCGAGCGACCTCAAGAACTTCCGACCCATCTCCCTGCTTCCGTTCCCAGCAAAGGTCATCGAGAAGATAGTAAACACCCAGCTCACCCGTCACCTCGAAGACAACAACATCCTTGACACGTCCCAATCAGGATTCCGCAGCAACCACAGCACCGAGACCGCCCTCATCGCCGCCACAGACGTCATCAGAATCCTGCTAAACAATGGTGAGACGGCGGCCCTCATCCTCCTGGACCTCTCCGCCTCCTTCGACACCGTCTGCCACTGCACACTACGCACGCGCCTCCACGACGCAGGCATCCGAGACAAGGCTCTGGACTGGACCACCTCCTTCCTCTCCGGCAGAACTCAGAGAGTCCGCCTCCCTCCGTTCCGATCCGATGCCTCCGAGATCATCTGCAGCGTCCCTCAAGGATCCTCCCTCAGCCCGACGCTGTTCAACGTCTACAATGCACCACTAGCACGCATCGCCCGACAGCATGACCTCAACATAATCTCCTACGCCGACGACACTCATATGATCCTCTCCCTCACCAAATCCAACCTCCTCCAGGGAATGAACGCCGTCGCCGACTGGATGGAGGACAGCCGCCTCAAACTGAACACAGACAAGACGGAAATCCTCATCCTCGGGTCCAACCCCTCCGCATGGGCCGACTCTTGGTGGCCCACGTCACTGGGGTCCCCCCGGCCCCCACCGACCACGCATGCAACCTGGGAGTCATCCTCGACTCGAAACTCTCCATGACCAAACAAGTCAACGCAGTCTCCTCCACCTGTTTAAACCCCCTCCGCATGCTCCGCAAGATCTACAGATGGATCCCGACAAACACGGGGAAAAAAGTCACCCAGGCCCTAGTTGGCAGCAGACTCGACTACGGAAACTCCCTCTACGCTGGAGCCTCGTCCAAACTCATCAGCTGACTACAGAGAATACAGAATGCCTCTGCACGCCTAATCCTCGACGTCCCGCGCCGCAACCACATCACCCCCCACCTGAGGAACGTGCACTGGCTCTCCGTTGTCAAAAGAATCTCCTTCAAGCTCCTGATCCATGCACACAAGGCACTCCACAACACCGGCCCAGCCTATCTCAACAGTCGACTCTCCTTCTACGTACCCAACAGGAAACTCCGCTCCGCCGACCACGCCCTGGCCACGATCCTTCGCATCCGGAGAACTACTTGCGGAGGCAGATCGTTCTCCCATCGCACGGCCAGGACCTGGAACACCCTCCCCCTCCACCTGCGACAGACCGAAGACCTGCTGACCTTCAGGAGACAATAGCAGCAGCACCCCCCCCCCACACCCCCCGCACCTTGAAACCCTCACGGGTATGTAGTGCGCTTTACAAATTATGTGATTGATTGATTGAGTATAACGTGTTGCACAGGCTAGATTTGTATTTAAGTATACCTTTCTCTCATATCCGCATTAAGTTTTAGCTGATTGGAACTCCTTCAACTAGCAAGAAATCACATTGCATTTTGAAATTTATCTTGTGATGGGGCAGTATCATCAAGACACAACATTAACTGTGACACATCAGCATAATTGTGGATTCTACAGCCTTTAGGTACTTGCTCTGCAATCAATTGTTTGGTATACAAGTAGAATAAATGAGATGATAGAGAGGAGCCTTGTGGTACCTCTCACTAATGTATTGGTTTTGCAAAGAATGTCCCCAGTTTCACTGCCTGAGTATGCTCTATCAAGAAGGACTAGATCCATTCCTGAGGTTTGCCTTGAACTCCTGTTCCTTCCACGTGATCAACCAGAATCTTATGTTCGACCATGTCAATGGCAGCTGCTAGGTCTAATAGTACCAGGGCAGATACCTGGCCCCGATTATCGTCCCATCTTAGATCATCTAAGACAGCCATAATTACAGATTCTGTGCTGTGCAAGGGTTGAAAGCCAGCTTGAGGCGAATGGACAAAGTCAGTAATCTTGTTTACAGATTTTTTGGGCTACATGAGCCTCTGAGTTGTTTTGCAGGAAATGGGAGTGATGATATAGATCTATAGATTTTAATATCACAGGGTGCTCACCTTCTTTTTTTTCATCAAAGGAATTACTTCTACATGCTTGAGTGTTTGCAGCACCATGCCTTAGTTTAAGGACTTATTAAGTAGAATTTGCAACAGATTATTTGTTACTGAGGATAGGCATTTCAAGATGGCAGGAAGGCATGGGTCCCTTAGTGACCCAGATCTCTCTGTAAATGTTAATTCTTTCAAGCGTTCCTCTGCAATCTCATTAAAACAAATTAGGGAAACAGGTTGACTTCCATCTATGGCTCAGATATTCTTGTAGGATTATCAGTAACACTATCCTTAATCAGCTATAGTTTTCTATGAAAAGTCTGTTAAACTTATTGGATAGTTCCTGCATGTATCTTGAACTAACCTCAATCTTTTCTGGAGGAGTGAGTTCTTTTAAAATTATTATTTTTATTTTTTTTCCATTTTTGTTTAAATCGTTTTTATTAACTTTTTCTTTTGTTTTTTTTTGCACATGAGTCAATAAAACATACAGTCAGAATAGCACTCATGCAACAAATGAGAAAGGAACAGTGTACAGCCGAGTTAATAGCTACATGACAATGAAACATTCAGTGCATCAAAGCTTGCGGCAATATCTCAGGAAAGACAGAGTGGTGGTGACAAGTCGCGGCATCAAGTAATGTGCGAGTAGTGTAGGAGCAGTGCAGTTCAAACGTAACCGGGGACATAGGGCACAACAAAATGAGGGCAACGAAAGAGAACGAAGGATGGGATAGAGTCGCGCAAGACCTGCCGCCACAGGTAAATTTGCTGGAGGACCTCAAACTCCCCTAAGGTTCAGCAGTGGCAGGGTGTCATGCCATAAGGGTAATGGCAGTCTGGGCATTGGTGTCAGGCCTGGGTCGCGTCGGCAGGGAGGCCACCCTGAGTGGGAGCCCTCTGTGATGCAGGCAGGGATCCCGTGTCTGTGTCTGCCCCCAAAAGCTTGGAGACCATTGCATCCCACTGAGGCGCCAGGGGGAACATACGGATGCCAAGCAGATCTTCTCTGCGCAGCACCGCACCCTCCGCCCTCGCCCAATTGGAGAAGGACCGGTGCCAAGCACGAGGGTGAGGCGGTAGGAGGGCTTTCCAGCGCTTGGTGAGCAGGCGCTTGGCTGTTATGAGGCCTAGGTCAAGAAACCGTGTGGCAGCTCTATATTTCTTGTTCCTGCTAAAGAGGTGCAGTATATGAGCTTCCCATGTCGGGGGAATGGTGCGGACTGTGCAACTTATGAGAGTGGCTGTCACGGTGCGCCAGTAGTCATTCAGGACCGAGCATCCCCAAGCATATGTATCAAGTCAGCATCTAGTTATCGCTCTTTTAAAATTCTTTTTAAAAAAGTGTTTATTTGTGGCTTTAATAGCCCTTTAAGTGTAATCATTGGATTTGGTATATAGTAAGTGAGTTTTAAATTGGACTAGTCCAGTTTTAAATTTGATTACATTCTCTTGTCTTACGGGTCACCTCAAATGTGGTCCGCAGTTAGGGTTGTATTTGGTGTCACATGATGCCGTGCTAAAGTTCAACAGTTTATGGTTAAGAGTAAAACAAGTTGTGGCTGAGCACATAGATGTTTGATTAAACAAAGCACACCAATTTCGACCAAGATTGGTTAATTATTCCAGAAAATGATTCTGGGGTGCGGCTTCACCTTTCTAAATTACTGTGGGTACAACTGGGAGTAGGGTCATACCCAGGTTCTATTTTCCAGCAACCATGATAATATTTACTCTTAACGATACCACTATAGTGCGAAGTCTGATTTTTACAGCCTAGGATCATGATCTATGCTTTTGATCTGTGAGCTTGTCAAGGGACAGTGGCCAAGAAAGTAAGGCATGGGATATACATACTGAATAGCAAGTGATTCATGCAAGGGAATTTATTAAAGTAAGCAAAGAAAATGGCTATGAAGGGGGCACATGCACATCTCGTATGGGAGAGGATTACTGGTGGTCGAATTTTAAAAAATGGAATTGTGAAAGTGGTGAGGGAAAATGTTTACGCGTTTTAGGAGTGCTAAAGAACAGAAAACCTATTTGTTCCCATAGTGTAAATGTGAGGGTTGCCGAGCAATCCTGCGAAATGGTTTGTTTGGGTGTAATGGGGTTTTCCCTATAAAGCTAAGTTACCCAATTGCATTAATAGATCATGTATTCAAAAAGCCAAAAGTGCAGCAATCCGTACACTTAACAACAATGAGTTATCAGCTTCATGAAGGATTTTTTTCATTCAGGAGGGAAATCCCGATCTACTAATCATGGACCATGTAAAGAGGGGTGAATGACATTCTGAGGATTAGCGATGTAATGCATAAAATGGCAGCTCTGGCACAAAAAAGAAATTACACATCTAATAGTTGCTATAAAAGGTTGCAGAAGAGAAGTGAACAATAAGCACACATTCCACAAAAGGGCTACTTCTCTTTGAGCCAATATATAGAGCAAGATACATTTATAAAAATGTCTGCTGGTGACGGATGTGAAAGATGTGAAAGTTTGATTATGTGAGAAGCAAGCGTAATTAGAGATCTGTTTTGAGGTGAGTTGTATTAGGTGTATGGAAGTGGAAATAAGAGAATGTCTCAAGATGAGAGATCCAAGGAATGAGTACCCTTGAGGATGGATAATCAAATGGACAAACATTGGCAAAACAAATAGGTATTTGGCAGTGACTTATAGCCATGCTATCCAGAAGCATGCTTGCTATGCAGTATGGTTAAAAATATATATTATTTTAAGTGGGTAGGTATAATGTGCTTTTTTAATTAGAAAAAGAACTGGGAGTAGGTTGGTGTACGAGGCAACAGAAAAGAAGGGAGGCGGAGAGAGAAGTCACTGGGGGGGAGAGGGCATGCAAAAGGCTGCAAAAGCACATGGACAACAGACTGGGGAACCAAACAGACAACAGAGGGTTGCAGTAGGGGCTGGAACAGCAAGCTGACAACAGAGGGCAGGTGGGCGTCTCTGGGGCAGCAAGTGGACAGGAAAAGCTGGGGCACCAAATGTCACGATAGACGTATTTACACTACTGCCCTGCTATACAATAGAAGAGGACAGAAAGGAACTTTTTCTAAAATATAGTGTCAGAGGAAGAAATAGGCAAAAATGGCAAAATAATTTTAAGCAGGTTGAAGGTGGAGCATTAGACCATTTAACACATAGACACACAAGCCCACAGGTTGTGGCACAAAGCAGGCTTCAAAATATTTAAGTTTCAAACCTTAACATGCTCTCATTCAGTTAAACAAACAAAGTCCAGGCCATTTAGTCGACCTTACTGGAGATGTAATTTAAACTGGAAAGAACAGGTGTTCTGTTCATTCAGAAAGTGAATGAGCAGTAAAGAGGCCTTTAAATCTTATTTTTGTCTTGACACATTTGCTGTTTGTTTAAGGACAGAGGTCAAATGTCAGTTTGACTTCTTACTGATTATTGCTTATCTGTTCCTGGAAAATGTTTTGTACTTTTCTTTCTCTTTTTATAGTTGGTGCTTTTTCTCAAGTGAATTATGTGACAAAAATTGTCAAACAAAAAGCTGTTAAATGTCAGGTTTTTTTTTCTAATACAATATTTAAATAGCTTTAAATGTATAGTACAATTATTTCAAAATATATCAGGAATTATGAAAGAACTTTGTATTAAAGTATTATGCAAACAAAGATTTACATAGGAGCAAAACTAATCACAACACTTGATAATGTGCAAATGGCAAATATTCACAGAAACTCGATTTCCAGACATTGTACACTATATAGTTTTAAACCTACGTCAGTGGGAAATTCTTTGGGTTTTTCAATGTAAAATCTGATGACTGCAAATGACAGTGTTCCCCTACTTTATGCTTTACGTATGTATTTATTAAAAGTGACACAGTGTTTAAACATGAGTTCAGAAACATTCCTGCCCCTGCACTGATGACAATGTGGTAAAAAAAACTGAGGCAAGTCAGTGGTCATGTGCATCCTATATGTGGCAGTCAGTAGCGGTTTCTGTTCATGGGCGTCAGGGCTCCGCCCCTCTTACTTTCATAGTCAAATTAAAAGCAATAATAAAAGTACTCCTTTTAAAAAAAAAACATGTTCACACTGTCATCACTGTGCTTGTTGCTGTGATGGCAGGCAGTGACGCTTTCCATAATCTTCCCCTGGGCGGGCCCAAAAACTAAGAGTATTTGCCGAGCCGACGAGCTCACAGCCCTGAGGCCTGTGATGTCATCAGCTCAGCAAAGACATAGCTATTGGGATCAGTCTCCTCCCCTTGACAACGTGTGTGTAAAATTACCTCCTGGCGTTTTTGACACAAGCCCTGTAATGCTGGGGCCTCACGTCAGTCAAGAAGTGGAGAGCATGGTCTCCCCACCCTTTCTCAATTCGTTACAGAGAGGTGGATTTTGTCCTGTGAGGAGTTGGGAAAGGGTGGGGTTGAGGCTATAGGCAGGAAGCTGAAAAATCGAATCTGCACAGTTTGTCATCAGGACTTTGGAAGACATACTGGCAGACTCGAGGTATCTGCTTCCCGCGCTGCAATTAATGCAGGACATGATTTCATCCATCAGACTCATGGCGAAGATGTAGCATGCTGCAGGAGCGTGTGACTGTGGAAAGGATTTGTTGACATTGTCTATCTTGAAGGCAAGCTTCCCTTCCAGTCCAGACAGTGACCTGCAGCCTCCACCCTGTCAGGGAACCACAATGCAAGTAAAGCAAGAATTCACAATGCAATAGGTCTCGCATTTACTAGAGTTTGAGCTATTGGCATTGTAGATTACAATGCCTTTTATTAATGTGTTGGGTTTTGAAACAAATAAATAACAGGTATTGTCATTTCCGATACCAATAGCTCAAACTCTAGTAAATGCGAGACCTATTGCATACCCAATAGGTCTCGCTTTTGGGACCTTATAAGTATTTAGTTATGCAGCACAATATCCTTGGTGCAACAACATCAACCGCTGCATGGCTAAACACTTATAAGGTCCCAAAGGCGAGACCTATTGGCTATGCCTATGCTTATTTGCAAATCGTTGTTTTTAGTTATGTTCGTCGTATTGTGTCAACTATGGTAAGCCAGAGCTACAACTCATAGAATGCATATTGTTGTTATACAAAAAAATCTGTGAAAGGAGAACTGTGCCCTTGCTGATGACGTTATTTGGTACTTCCATGATCCTACACTACCTATTTGTGTGTGGCAATCAGGTCTCCTGATTCCAGAGCTAACAATCTGACCACTCCGGTCATCCTCAGCAGTCGAGGCTACTTGTTGCTGGCTTCAGCTGACCGGCTGTACAACGGTGGATCAACACGCAGTGATGTGTTAATAATTGGCACTCGTATGCCTCTAAATATGTCATTATTATGGTATTGATGGACAGATGAGATGCAAACACGTTTATCTGGGGGCGGCCTCCTGATGGCCACACTGGGCCGAGAGATCATGAAAGGAGGAGCCATTCGGGAACCCCCGTTGTTGACAGTACAGTTTGAGCAAAGATACCTTTAAGAATGTCAACTTCCCAGATCTCAGATCTATCCAGGAATAGCTCACCAAATCTAGAGTTTTTCTATGAATTCTTTGACCTGTTCTGTTTTTCTAATTATAAAAGTGGGTTTACAAGTACCAGAAAAAAAGAAAACAGCTTGCCTGGATAAGCGACCTGCTTGCGCATAGACCTAGAAACATTGAGAGTAGGGAGACGACCGAGGCCAACAAACACAATTCGGCAAAAGAAAATAATTAAAGACTAAAACACGCCGAATGATACCACTGAAAAGTCCATAAGGGTTGAAAAGCAAACAGGAACATGTTATAGAAAAAGTAAGAACGGAGGGATTTATGATAAGTGCTATACTCTATACTGACCGTAGGTATTCTTGCCTCCTTTGCTGGAAGTCTGTGGCAGGATCCAGGGTGGATTTGAAGCAAAGAGGTTGTCGTTGGCCTGCTTCTTTCCAAACAGCCTGGTCAGGGTCCCGGATTTGGAGTGGGTCTTCTTCATGGCGTCAGGTGCTGTGGGCCGGATCTGGGGTGCTCCGGGCCTGCTCCTCTAGCAGGGCATGCTGTGGCACTGGGGGCGCGTGGCGGCGGCTCTATACTGATGGGCACAGGTGGAACGTGTTGGGCTGGCCCATGGGGGAGGAGAGCAGGGAACACCCATCCCTCTTCCTGCAACACTGAAACTCGCACAGGTAGGATCTACCCTGCCCTTCGAGGACAAAACTGCCCTCCTCCCAGTTAGAGCTGTCAAGAGGAGCTGCCCCGTCACTGTTTTCTGCCAGAGAGTGGACTTTGGGAGGATGACGCACCTGGGAACACCTCCGTGAAAATATTTCACAGGGGCTGCAGCACTGCCCTGCAAATTATGTCCGCAAAGCACGAACGGATGCTCCGTAGGGAGAGGGCACCACAGGGGTGCTGCTGTGCAGTGTTGTCGCACAGATTCACGGAGGATAAATGTACTAAAAGCGATGTCAAAATGGCGTGTGAACTGGGGTTCTGTTATACAAATCCTGGCCCTACACACCATCGCTACTGCAGGTTGGGAATAAGGCTGTTCTTGGGGTGCTGCTGCCCTCTCACAGAGCGCCTGTCCTTTCAGAGTGTAGAAGTGCCATGCCAACAGTACGGTGAAAGTAACAAAGGTGCTGCTCCTGCTCCGCTTTTCACCACGAAAGCCCTGGTAACGAGAGTTAAGGTAAACCGGTGCTCTTAATAATCCTGCCGGGCACAATGAGCTAAAAAACAACTGGAAACAAGAAGAGATATATATCTTACTCCTGGCGGTGATGTGTTGTCCCTCAAGTGCACCTTTGTGGTCACCCTGTGAGGTGCTGCTGTACGTTTGCACGTGTGCCTCTGTGTTGGTTCACTAGTGCTGCTGCGCCTTGTTTCAGATCATCAGCAAGGAGCTGGACGGAGCAGAGCAAACAAGCGCCATTACTCATCAAATCTAAAAACACACAAGCCTGGCTTCCGGGCCATTTGTAGCAGAGTTTAAAAACACACAGGTAGCTGTTGACTCTAAGAACCCATCCTTCTGAGGCGGAAGGAGTGTAATGGGCAGTGATATCTGCTCTCCGCTGAGATCAGCGATCCCGCGTTGCAATTAAACGCCCAAACAGCGGACAGGTGACGCGCTCATTCCTGTCGGTTCACTCCGCTTGCCTTACCTTTCCCCTAACCACAGCCTCTCTGTAACTACAGCAACTGCCTGGGCCACATTCTTAGCTGCTATCGCGGCCTTCTCACAACGAGGCATTGTTAACAAACGCAGGACACTCCATAAAAAAACCAGACGTTGCAAGTGTACTGCATGCACGCCTAACCACATGACGGCCTATTGGTGTCTATTATGTGCACCAAGCGCGTAATAGACACCAATAGGCCATGGGGAGAGCAGTGGCCTAATTTTAATAAAAAGACACACGCAAAGGCCAATCTGGTAGCAGAAAAGGAAATGCACACGTACAAGCGTGTGCAATTCCTAGGTCAGCTACCAAACCCCGTTTTTCCCTTACAAAATGTCCCGCGCTGCGCGAGCACTGCTGCGCAGTGCAACGCTAGGCGCGAGACCTAAAAACATGAAGCAGCTGGGTTCGGCCTATTTGTTTTGTTGTAATAAACCTGGGGTGAGGCCTGTTAAAATAAATAACTGTCTTGTTGATTAATTGCTAATAATTTCCTTCAAGCAATCTGAAGGGTATTGTGAGACTTTGCAGAGACGTTTCACGAGCTCTTGTGTTGAACTTGACAAAAAAATAGTCTGTTATCTCTAGGCCTGGGCGTAGTTTGCGAAGTAGCACTTCGCGAAGCTACGCAAAGTGAAGTTCGCACTACGCGAGCTACGCGTAGCACTTCGCGAACTGCGTAGTACCTTGTTCGCACTGTGCCAGATGTCGTTTTCAATGATTGCACAGTGCGGACAAGCAACCGGCACTGTGCAATCATTGAAAATGGCATCTTGCACAGTGCGAGCTGTAGTTTTCTGCTGCTCGAGTAGATTTTTACTCGAGCTTCAGCTTTCTCAACGCGAACTGGTAGTTTCTCATCGCGAGCGGTCGCGAGCATACGCGACCACTCGCAATGAGAAACCTGACCTCCTCAAGTTGGGAATCTCGCCGGGAGGTTTATTTTCCATGCTCGCGATCGCCAACTTGAAGTTGCTGATCGCGAACAAGGAAAAAGTCTTGCCGGGATGTCATTTTGCTTGCTCGCGGTCGCCAACTTGACGTTGAGGACCGCGAGCAAGCAAAAAATGACCGCAGCACTACGCAACACTACGCTACGCGTGTTCGCACTGTGCTACGTGCAGTTCGCGTAGTGCGAAGTAGCGCGAACTTCGCAAACTACGCGAGCGTAGCGTAGTGCTTCGCCCAGGCTTAGTTATCTCTAGGATATAAGTAAAAATAATTGGAAACCTCAAAGAAGCCGATTAATATTAACATAAATGGTATGCAGTGTGACTTGTGGAAAGCGGCGAGGAGTAGTCTGCCTCAGGGTAGAGTTCTCAAACAACTTGTGTAAAAAATGTTTTTTAAACGCCATTTTAAGGAGCATAAATTACTGGCAGTGTTTGTGTGGGTGGGAGGGGCTTGGTGGTCCAAGAGAGTGTCCACGCTGGGTCACTGGCACCAGAGCGAGGAGAGTGCACTAGTCTAGGAATGTCTTAATGTAGAATTATATTAAGCAGCCCTCCCTTAAGCTGTTTCTGGTTGAATGCAAATAGCACTCAAATTAATGAGCGAGGAGTTAAGGGAGACTGAGGACGGCATATACCTATTGGAACTATTTGCCACATAGAGATGACTCATGACTGTGATGTTATTTTATGGTGTATTTTGCCCTGTGAACGTATGCACCATGGTCCTTGCCTGGCTTCACAGAGGGCATCTGGTTTTGCTGAAAAATGCAGAATTAATAACCTTGGTGGTCCTTAGCATTAGTATGAGTTCCTAATAGTAGCGACCGGTGTCATCATTTCATGCTAGACACGGATGCCAGCTTCTCAAAATACCAACTAAAGGTTTGTGGTCATGGTTCTATGCCCATTCAATACATGGCCTATTTGCTCGAAATTTGGAAGACCCAATGCTGTTATCATTGAAATGGTGGCAGTTTTATGGGTAAATCTCAGCTGTGTCCACACAGAGGAATTTTAGCTGCTCTGTAGTCTTCGAAAATGCTGTTCAATATATTTTTCTTTGTTCCCCATAGTTAGTATTCACTGTTGACTCTTGAACATGGTACGAGAGCCTGTCTCTTTTTGGACTTTTAATTTCTAGAGCTCCTTATCGAGACACATAGTCTCTGAATTTCTTGTGCGCTTTTTGCATGGACAGATTTGCACACCAATTTGTGGATTCAAGTTGTCTTTGCACATTGAAATAAAAAGACTTGTTTTAATTTAGCTCTGCTTGCTCCATTTTTGTTGTGTCTAAATGACAGGTATGCTTTCATATAACACTATTGTCTAATCATATTCAGTATGTATCTGTCCGGTTCAGTAAGCATGCTGTATTTTTACATGTCCCGCTTGTTCAGCATATTATGTGCAGAATTAGCTTGTAGATAATTTTCCTATAGTATATAATATGAGAATATATGCAAAAGCTTAGTTTAGTCCACACACACATACGCTGTGCTTGGTATATTTGTGTGTGTGCTGTGCACAAGAACAATATAATGTGTCCATATTATTAATGTTTTCATTTGATGCCTTGAATGTATATTATGTAGGGTGTGTGCAATACTGTGTGTGTACATTGTGTTTGCCTATCAAATGGCGACCGGCCTACCAAAAAACATCATGACCCCTTAACGACCCCCACACGTCCCTTCAGCCAAGCCCAGCCGCACCACTCTCAAAGTTCACCATCCGCCACTGATGTGGCTAGATTTGTATTACATATAGAGCAAGAGTTTAGACTATTAAACCAAATAAGAGTTTTCCATACAGCAGACACGCGCATTTGAAGTGATCTTGTATGCGATAAAGAAGAAAATGGCGTCTCAGTGAATTAAAATACTTGCCCAGGATCACCTAAGTTGAAACCAGTTTCTGGGTCAAGAGCATAATAATTAGTTCAAGTAGATTATTTAAGTCACTAGAACTGCAGGTCTAGTAAAATATTTTGTTTTTTCAAGGCCTGAAGTCAGAGTTTGAATCATTGCACAATGTCTGCAGAGCCCGGTGAAAACAAAACTGATGAGTCATCTTCCAAGGAGAGTAATAACTAATTCGTCACTATGGGTATCTAAGCAGCTTAGGGGACAAACATTTCTTGCTTCCCAAACACACACAAGTACAGAATCCTGCTGCTGTTGTCTGTGGTGCTTTTTCTTCAAGAAGATGAAACCATTTCATTTAATTGTTTTTCTGATTGGAAGAAAGAATTATGTTCCTTGGGCTCTAGCTCTGAGGCAAGTCACACAGTATGTCTTTCCTGTTTTTTCTTTACAGATTAACTCTTCATTACCTTTGAAAGTTTGGTTTGTTTCTGATGCCGTTCCTGTTGTTCTAGGTTAGTGTTTATTTTAACATGTTATAAATTAATTTCTAAACTGAAAGTAATATGTATTTACACAGACTTAACATTTGTTATTTACCTTTTAGGAGCTTTATTTAAAAGACATTAAATGCCAGATAACCCCATGCTGAGCTAGATAGAATATTCTGACAGGTATTTAAATAGGGTTCAATTACTAAAAACTTTTACTTTAATATTTACTCTGATTCCGTTGAGAAAGCCCAAGAGAGGACTAGTGAACAGTAAGTAGCATTCGCGTGAAATGAGCAGTGTGGGAATAACAAACTGTGCTGATATTTTGTTCTCTGATTTATATATACAAAATGTGTGTGTGTGTGTTTGTTTGTGTCTGTGACAGATATAGTGAAATTGTGGTCAAGCGGTTTTAACGTGCCCTGTATACCAAAGTCCAATTTTATGCGTCCTAGAGAATCTTGCTGGGTTGTTGGTGATGGTTGAAGTTGGCATCAGTCCTATGAGGAGAAAGCCTGAATGTGTGTCTAAACAATAAATCATTTTGTGATTACCATCAGTGTCCCTGTAGGTCTATTTCAATTTTGTTGCTCTCCTCTCTGGTCATATTTAACCCTACCCTAAGCCGTTCAACTATAATTAATGAGGATGTCCTGCAGCTTCTCCGTTTATTATGCAGTGCAATTTCAGGTCGTCACACCGTCACAGTACATTGTGCACGATGAGACCCTGAGATCCAGCCCTGTCTTGCATTGTGCACTTCTACTCACCACTTCTGGCCCCAAAGAAGGGCCATGCTTTAATACATCCGTTGTTGGCCATTCTTCTTGTGTCTTTGACCTCCTTGTACATCTCTCCTTTAGCCAGTTTCATCTCTTTCCTTGTCTCTTATTGCATTCTCAACCCCCATGCAAGTTCAGTCATTGCTTCTCTATCAGTCTGCGTTTTCATCCCTCGATCTCCTTGCTCCAGTCTTACTCTAATTCTTGTCCAACCCTTTACTGCCCCAGTCTTTCCATTCATCCCTTTGTCAGACAGTGCCCTGTCATTGACTTCCATTCAGGTTGCCCAATGTCGCTCTCTATTGTCCATCTCAAACTTTCCTCCTCAGTGTCAAACCCTCATTTCCACCCTATGACCCCGTAAGAGTTTTGTTTTCACCTATTGCATCCAAAAGAGACGTGACACACCCTGGAAACAGCGTTTCTCCTACCTGGGATTTTACATTTCTCATCTAAACTTCTTTTTGGCACGTATTGAAGAGGGCGTGACCACTGAACAAGGCACTAAATGAACCTATTATTGTGCGTTAGTTACAAGTGCGGATATGTTGTTCCGCCTTAACACTACCAGATCCCTGACACTGCACAGTCTCATCACCACCCTCCCCTCCTATTGCATGTTGGATCCTTTCATGTCATGCATCAATTCATCTACTGCTCGCCTTCAGCCTGGAAACAATAATTCAAAACGGTTGTTGACCCCCAAAACAGATCTTTATTTTTAAAGCATCCCTGAAACATTCACGGAAGTTGTAAGATGACAGAAGAATGCAAACAACCTATTGATACAGCACTAAAATGAGTCGAGGACCACCCCAGAGGGCAGGGAGGGCCAGCTACAAATCCCTGCAGAAGCACTGTCATCGGTTGCTCCATCGCTTCAGAAGAATTTCGAGAGTAAATTGTACTTTTGACAAGAAGGGCACGAGAGTCGGACAATCTTTATTGGGCACGGAGTCATGGGGCACAGTACCGTGCTATCCTCTGCCCCCATGAATTCCAATTATCTAACAGCGGCTATTATCTAGGTCCAAAGTTATTGAATCCTTTAACTTTCTACCATCTCTGCTTACTTCACATGAGTTCTTTCCCCGTTGGCACAGGTGGGCATTGCGGTATCACCAACTTCCCTTTCTATTGCCTAGGTGTAGGTTTCAGAGCACCGGGGCACGGCTCTGGGTCGCCCAGCATGGAGCTGAGCACTGCTGGTGCTGCTGCGGTCAGGGATTGTCCCCGTGTCTCCTCTCCTTTGTACGGTGAGCGCATGGTAGAGTCCCACACTTCCGAGGACCTAAGAGATCCCATCATGTTTAATAGTAAACACCCCCCATTAGTGCACTGATTGGTATATTCCTAAAATGAAAAAAAAAGTTCAACGTGAGACTAAGGGCCATATGTACAAACACATTTTTCCATTGACACAGAATGGGTAGATCCCATTGATACCTGTGGCCCCAACAGTTTGCCATGCGTTTCACCCGTGAGGGACAACGATTTGTATTGCTTTAGACATCTAGCCATCATAAGCCCGGCTGCTCCGGTAGACATGCTGTGTGACTTCGCCTCCCTTTCATAGTGTCCTTTAAAATGATGTGGAAAATCATTTTAATTCCCTGGCCTCGCTCCCTTTCCTTTACTAACAACTGTAAGTGCGTAGAAACAAACCTTAGCTGCTGCATAACAAGTAGATGTTCATGAAATCCGCTTCCCCATTTCCTAAACATTTTTAGAATGAGCGTTCATAGATAGATTATGCAAGTTAGGTACTGCCTTTTCTCTAGTAGGAGCCAGCACAGACCGATTGGTGTCTGTGGGGGAGAGCTAGTCATTGGAAAGTGAAAAGCCTGTCACGGCATGTACACCAGAGTCCGTCTGCGTGTACTCTCAACATTCCACTTCGCGCTCAGAAAACAAAACTTTATGGATGCAATTATTTGTATCTGTATACCTGGTGTATGCCTTAGCTCTGCGGATCTGGCTGGTGGGGGAGGGATGCACGTGCTCCTTTTCTAAGTGCAATTGCTCATTTATTTTAAGCCACTACACTTTTTGACGTTCTGGGAATTTATTTCGAAGGCATAAGTGCTATACAACCTCTTCACAGTGTCTCGTATTACATAGTAACATGGCAATAAAGTGCTTATGTTTTTTCGTAAGATTCTTTGGGGTTATTTCCGGTCCTGTGACCCCTTTCTAGTGCCATAGTCCTTTCTATGCACAGACATTTCACGTGGCCTTGAAAGCAGCCATCCCTTGACCATTCCTCTTCTTGCATCAGCACCACAGAGCAGGCGGCCTGAAAGCATGGACCTACCCTCGAGCAGTGAGGCTAGGAACAGAGTGCCGTCCAGGAGTGTCGTGGTGCTCCTCGGTGTAAATATATCTCGACCCCACAATTTACGCGTGTTTACACCATGCTTATGCAAATCAACCAGACTTCATATATTCATGTATAACTCAGATGTGAACTGCCTGGTACCCCATAATGCCCAGCCACTGCTCAAGGAACACAGCAGAATGAAATACTTTATTTTGAGTGGCACTCTATGGCTTCGGGTAGTAAACGTAGAACATAAATAACTCAGTTGCTCCAGCCTTTAATCACAGGAATGGTGTTGGTGCTATGAGATGTGCGCACCGGTGCTTGGGCATGCCCTGAGATGGGAGCCTCGGTGACCATGTACCTGACGAGGTGGAATGCAGGGTCCAGTGTATTAAAAGACGGCTGCGCTCAGCAGGGTCTAGGAGTAGGAACGGCGAATTCCCTGTCATTCCACCATGAACGCCCTTGAAGTCAGGACAGCGGCTCTGGCGGCTCTCCTTCGACCCGGGAATTTGTGGAGTGACACAGCCAAACGGCGAGGAGCGCAGCGCTTCCTCTGTGGTTTGCCGGTGGCAATGGGAAGCGTGGCTGCAGTGGGCTTGCGCATTCTACCATCGCTTGTGAACTTTTCCAGCTCAATCAAAGATTTTTGGGAGAATGGAGTTATTATTGATGTTGCTTTTAAAGGTCCATTTTGTGTCCATTTCCTCAAAGTGCGCCTTTTTGACAGAAAAGAAGAAACGGAAATGAACCGTGACTGCCCATCTTTGCTGTCCCATCCCAATTCCATCCCACAGCCTCCCGCTTGCAGCAAGTCCCTCTCCCAAGCAGCCGGTTCTGCATGTATAGTGGTGAACTGAGCACTGTTCAACAACGCTTTAACAAAATTAATCAAAAAACGACCCATCATGTCAGGAAAGAATGTTCCATGGGATTCGCGGATCTCAAGTCTATTTCGGGGGGCATGACCAGAGTGCAGAGATTGGCGTCTGGAGGTTCCTCTTCAGCGAGACAGTTCAGGGCTACCTCATTTTCATAGCAGAAGGAGTTGTGACCTGCGAGTGTGTACTTTCTCTCTGCGAGCTCCTTAGCGCTGCATGTAGGTGTGCTGGGCACCTCGTAGGTTCTATGGAAGTGGTAGTAATCAACCTCGTAGTGGTTGCGCTTCTCAAAGAGGACTGGCTCAAAGCGGTAGCCCCAGAGAATCTCATTGGGCAGGTAGGAGCTACGACACTGTGTGGTCATCGCAGTTGCTTCCACCATGCCCTCCAGGATCACCACCAGCTCAAAGTCCGACGCCTCCAGTTCGGCCTTGGTAAACTCATATAAGGGGCTTTCCTCATCGATCTGGTGAACAATGGTGATTGGAGAAACCAGGAAAATGCGGTCCGTGCCACTGTCAAACCCAACGTTGATATCTGTGTTGTCAAGAGGGATGTACTCCCCTTCAGGAGTGATTCTCGGCTGTTAGGGAACAGGGATAGGAGACAAAAGGAAAGAACAACAAAGAGTGAAATAATAGTTATTGCAAACCGAGTACACAAACCTACACAAGAAAACACATTTGCATTAGCATCAGCTTACAATTAGAAAGCAACACATTATCTGCTTTCCAGAAATTGAACCTTATTTAGCAAACAAATTGTTTTAATTGTAGGTGGCCCCTAAGTAAAGCAGGCATCTAGCACAAGCTAAGAGAATACTAAGTTGTGTACCTGAGGGCTGCAGGAGTGATGAAGTGGAACTTTCCTAGCAGTTGTAGAAAAGTGTGACTTATTTATTTTTTCCACTTCAGGAGGAAAGGACAAGGTACTGAGGCTTGCCAATGCTGGTCACACAACAGGTGGATCCGAAAACCCAATTCATCCCATTTGGAGCTTTTTTTCTGCACTTAAAATGCATCAGCTGAACCTTGCGGTAAGGTATCTGGCCTTGTGGACCCTTCCCTCCTGGCTACAGCTTCCAGCATTTCCCACTGGAGGATTTTGAGAGACAAAACAAGTGACTAAATCCTAAGGTAAAACCCTGGAATGGGTGAGCCCGTAAAGCTATCTCAGCAGCAAGGCAACCTTGGTGGTTACAAAATATTGGTTTGTTTCTGCTCTTAGTACCAAACCAAATGGCTTCAGTGGGAGCTCGATGGCAACATATTTAACTTTGAGGAACTCTCACTGGTTTCAGCTTTGGAACTTGTAGGTCTTTGAGCCTGTTTTAGAGTTTGGTGAATGGGATACTCTGTCACAAATGTGATGGTATCTCATTCGCTCTGTTGAAAGTGCATTAAATCCTATGGCACTTGTAATACGGCGGACGGGATATCCATTTGCGAATCAGTGTCCAAACCACCAAACTCTAAATCACCCCTCTTGCCAAGCATGACCTGCTTTGTGTATGACCTCAGATCCATTGCTATTGATGAAAACACGTGCCTAGGTCCCGGTCCAGAGCATTATTATGTTGTTTTCATGGCTTTAAAGTTGTGGGACTGCTATTTATGCATTGCTACTAGGGTGTGACCAGAGTTTTACTAAGACTGCTTTAGAGGACTACCCAGGGAGCATTTAATAAGTTGGTGAGAGTTGTCCCTTGCCAAATTATTAAAAGATTTACTGACATCTAATTTAATTTCACATGATAGCGTTTGTCCCATCTTTTGTGATCCCCAAAACGCTATAGTGGTTCAAGCACAAGTGCATTTGGCAGACCTAGAAGCAGTGCATTGACTTCTATATCCCCTCTGGAATCTTTGTATAGGAGAAAGAGCATCTTGTTCCTCCAAGGGAAGTCTTAAATTGGTTGTCACTGGAATAAGGGAAGGGGTGGATTCTAAAGTGCCTAATATATAATGGTACACATTTCTAAGTAACTGTGATCTACTTTATAACAAAGTGATTTGGGAAGTGGTAACACATTTTTAACATGGGTATTCTACATTAGAGATCCTGCTAAAAAGAAATTCAGGCTAAGCCATCTTGTGGATTATTGACATGACTTAGAATTTCCGTCTTTGACCTTAGACAGTAATAAATAGTGAATGCCAGAATTGTCATAATTTTAAATGTGTATAATAGACACTGTTTAAAAATTAAGAATTCTCCCATCCTACAGAAGCTGGAAAATTTCCAGCGTGAAATACTTTTTGATACAGAAATGTAGGAGATAACATTTTGCCTATGGTAGATCATTTGAATTCCCCATTTGAGAATGATTGCCTGCTGCCCCATAGATATTAGGAAGTGATTTGGAGTTTCAAGGCCAAAAATACTCATGCCACCAAAACTTCTAAATGACTTAAGGCTATCTTAATTAAATTTGGGTTAAGTGCTTTAGATGTGAGATTCCCTCCTGACTCTTCTGCTAGAACAATCTCCTAGTGAGGCCACGCATTCTTCTGTTAAGACTTTATTATGATGGAGATTGAGATTGGTCATTGAGGATTTGAGAGTTGAGGCTAGGGATAAGGGAGACCATCATCCTGTGATTGCCATCTTTGTAAGGGAGCGAAAAGTATTTATTTTATGAACCAGTTTGAGTAGCTTTATCGCAAATACCAATAGAACTAGATAAGGTGGAGTAATCAAAAAGCTACATGCAAAAAGTGGCTCAGAACATTTTCACATTTTGGAGCAATTAGATAAAATTACTGGTCCATCTTGATAGTCCATACATTTATTTGAGAAATTATTAGCCAAAATTGGTTGTGAACTTTCTAGAGCAATTACAGCCAAAAAGAGTTCTGGTACACAAGGATAACATGACAGGGATTGTATGTTGGCCTAGACTGAGCTACTTGAGGTCACAAAATCACAACCAAATTGAAGAAATATTTACTTACCCCTAAAACGGTCTTAATATAAAATACTACTAAAAACAAAACAAAAGATAGATATATCAGAGAGCAATGGGAACTTTTAAGTCCGACTGTGTGAGTAAATATAAAGAAAGGTTTAAAAAAACTCCTGTAATATATGACAATGCCATATCCCATGTAATGTGTAAATCCGACACTTTCAGGCCTTTATTTGGATAAAGAGATAGCAACTGCTGATGGTAATTCTATTACTACTCCAGATATTATGCATGTGAATATTTCATTGGCCCTTTTCTCAGTCTGGGAGGTCTATTCAGCTCTTATGCTCAAAATAAGACTAAACCTTTAGCGCAGGACTTTATCCCCAATGATTTCTATCTCCATGATATTGAACTTTAGGGAGCCCCATTAGCAACTTCATTTAATCATATTTTGAAAGAGCGGGGAGTCCCTGCTTTCTAGAAAGATGCAGTTATCATCACCTTACATAGAAAGAGGATAACAACTCTTATTGTATATATAGCACAATCTTATTTTTGATTGCTTAGATAAACTTTTTTGCAAGCTTTTTAGATTCTGATTACGCGGCAGCCATACTGAATTCCGGTCTACCTAGTCACAGCTTGGTTCCTGTGCGCATTTTCCTGGGTGCATGTAGGAAATCGGGTTACTATTTGAGGGTTACTGGTTGAGGGGATGCCCTACTCAAGCAGCAGCCACCTTTCTTGTGATGGTGAAACACAAGAAAGCCACAAATTTATCTGCGATCAACGCTCTGATAGCTGGGCACAAAAGCAGTCTGGCTTTACGTAGAGACAATGTGTAAAGTATTTATGCAGCACATAAACAGTAATAAAGTACAAACACAACACAAGAACAATCCTACACCAATTTAGAAAAGTAGAGTAAAATGCAATAAATTATTTGACTCCAAAATGGCAAAAATCCAATTAGTAGTACTGGTGATATGCAATTTTAAATATTTATGTAAAAGCACAAAACCACCTGTGTGGTTATTCAGTCGTGCTGGAACGGGAGAAAGTCACAAGTTCAGGCCTACCATAATGGGGCACAGGTCAGATACTGTGACCAATTTAGGCCTGCTGAACCAAACACCTTACATCCTAGTTGCAGAGAGTTGGAAGATCCCGAGTTAAGGATGTGTCACACACTTGTGGTTGCAATGAGCTGCGCGCTGCGATGTGCAGTCCTGCGACGAGGATGTTTCGTGCAGCAGCGATTCCGGGGAACTGTGGGGCTGCAATGTGAGGTCCTGCATTGCGGATGAATTGTGCAGCTGTGGTTAAGTGGAGTTGTGGGTGGCACAATAAGTGCTGCAGGCCCACTAGTAGTATTTAATTTACAGGCCCTAGGTACATGTAGTACCACTTTTCTAGGGACTTAAAAGTAAATTAAATGTGCCAATTGGGTGAAAGCAATTCTTCCATATTTAAGGGAGAGAGGGCTAGCACTTTAGCACTGGTTAGAAGTGCAAACATTGGAGAGTTGAAGGTAAAAAGTTAGGGGAAAACCACACTAAGGAAGTCAGATCCAACAGTGCAGAAATACTGGACCCACTGGCCAGCTGGTAATTCTAGCAGGTAAAAAAAAAAAAATATATATATATATTTTTTTTTAAAACAAATTTTATTGTGTTAAGCCACAAATATTCTGCAGAGCCCTGAAATCCAGAGAACGTCTGCCACATATATGATACAATAAAAGCATTGACGTTTATGCTTTACAAATTATAAGGCAACATGTAATACAACAGAAGAAAAGCAATAAACCCCCGCCCCCACCCCCCCAATGCACTGTCAATCTACCCTCAGGTAAAAATATTTTTGGCATTGGCTACAAGTGGCACCAAATCTTGTCTCCAGATCTCTAAGAATAATTTTCTCTTTGGCAAGGGGAAGCATGCAATTCTCCACATGAAAACTATTCTACCATTTCCCTCCACTACCCTCCAGTCTCACTCCTGCCACCTCTGTCCAGCCGGCGAATGCAGGGCTCCTATTTACTACCTGCTCATAGCATACTGTACTGGCAGTTTCTCAGAGGCTTTTCTGGCTTGTGCTGACTGGATTTCAATCAATCAATCAATCATGGAATTTATATCGTTTACTACTCACCCGGAAGGGTCTCAAGGCGCCTGGGGGAGGGGGTCTGCTACTGCTCGAACAGCCAGGTCTTGAGCTGTTTCCTGAAGGTGAGGTGGTCCTGGGTCAGCCGCAGGTGGACGGGCAGGGAGTTCCATGTCTTAGCCGCCAGGTAGGAGAAGGATCTACCTCCGGCGGTGGCTCTCTGGATGCGAGGGACGACGGCGAGGGCGAGGTTCGCGGATCGTAGCTGGCGGGTGGGCGTGTAGAAGGTCAGGCGGTCGTTGAGGTACCTTGGGCCCAGGTCGTGGAGGGATTTGTGTGCGTGGGTGAGGAGTCTGAACGTGATCCTCTTGTTGACAGGGAGCCAGTGTAGGTCTCTCAGGTGGCTCGAGATGTGGCTGCGTCGGGGGACGTCCAGGATGAGTCGGGCGGAGGCGTTCTCGATGCGCTGAAGTCTTTTCTGAAGCTTGGCTGTTGTACCGGCGTAGAGGGTGTTTCCGTAGTCTAGTCTGCTGGTGACGAGGGCCTGGGTGACCGTCTTCCTGGTCTCGGTCGGGATCCAACGGAAGATCTTGCGGAGCATGCGGAGGTTGTGGAAGCAAGATGAGGAGACGGCGTTGACTTGTCTGGTCATCGATAGGTAGGAGTCCAGGATGACGCCCAAGTTGCGTGCATGGTCCGTTGGCTTGGGTGCGGTGCCTAGGGCTGGGGGCCACCAGGAGTCGTCCCATGCGGAGGGCGACGGTCCCAGGATGAGGACTTCTGTCTTGTCCGTGTTCAATTTCAGGCGGCTGGTGTTCATCCATTCGGCGACGTCTTTCATCCCTTCGTGTAGGCTGGCTTTGGCTGTGTCGGGGTCTCTGGTGAGGGAGAGAATCAACTGGGTGTCATCGGCGTAGGAAATGATGTTGAGGTTGTGTTGGCGTGCGATGGCAGCGAGGGGTTTCATGTAGATGTTGAAGAGAGTGGGGCTGAGCGACGATCCTTGCGGGACGCCGCAGATGACTTCGGTGGCCTCAGAGCGGAACGGAGGGAGGTGTACTCTCTGTGTTCTGCCGCAGAGGTATGAGATGATCCATTCCAGAGCCTTCACTTGGATGCCGGTGCCGTTGAGGCGTTGGACTAGGGTGCGGTGGCAGACAGTGTCAAATGCTGTGGAGAGGTCTAGGAGGATGGGTGCCGTTGTTTCACCGTTGTCGAGCAGGGCTCGGATGTCGTCGGTGGCTGCGATGAGGGCGGTCTCGGTGCTGTAGTTGGCTCTGAACCCGGACTGCGATGGGTCGAGGGATCCGTTCGTCTCGAGGAAGGCGGCCAGTTGCTTGTTGACGACCTTCTCGATGACTTTGACAGGGAAGGGAAGGAGCGAGATGGGGCGGAAGTTCTTGAGGTCGGTCGGGTCTGCTGTTGGTTTCTTCAGCAGAGCGCTGAGCTCGGCGTGCTTCCAGCTCTCCAGGAAGGTGGCTGTGTCGAAGGAGGTGTTGATGATGTCTCGGAAGTGGGGTGCGATGGTAGCGGCGGCCTTGTTGAAGACATGGTGGGGGCACGGGTCGGTCTGAGATCCGGAGTGGATGGTGTTCATCATGCATGTCGTGTCTTCGGGGGTCACCTCGGTCCATGTCTGGAGGATGGCGTCGGGGTGCATAGGTTCGACCGATGGGTGCGGGGGTGGGACGCCGAAGCTGTTTTGGATGTCGGCGATCTTGCGGTGGAAGTACGAGGCGAGGGAGTCGCAGAGGTCCTGCGAGGGGGTGATGTCGTTGTTGCCGGTGCTGGGGTGGGAGAACTCCTTGACGATGTTGAAGAGCTCCTTGCTGTCATGGGAGTTTTTGGCCAGTCGTTCCTTTAGAGCTTTCTTCTTGGTGGTGCGGATGAGCTGGTGATGTCTGCGGGTGGCGAGTTTGAGGGCGGTCATGTTGTCGGCGGTCTTTTCGAGGATCCAGGCCTTCTCGAGGGTGCGGCAGGCCTTCTTGGAGTCCTTGAGTTCGTTGGTGAACCAGGGGGCCTTCTTGCTTCTGGGCCTGGTGAGAGGGTTCTTCAGTGGGGCGAGGTCGTCGGCACAGGAGGTCAGCCACTGCGTGAGGTCGAGGGCTGCTGTGTTAGGGTCCGTTGTCCTGACAGGTGGGTTCTGGCTGAGGGAGGTGGCGAGCTGGTCGATGGTGATCTTGCTCCAGTTTCTGTGGGGAACCTGCTTCGGGTGGTGGTGGACCGTGTTCTTTTTGAAGCTGAAGTGGACGCAGCTGTGGTCAGTCCAGTGAAGTCCGGTGGAGTGGCTGAAGGTGACATGCTTGCTGGATGAGAAGAGGGGGTCGAGCGTGTGGCCGGCGTAGTGGGTGGGCGTGTTGACCAGTTGCTTGAGTCCGAGGTTGGCGAGGTTGTCCAGCAAGGTGGTGGTGTTGCGGTCGTTGTTGTTCTCCAGGTGGAAATTGAGGTCTCCGAGGAGGATGTAGTCGGCGGAGGGGAGGGCGTGAGGGCTGATGAAGTCCGTGATGTCTTCGCAGAACTGTGCGCGTGGTCCCGGGGGTCTGTAGATGAGGGTGCCTCTGAGGGTAGTCTTGGGGTCGGTGTGGATCTGGAAGTGCAGGTATTCGACGGCGTTGAATGCGTCGATGGAGTCAGTCGAGATGCGAATGGTGCTTTTGTGAACGATGGCGATGCCCCCTCCGGTCTGGTTGGCGCGATCCTTCCTGATGATCTTGAAGCCGTCCGGGATGGCTATGGCGATGTCGGGGGCTGAGGAGGCGTTCATCCAGGTTTCCGTGAGGAAGGCGACGTCTGGAGATGCGGTGTCGAGGAGGTTCCAGAGTTCCATGGCGTGTCTGTGGACGGAGCGGGTGTTGATCAGGATGCACTTGAGGTGGTTGCTGTTGTCCGTCTTGGTGGGTGCGGTGCCAGTTCGGAGGCAGGAGAAGTTGCAGGATCGGCAGACGAAGGGTCCATGGGTGCGTCGCGGGGATGCTCGGTAGCACCCGGGGGCTCGGGCGGTGTTGAGTGCGATGAGCGTGTCGGCATCGTAGGTCCTGCGGGGGGGTTGGCGGACACGGGGGCCAGGGGTTCTGGCGCTGGACGCGGTCCAGGCGCGGACGGGCGCAGACGGGCTTACCTTTGGCGCACCTTCGGCGCTCAATCGGCGCTCCCGCTGCGCGCGTCCGCTGCGCGGTCGCTGGGGGGGCGTCATAAGTAAGGTGCCGGGAGGGGGGGTCAGCTGGGAGGCGGGAGGCGGGAGACCAAGGGGCAGTGAGTGGGGGCGGGATCCGGGGTCAGCGGCGGGAAGGAAGAAGAGGACCCGGGGCAGCGGCGGGAGAGAAGGCGCGTGTGAGGGAGGGCGGCAGCACCTACCGAGGCAAAAGGTCAGCGGCGGTGAGGCAGAGGAAGCGGAGGACCGGGGGAGCGAGCGTGAGGTAGCAGGAGCAGTCGCGAAGTAACAGGCAGCAGGAGGCGTCCGTTAGCGGCAGGCAGCAGCAGGAGGTGAGGAGCGACCAGCCGTGGGAGCACAGGGGGTCACACTGACCAGCCCGCCTCGGTCCCCTTAAGTAAGGAGTCGGGAGGGGGGGTCAGCTGGGAGGCGGGAGACCAATGGGCAGTGAGTGGGGGCGGGATCCGGGGTCAGCGGCGGGAAGGAAGAAGAGGACCCGGGGCAGCGGCGGGAGAGAAGGCGCGTGTGAGGGAGGGCGGCAGCACCTACCGAGGCAAAAGGTCAGCGGCGGTGAGGCAGAGGAAGCGGAGGACCGGGGGAGCGAGCGTGAGGCAGCAGGAGCAGTCGCGAAGTAACAGGCAGCAGGAGGCGTCCGTTAGCGGCAGGCAGCAGCAGGAGGTGAGGAACGACCAGCCGTGGGAGCACAGGGGGTCACACTGACCAACCCGCCTCGGTCCCCTTAAGTAAGGAGCCGGGAGGGGGGTCAGCTGGGAGGCGGGAGGCGGGAGACCAATGGGCAGTGAGTGGGGGCGGGATCCGGGGTCAGCGGCGGGAAGGAAGAAGAGGACCCGGGGCAGCGGCGGGAGAGAAGGCGCGTGTGAGGGAGGGCGGCAGCACCTACCGAGGCAAAAGGTCAGCGGCGGTGAGGCAGAGGAAGCGGAGGACCGGGGGAGCGAGCGTGAGGCAGCAGGAGCAGTCGCGAAGTAACAGGCAGCAGGAGGCGTCCGTTAGCGGCAGGCAGCAGCAGGAGGTGAGGAGCGACCAGCCGTGGGAGCACAGGGGGTCACACTGACCAGCCCGCCTCGGTCCCCTTAAGTAAGGAGCCGGGAGGGGGGTCAGCTGGGAGGCGGGAGACCAATGGGCACTGAGTGGGGGCGGGATCCGGGGTCAGCGGCGGGAAGGAAGAAGAGGACCCGGGGCAGCGGCGGGAGAGAAGGCGCGTGTGAGGGAGGGTGGCAGCACCTACCGAGGCAAAAGGTCAGCGGCGGTGAGGCAGAGGAAGCGGAGGACCGGGGGAGCGAGCGTGAGGCAGCAGGAGCAGTCGCGAAGTAACAGGCAGCAGGAGGCATCCGTTAGCGGCAGGCAGCAGCAGGAGGTGAGGAGCGACCAGCCGTGGGAGCACAGGGGGTCACACTGACCAGCCCGCCTCGGTCCCCTTAAGTAAGGAGCCGGGAGGGGGGGTTAGCTGGGAGGCGGGAGGCGGGAGACCAATGGGCAGTGAGTGGGGGCAGGATCCGGGGTCAGCGGCGGGCAGGAAGAAGGGGACCCGGGGCAGCGGCGGGAGAGAAGGCGCGTGTGAGGGAGGGCGGCAGCACCTACCGAGGCAAAAGGTCAGCGGTGGTGAGGCAGAGGAAGCGGAGGACCGGGAGAGCGAGCGTGAGGCAGCAGGAGCAGTCACGAAGTAACAGGCAGCAGGAGGCGTCCGTTAGCGGCAGGCAGCAGCAGGAGGTGAGGAGCGACCAGCCGTGGGAGCACAGGGGATTTAAGAACACTGCAGGGTGATAAACCCTTGTATTTTCGAGAAAACCTTCTCGAGGCAAATGTCAACAGCCTTGTATTTTCTGAGTTTTTTTACTTCAGAGATTTATATTTTCAACTTTCATTTGACGTCTTTTGCAGACATTGATACATTTCCTGATTTTAAACACTCCAGGAGTGTTTTTACAGACAAAATACCTTCACTGTTTGTGACTGCCCCCCTTGTATGAGAAAAATGCTGTTTCTGACCCACTTGCCCCGTGTGTGGTCAGTCTTCCAAATTTCTATTGTGTCTTTTTGGTCAAAAATGTCAAAAAGGACCCTCAAGGACAGAGAGTGAATTAGTGTGAGATGGAAGTTCAAAGATCTTAAGACTGTGAAGGAACAGAAAAAACTGACAAAGGGACTTTCCTCTATTGCTCTAGCCTTTTCTCCTGAAAAAGATGCCCAAAGAGAGCAATCCAAAGAAAATAAAATAAAAAAGACATCATCATCATAAACATTCAAAATACTCTCATCATTCATGGGAGCTTCGGTCGGTGTCAAGTACATCGGCGCTGACATGCTCGCCGTCAAGGCTATTGATGCAAATGGTACCCTGTTCATCTGATAGAGACTTCTAGCCACAGATTCCTTCCCCATGAATATTCCCAGGTGTCAGACTGGATCCAGAACTTTTCTGTACACTCCCCCCTTGCATGCCAGTAAGTGGCTTCATTCAGCTCTGTGTGACATCGGTGGCGCCACCTGTGCCGGAAGTGACGTGCATGGTGCCAATATTGGCGCCACGTGAGGGCACTGACCTCACTGCTTTCTTTTCCACACCTTCAGTGCACATCCAGAATGAGTGTCCCTCATTCACTTTTTCACCGACTTCAACCTTTTTGTCACGAATAGTGTGCCTTGTATTGCAACTTTTTTCACAATGTCTCTGAGGAAACCCACTGGGTTCAAGCATAGTGGAGCCTGTCATCAACAGATGTCGGTGAGAGATCCACACTTGGCCTATCTGTGGTGTCTTGAAAGAGGCTTCAATTCAGTGTCTTGTACAGAGTGTAAAACAATGAACCAGAAGGCCACCTAATAGCGGGCCATGAAGCTTTTGGCCACTTGTCACACCACTCCATGCCGCTCCAGGTCCCTTTCGCATTGGAGGTCTTAGGATCGCTCCTGGAGTCACTTGCATTGGTCCTCATCCAGCTCCAGGACTTCTTCCAGTAAGTCCCACAGAAAGTAGTTCAAGAAGTCAAAGCGCGCTTTGACTTCTCTGCGTCACCCCCATTCTTTGGATGATTGGATGATGCAAGGAAACAACTCCACAAATCCTGACCCTGATCACAGGTGGCCCTGTCCATCCTGCGTTGAAAACCGGGTCCACCTCATGCTTCCCTGGATTTGCTGGAGGAAACCCCGCCCTCCTTCCAGAGTTTTATGAGGCCATGAGCCTCATTTTTGGACGGTTGAACCCCTCTGGAGCACCTTCAGATCCCACAAGTTCAAAGGGACCTCTACTGGAGCTCCACCGGCGAGTTCGCTCTTGGCACCAGTTGCCCCCTTAAGAACCGTTGGTGGATCTGGATTGGTCCTGGTCATGACTTTGAGGCCTCCTCTGGAGACCGTTCAAGCCTTGCCCATGGACATGTCCTTAGATAGGACAGCCTGGGAGCTATTCGAGGATAGTAGGGCCACTGTTAGGTTGTTGGGGCTCTCCATAGCCCTTCGACAACCACATTCCACCTTGCACCCCTACTGTAGCTACGGTAGGGCTATGAGCTGCGTCCTTTCCCACCTAGCTGCCCTGGCCATCAGGTTTAGTCCTTTAATGATCACAGACAAGGTTCCCACAAAGCGCATGCGGCCCACAGCCAGAGGTCCACTGAGTCTGCCCCCCACCCCCAGCAGCTGCACAGTACACACCTCTTTAGTTTGCTCTCAATTCAACATGGGCACCAGGTTGGCGGCAGAATCTGACGCCATCTGCTCCAATGGAGGGACATAAGATCAGACAAATGGGTGCTTCAGATTGTTCAATAGGGTTACGCCCTCCCATTGCAAAAAACCCTGCCCCCACTCTCTCCATCCCCCAGTCAGTTGATGGAGGACCACCTTGTGCTCTTGTGACAGAAAGTACTGGCCCTTGGGACCAAAGGATTGATCAAGAGGGAGCCAGCATCAGAAGTAGGTTGTGAGTGCTACTTCTGCTATTTTCTGCTGCCAAAAAAGGATGGAGGCCTCTGTCCTATCCTAGATCTGCGCCCTTTCAACTGCTTCTTGAAAAAGAAAAAATTTAAGATGCTCACCCTGGCTAAGTTCTTATCAGCACAGATCAGGATCGAGACCCCCTCAGTCACTCTTTGATTGACTTTGACCTTTTTGTCGATGACTAGAGTCCCTTTTTTGTGACTTTTTGTCACAATGTCTCCAAAGAAACACACTGGGTTCAAGCGTTGTGGATCCTGTCACCGACACGTGTCGGTGACAGACCCTCACTTGGTCTATATGTGGTGTCTTGAAAAAGATCATGACGCTGCGTCGTGTGTGGAGTGCAAGACAGTGAACCTGAAAGCCACCCGAGCGCAACCCATGAAGCTTTCGGCCGCTTGTCACACTACTCCCTGGGTCTCCAGGTGCCGTTCGCATCGAGGTCTCGGAACCGCTCCCAGAGTCTCTCACCACAGTCCTTGTGCTTCTCAAGGACTTCTTGTAAGTCCCGGAAAAAGTAGTCCAAGAAGTCGAAGCCCTGAAGACCCAATGGTAGAATTGGAGTTGCAGGACACTTAGTTCCACATTCCCGTCTTGCCTGCCCACAGATACTATATGCAGTTGATGGTGGGCCAAGAGCATTATCATTTTGCTGTGCTCCCATTCGGTCTTACCAGTGCCCCTCGGTTGTCCTCTAAGGTCATAGTGGTGCTCACAGTGCATTTGCAGAAGACAGAGGTTCCAGTCTTCCCCTACCTCGATGATTGGCTGTTGATGGCCTGCTCAACTCAGGCAGTAGTATAGCACCTCCAGACTATGGCAGACCTCCTGCATTCGCCGGGGTTCACTTTCAATGTGCTGAAGTTGCACCTGACTTACTCTCAGATGCTCTCTTTCATCTGAGGTAATCTGGATACAGTGCAGTTTCGGGCTCATCCTCCGGAACAGCGAGTCCAAGATATTTGGGCTACAATTGCAATGTTTCAGCCTCTATCTTGGATTTCGGTGAGAAGGACTCTGAGGCTGCTGGGTCTTATTGCCTCCTACATCCTGTTGGAAAAACATGCTTGTTGACATGCAGTGGGAGTTCAAGACCCACTGAGCACAGCCTCAGGGAAATCTCTCTTACCTGCTCCAGATATCAGAGGGAACTGCAAAAGACTGAAAGTGGTGGCTCATGCACCATGATTGGGTCAACACCAGGCCTCTCTCTCTTCCCCACGCAGAGCTCACAGTGGTGACAGATACATCACTCCTGTGCTGGGCTAGCCACTGGAAGAGGTGGAGATCAGTCTCCGCCGGAGTCTCAGCTCCACCTCAATCTGTTGGAGCAGAGAGCGATACGACTGGCATTAAAAGCCTTTCTTCCTTCAATCAGGAGAAGGCTAGTTCAAGTGTTCACGGACAATACCACCGCCTTGTGGTACTGCAACAAACAGGGTGGGTTGGGGTCATCGACCTTTTGTCAGGAGGTCTTGCGACTCTGGACGTGACTGCAATGTTAGGGTTCTTCCTCGGTGGTTCAACATCTGGCAGACTCTCTGAACACCAGAGTGATCAAACTCAGCCATCAATGCCTAGCAGATCACGAATGGGGCCTTCCAGTAGCGACTCGTCCACTAAGGTGGAGGAGCGTTGTCCAACTGCTCTTGGAGCAGTGTAAAAGAAAAAAGAAAAGGATAATAACAGAAGTTATTTCTGTTATTATCATTTTATTTCTAGTGTCAGACTGGTTGGGCGGGGCGGGGCTGGTCTCCCATGACGTCCGGGAGGAGGAGTGGTTGCTGCTTTCCAAAGTGTTCATGACTGTTGACAGTCAGGCGCAGTTTTATTTTTTTGCATATTTATATAGCGCAAACTCGACCTGAAGGTATTGGAGCGCTTTACATGAGCACCATATTTACATTACACATTCAGGCACGGGGAGATTAAGTGATTTGCCCAGAATCACAAGATGTGGACGTGACCTCGAGGCTCGAACTCTGGTTTCCAGCACCAAAGTCGGCAGTTTAGGCCGACGGACCACATCCTGTCCCCTTTGCATGTTCCCTACCAGGCTGCATTACAAAGCCTGGTGGGGAACATGCCCAGCCTCCCATTTCCCATCTGAGCACCAAGCCACGGCACTCAGACCAATCACAACGCTGCATTGCAACATTGTGTTTGCCCTATGGGAGGGAGCCTGTGTGCTTCCTGGTTCCAACCCGGGAGAAGACGAGAGACGACTGGGGAGAGAAACACGGGGAGGAGGTAAGTGTTTTTTTATTTCTTTGTTTATATTTTGTACCCCCCTTTAGTCTCATTCCCTGACAGCCGCTACTGGTGCCTTCTTCTGGAGGTGGTGCAGAGTCTCTTCTGAGAATGGGGAGAGTCTTGGTTAAATCTATTCACCACTGCTGAAAATGCACCATGTCAGCACTTCTGCGGCCTGGAGTTTCCAAGGCAGCTCTCGCTTGGAGATGTATGAAGTCTCAAGTGGAGTTCGGGACTTCTGTATTACTTTCTGTCAATACCACTCTTGACCAGATCAAGAACGACCGGGTCCAAGTCGTTTTAGTGGCACCAGATTGGGCACAGAGAATACGGTATCCCAAACTCCTCAGTATGAGCATCTGTCCTCCAGTAAGTTCGCCCCTTTGGAGGGATCTTCTTTCGCAGCAACAGAGCAGGGTACTGCACCCAAACCTGTCCACTCTCATGCACGGAGATTAAGCAGAGATACTTGAGGGCGTTTGATCTCCCCCCAAGGGTCTCAAGGCGCTTGTACGAATACTAATGTGGAACCCATCCTGGCTTTCCCTGTGAGGCGTCCACTCCTGGGCACCCCTAAGGTGGAGGCCAGGCATCCTTAGCATTGTGGGGGCCGTTGTGGAGATTAAGCAAGCTATTGCCCAGAGTTGCAGAGTGGGACTCCATGATTGGAATGGCACCGAGGCGAGAATTATCAGGTCCGTGGTATTTATTTTTTTGAGCCCAAGACCCACCGAGGCGGGGAATTGAACCCTGGTCCCGGGCTAGATCTCTGCATCAGGGTCTGCCACTCTAATCATTGAGCCTCACTTCTCCACTGGCTATGGGGACCATCGACAGCGTGGAGATCAATGTGTGGTGGCCTCTACTTATCCTGCATCAGCCGCAGAGTCCGGGAGAGCTGAGTCCGGTGTCCCGGCGTAACGTTTCTGGCTTCACCCCGGAGCGGGCTCTGAAAGCTGGGACCCCGCGGCCGGAGGAGGCGTCCTTTTCGCTCTGGCTGTGGCGCCCGATGGGGCACAGCGACGCCCGTGATTGCCCGCCTGGAGAAGGGGTGCGCCGACGTTCAGGCGTGCATCTTCTATCGCCAGGAGGGGCCGGAGCTGCCCGATCGGCATCTTGGCCCGGTGACGTCGCTCCGGGCTTGCAGGGGGGCGGCCGTTCACACGCCCCTGCCAGCGGAGTGAATGCCTGTTGATTCTGGGGCCTGGCCTTCAGTGGACTGCTCGGGGTCATCACCGAGAGGAGAGTGGCTGGGACCGATCACCCCCGGAACCAATTTCACGCGAGGCCCCAGCTGCATCGGGCTTAGCCGGCAGCCAACGAGGGCCTAAGCCGGCACAGATTGCACAGATTGCACCATCGCCCTCCCCTGCAGAAATGGCCCGCTCTCCCGCAGTCTCCCTTCGCCCTTGGTGCTGATTGCTACTACAGCGGCCTCCATCCACTCGGGGCCCTTTCTCATCGAGGCCTGAACCTATGACATGGCAGGGCAGGCCCATGTGAGGCCAGTACACCCGGAGTGGGCCCGTCTGTGGCCCCTTGTGCTTGGGTCCCCTGCATGGCCCTGCTGTTTGACTCCTGAACCTGCCCTGGCCCACATTGGCAAACTGTGGTGATCAAAAGCCCTGGGTGCGGAGGCGGTGACGCGGTACCCTGCTCTTGGCCTGTGCTGTGCGGGGCCCCCGAGACCGAGGTCCCTACCTGAGAGAGCTGAGAGGGGCGCCGCTACCACCCACCGTTGCGTCCGGGAGCCCCTGGTGGGGGTTCCCGCTGGCCTGAGGAAGGCCCGGATCGGGGTACAGGTGGTGAGGGGCTCCCGCAAACTGGTATACATCGCTCTGGGTGGTGCGGAGTGCCTGTTGCTCCGGCGTTCTGGCAGTGGTGCACTGGACCCGACCCACCATAAACTCTACGCAAGGACTTGGGACACTGGCCGACTGGCCCACTGCACACTCACCTGATTCTCATGACCCTGCTCCGGCGCATGCGGGCGATGGCCCGCTTTACCCACCCCCGGGGCGTAGACCTGGGATATGACCTCCATCCGCGCCAAGAAGAACAGGAACCAGAAAGAATCCAAGCCTGACCTCACGGTAAAGGACCTCTTCTCCCGCGCCACGCAGGTTCTCACCGGGATGGCTCACTCGTCTCAGGAGGCCACGTCCACCTTCACACCGGGAGATGACCGAGGGGAGCTGGTGACACGCGCCTTCCTTGACTCCCTTTTCACAGCGCTTCGGGAGGATCTACAGATGGTGAAACGCGATCTCACCTCTGAGATAAAGGACATCCGCAGAGATGTTGACAGCATTGGGGAACGAGTTGCAGCACTTGAAGATAAGGGCGACGACAGGGACTCCGAACTCTCCACACTCCAGCAAGAGGTTATCCCCATCCATGAGCAGCAGGTAGACCTCCAAGCGCATCTCGAAGATCTCGAAAATCGCTCCCGGAAACACAACATTAGAATTCGGGGAGTTGCTACAAACGCGGAGGCGGGCGACAACTTTGCCTAAGTGAAGGGAGTGTTCAATCATGTTTTGGGGAACCCACCTGATTCCGATATCAAGATAGACAGAGCTCATCATGTGGGGCCTCCTAGGGCGGACAGGGTGGCGCCGGCCAACATCCTGGCCTGCATCCAAGACTTTCGCACGAAAGAGGAGATCCTCCGCAAGGCCAGGACCATGCACCCAATTACTTACCAGGACCAAAGGCCTACCCTTTCACCCTGCAGAAGCACTGGCTTTTCATCCCTATCACGTCTCACCTTTGCCCGTGCAACATCCCTTACTCCTGGGGGCACCCGTTCTGACTGATTTTCCACCTGGAGGGGAACCGTACCAGCTTCGATCCCAGTCAGAGGCCTGCAGACTTCTTAGAGTTGACATCCCAGAGGAGGAAGGGGGAGGTCGTGGCTCGAGCCCCGCTGCAGGTGTCTCACCTTCAGGTTGGCAGCGGCAGAGACGCCGAAGACGTCCTAAACGGCCAGACCCCGCAGAAATTGCGCTGAGTTAGAGGGCTACCCTGGGGAATTGGCAAAAACTCTATCCTCAGGACCTTAGAATGGGCGGCCTATTCTGGACTTTGCTACAGCGGGAGGCGGGGAGGGTGTAACCTTGGCCACTCCATGGGCCCCTGGACGAATTTCTTCTGTTCATCTCGGGATGACGGACTACCATGTTCCAGTTGTTCGTTGTTTGTTATTTTCCTTCCCCGTGCTCTGGGTGTCCGCCTTCCGTCACCCCTATAGGACAGATTTGACTTCAAATATGTTCACAACATCATGGTTCTTATCTTTTTTTTTCTTCCCCTTTTTACTTCTTTGGTTGGCCCTCGTACACGTTTTTTTAATACCGGCTTTGATAGGCTACCTCTGTTGACTAAACATCCTCCCTCGACAGGCCTTGGAGCTCAGATGAGTTCTTGGTCTCTCACTCCCTAGATGGCAACCACCACACTTCATATTCTTACCCTGAATGTGCGGGGGCTTAACAACCCTGTCAATTTCTTTCCTACCTAGAGCACTCGAAAGCGGATATATGCCTCCTCCAGGAGACACACCTGCTTGCCCGGGACTGCAGCCGCCTAAAATCTCACTTGTTCCTCACTCAGTTCTCTTCTACCAGCATTACCAAGATGGTAGGGGTTTTCCATTTTGGTCTCCTGTTCCTTTCAGGGAAAAGTTCTGCAGCGGGAGGTCGAGATTAGGGGGAGACTTCTTACATATCAGTTTGCTATCAGGGGGTTGACGTTCATTATAGAGTCCGTTTATGCCCCCAACGAGGGACAGGAAAAGTTCTTACACGAGGCACCAACCGAGGCTACAGCGACCGTGGAGTGTAGAATCCTACTATGGGGATATAAACCTCGTACTTAACAACTTCATGGACAGATCGGCGCAGCGCTTGGGACAGTCGGGTGCGCGCTCCCAGAGAGGCCTGGACAGATTGCGGGAGCTGGGGATGGTGGACTTTTGGCGTTCCTCCCACCCAAATCGCTGTGAATATTCATTCTACTCAAATGTGCACAAGACATATGCTCGGCTTGACTATCTTCTTGACTCGGAAGCCCTTCGGGCCCTATTGGAGGGTTCCGAAATCTTGACCGCCTCTCTTTCCGATCACGCCCCGGTAGTAGTTTTCCTTACACTCCCCTCGCTGCAGCGACCTTCTCGTCAATGGTGCCTCCGCGACATCCTCTTCCACCGGGCAGAAGTGGTTCGACAGGTGCAGAGCGCGATAGACGACTTCTTGCTACACAACGACAACCACGACACTCCACTTTCCACACAATGGGCAGCACTTAAAGCGGTGCTAAGGGGAGAAATCATCGCTATTGCAACGGCAGATAATGCCGACTGTAGACGTAAGAGAGAAGATCTCACCCAGCGCACTAGGGAGTTGGAACAGATGCACCAGCGTACTGGGGCGCCTAGGATTTGGAGACAACTGCGCACAGCAAGGGCTTAGCTGGTGGCCATCGATAATGACAGGGCGGAATACGCGGCTCTTCACCTGCGCCAGGCCTTTTACACGGGGGACCGGTGTGGCCGCTTATATGCTCACAAACTGCGCGAGACCAGACAGCGACAGGAGGTTCACGAATTATGCGACAAGGGATGGGTGGTGACAGACGACGCAGACATAGCAAACACTTTTTGTGAATTTTATGCCCAACTGTATGCGGTGCAAGCATTAGATGGCTCGCTCAGCGAAGCGTACATCGCAGCGGCGCAGATTCCTTACCTCACGCAGGCACAGGCCGATCACTTGAAAACCTTCTTCCCAACGATTGCACCCCTTCTAACGTGTCTCTTTAATTCCTTGGCGCTTATGGGGCAATACCGGAGGACATGTTGGAGGCGGCCATCGTGGTCAACCCGAAGGCCGGGAAAGACAAGACCAGATGCGGGGCTTACCGCCCTATATCCCTCCTCAATATAGATCTCAAACTCTTCACAGGGATTCTGGCTTCCCGACTGGCGCCCTACATGCCAGGACTCATTGACCCAGACCATGCGGGCTTTATCCCCCAATGCCAGACGTGTGACAACACCAAACGGGTACTCCATCTGATCGAGAAGGCCTCACGGGTCTCTGGGGAATACATGCTCCTTACCATAGACGTGGAGAAGGCCTTCGACAGAGTCCACTGGCCATTCCTAGAGCAGATATTGATCCACACAGGGATGGGTGAGAAGTTCTGAACTTTAATCTTTAACTGTTACCGGGGCCCCTCGGCCTCCGACCGAGTTAACGAACATACCTCGGCCCGCCTCCCTATTGCTAGGGTCACTAGGCAGGGGTGCCCTCTCTCCTCCCTGCTCTTCACGCTATATATGGAGCCCCTTGCGCAATGTGTTCAGTACAATCCCCTTATTACCGGGATTAAGTTAAGAGGCGATACAAACACCATTAGCCTTTACGCTGATGATATCCTGGTCTTTCTTTCAGATCCCGCACCGGCCCTGGGTGCTTTCATGGCTGAACTTCACCACTTCGCTCGGGCGTTGGGCTTTAAAGGTAATGTGGACAAGTCGGTTGCCCTCAATCTTTCGCTGTTGCCCCCCACCTTGGCGCATCTGCGATCCGCGCACCAAAGGGCGGAGGGAACTGTTCCCTACTTAGGCATTCAGCTGGCACCTATGCTGCCAGAGGTGGTCACCACTAACTATGCTAAGCTGCAGACGCAGATCCAGACAGAACTGCGGCGGTGGAAATATTTCCCGATCCCTTGGTTGGGTAGAGTGGCTGCCATACAAATGAAGATTTTACCCCAAATACTTTTTCAGACTTTACCCTTACGACCACCCATGGGGTGGATCAAGCAGGTCCAGTTGGAGCTGTCGCAGTTCATGTGGCGGGGTCGTCGACCCCGCATGAAGTGTGCCATTACGATGCTACCTCCCGAAGAGGGCGGTCTGGGGGTCCCGGACCTCCAGCTCTATTTTCACGCGGCGCAGATTCGGCATCTGGTCGAATGGAGCAGGTCCGAATCCGAGAAACACGGGCTGTTCCAAGACCAGGCAGTGGCGGCCACAATGCTGCAGAGGATCCCCTTCCTCCATAAGGCCCACAGGCCTGCCAATCTTTATTCTTCTCTCATTACCGGGATGATCCTGGGGGCCTTGGACCATACATGCCTGAAATTTGGTAACCCTGATTTTCAACCGGGGATGAATGAGGCCTCATTTACGAATTGGCATACCACGGGTTGTCGCTCCCTTGGACACTTGTTTGATCTAGACGGGATTCTCACTTTTCCTCAGGTTTGTTCCGGATCCCGGAATCTGAACAATTCCACTACCTCCAGCTCCGGCACTGGGCTCTCCACCCACTCATTAAACCGCAAGCACAGTGTTTCCTCACACCCTATGAAAAATGGCTACATACGCGCACCTCCGATAAAAAGCTAATTTCCGACTTATACAAGATGCTGCTAGCTAGACGTACACATATCTACAACGCTAGGCGGACGCGCTGGGAGCGGGATCTAGGTCGGACTCTTAGCCACAAAGACTAGGAGGGGGTATGTTATAGGGCTGGTCATTCAGCATGTAACATGGGACTGACTGAGACCTTGACTAAGGTCACCACATACTGGTATTATACACCCGACCGCCTACACGCGATGGATCCTCAACAAAGTACAGACTGTCGGCGAGGCTGTGGGAAACAAGGCACACTAGTACATCTCCTTTGGGACTGCGAACAGCTGCACACTTACTGGACACAGGTTATCGATGAAATAGACAAACACTTTGACACTCAACTCCCACGCTTCCCAAGTTATATCCTTCTGGGTCTCCCGAACCCTATCACATACCCACTTCGATCACGACAGGGGCCATCAGATGGCGATTGCCCTGGGCTCGGCCACACAAAATATCCTACTCCACTGGCATACTACTCGCATCTCCACATTTACTGGCTGGTTGCAGCGTCTGTGGCAGGTCTTGGGGATGGACAAGATGACTCTCACGCATGCTAGGGAGGGGTTCCACTTTTGAGGATCTCTGGCAGCCATTTCTTGCTCCGCTAAGCTCTGAATTTAGGGAGCTCACCTGCCCGAGATACCTCTGCGTACTCTGCCTTTCCGCCCCACCCGGGGGGGAACCTCAGGAAGCCTATGTGAGAGAGGGGGAGTAAGCCTGTCTTGTTTTAGCCTTTCAGTTGTTGGACGAGGGTCGGGGTGGAAGGTGGGGTGGGAGGGATAATAAGTTTCCTTTTTTGGCCATTTGAACATGCAAAGCTGTTGGCTGTCTTTACTATTGGAATTTCATTAATGGTACAGCTGGTTTGCGTTAGAGAATATATATGTATCTTGTTGCTGGCCTTTGTTTACGAAATGCAAATAAAAAGATTTAAACCTAAATAAAATTTCTTGTCTAATCCAAGAGGATTCTAATCTTGGGGCGAAGACCTTTGCGACATGTCTAGAATCCACAGCTAATATTGTGGCCTCTTTGAAGCTATACGCCCTTATTAAATGTCGTCCTTCGGCACCCTGGTATAATGACAAATTCAGACTATTAAAACAAGCCTGCCGTCGCTCTGAGCGAGCCTCGAGATTAACCTTGGAGGAACACGAAAGAACGTTATACAAAGCAAGCATTAAGGAATACAAACGTGCACTAGTGGATGAAAAATCCAAATGCTGCACATACAAAATTGAAAACTCATCGTCTATGAAAGAGGTATTTGAGCTGGTACAACAGCTTTCATCCTCCCAACTTACAGTAGAACCAGAGACCTCGCAAGTATTCTGCGATCAACTGCCTGTTTTCTTACAATGCAAAATCATGGATATTTATACCGGTTTTGATCTATACCTTGGATCTTCCACTAAAACTCCGGTATCCACCAGTCTTACTGAGGGGGTGCCTTTAAAGCCCTACAGCGAGAATAGGGGTCTTTCAATATTCTCTGATCTCTCGCTTCCATTGTTGCACAATATCCTTTGAGAATGCATGCTGGTTCACCCATGGAGGTCTATCCACCAGCAGTTCTCCATATGGCAGCAAACTCCATAGCAGAACGCCTCTGTAAACTCATAAATAATGTTATCCTATCCGTAATCTATCCGCATAGTTGGAAACAAGCCATCATTAGGCCACACCTGAAAAAACCCAATCTGGATCCAGGGGACTGCAAGAACTACCGTCCCATATCTTTGCTTCAAGTTCCAGCTAAAATCTTGGAGCTGCATCTCAATAAGCAGCTCATGGAAACGGCAGAACAACAATCATGGTTTAATTATTCTCAGTTTGGATTCAGGAAACATCATGGGATGGAAACAGCTTTAATATCGACCACTGATTACATCAGGCGTGCTGTGGATGAAGGACAGGGGGTAGTCCTGATTCTCTTGGATCAGTCAGCAGCATTTGACACCATCTCACCTATTCTGCTGCAGGCCAGATCCCAAAGGGTGAAATTACAATCTTTTCACTCTACCCTGTGGAGTTCTGCAGGGATCGTCTCTGAGCCCTACTCTTTTTAATCTTTATGTGGCACCCCTAGCAACCGTGATTCACTCATTTGGACTGGAGGTAGTATCATACGCAGATGGCACACATATCATGGTTACTATCCCTAAAGGTCCATGCTCAACGTTAGAAAATATTCTCGGATGCATGTCTAAAGTGGCAGAATGGATGTCTGCTAACTTTCTGAAACTCAATAGAGAGAAAACAGAAGTGATGTTATTTGGATCAGGGACATCAAAGTGGAACAGCAAGTGCTGGCCTTAATCCTTAGGATACTGCCCTGTCACAAGCCAGAAGGCTAAGAACCTTGGAGTTCTGATGGATACTGAATTCAACTTTAGTATCCAAATGAACCGTACCATCTTGACTTGCTCCTGGCTCATAAGGATGTTAAAAAAACGTTTTCCTTTTAGCCAACGACCAGCACAAATACAGGTAGCTCTGGCCTTGGCAATGTCCAGACTCAACAACTGCAACTCACTGTATCTGGTCGCCAATAAGAGTATGCAGTATAAACTCCAGGTGCTACAGAATGCACTGATAAGACTCGTTATGGACATTCCCAAGAAACAATCCGCCAGGAAGGGACTAGAATCCCTGCACTGGCTCCCTATTGAAAAACGCATTAGCTTCAAATCACTCTGTATGGTACACAAGTCACTGCATCTTCCTTACCCGTCAAGATTAAAAACAATGCTCTGTTAGCACTCCCCCATTAGACCCCTGCGATCTTCGCTCCAAATACAACTGTTGGTACCAAGAACCAAAACGAGGAAGTGGGTGGACAGAGCATTCTCTGTGGCAGGGAGAAAACTTTGGAACTCCGTTCTCCTAAGGTCTATTCCTCTTTTGCTTCCATTCTGAAAGGCTCTTAAGCCCTGGCTTTTCTCGGTCTAGCATCTATCTGGTTTTCTTCTCCTCTCTGTCTTCAGAACGGTCAGTCTCTAGTGCCTTGATGCCTTAGGGTAATTGTCCTGCTCTACAAATTGTTAATCAAATCAAATCAAATTCTCTCCCTGACCCGGCAAGGCTTTGCTTTGGGCACGGTCAAAGGATATCTGTCCATGATTTCCCCCCTTCTACGCTTGCCGGAACAATCTTCCCTGTTCAAGTCATCTTTTGTGATTAGATTCCTCAAAGGTTTGCAGCATCTGTATCCTCCAACTCCCTTCATTATGCCCCAGTGGGACTTGAATTTAGTTCTTACTTTCCTCATGTGTTACCCTTTTGAGCCAATGCATAGATTTCCTCTGCTGCTCTTAACTCTAAACGCTGTCTTCCTTGTGATGATAGAATCTGGCAGGGGGGTTAGTGAGTTACAAACACTGTTCATTAACCTTCCCTACTCTTCAGTTTTCCCAAACAAGCTAGTTCTAAGGACTCAAACATCCTTTTCACCTTGGGCAAAAACATCACCCTGCCTACCTTCCCCCCCCCCCCCCCCCCCTCCTAATCCTTCTAAAAAAAGAGGAGAGAAACTCCACCGCCTGGGTCTAAAAGAGCATTATTTATTGTACTATATTGATTGTACCAAAGGTTTCCAGGTAGTTGAACGATCAACTCTTTGTTGGTTTTGCAGGGGCAAAGCAAAGAAAGGCAATTCATAAGATAAACCGCTCTTGATGGCTCATCCTTTATATTAAGATCTACTGTGCAATGCCCAGGAAACAGCCCCGTGAGGGCCTAGGAACTCACTACCAGACCTACAGCTGCAGCTACTGCATCATCTCTAGGAGTCCCAGTCTTGGACATTTGTCAGGCAGCTACATGGGCAGCACTGCACGTTTGCCAAATTCTACTGCCTCTGCAGTCAGGTCCAGTGAGGTGGGCACTTTGCCTGTTCGGTCCTCTACGACTTCTTAGCCTGAAGCAAACTGTAGACCCATGTCTGGGGAAAGATATTTCTTTGGCATCTATTCTAAGATAAGGAATCTGCAGCTAAAAGTCTGTACCAGATGAACAAGTTACTTACCTTCGGTAACGCTTTATCTGGTAAAGACTCTATCTAGCCCCAGATTCCTTACCGATCATCCCATCCTATGGACTGATTTCTCTAAATTAAGAGATCCTTTTGGACCTCATTTTGGCCCACTGCCTACTCTTCCTCAGTTTGGCTCTGTGCCTCTGGTGCAAAAAAAAAAAAAAAATCAAAAGGAACCGCACACGTCACTTCCAGCGCAGACGACGCAACTGACGTCATGCAGAGCCAAACGATGCAAGGAGGGATTGCTGAATACATTTCCAGATCCAGTCTGCCACATGGGAACATTCTAAGGTAAGAAATACGCACTAGATAGAGCCTCCACCAGCTAAAGTGTTCTCGAAGGTAATTAACTTGTTCAGCTATACCATTGAAGTTGACTTCATCCCTGAAAATCCCACCAGTCGATGGCGACTCCAGCAGCGGAGCATCCAGTAACTCTCACCCCGCCAAGACTGTATATTAGATGTCGGGAACAACTAGACACCACCATTCATCGTCAAATGTTTTTAGGACACAAACACGTCATACCTGCCAACATCTCCTTCAGCTGCTTCCAGTACACCTCCAGTTGATGATATGCTAACCTTTCAAGATGCACTTATCATAGGAGCTGCAAAATTAAATGTCCAACTAGGAGTTCGTCACACATTAGTTTCTATTTTCATTGAAACTTTACAACTGAGAGTTTCTTTGAGACCAGTTCTTCGTCTAGTTCCAGGATTCACTGAACTGGCAGAAGAAAATATCGAACTCTGGCTACTTTGAAGCACGACCATGACTTCTCAAGAAACATAAACCTGTAGAACAGGACACAGGTTCCCTGAAAGAAGATCCTACGCTGGATTCGTTAATTGTGTCGGCTGTCAGAAAGAAGCATCCCTCTGCTCTGGAATCTTCGACTTCCTATAGAAAGAGACAGCATAAGGATGGGTACAATGGGATGAAAAATCTACACACCTTCTGTACTTTGAGACAGCCAGTGCTTCGGCGTTACTAGGAAGATATGACAGGGGCTTATGGGAATCTTTAGAGAGTTTTGTTAATGACTTACCTAATGAAAGAAAACAAGACTTCATGAAAATCTTAAATGAAGGTAAACTTGTCTCTAAGCAAGTAATACAGCAGCTGTCGATGCTGCAGACCTAGCACCAACAAATTATTGTCATGGTAACTCTCTCAGACGGTCTTCCTGGCTTCATCTTACAATATTAATACCTGATGTCCAACAAAAAAAATTGAAATCTCCCCTTTACAGTATCTGTACTTTTGGTCCTTGTGCGGATGACGAGTTGAATAGGATAAACAAAGAATCAGAGACTCTTAAAGCAGTTGGGGTAGAGGAGAAAAAACTATTTTATCGATCTCATTTCCGCCATAAGGATACCAGGCAGTATCGAACACAGAGTATTCTTTTACCTCACCGGTCACATTATTCACAGCAACATCAATTGCACAAACAACATCAATATTCAGGAATACTATACCCTATATTGAGGCATAAATCAACAGCCTCAACAATCTTAAAGCGAGCAAAATCACTCATAGGCTCATTCACGCAGAATAAGCAATGAGATCAGCACTTCATCTCTGCTGTTCGCCACTCCAGTGGAAGGGAGTGTAGCAAAACATCTGGAGGAGTAGAGAAAATTCACCACAGACATATGGGTATTACAGAATGGTTACCCTCTTCAATTCAAAACTCTCCTACCTATAATTCCAGCAAAAGGATTAAACAACATAATTTATCTGTACCAAAAAAGGAGGTGTCATCAATTCTCCAAAAACAAGCAATAGGATCAGTTCCTCCTTCACAAAGAGGTAAGGTATCTATTCAAGATATTGTTTGGCTCCCAAAACACAAATTCCACCCAATATTGGATCTGAGAAAGGCCAACAAATATAGCAAACATCAAAAGAACAGGATGTTGACATTGCATCAAATGTATCTTAAACTCATAAAGGGATATTGGATGTGCTCTGTTGACTTAAAAGAATCTTAGTTACACTTTTCAATTACTTTAAAACACAGGAAGTTTCTCAGATACCTGGCTTGGAAAACACACTACCACTAGAAAGTTCTCCTTTTTTGGCCTAAAATTCGCCCCAAGAAGATTTTCCATATAAATGGCGGTAGTAGCAGCTTTTCTTCTCAAGAAAATGATTTTTGTCTATCCCTATTTAGACAACAGTCTTCTAAAAGCTTTGTCAGCAATCCAAGCACACAAAAAAACTACACTGACACTGTCAAATCATTGCCTGGTATTGCAAGTAAATCTAGAAAAATCAGCCACAAAACCACTTCAAGTGCTATTCTACTGAGAAGCATTGTCTCTCTCATCAAAGATACATCCTTCGGCTCAAGTTCTAGACTCATCCTTGTCTTTTTTGTTGGTGTTATCTGTTCACATACAATGCAATCTATGCCTGCTATGAAATCACATACCAACAACACCATCCAGCCTTTAATGACTAACATTTGATATAGAGATATCCATCTAGGGTGAATATGACCTTGGTGCTGCAGTTCCCACAGTTGTTCATTGTCAAATCGTCTTATAACAAATCTGGCCAGCACTCAAAGCAGCAGGGTCCTCGTGAATGGCAAGGTGTCTGTTTGTGAATTTTTGTTAAATTGTTGATTATAGAAAGCTTTATATCACCCGTCATACTTGAAGGAATCCTTCCTCCTTCTTCCAAGGCGGTCTGTCAAACCTCTGGATACCTAAGGTTTTAATTTAAGCAATGATTATAGTAACAAAAAGGTAATGCTTGATATCATGCTTATTTCTAAAAATGAATTTTCTGTTACAACTCTGGTAATCTATGTATTGTTTTCAGTCTTGAGAAAACCATAGGCGCACAAGCCAGTACAAGGTGAAACACTTGTAACCTAAGAACCTTTATTATCGAATACTGGGTCTAACCAATCCTCACATTAGAATGACACCACCCATTTGATGTCCTTATCATATTCTAGCAATTAACAGGAAATTTCTGATGCATACTTCTAACCGCAGTTTCCTCACCTTAGCATACTTCCCATGTACCATGTGATGGTTGTTTACCCATGTGTGAAAGCATTTGCCTTTGTCTTACCAAGAGCCTCCTTCCTGCTGATGTTATGGCTAAAATATGAGAGACAAATTCATTCTGAAACTCTTTTTAAATTCTTTAAGAGGAAAATGGCAAATAAAAATAAAATCTCACTGTGGTTGTAGGCTGACCCCTGTATTGTTGTCTAGACCTAAAACGTCTGTGTTAAAGCACGCATAAGATAAAGTCCATGTAACACTGCTTAAGTGCTGAGAAATCAAAGAGAGCACATCCCACTTCTGCACCAGAACCCAAGATGAGTAGAGTGAGCTGCGTCCACAAAGTATCAGTGAAGGCAAAAGGTAAGGTGGTCGCTTGAAAGTTAAGTAAAAAACACACAATGATTCTTCAGTATTGAATCTTTCATAGATTCACATGCTTGAATCTTCCCCCTCGTCGAGGTGGGAATCCCATAAGAATTATAATCATTAGTGCCAACCAAAGTCTCTTACAGTATATTTTAAAAAGGTGATATTGTAAGCCAATTCACATTGTTTTAGAAAGAACCGAACTGTAGCCAATCAGAGAACAGCTCTCACATCATCCCTTACCATCTGAGCTAGTATTCCTCAGATTTTCTAATGCACCTTGTCCTGAGCTCTGCTCAGTTTCAGTAAGAAATCTGTTGTTATTGACCTTTACTTGAACTTTTCTACCTTCTAACAGCAGAGATCACTGTGTCTGATGTTAACTGACTGTAATCACCATGTCAGAAGGTTCTAAAAACGGATTATTTAGACTATGTAAGTCTTGTGGCAAATTTAGACCGTTCTCAAAGCCTCTCTTAAGGAGTGCCTATATTGCCTTCATCCTAGCCACAAGGCTAAGAAGTGCAAATATTGCAGGACATTTTCTGCCAATACTATTAAGGATAGGGTGGCAAGACTTCTTTTTCCGGCTACAAAAGAAAAAATCAGTTGAAACTCAAGTCTTTGGAGATGGAGGGACATCATCTTCACTCAACAAGGCTTTGAAAAGGGAAAAACATGAGGTTTAGGTGCCCTAAAAAGACATTAAAGGCCAAAGATCAGAAAAACCTAAGGGAAGCCCAAAATTCAGACTGAAGCTTGCTGCATCCTCCGAGGTTTCCAAAACAAAAATTAGGTCAGTACTAGCTACTCCTCTGCAAAAAGGTTTGACTTCCTCATGTTTGAGAAAATCTACTTCGGACCCTCCATCCAAAAAGCATGTGCCGACTGTATAACTAGCAATGACTTGGTCGACGGTCACGGCATCTACATTGACTACAACTACTGTTTCTTCGTCGTCAAGATTCATATCAATAACAATGATGACCGCTTAGTCAAAGAGACCATCGACAAGCTTAGTGTCAATGAGTCCATCAACTGTCAATCCGTCAACGACCAGCTCTTCTCCATTGATGATATCGTTAACGAATATTTTTAAGACGAAACCATCGATGACTGAACGCCATGCTGCCAACAGAAACATAAATCTTTTTGCAGCGAAGACAGCGATTGACAACATCCTCTACGGCATCGCTGAAGGGCCCGTCAATGAAACCAACTGAAATTACATTAAGGCCGGACCAAATGTCCTCAAGTAAGGTGTCTCCCTCACCACCAGTGCATCCTATAGAACTGGCAGATGTGGAGGAGGATGGTGATGGTCCATTCAGCATTGCAAGTAGTCCTTCCCAGCTTCACGTAAAATGTCAGGACACGGATGAGGAGGATAACAAGGAAATAGGTTACCTCCAAGGAGATTTCTCATTCAGACATAGAGAACTTTAAGGTCTTACGAAAAATTTCAGGTACAATATCCTTATGTGGAGACGTATGAACAACACCAGTTTAGAGAGTCTACTGTGCAGGTTCCTTACAGATCTCAGACATATGGTTGAAGACTACTACAAGAGATGTCCGGAAAAGGTTGATATGTCTCAGCGCATGATTCGTTGGCTAGCACCCTCAGTGGTTATGCCTCCTGAGTCGCTTCCGTTACTTCTGGAATAAAAAATCTCTGCTATACACCAGAGTATTCCCTCTCAACCACGTTTGCAACACCCTATCACCATTCATGATGACTACATGGAGGGAGATGATGACAATCTTGCAACTGAAGAAGGAGAAATAGTGCAGGATCAGCTCACTAGAATAGGCGAGTAATGAGATGATTATGTTGCACCAGATTCATTTCCTCCAACACCACTTGTTATTAGTTCTCCACCAGTAGACATTGGGGGGCTTAACGATCTCCTGGATCAAGTGGCTAAATAGTTTGATTTGCCATTACTAGTTCAACAGATGGAATCATTTCTATAGGACTTCAAAGAAACTGCCAGAAGTCAGTGAAATCTATTTCATTAATATATTATGCATGGCCAGAAGGTCTCGAAGTTATGAAAAACTCTGCAACTGTGGCGGCATTGATTCCCTCAATTAGAAAAGAAATGCAAAGCTCCAGAGAATTTGCCAGAGTGTTTAATCGGCCATCCAAAGGCAGATTCTGTGGTTAAGCAAGCTGCTCAAAGGCACTCCAAAAATCCTACCACACCATGCTAGCTCCTCCTGATAAAGAAGGAAACGTTTGGATAACATAGGAAAGCATTTCTCTGCCATGGCCCCCATGACCATAAGTGATTCTGGGTCAATATGATCGCCAAATGTGGTCAGACCTTGGAGCACAAACAAAAGGGGCAAAAGTTATTCTCCTGGAGGGAGAGAAAACCTTTTCGGAGCTCTTTGACAGTGCAATGGATGTGGCCATAACAGGATTCAAACAAATCGCTGGAGTTGCAGCCCTAGGACACCAAAACTGGCTGAAGGTGACCACTTTAAGACCAAAAGTACAGGCAAAGATCTTAGACATGTCCTATGATGGAGATGGCCTTTTTGGAAAACATTTGGATGAGGCTTTCCAGTCAAAAACAGACACAGAGACAGCAAGATCATTGGGGGTGCTTCAATAGCAGAGATTATTTCAGCTATTTCGTTGAGCGAGAGGGCAAGGTCTGAACTCTTTAAGAGGTGGTTTTCAGCCCAGCAAGTTCCAGCCGTACAATGAGTCACATAAAGGATATTGGCTGCAGTTTTCACAACAATATAGACCAACACCGGGTGTGGTCTATTCCAAACAGGTTCCCAGACGAAAGCCATTGGGTGGCGAAGAGGATATGGCTTTTCCCTAAGACAGTGACAGTCCTTCAACATCAGTCACCACTTTGCCTGCAGCATCTGTGAGAGGAGGCGGAAGCCTCTCAAACTTTTTAAAAAATTGGAGTTCTATCTCAACAGATCCTTTGGATGCTAGAAATTATCCTGCATTGACACTTTAGAGTTTACTCAAAAACCTCCTAGAAAACCACCTCACAAACACATAAAAATATTCAGCTCTTAAAAGAGGAAATTCACTCACTTATTATCAAAGGTGCCATAGAAGAAGTTACTTATTCCCAGCTAAACAAGTGATTTAAGTCCAATTTCTTTCTACTACAGAAATGGTCAGGGAAATGGAGACAAGTGATGGATTTGAGCTATGTCAACAAGTACCTCAAAATCACATAAAAAATGGTCACCCTGCAAGATATACTACAACTAATCAATCCGGGGACTACATGACATCCCTGGATCTCCAGGATGTGTACTTTCACTTTCACATTTACATCAAACACAGGAGGTATCTTAGATTCTGCGTGGCCGGGTGTCTTTACCAATTCAAAGGCTCAACAATCTTTGATCTTTGTAGGAGCAGTTTTAGACACTAGGGTGCCGATTCCGATCCTGTAAAAAGGCCCTACGAATCGTCGTACGCGCTGGGGGTATGGTGCCTACATACGGGGGGTACGGTGCGTACATACGGGGGGGTACAGTGCGTACATACGGGGGTAAGGTGCGTACATACGGGGGGTGGGGGGGGGCCTGTACGACTCGTACCCCGGGAACAACTTTTCCCAGGCTACGAGTCGTACAAACTTCGCTTCGTAGCGGGTAGAGTCATTCCCCGTGTACGGGACGTTTTCCGTACGATTCGTAAATCGGATAGCCGGTCCGGATCGTACTTGTACGCTCGGACTGTATTTTTACGAATCGTATGGAAAAGTGTCCGGGTACGTCTCGTACAACTTTTCCCGCTACGATTCGTACAGATCGGGCCGATCCGTATGTACTGTTTCCCGTACGAATCGTACTTCACGGGTCGGACATGACTTGTACGATTCGTACGGAAAAAAATACGGATACGAGTCGTACGGAAATAATTTTTTAACGGATCGGAATCGGCACCAAAATGTGTGCAAAACTTTCCCTATGAAAGAATTGCCAAAATATTAGCGACAGCTTTGGTTCTAGCAAGAAAAATGATCTTTTTAGTGAGACAATCAATGCAGGTCGTTCCTAGGAATGGTGTTGTCATGCATTGCACTAATTCTCAATTGTTGCCTATTCATGAGACCATTACAGGAACATATCAACAAACACTGGACGCAGACAACAAGATCGTTTGATGATGTCCTCACATCAACATCAGAAATGAAATCAGCCATGATATGTTGGATAAGGAAGTACAATCTATCATTGAGCCTAACATTTCTAGACAAAAAAATGCATTATGTCATGACAACGGTTGCGTTTGTGGAAGGATGTGAAGCTCATCTTCAAGAACTAAAAGTGAGTGACAGTTGAGGAAAAAAGAGACACAAACTTTTGGGAGTTAGAGGCTGTGACTTTTAGGACTCCGTGCTTTTCTTCCAAGGATAAAAGGTTCTTCAGTTCTGGTTCCTACAGACAATACAACCATCATATTTTATCTAAACAAACAGGGAGGAACAATATTCCACTTCTTTTTCCAGAAGCTCAAACAATTTTGAATTGGGTCTTGAAAGTAGAACATGTGCCCAGGATACACAATCAGTGTGCAGGATTTGAGCAGATCATCAAAACAATGTCATGAATGGGAGTTGTCTCAATAGTGGATCACTGACAAAATATCGATGCAAAAATATCGACTCCCTATACTTGAACAGGTAAGTACAAAAATATCAAAGTAAAGAATATAGATGTATACAATTTCAATTAAAAAATATATATAACATAAAATAAAATATACTAAATATTAATATTATTTTTAACAAGATAAATAAATGTAATATGCATTTTAACTAAATATAACAAATAAACTTAATTTTAAAAAAAAATAAACACATAAACATAGTAATTTATACATATACATATATTTACTTGAAAATGGTTTATTAACTATTATCTTTATTTAATTTTTAAACTTTTCAATTATATAAAAATACAATATATACATACATCAATCATTTAAAATTAAAAGATAACCATTTTATAAATAACTAAAACATATAACTGTTAATAAAAAACTAAATGTACATTTCGCAATACAATAAATACAACAGTAGGGAAAATGTTGGATAACGAATAATTGAATTTACTATTCCAACTCTAGTGAGTACAACAGTAGGGACATTATTGGTTAGCGGAGGGGTAAAAATTACTATTCCCACTCCAGTGAGTGCAACCGTAGGGAAAGTGCTGGATAGCGGAAGGGTAAAAATTACTATTCCTACTCCAGTGAGGGCAACAGTAGGGAAAGTGCCGGAAAGCGGAGGGGTAAAAATTACTATTCCAACTCCAATGAGTGCAACAGTAGGGAAACTGTTGGATGGCGGAGGGGTAAAAATTACTATTCCCACTCCAATGAGTGCAACAGTAGGGAAAGTGCTGGATGGTGGAGGGGTAAAAATTACTATTGCCACTCCAGTAGGAGCAACAGTAGGGAAAGTGCGGGATGGCGGAGTGGTAAAAATTACTATTCCCACTACAGGGAGTGCAGCAGTAGGGAAAGTGCTGGATAGCGGAGGAGTCAAAATTACTATTCCCACTCCAATGAGTACAATAGTGGGGAAAGTGCTGGATGGCGGAGGGGTAAAAATTACTATTCCCACTCCAGTGAGTGCAACAGTAGGGAAAGTGCTAGATAGCGGAGGGGTAAAAACTACTATTCTCACTCCAGTGAGTGCAACAGTAGGGAAAGTATTGGATAGCGGCGGGGTAAAAATTACTATTCCAACTCCAAAGAGTGCAACAGTAAGGAAAGTGCTGGACAGCAAAGGAGTAAAAATTACTATTCCCACTGAGTGAGTGCAACAGTAGGGAACGTTTTGGATAGCGGAGGGGTAAAAATTACTATTCCCACTCCAGTGAGTGCAACAGTATGGAAAATGCTGGATAGCAGAGGGGATTAAAATTACTCTTCCCACTCCAATAAGTGCAACAGTAGGGAAAGTGCTGGGTGGCGGAGGGGTACAAATTATTATTCCCACTCCAGTGAGTGCAACAGTAGAGAAAGTGCTGGATAGCGGAGTGGTACAAATTACTATTCCCACTCCAATAAGTGCAATAGTAGGGAAAGTGCTGTATGGCAGAGGGGTAAAAATCACTATTCCCACTCCAATAAGTGCAACAGTAGGGAAAGTGTTGGATGGTGGAGGGGTAAAAAATACTATTACCACTTAAGTGAGTGCAACAGTAGGGAAAGTGCTGGATAGTGGAGGGGTAAAAATTACTATTCCCACTCCAATGAGTACAACAGTAGGGAAAGTGCTGGATGGTGGAGGGGTAAAAATGACTATTCCCACTCCAGTGAGTGCAATAGTAAGGAAAGTGTTGGATAGCAAAAAAACAAAAATGTATAATAACATTTAAACAGTTGAAAAAATGTGAATAATCTTAAAAATAAATAAACAATATTTAAAAATATCTAATTAAATATATTAAACATTAACATTAAATATATTATTTACATATAACAAAAAGGTACCACTATCATCTAAAATAAATTATTAAATACATTTATAAACAATATTTATTTAAAAGAAGCAAATATTATCAAACAAACAAAAACATGTAAAACATAAATGTCTTTATTTTATTTCTCACCCTATAACAACACACCAAGAAAAAAAAGAAAAAAATTGTATTTACATTTATTTCCATAATTAACATAATTAATAATGTTAAAATGTATTCTTGATAAAAAAAACATTAATTGAATACGCATTCTTTAACACTATAATATGCACAACACACACCTAAAATGAATTACACAATTACCATAATTAATTACTAATTAAATTGTAATTAATTAACAGCTAATTATTAATTTGTCAATTAAAAATAAATTACTTCCCACCCTTCCTGCCATTTACACCTATAAACACCACAACACACTCCTAAAATAATTACACAGTTAACATAATGAATTGCAGATTAATTAATTAAAATTAATTAACTAATTATAAATTCATCAATTAAAAATAAATTACTTCCCACCATTTTCACCTATAAACACCACAACACACACCTAAGTTATTTACACAATTTGCATGATTAATTGCCAATTAATAACAATTAATTAACAACTAATTATTAAATAATTAATAAAAAATGTATTTACACATTTAGCACTATAATATCTCAATTCACCAAATATTAATCAATAAAAATTATTCAAAACATTTACTATAATTAAATTACTTTCCACCCTATTCCCCTATAAACCCGCAACCCGTTACGGTACTAAAAATGCAAATTTCAAATAAAAAAAATATAGTAACTACTAAAAATAATCAATACGTTTTATATAATTAAATTACTTCCCACCCTATTTCCCTATAAACCTGCAACCCGCTACAGAACTAAAAACGCATAATTCAAACAAAAAAAATGTAATAACTACTAAAATTTTAACACATATAATACAAATACAAACAATTCTTATACAAAATATACATGCATCACACACATGAAATATATACTAAAATACATAACATTAATTAAAAATCGATATTTTTAACATCTATATTTTTGCTAACAATATTAAACACTTCGATATTTTTTATATCACTATTACTTTCCCAAAATCGATATTCTTGACCACAAAATTTTTTCTGTCGATATTCTTGACCCACAATATTTTGACCACGATATTTGTGCAATTCGATATTTCTTACTCGATATTCTTTCTCTGCCCCACGAAACGTACGTAAACATAATCTTTCGCACCTCGGGAAAGCCAGCCCTAGATTTATTCACTACACCTCTCAACCGGAAATGTTGATTTAACGCAAGCAGGCTTCCACACATGGGCTCATGGGGAATGTCTCCCGGTTTGCATAGATGAGAAGATTTGCTTACGCTTTTCCCCCTCTGCCTCTAATTCCTCCGATACACAACAAAATAAAAAGGGAACCATGTTGCATTATCCTAGTGGCCCCTGCGTGGCCAAGACAGTTTTGGTTTTCAGAACTGCTCTTTATGTCCGAACACCCACACATTCTACTCAAACCAGTCCCAGAAATGCTATCTGACAATGGACAGCTGCTTCACCCAACAACAGAATCGTTCAATTTAGTGGCTTGGCTCCTGAACACGAGTTCCACCAGTTGAAAATTCAACTACAGTGCAGAGATATATGCGCTAAAGCATGGGCGGAATCAACACATGTATAAAGTGAAATGGGCTTGATTTTGCAATTGGTGTTCCATAACTGACTGGCATAATGTTTCCTCTACTCCGGCTCAGATATTACCATGCCTCCTGAACCTAGCACAATCAGGGCTTTCGCATAATTCAATAAAAGTTCACCTCACACCAATTTCCAGATTCAGAAGTTCTTGGAACCGTAATTCTTTCTGGCCAAGCAGGCTGATGAAGGAAATCCTACGAGGGCTTATTAGAGCTTACCCTCCAGTTAGAAACCATCAATTTCTTGGCAGTTAAACACTGTTTTAACCCAGTTTAAGAGAGGGCCTTTTGAACAACCAACCCACAAGGCTGCACTAAAAGTATCTAAGATGGAAAATGGTTCTTTTATAAGTCCTTACGCCAGCCTGAAGAATTTCTGAATTAGAAGCCTTTACGATTCAGGGTCCAGATTTGCAATTTCAAGGACTAATCCTCATTTCATTCCTATAGTTCCAACGGACTTCTACCTTAATTAACCCGTTATTCTAAAGACTTACTTCAAAAATCCGTCCAATCAGGCGGAAAGAGCGCTTCACTCTCTGAATGCGAAAATATGTCTTAATTTCTATATTGAAAGGAATAATCCTTCCGAACATCCGATCAACTTCTGTTGGCATTTGCAACTCCAAGAACTCCAGGAAAGGGTCAAGCATTGACAAGAGGCATTATAGCCAGATGAGTTTTAGCAGCCATAGCTTTTTGTAAAAAAAAGAGATGGAAGGCCGCAAACTACAAAGGTACAGCCTAATTCCACAAGGAGCATGGCAATCACTACAGCCCTTTTTTCTGGTGTTGCATTACCTGACATATATAGGGCTGCAACATGGACAAGCATTCATCCATTTTCTAGACACCACTGTCTAGAGGCCTCCTGGACTCAGGATGTGGCTGTAGGTCAAGCAGCACTTCATCATTTATTCCAATAGGGTGAGATAGTTTATAGTTTGATATATGTATTGAAGGTTTTCTACAAATGATGTTTAAAATGTTTTCCCACCTCCACAAATTAGTTCTATACTGCTTACAATTCAAATTCAAGCATGTGAATTTATGCAAGATTCAATTCTGGAGAAAAAACAAGTTACTTATATGTACATTGCGGTTCTCCAGTACTGATATATTTAATAGATTTACATGCAACCCCAACCCCCCTTTCAGGTGGCCTACCTCATTGGATACCTCGTGTTTATATATGTATACATTACACATGTGATTAGAAAATCTGGAGTCTGCTAGCCCTGGTGGGAAGTGATGATGTGAGAGCTGTTCTCTGGTTGGCTACAGATCAGTTCTTTCTAAAACAATGTGAATTGGCTTACAATGTCACCTGTTTAAGATATACTGTATGAGACTTTGGCTGCCACTGCTGATCATAATTACTGTGGAACTCCGACCTTTACAACTTGGAAGATTCAAACATGTGAATCTGTGAAAGAGATCAATACTGGATCCAGAGTTTATTACATGAAAGCAGATTTCCATGATAAGGAACAAGGACTGTAAGTAGGTTTTCTTCCTATGAGAGCAGACAAGCTTCCAAATAGTCCTGATTTATTTTCCTCACGCTTAAAAACGTTTTTAGTGTACCTGAATGGTTATTATCCTTACTCATAATTGTATGAGTAGCTGTCCAAATATGCAGGCCCTAGGTAAAGGTCATCCAAATGTCTATGGGACACGCAAGAATGATGGTACGATATAAGTATTTATTTAGCACTTAGTACACCTGGCAAGGTGCTGAAGAGCTTTGTGAATGGGTAGCATCCTCCCCCTGGGAGCACAGTATTAGTGGCTTAGAGCATGACTTATATATTGGTGGAAAGGGCAGTCCATTGCAATGGCGACCACCAATATAGTGGTCTGCCTGCTGCGTTTAGTTGCGGGCGGACCTAAGACCTAGTCTCCGCTGTGAATAATTCCCTCTGGCGGCTCTGGGGAGTAAGGGATGACTGAGAAATGGCTTCATGTCTGCCCACCAATTTTGGATGGGTGGACACGTAGTCATCATTTTTTACTGTTTCTTACCTCCAGGCCCTTTACATTTCGGGCCCTTTGATCCTTCATCAGGGGTCTCTGTGTATAACCCCAGTAAGTTGCTGTGTATCTTTCAGTGCCAAACTGTGTTGATGCCAATCAGTCCGTAAAGTAATCAAACCGCTGAAGGCTCAACCGTGGTCGAAATGCATTGAGTATGATGAACTTCATTGAACATGATTGAACACTGCCATAGTGATGGACTTGTAACAATGACAATATGAATGCATTTCAATTCATGCAGGAAAAGGAAGATTCTATTTACTATGGAATTGAGCGAATACAAATTATAATTCATTTCTCATGTTGGAAGTCATATTGTATCCTCAGCATGACCAATGTTGTAAGACCCCTTCAGTTGTAAAGTGAAGTGCGACTGGGGACCAGCAAGTGGGCACCCACTACCAGCCACAATATGAAATAACAAAGGTTACTGAATGTGGATGCTTTGAATGTGGATCAAAGGTTTTTTGTATGCAGATATATTTGTGAAAATGCAGAGTGTTATGAATGAGTGGGGGATACACATCTATGTGTGTGCATAAAATGACATGGTCCTTTTTTAACATTGTTTGCACAATTCAAGATACCCGCTACTTAATGGTACATAATGTGGAAGACAGCTCAGGGAGATGTTTCCCCTATTTTGTGAGAAGATAAATTAATCATGACAATGTGTATTGATTAAATATAGCATTAAAGATTGTAACAGAGTCTTCCTGAGCCTCTGCACACTTATTCTATTTTAGGACTTGTGCTGATTCATTTTGGAGATTAGGCTTGAGGGCTTTCCTTGTATATTATACAGTTTGACCCTGATTTCACCCGATGGACTGGGATGCAGCCCAAGTAATTAGCTGTGGCTCAAATGAATTCAAGCATCCCATCAATCGCTTTTGTACTTCAGTGTGGAGAAGCTCTGAGCAGCAGAAATCTGAATCTTTAGCCCAGTGGCAACGCACCGAATGAGCTTGGCAGGTTTGTCCTCCGGAGGTCTTTGAAGCCAAAACTTTTCGAAAGTCCCAGGTTTTCTGGGGTGGTAGGCGAGGCCCAACCAAGGGTTTCTGGACCGTGGGAACAGCACTTGGGTATCAGGACCCACCAGCAGGGTCCAGGGCAATGCCAGTTGGAAGTGGTCAGCTGGAAATCGTCTGGAAAAGGCCCTTGTACTTTGTTGTGTCCCTGTAGCTTGAACAGGAGGTCAGCTAAATGACCCTAGGAGTTCACTTCGTTTTCCTAGGTACATGAGAGGGCAGGTCCAGTCCTTCAGGGCTTTCGCAGATCTCAGACAGCAGGTTCAGTCCTGTTCTGATTCCTCAGGTACAATAGTGTGCTGCGGAGGGTTCTGGGGATTTCACACTTATGTCTGGCACCAGCTTGTGGTTAGGAGAAACGCCTGGCTCCTCCCTAACCTTTGTAGCATTTCGTATGTGCCCTACTGCAAAAATCCCAAAGTGCTCCTCTGACAAACTTCAAGGTGGTTAAACCCTCCCCTAGTACAGAGTCTGTGCACCTACCCCAAACATGTGGCCAAGGAAATTAGCAACTCTCGTCTGTGGGCACTTAAAACCAGTGCTGATGGCAGCTCTTTCCCTACTGTTATTGCTACCTGCCTGACTGATGGGACAAAGAAAGGGTCCTGTCCAATCATCTGATATCTGCTTCTTACAGGAAAGGTCTCCTGGTCACTGTTCAGATTGGCAAACTTGCCTGAGGAACAGAAACACCTCTCCACACCCCAGGCCTTTGCTCTGCTCTGAGAGCAGTTTTCACACCTCATTCAGGGCTAGAGTACTCAGAGGGCTGCAGCTGGAGGGTAATGCAAATTAGCCCCCAGAGGCTTTAGGCAGGAAAAAGCTAACTTTGCAAAAATACCTTTTGGTCAATATTTATCAAAAATCCAACTTCACCAGAGAAACTGACTTTTTATAACTATTACAAAGAGTCCAAGAATGAGATTTCTGGTAGCTATTACTTAGTCAGATATCTTTTGGGTGCTAGTCACTGTATGGACATGTTTACATTTCTCTACCCTACTGTTAAATACTAGGCACCCTGCCTTATGGGCTATACTGCCCACATAGGGATGACTAATATTTAAAAGGAAGGCTTAAACCTGTTAAAATTGATTATTTTGACGGGTCGAATTCCATTTAAAAAACTGCTTCACTCAGGCTACAGTGGTAGTCCTGAAGCCATTGTGGTGCCAATTGTAGTGGCCACTAATGCCCGTTAACTTACATGCCCTGGGTGCACCTAGTAACATATATTAGGGGATTATAGGTAAGGTGAATATGCCAATTAATGTACACCAATTCAACCATGTTAAATGGGGGAGCACAGTCACTTTATTACTGGTTAGCAGGGGTAAAATGCACAGAGTTCTATATTGTTATTCAGATTTGTAGAGCGCCCCATCACCCAAGATAGTATCCTTGTGCTAAGCATGTGTGAGTCTAGCCAAATGTAGAGCCTAGTCAGGTCTTCAGTTTCTTGTGGAATTCAAGAAGTTTGGAGGAGGCTCAAATGTGTAGTGACAGGTCGTTCCACACTTTAGGAGCGATGTAGGAGAAGGCTCGACCACTAGATCTAGTTTTCCATATGTGTGGAATGTGTCAAGTAGGAGTCCAGATGCACAGAGGTGTCTGTACGGTATGTGAAAGCAATGTGATTGTTGAGGTGTGCTGGGTCAGTGGTATGTAGTGCCTTGGAAGTGTGGGTGAGGAGTTTGAATTGTGCATGTTTGTGTATGTGGAGCCAGTGGCGCTCCTTCGAGTGTGTTGTGATGTGAGTGTTGCATGGGAGGTTGAGAGTGATTCTGGCTGCTGAGTTCTGAATGGTCTGCAGCCTCCTGGTGAGTTTTTTGTTGATCTCAGAATAGATGGTGTTCCAGTAGTCCAGCTTGTGACCAGCCTCCCCCCCACCCACGTATGTCCGCACCGTACCCCAGGTGTACCCCCCCACCTGCATATGTCCGCACCGTACCCCAGCCTCCCCCCACCCGCGTATGTCTGCACCGTACCCCAGGCGTACCCCCTACCCGCGTATGTACGCACCGTACCCCAGGTATACCCCCCACCCGCGTATGTACGCACCGTACCCCAGGCGTACCCCCCCCACCCGCGTATGTACGGACCGCACCCCAGGCTTACCCCAATCCCCGCGTATGTACGGACCGTACATATGCGAGGATTGGGGAATGCCTGGGGTACGGTCCGTACATACGTGGGTGGGGGGTACGCCTGGGGTACGGTGCGTACATACGTGGGTGGGGGGGTACGCCTGGGGTACGGTGCGGACATACGCGGGTGGGGGGAGGCTGGGGTACGGTGCGGACATACGTGGGTGGGGGGGAGGCTGGGGGGGCCGTACGACTCGTACCCCGGGCACAAGTGTACCCGGGGTAGGGGTCGTACAAAGTTCGCTCCGTACGGGACGTTTTCCATACGCTTGTGCATTCGGAACGCCGGTACGGATCGGACTTGTGCGCTCGGACTTCTGTTTTACGACTCGTACGTAAAACTGTCTGGGGACGTCTCGTAGATTTTTCCCGCAGTGATTCATATGTATTTTTCACGTACAAATCATACTTCGCCGTTTGTGCGGGACATGTACGATTCGTACGTAAAAAAATACGGATACGAGTCATACGGTAAATCTTTTTAACGGATCGGAATCGGCACCCAAATGTTTAAGTCACGTAGGATGCACATGTTAGGATATTCTATAATTATGCCTGGTATAGCATCAAGGAAACCATTTGTGAAGGCTTTTTTGATTTAGATTGTTGCTTTTCATCCAGTGGGTGATTTCAGTCATGCTGGCATTGAACTTGATCCGGATACTAGGCATCTTGTCTGTGAGGACGAGAATGAGTTGCATGTCATTGGCATAGGAGAGGATGTTGATGTTGTGATAGTGAATGATTCTGCTGAGAGGGATCATGTATGTATTGAACAGGGTCGGGTATAGGGAGGATCCTTGAGAAAATCCACAGATGACGTCGCGGGCACCTGAGGTGTACAGTGCCAGGCTGACTGACTGGGGCCTTCCTGTCAGGAAAGAACAGAGTGCATGTCCTTGGATTACGAGGTCGTATAGGTGTTGGTTGCGGTGGGAGACTGTGTCAAATACTACGGAGAGGTCCAGGAGGATGAGAGCCGCCATGTCTCTGTCGAGAGTCATGCTCATGTCATCTGTGGCAGCGATGCGTCAGTTCCTATGCTGTGGTTGGGTCAGAACCCAGGCTGTGTGGCGTCAAGGAGTTGGTAGTCGTTGAGGTATTCCATGAGGCCACTGTTGATGATTTTCTCTAAGACTTTTGCCGGGAATGGTGGCAGGGAGATTGGTGAGCGCTTAAGGGTCCGCTAAGGGTTTCTCCAGTAATTGGAGGACAGCTGCTTGTTTCTAAGCGCCTTGGAAGGCCATGGAAGCTGCAGTTGATAGTATTTTTTAATGTTTTTAGGGCAATAGGTCCGATGGCTTACCTGTAGTTTTTCACCATGTATTGAAACTACACAAGGGAGGGACAGATGTTTAAAGGAGGTTAGTTCTGGGGATTTTCTCTTTGGAGTAGTAAGTTTGTTTTAGTGTTTGGTTGTTTTGTTTAGTAGGTGGGGATCTATTTTTTTTAAACTCTGTTGATGAAGTGGTTTGCCATTAAGCCAGAGATATCTTCTGTTGTCGATTTTACATACAATCTGGGTTGTAAGTATTTTGTTAAGTTCCTTAGTGGGACACTTGGCATTTGAATTTCTGTTTAAGTAGTGAGCTCTTTCCTTTGCATGGTAGATTTATAAATCATGTTGAGCCTATGGAAGCATACTAGTCTAGTGGCCTTTTTGATTTGTACGTTTGGCATTGGAGTGCATCCAGTTGTTTTTTACCTTTTTTTATTTTTATTTCATCACTCACGGTGGTGTCTTCTTTTTTTTTTTTTTGCCCATGAAGTATTTTTGAGTAACAATAATTTTGCTGAATGTGTTTTTTCATCCAGTTATACAATTTTCTATGGGTGTTTACTGCTCTGCACACCAAGGTGCCGATTCCGATCCTGTAAAACCCGGGTACGAATGGTCGTACGGAGCGTATTCTCCGTACGACTCGTACCCGGGAAATCCACCGTACAAACCAGCAAGTACGATTCGTACAGAAATAACATTTCCGTACGAATCGTAAAAAACACCGTACGGCGAAAATATACCTACTATTCTGATCCTGGACAGCGCGTACGCGACGTCCGCACGGAGTCAGGCAGCGTTTTACGGACCAGCAAGTACGATTCGTACCCACAGCACTCCGCACGGCTATTTTTTTACGGGAGCCAAAAAGTGCCGGAAAAGCTAAGTACGCTGCGATGCACGAGAAAAAGGGGGACCGGTACGCGATGTACCCCTCACCCACGTATGTCCGCACCGTACCCCAGCCTCCCCCCCACCCACGTATGTCCGCACCGTACCCCAGGTGTACCCCCCACCTGCATATGTCCGCACCGTACCCCAGCCTCCCCCCACCTGCGTATGTCCGCACCGTACCCCAGGCGTACCCCCTACCCACGTATGTACGCACCGTACCCCAGGTATACCCCCCACCCGCGTATGTACGCACCGTACCCCAGGCATACCCCCCCCACCCGCGTATGTACGGACCGTACCCCAGGCTTACCCCAATCCCCGCGTATGTACGGACCCTACATATGCGAGGATTGGGGAATGCCTGGGGTACGGTCCGTACATACGTGGGTGGGGGGGTACGCCTGGGGTACGGTGCATACATACGTGGGTGGGGGGTACGCCTGGGGTATGGTGCGGACATACGCGGGTGGGGGGGAGGCTGGGGTACGGTGCGGACATACGTGGGTGGGGGGAGGCTGGGGGGGGCGTACGACTCGTACCCCGGGCACAAGTGTACCCGGGGTAGGGGTCGTACAAAGTTCGCTCCGTACGGGACGTTTTCCATATGCTTGTGCATTCGGAACGCCGGTACGGATCGGACTTGTGCGCTCGGACTTCTGTTTTACGACTCGTACGTAAAACTGTCTGGGGACGTCTCGTAGATTTTTCCCGCAGTGATTCATATGTATTTTTCACGTACAAATCATACTTCGCCGTTTGTACGGGACATGTACGATTCGTACGTAAAAAAATACGGATACGAGTCATACGGTAAATCTTTTTAACGGATCGGAATCGGCACCCAAATGTTTAAGTCACGTAGGATGCACATGTTAGGATATTCTATAATTATGCCTGGTATAGCATCAAGGAAACCATTTGTGAAGGCTTTTTTGATTTGGTAAAGATCTGTACAGTGGAAGGAATGTGCAGGTGAAGGTAGGGTAGAGTTGCAACATATTAGTAATTACTCACAGCCTGGCATTTCTTCAATTGTGTGTCAGAAATCTATTCCTCGAATATTATTGGTAAACCTTCTATTTTTCCTGGGAGATTCTGTGTAAGGCTTCAATATCATGGGGTTGCCTCTTACAGAATTAGTGCTATGTCATTGCCAAGCCATTCTTAAGTCATGAAAAATAGGTCTGGTCTTGAGTCAATTTCAATTTCATAAAGCTTTATTCGGAGCTTGACAAAAAGTCCATAAAAGCAGTTCATACATAAAACATCATTAATATACATAGACTATTAACAATCACAAGTCATAAAAACTATATCAATACAGTTTAAAACAGACAGTATAAAAAACAGCACAATATCTATTTAAAAAATAATACTAGGCCTTGCCTTGATAGCTCTAAGAAGAAATGTAGCAGTAAAGAAGCAAACATCGGGTGGAGGATTAAATATCAGTTTCAAAGCATCTTTTACGGTTCTGACACCGAATCTCTTAAAGATAGGCTTTAAGAGATCAGTGCGATAGTTACCATAAAGTGGACAGAACAATAAAAAGTGCATAGTGCTTTGTGCAGTAGTGCCATCACAAGGGCAAGGACCACTAGGGTGTTTTTTGATAGTAGGAAACGCCACTAAGTGGTGAACAATCCCAAAGCGCAGTCTAGTAAGAACGAACCTGTGAGAGGGTCTAGTAACAAAGCTCAAATAAGGTTGATAGCCCGACAGCTCACAACAGCTGTCATACAGCATACAGGTGGATAAATTGCTACTGACCCTCAAACGTTGCTCGTACTTTAAAGACAACCAAACAGATTTCAATTCGCTTTTGGTCAGACTGTTGGCAGCATAACAGTCCTCAAATAAATTAAGACCATATGAATCCTTGAAACTGTTCAAAACATAGTTTACCCAAGGGATCTTTAAGTGATTATCAAGGGACAGACAGTCCTTGATGATGGCTCTATTCAAGGAGGTCTCCTCCTTTGCCCAAATGGCACGCCACAGCAATAGAGGTCTATGGGTGACGGTATCCGAAAGATAGTGAATTCCAAGTTCCCTATGCACCAGGTGAGTGGATACTGAGATTGGCAGGCAGAGTAGCCGCTTTAAAAACAGGTTTTCCTCTACTTGTAAATTTCCAGCCGAAACATGCCCCCATATACCTGCCCCATAAAGGGCGGTTGAAAGACACCTCATCTGGTAGATTTTCAGCATATCCCCAATCCGTCTGTCCCCTATCTTAGAAGCAAACGTAAAAACCCCGTGAGCGCATTTCGCCATTCTTGCTCTAACGTGGGTGATTTCGCTGGACCAACTACCTGTCTTGGAGAAGGAGATACCCAGATAGTTAAAAGTATCGACCGTCTGAACCCTATGCCCCTCTATAAAGAAGGGATGGGGTTTTTTACGGCCCTGGCCACATTCCATGACAAATGTCTTTGATTTGTTGATAACCAGCTTCCTTTCCCCAATAAACATGGAAAACCTGTCCATGAGCCGTTGCAGGCCGACAGGGGTCCTAGAGAGGAGAACAGCGTCGTCTGCATATAGTAACACTGGGATATGGGTATCAAGTATAATTGGGGCATCGGCCCCCACAGTCCTTAAAGCAGAGTCAACCTCGTTAATAAAAAGTGTGAAAAGCAAAGGAGCCAATACACACCCCTGCCTGATACCACGTTTTACAGAAAACTTCGGAGTACGCTCCCCACCTGGACCAAATCGTACGCTAGAACTGAGATTAGCATAAAGCCTGGCCAGGAAGTAGACGATACCCTCCGGTGCCCCCATTTCAAGTAGTGTCTCCCAAAGAATCTTATGGTTAACCATATCGAAGGCGCTACTAAGGTCTGCAAAGCAGAGAAAGAGGGAACCTTTCTTGGCCATAGTGTATTTCCCAATAAGTAGTTCTAGGTTGAGACACTGTTCTACTGTGCCTCTACCTTTCCTAAAGCCATATTGGGAATTAGCCAGGATGTTATTTGTTTCTGCCCATTCTTCTAATCTGAGAAGAAGAACCCGACTCATAATTTTCACGGAGGAGTCTAAGAGGGATATAGGGCGATAGTTCTTAGCATCCCCCTTCTCCCCCTTCTTGTAAATAGGAATGATAGTGGATTCCTTCCAAGTAAGCGGGGCACCGAGACTTACAGCAGCATTAAATACTTTGGTCAGTAGCGGGCCCCAGATCTCAGGTTCTTTTTTATAAACATCAACCGGCACACCATCCGGTCCCTGAGCCTTCCCTCCTTTGCTAGTGATGATACATTTCTTAACCTCGATAGGGGAAATATCAAGGGAAATTATTGGCCAGGTCCCACCTCCAGTTTCCATATGTTTATCAGAATCAAAAATCAAAGAAAAGTGAGAGACCCAACTTTCCTCACTGACATTTGCCGACAGAACAGGTGTATCCTCGTTCCTTAAAAAAGGGCTATTGACGGTAGCCCAAAATAGAGAAGAATCAGAGGTTTCAGCGGCCTGGTCTAACTTATCCCAGGCCTCACGCTTCAATTCCGCCTTTCTTTTAGAAACTGCTGCCCGATAAGTAACCCTAAGATGCCTAATAAGGTTTGGGTCCCTCTGTTTAGCAGCCAGTGCTACTTTAAGGCTCTTAAGGGCGGCAGTACTAGCGTGATCAAACCACCCTTTTTGCTGATTTAAATTGCCCTTGTGTTGCTTTGTAAATTTGGCTTCGATACAATGATTAATATCAACAAATTTATGTAGGATTATATCTGTCAGCTCATTGCTTGCTAAAATAGCATCAATTTCCTCTAAACAATTTGCAATAATTGAATTAGACAAAAGGTCTGCCTTCTCCCCCTTCCACCTAATTCTGGTACCGTTGAGTCTATGGGGTTCAATATTCTCAACTACACATGGTTTAGGGTCTGTGTTGGCCTTCCAGAGATCCATCTCCATGGTCAGACAATTGTGGTCGCTAATTAAGTTGTCCACTACCATAGGGACTGAACACCATGGGTTAAGGCTGGAGGAGGTACATATGAAATCAATAACAGTGTTTGCGTCTCTGCCCTTAAAAGTGGGTAGAACTTCACCAGAAACGCCCCTCCCATTCCCCAGAATCTCCATATCATATGTCATCAAGATTTTGTTTAATGAGTCCCCGTATGGGTTATGTGGGAAATGGGCGGCACCATCTCCTCGACCATTTATAATACCACAGACCCTATGGGCAGAGAATAAACAGGCAGAAATGTTAAAATCCCCCATCCAAATAAAGTCAAAGACAATATTATTATCTGTTACAATTTTAGCCAAAGCAGCCTCCAAGGCATAAGCTACCTGTTGCCTAGTATTATCAAAAACATTATTATAAAAGTTAATTAAAAGGATATTTCTATCCTGCTCCTTCCAAAGCCAAAGTATCTGGGAATGGGCCCCCACCAGAACATGTTTCTTGACTGTGAGTGGCACTTCAACCGAAATCAATATCAGGAGGCCACCCTTGGCCCTTCCCGAGTTAGAAGCCACAGCAGGTAATTGATATGAAACAAAGCCGTTATAATTAATGGGGTCCAGACTCCAGGTTTCCTGAAAACATAAAATTTTAAAAAGGTTGATAAAATCAAACCAACCTAAGCATTCATCCTTGTGTGATAGGCCCGCAACGTTCCAGCAGGCAATAGAACATAAGCCGTAGTTAACTGGGCGGACTGGGGCATTCAAAACAGACCTATCCCTTCCAGGACTAACTAGGCTATCATGCCCACAAGCCACAGTAGGATCTAGATGGCTTACACCAGGATCAATAATAATACTAGTTTGTAACTTAGGGTCCATATTAGAGCTCTTTTTACCCAAATTCATGTCCTCGTTCCCGTTCCCTGCATCATCTATGGCGGGCTCCAGTCAATCATTAGAGTCAAGCCCACTTAGAGGTTGGAATCTATTAAACGTAGGGATAGCGGGGGCAGCCCACAGGTTCTGGGCTCTAGGCCTACGCCATTGGTGCTCATCAGCAGACTGAATAACAGGTTGAGTAGCATAGTCCCTATAGAAATACCCAAGGGGCCGCAAAGAAATGCATTGATCACTCACAGGGAGAGATGCGGCTTTAATCAGAACTGTAGAGGTAAGTTGGGGGTTGCGGAAGTTAATGACTATACAGTCGCCTTCACAGGTCTTGCGTGATTTGCCAACCCAATTGGTTCTCCTGGTACTTAAAATATCCCTAGATAGGGCTACGGGGAAATCACACTGTCGGTGGAGCCAGTCCACAGTCTTATTCTTTAGTGACGAGTGAGATTCCCCGTTAACAGGATTGCCACCTTGCCTCTTAACAGGTGGGACATTCATCAGGACAGCTACAAAAGGGGCACACGTGGGTGGCAGGTCCGGTTGAGGATTACTGTGTCTGGGGATGTTAGCAGTGTGACCCGTGGAAACCCCTGAAACTGAGCTATAGGGTGGTTTAATCGAGTCCAGCGGCAGAAAAGATGATTTAGGGACTACAGAAGACTTTCCAGTGTAATTTCCTGGTCTGCTATCGGAGCTACCTCTCCCACCCAACAATGAGACTGTGTTAGGGGGGATTAAAGAAGTCTCATCAGACACCACGTTACTAGCAACAGTGTTCGCAACAGGTCTATCCTTGGTGAGAGAGTCCAAGATGCCTCCCAATCTGACTACTTCGTCAGTGAGAGTAGTAAGTTTAGTCAATAAGGGTTTAAACAGAATATCAATCTTGGCATCTAAAGTATTAATTATAAAATCCAACTGCTCTTTATCAAGGATGACCTTAGCTCCCTCCATTGGCACAGATTGAGATGGTAACTTTTTCTGCGGAGCGGGATCGTTTTTCTTAACATGTCGATTCCCTCCTCGCTTGGGCTGGGTGGTTTTACTAGTGTTCCTGCAAGTGCGGGTTAGTCTTTGGCTTCTAGATACCGGCTGACTAGGGGTTGTTGTTTCTGTAATAATAACTTGGCCTGATTCAGGGTCATTTGTGGGCTCAGGGATACCACCTTCCAAACTAGAGGTATCCGTTAAGGTTCCCTCATTCATGCATTCAGTGGGTAACAAAGATGTATTAGGGTCCAGATCAGAAGGAATCTCTAGTGCCGGCGAGTTAGACAGGGTGGGCACCGAGCTTTGCGACCCCGGGCGGCCTAAAGATCTCCTTCGTTCTTGATTAATTTTATCGACCATCTTAACCAAGTAGTTATCCATGGTTGAGGTCGGGACTACTGGCTTAGCCTTAGGCATAATAGCTTTAGCCGGGACCTACACCCCACTACAAGTATTGCTAACACAGACCGGGAACAATATACCAATCTATTTCATTTAGAAAAGTACGTACAGCCCACAAGCACCCTGATAGAATGAATAAACAACACACCGGCGGTCCGGCCCGGCCATCCCCAATCGATGAATATAATAACACAAATGAAAGTAACCCAATCTACTGCCCCCACCTACCCCCTCCTGTCCCGGACTGTCTCAGACTGTCCGCCCTTTGTCCGGGCTTCGTCCGGCGCGTCCCGCACGCGTACCGCGTAGCGGTTATCAGTGAGACTTTAATAAGATGAGTGGGCGGGGAAGCACAGGTGTTGCGCCGCAGGGGCTGGTGGGTGACTGAGTCCCGTAAGGCTTTCCTTTCCCCTCTCCACTTGCTCCTCACTGGCGGTGATAAGAACCCCTCCTGGGGCGACGGCTGCAGGCAAAAAACTGCGTCCTTGGGTGAAGCAACGAAGCGGGACCCGCGGCAGCGGGTTCCGCGAGCTGTTAAATGCAGTAGATGGGCGGGGAAGCACAGGTGTTGCGCCGCAGGGGCTGGTGGGTGACTGAGTCCCGTAAGGCTTTCCTTTCCTTTCCCCTCTCCACTTGCTCCTCACTGGCGGTGATAAGAACCCCTCCTGGGGCGACGGCTGCAGGCAAAAGACAGCGTCCTTGGGTGAAGCAACGAAGCGGGACCCGCGGCAGCGGGTTCCGCGAGCTGTTAAATGCAGTAGATGGGCGGGGAAGCACAGGTGTTGCGCCGCAGGGGCTGGTGGGTGACTGAGTCCCGTAAGGCTTTCCTTTCCCCTCTCCACTTGCTCCTCACTGGCGGTGATAAGAACCCCTCCTGGGGCGACGGCTGCAGGCAAAAGACAGCGTCCTTGGGTGAAGCAACGAAGCTGGTCTTGAGTCAGTTATGGATAAAAGGTGTTTAGGTTGATCTTACACTTTTAATGTGCATTGATCATAAGCCAGGAAAGGTGAGGGGTAGAGGTAAGCAAATAGGGGAGGTTGAATGCAGTTCTGATGCCCTGTTCAGTGAGATAATTAAAAGGTTTGCTTGGTTTAGCGTGTGTTGAGATGTTTGGCGTATGTTAGGGTTAATGATGTTGTGACAAGGGTTGTACTGCATTCTGCGGAGTCACCTTCTTACTCAAAGAGACATAGAAATTTAAAATAGCCAGTTTGGCGAGGGGATTTGTACTGTATTTGGTTATTCAGTTAATGTCGCTCTGCATTGAATAATATTCTGCATTATGGGTGTATATAATTGTGATTTGGGATTTGTTATGGTGAAGCAGAGACATGTGGGAAAGGGCAACAGCCATTACAACGTGGCTGTTTCCACGCATGCCATTACAAAGCAAGCGTAACAACGCATGCGTCATTACAACGCGTGGACTTTGGTATCCATTTTTTTTACTATGCATAAGCTTTTACTACGCATGTCTTCACAACGAAGTTCGTTGTAAAGGTATGTATGTTAAAGGCATATGTGTAGTAAAAAAATATACGGGACAGTTGGCAACTATGTGTGCGGAAACAGCCGTGTTGGTAGGCAAGCCACGTCATTAGAGGAAACAGAGAGACTCTTGCTTCCTCACAACGACGTGTAACGCCCTCCCTCAGATGAGTTTCCTGCATTAAACATGAGGAGAGAGGTAAGTGGGATTGGACCTGGGGGCAATCATTTTAGGGGCTGGGGGCAGGGTAGGGTAGGTTGTGCAGGGGTAGTGTTCTAAGGTTTAGGGTAGGGAAAGGGCTGGGGGCCAGGGTGGTCGCGCAGGGGTAATGTTTTAGGGTTTAGGGTAGGGAAAGGGCTGGGGGCAAGGGGGGTCATGTAGGGGTAGTATTTTAAGGTTTAGGGCAGGGGAAGAGCTGGGGCCTGTGGGAGTCGCGTTGGGGTAGGGGTTCAGGGATTTAGTGCAGGGGGAGGGTACTTTTATTAAGAAGGGTTGGGGGCTGGGGTGAGGTGGGCCAGGGACTGGAGTTAGGGTTTAACGTAGGGGTCAGGGAAACCTTTACCACGCATATGCTTTTATCATACATGCTTTTACAACGAGGTAAAGGAATGCGCGGTAAAGGCATAATCGTTGAAAAAATATACGTGGTAAAGTTTTGCATTGTAATGCATGCGTTGTAAAGGCATGCGTTACAGCGGACTGCGATGTAATGTCATACAACCGTTGGAGATTGGGGTTGAGTTTCTGGTGAAGCACTACTTAAAGGTAGGAGATGCAGGAGATTCCTTACCCTTAGGAAGTAATGGACTGGAAGCGTATGTAGAGATGGGAAGAGTGGAATTGATGTCTGATGTGGCTGTAAAGGTAAGGGTGTGTGGAGATGTGAGGATGGGTGTTCCGTGTATTGGGCAAGGAGAGGTTGTGGATGGATGTTTACACCGTTTTGAGGTGCATGGGGCATTGAGTGCAGAAGGAGCAGTGACAGCAGGGGAGGTAGTAAGGTGGGATAAGGAATGCAGTAAGGTGAAGAAGATTGATACCAGGTTCTGCTTCTATCAAACAACTATTGTGGTAGGGGTATAGTTGCAAGGAGGAGTAGTGTGAGCAGTTCGGCAGTTCTAGTTGGGAATGTAGAATGGTGCATTGGAGCAGTTAATAAGTATAGAGGGGCTTCATAGGGAATAGGTGGTGGGTGTAATCATGGTTTAAGTAAGAGTTTGCTGGATAAGAAAAAGGGAGAATTTCTGTTTGTAGAAGACTTGTATGAGCTAAATGTCAATTACTCTGGCTAATGAAGGGAATCAAGCGGTTGTAAAGTTATGTGTTTGATGAAGTCTGGGTGTTATGTACCAGAATTTTCGTCCCAAGAACTTAACATGTCCAAAAATGGCTGGTTAGGTCTTTACAATGAATTGCCCTTCATCTGACACTCTTTACAATGAGGCTCAAGCTGGACACCTGAGGAGGAGTGGCTACAGAGGGTGGGAGGCAGTGGGAAAGGCTCCAGAGGGAAGAGCAGTGTCATTTTTCTTAGCTGATCATTCACTCTGGCCCTGTACTTAGCTAAGGGGCAGGTAGCCCAGGCAGGCGCAGGCCCGACAACGTATCAGAGGGCAGTATCAGACCGAGAATCAAGAGCAAACAAAAGAGACAAGGCAGCTAAAATGTATACAGAAGTCTGTCTGTTTCGACAATGAAGTTCTCTTCACCATCCATAACAGCCTCCAACCATCATGGTGAAAGAGACTTAAATACATGTAATACAATAAGCATGTGGTTCTCCCTTCGGCTGTGGCTGAACAGAATTTAACATTTATTCAGAGAAGAGCAAGTCACTGTATGGAACATCACCTTCCAAGTGGCCATGCCGCAGATTGGGAATAATGTAAAAGGATGTTTTTGAACCTCGGAAACCTTGATGTACAAGGCTAAATGTACATGTAAATACACGTGGTTAAATGCTGTTCTCTTTAATATTTGATGAAACAATAATATAGGTTAGACCAAATGACGATAACACATACAGAATATTGTTGCTTAACTGTTTTCATTGAAATTAAACTTCGCTAGAAATGCATCTAGATTTGCAGACTTTTTTTTAATCATTCCAAACACCCTCTTCAACACACACGGCATATCAGGGGTGGTTTCGCCTACTGAGCCTCACACACACTACATGAGATAAGTAGTTACCTGCAGCAGCTGGGCACGGACATGGGCCTCAACCAAGTGGCTCTTCCGGAGATTGGCCACGCGCCACATGAGGCAGAGCTTTCCATCCCTCATGGCCACCACTGCGTTTTCGGTGAAGACCAGAGTTTCATTCCGCTTCTTGGGCTTGGCAATCTTGGCCATTATGGCTCCTATAATGAAGGCGTCAATAATGCACCCTACAATGCACTGCAGCACCACAGTCAGCACAGCTAAGGGGCATTCCTCGGTTACGCCCCGAAAACCATAACCAATGGACGTCTGTGTTTCCAAGGAAAAGAGGAAAGCAGCCATGAAACTTGTTACTTGGAAAAAGCATGGCGTAGGAGGGCTGTCCTCAGATGATGCGTCTGGAGGTGGGGCCAGGTCACCGTGCAAGGAAGCAATAAGCCAGAAGGACAAGCCAAAGATTAGCCAAGAGACGATGAAGGTCAGCGAGAAGATGAGGAACATCCACCGCCAGCGAATATCCACACAGGTGGTGAACAGGTCCGTCAGGTAGCGCTGGCTCTTTTCACTCAAGTTTATGAAATGGACGTTGCAGTGCCCATCTTTCTTCACAAAGCGGCTGTGCTGGCGGCTGGGCTTTGAGTGCGCCTTGCCGTTGTGGTAGGCTGTCGGCTTCATCCTCTGGGTCAACTCTGACTCTTCCTCCTCTCGCAGCTGGTCAGGAATTTCATTGCTGGTACTGAAACGGCGAATCGCGCGGGCCACCCCCATAGCAAGGGGGCCCCTTGGGATAATGGTAGTGCTGCCCAGCTTGGCGGTGGCTAGAAGATGCAGCAGAAATTGGGTGTCCAGCTAGATCACTGGCAAAAACCGCTCATGGTCTTTAACATCTGTCCAGTCCTAAAAAGGGTTGAGAGAAAGAAAGATAAATATTGTCATCTTCACCAACTCTTACATGGGTTAAGCTATTACTTATGTTTGTCCACAGAGACACATGAGCAAATTTCTACTCTTGTCTAAATCTCCTCTCCAACCCTCTGCTGCAGATTTCTTTAGTGTGAATTCCAAATCGGTCCAAGATTCCCTTGCCCAGATTATGGTTTATGGACATTTTTGACTTTACAACTAAAGTCAACGGCTTCATCACTACATTAGCGTCGTTTTGTTTGTCTCTCTCATTACTTGGATAATTTAGCCTGGATTACATACTCTGGTGAATTACACTTGATGGTGGTATTTTTCAATTCGGTATTAAATTGTTCGTAAGCGATGCTTTACTACCTTTATGCTATGTATGACGAGTGACATATGATTTGTTAATTGTAATTTTCGCCATGATGGGTTATACATTTAATATCTGTTAAAAGTGACTGCATTGGCATAACTATATTTATTGTGTGTAATTTGTGATACGAGTCACAATACACCATACAAATAAGGCTGTGATTCATTTTACGAGTTACACGGTTTACAGTTTCCGCATACAACCACTTTTGAAAAGTAATAGGTGTGTAGAATATTAGCGCACGCAAAGCACCACAAATTATGTTATTTATTGCATAAAAGGGCTCAAATATCACCACTGCCCACTTTAGCATGGAGGTAATAATTTGCTACACTATAATTTGTCACCTGTCCCCCAGTCTTAAAGTCACAGACCAAACTAATGATGTAATAAAGAAAGAGCCTGGTTCCTGGGGTTCAAGGGAGCGACTTGCTTGTCGGATGCAGGTTTAGCCAACTCTACTGTGAGACGTGTAGGCTTCTGGAAATACCTTGCTCAAGAGGTATGCTGTAAAATGTAAAATGCTTTAAATAATGTTATAAATATTCAGTATAATCAGGTTCAGTGTCATGGGGTAAACAGTTTTTTTTAAAAAAAATTTATTTATAACTATTCACCACAAACTGAGCGGTCATATACAAAATCCTTCAAGACAATATTCATAGGCGTGTTTACATTTTACACATTAGAGCCCCGGTCACATAGCACAGATAAAAACACTTTACATTTTTTCATGACTTAGTAGTAGACACAGCATCATATACAATTAAGGGGACGCGCGCACCTGCGCTCACATACTATCGTCACCATCTGTCTCAGCAGCCTGGTCACTTTCTGCCCTAGTTAAGTTCAACAATTCTCCACATAATTCTCTCCAAGTTGCTATATCCTCATCCAACCTTTCGACCCTGCAGCAAGCATTCATATGCAGTTCCTCCGCCAGGGACCACTCCCCCACGTCTCTCGACCAGCTTGCAAAAGAGGGAGCCCGTTCCCCCATCCAGCAAATGGCAACCCGCCGCTTAGCCAATACCAGTGCCAGCTGCAATAACTTGTTGGCCAGTTTCCTCCTCTTACGGTGTGGCACCAGCCCCAGAAGGCATTGCTCAGGTTTCGCCTCCAACGCTATTCCCACCCTTCCACGTAGCCGCGGGTACACAGTTAATGACAATCAGCATGTAGTGTGTTAAAACATGCACCACTCTCACCTTGGTCAAGACTCATTACTTCCTCAGCAAGTAATGAGCATGAATGGCCCTGGCTAGTAGAAAGCATCATTGATCCCTGCAGTAATAGCATTCAAAGCAGTTCTCAACAGGCACAGTCCTCATTCTCCTACAAAAGACTGCGCGACAAGGAGGACTGGTGTAATTGAAACCTGCCCTGGTCCTTTTACTCCAGCATAAGGTTGCTAAAGAAGAAGGTCTTGGGCCACTGACAGCTGCTACAGTGCCTTGATCACAATTGTAATCTTCACAACAAGGCTGGTGTCACATGCCCAAATGTCCGCAAGGCCCGTGAGCAAGGTGAGGAAAGGTTTTTTTGCTCCCACCCAATCTACATCAAATTTGGCATAATTAGTGTGAGTCTCTGACACCTTGTTTTTCCACACACTGAAAACAATGTAAGTTTAATTAGCATTTACTGGGCGGTAGCATGTGTAACGTAGAGTAAAAGCGATGAGAAATTTACCAGTTAATGTACTAAATATAGTGAGCTGAATTGCCACCAATGGACTTAGGCAGCGAAGAACATTAATGCCGCCAAAGAGTAATAAACACTCTCCCCAGGCAGCAATGATAAGTTGTGAGCTGTAAAAAGTAAAAATATGTATTTATGTATTTATTAAGAAGCTTTTAAAAGGAGTACATGCCTCCTTTTGCTTACTTAAAAGTGGTTGACAGAGGAGAGAAAAAGTAGATACAATGAAAGGGTGGGTGGGTTAGAACTCTAAGGGATATTTAAATATCTGTATTCAGCATTCTTCGATAGCCATTCCTCTTCAGGGTTGAATTCAATTGAAGGCAAGTTTAGATAGTTCAGTTGTCCGAGGATTTTTGAAGAGGTCGGATCTGGCGGCTTAGTGGACCAATGCTCCACTGTAGGAGCATGTGTTTGACCTGATGGTCACAGCTTCACATCCTGGCAGGTCTGCTCAGCCCTTCATCCTTCTGAGGTTGATAAAATGAGTACTATTGAGTTGGTTAACAATAAACATCTGTAATTCAGCGCCAAGTTACCTTTGAATGATTGTGTGCTTTACAAATACATATGTTATGTTAAGAGCATCGAGTTGGGTTTGGAGTCTGTGACCTGACTGAGGATATTCTAGAGTCTGTGCCCTTGTATCCCCATCGATTGCCCTCTGTGCTTTATCGTCTTGAATGATTGTTAGTTGATCTGATGGATCATCATTGAACATAGAGCTCTGTTTGAGCTTACTGAGGTGCCATTTTCTACAGATGTAGTAGACCTTTGATCCAGAATGCCTTGTGTATGTGTACAGGGTATTAATTTGCTCCTTGATTCAACATGGAGTCAGTGGAGTGTCTTGAAGGTAGATATGATGTGGTCAAGCTTGCAAATATTTTGGCTGCCTTTTTATGCCATCTTCAGAGTCTTGCAGTGTTTTCTTGGACAGGCCGAAAATATTCTAGTAGTCAAGTCACACTAGGCAGAGGGCTTGTGTCAGTTTGACACTGTGGATTTTGATGAGGAGCATAAACTTTATTCTGTGGCTAGATAACTACATATTTACTATCTTTGACACCACTTTGATTTAAGGAGCAGAAGAGAGTTTGGCACCAAGGAGAATTCTGAGGTTGCTCCCTTCTGGTGTGGTGGAGGGTGAAGGATCCAAGGATGAAGGTCAGGGCAAATGGTAGTGAACTGCGCCCAGTGACGCTTGCTATTAGGATCTCTCCCTTCGTACCAATAATGAGGAGGAAGCAATCCATTGTCCAGTGAACAGTTTGTTCAAATAAGAAGTGATGTTGGTTGGGTTCTGTAGCCCATTATCCAAGTGAAACTGAATTTCAGTGTTTTCAGCATACATTTGGAAGTTCTCCTGGTGAGGCTCTAGTGACAGATCCAGGGGGAGTTTGTTGATGACATAAAAGAATGAATGGGCTAATCCTTGAGGAACTATGGGCAGATGGAGGATTCCAATAATATGAACATATTTTCCCATTGCCCATATGCACAGAAACCATCTGCACAGGAGGTGCCATCACTTGATGTCCCATAATCCATCTGCATAGGAAGTAACGTCACTGATTTCCTGCCTAAACAGTCATCAAAAGAAGAGGCTAAGTAAGAGGACTTAATTTCCCATTGCTCATCTGGACATGAAGGGACATCGCTGCACTTATTTCCCATTATCCATTGGCACAGGAAGTGACCACTGACATCACTGGTTTTCTGCCCACTGTACCCTGCGCTCCTCCCACGACCTATTTAATGGCAGCCACTTTGAAGACATGCACTGCGGGTGCGACAGTGGTGCAAAATCAAGCTAGTCTGTGCCTGGACTGCGCCCAGTATCTGTAACTCGTGTTCTCTCCTACCCACTGATACCCTGCTGCACTCCTTCATGCTCCTAACCCCAGCCACTGCTCACCACCCTACTGCCGTACCACACAACACAACACGGAGGGAGCATTCACATGCACCTCCTGCAAGTTCTCATGCACTCTTCCATGCCCACCACTCACTCACCAACAGCACCCCACTCACTCACACTCACACAAACCAGTCACCCACTCATGCAAACCAAACACTATCCAAACAACATGCCACACTTGCATGCATGCTCCTCAACACCTGCTTGCTCACTAAACATACCACAGAGTTATGGGAACTACTGCATGACCGTGCTCTGGACCTGCTATTTCTTATCGAAACATAAACCTAAATTCGACACCCAACATCTCTACACCCATCCCTGACAGTTACAAGATCATTAAGCTAGACTGTCAGCACAAGCCCAAAGGCGGAGTTGGCACCATATTCAAGGATAACGTCAGCTGCACCACCTACACAGATACCCCCACCAGCTAGATGGAATACCTCATATTCAAGATACGCATCACAACAAACTTCTCCCTGGGTGCAGTGCTCATATATAGACCACGTGGACCCCGCACTAAGTTCATCAGTGACATCACAGACTTCTTCTCACCCCTCGTTATCAATACCATCCAGGATCTTCATCTTCCTCAGAGACCTTAATTTTCTCCTAAAAGAATGTACTGGCCAAACTCTATGGCCCTTCTAGAAACCCTCAGAAACCTTGGCTTCACCCAGCACATATTGGACCTACCCACAATTGCAGACATGTATTGGACCAGATTTTTTCTCAATCAGCAACATCAAAATCAAAAAGCCTGCAACTATGACCTGAACAGATCACACCCTCTTCAATTTCAGCATACCACTCCCACACCATCACTGAGCTACCACTAATGGAAGCACCCGCCTTAACTGGAAAATCATCTCAGAAGAGGAGTGGGCTTCTGCACTCTCTGAACACTGGTCCGAATACATCAGTGGCTTGCTGAAAACCATAAAAATCTTCAACAGCTAGGTCACTGCATGTGCACCCCAACTACAGCCAGCTGGTACACAGAGGAACTCAGTATGACAAAACGCCACTGCAAGCAAATGGAGCACAAATGGAAAACCAGTCAAGGCACTGCAGATAAAGACATCTTCAAATCGGCCCTAGGACGCTACCACCAGCAGATACGGGACACCAAGCGCTCAGCTGTTGCTGATTGCATCAGTGGCAGCACTAACAGCAGCAAGGAAAGCTTTGCCTTCATCAAAGTTTTCACTGCGCTTCCTGCCGCCTCCAACAACATCACCCCTTCACAAAACCTTTGCAACAAACTCTAGGAATTCTTCTGTAACAAAATCACCTCAATATACAGCAACTTCGACCCTCAACTGGACCCCATCACCGTACCAACTCAACTTCCCATCATGGCTGATAAAACACTAAACTCGTGCCCTGCCATCAACACTGTCAAAATCGCTTCTACCATGAGTACCATCTACTGAGGGGCTCCATCTGATCCTTGCCACCACCACCCCTTCACCAAAGTAATCCTACTGATCAGCTATGCACTAACACCCATTCTCAATGCCTTCATCGACTTAGCCACATTCCCGGACACCTGAAAACATGTAATCATCATGCCCCTGCACAAGAAACCATCTGCTGACCTGGCCCCGCTTTCCAACAACAGACCCACCTGCCTCCTATCTATACCTGGCAAAGTTCTTAGAGAAACTAATCAACAGATGCTTCACCGACCACCTCAGCAACCACCAGCTCCTTGACTCCACTAATTCCGGCTCAACCACACTAAAGAAACAGCACTCATCGCTACCACAGATGGCATCCACATGATCCTTGACAGAGGAGACACAACAGCCCTCGTTCTCTTGGACCTCTTTGTAGCATTTGACACAGTCTCACACCCCATCCGGCACCTGCACAAAATTCTACTCTCCACTCAATCTGTTCCTTCTTAACGCAGAGAACACAAGCTGTCGGCCTTACTCCTTGGAAGCCCATAAAACTATCTGCAGAGTGCCTCAAGGTTCATCGATCAGCACCACCCTTTTTCAAAGCATAGACGATCCCTCTGGCAAATTTCAATCCACGCACACAACATCAACATTCTCTCCTACGCAGACAATGCAAGACTTTTACTCTCCCTCTTGTACAAGATCCCCAACATAAGGAACTAGTTCACTGCCTGCATGACTGAAGTTGCTAACTGGATGAAAGCAACTGTCTCAAGCTCAACATCGGCAAGACAGAAGAAGTGATCTTCGACAAGAGCACCTCACCAAGAGACTCCAACTGGTAGCCAGTCAAACTCTGATTCATGCTTCAAACCCACGCCAGGAACCTCTGAATAATTATTGACAACAGATTGGATGTGACCGCACAATTCAACACAGTCCGTGCATCCTGCTTTCATACCCTGAAGATGATGAGGAAGATCTTCAGATATCTCCTAATCAACACTAGAAAGACTGTCACTCATGCCCTAGTCACCAGCAAGTTGGACTATTGGAACTCTCTAAACGCTGCGATCACCAAGTAACTCACTAGAAGGTTACAAATCATCCAGAACTCGGCAGCCAGACTCTTCCTCAGAACCCACATCACACCACACCTTAGGGGGCTACACTGGCTCCGGATACACAAACGCGCTCAATTCAAACTCCTCACACACAAATTTAAGGCACTACACAACTCAGTCCCCACCTACCTGAACAGTCGCGACTCCTATCAACCACCCATACACCTCCACTCCACAGTACTCATAGTGCACACTTTCAACACATAAACAGAACCAGATCAGGAGGACGGACATTCTCTTACATAACTCTTAAAGCATGGAACGACCTCCCGCTCCACGTCAGGGCCTCCTACTCTCTTCTTGAACTTCACAAGAAGCTGAAGACCAGGCTTTTCAGTTAACCAACCTACCCTAGACAGGGCTAGGAACACACACGCCTGCTCATTGCTCAGCTCGGGTGACAGTGCGTTTTACAAATACACATAACATAAAATAACATGATCATGCTGTGACTGGGGAGAAATGAATGGACACATTGTAGCATGAATGGGATTTGCCAGCAAACTAGTCGAGCCTCTTCTTGTGGCTTATGTGGACTACTGCGTTGAAAGTGGGCAACTGGTCAGTGAGCGTGAAGGCAGTTTTATTATGCTGGTCTGAGGAATTAAGGAGCTCTTTACTGGGCAGTTTCCATGCACCCTGAGATCATTAGTGTTTTTCATGGAGGTAGTGGTATATTCCACATTGGGCCTTACATAGGGATTGGTAGATAAGGAGGAACACTGTTAATCAGCGTTCCTCTTGTGCAGCCTCCACTGGCCCTGCTGAAACACACCCTTGGCCTAGTGATTCATCTTCTACAGGGCTGACCATCACTTATTTTACCAGCAAGTGTCTGCCATGAATTGGGCGGAGAAAATGTTAAATTGCTCCCATGAACAACGAGCAACCTCCCTGCACATCAAGGCCATCTGTTTTCTTGAACATAAAGGTTTGCTGAGCAGGTGCTTTAAACATGGCACCCGCTCAGCAAACTTTCAGTGCTGTAAAGGGAGCTGCCATGGAGGGAGCTCCCTTTACAGCACAGAGATTCCTGCCAGGCAGGCAGCATCTGAACAGTAGTTTTGTGGCCTGGGCCTCAGTCTCCTCCACCATTATACAACACACGAGGACCAGGTCAGCACACAAGTGTTCCAGTGCCACCATTACATTTTGGAAGACTGCACCAGAAAAGTTGTGAATTGCTCCTGCAATGGTATTTTTGTTCTTTGCCCCCGCATCTCTTATGGTAAGAGAATAAGGACTCCAAGTTGCTTGAATGTTTAATCCATTTATTCCAGATACTCCGAATTATTAATCTTCATTCATCAAGTTACACGGTAATCAATTGTATAGTTAGCTTCTAAAATGGCAGATGTGCCTCAGGCCTCTTTCTGTCGCATGCCTTATACAATATTCATATCCTTAGTGATTATTCTCCAATGCATTTCGGGCTTCACTTATAGCCCTTCTTCAGGGATTCACTAAAAGTTTAAAAAGACATGACCATTAGAGTATACGTCCCAACTGCATTTCACATTTCTACAAATTACTCGTATTGCGTAACCCAAACTTTTTGATTAACGTTTTCCCGCTATACGTATTAACATACTTAAACTAAGCTCCCCTCTAAGTTCCCAACCGTTGTTATACCACTTTGTCATACGAACACATTATATCACATTTCAATGATCAATTTCTCATTTGTTCACCCCTGTATCACAAACTTTCGAATGTAACCCAACTACCGTCTTTACTACCTTTTGATATCTGTCATTACGGGCTTTCCTTTGCGCTATGCAGCATTGTATTTGGCTTCTAACGTCCTCATATTTAAACAATGCTCTACTAGCCCCTCCTCTTCAATTAACCAATGACATTACCCGGCAGTTACACATAATTATTTGCCTGAACTGCAACTCCCATAATGCAAAGTATACGCCAACGATCATTTCATGGGTAATCAATGTGTCAATCATTTTGAATCAGTTTGAGCTTTAACACGTATGCCCCGCCCTCCCTTAAAAATGTACATTGTACGTCAACTCAAAAAAGTCCAATTTTGATGCAAGCAAATTATCAATTGCATAGGATAATGATAAGACGTCTAATGATATTGCGAGTGACAACTTTTTATCGCCATGCTCGTCAAACTGCCGTTGTAAAAGGATAGATGATGGATCCAAAGTCTTATCGTGTAACATTATAATTTTTTATTTCATATCCAGTAATCATGGGTGCCACTTGTGTCAGGACAGAATCGATATTGTACGAAAAAAGTTTGAACAAGTGCACTCCGTGGTGATAAAACTTCAATAATGTAACCCTCATTCAAAGGTGGTTGCGTGCAGCCCGACCATGGCCTGCCCTGAAGCCATGTGTTTAAAGACTTGAGAAGAAAAGTGAAGCGATTGCGCACTACCACTTCGGACGCACTGCTAAAGGCCAACAATATATCACAAATACTCCAAGTTGCTTAAATGTTTAATCCATTTATTCCAGATACTCCGAATTATTAATCTTCATTCATCAAGTTACACGGTAATCAATTGTAGAGTTAGCTTCTAAAACGGCAGATGTGCCTCAGGCCTCTTTCTGTCGCATGCCTTATACAATATTCATATCCTCAGTGATTATTCTCCAATGCATTTCGGGCTTAACTTATAGCCCTTCTTCAGGGATTCACTAAAAGTTTAAAAAGACATGACCATTAGATTATACGTCCCAACTGCATTTCACATTTCTACAAATTACTCGTATTGCGTAACCCAAACTTTTTGATTAACGTTTTCCCGCTATACGTATTAACATACTTAAACTAAGCTCCCCTCTAAGTTCCCAACCGTTGTTATACCACTTTGTCATACGAACACATTATATCACATTTCAATGATCAATTTCTCATTTGTTCACCCCTGTATCACAAACTTTCAAATGTTACCCAACTACCGTCTTTCCTACCTTTTGATATCTGTCATTACGGGCTTTCCTTTGCGCTATGCAGCATTGTATTTGGCTTCTAACGTCCTCATATTTAAACAATGCTCTACTAGCCCCTCCTCTTCAATTAACCAATGACATTACCCGGCAGTTACACATAATTATTCGGCTTCAGGGCAGGCCATGGTCGGGCTGCACGCAACCACGTTTTTGAATGAGGGTTACATTATTGAAGTTTTATCACCACGGAGTGCACTTGTTCAAACTTTTTTCGTACGATATCGATTCTGTCCTGACACAAGTGGCACCCATGATTACTGGATATGAAATAAAAAATTATAATGTTACACGATAAGACTTTGGATCCATCATCTATCCTTTTACAACAGCAGTTTGACGAGCATGGCGATAAAAAGTTGTCACTCGCAATATCATTAGACGTCTTATCATTATCCTATGCAATTGATAATTTGCTTGAATCGAAATTGGACTTTTTTGAGTTGACGTACAATGTACATTTTTAAGGGAGGGCGGAGCATACGTGTTAAAGCTCAAACTGATTCAAAATGATTGACACATTGGTTACCCATGAAATGATCGTTGGCGTATACTTTGCATTATGGGAGTTGCAGTTCAGGCGAATAATTATGTGTAAATGCCGGGTAATGTCATTGGTTAATTGAAGAGGAGGGGCTAGTAGAGCATTGTTTAAATATGAGGACGTTAGAAGCCAAATACAATGCTGCATAGCGCAAAGGAAAGCCCGTAATGACAGATATCAAAAAGTAGGAAAGACGGTAGTTGGGTAACATTTGAAAGTTTGTGATACAGGGGTGAACAAATGAGAAATTGATCATTGAAATGTGATATAATGTGTTCGTATGACAAAGTGGTATAACAACGGTTGGGAACTTAAAGGGGAGCTTAGTTTAAGTATGTTAATACGTATAGCGGGAAAACGTTAATCAAAAAGTTTGGGTTACGCAATACGAGTAATTTGTAGAAATGTGAAATGCAGTTGGGACGTATAATCTAATGGTCATGTCTTTTTAAACTTTTAGTGAATCCCTGAAGAAGGGCTATAAGTTAAGCCCGAAATGCATTGGAGAATAATCACTAAGGATATGAATATTGTATAAGGCATGCGACAGAAAGAGGCCTGAGGCACATCTGCCGTTTTAGAAGCTAACTATACAATTGATTACCGTGTAACTTGATGAATGAAGATTAATAATTCGGAGTATCTGGAATAAATGGATTAAACATTCAAGCAACTTGGAGTATTTGTGATATATTGTTGGCCTTTAGCAGTGCGTCCGAAGTGGGAGTGCGCAATCGCTTCACTTTTCTTCTCAAGACTTTAAACACATGGCTTCAGGGCAGGCCATGGTCGGGCTGCACGCAACCACCTTTGAATGAGGGTTACATTATTGAAGTTTTATCACCACGGAGTGCACTTGTTCAAACTTTTTTCGTAAGAGAATAAGGACGACATCTCCCCAAAACCCCCACCATTAGACCTGGCCACTGTTGCATTGCCGAGCAGTCTTGGCCACGCCTTGGCAGATATGCCAGTTCAAAACATTTGGAGCAGGAAAAACAGATAGGTGTCCTGTGATCCTTTTCCAAATGTATGTTATGTTAGGGGATATTTACAAGTGCGGACAGTCACTCATAAAGGTATTCTGGAGCTAGGAGATTGTAGCAACGAAGGACAGTAAGTAATAAAAAGGACAGCCAGCTGGTTAGCCATGGTGAGAGAGAAGAAAGTCCTACCAAAGATAGGTCATCAATTAGATAAATGGCGACAGGGAGGGTATTCCAATGCTTGGCTCCCAGCTGGGTTAAAGCAATGCCCTCCAATTCAGGATCTCTTGAAATACAGGGCTACAGGTAAAGAGAGTAAGATTTGAGCATACAGGATGGTAGATTGTTCCTGAACCAAAATAATTGGAGATACAAACAAATGTGCAAGTTAAAGGCAACGGGTACGAAATGTGAGAAATGGTGAAGGAGGCTGAGAACAAGAAGCGCAGCAGCATTTTCAGTTCTTTGAGTCTGGGTTTCTAATATGCTGGGAGACCTAGATGAAGGGAATTGTAATAGTCGCATCACGATAAGGACTGGACAACCATTTGATGACCAGAAAGAAATATGTTCTGAATATTTTTCGTTGAATGATACTGGGTTGATTTGAGAGAAGGAAAGAGATTGATTAAAGCAAAAACCTAAGTTGCCAACTGAGATGGCAGGGACAAGGGAGGAGGGTGTCTATACTGGTTGGCCACCATCCATTTTTCATTCAGATGCTTCTTTGTAAAAAAGTAAATACATCAGCCATGTCAGTGTTAAGTGTGAGTGAAGTAAAACTAATCAAAGGATCCACGTAAGAAGCCGTCAAACCTGCCTGAGGCAACATATATATTTTTCGAAGTTCCCTTTAACCTTTCTCCAAAACCACATGGACTGCTTTTCACATTATATTTATATCATGTGAAATTAAATAAACCACTGAATGTATAGAAATAGCAATATACAAATATTAATAACTGTAAATTAATTTTAGCTATTGAATTTGAATGTCCAGGAACAACATACTGCAAGTCAATTACCCGAAACATTGTCAATATAAGAGCTAGTGCATACGTTGAAGATTGCTTTGGGTTAAACAATACAGTTTTTCCCTTGCTGAACATATGAACTAAAATTATAAGAAGGCAAGCAAGTACAGAACTTGTGAAGAATATTAACAAATAGAACTCTTATTGTGGCCATTCAAATATAGAATTGAAAAATAACTGTGAGACAATTGATTATTAGTTGGGGTGGATGGTAGTCCACCACAAATAATGGTGTCATTATTCTTGTTAGATGCAGCAAAGGGTTCAGTAATTTAAAGCTCAGCTCAGCTCAACCCGTGCTAGCTATGGTACAGAGCAGACAGGGTAACATAAGGAATGTTTCAAAGCATTTAGAAGTACCAAAACAGGTACAAAGTCAAAAACACAACACAATCAAAATCCCACTCTAATTTAGAAAAATAGAGAATGTTTTAATGAACAAAATGACAAAATCCATAACAGAAACTGTAGATGTACATTTTTAATATTTTAAATAAAAATTGCACCACAAAGCGTAAAGCACCAACCACAGGCAACTGATCGCGCTAACCTGGGACAAAGAAAAGTTTTAAAGCCAACTGCAATGGAGCACTGGTCGGACACAAGGACAAGGTCAGTGCTGCAAAAGGCTTACCTTCTGAGTTAGAAAGATCTTGAGAAGGTCGATTCCTCAGTGATGCCATCGGTGATGTCACTGAACATGTTATGAGTGATGTAGTATGTGAGGTCATAAACAGTGCATTTCGGGGCCACGAGTTTCACTGGTTTAGTACGAGTGAAACCTTGGCCTAACTTTAACGTCCCCCATAACCTTTAGTTTTTTCTGTTAACTTCTAAGATTTTTTTAATACCATTTCCTAACTATAACATCCCTGCAACCTTTCTTCTTTTAAGGGAATTCCTATGGTTTTTAAGTAGTAATGGCATTTGCAGAGTGATGGAGAAAGCGGCGGGCCCTGACCAGCTCTCAGCAATCCTGCTGTGTGGGACTTACTGTAGGTAACGGGAGGGGTAGTTAGCCCCCATGGACCCTCAAGAGCCAAGGAGACTTCATCCCCCAACTAGTAGTGTGCGAGGAGCATTGCTTTTGGCTAACGCCCCATGGAGGTGAAGGTCCCCAGGGTTGCGGGGGCCCCATGCTCCCCCGTATAATTTAAATTGAAAGCCCTGGGGAGGTGGTGGTCTGTAGAGCTTGGGGGGTCCAGGAGGCCCCTCTTTTTATAAATGTATAAGCCCCAAGGAGTTGGTGGTCCCCGGGGCAGTGGGGGAGGCTGTACGGGACTCCCCCGCTTTCATTTTTTTTTAAAGAGGTGGTGGTACCCGGGGCAATAGTGAGCCCCAGGAGGGGGGTGCCCGTACTCTCCCCATCATTATTGAAACAATGCTCCCGGGACCTGGCCCACCCAGACGCAGTAATAAATTAAGCACAGTAGCTGAGCTTTGTTTTTTTTTTTTTATTTCAGCTAGATCCAAGGATCCAGCCAAAAGTTTTAAAAAAATGCATTTTTGGCCGGGGGCCAAGAGGCCTAGGGGTCAGGGGGTTTCTACCCTTCCCCCTTTTCTTTAAAAAAAAATTTGTGGGACTCAGTTTAACCGAGTACAAAGATGGCTGCCAACACTTCCTGGTTGAAGTATTGGTAGTCAATCAAATTTCAGTATGGTTTCAGCGATATATTTTTTTAACTTAAATATCTCTGAAACCACTGAACTGATTTACACCGAATCACAAAAAGCACGCTTTCTGGACAAACATCTAGCTTTCTGCCTAATTTGGTGTAACTCCGCATAGGCATAACAAGGAGGAAAATGCGTTTTGGGACCCCCTTTTTTCTCAGCCTACACTTGACAGATCACCCTGATATATATATCAAAACAGCCTTATATGCAACATGCTTAAATATAGTCCTGATGTAATATGTCCATTTATAATAGTCCTTATGTTGTTTCCTTTAGATTCTGCATAGTTTAGAGCATGAAAGGTTCAAGGAAAGCCAAATCAGGATTACAATCAGGTAAGCAAATAATTAGACTCAGGTTGCATGCAGTTTTACGCAGAAGCACGTTATCCGTTTGTTCTAGTATTGGTACTTGTGGTTCTTGTCTCTTATTGTTGTTCCAGGAATGCAGGAGTTCGGCACCGATGCTAAGAGGATGCTGAGAACACCCAACACCAAGGACAAGGAGCAGCATTAGAGGTGAAGGAGTCCGATGCTGCGACTGAGCGGATGAGAGGAAAACCCAGCACTGCCAACTGGAGCAGGTATGTGGAGAACGCCGATGGCCACACTGAAGAACAGGAAGTCCGGTTAGTGAAGCAAAGGCAGGAGGCTGGGGTTCAGAATACCTAGAACGCTAAGCAGCCTCCTGCCCGTGGGCGCCGCTTATAAAGGGAAAAGCCTTGCCCCACACCACACTGCATGGAAAAAGACTGCAAATGTTGGATGGCTTCCACCTGGAGGGTGTATCACTGGGGGGGTGGGGGGGACATGTTGAGGAAGCTCTTGCACAGGCTAGCTACATAAGATATGGAGGACAGGATGGTATCCAATATAGTGGAAGGATCGTTGGGTGGTGGAGGACTCTAAGGGGATTGCGTCTGTCCTTTCTAAATACTATGGAATGCTTTATGTGGAACAGGTATACCCTGACTGTGAATTTACCACCTCCTTTGGTTGCAGACCTCTAGCTTTTCCCGACTGAACACAGCAGACAGAACTGCCTTAGATCAGGCACTCTTGCTTAACTAAGTTGGAACCGCATTAGCGGCCCTAAACTCTGGGAAAACACCAGGCATGGATGGTTATCTGATGGAATACTAGCAGAAACTCCGACCTGATATCGCCCACTTGGACTTATTTAATGCGGGACGCACCAAAGGCCACTTCCCACAGGACACAGCCCTGGCAACTCTGGTCATCCTACATAAGCCAGGGCGCCCACAGGGCCAATGTGCCTTGTACCACCCTATTTCCCTTATCAACATGGAGGTCAAACTCTACACAAAGATCCTAGCCTTCAGAAGCTACTTTATGTTCTCCAGAATTACTCCCTCCATATTCCACAGGCCTGGTTTGACTCCCTGGTGGCCATGACGCGTAGCCCAGAGAGTGGCTTTTGTCTAGTGAGTATGCTCCGTGTTCTAGGGAGGGCTCGCCATGGCATACATCCGGCTTTACTACTGAGCGGTCCAACTACTGACCGTAAATAACTGGTTAAATGAAGAATGGGGGGACATGACATACCGAGGAGAGTTGTCCCTCCTTGAACTAAATCGGGTGGAGGGATCCTATATGGGGCACCCATTGCAATAACCCTTCCATAACTGACTCAGGTGGTCTTCTGGGTGTGGAGGGCAGTGCTGAGGTGGATGGCTGGGACCACAAACTCACGCTCTAGAATCCCTTGTGGGAAGGTCGCTGGCTGGCACAGGAAGCATCCCTGGAGGGTTTCCGGGGTTGGGACTGAATAGGGATATCTCGCCTGGGAGATGTATGGGACTGGGACCTCCATGCTGATTTCCAAATGCCCACCTCACAGATTTTTTTTGCCATTTACAGCTTTGACACACTATTGGAATACCAAGCAGATTTGGACAGGACGACGTCCTAGATTGTAGTCCATTTGAAAACCGCTTGCTTATGGGTCATATGAGGAGGGGTGGAATTTTGCAGATTTACAAGACCCTGATGTCACACTCTCCCGACCTGATGGGTCAGTTGAGGGAGAAATGGGAAGGATGGGTGGGAGCCACGGACGAGACAGACTGGCGGGACGCATGTATGCCCCACCATGTGTTGCTGATCTTGGTGAGGCTCCGGCTCGTACAATTAAAGTTTATTCATCAGGCATACCTAACATCTCTCCGGCTATGGAAGTCGGGAAACCGCGCCTCCCGAGCATGTGGCAAATGGCAAGATCCCAGTGGAGATTTTTCTCATATGTTGTGGTCGTGCCCAGTTATCCAGTATATTGGAAAACCATCTTATTTACTTTCGCCCGCGTTGTAGGGTTGCATATTGAAGCACATTCTAGAATTGCTCCTGCTGGGCACATTGGAAGATCTAGGGGCCCCCTGGAGGGACAGAACACTGCTGGGTTTGGGCACATTGGTGGCTAAAAGGGATATAGCCAAACAGTGGAACTCTCTTGTAGCCCCATCGATAATGGCATTGATGAATGGCATGGACTGGTGTGCCAAGATGGAACATTCAATATACACGGCCAGGTGATGCCCCCGTAAATACAAGAAGGTCTGGAGGAAATGATGGTCATACCACAGACTAGATGGATGAAGATGAAAGAACACAATGAGAGATTGTTTATCTGCAAGATGCTACTGGGGGTCAAGGAGGGGACTGAGGTGTACCTGGTTGTTCAAGATGAGCAACTGGTTGTACTGTTTTCAATAAAAATAAAAATGCTTCTATCAACAACAACAAAATGAGTGGGGCGGGGATCAGCGTTGGAGCACCAAATGAGCAAGAGGAGACAGACAGGGTAACCAGAACTTGTGCGTATGCGTAATGCTTGCCGGATGTTGAACCCGGTGTACCATCACTAAAGCAGCACAAGAATAAGCCCCTTGGCACAGCAACAATGACATGGCATCTTTTTAATATCCTTAGCCATATGACTCTAACAATTCTGAGGACTACTGGCAGCCTGGAGACTCCCCAGGCCAGAAGTAGTCACACCGAGTGGGTCTGACTGTGAGATGCAGATGATTACAAAGGATTGGAGCTGCAGACATTATTTACGTCTGCAATCACTATCACTGGAAACGAAGAACGTAAGAAGTGGGGCCGGGTCGCTTGTACAGACCTCGCACTATTATGCACACTTGGAACACTCAAAGAACGAGGTTGAGAAGCGCCACGCTATGAGCTTCCAGCTGCAAAAGCGTTAGCACCTACCTAAGTGGGATGTTATTGTTCTTTTCAAACACACTTCTTTTAAGCAATTTCCGTTTCAGCACTGAAACATACTTATTTTTCATATGTAGCCACCTTTTTCGGTGATTAAATTCTAATATGTTTTCACATTTTTGCTTACTGTGGACTTCGGCAACTTGAAACACTAGCTAGATGTCATTTTAGTATAGTATCATGGCTGGTGCTTTTTAACTCCACCAACACTGCATTGTTTGTTCAGTCCTATCTATTAAGCCGTTTTTATGGAAACCCAGTCTTTGTTACTGTCATAATCAGAGTGGTTGCAGCGGTGCAGCCATCAGACTGCTTCCAAGGACTGTATATGTGAAAATAAAGCATAAAGGGCCATATGTAGGAAGCCAAATACCGGTCGGTAACGGCCGATTTTCGGTAAATATACCGTTACCGACCGGTATTTTGGCTTTTGCTATGTAGGGGGCATATTTCTGGATTCGGTAATTTACCAAATCGGTAAAATTACCGAATCAGTAATTTTACCGATTCGGTAAATACCGAATCCAGAAATGATATGTAGGTAACACTCAAATGAGTGATGTGTAGGGAAAATAATTCGGTAATTAGCACCAAATATATGTTGGTGCTAAATACCGAATACATTGCAAAAAGCAATATTTTGCTGGTCTAACAGTGCCATGTGGCAGACATACATGCCCTTAGGGCATGTATGTGCGCCACATGTGCACACATGCAGGAATCAGGGGTGCAACAAGATGTCACTGTGACACCCTGCCACCCTTGATTGTGCTCCACCCATTACCGAATCGGTATTTACCGATTCGGTAATGGTAACTGGCTTCCCATTGATTCCTATGGGCCTCCTGGCCCATAGGATTCAATGGAAAGGTATGCATCATTACCGAATCGGTAAATACCAATTCTAAATTACCGACCCATTTCGAATCGGTAAATATTACCGATGGATTACCTACATATCATTTACCACTTCATAAATACCGAATCGGTAAAATTCGGTATTTATGAAGTGGTAAATGTTAGGCTACCTACATATGGCCCAAAGTGAGGGCGAGTTCCGGAGCAGGTTGGGAATGGTAGAGGACAACCAGAGCAGGACTGGGAGGGCAGTTGAGCAATGGATGGGACGGGAGTGAGTTCAACCAACTTTGCGTGTGCATTCGTGCATGTTTGTGAGTGTTCTTGTACTACTTTTCCTGTTTTACATTTGTGAAATGCTGTTGGCTGATGGACAGCCCTGTGACAGTGCCTAAAGGCAGAGGAACCAGGGTAATCAATGGCAGAAAGGCACTGGATAAAAGGTCCTTGCAATATACGTCTAAGATGAATTTATGTGTATGTTGAGTAGTGTGATGATACAAGTTCTCACCAGACCACTTGGTGTGTAGGTGAGACCTAAAAAGCAGATTTCTATTTATAAAATCCCTTTAACCTCTTGCCCCGAGTACTTCAAAACCAGAGTTTATCGAATGCATCTTTACTCTACTTATACTTACTTCCTTTATTCCTCTATATACCTTCCATGTGCTTGGATCTATATATTTATTACTTTCCTCCCCCCCAAAAAATATTAGATGCACTACCCTATTTCTCACCCTATACATCTATCAATATCTTTAATCTACATATACTTACTTCCTTTATGCTTCTATAAACTTTCCATGTACTTATGGATCTATATATTTATTACTTTCTTCTAATTCATCATATCCAATGCACTACCCTATTTGCACCGTATACATCACTCAATATATCTTCTACCTCAACTCTCTGACTCATCACAAACCTCTTTCTACTACTCTTTCAAATGCACTAGCCTATTTCTCACCCTATATCTCTATCAATATATCCACTACATACACTCTCTCATTCATCCCAAACCCTGTACCACTACTATGAGCCTCAAAATATCCCTTTCTAGACTCTCCCCTACTCTACCCCTCCTTGCACCACCTGACAACTCTTTTACTATACTGGTCCCCCAAAACAAGCCTTTCTAAATCCTTCCCTCTGACTCTTTCCCTCCACAGCCCTTTTTACTCATCCTAACCCACCCACTACTGCTATGAACTCCATAAAAAAGAAAAAAGTCTAAAGCCTTCACTCCTCTATCCCTCCACTAGCCTTTTCAATCCAAATAACAGACTAACATGTCCACTTCTCAAATTTCATATTTCACTATACTAATTCACCACAATTCTTTTATGGGTTCCGGAGTAGCGTGCTACTCGCTGAAAAAGCACTTTAACACCCCATTAGGGGTAACAAGCGCTATATATATATATATATATATATATATATATATATATATATATATTCACTGAAAAAACCATAGGTTTCACACATGTTATAGTTAGCGGAAATTTTACTGATAAAAAACCAGTGAAATTGCCCCGTTATAGTTAGTGCTGGCAACTATAACTCACGCGACCGCAATCCTCTGCTGATGCTAATACTGTATTTAGACACTTATTTGCCCATGTCTTCTTCCATACATTTTTAGCTATACATATATTACAAATATTTTTTTTTCATAAAGACACATATGTCATCAGCAGAAGATTGCGGTCGCGTGAGTTATAGTTGCCAGCACTAACTATAACGGGGCAATTTCACTGGTTTTTTATCAGTAAAATTTCCGCTAACTATAACATGTGTGAAACCTATGGTTTTTTCAGTGAATTTGCAAGGTTTTTTAAATGCTAATTCCTAACTATAACGTGTGTGAAACCTATGGTTTTTTCAGTGAATTTGTACGGTTTTTTAAATGCTAAGTTACTTTACGCCATTCGAGGCGTGCGCGCCCACTTAACGCAGTTCGTTCCGTGCATGGTTTTTATCAACTTTAATAAGCCCTGTACATTTGGTGGCCTTCGGCCACCAAAAGCACAGGGGGTGGGGTCAATGTGGATAGTGTTTTTTTTATTTCGATTTTATAATTTCATGTTGCCAAAAATTTTTTTTTTTTACCTATTAATAAGCCCTGTACATTTGGTGGCCTCCTTTTTTTTACCGTACGCTTACGGTAAGCGTACGGTAAGCGTACTCGGCGAAATTGCCAAAAAAAAAATAAAACCGTTTTTGCTCTTGGGGGATGTTTGGGGACTCCCTCAACATGACTGTGTGGGAGGGAGTTGTCAAAAATGCCCCGTAACATGTTTTTGGGCATCAAGTTTGAGAAATAACTCTCAATGCGAGAGACAAAATGGCGGACGCCGCTTCCTGGTTTCGGCCGATTCGAATGTTTACTAAGATCTAAGAGCCAATCAGAATCGCGCTCGCGCACGCCACCGTACGCTTACGGTAAGCGTACGGTAAGCGTACCGTAAGCGGGCTCAGATATATATATTGATTTAAAGGCTATTTTCTCAGAATCTACTGAACAGATTTACACCAAACCTACAAAAGGCACTTCCTTGACCTAGGGACTACCTCTCTGCCAAATTTCTAGTAATTCTGTTCAGCCGTTCGGGCTGTAGCTCGTTCTAAAGGTCCTATGGAAAAATGCATGGGAAAAACGCGTTTTGGGACCCCCCTTTTATCTCAGCCCCCGCTTGACGAATCCCCCCGAGACTTTCAGGGTAGGAGCGGAGCGGAGCGCCCCACCTATTTTGAGAAATTCGCGAGGATTCATCGACCGGCGCCAAAGTTATTCAAAATAGAATGTTGCGGATTTCCTATGGAAAAGGGGTCCTAACTATAACTACCTACTGGCGACCGCCAGTAGGTAATATGCAAACCTTTGTCTCTCTTCTATCCCTCTGCTACCTTTATCAATCCAAATAATTGACTAACATAAACCACTCAAATTACTTTCATATTTCACTATACTAATTAAACACTAATCCTTTAATGGATTCTAGAGTAGCATGGTATTCGCCCCAAAAAAAAAAGATAAAAGTGCTTCAACATCCCATCAGGGGTAACAAGCGCTATATAAATGCAAACCCTTTCCCTCTTCTATCCCTCCGCTATCCTTCTCAATCTAAATAACTGACTAATATCCACCAATCAAACTACTTTCATATTTGACTATACTAATTCACCACTAATCCTTTATGGGTTCCAGAGTAGCGGGCTACTCACCAAAAAAAGGACTTCGACGCCACGTCTGCGGTAGTAAGCGCTATATAAATGCAAATACAATACAATACAATACTTCATGTTGTGAACAATGTCTCTCTATCTGACTCACACTGAATGAGCTCTGAAGAGAGTAATAACTCTTAAGGGAGTGTGCATGCAGCAGATGTAGTACCCACACACTACCTTATCTAGAGTCAATTATAATTATATTCTGCTGCTCTGGTAAGGCAGTCTCTGTTTACTGCTTCTCGGAAGTGGCAACTTAACTAAAGTAAGGACATTGAATATTTTTTGAGGTGGGTGACTGCCCACTTGAACAAATAACCACAATCCTTTTCAGAGGGGTGAACCTTCAAGTCACTAAATTGCCTGATCTCAACCCCCTGATAGAAATGACACACAGCAAACGGGATTAACTTAGGGCAATATGTAAAGTATTTATACAGTACTGAAACAGTAATAAAGTCAAAATGCACAACAATAAAAATCCTAAATCGAATTAGATACATAGTGTAAAATGTAATAAACACATGGACACCTAAATGCCATAAATACAATAAGGGTAACCAAAGATAAAAGTTTTTAAGAAGGAGTAATGTTAAAATGGAAAAAGAACCAGCGATAATCAAGGGTTGTGGTAGCCAAGGACGTAGGTGCAATTTGAGGCTTCCCATCAGGGAGCGTGGGTTGCATCCACCAGCCAGGATTGTCCTGTCAAGTATTTTACCTTCTGAATTAATCTTTTAAGCCCCAACCAACCACAGGAGTACACTTCTGAGGCCCTCTTGGCTTCAAGGGAGGCACTTAGAGACTCACACAGTACCATTCAGATGCAAGCAGAAGGGTCTTGAACAGATGCCACTGGTCAGCTGGGTACTTCCAGTTAAAGACCTCCTGCAGCTTGTTGTCTTCCTGTAGTCACACCACACAGGAGGCCACCCAGGTGACCCTTGGTGTTTCCTTCTTTTCTAAGATGCAAGAGGAAGCAGGTCCGGTCTTTCATGGCTGCTCTTAGGTCACATACATCATGTCTAGTCCTCTTCTGAGCTTTAGCAGGTTCAGAAACTGATCTGAAGTGGGTGCCTCTTGGTGCCACATTTATGTTGGTCACTAGCTTGTATGTGTGGTGACTCCTATCCCCTCCCTCATCAATGGGGTGAAAGTTACTGGTGCCAACCCTGCTCACTTTTTTAGTAGTTCATGTTTGCCTTACTGCAAACAGACCCAAAATGCCATTTGTCAGGGCATTTTCAAAACGGAGAAAGTCTTCAGCCACACTAAACTTGGGCCATGAGGGCTGGTGGTGTGTATGGGGAAACTACTATGATAATCCTAGTGTTCTCCCACATTTAACACTAAAATGCAGGTATGGTGCCCACAACAAACCAAGAGACAGAAGTCTGGTAGGAACAAAGCAGGGTTTTTCAGCAACCAGACAGTGGACACACAAGAATTGCCTTGGCTTCCTCTTCTTTCCCTTTCAAGTGTGCCCCAAGTGTTACATGTGGTCCAACTGACCTATCAAGCAGGATTTGACACTGTGCTGTCAAAAGGAGTCCCACAGGTCCCACCCTGCATATTCTGTAGTGTTCAGAGAAGTCCTCACTGCCCATTCCGATCAACCTATTATTTGATCCTGGCATTCACACCTTTGTCACACCTGTTCAAGGCTAATCACTGGCTGGGAGAAGTTGGTGAGCCAGTACAAATGAGTTTCCAGGAACGTCAAACAGGGGAAAGGTAATTTTCTAAAAGTTCCTTTTCCTTAATATTTCTTAAAAACCTTACTTCACCATGTAATTGGATGTTTAATAAGGAATTGAAATAGTTGTTTACTAGTTTTTGTAGCCCATTTCATTCCCAATATACAGTTTTAGTATTTAATGTCACTTCCCAGTGTTTCTCTATGCACCAACAAGCCTTCCTACAGAGAAAATAGCATTTGAATGCTAGTCACTGTAAGGACATGTTAACATTACATTTCTACATATCCTGTTTTTAAATACCAGGAAGACTGCCTTGTGCACTACAGAGGCTACATAGGTGTAGTTTTTATATTGACAGGTCGAATTGCATTTTTACACTGCCACAGTCAGGCTACAATGGTAGGGTTGTAGCCATGTTTGCACTGTCACTGCAGTCCACAAGTGGCATTTAACTTCCAGGGCATGGGTACACTTTATACCATATACTTGGGACTTACAGGCAAGTTAAATAAATCATTTAGGAGGATTCCATTTTAACCATGTTTGAAGGGGGAACACAGGCACTGCAGAGGTAAAGTGTACAGTGCTCTGTTCTAAAGACAGCAAAACAGATAGAGCAACAATCTAGGGGAACATCACACAAAAGATGGTCATTTCCTGCAACTGAGAGGGCTCAGCCAAAAGAGCCCCACCGCAGAGTGACTGACAAACACCCCTTCACTGCCCTCTGCAGTGGCATCATGTCACAATGTGAACACTCAACAGCAACCCATCTTCAGCTAGTCATTTCAGGCACCTCAAGGGTGAGAAACTGACTTCAGGAAGACCTGGGAGGCGAAGGGTTGTCACTGAATGTGCATACTTTATTTCTCCTAGAATACAATTTATGTATTTATGTAAGGACCACAATGGTACTTGCAATATTCTTTTTAAGATGAGCATCTTATCAAATCTGGGAAACTGTGGATTTAATCTAATTATGGAACTAGCTACTCATCATGTAGACACTTTCAATTTACCCACACTATATGTTTCTGTATCTTATAAGAAATAAGATAGGGGCTCTTCTTCTCTACGACTGGAGTGGGTATGTGCTATTCAGTAAGAAAAAAAGCAATGTTATGCCAATATTTACAAGTAGTGATAAATAATGCAAACCATGTGCCCCTTTTTAGTACTTGGCTCTCAAAGTAGTGAACCAGAGTAGTCCAAGGTTTACTCAGGAGGTGCTGCGGGAGAGAAATGCAGCACCTCAATAAACAAAAATTGATGTCCAGTCTGAGATTTTTCTTATAAAAAGGAAAAGTACTTTATTACGCGTACTACTGAACACTGGAAATTAGCAAATATATGCAGAATAGCAGGTGGAAATGCCTGTGATTACACCTTCTTAAGAATGCCACAACCAGCAAGGGGCACAAATTAAATAAAGGTCCAAGACAACATGTAACCCTAATGTCCCCTACCTCCCTCCATTGCAAGCTTCATTAACAGTTTGTGCACCATCAAGCCTTAAACCCACAATACCCCCACATATGCTGAACACACAATCATGGGATGCAGTCAATAAAAGTCATGCCTACTGGCTTTGAATGGGTGTCACCACAAAAATAAAGCACCCAATAATATATCAACCCAAGTTGCAGCTGACATTAAAATATTTCTGGATAGTACTATCCTACATTGACACTCATTCACATGTACAGCACTTCACTGTTATTACTGTAATTGTCAAAGAAGTATTTAATATTCAAACGTGTACAATATGTGAACCTCTGTTCTGCTTTTACGCTAACTTCTTAGTAGCCTCAATAACAAATGTCCCCGCAGTCATAGAGCTGTAAAACTAAATGCCACAGCTCCGGTGGTGCTGGAAAATAGAATGATGGCCATTCCAGGTCATGAATTGAATGACCTGGGAAACTTAGAGTGAACTTTCCACATTTTCAAATGGAGTTTCCTTTAAGGTCACTGCACTCCAGGCAGCTCCCATAGCAAGTTATAAATAGTTGATGATGCCCCTGCCCTTCCTGGAGATGCCACGGAAAAAACATCAACATTTAGCCAGCCCCAGGGCCTTTAAGCTATGTTTTTTCACGCAACTGAGCAGGCCATGTCAGTTTGTTTTTTCCCCGTTAATCCACCCTCAGCACAGCTTTGGTTCTTCTGATTTTCAAACCCCAAACAGGCACCAACAGCAAATTTCATTGGGATCATAGTGAAGCCCCAGAAAACTTTCAGTCCAAGCCACTCCTGCATCCAGCACAGCTGACTGGCAGCCAGCGTGAGGGCCAGCCTCCTTGGTCGCTGAGGACTGTCATGCTGGGTGTCTCCTCAGAGGCATATCCTGGTCAGTATGATTGGGAGGGGTTGTAAGCATCAGATTTCCAGACCATCACACTAGCATATAATGTTAAAATACATTCTATGACAAGCAGTGCAGTGGAAAGGGAGAGGAATACGGATTAATGGGAGTACTAAATGAGAGCAACACAATATTTTGTAAAATAAACATTTTTAGGACTTTCAAAACAGAGATGAGCGAGCGTGTGTGTGTGTTTTTGTCAGTGTGTGCATGTAAAAATCACAAGTGAAATCCAACAGACACCTCACCATACCCGACTGAAAGCACATGTACCCAACTATTCATCTGAAAAGGCGTTAATTGGAGGGGAGGGGTGTAACACCCCAAACACCCTCCCCCTCCTGAAGCTCCACCTCTGTGCTGCCTCCTCCTCCTCCCAGACAGTGGCACAGGGAGCAGGAGGAGCACTCGGTGATGCTTCCAGGCTCTGCCGTTCCTCAAACTTTGACAAATGGAGCTACTGGAAATGGTACCCAACCGAGCCCCGCTCATCCAGTATTCAATATCCAAGGAGCCCTAGCTCTTCAGGAGCGCAAAGCATGGGCAACCACGGAGTGCTGAAGAAAGAGAGAATAAGAGCGAAGCAACTGATGAGTAAATGGATACTGGGTGCCAGAAAGGGAGAAGAGCAAGCCATGATCATGTGTGTGCACTAAGTTTTTTTTATTTGCTCACTTCTGTGTCGCAGGCTGAGTGCAGATTACTGGACAACCCTGTCAGCACGTGGCTAAAGCAGGATGAACCCAGTAGCCAAAGGCTGAAAAAGACTGTTCAAAAGTCTCTTTCTGTATCTGTGTGTATGTGGATGGATTATGTTCGGTTTTTGTTGTGTGGTGTGTTTTGTGTGATGACATAAGATCGTCTGGAGGGTAGATCTAATCAGCAGCACTCTTTGAACTGAATCTTCACATAAGAATACAACTTCTCTTACCACTTGATGGCTTCAAAAGCTATGTTTAAATCCGCTTATACTCTGCTAAATGCTACTGTGCACCTCTGGAAGACTACTTTTTTCAGCCAAACTGAAGGCATCACACTTTCATTTGATTAATTAACATTGGCTCACCTGGAAATACTCATAAGGTTCAGGATCTGTTTCGGGATCTTCCAAGCCACCAACCTAGATCAAGCTAATTTAATTTCAGTAATACCGGAGGCCAAGAAAACAGAGACACAGCAACATACCTTCTCCTCTTTTTTCAAGAGAATCTGGAACTTACTTCTGAAAAAGATGCAATTGACTGCAGTCCTACTTACAATTCAAAAATCATTGACACCTCATGTGGCATGCAAAATAATTTTCTGAACTTCCTGATCTTTCCCATTTTTCTTAATCGTTATATTTTGGTTTCGACTGCTCTTTGGTATATTAAGTAACATAAATTACTCCAAAGATTATCACGGGCTTGTTGGAAAAATGTGATTAACTTTACATCTACTTCTTGTTCTAGAGGACAGTTTCAGGCAGGGTCTGATGGTGTATAAAACTAACAAGTCTGCTTCATGTATCTGTGTTTGACTTTATGATCACAAGGTTCAATCCCAACAGGTCTACTCAGTCTTTCATCTTCCTGAACTTGTTAAAGGAATGGCTCTACAGTACCTCGGCTTTGCCTCTTCTGCTGTTCTTGCAGCATGAGGTGTTTGCGTGTCTGTGTCCCATCTCCCATGCTGCTCTTCTAGGCTAAAAATTGCATCAATTAGCATGTTTCTGATGAAGCTCTTACATTTACCTTCCATCAATTTCATTCTCTACACGGTGCCAGACTTTAATCCTGGACTCCTGCAGCACTGCAGCATGTAAACCTACATCTTGTATCTCGCTGAATGGGGCTATGTGGGTCAAGCCCAGTACCAGCCCCCTCCATGACTGCAGTAAACAGCAACCTTTCAGTACTCGAGAGCTGCTTATGTTTCCAAATAAAGCAGATGTGAGGCTTAGTGGCTGTGGGCCCGGAATCTCAAAGCAATGTCCCACCTAATCTGAGGTCAGGGCCACCAGCCTCTCCTGACGTGAACAAGGGATGAACGATGACGAATAAATGAACAGACTGGGGCCGCCTTGTTCTTTAAACAAAGAATCAGTCTTCTGGGACATACAAATAATAGTGGTGTCTTTTATTCTGCCTTGTTATCTCAGGGATACTTATCCCCACCAATCCCGTTTCTCATTTTTATCCTACAATTATATACCTTAATTCTAACCCACTACACTTGGTAATTCAGCTGATTCAAGCTTCAGCCTTCCTTGCCATGTCAATGCTGTGGGAACGTCTGCTGGCTACTTTGCTGAGCATCCATTTCCCGAATCCCATTATACCTCTTTCTTCAGCAGGACTTTGTGCCAGTTACTGTGGCACAACATTTGGGTTTTCTGGAGTCCTCACCAGCTCTAACGGTGCATCTTGTCTCAATTCTGTGCAGATAGTGGACTGTATGGAAGACATTCCGTTTTGATCCAGTCCTTCAGGGAAGAAGCAACATTCCACCGGGCCATAGTATTCCTTTAAACTCACCCTTCTTTCGTTCAGTACTGTAAGAGGCCCACCTGAATGAAGAAACCGATTCAGGTGGACCTCAGACCAGGGGGCCTTCCACAACTCAGGCATAAAGTGAGATATGTGTGTTCTGCTCACTTGTTCAACTAAAAAGCACAGGTGTGAGTTGCATGTGCTTGTTGTGTCAGCAGGTGTAGACATGAGGGGACTAAACTAAATATCCTTGTCAAAGAAGAGACAAGATTGAACAGGTGGGCTTGAAAATAATTTGGTGAGAGAACCCATATTCTGAAAGTTTGTAATGACATGACATGTCCTTTCATTTCCCAGATAGATTCAGAGATGAGAGGAACATTACATTTACAATTTTAACTTAAACACATCTTCTCCTCTTAACACACCTTTCAGCAACAGAAGGGAAGCTTCCTTAAGTGCCACTAATACAAATAACACATCCTGTACGCTATCAGGGTGAAAATTTAGAAACAACTTTTAAAACTCGCATTAATTTTACAAAATCAATTTGAGCTTCTCGGTTATTAATCTAATATTAGACTATTAAACCTCACATAAATATGTACACCCTTAAAGTAACATCATATCGTATTTTTTTAAACTTAAAAATACTCCTCTCTAAACATGAACCATCATTACAAAAGTATACTATTTACTGCAAACAATGTGTCAACACTTCATTTTCCTTAGGATCCAAATGCCACACTTAAAACCAAAAAAAGTGAAAGAAACACACTTTCTATTAATATCAAAGCTTTATTAACATTAACAGTAAACATAGTTTTTTATAAAACACACACGGTAAACTATATGCCACAGTGAAACTAATCTAAAATATCAGTTACTAAATAACAAGTTACCGAGAATACGAATACTGTCAGACTTCACACACTTATACAAACTAATAACCAAGAAACAACGCTACTGCAAGTTCAAACAAAGCCGACGGTTAGCCGGGTGAAAATTAGAGTGAAAGACAATTAATTAAAAAATTAATTAAAAAAACAGATCCCCTCAATATGGTAAGTGTGAAAAAATAAATGTATAGTTTAAATACAGTTACACAAATACGCCTAACTAATGACAGTTCTGTTCAAACATGACCATGAACTAAAAATAAACAAATCACACAATTGCACAGTAAAGTTAAAAAAGATGAGCACAAATTTAAGAAAATAAATATACTCTCATTCAAGACCAGGAGTGTAGATGATCTAACAACTGCAAAAAGCCAGGTGCTCCGACAAGATAAAAAATTTAGACACAAGACATAAAAAATATTCTCTTCACTAATTGTAGCCAAAGCTGCTCTTAGGAGTGGCTGCAAGAAACCATGGCATCTTCAATAGCATGGTCTAAAATGAGACATCACTTTCAGTACAGAAACGTTTAGTAGCAAATTCGTATTGACGGCAAAAAAGTACACAGCTACTCGAAGTGTCTGAACAATCCTATGATGGCCTTGTCAATCTGTTAAACATAGCCTAATACATCTGTCAGAGTTCCACAAAGAATTCAATTGAATGCCATAACATATAGAACGGATGATTGCTGATTGTTCAGGGGGACCAATGGGATGCAGAGACATAGATGCATTTGAAGCTTCCATCCACAGTGGAATTGACCATGGATTGCCTGTAATTCTTTCACACAAGCACCGTGCTGTAGGATCTGCAGTGCAACCTCAAACCATGTCTCAATGGAAAGGATATTCTCCTATATAGTACCGTGATACCACTGCTTAATTTGAGCTGGTGGTTTCCGGTGCTCGGCGCCAGCGCTTAATTGTCAACACCGAAACTTATGACAGACGCTCTGGCTCTTCAAAGTCATGTAGAGACACAGTGGTCAGACTGAGCATACATGTGCCTACTTATTTCAATGGAAGGTCAGCAATAGTTCTCCTCCACCCACTGTTTGTGTGGGTGAAGGAGTTCAAGATAAGCTGTAAGCTGCTCCTTCCTTCAGCAGTGATTTGAGGATGTAAGTGGGCTACAGTACTGTAGGTCTCGGGTAGGAGAGCTATTGAAATTCGCAATAATTTGTAGCCATGGTGTACAGTAGCTCAGCTGCTGTGTAGCATGGCTAAAAATATTTTTTTTAAAGCGCATTAGTGCTGGCTGCATCAAAGCACTTTAAAAATATATATTTGTTAGCTGTGTGCTTCCTCTATCTCCTCTCACCTGTCTTCTACCCCCGACCGCATCCTTCTCTCCTGCCCTCCATCTCCATGTTGATATATGCCCCAAGTCACTCCCCAACCAAAGAAGGGAGTGGGTATGGGGACAAGGCAGTATGGAGGGAGGGCGGGAGACAAAGATGCATGTGGGAGGAGAGGACAGGTGATAGCCGATAGGGGAGAATACAGACAATTGTCTAGGGCAAGCACACACACACAATGGAGGGTGGGCGGGATGTGGTTGGGTAAACCTCCAGAAAATGGAGGGCGGGAGGGAGGTGGGTGAGGCAAGAGCACGGACAATGGAGGGTGGGCAGTAGGACCTGGAGCAGGCACAAAAACTATGGAGTGTGGGTGGGAGGGGCTAGGAAAGCAAACAGAGAAACACAAGGACAACAGAGGGTGAACGGGGGCTGGGAGAAACACACAGACAACAGAAAGTGGGTGGGATGGGATTGGGGGAAGACCACGGCAGGGGGAAGAAGTATATGAGAGATACCGCTGAAAAACATACACACTCTCATAGGGTGCTTTAACAAAAAGGAAAAACGATCAATTGAAAAACGGGCAGAGGAAGGACACACGCTTCAGGGGCAGGACAAATACAAGAAAAGGAAGGAAAGCCTACAAAGCTGATGAAATTAGAAGCATACGAGAGCAACAATGAAGCCAAGCAATGGTAAGTAATGGGAGGGCTGTAAGCCCTCTGAAAAGTAAAAACATGTCTTGTAACAGATCAAAACCTAAACATCTCTCATCCTTACGAACCTACTCATACTATGTATGAAAAACAGGCTTCAATGGTGGCCTGGGCCCCTATTCAGGGCAGAAAGGAAAGCTCTGAGGGTACCAGAACCAACAATGACATTAATGAAACCACAAAATGGTAGAGGTTTGCACATCCTTCTCTTTACAATGAAAATATAGCCTTGTTAGGTCTTGCCTGCTAGACAGTGCATCTGGGATGCTATGCAGCTCGTCGGAAAACCATTGGCAAAGCGATTAGATCCCATTGACGAGACTCATCGGCTTTGCCAACCCTTGTTTTAGTGGTATCCATAGCAGGAACATCTAGATGTTGACCTGAAGCCTACTATAACGACACTCATGGTATCAAAAAGGGCATCAGCGATTACATCACTTTTCCACCAAAAGTGCTTCAGCTCCTTATCAGGAGTATGGGGTACCATCAACGCCTCGTCAGGGGTAGTAAGCGATATGTAAATATAAATTCAAAACCATGCCGGCATCAGGGATTACATCATTAAAGCTGAAAAGTATTTCTCTTTTCGACATCTGCTGACAGTGAAAATGGAGGCTAGTTTCCATGGCCTCCGCACAGGCCTATGGGCTGTGGGGACATGGCACAGGCATGGACTTTAGTTCTTCATATACTGTTTATATGGTCCTTTAAGGACAACCTTTAGTATTTCACTATTATAACTGCATTTAAAATAGGGACATCGCTGATGATGAAAATGATGATGTTTTGTTTTCATATGTGTTGACTGTAGGTGTTATGGTCTAGGTTTATAGTTTAATTCCTGTACTGGTGCAAGAGTAGATTTTTTATTTTATGATGCATAGTGTATGTGTGGCAAATTTATTGGCATTGTTTAGTGGTTGCTCAATTTTGTTTGCTTATAATTCCGTGCAGTTTGATTTATACGGTTAGTGATCTATTTTAAAATATGTTTACACTTGCACCTTACAATTTGCATCTCGTTACGGTTTTGTTTTTCTTTTTCAAACTTTGATTTACTATTGGATGTAATCCTAACTTTAAAAAAACATGCTCACAGAATTTCTGTGCTTTTTTCTATTAACAGATTAAATCAAATTGCAACTATGAATTGAATCAGTGCGAAACATGATATTTTAATTATTGAAATTTGTTTTATTAATATGATGAAACCAAGTAATGTTAAATTAGTTAAAGCAAATAAAAAACAAACATCTAGCCGATAGCAAAATCTAATATATCTTTTTTATTTTTTTTAAAATTCTTTTTATTGAGAGTTCATAAAAACAGAATAAACGATACAAAGCACAATTGTAATAGAATTAATACGATACAAGGCACGTAGGTACAAAAGCATTTATAAATTACATCACTTCGGAGCTTAATTATAAAGTGCAAAGTGTAGAAGAAAAAAAAACAAGTTTCAACAATTCAGATCTTAATTGTAAAGTGCAATGTTCAATTTGTAAAACGCAGAATGCATAATGGGAAACAATCTAGCAGACTATTATTTTAAGATAATATATTTAAAATTGAATGCTGTCAGAAAATACAATAAAAAAAACTACGTTTCAAACACACTCCAAAACTTCTCATATTTCTTAAGTGCCCCTGATCTCAATGCGTATTTTCTTTCCCTGCCCTGGATTCGTAGTAATTTTGCCTTCCAAGCCTGAAAAGTTGGTACTTGATCGGTTTTCCAGGACTGCAAAACAAGGGATTTGGCTATTAAAGAGGCTATGAAAAGGGACTCGTCATATGGAGTATGGTTCACAGAACAGCCAAGTACAGGAATTAAATCATCAAATATTGTAGTCGTTTTCAGCTCAAGGGAGAGGTATTTTTCAATTTCCTTCCAAAATGGCTGGATTTTAGGACATTCCCAGACAATGTGTTTCCAGTTCCCTTTCTCCTCACACCGGAAACATTTATCAGCAACTAGGGGGAAGATACTATGGAGATAGGAGGGAGTTCTATAAATCAACCATTTATTGTAAAATTGCATGCGTCTAAAATTCGCACCACGGAAAATTGTTTTATTAAATTTATTTATCTTATCCCATACAAGCTTGTTGATTTCAATATTTTCCCTCTTTTTCCACCTCTCAATGATCCTACTGGAGAGTACCTGCCCTTTGTCCTCTTTTAATAATTTAATCCAGATACTCATCTTTTTTTGAATTTTATTATTCAAAGCTGTCGAGATATTTTCTTTGTGGTATAGATTTCCTATATCCAACTCTCTAAGCCTTGGATTGAGCATACAGAAAGACCAATTCAAGGTGGAATAAGAATGATGTACCTGTCTGGAGATTTCATTCCATGACTTCCACCTATTTCCGGTGAGGAAGTCTTCAATCTTCACAGAGCCATTTTCTTTCCAGAGATTTAATATTTTACTATCCATACCTCCCTCTTCTCCAAAGTTAAAGTTGTTCAAATCCGTTGTGTTACTTATTCTAGGAATAGAGTAAAATTTCAAAAACTGAGTTTTCTGTTTAAAAATCCACTGAAGGGACTTGTAACGAACTTTCTTTGGGTCTTTTATGATTCTAATCGGATCAATTATTTTTAGTTCTGACAACATCTTCTTCATAAAAAAATTGTCTGCCATGATAGTGTCTGAAAAAAAAACCTAAAACTGTGGTGTGAAAAGGATGCAAAATAATATACTCTAATATTTGGAAGGGACAACCCTCCTTGTGCAAAAGGAAGGTATAAAGTGTCGCGTGCAAGCCTAGGAGATTTTTTAGTCCAGAGAAAAGAGGAGATCAGGGCGTCCACTTTATTAAAAAAGGAGACCTGGATTGCGCAAGGTGTGGCATCGAACAAAAAATTAAAAAGAGGTAAGACCGACATTCGTATTAATGCTGCTCGCCCCATTAAGGTCAGGGGTAATAAATTCCAACGATCTAAAAGAGACCCAACCTTTTTTAACAGAGGTAAAAAGTTCAATAAAAACAGATCTTCCAATTTGGGAATATAAATATTCCCAAATACCTCTTTGGGGATAGGTTGTATATTTGCCTAAATTCTGGTATTAAAGTGTCTACAGTGCAGTTTACTAGAATAATTTCCGTCTTATTAACATAAATTTGATAACCCCCTAGTTTTTGAAAATCCGAGAATATTTTTAAAATTTTCAATTGGCTAGACGGTTTAGAGTCTAAAAAAAGGGCAATATCATCGGCGTATAATTTTATATTAGTCATGCCATCTACTGGGACTGTCTCGTCCGTATTTTCCTAATCGCAATCGCCAAAGGTTCGATAAATAACGCGAATAAAATTGGCGACAGGGGGCAGCCTTTTCACGTGCCTCTAGTGACCAGACATGTCCCAATATAAGAATTGTTGATGATAATCTGTGCCCTAGAATCCATATATAAATGTTTTAAAAGAATGATAAAAGCCTCCAGGAAATTAAAGCTGTGCAAAATAGCAAAAAGGCAGTCCCATGACACTAGATCGAAGGCCTTCTCCGCATCTAAAAGCCAGATTTGAGCATTCACTTTATTAGTTTTAAAAAAATCTAGTGCCTCCAATACAAACTTCGTGTTTGAATGGAGATGCCTGCCTGCAACAAAACCACACTGGTCATTAGCTACCAGACATCCCACTATTTTATTCAATCGGTTTGCTAACAGTTTTGTAAAAATGTTATAATCTGTATTTAGGAGACTTATGGGTCTATATGAATTTATATTCTCCTTGTCCTTTCCTTTTTTTTAAATGCTAACCACCACAGCTGAATGGAATGAGTCTGGCGGGGAGCCTCCTTGGAGTAGGTCATTTAGTAAAAGTAAAAATTCTTTATTTAGGGTTCCTCCAAATTTTTTTAAAAATTAAATCGGAAGACCATCATCACCGTTAGCCTTACCGTTGGGGAGGGAGCAAATGATCTCATCTAATTCTAACAGTGAGAAGTCCTCTATGAGGCATTTCTTGTCCCCATCATCTAATTTCGGTATTATCAGTCGCTCTAAGAACTCCCCAATGGAAACAGAAGAGGCCCCTTCGGTCGCTTGATAGACTCCCTCATAGTGTTTTAAAAACAACTCGCCAATAGAGGCTGTGGTCTTAGCATATAATTTAGTGATGGGGTTGATTAATTGATCTATTCTGTTACGAGCCTGCTTTTCTTTGGCTTGCCAGGCCAAGAGCTTACCTGTGTATTCGCTCTCCTCATAGATCTTCTTGGCATAGAGATTACTATTAGTTTCACCTAAAACATAATAAAAATCCCTCATCCTGCTCTTAGCCTCGTAAAGTTTTTGCCCAGAGAGCATTGATCTGACCCTGTAGTGTTCTTGGGTTGCCTCCGTGAGATCAGTTTGAAGTTTTATTTTCTCCTCCTTTCTTGCCTTCTGCTTTGGTATTTCTTTAGATGTTATCAACCCGCGAAGTGTAGCCTTGAATGCGTCCCAAATCGTACTTAATGGGGCAGTACCTCTATTCTGTGTAAAAAACTGCTCGATAAATTCTTCAATGTCTGTACACCATTTAGGATCAAGGCGGTTGAGATTGTTAAAAAACCATCTTCTAATAGGGCTTATGTCTTGTAATCCCAACTTTACCTCCATGCAGACTGCCGCATGATCGGAGAAAGCATTAAACAGATGTACATAATTATATAGCTCTAAATCATGCGAGGTTAAAATAAACAGTGCAGTTATATGAAAGTAGCAAAACCTCTCTTTGTGCAGTTGAAATAAATACTGATTATGAACAAAGGATTTGTCGACGAGGGTAAAAACATGTAATATTTTTTAATTGATTAAACATTGTTTTGGTACATTCACTGCCGTAATGTATAGCCATTTACTTGGAACGACCATAAAGTTAGACTTTTACTCACAATGGGATGCACTGCAATAGTTTTTTTTTTTAAATGAAAGCATTTACTGGGTTCAACATGCATAATATTTTTGTTTTTCAACAGTAACACGGACTCTCTTTGTGTGATAGTTTTATAATACTAAACGTATTCATGTTAGTAAACTAATTATTTGTTCTTGATTGTGCTAAAGTATTCACAAGTGAGGCTCCCCGTGTGATACTGAAACCAATGTTGATAATAAAGGGTGTTTTTTAGGTCTAGCATTCAAGACCTCTTGCATATACTTTAGTATATACTTATATGTGTATGTACATTGTGGGTTCTGGAGATCAGCCCTAGGACTTGTCTTCTTCCGCTTAGGGACTTTTTTTTCTGTTCAACTGCCTCTATTTAACTGTCTTGATTGAAAACGACTAGTAGAGGTCAGTAAAATACCAGAAATGCTTTCTGCTTTTTCGACTTCCTCTATTTAACTGTCTTGATAGAAAACGACCAGTAGAGGTCAGTAGAATACCAGAATTGCTTTCTGCTGAGGGACTTTATTTTTTTTATTTTTCAGGCAACTGCCCCTATTTAACTTTCTTAATAGAAAACGACCAGCAGATGTCAGTAAAACACCAGAATCACTTTAGCATTCCCTAGATTCCAGTCCATAGAAATTGTCTTCCACGCGCACCTGTATACAATAATATTTTTTTCAAATCTTGTATTTTCAGTGATATGACCACCGAAGGCATAATCCTATATTAAGAATAAAGCTTTGGACTATACCATTTCCCGCTGAAAGGCAATATTTCTCTCCATGTGTTACCATACCTGGCGTTTCACGCAGTTTGGTGCTTACTTTCCCTCCATGTTAAAGAACATTAGATGTTTCAGCACCCAGGCTAATGTGCTGCATAGCTAAATACATATAAGGTCCCAAAAGCGAGACCGATTGCATTGCAAATGCTTGTTTAACTTGCGAGTGCTGTGTAGTGTTGGAATGAAAATCTGCTCAAAGATGTTACTTTGACTACTGCATTTCTTTGTGTTTTCTGATTGTAGGTCAGTAAAAATATGTGTGTTAAATGGAAATGGAAGGTTTGGGGGAAACCTGTCTTTGTTAGCTGTTGGAGATTAGACCATATCTCAGAATCTTGATATGGCAGAAATTAAATGTTGATTCCAGACCTTGACTTAGCATGAGATGCCCAAGTGCCAACTTCATGACCTTTGGTGAATATTTTTCTCTTGTGAGTTGTGCCCAAAATGTGCAAAATGCAGTGTTTATTTACGTGGTTCTGTGAGTATCGAGTTATGATGGCAGACAAGATATTTATATTCAGAAATGTAAATATTCATCTGGAGTTTCTTGTTTCTCTTTTTTGTACCACATCTTACCTCTTGCTTGTATAATGTACATTGTTATGTCTAGCTTCCATTGGAAGCCATTAGACTGAATAACTGGATTGAAATTGGTTTATCTACTGCTATGACTTAACAACAGGATGAAAAATGTTATTTCCCAATTCAGTTAGGTCAACAGGGAATATGCTTGTTGAACTGTGTTCCACCACCTCACCTGGGTCTAGGTAGACCAGAACGAGATGGTGAAATGGTGGCATGTGGTCTCACCCGCCTTTCCCGGGTCTCCACTTGGCCCAAGACAGACAGGAGAATGCAGGCAGCACACTGTCTGTGTCAACTGCCACATTTCAAAGTCAGCGTGAGCTCACAGGGAGAATAATTCTGTGCTGACCAGTGGCTATCCACTGTCAGAGCGTTGTCAGCCCTGTCTGCTCTGAGTGTGGCATCAGAGAGCACAGTTTTGGGAAGAGAGGAGGTAGGATGGCACAGAGGGTGGTGGAGGTGGGTGGCAGGAGGTCAGATATTTTTGTTTTTGACTATTTGAGTGGGAAGGGTGACGAGGGTGAGGGTAAATGTAGAGAGTGATGGGGTGGGTGGCAGGAAGACTGATATTCTTTTATACATTTGGGTGGTGGAAGGGTAATAGAAAAAGGTGGTGGGAATATGTTGTATGAGACCAGGTATTTTTTATATCTGTGGGTGGGATGAGGTGAGGAAGCCATGTTAAGTAGGGCTCCCCCATTATTCATCAGTCCCTGATCACATGTTGAAAGCAGGGGCATAAGATGTGTAGGCCATACATGCCATAAAATTAAATATGAGCAAAAAATGAATAACTGGGATGGTTTTCCCGGAGGGTTCTGAGTGACATCATCGAGCTTCACTGTCATTGTCTATTTGATGTCACTCAGACCACCCTCAATGAAAACATCCCAGTTATTTACTGTTACCTATCTATAATTCCATGTTATATGCTTTAAGTGTTGTTTTTTTCGTATTTGCCATACCATCAACCAACACCTTGTAACCACATTCTATAACTAACAGTCGCACATTGATACCTATAGAGTTATGATTCTCAACTTAATCACACAATAGTGCTTTTGGTATCTTTTGAAACAAAGTGTTAATTGTCATTGTAGCTATTCTGCGAGAAGTTATTTTATGCAAACTATATATATGATAGAGACATTCAGCCACAGATTCCTTATCTTATAATTATCCCAAGGTGTCAGATTCAGTCAGGAAATTCTTGAGCTGTACCCTTGCGTGCCGGTAGGAGGCGTCATTCAGCTCCGTGTCAGTCACACCAGATGTGACGTGTGCCGTGCTTATATACTTATATAGGCGCCACCTCAGTGCGCTGACATCAGTTCTTTTCTTTCTATGACAGCCAGCACAGATCTGGAACAGCTACCACCTGGTCAGTTTTTGACTGAGTGTTCTTTGATGTTTTGTTGAAGATTTTTTACGAGAACGCTTTCTCCTGGTGGTGAGGGATGTCAACCAAGTAACCAATTACTTTTAAACCTTGTGGTACCTGTCACAGGCAGATGTCTGTGGTAGATCCCCACTTGGTTTGGTTGTGGTGCTTGGAGCAGGACCACAACTCCATGGCCTGAGATGACTGCCATGCAATGAACCCGAAGGCATTGACAGAACATTCCCTGAAGCTCCTTGCCATCGAGGTCAGACGACCTCACAACGCTTTCCATCTCGGTTGCACAGAAGGTCCCAGGACTACTCGCTGAGCTGCTGCGATGATCGTTGTCGCAGTATAAATCATTGGGTAAATCCCAAAAGCGCGAGACGTCCAAGAAGTTCAATCATTGTTCTGCATTTTAATTTCTGTTTCGCATGGCCAGTAGCTTTTGAATTTATAACCAGTTTTACCGGTTCTAGTATCTGTTTTTCCCCATTGTTTTTTCTTAGTAAGTTTCTAGGTGTCTAGGAATTTTATCCTTGCATCTTCAAGTGATATGTTTGTATATAAAAATAGTACAAATTCTGGAGTTCCCTTTACTCACCTTTTTCATATAGATGGTATATGTGACATAGGGTGCTGTGTGAACTTCACTCTTATATGTGGCAGTAAATCATTCTAATACTGCTTTCGGCCATAATGATCTTTGTGCATACCCCTTACAAAGAAATTTCGAAATATTTATAAAAAGTAGAAATGCTAAAAACGTGATAAAAAAAGGACTCTTGAGACCATGGAGGGCAGTGTTTGAGGCAACGAAAGTGAGAAGTGATGGACCAGACAAATTGTAGTCTGATATAACCAATGACAATTAATTTGCAATATCTCTGGATATTAATCATATGCATATAGGAAACATCCTTATGCCTACCATGGTAAATTAGTGAGTGGAGCACGTAGACAGTCCCTCCCAAGTGGAAAAAGAAACTTTGTCTGAGTTTCCACTGCTGTTTCATCTTACAAATTGTTTTTCATCTTCCTTGTATTTCAAAAGCCTGAGGGGCATATTCTCAAGATATTGTGCTAACCATCGCAAAAGTTACTTAATGCAACCCTCAACATCGCAGTCCATCGCAGGAAACTTACGCCTTGTTAATCAGGCATTCACAACAAGGCGTTACCATGTGATAGTCACTAGATAACGCGTCAAATGGCCACGTTAAAATCAACGCCACGCCGCAAAAATGCGAAACACTAACGCAAAAAAAGCTGTGATGAGGCCAAGTGCGATACAAGAATCTGAGAAAACCAGCCACGGGCCTGCAATCCACACGCGTCGGGTGGGAAAAATCACCATAAAAGTAGAAAAAAACAGACAAACAAATGCCAAACTACAGCGAAGAACCATGGATGTTGCCGGAGCAAGTACGGAGGAGAACCAGAACCCAACAAGCCCTCCGGAGGACCTGCCTGGGACCTCGGGGTCAGGGAAGGCCAAGGAGAAGAAGAGTAGGAAGAAGCGCTTCAGTCCATAGGAGAACAGGATCCTGATAACGGAGGTGGTTGAACACCATCAACAACTGTTCGTCACCTCCACTGTGTCATTGGCGACAAAAAATGGACGATGGCAGGCCATCGTGTCCAAGGTGAATGCAGTGGGAGTGCTGAAGAGGACAATGGAAGAGGTCAAGAGGCGCTGGAATGACGTCAAGCGCAAAACAAAGCTGAAACTCGCCAACAACGGAAGGTAGCAGTGCAGACTGGCGATGGCAGTCCTGCGCCACAGGTGGAGCTGGACTACATGGAGGAAATGGTGTCCACAGTCATCAGTGGGGAGAAGGTGGCTGGAGTTGGGGGACCGGACACTACTCAATAGGACCGGACACAACAGCAAGAGGGTGAGTAACGACCAGGGACTGAGGGGACGGGGGGAGATGCGCACAATGGCACACATGCACAATTAAGTAGAGCACAGCTGCGGACAAATCATGCCCCAAACCCCAACTCCCACCAAGAGAACCATGTACCCAAGTATTCAACATTTCAGCACTGTATGAGCACAGAAGTCAGAGGCACTCTGCATGTAAGGGATAAGGGGCAGCAAAATCAGAGCAGCAGGGGCGACTCCCCCAAAATGCGGCACACACACATCACATGCACAGCACATCAACATTGACAATGAAGTGGCATAAACCGCAATACGCTCACCACAGAACAGAGGACACAACTGGTGCCGACTGGGTTTAGACACCGGCCAATCACAAGTTGCATTGCAGGGAAATGTGAGTTGATAATGTACAAGTACAAACACACAGCTGTGATGTTGTCAAAATGTCCACAGTCCCTCAGTAAATGGGCAGCCCCTCCTAAACAGCCACGATGTACACAGTCATGCAGTCTGTATGCAAACCTGTACAATGCGACAACACATGTGAACGCATTGTTAAACTGCATCTCCTCTTCACATTGCAGCAGGACAATCATCACCTCCTGCAGAGCAGTCCCAACCTCTCTTCACTGATCACGAAGCGGACCACGACACCTTTGACTCCGACGCCCTCCGAGAGTACATTGACAGTCTCCGCAGCATATCTCCAGGAACAGGGCAGCCCAGCTGCAACGAGGAGATCCCACCCCCTGCTCAGACCACTCTGCAGGCAGGACCCACCACCACGGCTGCCTCCCAGGACCCCCACAAAGAACACATGGCCTTCCAACGCCGTGTGTTGGGATGCCAGGAGCAGCTGGCTGAACAGGTGCAGGTGGGCTTCGAAACAAACAAACAAGGTGCCATACATGAGTGTCCAAGTCCTATCAGGGACCACTCACGGTCCCTAATGGACACCGACAGTCCCCTCCAGGCCCTCCAATGAACCATGGCTGACATCGCTAGAGTCCTGACTCTGAGACAAGAACGACTGTCTAGCCAGAGTGGCTCCAGCGAGCTCGCCTGGGAGTTGGGACTCATGCGGAGGCTCATGGAGAACATGGAGCGGGCCAATGCGGAAAGAGCGGCTGCCACGGCTGCACACTGGCGAGAGGAAGCTGGGTTCCACAATGACCTCAAAACCATCCTCATGCCATTGCTGCCACAAGACCTGGCGCAGATGCATGCTGCTGCTACCACTACATCCACATCTCCGCCCCCTGAAGTGTCAGTGCCACACAGTGCATATGTATGAAAAACGAGGGAACCCCTCACAAATGTGACCTGGGGTAGAAGATAGTTCAAAAGGACAATGGTCTGGTGAGGTCAGAGAGCCTCATGTAGCGGAGCTACAGTTATTGATTTAAGAAAAAATGTAAAAAAAAAAATTCAATGGTATTGGTGATATGTAGAACTCAATTAGAAAACGTATGCAAGGACACAGGAGAGTAGAGGAAGGCATCACATTTTATTCAACATCATAAAATGGAGTCGCTTCCATTCCTACCATTTTTTTGCATTTTAAGAAAGTGTATATTGTATATACAGTGCTCACACATACAAAAGTGAGGGTGCGTGAAGTGAAGTGCTTAGTGACAATAAAAACATTTCATCGCATTGACAAACAGGTCAAAAGAACCCAATTGGTTTAAGCAGGATGTATGACGTTACAACGCATACTTTTACAATGCATGCACTTACAACGCAATTTTTACAACGCAACATCCACTACAACGCATTCCATTACATCGCATGACACTACAACGCATTTTTTAAAACTACCTTTACAACGCATTCCATTACATCGCATACTACCTTTACAACGCATACCATTACAACGCATAATATTACATTGCATTTAAGGTAAGTATTGGATAGTATAGGGGTAAAAATGACTATTCTAACTCCAGGGGGTGCAACAGTAGGGTAAGTGTTGGATAGTATAGGGGTAAAAATGACTATTCTAACTCCAGGGGGTGCAACAGTAGGGTAAGTGTTGGATAGTATAGGGGTAAAAATGACTATTCTAACTCCAGGGGGTGCAACAGTAGGGTAAGTGTTGGATAGTATAGGGGTAAAAATTACTATTCTTACTCCAGGGGGTGCAACAGTAGGGTAAGTGTTGGATAGTATAGGGGTAAAAATTACTATTCTTACTCCAGGGGGTGCAACAGTAGGGTAAGTGTTGGATAGTATAGGGGTAAAAATTACTATTCTAACTCCAGGGGGTGCAACAGTAGGGTAAGTGTTGGATAGTATAGGGGTAAAAATTACTATTCTAACTCCAGGGGGTGCAACAGTAGGGTAAGTGTTGGATAGTATAGGGGTAAAAATTACTATTCTAACTCCAGGGGGTGCAACAGTAGGGTAAGTGTTGGACAGTATAGGGGTAAAAATTACTATTCTAACTCCAGGGGGGGCAACAGTAGGGTAAGTGTTGGACAGTATAGGGGTAAAAATTACTATTCTAACTCCAGGGGGTGCAACAGTAGGGTAAGTGTTGGATAGTATAGGGGTAAAAATTACTATTCTAACTCCAGGGGGTGCAACAGTAGGGTAAGTGTTGGATAGTATAGTGGTAAAAATTACTATTCTAACTCCAGGGGGTGCAACAGTAGGGTAAGTGTTGGATAGTGTAGTGTAATATTATGCGTTGTAATGGTATGCGTTGTAAAGGTAGTATGCGATGTAATGGAATGTGTTGTAAAGGTAGTTTTTAAAAATGCGTTGTAGTGTCATGCGATGTAATGGAATGCGTTGTAGTGGATGTTGCGTTGTAAAAATTGCGTTGTAAGTGTAGTGCGTTGTAAAAGTTGCGTTGTAAAGGTTGTTCCCCGTTTAAGCAATGTTAAGGGAACTTTGAAATTGAGGTCGACGGCGTTTCGATCTTAGTGAGTCAAGATCATCATCAGGACAAAGCAAGTGCGAGCACGTAAGATCTAAATTGGGGGAAAAAACAGTCAATTACTGATGTGTCACAGTGCGGCAGACATTCCACCTCCGGCTCCTGAGGTGTCACTGCCACACAGTGCTGGAGAAAGGCCAGCACCACCCACACGTGAGCCACATGACACAACAGGGGACGAAGATGCGGATGATTCTGCCCTTGTGGTAAGAAGAACGCAGTAGCATGAATCTCCGCCATGGGGCCCGCTTCAGCTTGGTTCTGCCCTCTGAATCATCACCTTCAACTGTCACTGTCCCCCAATACACTCTGCGACACTCACCTTAGACCTCGACATGGACTGCCATAACCTGTTTGATCACCAATGACACTGCTATCAGACTACGGACTGAACTCTTCCACTTCCTTTGGACTGGTCATTCCCTGAATGACTCGGGTTTGCATGCCCCTGTACTGCTCCAGATGCAACACTCCACTGAATGTGCATTAAACATTCAGATTAACAGATGTGTCGTCTCTATGGTCTTTCAAGTGTGGTAGCATGGATGAATGTAGGGTCAGTAAATTCCTCATACGTCCATGTGGCTCATGTCATTGGACTTGGGTCACAAGGTGACACATTGTCGATTGTCGTTCGGGTGGCGCCAACGCAACAACCGCGACACACACCTTTGTTACCTCCTTGTCCAGCCCCGTAGCGAACCACGCCCAGAGCCCCGGGCTCATTGTTCAAACCCTTACGCTGGAGTGGCATACGCCAGGCCAGCCCACTATGCGTACGCTCCGGGGGGGGACAACAACGCCACATGTGCCAGGACTTCCCTGTAGTGATCTTCTCCTCACAGGTCTAGTTGTCAGCATGCCAAGGCCACTCCCTCACGGCTGGTTTACACCCACACCACACCCACCCAGCACATGCGTCACAGCACATGTGACCCTACCAATAAAAAGGGCCGGGCGCACGTGTACGACGCCATTTCCAACCTCTCTCGGGGTGTAGCCGTGTGGTGTGCATGTAGGCATGGAGGCCCAGGGACCTGCGACATCACATTCCGCAGGCCCGGAGGGGACATGATGGCGTCCGCACCACGATACCCAATCATAGAGGGTCCATGACTGTGGGGGCACAGACTTGGTGACACCGGATACACTGCGGCCGGCACAGGCACACCGCCACGGGATGGTGACTTTCGGTGCACTGAGGGGCACATTAAGTGCTGAGCGGGTGAGCAGCCTGCGATAATGCCCCGTCCCAGCGGTCCGGATGGCTCAGGTTTTGTGTGCCCTGCTGGACTGCAGTGTAGGTCTGAGCCAGCGGACAGCGCCTCCTGGTTCACAGAGTTAGTGGCACCTATGAAGCTGAGCTGGTGTTCAGCCTGCGATGAGGCCGGATGCACTGGTATGTCCTCTGCCATGGAGTAATCAAGCCCCAGCACCAAAAGTGAGTCCTGGTGGCCTGCGGAGCGGGGCTGCATGATGTAGAAGGTGCCATGTCTGCGGGCCCCGGGCTTGTGGCTTGCAGCGGCATGTGGTGGGCCCTCTTTTCTACATGCCGGTAGCGGAAGGTGAGCAGTGATGCCTGGGTGCGCAGGCGCGGGCATGCACCGCTGGGCGGCGGGAGGGGCTGGGGTGTAGCTGCCTGGGTGTGCAGGGGCGGTCAGGCGATGATACTAGTGCAATTGTTTGTACTGTGCCATTCATGTATCAGGACTCTGTTTCAGATGACGGCTCTGTCTCAGATGTGGGACCTGGTGAACTGCACTACATACCGGCACGTGGTTGGAGACACACCGGTGGCAGCAGGTGGGCAATGTGGCCTGGGTGAACAGTGTCGGCACTCTCTCTCTCCCTGTCCCTCTCTTCTTTTCTCTAGCTCTCTCGCTCCCCTTATCTGTTCATATATCCCTCTCTGTCCGTCTTTCTCTCTCCCCCTCTCTGTCCATCTTTCTCTCTCTCCCCCTCTCTGTCCGTCTTTCTCTCTCATCCCCTCTCTGTCCGTCTTTCTCTCGCTCCCCCTCTCTGTCCGTCTTTTTCTCGCTCCCCCTCTCTGTTCGTCTTTCTCTCGCTCCCTCTCCTTCGCTCTCTCTCTCCTTCGCTCTCTCTCTCTGTCCCTTGATGTGTGCAGGACAGACCTTCTTATCATGATTTTTGTCTTGCAGGCTGTGACCTACGGATTGTCCCGAGGGGAGCCAACATGTGTCTTCATTTCTGTTCTGTGTTTATTTTAATACATTTTCATTTGTTGCTTCAAAGGTGAATGTGTGATGCTCATTTTTGTGACAACACATGCACGTCACCAGATTTGATTGTGCAACATCATGCTGGTTATTTGGTATATGATTCCGTGTGGTTGATGTGACATATCTTTGTCCGGGGGTGGGTGGGGGTGTCCGGGGGGGTCCTGGGGGTGATGGCGGTGGGTGTTGTTGCCCTCTTGAGGCTCCGGGATGCATGTTCAGTGCCTCCATGGCATCTGTTGTTCTTCAGGTGTGGCTCTGGGCTGGGCAGGGCCGTAACACAGGCCCCCGCATCCCCTGCAGTGCGGGGGGCCCACGAGCTGCAGGGTCCCCCCAGCACTGTACTCATGCCAGAGAGCCTGCCCCTTATCCCCACCCTTGGTCAATCGCAAACACCAGCCAATGCACCAGATTCTCAGAGAAATCTTGGCTCATGCGGAATTAGGAGGCGGGAAATTTTTATTAACAAAAAAATGGTCTTCAAATCACAGAGCTGGGCGGCATGGGATCTGTTAGCACCCTGTGAGCATAACAGGTAAAGGACGCAAGCGCAGAAGGCAGATTTATATGCTTCCATTTGCATGGCTTCAAAGGAGATCATGTGAAATAATAAAAACAAAAGAGCTGTGTAGGTGCAGAAAATGACATTGAAAAAGTGACCTTCAAACCGGTAGAAAAATGTGAACCTTCAGACCTGAGCAAACTTTTCGAACATTTTGCGTCTATAATGGCAGGCGTGAGTGTGAGGCTTTACATGTCAGGGAAGGGCATGACTTGGCAGCATTGGCGAGCACTGAGCAAAAGGAGGGCCGCATCTTTTAAAGTTCCGCTAAGGTATGGGTGCTCAAACATTTCCCTGGGGGCCACAAAGTACTGTTGTGGCATGCCCGAAGGCCGCACTAATGCCAGCGGGGTGAGACTTGGGATAATGAAAGGTGGGCGTGGGGGGATGTGAAGCAGATGCATGGTGTGGATAACAAACTGAGTCACGTGACTTTTGTCTGCCACCGACGCTCCATTCTCATGCTCCAAGTGCGCTAAGGCAATATTTTTAGGTCCACAGTCAGGATGGGAGTCAGCAAGGGACAGCAGACCTCCATTCTTGCATTCACATATCCATGTATAAACTTTTTTTTTTTTTAAAGCAGCCCTATCAAGGGGCAAGTCCTGCTTTATAAAAAGAAAATCTCCCATTTGAGAAGATATTGTAGAGTGGGACGTCCCCTGAGGCCATCTGACATGATTCTCAAAGGGAAAGCTGTCCCTAAGATACAGCATCCCATTCGCGAATCAGAAACCACCATACCTTGGGTGTCACTTTGTGATCAATGGCTGTGGTCGCAAATCATTGATGCGGGTTATTACGAACCACAACTTGGAGGATCTCGCAAGGACTTTCTTAAATGCAATTTAGAGTGGGGTGCATAACCCATTCATGAGTCAGAATGGTATTTCCTATTTGTAGGTTAGTAACTAGAAAAAAAGAAAAAAGAAACTTTAAGGTTGAAAACCCTGCGGTTTTGAAAAATGCAGGGTTTGTGATCACAAAGGAACTTTTTACATCAGTTCCTGCGTGCCCTACATTTGTTAAGAATGAAAGAATAAAACTGGAGTAGCATATTAAAATAAGTAGCAGCAATTACGTTTCGCGATTATAAATGTACATATTTAGAATGTGATCAGAACGGCCCCTGTGCTTCTGAAATTAGCGTGGTTTGCTTCATGCCTCCTACGACTACACCTCTAAGTGCAACTAATATTTGGTTAGGGTGCGGCAGCTTTCACTTGTCAGAATATATGATGAATAAACTGTTGTGTGGGTTTCCAGAATGCATCTCCTTCGACCATGTGTAGGCTCCGCATGATGAAATTCCTAACTTAAACAGAAATAGAAAGACATATTTACAAAGCGAGCCTTTCAAGAAGGCTGTGCCTTGCTAGCTTTGAATCCAACAATAAATTGGAATATAATGCCAGTGTTCATCGTCAGTGCAACTAAAGGCACATATTCAGAAGTGGTTTTATAAGGTGTTGCCAAAGTTGAATGCACTCTGTGGCAAAGTGTTCTTTAGGTCTCGCTTACAGACAGCTTTAGCTGTTTGTCGTCTCGGGGGTTGTCTACAACGCAATTAACAAAATATATTGAGTGGACTTTGGGTCAGCACCTTGCTTATAACCGGATGGCTTTCTTGTCTGTCTCACTTCCCGGACTCTTAATCTGTGTTATTTCACCCAGGTCTTTCATTTGTCCCTTCCCTGGATCATGTCATCTCTACTTTGTTTCTTACTGATTGAATGAGTTCTATCTTTCCACCACTTACATTTTCATTTGTGTTTCAGCACTCCATGGAGGTGTCTGTCTTTCTTTGCTCTCACTCTCCCACCCGCTCCTTTTACTCACATCCTTGCGCCCTCACTCTCTTTAGGGACTTCCCGTTCCCCCAACTCCTGTTATTCCCACCTCGCCCCTTCCCATACCCCTCATTTAAAAAAAAAAAAAAGAATATTGCTTTGGTGAGGGCTCGGCAGCTGCACTGTCACTGGGAGGCTTGCTTTTTTTTTCTTTATGCTGCATTGTATTGATACCTTTTTTTTATTCGCCATTTTAAATGGAAGTCAGCTGCCATGAATAGAAAATTAAAGTTTTTAAAATGGCAAAATACCTGCCAGTGCATCACAATGCTTGTGCATGTTGTGCATGCATCGACAACCATCATGGACTGCTCTTTGTTACAAAAACCATTCCAAGATGGCCAGCCGTGAATCTGCATGCTTCTAAGCAGAGGGCTGGATATGTACTGTGACACATGTGCTGATGGGTGCTCTATAACAGGTAGCCCAGTGCATTGCATGGCAAAGGTATGGAACATCCATCCGTCTCTAGCTGTAATTAGCATGCTTTCAGACCTAAGAACATTTGCAAATGTAATTACTTCTACCTGCGATGTTACCCAAAACCAAGTGATCTGCAATTGTTTATGTTTTATGCCTAACTTCTCCAGTAGTCATTCAACTGAGATGTTTTAATTTAAAACAATGAATACAACTGAAGTGAGGAAGAGATGCCGGAAAAGCATCAGTGAGGTAACACAAGGCAGAGGGTTCATGATTTACTTCTAGTTGACTTATATCAGAGAGGCGATAGAGTTATAGGGTTTCACAATACACCCCACCTCACTTCCTCATCAATTCCCTGAACCACTCCCTGCCTCGCTCACTCACTCCACATCCAAGCTCCCTGCCTCGCTCACTCACTCCACATCCAGGCTCCCTGCCTCGCTCACTCACTCCACATCCAGGCTCTCTGCCTCGCTCACTCACTCACTCCACATCCAGGCTCCCTGCCTCGCTCACTCACTCACTCCACATCCAGGCTTCCTGCCCCGTTCACTCACTCACTCACTCCACATCCAGACTCCCTGCCTCACAGGGGCTTAACAAAGGCCCCCGCAACCCCATAGTGCGGGGGGCCACCTAACTTCATGGGGCCCCCTCAGCACAGTACTCTGGCCTGAGAGCGCCGTATTAAATCCGGAGCGGGGGACCCTCCGTGTACCTTGCAAGGGGGCCCCCTCAACTTTCGTTACGGCACTGGGGCTGGGCTATCTTTTGTGGTGCCGGTTGTAGTCCGACTTTGCACCAGGTCGGAGCAGGTGTTAGTTTCCTGGTGCTAATGCGCTTATCACATGTTTTTTGTTCTTATCGCAGATCAGGCTGGTCATTGAGAATGTTGTGGTGTGGTGTTGTCGCGGCTATTTGCTCAGGAACGCCTACTCTGCATCTCATTAGCGATAGTTTTCGGGGTCATCCTAAGCGATGTTTTTTGAGGCTGCTATCGCAGGAAAACTGGTGATATGGGATGTTTGCACCCGCTTGTGAATGGGGTGGTAAGTTTATCGCAAATTTGGTTGCGTTAAGGTGCAGATAACTCGGCGATAGCTCCTTGAGAATATGGCCCTATGTTTCTTCTTAAGTATTGTTGATGGTCATCATCCATGTATCTATAAAACTAGATGAATTTCATCCAAGGTGCCAGTTCCATCAAAATCATTTACGGTTTTGTTCTGAATTTGATTGCACTAAAGGCAAACTCTGAATGCATGGTGCAAGGTTTCCCTTAAATGATTGTCCACCCGCACCCACAGACCTCCAATCCTTTTTGACCCCTTCTTGCTATCATGATGGCTCTAACCATAATAATTCTCCCAAATTATTTAGATCAGACATAGTATAGTTGATAGGCTATCAAATTTCCTTTCCGAGTTTGCAGTTTGGCAATAAGCACAGGTCTTCTTTTTCAGGTCCTAAGTGCAGACTAGTAAATGACCACTTTGCTCACGACAAAATCTTTCCATTGACATCCACAGCACATATGGGTTTGTTTTGCAAGGAAAACCTTTAATGCACATTCAGTCACATCCTCCACCACTGTCGTCCAGCAGCGATCAGTAAAGTTTTATTCCATTGGGTTGCTTCCTATAGCAGATTGTGTTACAAGTCCTTTGCTGGGTGATACTTTAAAGTTTTCATATGCTTAATTAGCATCAAAAATATTAGTCGTCAGGCAGCAAAGTGTGAGGTTGCCCATATGCCTTACTCTGATTCTATCCTGTCACTCACTTAGCTCCTTCTTGCGCCAAAATCTGAGCGCCGTAGAGGTGGGAGAGTCCATTTGAGCTTTTTCAGTGTCTGGGAGGATGGCAGAAATATGCACTAAACATCTGGGAGAACTTCACCAAAGTTCCAGCAATCATTTCTACTTGACTGCAGCTTTTGTTAGATGATCTTCCCAATGTCTCAGTGAAGATGGATGGGCTTGATCTACTAACAGGCCACAAATAGTAGGTGCAGATTGCACATGAACCTTTTGCGACCGGAGTGTAATTTTGCAATACGTCCTATGCACTATTAGTTTGCATCACACAATGTCAAGCAAGAGGGGGTCGCAGAATAATCTGCCTAAAGAAAATTAATTAGGCAATTCGTTATTTGCAATCCCTGTGATTAGCTACGTCCATATGGATAGTGGCCTTTACTGAACAGCAGACCACATACTTGCATTCACTTTCCAAAAGAATTACCCTTTTTTCTTAGTTAAGCAGCCTGTGTTTATTAGAGGAACTAGTGCTGCTGAAAAACAAGCCCCCATTTGGGAAGACATTCCATGAGCAGGTGGTGGTCTCTGGATCACTGCCTATCTCCTCCTGATAACCGTTCCAAAGATGCTGTTAACTTTTTGATGGATTTGTCTATTTCTCACTAGCATCATTTAGCTTTTCCTTTCGTCTGTAAACAGAAGTTATACAGATAGTGTTTTGCCTAATGCACTTTGAACAAGATTGGAGACTGAAGTATTCCATGGCACTATTCTCCAATAAGTCTTGAAGGTTCAAGAAATGCTAACTTTTTAATAGGGTTGCATTACCTAGGAAAATATTCGTCTTCCTTTGCCCTGATCAGTTATTTATATTGGTTGCATAGCTGCCTGGCACTTTAGGCTATGAACAAAAGACAAAGCCTGACTGAGGTCTCCCTTTTGTCCTTGTATTCTGGATCAAACACGGCCTGTTCTCAGTGGTCCACTCTTGTTTGTTGAGCGTTTTCATCTGACTTGTGTTTTTGCAATATTAGTACCTGTGTAATGGTATAAATCTGGAGTGTCTTTTGGAGGGTTTAAGAATTTACCTCGATTATTTGGCTTACTGTGCCAACTTACCAAACACTCCCTTCAGTCAGATGTTTTGTTTTTGCGTATCTTTGCTGAACTACATTTTTTAAAGGTGGAGAGGAATCAATGTTAGTCGCTAGGAACGTTTCTATGTGTATTTTTGGAGCCATAGATCCCGATTTAAAATTTAGTAGAAAGGGTACTCTCAAACGTGGCGAGTACCTTGTCCACCAAACTTACGGTCCGCTGGTGCCCGCTCTCGTTAGACTCAGGCAGAGCATCATGTTACCACTGGTAGTGTCTTGCTGGCTCTGTCGGCAGAAACCTTACACCATCGGCCCGGGAGAGTTGGGCCATTAGTGTAAGACAGTCTGGCCTATTTAGAGCAGACCGTCTAATGTATTTCCTTTTCTCTTTGAGACCAAAAAAAGAACAAGCATTGGTAAAGGCATTAGGTTTCACCTATGTGATTAATAATAAGCTGTTTTTTAAGATGAGTAGTTCTACAATCTAAGTTACAGAAAGTCTGTTAAAGTGTTATGACTTGTTTATGTACAAAAAGGCAATATATTGTGCTGGTACTAGTGGTATAGTGCGGGTAAGTAATAGCAAAATTTTGAAAAATGAAGGAGGGAAATAATAGAAATAATTGATGTAACAGCAATATTATGTGTTTAGAGGAGTTCTGGCAACTTTTGGCCTGGTGCTACTGCACCTGCTACACCATTCAAATCATGGCCTAGTGCCCACCAGACATCCACATTTGTGAGTGAGTAAAATATAGCAATATTTGGTGTTTAGAGGATTTATGACATTGGTGCCACTGCACCTGCTGCACCATTCAAATCATGTCCCTATTGCCTTGTAAGGTAACTGCACTTGTGACTGCCTGAATAGTAGTAAAATATTGCAATATTTGGTGTTTAGAGGGGTTACTAGAGCTTTGGTGGGCCCCAGTGGCACTGCAACTGCTGTACTATCGAAGCCATTACCCTAGTACCTGCAAGGTAACTGCACTTGTGACTGCCTGTTTAGTAGTAAAATGTAGCAATATTCTGTGCTGAGCGGGGTCCCTAGAACGTTAGTCCTCAGTGTCACTGCACCTGCTGCACCATTCAAATCAAACCCCTTTCAACTGCAAGATAACCGCAATTGTGTCTGCCTGAATAGTAGTGACAAATAGCAATATTAGATGTTTAGAGGAGTTATTACAACTTTGGGCTCAGTGCCACTGCACCTGCTCCATCATTCAAATCATGACTCTGTTGTTTGCAAGGTAAAAGCACTTGTGACTGCCTGTTTAGTAGTAAAATATAGCAATATTAGGTGTTTAGTGGGGTGCCTAGAGCTTTTGGCCCTGGTGCTACTGCACCTGCTGCACCATTCAAATAAAGACTATTGCTTGCTAGATAAATGCACTTGTGACTGTCTTGTTTAGTAGTAACATTTAGCAATAATCTGGGTTTAGTGGGGTCCCTATAGATTTTGGCCCCAGAGCAACTGCACCTGTTGCATCATTAAAATGAAGTTCCTTTTAACTGCAAGGTAACTGCAATTGTGACTGCCTGTCTAATATTCAAATACAACAATAATATCTGTTTAGAGGAGTTAGTACAACTTTTGGGCCTGGTGCTGCTGCACCTCATGCACCATTCAAATCATGATCCTGTTGCCTGCAAAGAAACTTCACTTGTGTCTGCCGGTTTAGTAGTAAAATATAGCATAGCTCTTGTATATTAAATTTATTTTTAACTCGCAATGTTTATTACAAAATTTTGATTTTGATCATAATAACCAAATAGATTACATTGAAAAAAAATCAATCCAATAATGCCTACAAGGTGCACAGAAAGGTACTGTGGCATGAATAGGAAATGCCACAAACGTTCCAAGGCTAAAGCATCTGCTATACACAACAAAGTAATAAAATGTAAGCAGTCCAGCAAACTGTTAGAAGCTGTCTGCCTTTTCCGTGGGAAGAGATCTTATTTTGACAGTGAATTGGGTTTAAACAGTGTGAACAGCTTTAGTAGAAGTATTGTAAATGTGTGCAGCCAGTGGAAGTTAAAAAAAGTTCCAGACAAAAGCGAATGTACAGAGTAATTTGGCTATGGCAACTGATAAGACTCCCCTTTTAAGATATATTAAATACAAGAGATTTCACAAGCACAGCATACGGGCTGTGCAGACGAAACCTAAAAATGACCTCCCAAATCCTGGGAGGTAACTTTCAGAGTGTAATAGTCTTTTTTTTTGCTTTACAAAAACAAACTTCCACTGTGTGATTTTGTTTTTGTAAAACAGAACCGTTTGCTGATCTGCCACAAGAACCATGGCAGCTGCTCAGCAAACGTTGTATGCCTTACGAGAACTGGATGTGACATCAGCTCCTATGAAGGCACAGAGATCTCTGCTCAGCAAGCAGAAATCTTTAAATACGGCAAGTGGTAGGCAGTGGAGGTCATTGCCTCTGTTTGCTGGTGGATGACAGACTGTCCGCCTAAGCCTAAATTAGGATAATAGTGCCTATTAATTAGTGACTTATTATTTGTGTGCTAATGATGTTCTTTTTTTAAAAATTTCTGCTGGAGGTGTGGTATTTTTATGAAAGGGGGTACAAACTTTAGGATCTTTTGAGTATGCTTAGTCTTTGTAGGGTAGATATACTATTTGTTAGTTTGAAATATCTCAGAGATATTGGAGAGCATTGTTAGTGGCTACTAGATGTCAGAATGTGAATAGTTTGAGGAGGTAATTCTGGCAGAGTGCTTGGTGTGTTTAAATTGAGACCTGTATTATTTTTTAGGGTGAAATTGTTATTCACTATGTGACATGGTGTCTATGGAACCTTTTCTTTAGGCCAGGGCGGAGTTCGCGGAGAGACCAAAAAACTCTGCTACGCTACATCGAGTTCCGCAAGCATGCGTTTGGTCATGCCTTTCGAGTTGATTTTCAGTGCCGGGAGTTTGTCCCACGCTATAAAATTAACAAGAACGACACCAAGCGCAGCGCAAGATGGCGCTGCTTCTATTCTTGCCGCCCGAGTAGATTTTTTACCCAAGCAGCAGCTTTCCCAACGCGAACGGAAGGTTTCTCAACACGAGCGGTTGCGACCATACACGACTGCCCGCATTGAGAAATTTGACCGCCCATGTTGAGAAATCTCGCCGGGAGGTGGATTTTCCTAACTTGCGCTCTCCAACTTGACATTGGCAAGCACGAGCGAGGGAAAAACCCCTCTCCAAGGTTTTCAGAACTCTGCGTGCTGCACGGAGGGCGGAAAACTCAGTGAACGAAGCAGAGTTCACCGCCCAGGACTACTTTTTTAAATGTTTGTGTTGTGATTTTGCATGTGATTCTGTGTTTCTAGCTGTCCATTTTTAAAAGGAATGTATTTCATGGGTCAAATATTATAATTTATGTTTTGCATATAGAGACTAAAACATTTTTCCATTCATAATTATTATATACCTGTAAATCGTAGTCTTCTGTGCATCACATTTTGTCTGGAGTACAGTTAGCGGGCTCCTTTACTTTCGATCAGCATGTGGAGTGAGGGTTACTTAGATGTTGTCGATCTCTATTGTCTCACCACTTCACCTGTAGAGTAGAAGAGTTGCATTTTTGGTAATTAGTGTGTTGTAGGTAAAAATATGTTACATTATTTTAATTTAGTTTAGGTAGTTTCATTTCTATTTGATGTGTAGTTGTTTAAGAATTGTTAATATCTAATTGCATCCTAGTGTCGTTGAATACAATTCATCAATGTGTATTTGATAAAGTCACTAATGTTTCTAATGGATGCTTGCTCCTGCAGATTCAGATTATACAGCGCACTGGACTGAATCTGAATGTTTGATAGCTCGTTACAGGCACCAGGTGGCATTGAATGACGGCTTCTTTGGATTGCAAGGGCCTTGGATGGCATGCCAGTGCAGTGGGTAAGGTAGCACATGTGCTGGTGATGTGAATCCCTTTCTATCAGTTCTGGCATGAGATTCGAAGAAAACCAAGGAAGCATTGTTTCTCTTATGCCCATAAAAAAGCACAGGAACTCTAAGGAGCTCTCATCCTCAGAGCCTATTGATATATTGCAGAAGGTCTCAGATACATGTTTTCGTCCACCGGGAGCTTCTTTGGAGAAGAGAGAGACATTTCAAAAGGCCATGATGCCAATCTTTAACGCGCCACCTTCTGCCTCACCTAAGGGAACAACACCAGCAACACAGGCGGTTTGACATCAGCAGCCTTTTATACAGTGCTGGCTACTTTCACTGTGGCCACGACGACTACTTGAACTCCTCCAAAGTTAGCCTTTACACTGCTCCTGGAGTTGAGAATGACCTTTGTTGCACAGTTGCCTTCTCCTTTTGCCTCTTCAGGGCCAAAGTCTGCATTGTTGCTGGCATCAGTACCAGCTACTTTGAAGGCGCTCACAGAAAACAAGAAAGAAAACCTTCTTCAGTTGATTGAAAAGTGAGGGCTAACTGAAAAAGATAAAATACCCTCACATTACGGCAAGTAAGCCTGAAGCATTATAGACATGTCACGTCCTCTTTTGCTCCAACTTGGATTCCTGGGGCTTCTCAGTCTAGACACATTGAGATGATGAGGAGGACATTTCAGCCTTAAATGCCAGGCCACATTCCTTTTACTAAGAAACAAAAGCAACCACAGACATGTTTCAGTTTTGTTAGGCCTCATGAGTGAGATGGAACTTGCGTCCTATGTCACAGAACATACAGGACCAACATTTAACCATACCAACCATGATGGGTGGAAAGCTTAACATAATCTTGGACATTGCCAATTACTCAGGGCCACATTCCAGTCCATTATTTTTGTTACTCCTTGTATGACTACAGACAGACACTACTCCTGTAAATCAGCCCTAGTCCTGACAAAATATGAACAGTTCATCCCGAACTGACAATGCCACGCTTCCTCTGAACAGGAAAATAAGTGAATCGTTACAATGAAAAACTACGTGGCTGCTACTTTATGTATTCACCTCATAATGGTTCACTGTGTAAACTACTGGTTTAATGGGTACACAGACGAAAATCCTTCCAATAATTTTTCAGGCTCTCAACAGCTCCCCCCCCTCCCCCTCCCCCCACCCCCGCCACGTGTTATATTTGATTTGGGTTCTCACATTCTTAATAGGTCCTTAGTTCAGATATGTTTATTTACTGAAATTTCCATTGAAGGTGGCATAATAACATCTGATGGGGGGCAGTGAGATGTAAGCACATTCGCCCTCACAGGCCTTTAAAATGTTCTCAAAGGAAAAGTTTATGTTTTTAGTTTATTTTCCATTTTCCCAAAGGTAGCATTCCAAATTCTATATGAACCAATTGCTTTCTTTACCTTCCTTCTTTCCTCTACCTCACTCTCCCAGGACAGACTAAACATTTGATATCTGGGCAGCTCTCGGGCACTATGTTTAGAACACTCTGAAATTTCAAGTTGGTGAGAACATTCTTATCAGACCGAAAACCATTTATAGACGGATGTCTGTAAGGGTAACCCGAAGTTAAGAGTTAGTAGACAGGTTTCTATGCCCGCTGTACAAAAGGGATTACACCCACATGAGCCTGGAAGTGGGTTGTATCAGTTTATGAGCTCTACAAAGCAGCTATTGATTAATCTCTGCATTCTTTTACCAAATATCACTGTTTGATAAGGGACAAAAGAAAAACATGGTCTCTTTGGTAGGACAGTCTTTCTTAATTGAAATGTCATGCTATACATCCTCAACCCGCTGCCCAGAAGAATGCTATCGGGGTATATCATGTAATGAATCTGCGTCAGAGATCATTCATTAGAAGAATAAGTTTTCATTCTAATGGATGATTCCGCTCACACATATTCCTTCCCAACTTCCTACCTCCTGTCTGAGAACAGACCGTGATAGCGCCGGCAATGTGACTGTGTTTTGGTTCCGTGCTCTTAAGCTCAGGCCTTTATGAGGGTGCGTAACCAACGAACAGAACTGACCACTCCGGAACTTGTGTCGCCTCATTTACTGCACTGATGTCCCTTCTGGTACCTTGGAGGTCTTGCAGACGACGTTTTTCTGAGCCAGTGACTAGCGTTTGCTGAGAAAAACCTTCTGCAAGCAGTCTGGCACCTGTGAGGAAGGTTCATGAAAGAAAATGTGTTGGTTCTGAATTATACATCAGAAAGAACGTTACCAAAGCCAAAGTTCCTTTTCCACGTGTTATCCCTGATTGTGGGACTGTAGCGCTCAGCTTCATCACCAGCTCCAACCATCTGGTAAATTTGAGCGGGGGGCCATGGCCCTTCCTTGGTATGGGGATTTGGGAGAGCGGGCAGAGTCTAGTGTGGCTGTAGGGAGCGTTGAATGCTTTTGCCTGTGATGTGGGAGTGATCAGACACGGGCCAGGTAGAGTATCTATTCAGTCCCCCTCTCCCAGTGCCCCATGGGTTTTACCAGGTATCCTGTATAATTGGGCTCATTATTGCTGCACCCAATAATCCTAGTTGTAAAACAACCCTAAATAGGCCTCAAGGTACCAGCATGTGGATACTGCTCAGACCAGCTTGCAATGACCGCCTCTGCCTTTTCTGTAGCCTAAATTCACTTTTCAATGATGCATTCTAATTAGAGCCAAATAGAATAGCCCCAATTACAAGTGGGGTGGAACTAGGTGTAGAGGCAGTGGGTGGCTGGAGTTTACGATTGCAGCTGATTCTCATGCAGTGGAAATAACTATGGACTTATTTTTTTTCTGGTGAAATTCTGCATGGGATTCTTTATACCTTGGGGATTAATGCTCATATTTTTGTCATGCTTTAAAGAGTGGATAAATGTGATTTGGGGGAATGGGGTATGGTCCAGGGTGGGGTTGAGGTGGGGTGGCAGGTTAGGTGAAAAAGTAAAGCAGAGGAGGTGGCCTTGCAGGGGGAAGAATTATGTGCTTCTCCTGTGCGTTAGGTGTGGGTCGGTAAGGGCCAGGAACTGGGGCCAGGCTGCACTTGTAGCCCAAGCCTACAGTGATTTTACAAGTTGGATGTTCAGGTAAGTGAAATAAGGTTAGGTGTTCCACACCAAGTTTAGCTATGGGAACGTGGGGCCATTTGTGATCAAGCATAACATATCACAATCAGAGATACCACTCTGTTGACTTCTATATGATGCAAATTGAAGCTGCAAATATTGAACCCAAACCATGTTATTCACAATGGCTGTTCCTGATTTTCATGTGAGCAATCGATACATCCAGTTCAAAGTAATGCCATTCAGCGTTAAGTCTGCACCCCATGCTTTTCACAAATAAATGGCAGTGGCATTAGCTTATCCCACAAAGATGCGTGTTTCTGTCTGCCCATACCGGGACTAATGGTACCTGAAAGTGAATATCCAAACACAGGCTTTGCCGGCATTTTAGGTGACCATTGAAATCTACTGGAACCTGGGGCTCCTGATAAATTACAGCAAATCAACCTTTACTCCAGTAGATCTACCACATTTGGACTGTCTTGGATGCTAGGGTTGGAAAACTGTACGCTTCTGCAACACAAACTATTAATTACACTGTGGGAGTGTCTATTGACAAATACTAATCGTGGTGCGGGACAGGGCTCTTCTCCACTAGGAATGCTGAGGTCTTTCCATCTCATTGCTCCTCTGGCACGGGCGCACAGTAAACATCTACACCAATATCTTTACAAGAGAAGTGTTGCCAAAGGTGAGTAAACTGAGAAAAGAAACTGACATTAAGAGGCATGGCCTTTTGAACTAATAAAATATGACCATGTTCGAAACAGAAGAGTAACTATCTGCCAGGTAAAGGAGCCTGGTCACATAACGAAAAGTTATACAATGTACCTTGCTGAGTATCTAGTATTCAAGTCCTGCATCACGTAGGAAACAGCCATACTACACAAAGTAGACGACACAAACAGGGATAAATGAACGCCACGTCTCTCTCGCTCGGCGACAGCTAATGCCATCTCAGATTGTCCATCTGCCATCCCCCGAGACTCATCCCCTGATGAGGAAACTCTGAAAGCAGACCCTCAGGTATAGCGCTCACCTAGAAGTACAAGTGGATCATTAAGAGGTTCTTGTAGAAATTTGAATTACTTGATGATCCTACAAATGAATCTTTTCACATCAGGCCGAAAATATGAAATTCCAAAACTTTGCAATCAGATTTTTAAGAACCCATCTCTGAAGAGTCTGCTATTTAGATCAAACAACCACATTTTTTTCTATAACCTTTCTTAATTTCTCATTTGCTGAAAGTCAAGAATGAAGATGAGATGCTCATTCATTGAAGCGGTGATACAATTGGTGGTTTTAAGTTGTTGCCCCGTTATAGAGGCCACACCACATTTCTATGTATATCTCCTATCCAGGACGGGCAGGCCGCATCCTTTGTTATAGACTTCAACTGCTGAAATGGACAGTCTTACCCTTGCACACTGCATTACAGTCAATTAAACAAACCTCCTGGTTTCATGGGCATTCTGAAAGAGGCAAAGCTTCATGTGAGAGATCTTCCAATGCATTTATAAATAGAAGAGATTCTGCATTTGGTGCCCAGATTAGAAGATTAACACTAGAACATGATTAATCTGACTTAGTTTTTCCCCTCAAGTTAAGGTTCATTAGCAGACAGTATGGCTTAGAGCAAATTACATTGACAAGCATGTCAGTGATTAACGATGTTTTAGAGGTGCCAGAATAACGTACCACAAAATAAGAACGCAATCTCGCCCTGGGATTTCAATCTAGTCCCTTCCAGATTTATTTGCCCTACCTGTCTTCCAAAGGAGCATTCTCCAGCAGGCTTGGTGTTCCGCGTCTTTTCATTATTAAAAGGTTTCCCTAAGAATTCATCCTTTCTTTTTTCTGAAAGTCAGTTCTGATTGCCATATGAAACCGAACTAATTCGCTTCCATCGTTTTAGCTAACCTCTGCTCATGCCGAAGAATTATTTTAACAAAGGTACAGGGTTCAGATATGGGAAAGTTCTGCATCAATAGGTATTCGTGCAGTGTTTCCACAGCTCGGGAAGTAATGCCCATGGTTATGAATATTGCATGTATGTCTTCTTAAGGGCATTTCACATACTCTAGAAGTGATGTACATGTATACTAATTCTGCATGGATTGATATTGCAGCATGTACAATTGTCCTTATGCTGCATGGAAGTTTTTGTGTGTAACATGTTGTATTTGGATAGAGATATGTATGTTCGAGTGTCTGAAGCTTCATTGATGTATATCCATGTGGCATCTGTTAGCAGGGACATATATTGTACTTGTTGGTCGGTATGTATGCACAAGCTTACGAATGCAGCACAGGTAGTTATGCTACATGTCCCTTACCCGAGAATATGCATATTTGCAAGTGCTTGAACGCTGTATTGATGTGTATTCAACCACAAATATATGTTCCTAGGTTGGGAGCTTGATTCTTCTTAATACAACTCCTACCACCCATCATTATGATGCTTTGTGTTTTACTTGTAGAGCGTGCTTGATCCAGAATATGGAAGTTGTAGATTGCTGCAGCCACATCAGAAATAGTAATCTTAAAAGCAAACACATAGCTGCTTGCTACCAATGGTGACATTGTCTCTGAGGATAAGCTATAAGGCCTACATTTGTGTGAGCTCGCATTCATATCCCACTGCCCCATTTCCTAGGTCACTACCACATTTCAATCTGACCATGGCTAAACATGAGGGGGATCACTCATTAGTGCCATCCTCATTTCCCCTTGACGTAACTCAGTGTTAACTTAGCTTGTATAACAGAACCACAATTATGGGGGCGCTGAATAGTCACCACCCTGGCGTGTGCGTGGAGAGGTCTGCAATAAAGATCATGCTGGACTACTTTGTGGCTTTGGGCCTGATTTAGATCTTGGTGGATAGGTGACGGATATCCGTCCGGTGAAATGTAAATCCCAGTATATCTTATAGGATTTATATTTTGACGGACGGGATGTCCGTCATCAATGTGACGGAGTAACCCCTCTGCCAGGATCTCAATCTGGCCCTTCATCTTGCAACTGATATTGCACGACATTGAAAACTGACCCTGAGGTGTGGGTCAGTGAAGGGATGCATTATACAAGTTCAAGGTCTTATCCCACTTCTCCCTGACGCTACTGTCTTGGGAGAATCAACTATATATCGCTTCTACTGACACTAATCCAAGAAGTCATCTTCCAAGTGTGTATTGTATTAGCCGCCTTGAGTCATACCAGAGCTGGGATCCTGAATGCCACCCTCACATGCCGTTGGATGATCACTCGCCTTACTGTGCCACTTAACAGTGTTCAAACTCCAATTCTTCCATAAAGAAATTGACAAATCTGGAACAACTTTCACCAGAGTTTGCCTGGATGTAACACCACATTTTCCCTGTCTAGTTCTCTTAGGCAACAGCTCCAGTTTTACAGCTTTGTGCTGTCAGTGGAGACCAGCTCATTCCCGTTTTCGTCTTCAGTAGCATCATGTTCTCGATGGTTCATTAAGTAAGCTGTGATTCCAGTTGGTAGAGAGCCTTAAGGCTTTATCAGTATGCTTCGTTATGAAACAGGTGGCCAATGCATCTTTAAGTGCTACATAGACAGCTATTCCTACGCGAATTGCTTGGAGTTTCACCCCTTAACTCTGCATAAATCATTCTACTGCATTGGCTTGTATGTCAGAATACTGTGCACATAAATGATGACTTTCATAACTACTGTATCTGAATGTATGTCAATACTTTGCATACCATTACTTTGCACGATTTTAGTGCAATGTTTTTACTTAGCATAAACCATTACTTCGCATGTTTGTACTGCGCATGCATTTATACCGCAAATGGTTATAAATGTACTAGAAATGCTTTTATTCCGCATTTTATTAGTACGCATAGCACTTCTACGTTTTTTTCTATAAATGGTTTATGCTAATAAAATACATCGCACTAAAATCATGCGAAGTGCTTTAGGATGGGTGAGTTTTTGTTTTCAAAATTAATTGTACCTCCTCCTACTATTTTCATACATTCTCATTAACCCATAATATTTCAACACTACCCAAACCCTCAGACACTACACTACCCTACACTACTTAAACACCACTATACTACCCAAATCCCTAATACACTACCCTCTACACGACCTTCCCCCTTCCCCTGCCTGGACCCTACACTCTAACACTAAACTTCACGACCCCCCGACACTACCCTAAAACACTACCCTACACTACACAAACACCACACCACTACCCTAAACCCTAATTCACTACCCCCTGCACTCCACTCCCCCTTCCCCATTCAACACCCTACACTCAAACACTACCCTGCACACCCCCCTCCACTACCCTAAACCCTAATATGCTACCCTACACTACACAAACACTACAACACTACCCTAAACCCTAAAACACTACCCTCTTGCACATCCCTCCCCCGACCCCTAGTCCTGTCCCTACTCCCCAACACTATCCTTTACGACCCCCAACAATACCCTAAACTCAAATACACTACATTACACTATTTAATCAATCAATCAATCAATCAATCAATCATTTGTAGAGCGTACTAATCACCTGTGAGGGTCACAAGGCGCTGGAGGGGGGTGCAGCTACTGCTCGAGCAGCCAGGTCTTCAGAAGTCTCCTGAAGGTCAGCAGGTCTTGGGTCTGTCGCAGCTGTGTGGGGAGGGTGTTCCATGTCTTGGCGGTGAGGTAGGAGAAGGATCTGCCGCCGGTGGAGGTCCTGTGGATGCGTGGGATGGTGGCGAGGGCGAGGTTGGCGCAGCAAAGCTTGAGTTTCGGGGTGTAGAAGGTGAGACGTTTGTTGAGGTATGCTGGTCTGGTGTTGTGGAGAGATTTGTGGGCGTGGGTGAGGAGCTTGAAGGTGATCCTCTTGTTGACTGGGAGCCAGTGCAGGTCTTTCACGTGGGCAGTGATGTGGGTGTGGCGGGTTATGTCGAGGAGGAGGTGAGCGGAAGCGTTCTGTATGCGTTGGAGTCTCTTCTGGAGTTTGGCCTTGTCCCTGCGTAGAGGGAGTTGCTGTAGTCCAGTCTGCTGCTTACAAGGGATGTGTGACCGTCCTTCTGGTTCTGGTGGGGATCCATCTGTAGATCTTGCGGAGCATGCGGTGGGTGTTGAAGCATAACCCTACAACCTAAAAGACTACCCCCTGCACGACCCAAAAAACTACACTTACCTCTCTCTCCTCCGTTCTTCCTCTCTTCTCCCGCTTCCAGCGACGTCAGATCTGCACGTCGTTGTTTTGAAACGGAAACGCCTTCCAAACAATGATGTGGATAACGCATACAATTGCAATGCATTCGCTATCCACATTGTTATTATCATCGTTATTAGGTGCCTCCAACCATCTGAAAAATCTCCGACCTCCCCACACTGGGAGAGAGGCCCGACCCAGGCAGGAGAACAGTGGTTCACATGAAATACATTGAAAGTTTGTTCCACTGAACTCTGCTAAATTATTACCCTGTCTGAGGAAAAAGACTCGTCTAATTATTTTCGGAGAGGTTTGAAATTAGCCAGCTCCTTTTCAAATCCTTATAAAGCGCACCATATAACGAGGCATGTGTGATATTCTGCATGGAATCTGAGCCGGTGATAATAACGATATGGATAGCGCATAACATTACAACGCAAGCATTGTAACAGCGCTTGCGATGTAACAACTTGCGTACTAATGGTACGCATTCTAACATCGCAAGCGTAGTAATGCTTGTGAAGTAATGGTATGCGCACTAGCAGCTGCGAAGTAAAGGTTGTTTACCACTGTATCCTAAGTATTGTTGACAGAAATATCTCCCCATTGGTTTGATGGTATGATTTTCTGTTAACTGCAATTGGCAAGCATTTTTGAAGACGATACTTAGTCATGATATTTATGTCAGATGATATTCTCACAACGATATTCTGGTATCACACCACCACTGGCGATGTAGCCATGAATTTAGCTAGCAACATCTAAGACTGGGTTCTAGAGCATTAGATAGTGAATCGTTCCAGTTCTAAGGGCTACAATACCTCCCACACTTATTTCTTTCACAGTAAGACCGCCCTTCCGTAAAAACCATACAGGTTTGACATCAACAAGACTGGTGTGTACCACTGGTAAGAATGTGAGCGCCTCTGGAATCAAAATCTCCTGTAAGGTGAGTGTGAAAGGGTGCTCTCTACTCGCTTTCGATTTGATCTGTATTCGGAAGTGCCAGACTCCTATAATCGTGTCAGAAACAGTAATTTTAAAAGCAGATAAATAGCTTCTTTCTCCCAGTGTCAACTTTGTGACCCTTCCACATATAATATTCTGTCACATCAAACACAATTATGACAATACATTTGTTCGCATCTTCCATTAACACTCTGCCCAGAGATCCACCCAGCTGATTTCCTTATTACATTACTTTGAATACTGACCTCACTATGAAGATAGCAAGCATTAGATAGTCATGTATCAAAAACCTGATATAGTCATTTTCCAGGTAATTCCCTTCTTCAAAATCTACAGTGCATCAATATTTACTTATATAAAGAAGGTTACAAAAGGGATACACAATTGAAGGATAGTGGTAGAATACTCCACGGGTGCTACACAAGCCATTAACTCTGAGTACACTTTATATGTAAAATGTCAAAAGAATTTTATGTATCTACTAAACAAATACTCTAAAGACCTACTTCATATTGATTCCTTGTAAATTAACTTACTAAAGCAGAAAAAATCCAGTATGTACAGAAATATTGCAAATGCCAAGTTTTTTTATTTTAAATGTTATGTATATTATTAAATTAACATGCATCTTTTAATTTATTTGCATTTGTTGGGCACCGAATAGTCCCTGTAACTAATTCTTATGTGTCTTGCTAAATTTTATGTCTTGCATGTATTTGCAGTTATTGAGCAATGAATAAGCCATTGTAACAGTTGTTTATAGCATCAAGAGGTGCACAGGAAAATCTGCAGTTGGGATGGCTGCATAAGGTTTCATAATGGTGGATTAGTGGTAAAAGACAGCTTGAATGGTGAAAGCTGGTTAAATGAAACAATATGGAAGAGATCTAGAAACAATAAAGAGTTTCTTCCTCCATCCATATGTATTCCATCCATTAATCATAAACACTGACATTTATGCTGCAATGCAGAGCTGCACGTAAATGTTTTTTTTAATATGAATTACACATGCACAATTTGTTTTTGCTACTTGTAAAAATACATCGAACAGGAGCATTTAGGAAACCATGAAATCTTGTCCTGTACCGGTTTTCTAATTAACTAACATAATTTCTATTGTTTGTGAGAAAATAATGTTGGCTTACTGGCATTAATGCGTTTTGCAAGTTGAAGAGCAGGCTGACAGTACCTGAGGGGTGGGTAAATAATTTCTAGTTTCTCATCCTTCATATTGTGAAGATAGTCTAAGGATAATAATGTGAATTTCTAGGTGAAAAACAGGCGATGAATGTGCTTGAAGATACAGAGAATGTTGTTGCAGAGGTATATAAAAAGGGCAGAAAATATTTGAAACATACTGCTTTAACAAGAAAATATGACTGGCGCCATGCGAGTGTTGCATTCTGGCAAACATGCCAGCGGGAGAGGTAAGAAGAATATTTAATGTTGCTTTTACAGTACCATTAAGAGGGAACTTAAAAAAAATGCACAGGTTGTTGACACCTCTGTTTCCATTCTAAAAAATTGTGACTGTTAAAAAAACATTAGTTTAGGAAAAACTAGAAGGCAGAATGTTCGCTTATATGCTAGAAGATTTGTTTGCGTGATTTCCCCATAAGCACAGCTCGCAATATAGTTTGAAAACATTGAATAATTTCACATACCTCTTCCTGGTATTTAACATTTACGACTTTAATGAACATCTAACATCTCTTTTTCTGAGAATTTAAATTGTTACATCTTTTATATATCAACCAAGATCAATACAATTGTCTCAAAATTCCTACTTACCCAAAAGTTCAAAACACTCTTTCTAATGAAAAGTGTCATATTTTAAGAACATTGGTTTAAAAAAAAAAATGCCTTTTTTCTTGCCACAGTAGTGGATACATTAACAGCACACATACAGTGTTCTAATGAAAATATAAGTTGCACAGACTTGTTCATTTATTCTCATTCAACCACGTTATAAACTCAGCCACCACCTAACTTAGGTTAAATTTAAGTTTTTAACTGGCAGAAATGTCCATTGGTATTTGTATGTTATTGTTGTGGATGGAAACCTTCCGAATAAAGTGTCAAACTGAACTGAACTGAAGTTTTTAGTTGTAACAATTTATTTCTCAAAATATGGCCTGGCACATACCTAAGATATGTGCAGGATACGTTATCCCTCAAATGTTGTAGGAATGTTTTTAACACATTTTTTCCAAGAAAACTAAACTACACAATTTCAGTTATTGCACTGGGTGTAAATCCCTGTTTTTAAAGTAAGTATTCATAACCCAAACAGTCTTCCGGTCCAGAATATTTCAATCTTTTACAAAGTCTTTCAGATTACCTGGTGAAGCTTTTGCTCCCCCAGTATGTTCTAATTTTCTTTCACTGTAGATAAAATACTTTATTTCACTGTAGATACTGTAGATAGAAATCAAGTCAGGATTTTTATTAAGCTAGATGTTCCTGGAAAAGCATGTATTAATTTGCTTTCAAAGAGCACAATTTTAACTCAACCTTCAAACTTTGTACCGTGGAATTCACTGGGAGATCAAAACCTCGCTTGAAGCTATTTCCATGCAGTATGTTAATATTTTTAAATTCTTTTTTATTGAATTTTTGCAAAAACAAACGTAACGATCTGCATATACAGGAACAAAGCAGATATTTGATCCATACACTAATGAGGTTCCAAGCTATCTATCGTAAAGTAAATTCGCTCCATTCCATATTCTCTGCAGTCATAAGTAATAATACAACACTCAAGATCAATCAGTAGGTTAATATTTACTGGCCTTTCAAAGGCATACACTTTGCAACTTTATACGATAATTGGTTGTTCTATCTATGTTTTCTGGATTTCACTTTAAATGAATTCCACTTGTAAAACCTGCCTGTAAGATGACAGGCTTTTTGCAGGTTCATCCCCACCTTTTGCTCCCATTTTGACTACTAGATACTGGTGTAATGACTCTAAAAAGCCCTGAGCCCTGCCAATCAGGACTCTGACACTTAGTAATGTTTAATTGGCTGATACCTAATTAGCGTAGCCAAACTTACTTGTAAGTCCCTAGTATATGGTACCAGGGGTACCCAAGGCCTGTAAGCTAGAGTGTCCCCTCAAAAACTGTGGTACTTGTTGCGTCGCCCTGAGTAGGAGAAGGTAAAACATGACTCCCGGTCTACCACTGCAGACTGGAAGGGCAGATTTAAAATGCTAACTCGACTTTGCCATTTAAGGTAATGGCAAGACCCAGTCCTCCCTTTTTTAATATATATATAACTCATCCCTAAGGTAGGCCTGTCGAGCCCTAAGGCAGGGTGCTATATATTAAAAAGTGGAGCATGCACTTTTACATGCTCCAACAGTAAAAGCTCTAAATTGTTGTTTTACTGTGTGAAGGCTGGTAGCCTCATTGGAAAGTACAGAGTTACAGGATGACATCTCAGCCCTGCTAACTACTGAATGGAACTACTAAAGTTGGTACCATAAAGTATCAAATGAATAAGTGATGTAAATCCAATACAATGGTTAAATGTAATCTATAGTCATTAGTGAGCAAAGTGCAACTTTAGATGATGGCTCTTTGGTTGCCCAAGATTTCTAGTAACAGTTTACATTCAAGGTCTGTCCCTGAGACAGCTTTCTGCCCTCCTGGGAAGATATGTGAATGACTCTTAGGAGTAATAACAATAGAGGCCTGCCACTGGAGGAGGTGCGTGGCCACCTGTGTGGCTTTCTACCTGGAGAAGCCTTCTCCAGGTGGAAAGCCAAACAGGTGTTGGCCCAAAAGGCAAGCTTTAAAGGTAAAGCGCCTTTGAAGGTCAAATGGGGAACACTTGGGAGAGTTGCTTCCCTATTGTTTAGGTAGACAGACTGACACACAGGAAGGAGAGGGGATACCAGTTGACGACAAACTTGTTTTTCCAAGGGCATGTAGCCCCCTTGGTTGTTACACCACTGGGTTGGGCTAGGGAGCTCTGAATGGCGAGAGAGGTACTGCCATGTTTGGAGTGGGAAGAATGGAGCATCCAGGGATAGGAAATGGTCATTTGGAGGGAAGGAACCTGGTAGTCGATTTGCTACCAACCGCATCCTGCCCTGAGGGCATTTTCTGAGAATTAAATAGGGCACCGCTGGCACCCAGAACTCAGACCTGTACTGGGCTGGAAGAAGGATCGAAGAAGGGCTGCCCTGCTACACTAAGGAACTGGCAAAGAGAGGCTGCACCAGCATGGACTGCACCTGCTGAACCTGGTGGCTAACAGAGGAGAAGGGACTGTGCCTGCAGTGTCCTGCTCATGGAGAAGTTGTCTCTGGTGCCTATGTAATGTAATGTAAATTGGAATTTGTAAAGCGCTGACTGCCACTCCGCAAGGATTTTCCTGGCGCTGGTTGGTTGGAGGAGAGAGCGGGCCCTAGCAGTGCTAAATGAGTGCAAGGCAGAATGCATCTGGGGTGCCGTATATCCATGTCATCAAGGCCTTCCTGAATTGAGTTTCTGTTTTTAGAAGTCTTAGATTGGTTGGTAGTGCATTCCAAGCTTTGGTCCCCAGAGCGGCTACTGTTTTTCCTCCCTTTGTTATACATCTGAAAGTGGGCGGTTTGGGGAGATTGGCTGAGGAGGACCTGAGAGTCCTGGTTGTGATATAGGGGAAGAACCGTGCTGAGAGGTACTTGGGTCCTACTTTAAGCATCGCTCTGTAGGTGATTAAAATGATTTTAAAAAGGATTCTCTTAAGTAGCGGTAGCCAATGGAGGACTTTTAATGCCGCCGATGCTGAAGATTTTCGTGGGAGCTTCAGAACTAGACGCGCCGCCGAGTTTTGGACAACTTATTGTTTTTTTATTGTTGATTTGTTGGCTCCTGCAAAAAGGTTGTTGCAGTAGTCCAGGCGCGAGAGAATCAAAGCCACTGCTACTGATTTCCTTGCAGAGAGTGGAATGCGATCAACATTTTTTTTAATAGATTTGATGAGATTGAAGTAGGTCTCAGCCGTGGCCGTGGCATGCGGAATAAAGGAAAGCGTGGTATCAAACTGTACCCCTAGATTTTTGGCTACATTGACCATGTCAGGCGGAGGTGTGGTTCCCTCTGGCCAACACTTGTCCGGCTGGAATGATACATCTTTCCCAATGGGGAGGATTTCAGTTTTGTCGGTGTTACATTCGAGATGGTTATCCTTCATCCAACGGATGACTTTGGATAGACAGCATTTGAAGTTATGTTCGGCATCTGTGGAATTGGTATCCAGAGATGGGATCATTTGAGTATCGTCAGCATAGGACGTTACTTCAATCCCGAAGGAACCTATGAGAGAGATGAGCGGGGTCATATAAATGTTAAACAACAGTGGGCTCAATGATGAGCCTTGTGGGACTCCTGTTATGTTTTTTTCTGTTGAGAGGAAAGTACCAAGGGTCACTGCTTGTCTGCGGTTGGTAAGAAACGATTTTATCCAATCCAGAGCAGTTCCTGAGATGCCTCCACGTTCCAGTCTCTTCAGAAGAATACTGTGCGAGATGGTATCGAATGCGGCCGACAAGTCGAGTAAGATCAGGACCGCTTTCCTGCCTTTGTCGGCTATAGTTTTTAGTGCATCGGTAACTTCCAGGAGGGCTGATTCTGTTGAGTTCTTCGGACGGAAGCCAGATTGTTGTGAGTGAAGAATATTAGCAGCTTCAATTAACTTGGTTAGCTCTTTGTGTACACATTTATCTGTGATTTTACCTAGCAGGGGGAGTAGTGAGATGGGCCGAAGGTTTGAGAGCATGGAGGAATATTTTGTTTCTTTTTAAGTGGTTTTCTCAGGGCAAGCTTCCACTCGTCTGGGACTATGCCCGAGCTTATGGAAGAATTAATTATATGATTTATGACTGGGGTGCCAAAGCCTAGCTACATCAGTGGAGTGTTGCAGAGTTTGTGGCCGGACTGCAGAGCAGTACACTGTGTTTGTGTGGCTGCAAGAACAATCTGGCCACAAACTCAAAGCCTTTCTATGCCACAGACTGGAGTGTATGCAGAGTTTGTGGCTGGACTGCATAGCCCATAACCGTTGCGGTCCTTCCTTTTTACTGGACAAGACCAGGACAGTGTCCACTTCTGCTGCTTCTCTTTCTTCTTCTTCTTCACTCTATTTCTATTGCCTCCTCATCACTTATAGAAAACCGTGATTGTTCTTTCCTCCCCTTTCCGTCATTCGTTTCTCTGTGAAATGGATCCAAAAAAGGAGAAACACGTTTGCTGCAAATGTATGTCTTTGTCTGACATTTTTCTACACCAAAATGCAGCCTCAGGAGGAGAGAAAAAAGCTTAAGATGCGAGCAATAAATACATAACTAAATAAAACAAGACAGAGTAGTCGCAAAGTGGCCAGTTTGGTTTTATTTACACCCAAACACATAAGTGCCACCTTTCAGATTTTACCTGTGAAGTGCTACTTTATTTTCATGTCGTTAGCTTTTCAAGCAAATACACTCATTGATTTCTGAATAATGAGTGTAAACGCATTATGGTGTATTCCCTGTGAGTGTTTGCTTTTTTCCAGTACACTGTTACTTTTTTTTCAGGCAGCATATCACTCTAGTCTAGTGCATAATTTGAATTGAGTTGCTTCCAGGTGTTTATAGCAGGGCACAATTGGGTTGTAGCTGAAGGGAGTGTGTTTCTCTCAGTGGGGCAGTATGGTGTTCAGTGAGGGAGAGGATCTGGCACTCTGTGTCGATGACAGAAACTGCAAGGCTCTGACACAAATGGCTTGTGATAGCACTTTTAAGCGTATTTGGGACATTCGGCAAATGGAAAAAATTTCAGATGAATGTGATGTGTTGGCCAATAACAACCGAGTGCATGTGTGCATTGTCAATTTAAATAAATGTGGAAAAATACTAGCAGCAGCGTCAACTTTTGCTTGTGGCCAAAATAAATGTGGATAAATACAGATAAAATGCCCCAAAAATAAATATGTATAAATACAGACGGAAATGGCAAAAAAATAAATACCATAAAACCGGGAGCCCTAGTTATGATCCATAAGAATGCAGAGTACGCCTACTCTAGAGAGGCATTATTGGAGCTGAAGGGGTCATTTAATAATGATGATTGCCTCTGTTGGGCCTTGGATTCGGGGCTTCCCATGCCAAGTGGGCCCTGTCTGAACTGTAACAGGATGCTCCCTAACATTGTCTATCAACAAATCAAAACCAAGAAGGTCCAAAATACTCGGCCTGGCTCTTTGGCAACAACTATTAAATGTATTTTGATGAACGCTAGATCATTGGTAAAACATAGTATTGAATGTGCTAACTTGATGGAGGATAATGACATAGAGGTAGCTTTCATCACTGAAACATGGACGGATGAGGCCTCCGGTCCGGATCTGGCTAGCTATTATTTATCACGATTCTATTAATGGAATTTTTAAACCGATAAACTTGCCTACGTGTGAAGCACTTGCTTTTAACCTTAGCTTAACACATTCTCACTCCTTCAAGGGCACACTACTCTATAGGCCTCCAGGAGCTAGACACACTTTTTTTTCCTTCCTTGGGAAATTTACTGGAAGAGGCCCTTCTGTGTGATTCATACACTATTCTGGGTGACTTTAACTTCCATCTTGAACTCTCTAATGACCCAGAGACAGCTAGAATATTGCAAATTATGGACACTGCAGAGCTCACACAGTATGTGAGAGGACCCTCCCATCTAGCAGGTCAGACTTTGGATGGTGTTTTCTCTAATCACCCAGGGCTGTTTTTGTGGGACTACTGCCCTTGGTCTTTGATTTGAGTTTGGAGAGTCAGATGCTTAAATGAAGGGACTCCAAAGAACGGATCGAAATTAGAGCTTGGAGCAGGGTTGATGCGAGAACCCTGCATGAAGCCCTGACCACTTCAGCTGGCCATGTAGCACCAGGCACTGAAGAAGCGGTAGCATCATACACTAAATGGCTCTCGCAAGTATGCGAGGAGCTAGCCCCTCGAAAATTTATTATCATGAAAAGAGCTTTCCCCTCAGCCCCTTGGTACACAGCTGAAATAAAAAAGCACAAGTGTATGTGTAAACGGCTGGAGTGGAATTGGAGGAAAGGGTACCTAGACACTGACAGAGAATTATATAAAGCCAACCTGCAAAGATATAAGTTAGAGGTCCGGTTGGCCAAACAGGCATACTACTCATCACAAATAGAATTGGCAAAGAACTCATCCAGAGAGCTCTTTTATACGGTCTCCAAGCTGGCCACTCTGAGACCTCCCATGATCCAGTCTAGCCCCGAGCTCTGTGAAGAGATCGCCACGTTTTTTCAAACAAAGGTCACAAATATTTTTTCTGACCTTGCTGATCAAAATAAGGTAGCCCCGGCAGAAGATATTGATTTGGAACACACAAATTTTCCAGTGGTGACAATGAAGGATTTTAACCCTATGACGGTGCAGGATACCTTGAACCTGCTAACTGGTGCAAAATCAGGTTCACCACTGGACCCATGCCCTTTGAAAATTATTAAACTGGCCCCTGTCCCCATTGCATGCTGTCTTACCGCTATTTTTAACGGTATGTAGGAATATGGACTTTTTCCTAAACTTTGGAAGATGGCTTCCATTCTACCTCTTTTAAAAAAGCCCAGCCTTGACCCAACAACTTCCGGCCAATCTCCCGCCTTCCTCTTCCCGCGAAGATTGTGGAAAAGGCCATGAATAGTCAACTCAGTTCATTCCTGAAGATTGCACATGTGCTGGACTCTCCCCAACATGGTTTTAGAGAGGGATATAGTACTGAGTCGGCCTTGATAAAAGCCACAGAGGAGATCAGATCTGCCCTGGATCAGGGAGGTAGAGCAGCCCTGATCCTGTTAGATCTTTCAGCCGCATTTGATACTGTCCATCATGGGAGGTTGATGGACCGTTTAAAACAATGTGGTGTAGTCGGCAAAGCCTGAGAGTTGCTGAATTCTTTTCTAACTGATAGAAGCCAGATAGTAGCATTGGGGAAATCTCAATCAAAACCTTTCTCACTGCCATGTGGCGTCCCGCAGGGGTCCTCCCTAAGCCTGACTCTTTTTAATGTATATGTTTCATCCTTGGCACCAGTCATTAGGGGGTTCGTGTTTGGGATTACCTCGTATGCAGACGATACACAAATTGTGGTAGCACTATTACCTGGTAAAGAAACCGGGCTGGACAGCCGTTTCCAGTCGTGCATGGAAAAAGTCGGACGATGGATGGCAGGTAACTGCCTGAGGCTGAATTCGGATAAAACCGAGGTGATGTTGTTTGGAAACAACCCCAGTTTTTGGACCCCCTTCGTGGTGGCCGTTTTCAATGGGGTCTCTGCCCATTCCAGCAAAAAAAGTAAAAAACTTGGGGATACTGTTAGATGAAAAACTCTCTATGGGAGCTCAGGTTAATGTGGTTGTTTCTAAAACAAGGTACGTTCTAAGAATAGTGAGAAAAATATTAAACCTCCTTCCGCTGGACGGTCGCAAAACAGTGGTCATGGCCTTGGTGCTATCAAGACTGGACTATTGCAACAGTTTATATTTGAACATCCAACAAAAGCTGTTGCACAAGCTCCAGATGCTCCAAAATGCCGCAGCTAGACTCCTCACTGGTACCCCAAAATTTGCCTCGATCTCCAGTGTGATAAAAAAACTGCACTGGCTCCCGGTCAGAAATCGGGTTCACTTCAAATCACTATGTATAGTGTTCAAGGCATTGCATGGAGAAGGATCGGACCACCTCAAAAGCCAATTCCAATGGTACAAACCTATGCGCATGCTTCGTTCTTCTGAAGCAAAACTGATCGCTGTTCCGCCAATAAAAAAAGCCCACTGGGGTAGTCGAAGTTTTACCTTCTGTGCCGCAAAGGCCTGGAATGAGCTCCCATTCCACCTGAAAAATGCTAAGAATCTGTTAAGCTTCAGAAAAGACCTGAAGACCTGGCTTTTTGATAAATAATCTCGCTTGGCCTGGCCTTGTTTTGAGAGAAGTGTTTTAGCGCCAGGACACCTTCGTGCGCTCTATCAATCACTCTAACACAACATAACAGGACATTAAAAAAAGTCCTTGTGTTTTACAAGTAGTTGTCGAGTTCCAAGTCTTCGGGGACATTGTTTTCAAAAAGTTTAACTTTTAAAGGAGTTGTAAAAGTTGCGACAGAGTTTCCAAAAGTATGAAAGAGTTTCAAACAAGTCTTGTAAAGTTTCTGTAAATCACTGTGAGCAAGAGGAACATGAAGCTTGACAGTCAAATCTGTCCACGCTCAAAAAGAAGGATCTGAGGGAGTTGTGTACATACAGAATGATCACTGTGGGAAACAAGGCAAAGAAAAACGACCTGGTGAAGGCCCTCAAAGTTTGTGAGGTTGCCCACAGAGCCCCACCAGCACTGGATAAGGAGATACCCCAAGGTAGAGGGGAAGAAAGAAGAGTGGAGAGGGAGGATGTCCTCTACCCCAACACCAGGCAAGGATTGCACTCTACAGCCCGCTGTGTGGGGACCTCACATAGCACCAGGTGATCCCTTCAGGAAGAAGTAGCAGCCGTGGAGGAGAGAGCCTTGGCCCTGGCAGAAAAGAAGCTGGTCCTTGAGGAAAGAAGAGCCAGGCAGGGAATGAGGCCCAGAGAAGATGGTGGCAGCAACAAAGCGACTGAAGTATCTGGCAGAGGTGCCCAAGGTAAATTTGCCCAAGGGGATTGTCCCTAGCGCTGTCCCAGGGGATGACATTGACAAGTGGCTGGCCTCATGTGAGAGCGCTCTCAGGGTGAGGAAGTTGGATACACAACACTGGGGGACACTGCTCTGGGAGTTAGTGCCAGTAGTTGGTAGGGATAGACTGCTTACACATGAGGATGAGGTAGCAAACTCCTACCTAAACATGAAAGCAGAATTTGTTGAGCTCTTTGGACTCCCACCTGAAGAGTGCAGGCAGATGCTTAGGACATCAAACAAGGGGGCAATATAGATCTGGTGGACTTTGTAGATGCATCAGTAAAGGCACTGGATTGTTGAGTAAAAGGTAATAGGGTCGACACTTATGAAGAGCTCTACAATTTGTTAGTTAAGGACCATATGTTGTCTAATTGTCCATTAAAGAAGTTACACCTACACCTACTGGAGTCAAAACTAACTAGCCAAAGAATGCTGGGCAAAATAGAGCAGATGGGTGGGTTAGGAGAAGGGCACCCAAGAAAACCCAGGAGGACGATCCCCAGAAGGGGGGTTAGGCCCACAGAAGGAAAAGGAGGGCATAGTAAACCTACCAATGAGGTTCCCTCAGGACTCTAGAACCCTAAGGAGGGGGTAAGACTCAGCCCATCTCTAGCAAGCAGAGTAGTGGTGACCCAGGGTTGAAGAAACTCTTCCACAAGAGGTTGTGTTTTGACTGTCAAAAATGTTAGTTGAATTTGCAAATGCTTGTTTGCAGTTGAGGATGCATCATACCACAAGAGAAAGGATACCACTGGGGTGGCTAGTATATCCTTTGAGGAGGACACCTCAGATGAGGAGGTCCCAGTAGCTTTTAACTGAGAGAAGGGTCCAGATGGTAAGCTGGAGATCACTGTGGTTGGTAGTAGGCACTTCCACCTGATCGAGGTAAATGTAATTTCAACCATTGCCCTGGGGGGGCACAGGTACCTGTCACACCACAGTGACAGGTTAATGTCCCCAGACCAGTTCCTGCCAGGAGAGGTAGTGAGGGTAACGGAAGGCCCAGGGCAAGGCACTGCCCGCCCTGCAGCCTTACTTTCCCTAGAAGTAGGGGTTACCCTTAGCTGGCATAGGCTGGTAGTCAGGCCTGACCTCCCCTAGATTGCCTGCTAGGCAATGACTCCGAGAGGTCAATTTGGAACCAGAAGGGGCGGCTGCCCAGGGAACTGCCTGCCACGTGTACTCTGGAGGTCCTGTCCCTAAGATTAGGAGACATAAGCCCCAGAGAAGAGTTAAAGGTAGGGAGGAGGGACAATCCATAGGTCGAGACCCAGGAAGTGAGGGCCAATCTATCCAATTAGGGGAGGGCCTCCAGCCTGGCCCTGGTGAGGTGCCTCCGGGCCCCAAAGAAGTCCTGGAGCATCAGGCAACTGTTCCCCCTGAACTAACAGAAGGATGAGTAGAAGAAGGGTGTCTGTCACCTGAGGTGGTAGCCCCCCCCACTCTAAGAAGATGGGGAGGCCCCAAGAACAGGGCCGGACTGGGATTCAAAACCGGCCCTGGCAAAGTGCTCGGCCCCCCCCTCCTCCCCCCGCGGGGGTTGGGGCTGCCGCCGAGCTCTTTGCTAGGGCCGGTTTTCGGCCGATTTTGTTACAGGGCCGATTTTGCAGCAATGCTGCAAAAACGGCCCTGTAACAAAAACGCCCCCCAGGGGCCCAAAACCGGCCCCCACCCGTGCGGCGCACCGGGGAATTGCCCGGTGCCCGCTACGGCCAGTCCGGCCCTGCCCAAGAATACACTGTTGACCCTCAAAGAGCATATCCAACGGTCAGAAGAGAGCTCAGGGTGTAGGTCTGGGTGTTTATAGTTGTCAGTAGCCTCGTGTGGGTGCTTGCCATTGTGGCAATTTATACACTGGTGTCAGATTTCTTGAGTGTCTTACATTTCTTCTCCAGTTCTTTTAGTACTGTTTCAATGCTTTACACTTGTTCCTTTGTGTAAGTCTTGCTGCTCAGAGCAACTGTTACCCAGGGTAAAGCTAGAGGGTTTAACAAATGAAACCTATCGGTCTCTAAAGGGATTGGAAAATAAATTACAGAGTGAGGTCACACAACCATCCCATTTCCTCAAACCCACCAAAATCAATTTGCGATTTTTGGTTGTAATTAGAAAAACATATTTTTCTAAGCAGCTCACATTTCTTTAGCAACTTTAAGGCCAAGCAACTTTAATACTGTAGGCTAAAAGCTTACAGATGAAGCAGGGACAGTGTCTCCCTTTTTATGAAGGCTTAGGAAAAAATGAAGGTATCCCCATTAGTTAGTTGATAAGATGATAGAGGAGGGTCAAAGCAGCTGATCAGAAATTTTGAAGGAAACCATTTCATCTACATCTTGAACCCTCTGATGGTATCCTGATTACTAAAGCAACGGGTACTAAATGATGTAATTACCTCAGCGGTTGGCATTAAAGTACTTCTTCCCTCAGTAGCACTAGGCGCAGAGGAATACAATGATTGCTTATTAATTTATATAAAAGGGATGCATCACATTTAAAACAGATGCAATTACTTTTCAATGTTGTTTTGCGTTTATGTGCACCCAGACGTGTCTGAATGCACAACACTCTTTTCCAAAGACTCAAAATCTACCCTTTTTTGCCACTTATTGTAAACTGATTTATAAAAGGTAAACATTACTTCCAAACGTGTTATTCTTTTACGTCAGATGTAACTGCAAGTGCAATATTTTCCAGTGACTTTTCTACTCATGTTTAATCTCGACTACTCACTTATATGCAGAAAAGGTGCATTTGATTTATTTTCAGTTACGTGACTTATAAATGGTGTGACTTTTCTTTGCACCACGGTTGTGACTGCTTGTGTAATATTATCTCCCCCAGTCAGATTTGTAACCTCATTTTCCCTCTTATGTGATGGAGTGTTTTCAAAAGGTTTGCATCTCTGAAGTATGTCCAATATGCTGCATGCCCAGAATTTTCAAAATCAGGTTTTTCTGCCATTTGAGTTTTTACTTGCCTCTTTATATGTGAAAAGAATGCTTCAGATTCATAATAGATAATATGACGTCCAAATAGGATGGGACAGAAATAGAAAATAGACCAGGCCACCAAAAGAGAAGTGACCTCCATTAGTTAATTAGATAGCTAAAAAAAAAAGTGGCCTGTTGTTCAGTGGCGGCCAGCACGGCTCGGGGTGGGGGCGGGAGGGGGAGGAGGCATGTGTAGGTGGAGGGGGTATAATAAAATTAAATGTAACTTCCCTTCTCGCTGTGTCCTCCTCACAGCTTCCTCCTCACGTCTCTCCTCCATGGCCGGAAACACCGAACAAGAAGTACCCAGGCTCCCCTGAGCCAATCCCAATGCTGTAATGCAGGGTTGTGATTGGTCCGAATGCTGTGGTTCGGTGCTCAGACGGGGAATGGGAGCCCGGGCATGTTCACCACCCAGGCTGTAATGCAGCCTGTGTGGAGAACGTGCTGAGTGCGCATGAATGTTTGGCCGGCCTGAGACAGTGGGCCAAATATTCATGCGCACTTAGGGAGTGAAGACCACTCCTTCCCTCCTCAGCAGAGCAGTCCTGCCCCACCCCGCTGGCAAAGCTGCTGTGCCCGCAACAGGAAAAAATAAAATGATAATAACGTTGATTTATTATCATTTTATTTTTCCTTACACTGCTGAAAAGCAGTGGTGCGGCGCTCCTATGCCTTAGCGGAGGAGCTGCCATTGCCGTGTTTGCAAATTGAGGCGGGTTTGAACTTCTAAACATAAAACAGACCTGCAAACAGTCAAAAAAACGCCCACACTGAACTGTCAGACAAACCAATCGGGCCAGTCCGAGCCAGCGTCCAACTATTGCTTTTACAGTTCTTTTCACTCTGAGGTGACTGCGTGTGCATTACCTTCCAGTGTTAAATTCTTATGTATCTCCTCAATCAATCAGGGAATTGTGAAGTGCACTACTCACCCGTGAGGGTCTCAAGGTGCTGGGGGGAAGAGGGGGCCAGCTCCGGGTCAGTCAAAGAGTCAGTTCTTGAGGCTCTTCCTAAAGGTGAGTGGGGGTGCATCTGATGTTGATAGGGAGCTCATACCAGGTCTTTGCCACGATGTAGGAGAAGGCTCTTCCACCCATTCTTGCTCTGCGGATGCATGGGGATTCAGCGAGGGCGAGGGTGACGGATCAGAGGTTTCTCTTGGGTACGTGGAAGGAGATTCTTTTGTTGAGATATTGGGGTCTGGTGTTGTGGAGGCATTTGTAGGTGTGGGTTAGTATCTTGAAGGTTACTCTCTTCTCGACGGGAAGCCAGTGGAGGTGTTGCAGGTGTTGGGTGATGGGTTCATGTGGACGGATGCTGAGGATGAGTCTAGCTGCGGTGGTCTGGAGCTTGCGGAGCAGGGATTTGTTGATTCTGGCATAGAGGGCATTTCCATAGTCCAGTCTGCTGGTTATGATTGCGCGGGTAACGGTCTTTCTGGATTCGGGGGAATCCATTTGAAGGTCTTGCGAAGGATGCGGAGGGTGTTGAAATAGGTGGAGCCGACAGCGTTCATCTGTCGGTTCATAGTGAGGGAGGAGCCGAGGTTCCGGGCGTGGTCCATGGGGGTGCTGCCGAGGGTGGTGGGCCAGCAGGTGATGTCCCATGCAGAGGGGGAGGGTCTGAGGACAAGGACTTCTGTTTTCTCCGAGTTGAGCTTCAGGCATTTGCTGCTCATTCAGGATGCAACGTCCTTCATTCCTTCCTGGGAGCTGAGTCTGGTGGTCTTTGGTGAGGAAGAGGATGAGCCGGATGTCATCGACGTAGGATACTATGCTGAGTCCAAGCTGTCTGACGATGGCGGCGAGGGGGGCCATGTAGATGTTAAAGAGGGTGGGGCTGAGCGACGATCCCTGGGGCACTCTGCAGTTGATCTCTGTGGGTTCGGAAAGGAAGGTCGTGAGTCTGATTCTTTGGGTTCTGCAGATGAGGAGCGGAGCCAGTCGAGGCCCGCTCCCTGTATGCCGGCGTCGTAGAGTCTGGCAGTGAGAGTGCGGTGGGAGACGGTGTCGAAGGCTGCAGAGAGGTCAAGCAGGATCAGGGCCGCAGTGTAGCCTTGGTCGAGGAAGGTGCGAATGTCATGTGTGGCGGCGAGTAGGGCAGTCTCGGTACTGTGGTTGCTGCAGAATCCAGATTGGGAGGGGTCGAGGATGGAGTTCTCTTCAATGAAGTTCGTTAGTTGGGCGTTGACGATCTTCTCGGTGACTTTCGCCATGAAGGGGAGGAAAGAGATTGGTCGGTAGTTCTTGAGGTCCGTCGGATCTTCTGAGGGATTCTTGAGGAGGGGCTTGACTTCTGCGCGTTTCGTTGGGGAATGTGCCGGCTTCGAAGGTGGTGTTGATGGTGCGTCGTAGCTTAGATGCTTTGGCGGCGGCGGCTCTGTGGAAGATGTGCAGAGGGCAGGGGTCCATGGGGGTTCCTGAGTGAATGCCCTTCATGGTTGATGTGGTGTCTTCGGTGGTGACTGGGGTCCAGGGGGAGATAGCAATCTGGCTGTCGTTGCTGGGGGGAGGAAGGGGTTCGCTGTACAGAGTCTGTTTGTTGAAGTTGTCGTAGAGGGATCTTATCTTCAGGTGGAAGTAGGAGCCGAGTTTGTTGCAGAGGTCCTGGGTGGGTGTGACGTCCATGGCTTCACTGGGGGGCTCGGTGAATTCCTGAATGATGCTGAAGAGTTTATTGGAGTTGCTTGCATTGGTGTGGATTTTGTTTCGAATGAAGGTCCTTTTGGTGGATCTTATGAGTTAGTGGTTTTCCATTATTCGTTCTTGTAGGTGGTACGGTCTTCTGAGGTTTTGCTGTTTCTCCATAGCTTCTTGAGATGTCTGCAGGTGCGTCTGGATTCTTGGAGGTTGGCAGTGAACCAGGTGGCCTTACTGGGGCGCTGTGTGTCAGGATTGCAGAGGGTGGGTGAGCTTGTCTGCGCAGTTGGTGATCCATCTGTGAAGTTCTTTGGCTGCGGAGTATGTGTTGGTCGAGGTGGGTGGGGGATCATGGATGAGGGTGGAGTTGAGGTGCTCATTGGTGACCTTGCTCCAGTTCCTTTGTGGAGGGTGTGGTATAGGTTTGGGGGCGGTGTCTTTGTCGAAAGAGAAGTGTACACTGTGGTGGTCCATCCAGGGGGGTTGCATGGTGTGGCTGAAATGGATGTTGTTACCTCCTGCGAAGATGGGGTCGAGGGTGTGTCCTGCCTTGGGGTAGGGGTGGTGATGAGCTGTTTCAGTCCGAGGTTGACGAGGCTGTCCAGGAGGCTGGTGGAGTTGGGGTCGCTGAGGTTGTCAAGGTGGAAGTTGAGCTCTCCGATGAGTATGTAGTCCATGGAGGCGATGGCGTGGGGCGCAATGAGGTTGGCGATGGTAGAGGAGAACAAGATTCGAGGTCCGGGGGTCTGTAGTTTTTGTATCAATCACACATGAACGAATATGCACATCCTTCCCTCTCAGCATCCATTCACAATCTGCAGGAGCAATCAACACTCTTTCTAGGACAAAAACGTTTCCTTGTATGGCTCTGTGCACCCTGCCTATTTTCCATAGCGTTGTTATTTTGGCCTTAGCAAAAAATCGTGTGTGCAGTGATGATCAACCTACACCCAATGCAAACCAGACCAGGGTTCTGTGGTTTGGAGTGGCACACTGTGTGTGCCCTCCTTTATTGAACTTGACTACTTTCAGATCACCAGGCTATGGAACACTGCTAACTGTGGTGGCTGGCAAGAGATTGTAGTGGCAGGACGGGTCTTTCTATTTATCACCTGCCAGGGAGAGTCCTCTTCTGGCCTATCCTGTTTTTAAATGTATTGTTAGTCCTCATAACGGGCTCCTTCATCCATGCAATGGCAAATCAGGGTTCCATTTTAATATCCTACACTACACTGATGTGGGCAGGAGAGAGCCGTGACGGCAATGTGAGTTTAACAGCTTCTCCAAGCATTCATGAGGACCTGACCGTCCCTTTATATTGTAGGAAAGGCCTTGTCCCGTCATTCTCCACACTTGCACAGAAGTGTTACCTACAATAAGATGAAAGTGAAATTAAGTGGGACAGCCTCCCCATCTTCTGTAATTCTTTTTAAGATTTCCCGCATCACAGATCTCCTATCTCCACCTCACCTTCCTGCTGAAACTAGAGGACAAATATTATCACTTGACCAGTCTACGAAAAATTTACAAATGTTAGAAACTGCTAGAAACTAAGCTAGAGCTAGACTTGTGGTGTTCACAACTTCTCTCTGCAAACTGAGTATAAGTACTGGGCAGAAATGCATAACCAGAATCAGGAATCCAACAGCAGTAGATAATGAGAAACTATTTTGTGCTCTGGGCTCGGGATCACTGACAGGAACCAAGTACCTCTGAACTTGCAAAGAAAGACTGACTTGCAACTGCTGGAAGGATGAAGCCCACTGACTGCTGGAAACGGGTACAGAGGATATTCTTTCAAGAAGAAAAGGCTACCTGGAACAGGAGGACCTCAAGGAGCAGTGCGGGATGAGCAGAATGGTGGGCCACTGTAACCCAGGGAAGGAAGGATCATCACTTTCAACTCAAGTGGTGAGGTCTTGTGACCCTGGCATATTTGCAAATGCCCTGCTGCAAAGTGACTTGCTCCCAAAATCTATGCCCAAAAAGCAGGCAAGTGATGCAGAAAAGCAAACCCCTTGAGATGGGTTTGACAACTTGGTGCAGTATTCAGAAGTTTTGTTAACCAAAACAGCAGTACCTACGACAACTAGGTGCTAAAGAAATCCTTACCTCTGCAAACAGGTGCAAGTTCTTTGTTTGGGTGGTGGGTATGAGTTTCCGCTGAAGAAGATCCCAAGATCACAATTTCCTGTCTGCACCATCCTCTTTGCCAGCAGTGGAAGTGTACGTTGGGACACCAAGGGAGGGGGGACACTAGTGATGACAGGGCAGAGTTGGTGTTGTTGCTTCCAGTGACTGGGCCAAGCTTGTACACTAGAAAAGTGGCACCCCCTACTGGCCAAGTGCAGAAATATAACAAGTCAGCAAATGTTTCCCATAAACATCTTTTTACCGATAAGTAACCATTATACCTAAAAAAAACAATTTTAAATCAATCTGTACATTATATGTATTCAATAAGAATATCCCATAGTTTAAAAATATATGCAGATATGAGATGTTCTCATTGACAATATAACATGTATAGATATTTTACAATATTTGTATCATTAACAATATTATTCTGTATTGTGATGAATGGGCAAAGCAGTTTCACAGAAGTTATATTTTGGACTTTGATAATAGTGGAAATATTGTAAAATAGCTACATATTCTAATACTTATAGGCAAAAAGATGTGTACGTGAAACACTATAATCAAATTGTGAATTTGGTGAACAGTCATATGTAATTTCACAGTATGTATAAATTATAAATTGCAAAATTGAATTTCAAATCTTTGTGTAGAGAGTAAAGACTCAGTTCAACACATTTGTCATTAATGGACACTTATTGGTATAATGATGTGTATGGAAGTACAACAGTCATGTATCAAAGTGTATGAATGCATACTAGTCCATATTAAGTGCAAAACATATGGTGAAAAAAGAAATTCCATGCCCCTCCTCTTAGAGAAAAAAATATTAGCTGGAGGTGACAGTAATATTTATTTCCAACCAACATATAATACTTAGGTTACAATTATGAATGCAATAATGCAGATCAGGTCACCATTATATTATATTCAGTATTATTATTGATTTGCTCAGACGCTGTATGACATTTATGAGTATATATGTTTTGAATGATTTGTTCTTGAATTTTGATCATGGGTCAATTATTTTACTATAGGATATAGGATGAAATAAAAAAGTTAGCATATGTATCATTCACCCATTTTAGATGGCTGCCCCAATATAGACCGATTAGAAAAATATCTATTTTCCAGAATATGAAATAACGCTGAGTACTTGATTTGATAGATTTTTCTTTGAACCCCGATTATGCGTTGACCAGTTTTGGTGCACAGAGTGAAATGAGCATATATTACAGGCATTATTCATCAGTCCAAGATGGCTGGCTCAAAACTGACCGATTTGAAACATACTTATCATGCTGTGACAATAGGATCATGTGTTGTGAAGGGAAACTGTTTTAAATGTCTGTTTTTGTTAATGGCAGCCAACGTATTGAAGGCTGAGAGGTTCTTTGTTTATGTTTTATCACTTTCACTGAGTGTCGTTTGATCACATGTTCAAATAACATTAGCAGATATGATCCCGTAACCATGAGCAAGGTCCTGCCTGGACCGAAAGGCGTAGGAGCTTCTGTCAGTAAGCCTTTTGTTGGAGCACAGCAGGTGAGAGTGCTGGCTCTTTCTTGATGAGAAGGATTGTGTTTTGTCTAAAAAGAGGGCATTGGGGTTCGCCCTCCTGACGAGCACCAGTGGTGTTAAGGTGCACGCCGTCCCCGTCCAAAATAGTGTGGAGTATTTTAATGTCGGCTAGACCCCCGCTTTGTCTAAGGACACAGAGTTGTATGCGGTAGCAGTGAGAGCAAGAGTCTGAGGATGCTGGGGGACTCAGAGCTGTCTGAAATGTGAGCGAGGCAAGCGGGAACCATGGTGATGAGTAAAAGTGCATGAAAGTACTGTTCAGAACGTTCCCACCACTCAGTGACTATTTGGTGTTATTAGAGTTTGTGTGTGCATAGACTGGATAGCATGGCTGATGAAGAATTCGGGGCATGAAAGAAGCAGAGGAGCTCCCTAAAACAGCAATTTGCATCACTGCAGAAGTTGTCTAGATAGGAAGTCTCTAAATGGTGGGAGTCTAAATCATTACATAAGTACGTGGAAATTGGAAGGTTCCCATAATGCCTTATAGTAATGATAACTCCGGGGCGGGGTCACAACAACATAAGCTCCCAAGGGATGCTGAAAATACTTAAAGTATGCAGAGATTGACAGGATAAGCCTGCTAAAACAAACAGAGACCTTAAAAGAGTGTACAGCAAAGGACACTTACACAGAGGCAATGTCCAAGATTAAAAAATAAATGCAACAAAGGCCTAAAAAATATGAAGAGGAAATAAAAATGAAAAAAGCGGGAAAACATGAATGCCACCGCCAGGACTATGAACGGGGTCAAATATACACTTTTGCAAGGGCGATTTGAGAATTTAAGGAAGCAGGGACTCAAAGAACACAATTGGACAAGACAAGAGGTCTCCTTGAGTGACGTGAGCTCAGATGCGAGTTCAGATCCAGACCAGTCGAGTACTAGTAGAGGCATGGATGTCCTGCTCCAACTGTCAATTTCAGATGATTTTAGTCTTTTAAAAACTTGCCAGGAGGACCAATCACCGACTCAGGAGAGGCAGAGGTAGAGGCAGAGAAAGCGCAAAAGACAACAAAGGATACAGGGCCAAGGAAAACACCAATACAGGAGGCTCCAACAATAGAAAAACGCAGCGCAGTGAGAAATGAACATGGAACCCAATACGGTATTACATTTTGACAGGGACTATACTGTCACAAGCGGAGATACAACTACTAAATCGGGGGCAATCCTTTTGTCAGGAATCAAACTTTGATTATACGCAGTCAAGGGTGGATGTATACATAGTCATTAGGAAACGCAAGCTAATGAAACATTTTGAAGTAAACAAAAGAAAAGGTTTCACCCCCAAAGTTAAGCCACCTAGTAACCCTGAGGGTGCGAGTAATTTTCTGGTTGAGAATGTGGACATTTTTCAACAGATATTAGATCTGAAAAAAGAAAGCATTGGTGGGGAGGCTTGAATCCCTGGAGCAATATATGGAAGTGGATTTGTCAGCAGGGAGGGACTCACATTTTAGAGCTAAATCCTCCTTTGTTCTTACTATGATGCATGACAATATTAGCCTTTTCTCTGAGGCTCTGGTAAAAGATTTAAAACGTATGCATAGTAGACAATAATTGACCAAGGGAAAAACTCAGAAGCATAGAGAGATAAATGCATTGTCAACAACAATGTTGATTGTGTTATAAGGAAAGCTGATAAGTGCAGTAATGTTGTTCTTTGGCAGAAGAAATGGTACATAGAGACGGCGTACCATCACCTAAATGATGGAGTTTGTTGTAAAAAGATCAAATTGACACATACTGACACAATAGCGGCATATAACAGCTTATTGACAGAATGTCACTCAAAAGAGTTACTTCATGATGAGGAGTTGAAATTTTAGAAAAATACTTTTCTAAGATACCTATTTTTTATTTAATACCTAAAATTCACACAAATACAGGTAAACTACCTGGAAGACCTATCATCTCTGCTTAGGAGAGTTAATTGGAGAACACATTTAAATTCATTGATTTTTATTTGAGACCTTTTGTCTCAAGCCTCCCATCTTACTTGAAAGATTCAACTGATTTTTTTTAAAGAATCCTTGACATTGAGTGGGAGCAGGACATGCTAATGATGACACTTGACATCACCTCCTTATACACAAGTATAGTCCACAAGGATGGGCTCAGGGCCACTAAACATTTCTTGAAGGCAAGGCCGATCAGGTTGTATGAGCACAATGTAATGTTGTTTGGAATTATTGAGTCTTATTTAAAGAAGAACATATTATTCTTTGATGGGCATCTCTTTGAACAACAGCAGAGGACTGTGATGGGCTTCTGCTTCGCTCCCTGCTATGCCAACTTGCATATGGTCTGGTGGGAGGAGCAGGTGTACAACTAAGAAATTTGTTAAGACATATCACACTATGGGTGCGTTTTATTGATGATTTGTTTGTGATCTGGAAGAGGGATGCTGCCGCAGCCCAGGAGTTTGTTACGGTTATTAATAACAACAATTTACATCTGGCATTTACTAGTAAGATTGGTGACTTCCTAGGTGTGGCACTAACTATTGGAAATGGTAACATTTAGACTAATATATTTGGGAAACCCTCCTCAGAGAAAAGTACACTACATGCTTCTAGCTGCTACCCTGTGAATTTAAAAATATTATACTGTATGGAGAATACTTAAGAGCATGTAGAATCTGTCATTCGGATGAAAGCTTCAGAACTTCTAGTGCAGAAATTACTAAAGGATTCAGCCAAAGAGGGTACAGAAAGTCAATACTATAAAGAGCACGTTCAAAGGCTACTAAACTTAAAGATGACGAGGTACTATTTAAGAAATTCTCAAAGAAGAGACACACAGGGAAGCATAACACTTTGAGGTTTATAACATACAACACAGCCAAATTCTTAGTAACAAAATAATGCAGGAACACTGGCATCTATTACACTATGACAATGTGATTTCAGATTTGTTTTAAGTTCAAGTTTAGTTTATTCAAGTGCTTAGTCTTTTAAAACCATTACACGTAAATAAATACATAAAAGACTTTTAGTCACTTAATTTACAACAAAAAAAAATTCAAATGTAAACAGACAAAAAGTGCATTCCTTTTTTAAAGTGCATTGTGTTCCAGCTTTGTCTTACTCCTTCCTGATATAAAAGTATAAAACGATACATCTTTTTAGTCATTTGGTTGAGACGGTAACAATTCTGTTGTCCATAAGTTGCTGCTGTGTTAACAGGTTCAGCTGGATACAAATGACGATGCCTCGTCTGTATAATTGATAATTGATGTACTTATGTATATTGCATATATTTGATTTCTTTGAAACTACTAGGGGGAAATGAAATGTTCTTCTATGTGTCTCCTGATGGTCCCAGGGTTTATCCTTGTGAAAGAGCTTATACTTTATACGAACTGGACTCTTAAAAATTAGCATTGCTGCCATTGGTTGATCTTTTCTGAGGTATTTGCACCTCAGAAAGATCTTTTACTGTTAAAAAATGATCTATTTACCCTGAAGGTCCTTTTATTCTATTCATCCTTTCTTTGTTCAATTTGTTTTAGATTCAGTTTGAAAAATGTTGCTCCCCTGCAGACTAGGGGTATTGAAGAACCGCCTAACCAGGTGGTTACTGCTTGTCTGCAGGTGTGGATATTCATTTTTATAAATATTTATTTCATTCATTTTTTCTTTCTATCATGAATTTCGGGCATACACAAAGAATATGTGTTAAAGATTCTTGTTTATATTTGCGCAATTGACAATCATGGTTTTGAAACTGGTCTTTCCAGTTGGGGAGAAGATCCTTTGTTTCCCACATGCCGAAGTGGAATTGCATAAACTGATGCTTTATAGTAGTTGAAAAATGACCTGAGGCTTCAAGTTTGTGTACGTATTGATCACTGTCCAGGTGTGGCATCTTCGTGATAAGGTGTTCGTAACTATTGTATAATACAGATGTTTGATTGTGGCCTTCATTGCTTCATAAATGCCGCTTCCCAAATACTGGCTTTCCAGACTTCTTGCGCGCAGAATTCCTCAATAGCTTGTTTTAGATGGGATCCCCAGGAGCCTTTTATGTTGTCCTGTTTTTGTTCCTCAATTTCTTTACAGTACAGGTTGTCAAAGCAGCCACTTTCAGATGCACATAGCCTCCAACATAGTTTGATAAATGCGCCTTTTCTTTGCAGTGTTTGGTTTGTCAAACCGAACTCTAATCGAATTTGTGCTGTAGAGGCTGATTTTGAGATATTAATCACAGGTTTGTACACTTTGTTTGGATTTTATTTAAAGTTAATGTTTCACAACCCCTCATTGTTTCTGTTCCGTAGGTCACCGTTGGCATTAGCGGGGCACACATAACGGAAAGCAGATGGCCGTGTGAGGGACAGCTGAGTTTAGTTTTTAATGATTTAAAACGATAGATTAGCGATTCCGCCTTTGTCAACATTGCTACTAGCTGCTGTTTATACTTCAATTTATGGGACCTCAGCTTTCTTCCCTTCCAAAAACAAAGCGTATATCTTGTATTTATAGTCCACCAGCTGCACTACTTTTGTCTTTTTCAGATTTAATTCTAGCCCAAGTTTATCCATGGATTTTTCCAGGGCCCTCATGCTGCGTTGTAATCCTATTGGTATTTAGCTTAGTAGTACAATATCATCCGCGTACTAAAGACATCCAATTTCCTCTTTGACGAGCATTGGTGGGTAACCATTATCTATCTGCAGTGCTTCTTCAAGGTCGGCTAGATATAAATTAAACAGACTTGGGGCTAGCACACACCCCTGTTTTAATCCACCGCCAATCTTTATCTGAGCCCAGCTACCTGTATGTAGTTCTTTGAGTGCCTTCAGTAAGTTGCTTGGGATGTCCCATTTGGCCATTTGTTCCCATAAGTGTCCACGGACACTTGGTGAAATGCGGACTTGAGGTCCACGAAGCAGGCAAAAAGCTGTGTGTTCTTATTTTTGGCCTTTTCTGCTAGAAGTGTTAGTGCTGTAAGATTTGTCAGTGTCCCCGTACCTCCCCTAAATCCTTTTTGAATCTGAGGTATAAGTTTATTGTCTTCAGACCATTTCTTAAGGTGTTCTAGTAGACAGGCTGCATAGGGCTTGGCCTCTACATCTATTAGTGCAATGAGTCTATAGTTTGTTGGTAGTACAGGATTCCCGCTTTTAAAAACTGTTTGAAAGTTATTGCCTTTCCAGGACTCTGGGATTCGATATGTACGGAACAGCTAGGTGAAGAGTGGTACAAAGTAGTGGGCCCAATATGTTACATCTACCTTGAAGAGGGTGTTTGGGAGACCATTTGGACCCGTTGCGCATTTTGATTTTAATTTCTTTATGATTTTTGTCAATTGTTCTACATCAACTACTTCAGATATGTTTATATTGGGACAGATTATGTACTTATTATTCATTTAATAATCAGCATAGACTGACTGATTTACTGGAAATGTACTAGCCCTCATTTCGCTTTCTTCAACAAGGTTGTCTTTTTTTCTTTGGGCTCTGGTTCTGCAAACATTTCTCGGACTTGTGCTTTTCACGTGGCTGCATTTATCCCTGCATTTTGTTGTCTGGTCTTCCCAAATGACAGTCCTTTTATCAACACCCAAAATCTTTTACTGTTCGGTTGTTTACATGCCATGAGAAGTTTGTTCCACATATCGACGTGATGTCTTGTTTTTTGCTTTCCAACAATCTTTCTTATATTGAATTCTTAGTTTTTGTAGCCTAGATTTGTCCACTCTTCGTCCTTGTTTTAACTGCTTTGTAATTATCCTAATGTATCGCAATATTTGAGACTTTTGCCTACGTAATTCTGAACTATACCAAGGTGGTTTTCCGATGTCCCTATTATATTTTCTGCTGAAGATGTGCTTAAATGACTGATTTGTAGCTGGGATTTTTTCCAGTAAGATGGTGTTTAAAGATTCCGATGCCTTTCGTCGCTCCCTGTCTTCTGGTTGGGTAGTTTCATGTTTTACTATTTCGTTGGTTACTAATTCTTTAGTCCCAGCGCATAAGTAAACCTTAGCCATCTGCTTCTCTATCCCCAAACCCCGCCATTTCAGACTTTAAGTTGTATACTTGGGGGGCCGAAATTAATTTCTTGGTGACAATGTCAGGTCAAATTTATAAGTTATTCAAATTATTTGCAGTTAGTGGTCGCTTTCCATAAGTGGAATTATTTTAAATTGATACATCTGCAATATAGCATGATCGCTTACCAGCATATGATCTATTGTTGAGCTCTTATTTCTGCTTAAAAATGTAATTGATACAGGTGAATCCTCTTTTGTATTCCCATTCAGATGCCTTGATCCTGTGTCGTACTTTGATATTCGGAACCGCGTAGGGGACAGGGCCCTACCTCTGTCTATCTTGGTATTAGCGAACCGCAAATGGTAAATGCGGCACGTACGAGTGTTTTATGTGCCGTTCTAGCTATGAATGCACTGTGTACACGTTATTCTGCTCAACTACGCGGGTTCCATTTTGGAAGCAGTGGCCATCTTGTCATTGCCCTCACATAGGCTATGATGGAGTTAATACGGGCCTCACAGTACATGGGCTTTCCCTCTGACTTCTCTGTGACCTGGGCAGCTGGCTCTGCTGCCCCGGGTCAAACCGGTCTCACGAGCTCCCCTTCCTCCGTCCACCTGTGATTCGTATCAGGGCTTGACCCGTCATAAAACCCTTTCATTCTACACAATCCCCCGGCTAATCTCTTCCACACCTGCTTGTTCTTGCTTTATGACTTGTTTCCCAAAACAGGAGATGCTCATGTTTATTGGGGAGTCTATTTACTTCAAACGTGGGATCTGAATCTTACTGTGTAAATCATTGTGGGCTGGCCGAACTGGAATGTGGGATGGTCATCATGACTCTGCCTTTTCTTTGTAATGTACACTTGTATATTGCCGTATCATAAAACCTAGGAATGTATGCTTGAGGCAAGGAAAAGCGTATTTAAGATGAAGTCCGTTCCTATGATTTTCAGCAGTCTCCTGAGAACATACACGCTGTTGTACTTCTAGGATACCTGTCATTGGTCTGCAGCCAATAAACGATTCTTTGACTTCACCCAGAAGACTCTGTGTTTCTGTAGGTCCGGAACAGGGTGAAACCCAGAAGTCATAGGGTGTGTGCCCCTGCACCGCTGGGACTAAAATACCCAGTACTTCAGTTTGGCGCCCAACTCGGGCCGATTTCAGCGGTACCAGTCCAAGCCAGAGGTTCGTGAGGAGCTTCGTGTGGAAATTCCGGAGGAAGGCCGCCACTTCATCGACCCCTGCATGTCGACGTGGTCCGAAAGTCTTTTCTGCGAGGTTCTCCGCGTCCCGACGGCTACGAAGGACTGCTGCCCTGATTAATCGACCTGTTTTGGACCCTTGACGAGTTTGAGAGAGCGAAACAATCGAGAGAGTCTTCTGGTGACGTCATCGATCAGCAATATTCAGTTAAGTATAAGTGGAGCGTCTCCCATTTGTTTTGGTATCCCTCGGGATCGTTTGGTTTGATTTGGTAATTGGTGATTTGGTGTTTGCAAACCCCAAAGCCAGAGGACTCGTGTATTCACGAGAATATCGTAATCGATAATCCTCTGACGTTTGGATCTAGACTAGTGAGCGAAGATGCCTGGTTCTGGACTATTTGGTAGGTTATTCTGTTTGGGTTGTGGAAAAGATTTCCAGCTAGAGGAATCATGTCCGGTTCCTCCGGTTGGAACTCCAACTTATGAGCTCTATGTGAAACATGGCGTAGGCCCCATTGCATATAACGAAGTGTGGATCCACTACACCAGGAAAGACGGTGTTTTAAAATGGCCCCAAAATGGTAGTTTTGATACCGATATTTTAGATAATCTGGAAATTAAATTGTTTAAGAAGAAAGCCCGGCCGGCGATGTTTGACTCTTTCCGCTTATGGCGAAAGGAAGCCAAACAGAAGGAAATTAAGCTAGCGAAAAAGAATAAGAGAGAGAGAGGTATGTCAGTAATGCAAGCAGCTGTACAATTTAAAGACAATGAAGAGGAGCAAATGAATGAGCAATTGCACAGGCAGCGTAAGTTAGGGATTGACAAATGTTACCCAGCTTTGCCACATTCTAAGCAGGATGAGTTAGAAGAAAAGGAGAAAGATCCCCTGATGTCACATTTGTTGAGTTCGCCACCCCCGTATGCTCAAACTGCCACGGCGCCTCCCCAGCTTGTAAATATGCCACCTCCAGTGCATATACTGCAAGCCTTGCCGCAACCGCCAGTTGCTTTGCAACCAGTTCCTATTCCTGTAGCGCAGTCCTCTCAAGCGCCTCCGGTAGTGCTTCCAACTGCCCCCGCACTTCCTGCGACTTTGCTTAATCCAGTAACTGCCTCCCCTAACACTCTTCCTTCTACCACTCCAGTACCTGTCTCTACATCCTCTTTTCTTCCCTCTGTTTTTCCCCCTGTTCTCGCCTCAGCTTCTCCTTCAGCGAGACAGCGTTTAGCTAATGTGGTTACTACATTAATGTCGCCTCTCTTTGGGTCATCTGGTGCAACTCCTGGTGTACAGCGTAAGCAGTTGCGCAGCCAATTGCCTAACCCCGATGAGAAAAAGGTAATAGATCACATGGCGCGTAGATGGATCGTTTTTCCTTCACTGTATGATGTGGAATCGGTTGTTAACACTTTCCATCAGTGGGATGCCCCAAAACAGAGATATGTGTTTGAGAAAATGTGCGAAATTCTCTGTGAAGAATTGGAGGATAGTGGTAGAAATCCGAACCCGCAGGAATTGTGTAGAGTGAGGTTCGATTTTGGAACTGGTATAATTGTGGACCGCGAAGTAGATAAAGCAGTTGCGGTTGTATTGTCCTTAAGGAATGACGATTGCCAACAGTCATTGTTTGAACAAGAGGTCCTTGTGGGGAAAAAGGCAAAAGCGCGACAATACCCTATGAGAGAAGTTCCCCCGGTATGGAAGGAAGCAGTTGCAGCTGTCGGCAATAACCCCGCCGTGCCAGCGCATTTCCAACGTGTTTGGGTGCATGTTCCATGGAAGCGCTCTGAGGTGTTAGCACTTAAGCAGACATTGCCTGATCCCCGTAAAAACCCAGCAGGTTATTATAAAGAGTTGTCACAGACGGCAGGGTCATGCATTATGAATCTGGCCGACATAGACATGTTGTTTGGTAATGTTGTTCCACAGCCTTTATGGGGATCAATTCGTAATGTAGATCACAATGCAGAACTAGGGGATACATGGGCTAACATTGTCGCTGCTGATGCTAGACAAACGGGTGGTGCGAAACCAGAACCTTTAGTAGCTGAATTGCCTGGTAGAATCATCACGTATATGAAGACACTAATGCCTGCGATGCGCGTAAATTGGGACAAGTTATCTGCATGTAAGCAGAAGAAAGATGAGACAGTGTCAGACTTCTTTACTAGGTTTGAGGAAACGTTTATTGACCACAGTGGACAAGATATGAGTACTGAGGGTGGCCAACGGTTGTTTGTGGATAAGTTTGTGCAGAATTTACTTCCTGACCTGTGTAAAAAGTTGAAAGATTCAGAAAGTTCTTGGGCCGTTTCCTCTTCAGCGCAAATACTGGCTACTGCACAGTATTATGAAAACAGAGATAAAGACGAGAAAGATAGGACAGAAAAGAAAACGAAGGAATTAAAGACAAAGGTCCTTTTACAGCAGGCCTATCCACCACGTGGAGGTCAGAATAATTATAGGCAACCCCAAGGTGTCTATCACCAACCCCAACAATTTCAGAACAATCAGCAAATGAATGGGTATTATCACCCACGTGTCCCTGTAGGTCCCAACCAATGTTCATACTGCAAAGAGGAAGGTCATTTTAAATATAGTTGCCCTAAATTAATGCAACGGAACGGTAATACGTATGGCGCCAGAGGTAGAGGTGGTCAGCAAGCTCCTAGAGGCAGAGGGCGTGGAAGTGTTCCCCAAAACGCGCATCCTCTTCCGCCCCAAAGCGCCATTAATAGTTTTGATCAGCAAGCTAACGCGACTGGTAATACGGCACAGTATTACAATAATGATTATTATGTGGAGGATGTCGATGCAGAAAGTAATGATTACTAGGACAGCCATAGACAAAGAGAGGGAGTTGTTTCAGTGCCAGTGGATCAGAGTGGACCGTATGTTGAGGTGACTACAGCAAATGTAACGGAGCCTTTTCTGCTAGACACTGGTGCTGCAAAGAGTTCAATCATGCATTCAAAACTCCCTGGCGCACCTTTGTCTGGCGATATAAATGTTTCAGTAGGTTTTTCTGGCGCCCCAGTTAGGAACCCGATTTCCAGTCCCATGTCACTTTCTGTTGGACCTTGCGAGCTGAAAGCGCCCCTGATCCTGACAACTGGTTGTGGTGAGAATTTGCTGGGATTAGATTTGTTGAAAAGATTGCACGCTACACTGTATTGTTCTCCTTCAGGAGTACAACTTACATTAGGCAAGAAAGTGGTTTCCCCAATGTATTTGTCTAAAAACACGATGCCACCTGAATTGTCATCCCTTCCGGATGCCCTTTGGGCTACTGGTCCCAATGATGTGGGCCTCTTGGAGATACCGCCATATGTGGTGACTCTAAAGGCTAATGTCAGACTGCCACGTATTCCCCAGTACAAGATCTCTAATGAAGGGCAGAAAGCATTGTTAGACATTGTCAGCGATTTGATTAATAAGGGTGTGATTGAGGAGACAAGAGGCAACGTTTGCAATAGTCCGATTTTACCTGTCTTAAAACGAACGGACCCTTCACAGCCACCTGTTTACAGATTTGTGATTGATCTTAGAGAGGTTAATAAGATTGTTGTGCCTCAGTTTCCGGTTGTCCCCGATATAACTGCCTTGTTAACGATGATTCCAGCCTCTGCTGCATGGTTTTCAGTGATTGATTTAAAGAATGCTTTCTTTAGTATCCCAATTGCAGAAGAGAGCAGAGACATCTTTGGTTTTAGTCTGGGAGGCCGAAGCTTCCGCTTCAAACGCGCTCCCCAAGGCTACTGCGAGAGTCCATCCATATACAGTCAAGCTTTGAAAGCGCAGCTTGATGCACTTGTTTTACCTAGTGGCGCTATCCTGATCCAGTACGTGGACGATTTACTGATCGCCGCGGATACTGAGAAGATCTGTAAAGAAGCCACATTGTCACTGTTGCGCCATTTATCCGCATTCCATCACAAAGTGTCTCTCTCTAAGCTGCAATATTGTCGACAAGAAGTGACCTACTTAGGTCATCTCTTATCGAAGGAGGGAAGGAGACTGACCCCAGAAAGAATTCAAGCCATTGCACAGTTGAGTGTGCCAAAAACACAGAGAGAAGTGCGTGCTTTCTTGGGCATCACTTCATACTGTAGGCATTGGATCCCTAGTTTTTCTTTATTGGCAAAACCTTTGTTAGCCTTAACATGCAAAGACACACCGAATCCTATCCCATGGTCTGAAGAGTGCCAGAAAAGTTTTGTGGAATTACGCAATGCGTTGTGTTCAGCTCCTGTGTTGGGCACTCCTGACTATAGCAAGCCTTTTACATTGTATGTTCACGAGAAAGATGGATGTGCGTTGTCAGTGTTAACACAGCCTTTTGGCGACAGACCGCGCCCATGCGCATATTTTTCATCCACCTTGGACCCTGTAGCGAGGGCATTGCCAAGCTGTCTGAGAGCGACAGCTGCTGCAGCGATGTCTATCCAACAATCTGCTGGTCTGGTAATGGACAACACATTGATTGTCATGGTTCCACACGCTGTAGACACATTATTAAATAGGACCAAGACACAACACTTGACTAGTGCGCGGCTATCAGGTTATGAACTTACACTGTTAGTTAATCACATACACATAAAGAGATGCAATACGCTGAATCCAGCCACATTGTTGCCAATTCCAGCAGACTCAGATGAGATTGAGCAACATGACTGTCTGTTCAGAACAGAAGAAGAGACGAAAGGGAGAGTAGATCTCAAAGATACTCCCCTGACTGAGTGTGATGGCACTTTATGGGTAGATGGGTCATGTTTCAAGCTCCCTAATGGTGACACGACTGCTGCATATGCTATCACGACTTTGCACACGGTCGTGGAAACTGCACGAGTGCCACATAATTCGGCCCAAGCAGCAGAATTAATCGCCCTCACGAGAGCATGTGTGTTGTCTGAAGGAATAAGAGTGAACATATACACAGATAGTATTTTCACGTGGGTCGCACTCCGCTGGTCTTTAGCAAGTAGCCCCATAGGATTCTGGATGATAGAGTAGCAGCGGCGAGTACACCTATGCTACAAAGTGTAATAATAAATGCCATCCCTGGACACGTGTTTCGAGGTAGTTGCCTCTCGTCAGCAGGGAGCAGGACTGTGTGGGGGGTGCCGTAGACTGCCAAAAAATATGAGGTTTAAGTACCTTTCGTGGCGGCGCGCGGGTGCAGACTCCAGGCTCGTCAGCCAATCGCTCAGGGAGCTTCAAACATTATTTTCACGTGGGTCGCACTCCGCTGGTCTTTAGCAAGTAGCCCCATAGGATTCTGGATGATAGAGTAGCAGCGGCGAGTACACCTATGCTACAAAGTGTAATAATAAATGCCATCCCTGGACACGTGTTTCGAGGTAGTTGCCTCTCGTCAGCAGGGAGCAGGACTGTGTGGGGGGTGCCGTAGACTGCCAAAAAATATGAGGTTTAAGTACCTTTCGTGGCGGCGCGCGGGTGCAGACTCCAGGCTCGTCAGCCAATCGCTCAGGGAGCTTCAAACATTATTTTCACGTGGGTCGCACTCCGCTGGTCTTTAGCAAGTAGCCCCATAGGATTCTGGATGATAGAGTAGCAGCGGCGAGTACACCTATGCTACAAAGTGTAATAATAAATGCCATCCCTGGACACGTGTTTCGAGGTAGTTGCCTCTCGTCAGCAGGGAGCAGGACTGTGTGGGGGGTGCCGTAGACTGCCAAAAAATATGAGGTTTAAGTACCTTTCGTGGCGGCGCGCGGGTGCAGACTCCAGGCTCGTCAGCCAATCGCTCAGGGAGCTTCAAACATTATTTTCACGTGGGTCGCACTCCGCTGGTCTTTAGCAAGTAGCCCCATAGGATTCTGGATGATAGAGTAGCAGCGGCGAGTACACCTATGCTACAAAGTGTAATAATAAATGCCATCCCTGGACACGTGTTTCGAGGTAGTTGCCTCTCGTCAGCAGGGAGCAGGACTGTGTGGGGGGTGCCGTAGACTGCCAAAAAATATGAGGTTTAAGTACCTTTCGTGGCGGCGCGCGGGTGCAGACTCCAGGCTCGTCAGCCAATCGCTCAGGGAGCTTCAAACATTATTTTCACGTGGGTCGCACTCCGCTGGTCTTTAGCAAGTAGCCCCATAGGATTCTGGATGATAGAGTAGCAGCGGCGAGTACACCTATGCTACAAAGTGTAATAATAAATGCCATCCCTGGACACGTGTTTCGAGGTAGTTGCCTCTCGTCAGCAGGGAGCAGGACTGTGTGGGGGGTGCCGTAGACTGCCAAAAAATATGAGGTTTAAGTACCTTTCGTGGCGGCGCGCGGGTGCAGACTCCAGGCTCGTCAGCCAATCGCTCAGGGAGCTTCAAACATTATTTTCACGTGGGTCGCACTCCGCTGGTCTTTAGCAAGTAGCCCCATAGGATTCTGGATGATAGAGTAGCAGCGGCGAGTACACCTATGCTACAAAGTGTAATAATAAATGCCATCCCTGGACACGTGTTTCGAGGTAGTTGCCTCTCGTCAGCAGGGAGCAGGACTGTGTGGGGGGTGCCGTAGACTGCCAAAAAATATGAGGTTTAAGTACCTTTCGTGGCGGCGCGCGGGTGCAGACTCCAGGCTCGTCAGCCAATCGCTCAGGGAGCTTCAAACATTATTTTCACGTGGGTCGCACTCCGCTGGTCTTTAGCAAGTAGCCCCATAGGATTCTGGATGATAGAGTAGCAGCGGCGAGTACACCTATGCTACAAAGTGTAATAATAAATGCCATCCCTGGACACGTGTTTCGAGGTAGTTGCCTCTCGTCAGCAGGGAGCAGGACTGTGTGGGGGGTGCCGTAGACTGCCAAAAAATATGAGGTTTAAGTACCTTTCGTGGCGGCGCGCGGGTGCAGACTCACTACGTAAACTATTTAAAGCTCTTTCGAGCGACTTTGGGCTGACGAGCCTGGTGTCTGCACCTGCGCGCCTTGAAAGGTACTTTACCTATATATTTTGGCAGTCTACTTGGCACCCCGCATACCTACCTGCTCCCTGCTGACGAGAGGCAATTACCTCGAAACACGTGTCCAGGGATGGCATTATTTCACATACTCGTGGCATAGGCGTACTCACCGCTGCCACTACATTATCCAGAATTCTTTGGGGCTATTTGCTAGTATGACGAGCAGTGTCGCGACCCACTACGTAAACTATTTAAAGCTCTTTCGAGCGACTTTGGGCTGACGAGCCTGGTGTCTGCACCTGCGCGCCTTGAAAGGTACTTTACCTATATATTTTGGCAGTCTACTTGGCACCCCGCATACCTACCTGCTCCCTGCTGACGAGAGGCAATTACCTCGAAACACGTGTCCAGGGATGGCATTATTTCACATACTCGTGGCATAGGCGTACTCACCGCTGCCACTACATTATCCAGAATTCTTTGGGGCTATTTGCTAGTATGACGAGCAGTGTCGCGACCCACTACGTAAACTATTTAAAGCTCTTTCGAGCGACTTTGGGCTGACGAGCCTGGTGTCTGCACCTGCGCGCCTTGAAAGGTACTTTACCTATATATTTTGGCAGTCTACTTGGCACCCCGCATACCTACCTGCTCCCTGCTGACGAGAGGCAATTACCTCGAAACACGTGTCCAGGGATGGCATTATTTCACATACTCGTGGCATAGGCGTACTCACCGCTGCCACTACATTATCCAGAATTCTTTGGGGCTATTTGCTAGTATGACGAGCAGTGTCGCGACCCACTACGTAAACTATATACACAGATAGCCAGTACGCCTTTGGCGTGGCTCATAATTTTGGGCGACTGTGGAAAGAGCGTGGGTTCCTGACGTCGCATGGAGCTAAAATTCAGAATGGCAAGTTGGTGAATGATCTCCTTGAGTCACTGACCCTACCTTTGCAAGTTGCGATCATGAAATGCAGTGCGCACAGGAAAGTCACAGATGATGTTGGACGTGGGAATGCGTTTGCTGATGAGACCGCGAGAGAAACCGCACAGAATGTGAAGACTAGAATGTATGTTGCAGGCCCCGCAAGATGGGTTAATGATGTGGGAATATGTGAGAACACAATAGAGAGTGTGAAGTCGCTTCAGGCTGAAGCTACGGAAGACGAGTTAAGCGAGTGGAGAGAGAGTATGGGTAAGTTGGATGAGAATGGTTGTTGGATTGACCTGACAGAACATAGGCGATGGTTGTTGCCTGATGCATATGTGCTTCCAGTGGTTACTATGGCGCATGGAATGGCACATATCAGTACGAAAGGTATCTGTAAGTTGTTGGCTCCAGTATGGCAGAATGCTGGGATTCCCAAGTGTGCAGAGAATGTGGTCAAGAATTGTATAGTATGCTTGAAGTACAACCCTGGTAGGGGAACCCCAACTCCGGCTGGTCACTTTGCACCCCCATCATGTCCATTTGACGTTTTGCAGCTGGACTTTATTCACATGGAAAGATGCAACAACCTGAAATATGTACTGGTGGTTGTTTGTGCTTTTTCCAAATGGGTAGAGGCTTATCCTCTGAAAGATAACACTGCCCTATCCACAGCCAAAGCCCTTGTGAAGGAGTTTTTCCCTAGGTTTGGGATGCCAAGAATGGTGTGGTGTGATAATGGAAGTGAGTTCGTGGGTAAAGTGATGAAGAATGTATGTGAAGGTTTAGGCATAAGGCAGAAATTCCATGCTGCAAATCACCCCCAATCAGCTGGATTAGTAGAACGCTACAATGGAGCCTTAAAGCTCAAGTTAGCCAAAATTCAGGCGAGCACTGGTCTTAAATGGCCTGACGCTCTGCCTTTAGCACTCTTGTCCACCAGAATGACGATACACTCACGAGTGGGACTTAGTCCTTATGAAGTAGTCTTTGGCCGCCCGGCCAACGTATGGGGTGTACCAAGGCCTACGAAGTTCAGCGAAATTGAGCATCCAGTACTGCTCGATTACCTGTATGATTTGACTGTTAAACTGCGTGTTTTGCACCAACAGGTACATGATACTCTTCCCCAAGCCTCTGGACCTCCTGGACACCCCATCAACCCTGGCTCGTGGGTCCTGGTCCGGAATTTCCAGCGCAAGGGCAACGACGAGCCTCGCTGGATCGGCCCTCATCTTGTTCTTCTTTCGACAAGATCAGCAGTGCGAGTGAAAGGGAAGAAACACTGGATTCATGGTACTCACTGCAAGGTAGTTCCCTTGCCTCTGCCATATGACCAGTGGGTCAAGGAGGGTATCGCCGACTCAGAGACAGACATTGTACCTCGCTTTGTACCATTCAGTGACGCACGCTTAAGAGACACAGCTTCAGTCCAAGAAAGTGACAATATTCTGCAGGAAGCTGTGCCGCCATCAAATCGACTGGACACCACTGAGCCTGAACTTTTGTTTCAAGACCAAACAGCACCTGGCCGTCTCCGCTATAATTTGAGACCTAGGCCCATAGACAAATAAAGATTTCCTCATTATTTCCCTTTTGACATTTTTTGCTCTCCCATCTGAAGGACTTTCTTGATTTTTGTTTTTCGAACCACCATCCGGGTTCTGCCGCAGGGTCGCGGTGCCAAGACTTTGGGGTACAGGCCGAAGACGCTAGGTCAACGGTTCTGGTTGGTCTAGGGCGTTTCCCTGGACTGACAGGCGTACTCCTTAGCAGAAGAAACTCATCCACCGCGAGCGGCCCGAGTAGAGGATGGAGTTTTGCAAGATGGAGAGACCGATTGAGGAAATGAACTTTCAAACAAGAATGTGTAGAATTATAAAAAGTAAATGTTTTGTCTTTTTGTGCTTTTTTACACTGTGTAGTATCATGATGTTTATTGTAGGATGTGTGCTTTTCTCTGCTCAAAAACCCATTGCACCCACTCAACAGCCTATATCTCTTTCTACTGCCTCCTCTCACTCTTTTCACCCTTTGCCTGAGCACGAACAGACCAGACGATCAGAGTTCGTAAATAACTCGTTTATCCAACTCTTGCACCAGCACCAACTGGTAATGAATACGACCAATTGCTGGGTCTGTGGGTTAATGCCACATACCATTAACAAGGGTATTCCCTACCTGGTGCTACCGTACAGTTACAATGGATCGTCATGGGCATTCCAAACCATGTTTCTCTACGCTCTAGATACATACTCCCCTCGCCCACCGCGTTCTATCAGACCCATCACCAATAATAAGGCTTTGATGAAAGGAGTTGCCGATATGAGTAGAGATATTGATGCATACTCATCCATTCCTAAAGAAGAGCTGAGACCTTATGTAGGATGGAACGCGACGGGGTATAGTATTAGTCTGGGTGAAAGACAGCGAAAAACCTCATCTCCAATCTGGGTCGTACCCCACATGGGTCGGTTCTGCTTACAGGGTAATGGTCAGAATCCAAGGGCTCAACTGGGAAGGAGTGACTGTACTGAAACATACACTTTCCCGTCACAGTTTTCCCCTGCGTTTTTGGCTGCTAAGGGCACATATTTCATCTGTAATGATCGAGCATATACATGGTTGCCCCCTGATTTCTCGGGCACATGTTATATTGCGAACTTGCTACCGCCGACATTTACTGCCGCCTCTGACTATCACAAGACCAGAGTTGTGAGAGGTGTGATTAGTAAGGAGGACACTGCCGGTCAGGAAGCAGGAGACTTCTTCTTGGGTTTCCTGCCGTTTTGGGGACCTATGGTCAATAGTAGGAACCTGAGACAGCTGACTCGTGTGGTTGAATCCACCGTCAATGTAACGGCTGGTGCCCTTAGTAATTTGACAGCTGAGCTCCAAGCGGATCGCCTTATGACTTTGCAGAACCGCATGGTTCTAGACGTTATTCTTGCAGACCGCGGTGGGGTATGCAAGGTCATCCAATCCAGTTGCTGCATTTTCATACCAGATAATGCTCCAACAGTGTATCAAGCCATCTCCAAACTCCATAAAATATCTGAAGCCATACACGTGGATAAGGGAGATTGGTCACTGATGGGATGGTTCTGGGAAATGATATCTGCCTGGGGTTGGAAAGTTCTGATGGTCATTGGAATGATCTTAGCCATTCTTTTCCTGTTCTGTCTATGCATACAGTGTGCTCCTACGATATGTGGCCTCTGTGCTACCTTATGTGTAAGGAAACCTGTATCGAGGGACGAGCTAAGTAATAGGATGATGCTACAGCAACATCTCCATGACTTCGTGGACATTGACCTAGACTCGGATTAAGATGAGTATAGTGATTGCCTATGTAAGGGCAAAAGGAGGGTCTGTCGTACTTTGATATTCGGAACCGCGTAGGGGACAGGGCCCTACCTCTGTCTATCTTGGTATTAGCGAACCGCAAATGGTAAATGCGGCACGTACGAGTGTTTTATGTGCCGTTCTAGCTATGAATGCACTGTGTACACGTTATTCTGCTCAACTACGCGGGTTCCATTTTGGAAGCAGTGGCCATCTTGTCATTGCCCTCACATAGGCTATGATGGAGTTAATACGGGCCTCACAGTACATGGGCTTTCCCTCTGACTTCTCTGTGACCTGGGCAGCTGGCTCTGCTGCCCCGGGTCAAACCGGTCTCACGAGCTCCCCTTCCTCCGTCCACCTGTGATTCGTATCAGGGCTTGACCCGTCATAAAACCCTTTCATTCTACACAATCCCCCGGCTAATCTCTTCCACACCTGCTTGTTCTTGCTTTATGACTTGTTTCCCAAAACAGGAGATGCTCATGTTTATTGGGGGGTCTATTTACTTCAAACGTGGGATCTGAATCTTACTGTGTAAATCATTGTGGGCTGGCCGAACTGGAATGTGGGATGGTCATCATGACTCTGCCTTTTCTTTGTAATGTACACTTGTATATTGCCGTATCATAAAACCTAGGAATGTATGCTTGAGGCAAGGAAAAGCGTATTTAAGATGAAGTCCGTTCCTATGATTTTCAGCAGTCTCCTGAGAACATACACGCTGTTGTACTTCTAGGATACCTGTCATTGGTCTGCAGCCAATAAACGATTCTTTGACTTCACCCAGAAGACTCTGTGTTTCTGTAGGTCCGGAACAGGGTGAAACCCAGAAGTCATAGGGTGTGTGCCCCTGCACCGCTGGGACTAAAATACCCAGTACTTCACCTGGATCCTATATCTATTCCCACTTTGACTGGTATTCTTCTGTTTTTTGCACAGATTTATTTTAAAGTCTCCTGTGATGATAAACTGTGCCGGTTTGTATTGCCTCTGTGTAGTTTTGATATTTCATACAGGGATTTCTTATGCTCCTCTTTTGTCTACTTTCTGGGGTGAACATAGACATTTATTAATAAAATTACCGTTGGTGCTATGCTTGCCTTCTGATTTTCCAACTTGGTAACTAGAATCCATTTTAGCCCAGTTTCTAGCTTTTCTATTGACCAGTTAAATTTTGTTGAACAAAATGTAGATAGCCCCCCTTTGGGGTGGCGGAATTTAGATGACCTAGTTGCCGTTTGATGATGATCTGTGTAGGCTGTAATATGTATTGGTGTTAGGCTCCATGTTTCCTGCGTTGGGATTATATCATGTTTCTGGAGGAATGCCGTGAACTCATATTTTTGTAGAAACTTTTCTACCCCATGAGTGTTCCAAGAGCATATGATGATACTGGATTGATCCCTGTCTGATCTTTCGCACATCTTGTCAGGACTGTGTTATAATTTGATTGTTGCTGGGCCATGAGTGTTCCTGTTTTTTTACAGAATTACGTATATTATGTTCCTGTAAATCCCAGCCCCTAATTGTAGATTTGATTTCTACCAAACCTTTGATTACATGCAGGAATGCCAAGTCCTTTAGGAATAGGCTGATGGTAAATGACATCAGATGTGGCAAAACTGTATGTCTAAAACCAAGGGCAGGCTTTATCAGGTACGACAAGTGTAAAGTAAAGCTAGCAGATCTGGGAAACACACTACATCAGTACCCACTCCTTTTGGACATGTCATAAAAATCTTAAGACACCTGACTTGTAAAACTGAATTCGCTGTCTATATGGTTAAATGTAGTTGTAACAAAGTATATATAGGCAGTACTGTCCTACAAGTCCACAAAATAGACTTACAACACCTAAGGGCCATAAAGAACAGGGACAATACTAACCCCGCTGCGGGACATTTCTGGAAGACACACCAGGGGGACCTTGATCAGTTACCATATTGTGTAGTTAATAATATTCGAAAAAATCCCAGAGGGGGTAACAGGGAAAAGTCTCTCCACAGGTTGAAAGCAAAATAAATGTTGAAATTTGATTCACTTGAACCAAGAGGGTTAAATGTGGAAAATCAATTATATGTATTTCTTTAGCTGTTATTCTCGCTTAAGAATTCAGGGTATTGATCTGTTTTTAAAGAGTACTAATCTTCTGTTTTAACTTTTGCTATTAAGCATACCTTTTAAATGAATAACACAGCATGGTGTGAGGAGAGTAGAACAGTTAAGATAATAGCCTGGATTCGTAATACAACATTTCTTTACATTATAAAATGAATTCTGATTATAGTGGACTTTTTGCCTGCCATAATTGATGGACTTAAGCCCACTTGGGCTTGATTGTCATGATGTGCTTAGCCCACTGTCATGATGTGCTTAGCCCACTTTGACCTGATGATCTGCTTAATGATGATAACGCATTAGGCTGCACTACAGATAAGCGTTTTGTACTATCTCATCTGCGAGCAGCAAAGATACAAGTGAAACTGGATGTTGTACTATGATGCGGATAACAGCATTGGATTTTATGGTGTAAAATTAATATTTTTGAATTTGAATATCTTTTTAATTTGATTTGAGCGTGCAGAGAAGCACTATGTTATTTGTGATTATAACATAAACTGAGGTGCAACCCTCGCAACTGGTGGAGTAACGAGCATGATGTAAGTGAAAACATCAATCTGCAGAAGTATATCCACTTTGAATGCATATTGTTGATTCAAAGGGGACAAATATTTTGTTCTGCTTCATATTATGACTACCCTTTGCTTCGTTAATTTACTAATATGTAAATATTCTTGTTAAACATACACATCAGGCTATTATATTTTGTAACACATTTGGCTAGGCCGAGATGGCCACAGTGTAAATGTAAGAAAAATGTGTCTATGTAGGTCCCTTGTTTATGTTTTATCACTTTGACTGAGTGTCGTTTGATCACATGTTTAAATAACATTGGCAAATATGAGCCCGTAACCGTGAGCCTGGACCAAAACGTGTAGGCGCGTCAGCCATTAAACCTTTCGATGGAACACAGCAACTGAGAGTGCCGGGTCTTTCTTGATGAGAAGGAATTTGTTTTATATATATATATATATATATATATATATATATATATATATATATATATATATATATATATATATATATATATATATATATATATTCAGTGAAAAAACCATAGGTTTCACACATGTTATAGTTAGCTGGAAATTTTACTGATAAAAAACCAATGAAATTCCCCCGTTATAGTTAGTGCAGGCAACTATAACTCACGCGACCGCAATCTTCTGCTGATGACATATGTGTCTTTATGAAAAAAAAATATTTGTAATATATGTATAGCTAAAATTTAATGGAAGAAGACATAGGCAAATAAGTGTCTAAATACAGTATTAGCATCAGCAGAGGATTGCGGTCGCGTGAGTTATAGTTGCCTGCACTAACTATAACGGGGGAATTTCATTGGTTTTTTATCAATAAAATGTCCAGCTAACTATAACATGTGTGAAACCTATGGTTTTTTCAGTGAAAATATATATATATATATATATATATATATATATATATATCATATATATATATATATATATATATATATATATATATATATATATATATATATATATATATATTCACTGAAAAAACCATAGGTTTCACACACGTTATAGTTAGGAATTAGCATTTAAAAAACCTTGCAAATTCACTTAAAAAACCATAGGTTTCACACATGTTATAGTTAGCTGGAGATTTCCCTCGTAAAAAACCAATGAAATTCCCCCGTTATAGTTAGTGCAGTCAACTATAACTCACGCGACCGCAATCCTCTGATGATGACGTCAGATATTACATCACTGTATTTAGACACCTATTTACCCATGTCTTCTTCCATTAATCTTTAGCTATACATATATTACAAATATTTATTTTTCAGAAAGACACATATGTAATCAGTGATGTAATATCTGACGTCATCAGCAGAGGATTGCGGTCGCGTGAGTTATAGTTGACTGCACTAACTATAACGGGGGAATTTCATTGGTTTTTTACGAGGGAAATGTCCAGCTAACTATAACATGTGTGAAACCTATGGTTTTTTAAGTGAATTTGCAAGGTTTTTTAAATGCTAATTCCTAACTATAACGTGTGTGAAACCTATGGTTTTTTAAGTGAATTTGTATGGTTTTTTAAATGCTAAGTTATGTATTTATTAATATTTCTTTTTTTTTCAGGTTTTTCACCGTGCGCGCAGGGTGCGCTTCGCGCACCGTGCGCGCGCTGTGGGCACTCGGTGCGCGAAGCGCACCGAGCTCCCACGAACCATTGTGCGTGCCGTGCGCGCACCGTGCGCGCTCCGTGCGCGCACCCCGTGCATTTTTGACAAAAAAATAAATGTTTTTTTCACCCTTGGGGGTCCTTCAGTGACCCCCTGACAAAGGCTAGGGGGTCAAGAACTGTCCACCCTGCCCCCTTTTCACGTTCTCCACCTTTGTTTTTCACTGCCTCAGACTGCGAGAGACAAAATGGCGGCCGCCACTTCCTGATTTTGACCGATTCGAATGTTTACTGACATCTAACAACCAATCAGAATTGCGCTCGCGCACGGCAGGGTGCGCGCACAGTGCGCGCACGGTGCGCGCGTATAGATATTTATATGCTTTTAAATGCTATTTTCTCAGGAAATACTGAACAGATTTACACGAGACCTTCAAAAGGCACTTCCTTGACCTTATGGCTACCTCTCTGCCAAATTTCACGTAATTCTGTTCAGCCGTTCGGGCTGTACCTTCGACTAAAGGTCCTATGGAAAAATGCATGGGGAAAACGTGTTTTGGGACCCCCCTTTTTTCTCGGCCCCCGCTTGACTAATCACCCCAAGACTTTCAGGGTAGGAGCGGAGCGCCCCACCTATTTTGAAAAATTTGCGAGGATTCGTCAACCGGCGCCAAAGTTATTCAAAACAGAATTTTCAGATTTCCTATGGAAACACTGTCCTAACTATAACTATCTACTGGCGACCGCCAGTAGATAATATATATATATATATATATAAAACAAATTCATGACATGGTCAGTGACATCACTGATGACATCACTGATGACATCTCAAATGACATCACTGATGACATCACTGATGACATCATCCATGTGATAATTTGATGCATCTTCTCACACCCTAATATAACCTTTGATACACCCACTCTAAATTACAGACTGCCATTCTCAAAACCGTAGACACTGCAACACCTATAACTACATACCCACTCACTGATTCTTAGGTTTTCACACACATCCACTCACTCACCTGTACAGTCACTCAGTACAGGACTATCATATGCACTCATACACCTATATAGACACTTACACACCGTCACTCACCTATAGAGGTACTCACACACCTAGTCAGTCATGCAAATAATTAATCACACCACCATTTATTCACCTATACAGTTATACACACACCAGCTCAATTACTCATACTAATACTAGCACATTCTTACGCTCTTATACAATCACTGATATAAGCACACATTCATCCATACAGCCACTCTCACAATCACACACTCTCACTTATAGCCATTTATATACTCCAACACACATATATACTGCCTTTCACATATGTAGTTACTCACACATGTACCACTGAGATATACATTCACTCACCCACCCATACAGTCCATCACAGATGCACTCTTGAAACCATGCACCCAGTGAATCACTCACTCACACATCTATGCACAGAGTCACACACAACCCACCCACACAAACACTCAGGCACCCATACAGATACTCAAACAACCAATCAATAACCCATATAGACACTCATGTAGCTATTCGCAAACCCATGCAGCCGCTTACACACCAACAGACAGACGGATACAGACATTCACACAGTTTAGTCACTAACCCATGTATTCAGTAAGATATGTTTAATCATTCACTTATAGAGTCCGTCACGCAGCTACTAAATCATCCATTCAGACACTTATACACCCACTCATTCTTCAATATGCCTTTCCCTATATATATTAAACATATTTAAACTTTACACAAACACACAGTCACTGGATGATGTCATCAGTGATGTCATCAGTGATGTCATCAGTGATGTCATCAGTGATGTCATCAGTGATGTCACTGATCATGTCATGAGTGATGTAATATGTGAACGTCATCAGCAGTGCATTGCGGGGGCGCGAGTTATAGTTAGCTGAATTAACTATAACGGGGGAATTTCTCTGGTTTTGTACGAGTGAAATGTCCAATTAACTATAACTTTCCCTAAAACCTATGGTTTTTTCAGTGAATTTCTAAGGTTTTTTAAATGCTAATTTCTAACTATAACGTGCCTGAAACCTATGGGTTTTTCAGTGAATATATATATATATATTTTAGTCATACAAATATATTTCTCAAAGAGTCCTTAATAAGGATCACTACTCCAGTGGAAAAGCAAGACAAATGTGAAAAAAGGCCTGGGATGTGCAAAAATGCTAATATTATATTTATTTACAATTTACCAAAATTAGCAACTGAAAATGGCAAAATAATGGTACACAGACAACGGTGGTTAATATGAACAAGTATAAACAATATGAAAAGAAGTTAGGTACATTATAACACATAATTAAGTAGCGGACTTAAAAGAGTCCAGATCAAAAACAGCAGCTTTACACAGCAAAGCCGGAAGAACCACATGGGAGGTTGCCGTTTATTTGACACCAAAATCCCAGCCAGTAAACTAGGGTGTGGGAAGCGAGACGACGAGCGAAACCATGGAAAACCCCTGATTGCAACAGAGACAGAAATGGTCGGCATCAGCTGTGAGTCTCTCTGCTGTACCTACCAGAAGGAGCCCCAACATTGGCTGAAGACTTACTGAGAGTTGCTGCCCCAGGACCCAGAAAAATGAATCGTTCCTTGTTTGTCCAGTGAGAAGAACGCCTTGTGGTTCACTGGATTGGTTTCAGTGAAGTGTACAAGCAGCTGAGTGGAATGAGCTAACTGTGGAGCGCATGTGGAAACTAAGAGCTAATGCCAGAGCTCGGGCAGGGTAGAAAGGGTGGGTATCGAGTAAGTGGTGGTTCCAAAAGAGACAAGTAAGTTGTAATGTCTCTAAAAAGTGAACATCTAAAATATTACCCCATGTCGCAGAGAGAACGAGAGAGCACCAAAACATTGCATTCAGGTTGAAGAAAGAAAGCATCTGCTGGTAGGAGCAGCTGGTAGCAGAAACAGACCTCTGTACCAAAGGGATAATAACAGAGTGGGTGTCTGAGCTGTAGCAATAATCTCTGCATCATTTCTCTTTAATATATTTGTTTGCTGCCACCACTTTAGACGGGCACAGAGATCAGAACTTACTGTAACACACACTGAACAATACATGGCCCGAACCAGGAAACACTGAAAATGTGTGGTTGGCACTTGTACTTTGTCTGATTTCTCATACCCTCACAGAGTAGCCAGCATCTCATGCGGCTCCTGGTTAATCTTACAACACCTATAACAGATCTTTGCATAACTCATAGCAAACCCTGCCATAGCCCTGGACTCAACCTTGCATTGCCCCAAGAGTCCCTCAAAGAAAAGATACAAGAGTACCTTCAAAGAAACCTTCACCTGGCTCACAGCAGACCTTGACATCAGGGCTCTCCCCAAACGACTGGTTGCTAAAAGACCCTTACCTAGTCTCAACAAACCCTCACTGCTCCAAACACACATCCATACAACTCCTAGGAAAGATTCTCAGTCCATCAAAAAAAACAGCACCCTTCACGAGGTCTGGATAAACTCAGCGCTCTACATATTGACATAACATAACACCCAGAGAGGACCATCACCTAACCACTACATCTTCTCCCGGAAGTCTTAGTACACTCACATAATATTTTCTAAAATGTATTCACCTAGAGTTTAAAACTCCTCTGTGCCTCTCGCTCTCTCAACAGACCCTCAATTAGCCCACAAACATATCCCCACATATCCCCAACAGACCTCAAACAAACCCATCAGACACTCGTGTAAGTCCCTGCCCCCAGCGGCTCTTTACATAATCCCCAGACGTCCCTCATGTAGACCCTACAACACTCCTGCAGCCTTACTAGACTCACAAAGATCCCCATAGTGGACGGGGGATTCCTTTTCCCTGCTCCAACTGCAAGTACTATAAAGCACCTGTATTTAGCTAATGTAAATGTTCTTAGAACAAATAAGGTGGTTTCTTCAGATGAGGAGGCAGCTTTTTGATATTGCTATAACATAAACCCATATCATGTGGGGGGAGTTGCTTCTCCATGAAGCAGCAGTGACGGGTGTCTGTAGGAGAAAGACTCTTATGTTCCTAAGGAAGAGGCAAACACAACAAAACACACTTCATATAACCATTGTCATTACAAGGGAATTATGATAAGTGTATTTATCAGAGATTGACTGGCCTGTTAGCAGTTGGAGGGATTTCCTGACAATCAGTGGCTTAAATGGGTGGGTACTGGCTGGCACAGGATACCTGTACTACTCGAATTTGAAAAGGAGAGTACCTGCACTTCTCCATACAGCTGCATTTGTTGGGAGAGTACCGGCACTTCTCAGCATTGTTACAATCAGGGCACATGTCCTAAAAAACAGAAGTGAGGGGACTCACCAAGTTAGAAAGAATAGGCTGACATCACCTCATGTGACATCACAGGAAGTGACATGCATGTTCATTTGGTCTATCATGAATACACTTTAATATGTTAAGAGATATAACAAGCATTATGCTGATCAGTATTTAAGCATGTGGCATACTAAGCTTAGCACCAATAACAAAGCAGTTAAAACACTGCAATAAAGATGCTAGAAACTGCAATGGGGAACTATGAAATGTATTAATCTACCCAAGATAGCACCATTGCATACACCGACAATTACAAACACTCTGATTATTATAAGAACAAAAATGCAAGTTGCACACTGTATTTGATATTCTTAGCATGGTGATCCGAGTTGTCTGCTGGGTGTGCATGAGACATGACGCGCCATGCTGTATGGGAGGATGGACCATCATTTAAGGTGTGAGCATGACAGAGAAATGGAGCTTCAGGCGAATACGTCAGCAGGGACCCCTGTTTAATTGGGTGGCTTCCGGGATAACATCTTTAAGCTATGGCACATAAAAAGAAGACTACATATATTAGAAGACCGTAAGCATTTTGGTAGTTATTGGACAGATGACATCATGCTGGCCCGGTTATTTATTCCTTAGAAACACTTCCGAGGTATTCCAAGGCTATCCATCAAGCTGGGACCCACAAATATTAATATTCCAAAGAGCTGAAGGGATTTTGACTGCTGAAGTAGGAGCATGGTGCCTTTAGTGAAAATTAGATCAAGTTCCATTGAACAATTTGTGTTCCCTGGTGCAAGGAATAATGAAAATTAATTGGAGATCTGGCATTATAGCACATGCCCACATACTGAGACAGTTACAGGTGGAAGGGTGTTCATATAAGTACTGGGATGAAGGAGTGCTGATGATTACTAGTAAATAATCAATTAAATCCTCATCCTCGTCCCATTCCTTACTCAATGAAGATATATGTAAGCAGCATGCCTTCTTCATGATCCACCAAGACACAGGCAACCCCTGCACCCAAACACTGGCAAGCATATGACATTAAAGAACCCCTCACTGCCATTTGTCTGTAAAGTTCCTCAAATTATACACACTCAAAATTACTCTTACGTATTTGTGTGAGGGACCTGATAGGATGGGGGGTCTGTAACTGTTACTTTAAATGTTATGTGAAGGACATACATAAAGATATAACCTGAGCAGCAAAGTCCTTAAGTACACAGTGCCTTAAGCTTTAACGCCACACCTTACCCTGCTGTGAGCAACAGTAATAACATGAGGACCATTTCCACATATAATAATGAGGATCAGTAAATAAGCAAAATCATCTAAAGCTGGTATTTCTAACCTTTATCATATATACATACATATATATACATACTTCAAACAGCAAATGTAAATACAGAACTTTGGTAATGATCCATGGCTACTAATTAAAGTAAACAAAGACAGAAAAGAAATGTAACAATAGAATACATACAATTTTGTTTTCAATCCTATTTAGTGTCATGTGCAGGATGTGCAAACTCTTAAAACAACACCAAACCTCCACCTGAACTCTAACCGCACTTCTTTAAGTAGCCCTCACCCTCCCAGTACCCACTGGTCCGCCACTCTAAGCACTTTTATATTTTGCTAAGGCGGGCACAGCACATGTTTAATGTTTTTGGTACATGGGGGCTGTGGGGGCAGAAAAGGCTGATGAGATGGGACATCAACAAGATTTAGGTCAGCAATGCAAGTTAGGACAGGCCTTTAAAAACAGTTCCAAAACACTACGAACTCCCTTCCAGTTTTGCCAGATTTTTAGAACACATTCTTGCCCAAAGCAAACCAAAAGGAGCACAATATTGCTGCTCCAAAGGAGGGTCTTGGACACCGTCTTGCAGGCATTAAATGAAGATTGTTGCTGGGCCCTCTTACAGCTCTGGTGGTACAAAGAATTTCTGCTCCTGCTAACTGCTTCTTTTGTCTCCAGTGAGTCCTCGCAGCCGCCCTGTCAAGTTTCCCAGGTCAGTACCTGGTGCTGCTCCAGTCCAAGATTTTTTTGGGATCCAAGGAATTGTAGTGTATTCCATTATACCACAGGACTACAAGTCCCAGAATTCAAAGGCAAAACCGGGACTGGACCAGCACATCAGGCATAGACCTGGAAAACTTGGCAGCTATGTCGCAGGGAGAGACAGACAATGGGGCAGTACACAGTAGCATACCAAGGATGCCATGGTGCAAGCCAGGGAAATTGTCCCTTGGACTGTTGGGGTAGTACAAGTCAACAATTATAAAAGTATCAATGGGCCATTCAGGGCTTTGGGTTCTGGTGCCACTGCACCTGCTGGACGAATTGTAACTACGCTCCTGGAAGTACCCCTTTTCTTATCCACATGATTTAGGGCTTGATTTAGATATCCAGCGGACACCTTACTCCATCACAACGGTGAAGGATAAACGCTCTCGGGAAAATTCGGCGGCTTCCCGACAGGCCCCTGCATTTGAAAGGCCGTCAGAGCGAGAAACTACCGGCGTCCTTTCCGGAACTCCGGAATAATGAAACCCCTCGGATTTCCTGGCGGCGGATCCACTTGTGAGTAATGTGGCCTGTGGCACTCATGCTATGTGCGGCGCAGCAAGCACGGATTATTGGTGATGGCGCTGATACAGATATTGATTTTTGTGAGGAGAATTCCCGGGCCTCCGGAGCTCTGCCTCGTTCTCTCTCCGAAGCTTTTAACTCTAGGGTGATGTCACTCGCCGGCTGACCACCGCTGCTTCCGCCGTGGGGGCTCACAGGAATACCTGATGAGCGCGCCTGTGCTTTTACGCATCCTACGCTCCCAGGCTGCTTCCATATAGCCTGCAGATTACCACCTTCATTCACCCCTTCATGCGTTCTCAGATATCTCGAGCGACTCAAGCGAGGGGTCTATCTGTATGTCACCCAGCCCTCGCTTCCCTTCGCACTCTCGAGCGAACAGCCCTACCTACCTTTACAGCGGAGAGAGCAGAACTACAAGTAAAGCCAACCCTGGCACTGCCAATCATCTTTGCGGTTATGTAATACAAAGATGGTAGCAAGCGTGATGGATACACAGAAAAGGAAGGAAATAGGTCTGTTTGTGGATGCTTACTTTCCATGTGCAAAAACGGTGTGAATGTGTGTAGGTCTGTGTTTGTGCCAGGAACGCATGTGATGCTGCAACATTTGATGTATATAGGTTATATTTTAATTAGGATTGGTGAAGACCCTTTCAATAGGGAAAAAACAAAATGATGCTATCAAGGCATGAGGAGACAAGTGCGAGGGGCGAAGGGGAGAGGTCACAGAGTGCAAGGAGGATGTTGAAGCAAACCAAAGTCCGGAATGGTGGCACCAGCAGAAAAGTGGAAGAGAGCAAAGGGTGCATGGGATGTGAGAACACAGGGTTCAAGAGGATAATGCTTCCCTTGCACATAGAACACATATATCAAAGGCTGCATGGATGCTGCATCTCTCTCTCTATCTCACACACAGATAGAGCAGGTACCGTATGGATACCAGTGTTGCAAGCTTCCCTTACGTACACCGTACAGGTACTACGTGAGCGCCAGCAGTGCAGGTCTCCCACAGAACACGTATTAGAAAAACTACCTGGGCATTAGAAGTGCAAGCTTTCCTCGCACACTTCGGAAACAGAGCACGTAGGCATCAGCAGTGCCAGCTTCTCAGGAACACAGAGAAAAGCTGCCGTCTGTGCATGTGCATCAGCAGTGTACGCTTCCCATGAACACATGGAAAATCTCCTTTCTGTGCATTTATATCAGAAGTGCAAGTTTTTCTTTTACACAGAGAACAGGCGTCATATGGGCATCTGCAACGCAAGCTTTGCCCCTCTGTAGACCATACCACATTGATATTAGGAGAGTACTTTTTCCTACCTCACGCAGATAATGAGAATGAGTACCATATATGCTTCAGTAATACAAGCTTCCCTCACATGCTGAGAAAAGGTATTGCATGATTTTTATTGGTGCAAGCTGCCCTCACACACAAACAGAACTGGTATGGTGCAGGCAGCAACTGTCAGAACCTCTTTCAGAGGGCCACGGGCCACATGGCGGCTGAGGTGTTTTACTCCTATTGTCCTGGAGCCTACTATACTATGCTATGGGTCCTGAACAACTTGGCCAAGTACCCCTTCTACACGTGACTCGCAGAGGTAGCTATGGTCGAGCATTCAAGGCTCCTTCAGGGCGGGGTGGTGTGGTATGGGGAATGTAGATACAGGTCAGTGAACACGACTCACAACTCAAAGTGCCAAAAGAATGAACAATAAATCAATGTTCAGTCCAATACTTGTTTTTATAGAAAAAAATAAGTATTTTATATCTAACTCCACACATGCAAGGGTATACGATATTCAGAAGCAATAACATAATCCTGCTTGAGGTCGGGGCTCTAGTAGGCGTCGGGCAAATCCCTGTTCCACCCACCTTCATGCAACGTTCTTCCCCATTCACTGGTGGCCCTATCAGGGTATGTAAACTATTAGGCTGTACTCAAGAGTTCTCCTTTTGACTCCTTAGGAATTAGACAAAAGTAGCAGCAGGTCCCCCAGAACCCCAAAGGCCCAGTTCCAGTCTTACCCGCTCCAGTGGCATGGCAGTGTTCAGTGGTGCAGCAAGTGCCCTCTCCACAGGTGCTCACATGTCCAGATCCTGTACGGGAAAGTCAGACCACTCTCGATGAACGTGGCAGCACCAGGTGGCACAGCCTCTCCCGGTCAAGCAGCGCTACTAGTTTGTTCCAGTGATTGCAGCAGCTCCTGCTCATAAGACACAAAGGTAGCCGGGGGCGCCAAGGCGTGGAGTGTACGATGTCCTCAGCGGTGTCTTTGTGATCCTCTGGGAATCAGCCAGGTGCAGATCACAGCATGTGGGCATAACCCACTGGTCACAGCAGTCTTCCTTCAGTATAGGCATCAGCCCAAACCCTGGCAAAAGTGTTACCGGTAGTCCATACAGGTTTGACGTGTTACTCATGGTCCAGACGCAGACTCTACTCATGCGATTGTCCACACTACGCCAGCCCTTGCTGGCAAATGGAGTCTCGGATTCCAGCAGTCACAAGTCCCGTGCTCCTGGCCACAAATCATTTCACCGGTCACCTCCCTCTGGTATACGGGTCATAGTGACGGTGTGGCCTGGTGCTTCACACACAGGTCTTCTGATATGGCCCAGAACAAGGCGGCCCTCTCCTGGAATACAGGGGTGGCAGAGCTGATACTGCACATGGGCAACAGCCCAATCAGTGTGCAGCCGGACACCTCGCTCAGGGAATCCTCATGCTGGACCCCCCACTGAACCTCAGTCCCTCCAGCTCTCTCCTCTGCCTCGCAGGGCATGCTGGTTTTGGCATGCAGGTAGGGATGGTGCTCTAGACCAGGTGATCTTGGCGTTCTGGGTGATGTGCCCTCAAACAACTGTTGCTCCGCTGTTCACAGTGCAGGCAGCACAATGCCTGCACTTTCAAGGGGGACACAGATCCGTCCTGCAGGAGGGCACAGTGAGTCACTGCAACCGCCTGCAGGAATATATCTGGGGATTCCATGGAACCCCCCTTTCTGAATTTCAGAGAGTTGCCCTCAGGGGGAGGGGCTGCACACTGACGTGTGCACCGCCTCTTTGGGGCACACAGTCAGTGCATCCCCTAACTGCCTCTTTGCCCTCATTGATAATATGATACAGATGCAGAGGCAAAGTGTTTCCCTCATTTGCATAGAGCAATATAGCATATGTATAATTTAGCATTTTTATATTATGCCTATTACCTTTATCTGCCAGCTGACCCCCCTTTCCCTAGCCCGCCCAGCTTTCATGTGAAGGATTTTGGGCCTCAATATACAAAGGAATTTACTATTTAAAAATTACAAAATATAATGACTCACTTTTTCCTAATCACAAATCCCTATGTATGATCACACCTCAGTAGTAATTTTCATTCACAGTCACAAAATTAGGGGAGAGAAGTTGGCCTAACAGCAAGGGCGGTCGACCTCGAATCTGGGGAACTGGGTTCGAATCTCGGCAATGACGCTGAACATCCTGTGATTCTGGGCAAATCACTTAGCCTCCCCGTACCTAACAAAAAAAAATGAATGTGTCCTCATGTAATGCAACTGGTGCTATATAAAGCACTCTGATACCCGATTCGGGTCAAGTTCGCGCTATAGCAAACTGTAAAAAAAAAAACGAATTGCAATTTACAATTTGGACCAGGTCACTGCTGGAGAGGCAGTGACTAATGACATCACAAACATGAAGTACAGCACCAGTTGCTGTCCATGAGACCACATCAGAGATGCTGTGGAGAGTTCCTGAAGAAGTCCTAGCAAGCATTCAAAAGGGCAGGAATGTGCCAGGAAGCACAAACCTAAGTTTAGTGATCACAAGATAGAGATACCAGCAGAAAAATGTGTGACCCAGAATGACAAACTTTTTGGGAGTGCATCCTTAAAATTGCTTGAAGGCACAACATAGAAATTCTGGCTTAGAAACCAGAAACACAAAAGTGAATGGGAGTCACTAACAAAACCATTGAAGAAAAACGCAAATGTTGGTATGATAACTGATCAAGAACGTAAGAAAAGGTAACCAGAAGAAAAAGTAAAGCTATTTGCTATTCCCACTTGCTTTTTTCTGAGTGGCCAGAATGTACAATTCATTTTTGCAATTTCAAAGCATATGATTTGCAAATTCAAAGGTATTGTAACTGCAAAATTACTAGTCGCAATATACCAAGTACACACTGTGAATCAGAAATCACTTCCCTACCGGCAACATGCGCTTTCCAATTGCAATTCGGTAGCAGAAGGGTGTAAAAGGGGTGCCCACGCCTTCTGAAGTATCACAATGGCTTATATCAATGGTGTGCAAACGTAATTGTGGTCATAGTCGACTGACAGGTTACCGACCTTTCAAAGGAAGTGTACATTAGGGTGCCGATTCGGATCCTGGAAAAAATTTCCCCATACGAATCGTATCCGGGATTTTTACCGTACGAATCGTACAAGTAGCGTACAAACTGCCAAGTACGATTCGTATGGGAAAAAGTCCATACGAATCACATTGGGAAAATATCCCCACACGTCCTCGGGTCGGACAATGTGTCTGACACATCCTCGGACGATTTACCCTACGAATCGGAAAAATGAAGTCCGACCGCGCAAGTACGATCCGTCCCGTCCTTCCAATTTTACAACCGTATGGAAAATACACCGTACGGACCGAACTGCAATAGCAACCATGGACACATGTGCCCGCATACGCGCCGAACCCCCCCCAGACCCCGCGGATGTACGTGCCGTACCCCCACCCGTGTATGTACGAGTCGAACCCCCACCCGTGTATGTACACCCGTGTATGTACGAGTCGTACCCCCACCCGTGTATGTACACCCGTGTATGTACGAGTCATACCCCCACCCGTGTATGTACGAGTCGAGCCCCCACCCGTGTATGTACACCCGTGTATGTACGAGTCGTACCCCAACCCGTGTATGTACACCCGTGTATGTACGAGTCGTACCCCCACCCGTGTATGTACGAGTCGAACCCCCACCCGTGTATGTGCACCCGTGTATGTACGAGTCGAACCACCACCTGTGTATGTACACCCGTGTATGTACGAGTCGTACCCCCACCCGTGTATGTACGGTGCATACCCCCAGCGCTACGCGTACATACACGGGTGTACATACACAGGTGGGGGTTCGACTCGTACATACACGGGTGTACATACACGGGTGGGGGTTCGACTCGTACATACACGGGTGTACATACACAGGTGGGGGTTCGACTCGTACATACACGGGTGTACATACACGGTGGGGGTTCAACTCGTACATACACGGGTGTACATACACGGGTGGGGGTTCGACTCATACATACACGGGTGTACATACACAGGTGGGGGTTTGACTCGTACATACATGGGTGTACATACACGGGTGGGGGTTCGACTCGTACATACACGGGTGTACATACATAGTGGGGGTTCGACTCGTACATACACGGGTGTACATACACGGGTGGGGGTTCGACTCGTACATACACGGGTGTACATACACGGGTGGGGGTACTGCACGTACATCCGCGGGGTCTGGGGGGGGTTCGGCGCGTACCGGGCCCCCAATTCCGCTCGCATCGCGCCGTACTTCGCTTTTTTGGGTGCCGTAAAAATATTGCCGTCCGGACTGGTGTTGGTACGATTCGTACTTCCTGGTTCGTGAAATGCAGCCTGCATGCGTCCCAACGTCACGTCGGCGCTGTCCCGGATCACATTGGTATGTGTTTTTACAGTCGGTCGGTGTTTTTTCCGACTCGTACGGAAATGGTGTTTCCGTACGAATCGTACTTGCAAGTTTGTAGGGTTATTTTACCGGGTACGAGTCGGACGGAGAAAACCCTCCGACCGACGGTTCGTACCTGGTTTTTCCAGGATCGGAATCGGCACCTAGGTCTTCGGGGAAGCTTGCACCTTCTGAATGTCTCTTTTGGTGTTGGGAAGACCAGACAGTGGTCCAAGGGGCCACAGGATGCGCCAAAGACAATTCTTTGAATGTCAACGTTTATTTTTGAAAGCTCCCCCTGTCCACATGGCTCGTTAAAAAAAATGCTGACATTCAGTGAATACGGATGCAGAGATGAAGGCCTGCTGGCACTAGCAGGCCTCAATCCCTGCATCTACAGGGGCTTGCTCAAGGGCGCAAGTCTCCTGCATATTTTTGAGCAAAGAGTTTTTGTGGCTTCTAGAGAATGCCATGGGACTCAATTTTACTTCAGCTGCAGAGCAAAACTCAGGTCGGGTCGCAAAACAGTCTTGTGCAAAAACACCCCACCCACTGCTTTGTGACATGATCTAAGTACATCAAGTCCTCCGTTCGTCCTGCTATTTTAACAAATGATTGTATTTCTGACCTTTGTAAATTGCACATCGCAAAAACAAATCAGTTTGCGACTGATTTGCGATTCACAGTTTACTGGTGCATCTGCCACCTGGTTCCTGCTCTAGTGTATGGTCGGGAGGAACGTCATTGGCTCCAACTAAAGAGATTTCTTTCAGTTGGCGCCTGCTTCTCAATTTGTACAGCAGTACTGCTACCACTGACATTCTGCGCCCAAATAACAAATAGGTTTGGCTAAAATTAGATTGATCTCAAAGTTGCAGCAATATAGATCAGCACAGTGCCTTTCCTTTTCTCAAGCAGTGATATTCCTGATTCTAAGGAAGAGCCTGAAGCAAACTGATTTCTTTTGTCCAGATTATAATTCTCGGCCCCTGGCTTAGTTTGGCAATTTTTTAACCATATTTTTAATACACTTGGCTAAATGACACTACACTAAATGAGACACTACACTTGACACTACACTAAATGAGGGCGCTTTTAAACCAAATGAATGATTGTCCAAATCCACAGGAGCAATGAATGCACTGGCTGAAATCAGTCCTATTCTAACTACAGTTAACAGTCAGTGGTGGAAGGACAAAGACAGAGCGAGAGACCTGAAGAAGGAGAGAAGACGGACAAAGTAGGAGGGAGAGGAGTTAGAGAAGAGATGAGAGTGCAAGAGGCAAACGGGCGAAGGAAAGCAAGAAAAGAGAAAGGAAAGAGGTGAGTGGGAAGGAGAGTAACGAACAAAAGGACAAGCGAGAAAAGCAGGGACATTTTCAGCCCTGCCAAGTGTCACTCATCTCGCCTTACATTAACGCATTTTAAGTTACTGTATCGCATTACCGCAAATAAAAACATTGTCATGCAAATACACAATCAAAAAGACCTGCAGGTGTGTTTCCCCCTTCACCAGGGGACTGTGGTGGTTAGTGATTTGATGTCCCAGCTGGCCACCTGTGAACTGCTACAAACTGAAGGGACGGCTATTGATGTGGGGCAGACCAGATTCACACTTCTAATCGAAATGAGACAATGGCTAATTCTGCTTAGGCGAGGGAGTGAGGGCTGACTGCCAGCACCTACTAGTATTTGGGGGGGGGCGGGCTAAAGGCACTCTGCCTGGTTTGGGTGTGGGTAGTTTCAAATCCACTGGCAGGGGAGCAGGGAGGAGGGAGGCACATGAGTTGATAGAGGGGGGAGGGGGGTTAAAGTTTATGTGTGTTCGAGAGTCACAAAAAGTAGCAAGTCATGCTTAAATACATTTATTGCTACTGCTCCTTTAGGCCGTGGAGTCAAGAGTCTTCTCTATACCAGTGCGCTTGCTCATCTGATGAGGGATATGCAAAGGTCGCCAACACAGCGGAGTGCAGGGGATGAGCCCTGGAGGTATGCTAGATACTTCTATCTCCTTACCCATGTCCAGTCTGATGAAAGCTAAGAAAGAAGCATCACTCACGGTGCTGACCTGGAATATAAATGGGATGGGGGACAAAATCAAAAGGGGTATTGTACAACACTATCTTAAAAGACAGGCCCCCGATATTGTGTTACTGCAAGAGACACACTTAGTTGGTAACAAATCCAAAGCTCTCGCGCAGTGGGGATACAAGCTCCTGATCCATGCCGACTATTCCTCGGGGTCCCGAGGGACAGGTATCCTGGTTTGAAAGAATCTAGCACTCACTCTGACACGTACTTGGGCGGATCCGGGGTGTAGATTTGCTGTATTGGAAGCGCAATGGGAAGGGAAAACGCTTAATGTGGTCTCAGCATACCTTCCGCCAGCGCTAGGTAAAGAAGCATTGGTAGACCCAGGGAAAATACTGGTAGACCTCCCAATGGGTACCCTGATCTTGGGGGGGGAGACTTCAACATGACCATGGACGACCAAAGAGATAGACACCCAACACATACCCAGTCACGCCCCCATACACACATGGCCGAGTTTACGAAGGCCATGGGCCTCACAGACATATGGTGATCTCTACAGCCAGTTGGGAACCACAACACTTACTATTCTAACGCCCTCAAAAGTATGTCCCGCATTGACTACTTCTTGAGACAGGCCGCAGACATTGGTTACTTCCGCAATTCCCATGCTCTACCGAGAGATATTTCGGATCTCTCTCCAGTATGGGTCGAACATACGTACTTCACGCACTGCCCACGGGCCACCATAGTTCTCCACCCGTGGCTGTTAAAAATCCCAGATATACAAGCGAACCTGCTCACACAGACCATTAACTACTTCAAAGAGAATGTCATAAGTAGACTCAGCACAGACCATATGGGAGGCCTTTAAAGTGGCAGTGAAGGGGCAAGCATTAGCGTTGAAAGTGGGTTACAGTAAAAAACGACTGCAACAGCTTTCGCGATTAGAAAGCGAACTCCAACAACTGGAAGAAGAGTGCACAAGATCTCCCACAGATACATCTGTACACTGACTCACGATTAAACAGCTAGAATATAGGACCTTTGTGGAGGAAAATATGAGGGCCAAACTTCTGCATACCCAACACAAGCTTTATGAAATGGGTGACAGGGCTGGGAAGCTGCTAGCCTGGCTGGAAAGGAGAGAACAGGGTGAGAGGTGGGTGCCCAGGCTGACCCTTCATGATGCACAGCAGATTACAAACCCACAAGATATAGCAAATGCATTTGCTGACCATTTAGAAACAATATATACCCCTTCAACCACTTATACAGCAGAAGATTCCTGACAACTTCTCGTGGGTATGCAACTGCCTACACTTTCAGAGGAAGATAAAGATTCTTTAGAAGAAGAGCTCACAGATGACGAAATTAGGAAAGCCATCAACACTATTCAGTTGGGGAAGGCGATGGGTCCAAATGGGATGCCAATAGAATTTCTGAAAATGGTTGCCTCCTACACAGCGCCTCATCTGTGGGCTATGGATGATGAAAGCTATGAGAAAGGGGTCTTGCCAGAGGGCCAAAGGCTGGCTTCGATAGTGGTTATCCGTAAGCCGGGATAACCCGCCGCGGACTGTGGCTCGTAGAGGCCAATTTCCTTAATAAATGTGGATGCGAAAATCCTGGCGAAACTGCTGGCCCTGCGTTTGGTCTCAGTGATTCCATCTTTGGTACACCCTGACCAATTGGGCTTTATGCCCGGACGGAACACGGCGCTCAATATTCGTCGCTTACATAATGTCCTAGCACAACGACAATACATTGAGGAAGACGCTGTGGTACTCTCCCTAGATGCGTCGATGGCGTTCGACTCTATAGAGTGGGCGTATGTGTTTGAAGTACTGAAACGCCTGGGCTTTGGCCTGAAATTTTTGGGATGGGTAAAACTGCTGTACACAGATCTGCAGGGTCAAGTACGGGTTAATAACTACACGTCAAGAGTATTCCATCTCAAGAGAGGCACCAGGCAGGGCTGCCCCCTGTCCCCACTAATCTTCGTCCCTGATGCTGGAACCACTGGCATCGTGGGTGAGAGGGGATGTAATGGTGAGAGGGTTGAAATGGGCGGAGGGACACGATGACCGCATATAGCTATATGCCAATGATAACATGCTGTATCTTGCATCCCCATATGCGTCTCTGCATAGGGCCTCGAAGCTGGCGGTGGTTAACCACTGGATATACCGCTCCCCGATTGATCCAGCGTATATGCTGGACAGGTATCAGATGGGCAAAGAGGGCTATCTGGGAGGCCCAAAAGGGAAGATATATTGGCCCAACGGCCCATACGGTGGCGATATGGCATCTGGTGACTAATCGTCTTGGATGGACAAATGTACTAACCCAAGCCACGTCACTGTGGTGTACCCAAAAATTGGGTATGCTATGTAATCAGCCAGGGTTTGATAAGTGGGATACCATTGGAATTTCCAAGGTAGGGGATCTGGTGACAAGGGGCAAAATCCTTAAATTCCGGGAACTAAGGGAGAAATACGACCTAGCTCAGGAGGAGAGTTTCAGATACCTACAGATCAGACATGCCCTCACTACAGCACTCCCAGATATGAGCGAGATACCAGAGTCATCCCCTTTGGAAGATAGGCTGCTAGACGTACCAATTCTAACTAAACTAAAACCATATCGCTAACATATAAGAAATTGTGTAATAACCTGCCTGACCTGTTCCATGCACTTCACGAAAAATAACAGGCAGACCTAGGGCCCCTTGAAGACGAGGATTGGCAAGCGGCGCTGATGTCCCCAAGAGAGGTGGCTGTTTGTCTCCGGTTCCACTTGATCCAACTAAAAATCCTACATAGATCATATCTCACGGGGGAGATGCTGGCGAAGATAGGGTCAAGGTTAGATACGCTCTGTGTTCGAGTCTGCAGTCAAGAAGCCACCTTTTTCCATTCCCTTTGGGCCTGCCAATGTATATGATCCATATGGGAGACGGCCACAAGACGTATTCAAGACGCATAAGGGAAGACACTCACTCTTACACCACAACTTCGACTACTTAATATCTGGGAAGGGACTGACCTCACAGAGGTGGAACAACAGTTGACCACACTTGGGTATACTCTAGTGAAACGTGAAATTGCCAGGAAATGGGGGGTGGCGAATCAGCCATTTCTGAGAATATGGGTAAAGGAATTGGACAAGTGTATGATTGGTGAGAAGGAGGTTTTTAAGTCTAGAGGATGCCCCAAGAAATGGGACAAGAAATGGGGCAAATGGAATGAATACCGGGGGGACCCGTGTATCTCCCCAACTGTTGAAATGGAAATGCAACAGAGATTGGCGCAATCATTAGAAGAAAACGACTGATTTCAGGGTATATCGTGGAAGCTGAACGTGATTTGTAGATAGCTATGCTGTAAAATGACTGACAATTATGACTCTCATTGTTTGTTTCTGATTTCACTGTATAAAATCAATAAAAATATAATAAAAAATAAAAAAAAGACCACCTGCACCACCCCATGTAGAGGCGCACTAGTAATGTAATAAATAAAAAGCGGTCTGCCATTGCGCTAAAATTGGCTTGCTCTGCCTGCGCGCCTCTGACAATTTTCTCTCACAGTAGTGAAAAAAACCTGTTTAAATTCAGATCAAGCCACCGTGAGCTGCTCGGGCTATGCAGATCACATGGGCTAAACATAAACAACAACAGTGACTGGCCCGCCGGCAGCAGCATGTGGACCTTGCCTCATTTTACGGCATCATAACTCACATGTCATAAGGCGGCGGGCAGCAACTTTTTAGGTCTCGCCTAGGCCTCACTTGCGCTGTCTCTTCGAAACATGCTGTATCAGGAAATGGGCATAAAACTCTGCCCACTTTTCGCCCATCTTCCTAATTGGCTCCTGTCCCTGTGGCTTTTCATTGGTCAATAGGCTTAGTAGTCCCTCCTTAGTACCGCCTTGTCTTTTCTTGTAATCTCCCATGAGGACCCCACCTGTTACATGTGTTGTTACTCCCTTGGTTTTAATTACAGCCTCAGAGCAATATTTTCTTAAAGGGCTTCAGACAGCTGGTCCTAAGCAAGGCTGGCAGTGGTTACTTTACTCACAAGCACATCTCACATTTATATGACACCTTCTATAAGTCTCCCTTCTTCAGCTCCACACAGAGTACATCCAAATCCAGAATTAATATAATAATTATTTTGTCACATTTCAAAGCTACTAATTGTATGTATGTACATTGCTATTTGAATGTAAATCGTGGTACTGTCTTGCATGCAATGCATTATAGGTAGGGTGGATTTACCATATCTTCTGCAGGGTGCAGTACCATATGTGGCCATATGGTACTGCACCCTGCAACATGACAAGGTAAGAAACATTGCCATTTATAATGCCAATAACTCCAACTTTTCAAGGTGCAGTACTATATGTGGCCAAAAGAGGTCACCAGTACGATATGTGGCCAAAAGAGGTATTGTAGGACCTCTTTTGGCCACATATGTTACTGCACCACACAACATGCCTAGGTAAAAATCATTGGCATTTATAATGGCAATAACTCCAACTCCAACAAATGCGAGACCGATTGCATTTCCAATGCAATAGGTCTCGCATTTGTTAAAGTTATAACTGTTGGCGTTGAAAATGTTTTCTACTTTTTATTTTTTATACCACTGGCAATAGTGCTATGCAAATATAATAACTCCACTGCAAATAAAAAAAACAAAAGTAAAAAGCATTGTTATTTTCAACTCCAACAGCTCTAACTTTAACAAATGCGAGACTTATTGCATTGCAAATGCTTGTTTTTTCTTCGCTGCACATGCTTCCAGTAGGAGAAATGCAGCCTGGAGCATTTCTGTTGTGTGCCCTGTCTTACCCAGTGCATCCCCTCCAATTTTAACTGTGTTGGCCCAGGGAGAGAGGGTCTCATTTAGCACTCATCAGGGTACCACGATTGATCCCAGGGGTCGGAGGCCGATGATCACCAGGATGCTTTCTCCTCCTGAATTCAATATCAATCACTGCCACATCAGGCTCTACATGTCTAGGGGGCCAATGCAGTGCCAAGGCAGGACGGAAAGGGCCAGCCCCAGTTGTACAGACATTCACCATCACAGCCTGCCAATGGGCGGCGATTCCTCTCTCCAGCCAGAACAGATTTTACTGCTTCTGTCGGACAAGGGACAAGGTGACCCAAGTTCTAGGGGGTTTTCTCCACTAGTTTAGGGCAGGGGCTGAAATCAACCCCCTCCTCCAGTCTCATCGGGTCATCCTTCCCCAGGCAACTTGCCTCCCAGCCCCAGTTGCACAGCCAGTCCCCTGCCGGCCCTGGATAAGTCAACAACTGAACTTCTCACACCTGACCACCACATGTGGTTGTTGGGGGCTGGGTGGTGGTGCACACAGTGTCCGTCCTACCGCGTGCAAACATTTAATAAAAAGAACGACCCGGGATCACCAGTCTAGTTAGGCTCACCCTTGTTAGAGCAGCCCTCTACAAGGCGGCTCCTCAACTCTGCAGAGGTTGGAGTCCTGACTCACAACAGACTGAGGCCCTGAGAGTTCGGCCTAGAGCCTGCCCAACGCAACAAGTGGCACACCAGAGCAGCACTCTAAAACTCAACAAGCAGCAATATTAAGGCAGCAAGAGGTAATCAACCAATAAGTGCATCAGGCAGAGATGGCAGTGCTTAGTGGCGCTGCAACATTTGAAAGGCTGCAGAGAGTGGCGGTAAGTAGTGGCCACACCAATAGTTTCTCAAGTTATGCTGTGGGGGTTGTCATAATTATAATTGTAGAGTCAGGATGAGCTCACCTGCAGTATTTACCACTAAAAGCATAATCAATTGGTAAGTGGCTAATGGGATGAGGCCTTACTAATCCCTAGGTGATCTGTGACAGAGGCTGGCTGGGCTGATGGCATCAGAACATCAGGACTGTGTAATGGCTTTGGGTGATTTTCTTAATTTTTATACTGGCAGGCGGACAAGACTTCATTGCTTGATTTTGCACACAAGAAGGTGTCACTCAGTCTTTGAAATGTCACTCATAATTTCACTGAAATTATGAAAATGTCACATATAGCAATCTAAAACCTTGGCAGCTATGCATTTTAAGGATTTTGAGGGCCCTGCTCCACACATTTTGGGGGCCTTGTTCGGAACAGTTTTGAATTTATAATCCAGTTTCAGCTCTTTCATGCCCTCCTTGCCAGGTCACTGACAGTGCACAGGCACACTCTTCCAAATTCTAAATGTGTTTACATCTAATATTCAGGGATAGTGACCAGGGTTTTTAAATATTGTAACGCAGCAGCAGCTCACTAATATTACTGCAAATAATCTCTGTGACACTCTTCTATTTCTCATATGTGAGGTCCTGTTCTGAAGTAAAATAATTTTTTTATGGATGTTGCATGAAACATAAACGCAATATTTCTCTGCAAAATGTCTGTAATAGACTCTCAAACATCACCCACATTAAAAATAAATTAAAGGAATTATTCATGCCTTAAAACGTCTCTGAAGAAACGTGGGGTATGAAAAGAGGGGTGAGATCAACAGAGAAGGGACGAGATGCATAGGGAGGAGAGTGAGGGGGATGGATGAGGCAATAGGAGGAGGGAGAATAGTGAGATGGGAGAAGTCCGAAACAAAAGTAGAAGGTACTGAAAGAAGGGTGGAAGTAGACATATAGATGTGGCTCTGCAGAGACTGGGAGGGGTAATTATATGGCGAGAAGAGAAGAAATATAACAGAGGAGAGAGGAAATGACCCAGAATAATAGAGATAAGGGAGTATGGGAGAGATGTGGAACAGTGGCCAGAGCGGCTGACTTCGTAGCGTGGGGCTCACAGTCCGATTGCCGGCGGCAGCTCAGCATCATGTGACTCCGGGCAATATCTCACTTGATCTCCCCGACGGCACCCAGCACCTTGGAACCTTAAGGGGTGACATTGTTCGCCTTTTATAAGTATGTATCATTATTTTATATATATATATATATATATCAGGAGGGAGCAAGGAAGAAAAGAAAGGAGGTACAAGTGATGGGAGGAAGAAAAAGGAGTAGAGACTAAAGCTAGAGTGGGTGGAGCTGAGGGTAAAAAAGAAAGAAAGATATGGAAAAAGAGTAAAAGGCGGAGGTGCGAACTGATAGTGAAGAGTAGAGAGACAACAAAGTGAGAGAGGGCACAGTGTATTGAAAATTGAAAGGTGGAGAAAACAGGATTAGAAAAGAGGATGACTTCAATATCCTGCTCTGTAAGGGAAGGACAAATAGTACCTCACACACACAAACAAATGAAGTATCCTCCGAAGTGCTAACTCCGGAAGAGAATCCACAAATGAAGTTTTTCACCATAGGTATGCTGTGGTGAAGGAAAGTCCACCAGGAGATCCACCACCATCTATGTAGACCCAGAAGAAATCAAAGGATGTTCTATTACTACCACGCTCTAATTCAGGCCTCAGCCCTGCCCACTCACAAAAGCAAAATTAGGCCCTGTTGCATCCCTAGTGTGGTGTTCTCTGATATTTTCACTGTCTTGAATCTTGTAACTACATCCCACACTTACGTACTTCCATTTGAGAATTATAATTTAGAGCTAGTGGCGGCTGGCAACATTAATGAATGGTAGGGCACGCACCATAAATGCTGCCGCTGCCGGGAACTCAAGACAGATGCTCCTCACCCCGACGATTTTCGGGGAGATGGGGAGCAGGAAGGAAAGGGAGGGACTTACTCCCTTGTGCCATGCAAATCCGACCAAACTTGGAGCTGCAATGCAGCTACAGGATTGGTTGGAGCAGGCTAACCCAGCGCTCATTTTGAGGCTGGGGGCCTGTGCCTGCAAACCTTCAGCTGTTTAACAGTGCTGGGGTTGCTGGCTTTGAAGTGTGCTTGTCACATTGGCTGGCTGTAGGTAGCCGGCCAATCTGGCAGTGATGTTGCCTTTAGAGAAGCCTTTCCTGATGCCGTTAGCTCTTTGGCAATTGGCTGTGCCAATTTTTCCATTTTGGGAGACCTTAATCTCCACTTTGATAATAAGAGCATATCGTCAGTTAACAATATTTTAGCTGACCTTGAGGCCCTCCAGCTGGATCAAAAGGTAGCTCAACCCACCCATGTAGGAGGGCATACGCTAGATCCCTTTTTTACTAATCTTTCGGAAGCTTCAATCTCCTCCATAACACCCCTGGGGTGGACGGACCATTTTCTAGTGGCCATTCGAGCTCCTTTGCCTGAGACTCCTTCTATCCTTCCTTCTAGATTAGTTTTTAGAAGGCATTGGAATAAACTTAGATTAGAGGACGTACACGAGGTCTTGGCTGCAAATCCGCTGGGACATCTGGAGAATGCTGAACTGGGTTATGACCAGTTCGTTCAGTGGTTCACTAGGGCGCTTGATTCATTGATTCCTATTATGGCCTGTAAATCTCGCGTTAGAGATTCGAGCCCCTGGTATGACGACACCCTACGCGCCTTGAAGGGTACTTGTAGGCGGGCTGAGAGAGAGTGGCGGAGGCACTATGACGCGGCCAAGAAAGTGCTGTATCTGACCTCCGTCAAGGTCTACCATCGTGCCATATGTAGAGCTCGTGCGGCGTTCTACTCTGAAGAATTCCGCAATAGCTCCAATCCATCTAAATCTATATTCAAGGCCCTTAAAGATCTTTTGGCTAAAAGAACCTCTTCTCCTGTATTGGCTTCTACCTCTCATTGCGAGGCTTTGGCATCCTTCTTTTTGGAGAAAGTGCAAACTATTTACCGGGCGTTCTCTCCTAGGGGGCCACCATTGGGGACTTTGGTGGCTGTTCCGGGTCTCCCCACATTGGAGTCTCTTCCTCTGCTTTTACCGGAGGAATTTGATGGAGTAGCCCTAAAAATCAAGTCTGGATCACCTCTGGATCCATTAAGGCCTGTCTCCTTTAGAGATCAGTTCTTTGTGGGACGCCCGATAGTGCGCTCTCT